>NW_026947489.1:9830000-11080000 GCF_034190915.1 Cavia porcellus
TTGTTCAGTTGTGTTTCTCCCCTAAAGTTCTAAAGACAGATTGGCCTTCCCAGTTAAGCGTGAGAAACGGCAAAGGGAGAAAAGAAAGACCCTTGAGAATCAGTGAGTGTCTCCAAAATACCATGCTGCCAGTTGGTAGGAACAGTTTGTGAAAACTCAGGGAGCATTGTGATTTGGGCCTATTTTTTTTTTCTTATGCTGAACTTCAGTAAAAAGCGCAGAGTGAAATCACAAGGAATCTTACTCCACCGTGCTGTTCTTGCCACCAGGGAGACAAGTGGAACCATTTAGGTTTCCCAGATCGCCATTCTCCAAGGGCAGTCCAGAGCCTGTGGAGGAGTAGATTAGGGCCACGCTATGGCCAGCCACTTCTGCCTCCTGGGGCTCTGTCTCTGTGCCTCTTGGAGGTGTGGACCTGGTCAGGGAACACAGCTTTCTGTCTAGACTTGCTAAAAGCCCTAGTCTAGGCAGAGTTCCTAGGCATTGGGGCTGCAGCCTTGACCTCATGCTTGCCCTGGAGAGCCCCTCACAGCCTGAATCTAAGTGGGCTGTATCTGAGCCTATGGTCAAGCAAATTAGTCATTCTGATTTGTCTCATTCTAAGTGAGAGAATTTATTTACTCATCCAAAAACTTGACAACCTCCAGAGTATACCTACAAGCCATGTAAAGGTCTTTATTTCAGGGAAGTAAAAAAAAAAAAAAAAAAAAAAAAAAAAAAAAAAAAATATATATATATATATATATATATATATATATATATATATATATATATATACATATATAATTAAAAATTCCCTTAGGATTTTCAGAGTTACAAATAGCCAACTTTTAGGTTCCAAATCAATTTGTGCATTTTTTCTCTACTGATAACTGGCTGTGTGGTTTCCATATGACCTTGATTTACAGGCCTTAAATGCGCTTTTCTGCCAATTCATGACAGCATACCTTCAGTATGGGTCTAGGATCGCACAGATGTGGTCCACAAGGGCAGGGGAGTTGCTTTAGAAGCGTGCTCCACCCCCACTGCCCCTTGGAAGAGGGACAAAGAGTGCCCTTGCTATTTTGCCTAACCACCTGGTTAATGCAGACCTTCTGTTTCCTTCTAGCCCTGGGCCTGGAGGCACACACTGCTTGGGTGCCAGTGTGGAGCATGCAGTCTGTGAGAACCTTCCCTGCCCTAAGGGTCTGCCCAGCTTTCGGGACCAGCAGTGCCAGGCTCATGACCGACTGACCAACAAGAAGAGCCTGTTGACAGCAGTGGTGATTGATGGTAAAGGCATACGGCATGTCCTTTTGCAATGGCTTCCTTCTCTTCTCCCCCAAGAACCATAAAAATTTAGGGAAACTCACAGGGTGCACCCCTCCCCAACTTGCCCAATGAAATGTTCCATTCCTCTACCTAAGTGGAGCCATAGTCCCACTTCAGGAGGAGTGGGGTTGAATTTGAATGATCCAACTCTATGATCTCTGAAGAACAGCTGTCTCCAGCAGGCAGCAAGCCAGATTCATCCTGCACCCCAGCTGCCGCAAGGTGGGTGTGCTGGCAGCCTGCCACCTGGCACTGTGTGTGAGGGACCACAACAGACTTCGAGGAGAACAGGGTTCTTAGGGGCAGATGTGTTTTGTGTGTCCTGTCTTGTTTTGTGGCAAAGATGTTTTCTTGCATTGACTTTCCTGGATCATTTTGGATAAGTTTTACCCTTTAGGGAAATTTAGAAAATAGCATACTATCTGGGAAAGATGATAATCGGTATAGGATGTATTTTCTTTGGAAGAACTTTCTCCTAAATCAAGAGACTCTGTGCCACTGGATTACTGCAGCATTTCCAGTGACTGAAAAGCTTCCAGATAGTGGATCATATCTCTGTAGAATTTGTGATGTTTTTTCCACTGTAGGTGAGGATCCCAGGGCCAAGTTTAGGTTTTTCCTTTTTGGCCTAAAACTCTGTTCCTCTTTAGCAAACATGACTTTGTGTTGTAATGCTGACCCTGTGATCCCACTTCCTGAGCACACTATGAGCCAGACACAAGTTAGCTAGCTCTACATACATCATCTCATTGGATATGCAATGCAAGGTGTGCAGAAGATGAGAGGTGACAGACGACATGATATATCTCAGCTCCTACAGCTGACAAGAAGCAAGGGAAGGAGCCAAACTCAACTCCAAAAATAACCAGATGTCACCTGGTTCCCAATACTTAAAGAAGAAAGAAAGCATGGCTTTTAGGTTCAGAGAAAGAGAGAGCTTTAAGAAGAATGAAAGAAAGAGGGCCAGATTTTTAGACATCTTCTGAAGTGTTTAGCAGAAGATCCACATCCTAGTACCAGCTCTTATGTTTCTTCCCTGTGATGGGGAGAACCTTTGAAATTCCCTTTCTCCTATCCGTGATGACAAGTTCAAATGTGCACAGCCCAGACTCTGCTGGCAATAGCAGCTTCAGATCTACAGCTTTCATTTAGCTTGGAAACCTGAATCATTAGCTTTAAACTAACTTGTAGAGTAACACATGGTGTTGTCCATTCTCAACCATAGCAGGTAATGCCAACTACCTCACCTGGGCACTGATTTTCAAGTATTGAAGAGCCCCCCTCAGCATTCTGCTTTTTGAAAAAGAATCCTGCCTTTGGGGCTGGGCGACTGTGTTGTGCTGTCATCTCAACAAGAATTTGAAAGTTCAATCTTGGCACCCTTGACTTTCCCTGAAGACAAGGATCAGGAAGCCTCATGCACCCAAAGGAACATGAGCAGCTCCAGGCACATGGTTACACAGGGTCGCCAGCCTGTCTCCGCCTGAACATTATTCCAATGCAGGGTGAGGCAGGGGCTTCAACCCATCTCAGGCAAGTTCATATTAGGAGTGAGACAGTGCCAAAGAAACTTTCCAAACCTCCTGCTTCCCCCAGAAGGTCCGGTAAAGATGCCTGTAAGTCTCTCTTTGTCCTCTCCTCCTTTACTGAAATCAGATCTCAGACTCACCCCTTTTTCATTTCCACTCAGCTCTGCACAAAGTTGTTGTTATTCTTTCCTTGGTTCCTTGTTTTGAGTTCTCCTGCCTCACTTATTCAATGCAGAAATCCCACTTCAATGTCTGTTTTTCCAACAAATTTCTCCAAGTCCAACTTAAACCTCCATTTTCCATCTAACCACTTTTGGATGGGTGAGCTCTTTGGTTCCCTTATCACCACAGTGGCTGAGACTTCTGTTCACCCAGACCCCATTCAGGGACCACACTGGGTTTAGAATGCATCTTTTCATCCACTTGCTTTTTGTTTTTTTTCTGTCCAAGTAATAATAATGCCAGTGTGCTGCTGCCTTTGATGTGAAAAGTACATCCCTGCTTGATAAAGACAGCCAACAGGCCTTAAGGGTTGTGCCTTTGAAGGAGAGACCCTGAGTTCAGGGCTCTGTAAGGGTAGCTACACATGTGCTCCTCTGGGGTGGAATTGTCATGATTTCTTGCATATTTGGTTTCATTTCTCTCCCAATTATAAACAGAAGCCAGCATTTTTTAGAAGGAATATTTCACAAGGGTAAAAGCAACATAATGGCCAATTCAGAAGGCAGATTCTAAGTGTTCCCTCAAAACCCACTTTCTAAAAGGCACAATTCTAGCTCAGTCATGATAGGAACGATTCCTGTGGTCAGGCTCTGGGCTCTTCTGAAGCCCATTATGACTACCCTATTCATAGCTCTGCTATCGCTGCAGAATTCTTTGGCGAGTGACGCACGGTTCAAGAAAGGCAAAGCAATATTTTTTCTTTTCTCTCTCTCTTTTTTTTAAAGAATTCTTGCAGAGGTAGATTTTCCAAGGGAAGACTCAGGACCACAAGTCATGCCCACCTCCAAAAGAAGACAAAGGCTCTCCTTAGAAAAGATTTCTGGGTAGAAAAGCCTTTAGACAGAAACCAATTGAGCTGGCTGGTTGCCAAACCCACCCCTTTCCTGCTTCCCCCATGGACCCTCATTGGAATGGAAAGCTTCAAGGGTTCAGCCCTGTGCCCAGGCCAGCAGCAGGCCATGTACCCACTGAGAAGTCGGAGGGCTTAGCCAAGGCTGTGTCTGGCTGTGGTTTCCCAGCTCTTTCTCCCAGGCATGGTAGAACCTCCTCCAAGCCTGAGCCTCTAAAGGGATGAGACTTGTGATAGTGAAGTCTTCCTGACTCTACCTTAGCCACGCTGACCATAGTTGTTTAATGAACAGAGTATCTTAGAGGACCCGAGGGCCAGGTTGAGACTCTAGGATCAGGGCCTCTGTCAGTGACATAACCTTACTCTGTCTACAGCTTACATGTGGAGTCACGTCCTCTTTCCCCAACTGAAGCCTGCCTTTCTCACCACTTGTCCATACATAGGCTAACAGGACATCCCATAGCACATCTTACATAAATTTACATCCCTTGCCTACATTTTGGGGAACCAGATGTGATTCAGAATTCAAAGCATTTTATCATTAGAGAAGCAAAATCAATGAAATCAACCAAATGATAATGTTGCTGGTGGAATTCAGGAAGGTACGCTATAGGTACCTGGACATCTCTACCAGGGAACCTACGAACAGCCCTGTTGCATAAGTACCAACTCCTGTCTAAATCAAGGCTGGTTTTGCTGCTGAATGTATGTGCCACAAACATAAAAAACACTTGGAGATTCTCTGTTACAGATAAAACAGTATAAGTTTTCTTTGGGATCCATCAGCAAGAAGAGAAATGACTACACTGGATGTGAATTCCAGAACTGAGATTTCAGTAGAAAGATTAACTGGTCCAAATGCTGTCAGGTGATCAATGCTGGCCCAATCAACTGAGGCCTGACTATGAGGTCATGGTAAGAACAGACAATTTGATTGGCCCAACTACTATCTGGTGGTCACTGCTGGTCTAGTCAACTGAGGGCTGGTTCCCAAACAGCTAGTTATGATGTCCTGGGGGGTAGTTGTCTTGGTTACTTTTGCTGGGGCAAAATACCCAACACCCAAAATGAAGGAGGGAAGAGTTTATTTGGCTTACAGTTTTTTGGCAATTTCAGTCCACACGTACTCAACTGGCTCCAAGGCAGCATAATGTGTCTAAGGGGAAACTGCTCATGGCTGTCACAAGCAACACTAGTGAAAAAGGGCAAAAGGGGAAAGGCATGCCTCCTTCCCTCCCTTATATCGTATGCTGGTTACTCACCCCTGGGCGGGTACAGCACTCACACTGCCAATCTCAGATAATGAACCAATCACAGACACTAGATTCAGCTGCCTCCATGACTGCGTGAGCTTTGGGGGGCCACCTAGACACAAACTATAACGGTAGTTTTGGGGACAGGTAGCTAAGCCAGCCTCCTCAACTGTGACTTTTACTACCAAGGCTATGCAGAGCTTGAATGGCTTGTGATGGTTTCAGAATGAAATGGTGTCTGTGTCCTATTAGGACTTCGTAACTTGCCACAGAGAGAGAGCCAGAATAGTGTTATGCTCCACAAGTTCCCTCTTTAGTGTGGTGCACCCTAAGAATCCTCTAAACCTCTGCCAACCAGATGTGCCCACGTGGCTCCCCAGCCTCTGAACCTGTCTTCTTAGTTCCGTGTGGGTTCCCTCCAGTCAGTCAGAAGTGCTGATAACAGGAGCAGAAAGAAGTCACACTGACCCCAGACAGACTGATTTAGTCAGACTTTCATCTCAGTGCACACAGCCAGGCAGGAGGGGTTCTCCAAGCTGCTCTTCTTAGAGTTCATAGCTGTGTAACCTTTATGATTTCACCTCATTTGCTACTATGAGGAACATAAGAGTGTTGACACTGTTCAAAACCACAACCCATCAAATCATGGTTGATTATTGGGGTCCTTTACCCTTGATATTAATTTCCTAACCATGGCAGACTGGGAAGGAATATTCAAAGTGTTTTGAGGAGCCCTGCACTTCCTTCTGCCATCTAAAAAAGTTCTCTGCAGTTCCTGTGGAAGATGATGCAGAGTCCTCAGAAAAGATGGAACACACAGTGGAAATTCCATCCAAGCCAAGGACAGAAGCTGCCCCTCTGCTCTTTAGTCTTGTTATCCCAGGCTTCCTGGGCCATGGAGAGCAGTGTCTTCAAGAAGAATGATCGGGTGCCATTGCTGGGGATGATAGCGTATTCATCCATTGGAATCTACTCCTCCTCCTTTGGAGAGTCTCCATTTCTCTGATGTTCACATAAAGGAGCCCAGACAAGCTTCATACCTTCCCAGGCTGATCTTTCTAGCTTTTCTCAAAATGAGCTCTATTCTTCTACCTATATCCCTTTCCTTTCTGCTCATGAAAGTGTACACTCAGAAGCCAGAAATACCCACAAACCTGATGGTTTGTTTTCAACAGTGCCATTTTGCCCCTTGATGTTGTTGAAGCCCAAGAGTTCTCCATGCAAAGACTGTAAACAAAGATGGTCAAAAGAGAACCAGGCTGGAGTGAAGACGTCAGAGTGTGGCCACTCTGTCACTCAAAGGCTTGGGTCCCCTGTGTAAGATGACAGCATGCAGCTGAACTGTGTAGACACTGCTTAGCTTGCTGTCTGGCATGTAATAGATCATAAGTGTCATGTTTTATCATCTACTGCTATTGAGTTAATATCTCAAAGCTCAGTTACTCCCAGTATTGAGTCAGCACTTTAATCTAAGAGTAATTAAAATCCAGTTTGAAACCACTTTGGCCAAGTGGTTTCATTTACCATGAAACGTTAGCAGCAGGGCAGTATATATAGTGGACATACCAGTCCACTCAGACTGGAAGGCTGTATTGCTACGTCTCTCCCACCAGCTCGTGAGGTCCTCCATGAAACCTCTAAGGACCCCAAAGAGCACGGCAGTAATCTTGTCCAATGAGATGCCTTGAAGCTGATCTCACTTTCTGTCACCATCTTCCATAGTTGTCTTTCTTTTGGCCGCTTCCTTGGGCCCTTGTAAATGTAAGGACACTCATCCCCAGTCTGACATACAGGAAATGAGTCATTCCTTCCAGATTACACCCTGCGCTCTGTGAGCTCACGTCAGCCTCCACTCATGGAATTTGCCACACTTTGCACATCTGGGGTTTGATTTGTACTTGTCCATGAGACCGCTGGGGCCTCAGAAAGCATGCATTGCTAATCATTCTTTGGTAGTGCCTGCAGGCCACTGTGGGTAAGGCAATGGCTCAAGCCAGGCTTACTGCATGAGCAAGGGACGAGGCTCCCGTACGCTGCTTACCTAGAGACCAAAGCTATCTGGTCTACTCTTCAGAGCACAATTTCCTCCCTACAGCTAGCTGGGAAAACGAAATTGAGCATATATGCTCTGATAACAACTCTAGCTGGGATGCCAAGACTATATCAGCTATAGAAGCCTTTTTCTACCCTGCCATTTGCTCACCCAGACCCAATGGAAGAACCCCTTGGGGAAGGGTGGCAGTGGAGATGAGGAAAGCAGCGTAAAGTGCTCCCCTCACAGAAGTTTCCTTTGCAGTGTAATCGCACTAACAGTGTTAGAGTCAGGATTGGGATTGGGGATGGAGGGCTCTTCTAGTCTTTTGTTCAGAAACTCTTACTGTAAACTTAGGTTCTGGAACTCTGCTCCCCAAAGGGACCTCATCAGTCTGCAGGTATAGGCTCAGAATGCTTAGGACTGCAAGGGTGTTAAATTTAAGACTCTTTAAATTTGGGATTCTTTACACATATACAATGAGAAATCTTGGGTGAACCTGTGTTTTTACTGTGACCCATCACCTGAGATCAGGCATGAAATTTTTCATTTTTGATGTCACCTCAGGACTCAGGAAGTTGCAGAAGTTGGAGCATCTTGAATTTTGGGGTTAGGGATGCTTAATCTGTAATTAAAATTCATCCTTGTTGCATTTGGGTCTGCCTTACAAGAGAGTCCTTCATATATAGGCTTTGCTCAGTTATAGAACAACAAGCTGTTATTGTTTGCAAGTTTATTAGTCAAAGGCTTTGATGGAGATGTACAGAGCGTACAGAGTGATGCGTGTCCTATCCCATTGTGGGGGTGGGGGGGGGTAGAAGAGAAAGGTCTGGGTGGAACTGTAGCTCGCTGGCTGATGGCAACCTTCTGTAAAGCCAGGTACAAGGCAGGATTTCCAGGCACACAGAACAGCCTAGGCCAGTGGTGGCAAATGTGGTACTCACACCACAGGGAATACATGGAGCCCTCTCAGTTGGCACAAAAGCCAAGTTGCCCCAGCAGCTGAGTATCAGATAGCAGTTGTTGTTTCTAAACTAAAACTTCAGTGTTGCACTTTAATTGCTGTGCTGGCACTTTGCAGTACAAAAGTGAGTTTGGGTTGTAGTTTGGGCACTCAGTCTCCAAAAGGTTCACCATCCCAGATCCAGGCAAAGGTGTGTGAACTGGGTGTGTTCTGAAACTCACATGATTCCAGTAGCAGCAGTAACTGAGACTTTCATCTGCCATCAACACAGCTCTAGGAGTTGTCCTGGTGGACCCCATGTCCTCTTCAGTGTGTTACTCCTGCTCACTGTCTTCCAGGGTCTCCATGCTTTAGACCAAGCTTTGAGCAATTGCCCAGCAGCTAGGGGAGCCCTGAGGCTGTTAGCAAAGACCACTGTCATGGAGACTCCCTGGAACTTGCTCCCCACATAGGATCACCCTTGTCCATCACCCCCTCTTTCCTCACCCTCACCATGGTGGCAACTTCAGCTGCCAGCCATACCTTTCTCCAGCCCAGCGTGGTGCATCTTTGCAAAGCATACACAAAGGAGAAGGAAACCCACACTTTCACATGCCTGATTCTGAATCTTTTCAGAGGTGCTGGTTTAAGAGTCCAAATGATTTGGGTGTGTGTGTGTGTGTGTGCATGTGCCTGAGGATGTGTGCTAAGCTGCTGTGACCTTTACCATGCCAGTCTTTCTCCTTTGGGTTTGCCTATTGCTTGTGTCCTCCCATCTCAACATCTGCTGACGCTTCCCTCCTCAGATAAGCCTTGCGAGCTCTACTGCTCACCGCTCGGGAAGGAATCACCGCTGCTGGTGGCTGACAGGGTCCTGGATGGCACCCCCTGCGGACCCTATGAGACAGACCTCTGTGTGCATGGCAGGTGCCAGGTGAGTGCTTTTTCTGATGTCCTTGATCATCTGTGGAAGGAGACTCCTTCTCCCCAATGGGTTTAGGAGAGAGGTGAGGTCTCTGGAAGTGAAGGGTATGAATTTCCTCAAGGAGGCACCTGGTGGTATTGCCTGCTTCCGTCAGCAGGGCCTGACATGCCTCTCGGGTGTCAGCAGTGACAGAACACAGTGCCCACTACAGGCGCCGTGGAACTGGGCAGCTATAAGAGGACAGCAGCAGAGTCATCTCAAATCTTTTTAGATTGCCTTAGACACATAATAAAAAAGAGCAGGTAGGTACTAAAAGACTAGAGGATGAGAAAGTTGTGTTCTGCTTACTTGCAAAAGATTTAGTAGGATTAAGCAAGTGCCTTTATGGGTAGCAAATAGGCCTGGCTTTTCTGGAACATTCTACCTGGTGGAACAGTAGAGTTCCTATACTCCTCTTGATATTGGGTGGCCTGTGACTTGTTAGAGCACTGACAAAGAAAGAAGGGAGGGAGGCAGGAAGAAAATGCATTGGAATAAATCTGCAGAGCCAGCGGCCACCAACAGCCCATGCCTCCCAGCCCGAATGAGGCAGAGGTCACCTGTGCTGCCTGTTTCTCCATCAGAATAAGCACCTTGTGATGTGGTAGCACCTGGAATGTGGCAAGAGACCTTGAGTCTTCAGTGTCTGGTGGGGAAGGACTTAGGTGATGCCCCTTCTACATAGCAGGTGCCATCTCCCGGTGATGCCTGTCACTGTGAGCTTGCAAGAGACTCCCATGGCTGGATCCATCCAGGCTGCTATAACAGAATACCATGGGTTGGCTGGGTTGTGATAAACAGCACAGTCCAATTTCTCATAGTTTTGGAGACTGCAAAGTGCAAGATGAAGGCTCCTTTTCCATAGATGGCGCCTTCCTGTTCTGCTTTCGTGTCGTGGAAGGAGCCAGGGAGCACTCTGAGGCCTCTTGTATAAGGCTCTAATCCTGAAGGTTCAGCCTTCAGACCTAATCATGCATGACCCAAAGGTTCCAGCTCCTGTCACTAACACTGTGGGAATGAGAAATTCAACATGGGAGTTTGGAGGACACAAGTTTTCTGACCAGAGCACCCCAGGAGCCTGTCTTCCGTGGCCACAGACACCCACTCTCTTCTGCTGTGGCTGTATTCCTCCCTGTGGGCATGGAAGGCAACCAAGCACTGTTTGAGACGGCAACTCACAGCTGCCAGGCAGTCAGTGCAGGAAGGAAAATCAGGTCTGTCTGCTGTTTTTCACACGTCCTGGTTTGGCCTCTGTGACCAATGCTTGTGTTAATCTAATCAAGGAGTCCCTCACCTGAGGACCACAGAGGGGACTTCCAGTTTTACTGGAAAAAGAACAGAGTGCTTTTCAGGAGCCATGTAGTTTTTATCGCTTCAGTCTCTCCATGTCTTCCAAAGCTAACAACCACCTGTAATCCTTGGTTTCTGGGAAAACTTAAATATATCTGACAAAATGGGAAGCTCTGGGGTCCTGGAGGAGAGACACCTAAATCCTGGTTTGACGGTGAGTGTGTGGAGGCTCCTGTTGAGCGGCAGGCCCCCTGCTGCAGCAAATCTGCTTTGCTCTCTTTGCTTCCCTGGTGTCTAGCCCTGTGTGCAGGCATCAGTATTTTGGAAAATGAGTGACAGAAGAGAAGATATCTAGGATGGTCTCTGCAGTGTTTTCCCTGAATGGGATATTTCAGGGCAAAATTTGACAAAACCCAGGCTCCTTTGGCACTGCCTGGCTTTGTTATCAAATGTGGGTAAGTGTGGGTGATAAATGCTGGGTGCTCAGCATCTTGGCAAGACAGGCTCCCGGGGAAGGAGGCAGCAATGTGTGCTAAATCTGAACCCTAAAAGCTGCTTCTCAGAGCAAAGAATGTACTGGCCCTTCCCCTGGGGCAGTGTGAACAGAGCGCTTATCATTATTACTGAAATGGGGCATGGCTGACCGTTCTTAGTGAACCTGCTGTTTAAGCCCCACGCGGGATTTGGTTCCTTCCTAAATTGCGCGCTTGCCTGGGCCATCTCGTCTGCTCCTGTGTATTGCAGCCTGGTGACCTACATTCTTTTGCAACTGCTCCCCAAGTCAGAGCTCGTGAGCCTTTTAGGGCAATACCAGCCGAGCCACAACTTGCCCTGTGCCAGCACCTTCTGCGTTGTTCTTGCCAGCAGGGAGGTATTTCTAAGAATACTGTAATTCTCTAGCCAGTGGGGGAGGGTGTTTCTACCAGACATGATTTCAGCTCCTACTGCTGTGTGCCAATGGGCATTTCCATGACCTTGGTTTTGATCCCAGCTTTTTAACTAGGAAGTCTTTCTTGAGCACTGTGACTGAACAACTGTCAGTTCTTTAGTTGATGGAACAAGGTCAAGATACCACTCAAGTCATTTGAGTAGCCTTCAGTCTGGGGACATCTGGCACCCTGGAACCTGATCCTACTTTGCACATGGGTATTATAATCAGTCTGGCTGCCATAACGCTGCAGACTGGGTGGTTCATACATTTTAGTCCTGAGTGTTCTGGGAGCTGGGAGGTCAAGGTCAAGGTGCCAACAAGGCTCTGATGAGGGTCCTCTTCTAGGCTGCCAGCTTCTGACTGTTGTGGTATCCTCAGATGGTGGAAAGAGAGCTCTTTGGCATCTTATAAAGGCACTAATCACCTCCAAAGGCCCCACTGCCAGATACCTTTGAGATTCAGAGTTCAACACACAAATTTGGGAAGAGCACAAAGTTTGTTCAGTCTACTGCTAATGTGGTGGCACTGATGCTGAGACAGGTGCCTCCCATCCCAGATACCACTCCATCTCCGCAGACCACGGCCAGTCTGTCTCCAGTGTCTACATCACTGTCATCACTGTTTGTTGTCACCTGCACTGAACCTGCCACTAACCAAGCAGAGTCAGGCACAGAGAGCAGACAGTGACTTCTTTCTCAGTGCTGTATGGCGGTCTCTCACTCCTCAGGAGCCTCACCTGACCGATGAGGAGACCGTGCTTTGGCCTCCTCTGGATAAGTGCACCTTGGTCCAGGTAGCCCATCTGTCCTGGCAGAAAAGCTGCCCTGCCACTAGGTGGCAGCAGCAACACCTGCAGACCCTTCACAAGGTTGAAACCCTAAGGAACAACTTGCTTTCTGCAGGAAGTTAAAGACCATCTGCCTCTATTCAAATGTTATTCCTTCTTCAGAGAGACCCTGAAGATTAACCTTAGCCAATTCTTAAGTCTCATGAAACCCCAACTGAGCATCCTTATGTAAGATTTTTAAATCAAATACTACAAACACACTATTCCACATTCCATAACTGTCAAATAGAATGTTCTGGATGCCTGTGGTGCTTGTGAATAAGTCGAGGAAAACTGGTTAAAAATAACCAAATTATTAAAAAATTTCAGCGGTATAGTGGGCAGAGAAGCAGGATCTATTCCTGATATAATTAACTACAATGGATAACGGGTAGAAATCATCTGCACTGCGTGTAAGACTGCATCTGTAGAACTGTCACCATGGCGTACTCACAGTAGGCCTTTGCTTTCCCTTCAGCTATAAACTTTTGCTATTTGGGGTAGCAGAAGAACGATGGGAGATTTTAAGAAACATGGTAACTAGTTGGTAGGATGAGAACCTCCTACATGGCACTTTGAGTAGATTCCACTAAGCTGCAAATAGCATGCTGATTCAAACCGTAACATGAAACATGGAAATATCATTTTATTCCATTTTGTGAGAACTGAGTTAAGTTTCATTCCAGTGAGTCACAAATCTCTTAACATGCTGAAATTAAACTTAACAGCACTCATAAAAGTGGGAGGGAACTGAAGGGGAAGAAACACAAACATTGTATATTTTTCAGCAAGTCCCTATAAATCAAGACTGCCATCATTAATGATTCTTGCTCTTGGCCTCCAGAAGCTGAGAAGCCAGGTTAAAAGTCTTTAATATGCAATTTGCTTCCAGAGCTACTGACATACAGGGAGTCACACTGACCTGCAGATTTAACAATTGACAGTGGCCAAGTCCAGATATACCTGAGGTCCGGATATGCTTGAGTTTTCTTTAGTGCTTTATTAGTTTATGTGCACTGGTAGCCATTGATTAGGGTCCTACTTCCTTAAGACCATCATTTGTGTGTACAACCGGAGCTCAGGGACCACCAAAGTAAAACACCTTGTAAGTTTCAGTGTAAACTCACTGGCCTGTAAGTTTCTTCAGTGGCAGAATTGTGTCTGATTATTCTATACTTTTCCCTAAGAGCTAGACCACATTGGAGCCTTTGATTTCATATTGAAAAAAAGAATTTTAAATAATCAGTGGGTACATTGCCTGCAGGGGCTAGAGTGGTTCTGGGATCTGGAGCTCATTTCAGTGGACCATTTTCAGTGTCCAGAATTAATCGGCCTCCCATTTTGTATACAAAGGTAAGCAGAATTACTGGTGGAAATTAGAATTATACAGACGCTGGCCTTAGAATACCTCTGTGTGAAGAAGAGATAACAACATACCAGGTGTTTGATACTTGGGTCCTATTTCAAGCGTTACCTCCTTTGAGGCCTTTGCTACACAGTGATCCTGGAGCTGACTTCTCCAGTGTGTGGTCGTGGGTGCTGAACCTTAATGGACAGCACCCCTGTAAGCCTCCATGGTAAAGACAATATAGCAAAAACCGTTACTCTGGACAAGAGAATTACTCCACCTCTCTTTGGACAACCAATAAACAGAAGTGTCATTGAAGGAAAAAGTAACAGAGCCCAGAGTTGGAACAAATGGAGAATCACAACGATAAAGAAAGCTCAACCTGAGAGTCCTAGACTTGGGATTGGAGGTAGGAAGTGAAGAGTTGGCTGCAGTCTATGAGATGAGCCAAGGGCCACCGACAGCACTGTGGACCCTGCTCGGTCCTTCTTGGCTCTGATCAGGTGGCTGCTGGGAAAAAGAGTAGTGGGTTCCCTTCTACAGTATGAGGCACACTGTTGATGAAAAACTAGGCTGGAGTTCCGGCTTCCATGCTTGGGGTACTTACGGATTTACAGTAGATTCCAGCCTCCCTCCCACTAATCCAGAAAGGAAATGTACATGCCACGCTGTCCACCATCACTTGCAGACCTCCTTTCACTGGTCTTGCTGTTCCACATTCCTCGTATCAGAGAGCAACCAGGGGTCAGCGGCAGCATGAGCAGGAAAGACTAAGAAAATAAACAGGAAAACTGACCCTAGCAGAAAATTGATGCAATTACAGAATTCTGCATAAAGCCATGCTGTTACTCAAGCACATAGGCAAAATAAAGTAATTTTAAGATGCAGAAGAACTCAGAAATTTGATTTTCCATGTATTCATTCTGAAGAAATTACACTTAGTTTAGCAAGGATGAAGTCAAGATGGAGGAAGAGGAGCATTAGAGGGCCTGGTAGAAATTACCAGCAGCCCAATAAATCCTGGCCTGACAGCTGTGCAGCTGGCCCAGATCTGTATTCAGTTAAAACCCAAAGAAGAAGTCAGTGTCTTCCTCCATCCAGCGGGCAGGATCAGGGTAGTAAAGACAGCTGCTGATTTCAAGAACTCGAGTCCTTGTGCTGATAAAGTGCCTGCCTAGCATTCGCCAGCCCTCTCCCGTGTGCTCCTGTCTCCCACGTCCTGGCAGCTCACTGACCACCTGCCGGATTCATTCTGCCCAGCACTCCCAGAGAGGAGATGTGATCTAAAAATACAGTAAGTGTTTAATTGTTTCACAGGTTTATTTTACAGTAAGACACATTGCCTTTAATGTGTCCCTCAAAGTCCTCCTCCTCGCTTCGAACACATTGATCCCCCCTACTTACCACTTTCCAGGGGAGCTCTGGAAGTCCTCTTTCACGAGTGTCTGCAGCTGTGCGTTCCAGGCTGCCTCAGCATCCTAAGTTGATTCCAAATGTCTACTTTTCAAGGTCTTTTTGACTTAGAGGAAGAGCTACTGGTCACACAATGCCAGGTCCAGTGACTAAGGTGGACGAGGACACTCTGATGGTTTTAGAAGTTGCCTTTTCATTGGCTGGCACTCGACACTTGGATTCTTTTTGATCGCACTTCCTAAAGACACTTAGGAAAAAGAGCTTTTAGAACTGCATTGGAACGTGGCAAAAATGAGGGGGTTAGTGTGTTGGAAGCTTGAGGGAGTATTTTGAGGGAGATTAATGGCGATGTCTGTAATAAATTTCTTAAATTTAAACATATATCTCGGTCACCCCCTCCTGAGCAAAAGAAGTGAGGGGGAAACGGACAATATAATCCAGAGCAAATCTCAGGAAGCCTCTGGCAGCAGTGCTAAATTGTGGAGATAAAAGGATTAACCCACTCAGATCCACCAAAGCTTGGTAATGCTGCATTTTCAGTGTGTAGGTAGATGTAAAGGCAGATTGAAAGTGATCTCATATGGGAAAAAACATACATATTCATATACATCCATCTGTATCTATATATGTCGTCTTTTTCATTAGTCAACAGTGCTAATTAAGCTCCTAAGTTAAAAAAAAAAAAAAAAGCTATGCAAGAAGTTGCCCATTCAAGTATGAGAGAGCTGAGTATCTCAGCTTAGAGGAGGAGTAGATGTCTCGGTGTCCAGAAGAAAAGAAGCAGGCATCCCTTTTTGAAAAACAAGGTCTCTAACTCAGTTTTGTCCTGAGCTTATCTCGGTAAGAAGTCATCATGTTTATGCATTTATTGAAGATATACTATGTCTCAGCACCTCAGTAGCCATTGCATGTGGGGAGGGGAGCAGGAAGACCAAGATTAGAAGACACGGTGTGCTGTGTTCTATGTATCTGTTAGGAAGATGATTTATACAGGAGACCCTAACTGCCAAGCACAAACGCACGGTTAAGAGCTGATAAGAGATTGAGTTTAGATGGAGCAGAAAGCACAGAGTAGGATTTGGTTTATTGATGTATCTTTGTGGTACACATTCACATGCCAGACACCGGTACACACTGTGGGACAGCATGGCACGGGCTCGGAGAGGAGTCAGATGACACACAAGACACTGTGTTAGAGCTGGAAGGAGCTTTCCAGACCGTGTGAGATCTTTAGGGTGTGTGGAAGTTGTTTAGTCAGGAAATCCTAACTGAGGCGCAAGGCAAGCCAGGCATGAGGTCAGAGACTCACAGTGATACCGCAGAGCTGTGTCTTAAGAAATAAAAGGCCACTCAGTGGCACAGCAAGGTCCTGAGTTCAATTCCCAGTACCAAAAGAAAAAGAAAAGAAGTCTATGTAGGAAAGATCTAGAGCTGTGAGCACCTGAGAAAGATGGGAAGTCCAAGGGGGCAGGTCCAAGTGACATGCGGAGCCAGGGCCAGGGGCAGCTCTGGTGGTGGTCACCCTGTGGCTGTCCCCAGCCTGGAGAGCATGGCAGTGGAGTTTTGAAATAGAACACATAGTCCCCAGGCTTGGCCCTGAGGTGTTTACTGAACTCTCGGTAGTGAGCAGGTTTTCTAGGCCACTTTGTATGCTTTACCCCAATGATCTTAGACAGAGCAACTTCTTAGCAACAGCTAGCAGGCCCAGATGAGGAACCTGGGCGCTCCATCCCAGCTGGTGTCCCCTGGGTCACAGTGGAGTGGTCTGTCCCAGCGTGGTGTCACAGTTGGCTTCCAGTCACTGTACCAGACACTTCTGTCTTTCATTTTTTTATTAGTGTTTTAAAATGTCACCTAACTCTTTGGTGCCACAAAATCCACTCTGATGCATCAGCTCCTGACCTGGCCTTGGGCCACTAAAACCACCAAGGTTGCCCTTTCTTTACCTGTTCTTGTACCATGAACAAGTGTGATCCTTTTTCAAAAGCTGCCTTTTTAGTGTTCGTAATGACAATTTGTAGATTAACCTCATCGCTTACCATCTCTTAGCCTTTACTGAAATAAATCTAATTGTACCACCTGTGTGGGGCACACAATAGTAATTTTCCATGAATTCTTTCCCAAAGAAATAATAGCATCTAAGGATGAGGGTCTGGGATTCTGAACAGGAAAGCCACTCATCTGACCATCTGAATTGGCAAACACTAGTGTAGTGGTTCTTGTAGGGTAGCCCAGGCCAACACTGTCAGCATCACCTGGGAGTATGTTAGAAATGTGATCTCAAGCCTGCCTGGCCTTACTGGATCAGAAATAGCAGGACAGGATCTAAAGGTGTTTTAACAGCCTTTCAGATGAGTCCAGTGCCCACGCCCGCTGGAGTCTGGCCTCCACGATGGAGCAGGAGATTCTCATTCCACTGTGGATCCTGGGCCTGCCTTTTGCCTCTAGGGAACTGCTGTTCATCCTGTACTGCTCTGGGTCCTGCCCGGCAGGTGGGGGTGGGAGTGAGGCTGTGGCACACAGCCTGTGCCTGCCCTATGGGCTCAGGAAAGAGCTGGGCTGCCCCAGCCTGGGACCCTGTTTTCCTGTGTGTAGCTGGGGCCGTTCTTATTCTGGGAGTGTTTGCCTTGACAGACCAAAAGGAAGAGAAGCACTGAAAGCAATTTAGTCACTAAAGATCTCCTCTTTATCTAATATAAACTTAGGCTACTTTGCGGATTACAGAATTCTAGAGGTGCACACATGCATGAGTGTGCGTATGTGTGTTTTTTAAAGAAAAAAAGCAAGAGTTGTTATTTTCTACTACTCAAGAATGTACAGCACTGCATCCTAGACCCACCGAGGGTGGAGGTTGCCTTTCCTCTGATTCCAGAATCCCCTAGGAGGTTGGAACGTTGTGGACTTTTGCTGATCAGGTCTCTCTAAGTGCAAACTGGGGATCCAGGTCTGGCCCTGCCTGCCCAGTCCCTGGGTATCCCCTCTCACAGGCACTGGTATAGTATCTTCTGTGGTTGTAGACTGCTGGGTGTTCAGCTGAGACCAGGTGACCCACGTGGCCCCAGAGTGAACACTGATGTTATGAAATTGTGGCCACATCAGGTGGCACGTGGGAGCCAGCTCTACTTCTTGCCAGGGCCTCTGCCTTAGCTACCCTAATGTGGAGCCAGGGCTTCAGGACTTCTCTGGGACCCTTTCCTCGAAAGCACACACTAGAAATACACGTTTGAGAGCTGTGCGAGTATAAAGAGAACATATAATCCAGGCTGGCTTCTATTCTTTTTTTTTTTTCCCTCTTCTGAATTTAAAAGAGTTATAGTATTTTCTTGGACCTCTGAAGAAGTGGGGGTTCCAGGCACTATCTTTGCTAGGCCTGATGGAGAATCAGCCCTTCAGGGCATCAGCTTTAAAACCCCCTGACTCTTAAAAATAACGTGACCCTCTGGTTCTCTAGAAAATTGGCTGTGATGGCATCATTGGGTCTGCGGCCAAGGAAGACCGGTGTGGTGTTTGTAATGGCGATGGCAAGACCTGTCGCGTGGTGAAAGGTGACTTCAGCCACTCCCGAGGGACTGGTGAGTACAAAATGCAACACACCCCTCCGTGGCTCAAGAGCTCAGGGTTTCATACATCCTTGCCCTTCGTATTTAAGGCCCAGATGATAATGGGTTGGTGAACTGCCACTTTTTTCATTTCTGAAAGGCAAGGGGGAATGATGTCTATAAGTTGCTTGAAGGGACTACTTCACCTGTGCCAGGAGACAGCTCCTGGGCTGAGCAGCTTGGCCCCAGCGTCCATGAATCAGCAGCCCCTAGCTCACTGCGTATCAGCTTCCTGTCAGGCTGCCTGACATGGTCAGAGGAGGTGGCAAACGCACCGCCACGTCGTATTAACTTGATGAGTGTGGTTTTCTCTGTGAATTCTCCATTGGTGAATGTGGGATAGCATTTGCACGTATCTATGAAATGTACACGAAAAAGTCTCAGATGCCTCCGCCCCCTGGGACCCCGGAGCAAACCTCGAGCTCTTCGAGCAGCATCCTTGTAGAGGTACCTCAGCCTTCATTTGGTGAGACTTCTCAGTCTTTCTGCTGGCACCATCTATGCAGCTTTAGGCTGCTTTCTTTAGAAATGGAAGGTGACTTTGGATCCCCTTCCCTGGAGGACACTAGTTTGTGACAGCCAGTAGCATCTATCAATGATGCTTATTGAAGGGGCCAGTGAGAGTACCCAAGCTTCTGGGTTGGCCTTGTGACTCTGACCTTTTCTACTGGAGGAATACCAGAAGTTTAGAACAAAACCTTTGCATTTGCTGAGGGATCCCCAATTCCCTTTCTTCTTTTTTAAACAGAACATTAGAATCCTTTGTTTAACTGAATGTTGTGCTGAGCTCCAACAAATGGACCCGCTCCAATGGTGCCACTCTATGGTAGGCAGGCTGGACACAGCCATATCCACCCCTGTCCCAGGACAGTCCAGTTCAACACTAAAGGAGGTTCTGCCACTGCTTTTAAAGCCTCCACTGCCTGCACCAAAGCAGCTCACTCACCGGACTCTACATTAGGGGCAAAAGCATCCTATCCATTCCAAAACTCAAATCTGCTTGCTAGCCTAGGCAGATCATCCTTTCTCGTCTCCTTTCTCTCTCCATCCACCACTTGCTGGGCTTCCTCTGGGCACAGAAGGTGTAACCTTCTGCCTTATAAGGTCTGGCCTATGTGGCCCTGACAAAGGGTACTCTCCGAGAAGGATATGTCCCATAGGAAACATTCTTGGGGTAACTGCTGTTCCCACCTTGACATGGAGCTCCAAAGCATGCTTCCTTCTAACTTAATAAGCACAAAAGGAACTTAAAATTTTACTTTGGAGAAACATAGGGACGTGTTAGCTTCACCCGATGTAAATGGCCTAAAATTTCTAGTGGTAGCTGCACGTCAGATGTTCATTTTAAAGCACAAGGCTGTTGGTTTCAAATCCTCACCCTTGCAGCCAGTGAACCAAGAGCCCTCTCAGCATGGATTTTGCTGAACGGAATTCTGTGTGCAGTGCTTGTTCCCACACGGACGCACTGCTGGCTGCCTAAGAGAGCAATTAAATGCAAACCTGTAATCAGGGCCTGACTCTCTGGGGTGCACATATAATGAGGAATTGGCGAAGGGGTGCCCTCAAGTCCGTTCCCCTAGCAAACGTGTATGCAAACAGGCATATTTTAAACACGAGGTGTACAGAAATGGGAGGTTAACTGTCACATGTCCGTCACTGTCAATGTGAAGACCCCAAGGCGCACAAGTTGAGTCGCTGTGTGTGAAGCTCGCAGAGGTGTTCTGGGGTGGCCCCTTGTGTAAGCCTGCTGACAGAGGGGACAGCTTCCGGCCATAAATGACATATAGAAATCAACTGGTAATCCAGGTCAGGGAAGGACACAAAAGCCGAAGGAGAAAAGCATATTCTTAAGAGGTTCACTGTAAAAATAAAAAAAAATAATAAAAAATTAAAAAAAACCCAAGTCATTTGACATCTGAGTGACCCAGTGAGTGGATTTGATTCTCCTGTCAGTACAGATAGGAAGGTAACTTTGATCTGTACCGAGCTCCAAGGAATGAGGGAAGGAGGAATATCTTATCACCCTTTAGGGTCACTATCAAAGAGAAATACCATACCACAAAGATAAAACAGAGTCCAACGCAGGCTGTTTGCCCAGTTGTGTGAAGTTCTGACCCTTGCCTGAACTCTTCTGGGTCCTCTTTACCAAAGTTTACAAACTGAGAATCGAGAGCAAACCCACACAGGATGAGTGTTGCAGTCACAGCCAAGCAAAAAATGCCCAGGGTTTCCCACTCTGGGGAAGTGGTGTCCCCAGTGGAAAGTGTCCACTACCCTCCAGGCTGCGGCCTCCTAACTCTTAAACAGATGAGGTCCTTGGCTTTAGAAAAATCGGCTCAGCCTGGCTTCCCGGTGGATGAGCTCAGGAGGTGATCCAGCCTTGGGGTGGGTGAAAATAGCTGGGCTGTTGGAATTAATAAGTTAAAAGTTCCTGGTTTATTTCCCCTCACTCGTTAAATTTAACATTGCAGCCTAATTACTGTCATCTAACATTAAATTTTAATTTTAACATTCCTCTTATTATATGGTGTTCCTTGGTGATGGCAGTGTACCTGTGGACATCTAGGCCACACCTGGACCAGTATCCCTTCCAGCCAGTGGACTAATGAAGCAGCCAGGAGTCCCTGTAGGCTCTGAATCTATCTGTGCTTTGTTAAAAAGCAGAAAGTAGACTGATTCATATGTCACATGTGTATTCAGTAGTTAGCTTCAGAGGCTGCCATCCCCAATTCCGTGCTGTCTCCAGTGTGGGATGTGGACACTCTATGGGAAAGTCTGAGGATCTGTCATGAGAACGTGTAATGAGGCTATTTCTACTCCATGTGACAATGACAGTGTCTGTTCCTAAAATGTGCATATTTCTTTTTCTTAGTCAAGAACAGTCTTTGTACGAAGGTGTCCACATGTGTGATGGCCAAGGCGGTTCCCAAGTGTTTCTCATGTAAGATGTGTGGCTGTTCTGTGTGGTCCCCTTGGTGACATGCTTGGTGTGGGGCACTTGTGTCACTTACAGGCCTAAATGTTCTCTGAATAGAAATATTGAGACTGAGTTATGCATGAAGCCATGGATGAACACAGGTCTATTCATGGCTTATACATAACTGATGTTCAGGACTGATTGCCTAAAAGAAAACTAAAGAATAAAACCAATTTTAAATATAAAAAAGCCAGGGCCAGGGATGCAGCTCGACAGTATAGCACATGCCTGGCAAGCATGAGGCCGTGGCTTTGATTTCCAGAACCAAAAAGAAAAAAATTAAAAATTAAAAAAGAGAGTCTTGGGATCTAGAGGTTGGGTAGAAACATGCCCTAGCATGCCAGGATTGGGTTTTTGTCTTCTTCAATCATACCTGGCACTTTGGCAGGAAAACCTAAGGCGTGCCAGATAACATAGCAGTTGACAGCTTCTGCTAGGGGGACATTTTCGTGCCAGAGGACAGAATTTCCCTGTTGGCAGAGGTGCACGGGTAAAACCTTCCTGGTCTTCGTGCTGGAGGTAAGGGCAGTAGCCTTGATTTGTCCCATCCCCACTGGAATTATGTTCCAGGGAGTGAACTAACGTGTGGTCTCTCATTCTGGGATTCCCAAACAATGATTTTCTTTTTCTCAGACCCAGAAACCTTTTCCCAGGTTAGAAACATGCAGGCTGATTCTCTGTTTACCGTTCTATACAGTGGCGGCAAGCAGTAACTCTCAGGAGCCTTGTGCTTGTCAGAGCCATGCTCTGCAGTGTACTGTGTGCTAAGGTATGGAGTTCAGTTGCTGGGGTAGAGGATATGCTGGGTGTTTGTTTGTTTGTTTGTTTTTGGTACTGGGGATCAAACTCACGACCTTGCACTTACCAGGCAGGTGCTTGTGCCACAGGGCTAAATCCCCAACAGTAAATGCATTTTTGACTTAAAATATTTTCAGTTTATGATGAGTTTATCAGGACCTGACCTTATTATAAGTCTAGGAGCATCTGGGCTCTCATAAGAGACTTTCATAAAAAGAGAAAAATATAAACTTATACAAGAGCCTTCCTGACTATCTTATGATTTATGTAGAAAAAATACTTAGTTTTTTTTCCATAGGTTTTATACACCCTGGGTAAAGAGTTCTAATATATCTAGCCAGAATTTCCCTTGTACCTTATCATGCTAATATATAATGTCAATGATTTTCTTCCAAAAGTAGTTAATGTTGCTCAAGGCACAAGGAAGATTATGACCGTCAGTCCTCTAAAAGCAAATCTTTAGATGACTGGAAATGTCATAGCCTAGTAATATTAACTAGTAGATTTAAGACAGGTCAAAGGTTAGCAGCTCTAGGAAGTTCTTTCTAATACCTAGTGCTAGACAAAAACGGTATGTTCTCCTAGAACAATGGCAAAGACACTGAATTCTACCCATGGTTGCCTTGTGGAATCAAATACTGTCCCTCTACCTGGGTTTCTCCTGATTTTTTTACCAGGGATCAAACTCGCAACCTTGTGCTTGCCAGGCAGGTGCTTATGACACTGAGCTAAATCCCCAGCCCTCTCCTGCTTCTTGATTTAAGACTCCAAGATGAAGTCTTGCCCCCTTGCCTAAAATGAGAACCTGTCTTGTAAATTCTTAGAGTAAATCCTCTGTTTCATGCATGACTCAGTGTGGTTTTGTCTAGTTATCTACATAGTAGGGCATCTGGGCTCATGAGTGACAAGGTGCTTGGGACTTGGTGATGGGACTCTTTCCTTGCCTAGCTGCTCTTCAGATCAACCTAGTGTGAGCTTTGAACCCTGGGACAGAGTCTGCCCTGAGGGACATTGAGTTTGAGGCAGTTTCATTGCTTTGAGAACAGAGGGCAGTCTTTCCTTTCAGTCACCTCCTCTTTGACTGGTCTTCTGTGTATCAAGAAGAGAAAGAAACTCATCATAAAAGGAAAGCATAGCAGATGCACCACCAGGACAGCCCTGCCCTGCAAGGTCACCTAAGGATGAGCCCTGCTTGGGTCACATGCCTGCCCTGAGCTTCGCACTATTCAGCATCTCTACCCCAGGCCTGTGAGAAGAGGACAGAAAACAGATGCCGTTTCAATGTTGCAACATGTGCCAAAGTTATGCTTAAAAATAAACGTGTTGACCATGCACTGATGCAAATGTACCTTGCTCTCAAATGTGGAAAATTAATGAATCAGGACCCTGGCAGCTCGGGCTGTTGCCTCAGACTGACCGGACTGGTGCGAAGATTCTACACCACAGAAGCTGCCTTCAGAAAATTATCTACCTCCACAAGTAGATCTTGAGCCCAGGTGTTGAACAGTTGAAATGGAAATTCCTCTGAAAAAGATTTGAATTCTTTTGGCCCTGAACATTTTTGTCTCTGTTTATGATGCTTTCCTGTTTCATATGCCTGGAATCCAATAATTCATCAGATTCTCCTGGAAGAATTGATTTCTCTAAGAGATATTTGTGGCATAAAATCTTAGAGTTGGTGGTGGTAGTATAAAGTAGGGAAGCATTCCTAGAGCAAAAATAAATTCAATTAAAAGCCCCTAAAGCAACTCAGTGATGCAGGAACCGTATGCAGGCCGCCTGTCAAATCTATGTTGCAATTCCCAATTTAGATGCATTTGGAAGGGATCACGCTTACAGGACCACACAGTTGGTTAAAGTCATCCTGCCTCGGGGCTAGGATAGATGAGGGTAGAAAAATTAGGCAACTGCTACCCTCCAACTGGGCGGTGTTTACATTTGTGAAGTCTCTCTAGTCATGTAGGAGAACATTTACTTGAAACATCTGGGGCTGAATCTACAGCAGCAATGCCAAGGTGTTTGCTATCAGAATTGAAGGATATTGGTAAATTTTCTGTCCAAGATGGCTGATTGAACAAATGCTTAATTTCTCCTCTTCCCAAAAGTCAGCTGAAGATGAATACAAAGGAGGATAAAAACAAAACAATGAAATAGAGATACCAAACAGGATCGTAGGACAGTTACAATAGCTGATACATGGCCTATTGTTGTCTTCCTAGTAGTTATTTAGAGTACAGTATCTAGCTATCCTATCTTGTCTAGACAATATTAGCACGAAACATTCTTTTCAAGTAACAGAGAGAAGCTAGCTGTATAGCTGTCGTAACTTGTGTATACACATACTTTTTTCTTTTCCCCTCTCCCCATCACAGTTTCTTTTCTTTAGAACAGTTTCTTCCCAATTCACAATGTCTATTGTACATTTCTAATCCTATTGTTCAGTTTCTCACACCAGTGAGACAGTACAATGTTTGCACATACGGATCTGATTTATTTCACTTGTGAGTACAGTTTTAAGTTGCATTCATTTACCTATAAAAGTCTCCAGTTTATCCTTTGTGGCTGTGTAATACTTCATTGTATCTGTCTCTTTTTATCCATTCCTTGGTTGATGGACACCTAGACTGTTTCCAAGATTTAGCTGTTAAAAATTGTGCTGCTATAACATAGATGTACATATATCACGGTGGCATGATGTTTTTTCATGCTTCTGGGAAAATACTGAGAAGGGGAATAGCTGGGTCAAGTGGGAGGTCTATTCCTACTTTTTTGAGGAATCTCCAAACTGATTTCCAGAGTGGTTGCACCAGTCTGCACGCCCACCAACAGTGGAGAAGGATTCCTTTTTCCCCACAACCCTCCAGCATTTGTTATTGGCTGATTTCTTGATGATAGCCATGCTTTCCGGGATAAGATGGAATCTAAGTGTTGTTTTAATTTGCATCTCTCAAATAACCAATGACTTTGAACATTTTTCATATATTTATTTGCCTTTTGTATTTCTTCATCTGAGAAGTGTGTATTCATTGCAGATGCCCATTTTTGTATTGTGTCTTTGAATTTGGGAGGACTGATTTTTTAAAAGTTTGTATGTGCTCTAGATGTCCTTTGTCTGAGGGACAGTTGACTCAAATGTTTTCCTACTCTGGGTTTTCTTTTCACTCTGTTGGTGATTTCTTTTGATGTATTTTTAATAAGATGAAGTCCCAGTTGTTGATTATGTGAAGTATTTCCTATGCAATTTGGGTTTTGTCCATGAACTCTATCCTACCCCTATATCTTCAAGCTATCTACCTACTTTCTCTTCTGGTATATTGTGTTTCTGTTTTAATATTAGATTTTTGATTCATATTAACTTTAGTTTTATGCATAGTGATAGACATGGGTCTAGTTTTGTCTTTGGCATGTTGAAAGCCAATTTTCCAGCATCATTCATTAAAGAGATTTCTTCCAGTGAGCATGTTTGATTACTTGTCAAAGATAAGATGGCTAAATGTGTTTGGGGATGCATCTACATCTTCTGTTCTGTTCCACTGATCCTCAGGTCTGGGTTTTTTGTGGAGATTTGGTGGGTATTTTTGTTTGTTGGTTGGTTGGCCAATACCATGCTGATTTATCATAGTAGCTTTGTAGTACAATTTTAGCTATACCCCTTACTTACTTTTGTTGCCCAAAATTGTCTTTGCTATTCTAGGTCTCATCTGATTCCAAATGAATTTCAGGAGTGTTTTCTCTAGATCTGTGAAGTATATTGATGGAATTTTGATTGGGATTTCAATAACTCTTTATAGCAGTTTGGGAGTATGGCCATTTTCACCATGTTGGTACTTCTTATCCAAGAACAAGGGATATCTTTCCTTTTGCTGATATCCTCTTAAATTTCCTTTTTGGGGAGATACTGTAATTTCCACTGTACAGATCTTTTACTTCCTTTGTCAGATTGATTCCTAAGTATTTCATTTTGGGGGTATTATGAAGTGTATGCTTTCCCTAATTTCTTTCTTTGTGAGTTTGTTGCTATTGCATATGCATGCTATTGACTTTGGAGTGTTGACTTTCTATCCTGCTACATTATGGAATTTGTATATCAAATCTATAAATTTTTGATGGAGTTTTGGGGGTCTTCTATGTAGAATATCATGTCATCTGCAAATCATGATACTTTAACTTTTCGTATCCTTATTCCTTTTATTTTTTTCTCTGGTCTAATTGTTCTGGCTAATGTTTCAAAGTGTTTCCAAAACTAAACTGAATAGGAGTGGTGATAATGGGCATCCTTGCCTTGTTCTTGGTTTTAAAGTGAAAACTTTGGTTTTGACCATTTAATATGGAGTTAACTATTGGTTTTTCACAGATGGCTTTTATATGATTAGGGTAAAGGCCATCTATACTAATTTTCTGCAGGGTTTTTTTAATCATGAATGGGCACTGAACTTTCTCAAATGCTTTTCCTGCGTCTATTGAGATTATCATGTGATTTTTGTCTTTGATTCTGTTAAGAGGGTTTATTACGTATATTGATTTGCATATGTTGAACCATCCCTGCATCCCTAGGATGAATCCTTTGGTTCTGATGTACAATCATCTTTTTTCTCTTTCTCTAGTTTTTTCTTTATTTTAAAGAGGATAAAACTAAGCATAACAAAACAGAACAAAGTAGATCAGAAGAAAACAATCTAAGTGACACAGTTTTCAAAGCAAGATAATGGGATATCTACCATGGCTACCATAATGTCTTTTGTTTTCTTCCAGATAATTGTCCTTATCTCACACACAATGAATTCATACAAAACAAAATAGTATTAAACTGATCAGAACAGAGTGATGAAGGCTACCATATGTCTCTTCTTCTCGTTCAAATTAGTTGTCTGCACCTTCATGTATGTTGACATTAAACAATACAAAATGGACTAAAACCATTCTGAACAAAAAATAAAAGCATTACTGGATTTCACAGCATGATGATACAGAATCAGCAATGGATACCATAATGTCTGTTTTTCTTCAAAGTAGCTGTTTATTTCATCACACGTAATATAATCGATTCTCATAAACTATTTAGGGGAAGTTCTACACATGTATAAGCCTCTACATGTATAACCATCCTTTCTGTATTAAAACAAACCAAAACAAATTACTAGAAAAACATGAAACAAAAAAGACAAATAAATAACAATAGCAAAGAGCCCAAAACACTGATGATATAGGCCTTCAAAACAAGGTGTAGGAGCATCACTAGGGTTGTTATTTTACATAATGATCTTCAGGAGTTCACATCACCAGACACAAACATGGAAAATTGTTTCAATCCTATGAACATTAGGTGTCTTGTTCCAAGAACTTACGGAATTTGTAGCACAATCATCTTAGCTATCCTAAGTGTGTTTATACAACTTTAGATATTTTTTTCTTTTCCCTTCCTTTTTCTTTTTCCTCCTTTTCTCTCAGATATTACTTTTTCCCTTTTGAGCAGATTCTTATTCTTTCACTGTATTTATTGAAGATTTTGTACCTAATCTACTCTTACCATTTCTTACACTAGGGAGACTATATGGTATTTACGCATGTGAGTTTGATTTATTTCACTTATGAGTATGGTCTCAAGTTGCATCCATTTATTTGTAAATATCTCAGTGTGATCATTCTTTATAGCTGAGTAGTACTCCACTGTGTAAAAATACCACATCTTTTTTATCCATTCTTCAGTTGATTGACACTTAGGTTGTTTCTAAGATCTGGCTGTTACAAATTGTGCTGCTATAAACATGGGTGCACATATATCACTGTGGTATGATGTTTTCAGTTCTTCTGGGAATGCCCAGAAGTGGAACAGCTGGGTCAAATGGGACTTCCAATCCTAGCTTTCTGAGGAATCTCCAAACTGATCTCTACAGTGGATGCACCAGTCTACACTCTCACCAAAGGTGCAGAAGAGTTCCTTTTTCCCTGCAGCCTCTCCAGCATTTGTTGTTGGTATTTTTCTTGATCCTGGCCATTCTTTCTGGAGTGAGATGGAATCTCAGTGTGATTTTAATTTGCATTTCTCTAATGAGTAATGATGATGAACATTTTTTCATGTATTTGTTTGCCTTTTATATTTCTTCATCTGAGAAGTGCGTATTCATCTCAGATGCCCGTTTTTGGATTGGGTCTTTGAATTTTAGGGGTCTTACTTTTTTTAATTCTTTATATGTTCCGGGCAGAAGTCCTTTGTTTGGAGGATGATTGAATAAGATTTTTTTTCCCAATTTTTGGGTTTTCTTTTTGCTATGCTGGAGATTTCTTTCGACATGCAAAAATTCTTTAATAACATATGATCCCAGTTATTGATTCTGGTAAGTATTTCCACATGGTTTGATTTTTGTTCATGAATTCTCTACCTACTCCTATGTCTTCAAGATTTCTACCTACTTTGTCTTCCAACAGATTTAGTGTTTCTGTTTTAATATTTATACATTTGATCCATTTAGGTTTTAGTTTAGTACATGGTGAGAGGCATGGGTCTAGTTTTAGTTTTCAGCATATGGAGATTCAGTTTTTCCAGCACCATTTATTAAAGATACTGTCTTTCTTCTAGTGAATGTATTTGGCCTCTTTATCAAAGATAAGGTGGCCGAGTGTGTTTATAGTTGTAGTTGCATCTTCTAATCTATACCATTGATTTTCAGGTCTGTTTTTATTCCAGTACTATGCTAGTTTTAACACAGTAGCTTTGTAGTATAACTTCGAGTCAGGGATTGTGATGCCTCCTGCCTTGCCTTTATTGCTTGGAATTGCCTTTGCTATTCTAGGTCTCTTCTGGTTCCATATGAATTTTAGGAATGATTTCTCTAGATCTGTGAGGTATGCTAGTGGTATTTTGACTTGGATTGCATTAAATCTGTATAATAATTTTGGGAGAAAGACCATTTTCATAATATTTGTTCTTCCCATCCATGAACAATGGATGTCTTTCCATTTTCTGAGATCTTCTTTGATTTCTTTTTTCAGGATATTATAATTTTCCACAAATAGATCTTTTACTGCTTTTGTTAGATTGATTCCTAAGTATTTCATTTTTTGGATGCTATTGTGAAGGGTGTAGTTTCACTTATTTCTCTCTCAATGAGTTTGTTGTTGGTATATAGGAATGCTATTGATTTTTGAGTGTTGACTATGTATGCAGCTATCTTACTGAATTTATTTTTTATACCTAGGAGTCTTTCAATGGAGTTTTGGGGTCTTCTATGTAGAATATCATGTCATCTGCAAATAATGATAATTTAACTTCTTTTTTCCCTATCCTTACTCCTTTTATTTCTCTCTCTTGTCAAATTGCTCTGGCTAGTATTTCTAGCACTATATTGAATAGGAGTAGTGATAATAGACATCCTTGTCTTGTTCCTGATTTTAGTGGTAAAGGCTTTCAGTTTTTGGCCATTTAATTTGATGTTGGCTGTTGGTTTGTCATGATGGCTTTTACCATACTGAGATAAAGACCATCTATTCCAATTTTATGTAAGGTTCTTATCATAGGTAAGTGTTGGACCTTATCAAAAGCTTTTTCCTGCATCTATAGAAATGATTTTGTGATTCTTATTTTTGGCTCTATTGATATGGTGGATTACATTTATTGATTTGTGTATGTTGAACCATCCCTGCATTTCTTGGATGAATCCCACTTGGTCGTGGTACCTTCTTGATGATTTGCTGCATCCTGTTTGCCAATATTTATTGAGAATTTTTGCATCTATATTCATTAAGCAGATTGCCCTGTAGTTCTCTTTTTTGGTTGGGTCTTTCTCAGGTTTTGGTATTAGAGTAATATTTGCTTCCAAGAATAAGTTAGGGAGAATTGCTTCCTTTTCAATGTCATTGAAGAGTTTGAGGAGTGTCAGCATTAAGTCTTTGAATTTCTTGGGGCTGGGGATTTAGCTCAGTGGCATAAGCGCCTGCCTTGTAAGCAGGCAGTCGTGAGTTCGATCCCTGGTACCGATAAAAAAAAAAAAGATAGGAAGTCTTTGAATTTCTTGTAGAATTCTGCAATGATTCCATCTGGTCCTGGGCTTTTCTTTGTTAGTAAGGATTTAATTACATTTTCAGTTTCATTAATTGAAATTGGGTTATTCAGCAGTTTTACATCTTCTTGATCCAACTTTGGTAATTCATATGTTTCTAGGAATCTATCCATTTCTTCTGTGTTATCAAGCCTATGAAAGTAGAGATTTTTGAAATAAGTATTGATGATCTTCTCTATTTCCACAGGGTTTGTAGTAATTTCACCCATTTCATTCACTATTGTATGAATTTGAGTTTTTTCTTTCCTTTTTTAAATACGGTTGGCTAGGGGCTTATGAATTTTATTCATTCTTTCAAAGAACCAACTCTGATTCATTTATTCTTCTTATTGTTTTCTTAGTCTCTATTGCATTGATTTGTGCTCTGATCTTTATAATTTCCTCCCTTCTTTTGGGTTGGGCTTGACTTGTTCTTCTTTTTCTAGATGTTTGAGGTGTAGCATCAGGTTATTTGTGTTCATTCTGTTTTCCTGATGTAGGAATTCACTGCAATAAATTTTCCTCTGAGAACTGCTTTCATTGCATCCCACAAATTCTGGTAAGTTATATTTGTATTTTCATTTGCTTGTAGATGTTGTTTAATTTCTTCTTTAATTTCCTCTGTGACCCACTGATTGCTCAGGAGTGTATTATTCAATTTCCATGTGTTTGTGAGGTTTTTGCAGTTTCTTTTGTCATTAATTTCTAATTTCATGGTGCTATGATCCAATAATGTGCATAGGATAACTTCAATTCTTTTGCTTCACTTAAGCATGTTCTGTGGGCTAGAATATGGTCTGTTTTAGAGAATTTCCAATGTGCTGCTGAGAAGAATGTATATTCTGATGTTGTTGGATGGAACATTCTGCATACATCTACTGAGTCCATTTGTTCACAAGTGTGATTCAGTTCTGTTATTTCTTTGCTTTCTGTCTAGTTGATCTGTCCCTTTGTGTCAATGGCGTCTTATGTTTTCCTTTTATAATTGTTATTGCTTATTTGATTTTTCATTTCTATTAATATTTGTTTTGTATAGTTGGGTGCTTCCGAATTTGGTGCATAGATATTTAAGGTTGCTATCTCTTCCTCTTGGAGTTTTCCCTTAACTAGTATGTAGTGACTTTCTTTATCTCTCTGGATCATTCTTGGTTTGATGTTCACATTGTCTGAAAATAGAATAGCTACCCTTGCCTTTTTGGGGAATCATGTTGCATGAAGTATTATTTTCCATCCTTTGATTTTTCAGTCTATGAGTTTCCTTTTGGGTTAGATGGGTTTCTTGTATACAGCATATGGTTGGATGTTGTTTCTTGATCTATTCTGCCAGTCTGTTTCTTTTAATTGGTGAATTGAAGCCATTTACATTAATGGTTATAACTGATATATATTGGTTTATGTTTGACATGTTATCTTTCTGCTGTTGATTCTTTACCTTTCCAGTCTGTTTGTTTGCCTTGCTTAGTGGATTTTCCTATGTCTGTCTAGAATGCCTTTCAGTATTCTTTGAAGGGTTACTTTTGTGGTCATAAAGTTCTTCAGCTGTTCTTTTCATGGAAATATCTTACTTCTCCATCCATTTTGAAGGACATTTTTCAGGGTACCTCAATCTGGGTTGGAAGTCATTTTCCTTTAGGATCTGAAATACTTCACTCCATGCTCTTCTTAACGTCATTGTTTGTGATGAGAAATCTGCTGTGATTCTGATAGGCTTTCCTTTATAGGTGATCTGTCTCTTCTTTCTAATAGCTTTTAATAGTCTGTTTTTATGTTGGATTTCTGGGATGTTGGTTATTATATGTCTGGGTGTAGTTTTATTTTGGTTATGGCTACTAGGAGGTCTATATGCTTCACTGATCTGTACATCAGTTTCCATTCTCATGTTTGGGAAATTTTCAGCTATCACTTCTATAAATAGCCTCTTGATATCATTTGTGTTGTCCTCTTCTTTTTTGTTTATACCTATCAATCTTACATTGTTCTTCTTTGCATCATCTTGCAGTTGTTGAGTTGTTGTTTCCTGGTTCCTTGTTATTTTTAAAAGATCTTTCCTTTCCTGTTCACTAGCTGAAATCTTGTCTTTGAAGTCTGAAAGTCTATCATCGCTTTCATTGAGGCAGTTTTGTCAACTTTTGATGGAATTTTTGATTTCCTGTTTATCTCTTTGAATCTGCTTCATGCATTCTGTTTGTTTCTTATATTGTTCTTTCAGAGTTTCCATCTATTTTGCATTGTTCCTCTAATTTGTTAATATGTCTTTAGATGTGTTCAGCATTTGTTTCATTGCATTTATCATTTCTTCTTTTACCTGGGAAGTTATTGCTGATCTCAATCCTTTTGTAGCTTCCTGGAGTTGTTTCTTTACTTCAGTTGCTATCATTTCAAGTATTTCAGGTGTATGGCTTACATTTTCTTCTATGTTCATGTCTCCTAGGCTTACTTGGGATGGGCTGGAGGTTTGAGATTGCATTTTGCTCTGTTTCTTTGTCATTCTCCTACATTTTGGGGCTTTGAGTGATGTTCCAAGGCTTCCCTGTACACTAGAAATCACCTTATGCAGTTTCAGCTCACGAGGCAGGATGCAGTCAGCTGTCTGCCATCTGGGGAGTCTCTAAGCATGGCCAATTAGGCCCACAGGGATCTCCAGGGTGACCTCCAGTGATTTGGGAGGCTGGGTGGGGGGCTTACCTACTTGGAGTGATGTTCCAAAGCTTCCCTGTGCACTGGAAATCACCTCATGCACAAGATGTACAATCTTCTTGATGATTTGTTGCATTGTTTTCCAGTATCTTATTAAGGATTTTGCATCAGTTTTCATGAGGGAGAATGGCCTGTAGTTTTCTTTCTTGCTTGGGTTCTTTCTAGTTTTGGAATCAGGATAATACTTGCGTTCAGGACTGACTTTGAAAGTACTGCATCCCTTTCAGTTTCTTTAAAAAGTTTTAGTATTAGTTTTTCTCTAAATTTCTTGTGGAATTGAATGACTCCATCAGGGCCTGAACTTTTCTTTGTTGGTGAATTTTTAATTACATTTTCTGTTTCATTGGCTGATGTTGGTTTATTTAGAATTTTTGTATCTTTTTCAGTTGGATTTGGTGATTTGATTTTATCTATGAATCTGTCCATTTCTTCTGTGTTTTCCATCTCATTAGAATATAAATTCTCATATAGCTTTGATGGTCTCCTGGATTTCTGTGGGGTTGATTGTAATTCCCCCTTTTATCCCTAATTGCTTCAATTTGTTTTTTATTTCCTCTTTTTTGATGAGGTTGGCTAATGGTTTATTAATTTTATTTATTCTTTCAAAAAACTAACTTTTTGATTTGATTCTTTGTATTGTTTTCTTAGTCTCTCTTGCTTTGGTTTCTACTCTTTATAATTTCTTACCTCATATGAGTTTTGGGTTTGATCTGTTCTTCTTTCATATGAGTTTTGGGTTTGATCTGTTCTTGTTTGAGGTTCAGCATTAGGCTGTTTGTTTGAGCTCATTCTGTTTTCCTGATGTGTGAGTTCATTGCTATAAATTTCCCTTGCAGGACTGCTTCTGTTGTGTCCTGTAAGTTTCAGTATGTTGTATTAACATTATCATTTAATTATATATGCTTTTAAGTTGGGTCTTTGATTTCCTGTCTATCCCATTGGTTGTTTAGAAGAGTGTTGCTTAATTTCCATGTGTTAATGTAGTTTTCGTGGTTTCCTTTGTCACTGATTTCCAGTTTCATTGCCCTATGGTCAGATAATATGCGTAGGATGATTTTGATATTTTCACATATATTTAAATATGTTTTATCAGCTAACATATGATCTATTTTGGAGAACAGCTCATGTGCAACTGAGAATGTGTATCCTGCTGTTATGGGGTGGAACACTCTATAGACATCTACCAAGGCAATTTGCTCATAGGCTTAGTTTAATTTTAATATTTCTTGATTGTTTTTTTGTCTTGTCGATCTAGCCCTTTGTGAGAGTGGGGCATTAAGGTACCCTACTACAGTTGTGTTAGTGTTTATTTGGTTTTCCATGCCAATTAATGTTTGTTTTATGTAGTTATATGAGCCTGTGTTTGGTACAAAAATATTTATGATTGTTATCTCCTCTTGAAGTTTTCTCTTGACAAGTGTGTAGCGACCTTTCTTTGTCTCTTCTGATCAGTTTTGGTTTAAACTTCACATTGTCTGCAAATAAATAGCTACCCCCATTTTTTTCTGGGTTCCTGTGCCATGGATAATTGTTTTCCATTGTTTGGCTTTTAGTCTATGAGTTTTCTTTTGAGTTGTGTTTCTTGAATGCAGCATATTGTTGCCTAGTGCTTCATGACCCATTCTGCCTGTTGTTTTTGATTGGTGGTTTATTTTGATGGTTATAACTGATACATATTGGCTTTTCTTTTTCATGTTGTTTCCTTGTTGTTTGTTCGGTCTTTCTGCTCTGCTCAATTGCTTGCCCTGCCTGGTGGCTTCTGTCTATTGATATTCCTGCATTTGTGGTCTTCATGATCTCTTTCTAATATGTCTTTCAACAAACATTCTGTAGGGCAGCTTTGGTGGTTATAAATTTACTCATTTGTTCTTTGTCCTGGAAATATCTTATTTCTCCATCAAGTTTGAAAGACAGTTTTGTGAGATTCATCAACTGCCAGGTGCCACGGCCAGCGCAGGGAAGGAGTCAGGCGAGAGACTGAAGACACAGGGAGACCAGTTGCTCAGGAGGCAAAAGGCGATTTATTGAAGGACTACAGAGTTTTTATAATGTTTCAAAACAAAGAGCAGTACAAGTCACTTCAGGACACTTTCTTGTGCACACAGCAAAGGTAAACATGCTCCTGGGCCTGTGAGAAACTTCTATGTTGTTCAGCCCAGGAGGTAAACATGTTCTTGGGCCCGTGAGAAACTTCTATTGTTTATGTTATGAAGCTTTTCCCAGGTTAATATCAGCGCGATGCTTTGTCTAGAAGGCTGAGGTCACTGCAGGATGAGGAACTGATTGAGGTCCAGCTTCAGTGTGTGGTTGCCCACACCCGTTCACTGCCGGACCCCTGGCTCCTGCTCCCAACAATCAACCTGGGTTGAAGATTGTGTTTGTAGGACTTGAAATACTTCACTCTAAGCTCTTCTTGATTTTAAGATTTGTGTTGAGAAGTCTGCTGTGATTCTTAAGGGGTTTCCTTTGCAGATGATACTTTTTTTTTCTCTAGCTGCTTTTAATATTTTGTTGTTGTGCTGAATTTCTATACTTTTGATTATTATATGTCTCACTGTAGATTTATTTTGCTCATGGCTATTTGGAGTTCTATATGCTTCATTAATTTGTATGTCATATTCTTTGCCCACTTTTGAGAAGTTTTCTGCCTTGATTTCTGTGAAGAGATTTTTAATGACTTTTGTGTTGTCTCAGCTTTCTTACTGATTCCAGTCAATCTTGTGTTGTTGTTCTTTGCTTCATCCTGTAGTTTCTGGATTGATTTTTCATGGTCTTTTGTGATTTTTAAGATATCTTTCTTCTGATGGTTGCTAGCTTGCTCCTGTTTTCTAGATCTGATGTTCTGTCTTTGCCTTAAGTCTGCTATATATACTTTCAATGTTCTAATCTGCATTTCTGTTTGAATCTGTTCCATTGATTCCATTTCTTGTCTGAGTTTGGCATTCATGGTTTCTACTGATTTCCTCTAGTTGTTTGTTTATCCAATTTATTGTCTTTTGATAGTCCTGTTACCTTGCCATGCTGTCCTTTCTCTTCCTACCACACAGTTTGCTTCCTGTCAGTAGCCAGTACAATTGAATCTTCTTCCCCTTAAAACTATGAGAGAACTGGATCTAGCACTGGATCTAGGTAAGAATCCTGTAACAGGAAAGTGGTAAAAAAGGCAAAGAAAACAAGTGCTTGGCTTAAGGGAATACCCACCGGCAAGAGGTCACAAAGGAAAAGGTAAAAATTATGACCAAACTTTTGTCATCAATTCAAAAAACTGATTCATCAATGGTCTTAATAAAATAAGAATATACAGCTAAGACACAATAGCTCAAGGAAGATACAGTGACACAGTGAAGTGACAGAGGGAGATGAAACTTAGCACAGTGAAGGAAAGAAGTGTGCGAATTCAGCACAGAAACCAAGTCCATGTGGAAATAAACACTGACACGGCTGAAGTCACATGGAAGCCTGGAGTACAGACCTCTCAAACATGAGCGGAGCAAAAGTAGCCAAAAGAACAGGAGATAAAACGAAGACTGGGGAGGTTACAGGAGATCAATCATCTATAATTTGATGCCCCTCCTGAAGAACACCAGATAAAATTTAAATATGGAATTAGTCTTATATATGTTTGTTCTGTGTCTACAGAGTCAACCAGCTAGAGATTGGAATTACTCATTCTGAAACTGTATCTGTACTAAATGTGAAAATGCTTTGTTCTTGTCCCTTAGTCCCTAAACAATAGAATGTAACAGTATTTGTATAGCATTTACATGGTACCAAGTATTACAAGTCATCTGGAGATGATTTAAAGGATGGAGGAGGCTTTGAGGTTATAGACAGATGGTCCACCTGCTACCCGAAAGCAACTCCCTGCAGATACTGAAGGATAGCTGTACTAACAAAAAGGCCCATGTCCCACAAAAAGCTGATGCCAAACTGTGACTAGCCTTATGTCAAGATTTAAAGGTAAAAATTCTTTGAGCATCACATCCAAATTTTAGGCAGCAATAATGTGGAAGTATCAGCTTGTCCTCAGATTTCTTGGTCCTCATCAGTAGAGATGCTCCTGCAGAGCCTCAGAGAAAGGAAGCTTAACTCACAATTTTATACCAGCCAAATGGACACGAAGACAGTGAATGGTAATATTTTGCTATATTATAGATCAGAAAATATTTCTACAAGCCTATTTCAAGTGAGATAGCAATAAGTTTAGCAAAATTGGCAAGAGAACACATAACGAACATTAAATTCATCCTTAACCAAGACTACAGCAACTGTGGAAATTGCCTTTGCAAAAGATAAAAAACTAAATAGCTTATTCCTCTGCTGTTTGCTCATCTACTGAATGTAAGAGAGGGTGGGAAAATGTAAAAATATGATAATAAGAAAAAGGGGAATCAAGTATAGAGGAAATTGTGATAAGTTTACTTAAACTATAAATAATTTAAAACTCATTTGAAACAAATGGAAAAATTCCTGACCGTGCTCTCCATAAAACTGAAAGTCAATACAAATTACTACAGAAGCAACTATTTTTTCTTAAAGCAAGAATAATGCTAACACCAAACCCCCACCACAATAATTGCAGACCATTCTTACAAATGATATTATAAAAGTTATAAAGTCATTAATAGTAGTTTTAAACATAACAGAAGGTAGCATGTTAGAAATTATATAAGATGGCCAAGTAAGGTTTATTCTAGGGCTCTGAAGTTTTGATATTAGAAATTATACTTTTAGAATACATAATTGTACTATTTATAAGGCAAGAGAAAAAAGAATGCACTTAGAGACTGAGGAGTATGGTGAAAGTTAATCTCCATTCCTAATAAAACTCTTAATATGGTAATAAATATTACTTACTGTGATTATACTGTGGACAATGTTGTATATGAGATGTTATGCATTCTGTGTTTCTGTATAAGTAATGTAAGCCCATGTTATATTCAAATGCAAAATAATCACTCCTCTGGTAATGAGGAAACAAGGTTGTATAGTTACCATTCATAGCAATGCTTCCCAGTGAAGAGATGTTTGTTGGGAGAGTGTGACAGGCATCACTTGTCACATTGAGTTCTCTTTTAATCCTGAGTGTTAAGAGCTTGCATCATGGAGCGGTATTGTACTTAATCCAGCGCCCTTGTGCCTCTTCTGAGATCATTGCATTGTTTCTGGTCCCTGGCACTACAAAGGCACTTGAACTGTAATCACATGGCTGAGATAGAGTGTAGTCGGTATCTTTTTAAAAGACATCAGTGTTTCATATGTATGCTACTGCCTTTTAGTGTGATGATGTAGGTCAGTTGTTACTTGCAGTGTGTATTGTTTTCATAATAAAAGTAGAGACTTTTTAGCATTGGAAAATGCATAACTAAACCCTGTAGCTATTTCCGTAACCTCTACACAGTTAGGCTATGTGCAGCTCCCCCTCTGCTTGGGAATAATGAAGGAAGCGGACAATAGCATGTACCACGAGACTTGCAGAAATGACCGGAGACAGTGGGACTAGGAAAGGTGCACAGGGTTAAGGCAGTAGTTTTGTCATAGGGCAAGTTGCTGGGCTTCTGCCATGTGATGGATTTTTGGAGAAAAGTACAACTACAACAAAGAGTGAAAGAACCTCCAACAGATGAATGAGACCCAAGAACTCCTCCCTCGGTTACCTGGGAGGCACCATTCATGTGGGATTCCAGGCTGTATTGTTTGCTAGGAATGTTGTGGCAAAGGGCCACAAACTGCATGGCATCAACAGCAGCATCCTACTGTGTCACCATTCTGGAAGGTTGGAAATGTGAGATTGTGTCAACAGGGCTGGCTCTTTCTGAGGCTGCGAGGGAGAATCTGTTCCATGCCTATCTCCTAGCTTCCGGTGGTTTGTTGGGAATGCTTGGTGTTTCTTGACTTGGAAAAAGCAGTCTTTGCCGTCATGTTCTCTTGGTGTTCTCTTGTGGCCCTATCTGTGTTCAGATTTCCCCTTTTTCAAAGGTCTTTTGTCGTATTGGGCTAAGGGCTCCCCTGTTCCAGCATGATCTCATCTTAATTAGCTTCGTCTGTAGTAGTGCTATTTTCAACTGAGATCACATTCAGGTACTGGGTGTTAGGATTTCACCTTATAAATTCCAGGGAAGGGGGTGGTCTTAATTCAGTTTAGAACACATGCAAATGACACTCCTAGGAAAATGGGGGCCCAAGAGTTTCTGGATATGGAAGAAAGCACTCCACATTAGTTGAGTTAACTGAGTTTTCAGAACCCTGCCAGCCTGCAGTCTCTGAATATACCATAGCTCGTGTGATAGGGGAGATGGGGGAAGGGGATACCATGTCAGCCTCTAATCCAGGTTGGGGCGTGGTTCACCTGTATGTTTTTTGTTGCCACAGGTTATATAGAAGCTGCTATTATTCCTGCTGGAGCTCGGAGAATCCGCGTGGTAGAAGATAAACCTGCTCACAGTTTTCTGGGTAAAACAAAAGTGATTTGATTTACAATTACTGTTCTGATAGTTGATTTTTCTAATTAGGCTAGAAAATTTTGGCCACCGTTTTTCTCCTGGGTCAACTCAGTTTTCACCTGCACTTTCATTGTAATACTCGGTACTCAGAATGTACCAAACAGCACTGTCGCATGCAACTAAGTGTGGTCTAACTTGTGGTCTAAGAGAAAGAGCACAAACCATTAGAACCACCAGCTTTGGACAGGAAGGAACAGGACAGAAGAGTGCAAAAAGCTATAAGCATTGGAGTAGCATAAGTTTCCCAGAATCACCCAGCAGGACCCCACGCGACTTTAGCTCACAGAGTGACTTTGCCCCACCTGCGTGAGTCCCTGCATGTTGTTGATGGCATTGAGGGTGACTTTGCTGGGGAAAGAGCAACAGCCTCCCGTCAGATGGAAGTGCAGAACCATGCTGATTTTCCTGGAGTTCTGTGTAGCCCACATTTCTATTAGCCCCACTAACTTCAAGCACAAACACCTACATCTCTCTGTGGGATTAGATTCTACAGTAGAACCATGTTTAGAGCCTAGTAAGAGAAACATCTAGTGAAAACTCTCCTCAGCTAGAGAAGACCCGGCATGTGCTGAAGTTCCGAGTTCCAGTCTTGCTATTGACCCCACAAAGGTCGGCCTGGTACGCCAGCATCCCATCCGGGAGGTTGGAGCGCTGAGTCAAACCCATGAGTATTCATTATGCAGGCTGAAGAGGGAAAAACTACCCAGAGGTTACCTCTTCTTTGGTTCACTGGGATGGAGATGCTATTCCCTGGGCCCTTTAGCCAGCCCCTATCCCTGGTCCTGACCTGGCTAAGCAGGTTGCTCTTGTATCAGCACCCCTGACTCCTGAGCTTCCTTTATATTCTGATGGCTCAGCTTGTGTTGCAGGTGCAGTTTGAGAAGAAAGGGAAGGAGGGAAGGAGAGAGAGAGAAGGAAGGAAGTGTAGCTCATAATTCGCTTATGATTCTCTTGTCTCTGTCCTGGCTGCCACTCTACAAATGCGAGGTGCTCATAGGCGCTGTCTGAAACAGTCCTGGGCTGCACTTGGGTACTGGACTCTCACGGAGCCCACCTCGCCTCTTTCTGCCCAGGAAATAGGGTTGACTTCATTAACCTGAGCATCAGAAGTCCTGTCACCTAGAGTCACCCCAAACATGAGCCTTCCCAGCGGGTCCATCAAGGATGAACCGTTCTTACCTGGGAATGGTATTTCCAGCCCCAAGGGGCACTGGACCTCCATGGGAACCTGAAGTTACCTTTCACTCTTATTAAAAAATCACAATCGGGTTATCCTGAGAGCTGGCTCAGTTCTGAGAGCAACTTAAGGTACCAGCAGGCACCTGTGCAGATATGCCCTTTGGCTTCCTGGCTTCTGAGTCTCCCTAGTGCCACTCCTCGGCCTGATCCAAGTCCTAGGGGCCTGGCAGCAAAACAAAGGTGTTCTGTCTGTCTGCTTCTCTGTGGCAATAGTAGAGTCAAATCCTTACCTTAGTTCTTGGGTAAAAATGAACTTTTCACTAGGACTCTCTTTAGGGTCAGCAGGTAATGAGTGTTGGATACTGCCTAGGACAGCTAGCTCTTTTTTTTTTTTTTTTTTTTTTTTTGTCTTTTTCGTTTTTATCCGTACCAGGGATTGAACTCATGACTGCACACTTGCAAGGCAGGCACTTATGCTGCTGAGCTAAATCCCCAGCCCTGACAGCTAGCTCTTAATGACCATCTCTTTGATAGCCTGCTGATAACAGTAATATCCCCTGGGCCATGCTGTGTGTTAGAGACCAGATCCCTTCTAGCCCCAAAGGTGCTCCAAAGCATTGCTTCTTACCACACACGGGACCAACGGGGGCTCCGCGAGGCTTAGTGATGTGTGCAAAGCCCTTGCATTAGCTATGGGGTGTGGAGCCTCACAGAATGGCTCCATGGCATCCCATCAGAGTCAGATGGGCAAAGGAAGAAGATTTTTCACTGGAGGACACGTGTTACGCCTTCCCACTGTTCCTACAGAGAACAGATGTCTATTACAAGGGGATTGGTTTAAATGTCTCCAAACAGCCGAATCCCCAGAAGCATTGTACTTCTGTGGGAGCTTGGAACCAGACTTGGTCCTCTTATCTTATCCAAAACTCATAATTCTGGTATTCCAGGGCCTGGAACGTAGACAAGCGCGTGCCCCACAGCGTTCTACGCTCGATATGCTTCTGCAGTTCATTGCAGCAGGCCTTGTTTCCATTCAGGGCTGGGCACTTTGGAAGTCAACCCAGTGTGACTTTGAATTACTCTCACATTTGCTGGGAGCAGTTCCTGAAGAATTTCACCCCACCTATCTTCGGCCCACGCCTGCTGGCTTTCTGCTCCAAACCACCTGGAACAGGAAATGCCTGTGCAGTTTGTGTCCATAGTTAAGAACAGAGCTGGCAGGACTCCGAGTGGAAATAAAAGTTGCTGAGTTGATGCCAGGATTAGAAGTAGGTTGACTGTGGGTCAGGCCTTCCTGTTGAAGCCAGGAGGAAGATAGTTGAAGAGAAACCCACCAAGCTTCTGCACAGCGCCATGCCAGAAGAAGGCTGTGGGCAGGCCCAGAGCTCACCTCTGCCTCCAGCCAGCTCTCGCAGGATGCTGTGGCCTCCCATCCAAAATGCCCCCTCTTGCCCTCTGGAAGGATTCACCACCTTCCTCAGCAGAGCCTAAAGATGATGTATAAATGTGCACCAAAAAGAAGGACCTGGATAGACACAGGCGTTCATCACATGGCCTGCATTCTGGGCCATTGAGGAGATTTTGTTGTGCCATGATCACAAATAAGTGTGAACTCCCGTACCCCCCATAGTGCCTCACAAAAGTCTCCACTACTGTTGAGAGACTTCTAAGCAAAACCCGCAAAACTGTGCTGTTGGTTTTTTTTAACAGTCATTTAAAATATCCAACCCCAAGAGGTTTAGCTCAGCGGCATAAGCACCTGCCTTGCAAGCAGGCGGTCGTGAGTTCGATCCCCGGTACCAATAAAAATGAAAAAGATCAAAAAAAAAAAAAAAAAAAATCCAACCGCTGGCCCAGGCAAAAGCAGCTGGCGCAATCTCCCCAGCACATCAGCCCTTCACATGATGCAGGTAAAACCAAGCCGCTAGAGGAATTCCCTTGTTCTGAGCTCTGTGATTTGCCTATGAAATCAAACATCTGGCATCATGTTGATCACTTCTGTGGAGTCTATTCCGGGTCTCTGAATCCTCATTTCATATGCAAATTAACCTCAAAATTCCTACAAGAAAGGGGACTTGAATATACCTCAATGCCTCAGAGTTGAGCGAGGCAGAATTGTAAAACTGCGAATTTTTATAATAGGGAGGACCTTTGAGAAAAAGGAGGCGTGCAGAGAGGTTCTCTGGAGCCTTAGCCTTATGGACTCTGGCGAACCCTACTCTAGCCCCAGTCCCACGTAGGGGGACGACGCAACAGCCCCCCAAAGTGTCACTGAATTCCACAGTGAACCTTTTCGTTCTCTAGTATTGATTCTCTTGGTGTTATAGGAGTAAGTTTACCTCCAAACCAAAAAAGGAGACTGGAGTCCAGAGGCAGCAGCGGGGAGGTTTATAATCACACTCTTGGTCCCCACACAAGGCCTGGAGCACCCCAGCCGAGAAGCTGTGCGTTTTTATTCCTGCCTCGCGGGCTGCTCTCCCCTCGTCTCCCATGGTTGGAATCCAGGTTTCAGTCTGTCCCAGGCAATCTATTTCCTCCCACACCTGTGGCGCTCTGCTCCCCCGATATTTCTCTTCGTAGTTATTTTTTAGCCTTTGGGCTTCCCAGGGCTCAGGGAGACTTGGTTAGCAGTTTTCTCTCACCCCAGAACCCTCTCTCTGGTGTCAGTCTGTGTACAGCTTGGGTGTCCTTGGCCCATAGATGACTAGCTAAGTCTAAGATGAAGGGCGTCTTAGAGTGGTTAATGAAACATGGACCAATTAGAAATATTTTTACCTTTCATGTCCCTACAGACTCTCTGAAGTCTCACTGTTTTGAGAGAATTTCAGGTGCTAAATCTCGGTTTTAGCAGTAAACTCTGATTGTTTCAGCATGGCTACAGGAACATGCAGATTTTGCTAAGTTACTCTCTGCAAAGTCAAAGAGATGGAAGCAACCCGCACACCTGCAGGAGCTGACCTCCTCCTTGCTGACCTGGCCACCTTTAGTCCTCCTTCTGTGTTCTTGTACTGAGAGACGCAGGACTGAGAGCCCTGGGGAGCTGCTGCCCCGAGGGCTGAGCGGCCGCTGTAGGGCTGCAGTTCTGGTACCTGAAAGCTGACGGGAGCTGTGAGCCATGCTTGGGTACACAGAGCTTACCCTTTCTGGAGCCACAAGACCTCCCCATCTCTGCAACCACTGGGCAAAGTGGAGGACCCCCAGCCCAGCAGCTGCAAACCAGCACCTCCTAGCCAGGGACAAACATCTTTGGGACCCTGTGGGCACCTTGTGCAGTACGCATCAGTCCAGTGCCTGCTCACTATGGCAGGGGATGGATGCCTTGAACTCCGCCACGCTGAGGGCTAACAATCCTCACAGTGTCCAGCATATTCAACCCTGTTTAGCAACTGACCTGTGCCCATTAGCCAAAACCTGCCTTTATCAGGTCCCATCCGGTAGTTCCTTGTCACAGCTCTCTGGTGCAGTGTAGGCCACCTCCTAGAGTGTCTCTTCCACCACCCTAATGCAGATGGTCAAAGCCCTACATGGGATCAGAGGACAATGACCCCACCACCGTCTTTTCCCTTGGAGTTGCCTGTGTCTCCTCCCATGGTGACACCTCCGATGGCAGAAGCCAGTTCCCCACTGCCCACGCTGAACTGATTCCTGCGGGTGGTTCTCTAGTGGGCTCCAGATGTGCCCTCCTGCCCTTTCAGCCCTTCCCACTCATGACCACCCAGATGTCTGGCTTTTGCTGTATAGCAGCGTAGTTGTCAGTTTATAATTCAGTGAGTCACTTTGAAGCATCTTACGAAAAGGGCCAGGGTACCAGTGGAAAGAGCCACCGTGTAAGAGCATTATAGCCTGGGTGTCTCGGGGACAGTTTAAGGCATGACCAGAGTTTGTCAAGTCTTTTGCATCTCAATGGATACTAGGCTTGTGTTGTAAGCTGCTGGGGTGATTTACAGAAATCCCACCCCACATAACTAATTGTAACACAATTAGTATTGTGTAACAACCAACCCCCAAAAGGCACACGTGGAAGACAAAACCAGTTCTCAGTTGCTGAGCACCAGCTTCAGGTACTTCTGGATCCAGGAGCTTGAAATGATATCACAGGAAAGTTTTATATCCTGGCACCCCAGCCTCTCCTGGGGCCTCTACCCAGGAAATGGCTTGGATCACATCGCTGGCCAGCCTAAGGAAGAAGAGCTGCTTCTGCCTAAGGTGAACTGACCAGGGTCAGGTGATGGTCTAGATCTGGAGCTGGAGTAGAGTTAGGGCCTCATAGGATTGGACAGAAAGCATCCCCAAGGGAGGCTCTGGGTGCTGTGGCTGATAGCAGGAGAAATAGATGCTGGTTAGCAAGTATGCTGGGCCCTTAGCAGGGCCGGCTTTAGAACAGGACAAGTCGGGGCCGTGACTTCAAACCACAGCCCCAGCTCAAGGCAGGTGAGGTCAGCGTCAGTGCATGGGTGCAAGTGACAGGCAGCTGCTGTCTCAAGGGGGTGGGAACCGCCCCAGCCTCCTGCAGTCTTTGTGTAACTGACAGAGTGGGCCAAGCATGACAGGGTGGCGCCCTGCCTCGGTGGCATCCTGCTCACGGCCATCTCCCCGTGCCTAGTGTCTTCTGCCCAGCGTCAGCACGGCTGTCCTCTCCCCTAGCAGCTGCCTCTGTCTCTCACCTCCTCTTCCCAGCCACACTGCTGGGGGGGTGCTGCCCCTTCCCCTTGCTTCCTCCCTCCGGATCCTGTGCCTTGCTCCCTCTGCCTCCCTGCCAGGGACAGTGACCTTGACCCTACTCCCTGCGTGCGGGGAGCTAGGGTCCTGTTTCCGTGCCTGTGGGCACTCCAGGCTGCCCCTTCTATCTCTCTAACCTGCTGTGTTCATAGGTTCCTAAATACGCTGTCCCCAGCCACCTCTGCCCCTGCTGCCCGAGTAGATCCCAGACTCAGCTCTGCCGCGGAGTGTGTGCCACTGATCATGTTTCCCAGTTTTCGGTCTCACTTCCAAACCAAGCTTCCCGACAGCAGGAGCTCTTGCTCTCCGGCCCTGCCAGGAGACCCTCAGAGTAGGGCTGGGGCCGGCAGGGGCACGGCTTCTGTGCTGTATGTGTCCCCAGCTGTCCCTTTGAGATTCCCTCCCTCTCCCCTTCCCTCCTCCTTCTCCATCCTCCCTCCTCTTCCTTCCCTCCTTTCTCACCCTCTCTCCTCCCCTCTCCTCCCCTTCCTTCCTTTTCCTTGCATTTTTGCAGTGTTAGGTGTTAAACCCAGGGCCTCACGCCTACTTCACAGGCGTTTGACCTCTGAGCTGTAGCCCCAGAACTTTATATTTTTCGCTTTGATACAGGACATTGCCATCTTGCCCAGCCTGGGCTTGGAACTTGCTATCCTTCTGCCTCAGCCTCCTGAGTCACTGGCATTACAGGCATGCGTGCCACAGCCAGCCTGCGTGTTTTCTGAGAGGACTCTGCCCCGTCTTGTTTCCTGTCTTCTGCTTTTCACCGGCCTTCACTGATTCCTCAAACCAATATGCACATGCTTCTGTAAGAAACAGTTTTCTAGATTTACACACAAGTTGAAAGTGACGGTCTGTCCAGCCTTCACCTGGATTCTCCAGGAGTTCACACCATAGGTCTTAGGTGCTCAGCTCACTGGAAGCTTTGAAGATCAGTGAGTCTAGTTACTTGTGTAAGGGGAGATAGAACATGGGCTTGTAGCAATAAGAGCTAGAATTTGTTCTCTTTGAAAATAGGTCTTACATTTGCTCATGTCAGCATTGTCATAAAAGTCTAGACTGATGCTCTAACTTAAAGAACAGGGGCGTTCACAGCTGCCAGAGCAGTATGTACATTAGTTTTCATCTGTGAGGTTCCAGTCTGCACTCCCACAACTTAATAGCTATGTGTCTCTTGGCAAGTTACTTAATCTCTCTGTGCCTCCATTTATTCATCTGAATGAGGAACGTAATCCAGAGGGTTATTGGGAAGATTAAATGGGTAATAGTATATCAAAAAGCTAAACCAGAAAATGTGTTCCTTACCAAGTGATTTACAGGTAGTGATACTAAAAGCATAAAAGAAGAAATTGTGAGTCTCCCCACATTCTCACCTCTTAAGCAGGCAGGAAATTTCAGCCGCGGGTAGAATTTCTCGAAGGGAAACACATTCAGTTCCAAGTAGTAGAGTGCTCTCTTTCCGAAGCCTTCCCTGGAGTCCTGTAACCCCTAACCGCTCACCATCCACAGCCACCCTGGATGGAAACCCCAGCCGGAAGTCGTTGTGCTGGAAAGCAGCCCTGCCCTAGAGGGGCCCTAAGCTGGCATCTCCTGTGTTTGCCTGGAGTATTCTGGAGATGTGGTGCCATGGCTGATGTCCGCCAGGCTTCTCTCCAGGCTCAACAGGGCTTAAATCTTGGGGTCCTGACCTAGCCTAAGACTGCGAAATCCAACTCCAGCCGAGACACCTCCTTGGTTTTGAGTCCCACTTTCCAGTCAGTGTTGGAGGTGGCATTTGAGTGTCAGCCTCTGTGGTGAGCAGGTGTTGGTGAGAGAAATAGAATCTAAATTTGTTGGTTGTAGACTGAGTGGGGTCCCAAAGTGATGTGAAGAAATGGGGCATTGGTGACTCCAGCTGCACATGTAGAGACTAGGCACGGGACTGAGAGCTTCTGGAAATGTCTTCTCCTAAATACCAGAATGCATTCTAATTAATTACAGGGTATTCTTCCTACATAGCAGTGACAAGAAAACAAATAGTTTCACTGCAGGTGTCCCCCTTAAGAAAACATAGAACTTCAATCCAAATGGGAATATAAAACCCATTTGTGCTCGTGGCCAAGTGGCAGAGTGTGGACGGCATATCTGGACTTCATCCGAAGCAGGGGTGTAAGCCAGCAGATCTGGGTGTGAGAGCAGCTGTCTGCCATCATCAGTCCCCACTTTACCCCCCAGGCAGTGGCCATGCATTACTGCCACATCTGTAAGCAGCGAGGGTTTCCAAGCATAAATGTCTAACAGAATAACAACTGGTTCCTGAAGGAAGAGCCGCTGGATCAGTGTGGGAGTGTCAGCCCCCTATTTCCAAAGCCCCAGCTAGGAAATAATAACATGAATGGGTCATTTCATTTCCTTTTACATCTGAATAACATTCCAGTGTGTGCGCATACACCGCAGTTTGATTATCCCTGCAGAGTCCGATTGGTACCAAGGCTGATTCTGTAGCACAGCATGCCATGGTGGATGTGGTCATGTGGGTGTCCCCTGGGTGTGCCAACTTCCCATCCTTTGCATACATATCCGGATGTGGACTGGCTACATCTTATGGTTGACCTGGTTTGTCTTTTGAGGAACCTCCACATTGCTCCCCATAATGACTGTACAAGTACAATTCTCACCAGCAAACCCCCCCCCCATCTTTGCCAGCATTTGTCACTTTTTTTAAAATATAATGGTCATTCTTACTGGGGTGAGACAGTTCTCATTGGTAGCTTTGATTTGCATTTCTCTGGTCTCTAATGATACTGAGCATTATTTCATATATTTATTGGCCATTTGTATTTCTTCTTTTGAGACATGTCTGTTCCAATTGTTTACCTATTTGCAGGGGGGCTGTCATTTGCAGCAAAGTGGATGAAACTGGAGGACATTAAATTAAAAGCTATAAATCAGACAGAGGGAGACAAATTATGTTCTCTTTCATACATGGACATTTTAAGAAAAGCACTGACCCGAATGTAGCGCAGTGATTACTTGAGATGGGGCGTGGGGGTGACGGAGGTAATAGAGAACAGGAAACTTCATTCAATCAGTGCATGCTGCATGAATTTACTGAAATATCACACAGACCCCAAATAAAATGTGCAGCTAATACATGTTTGCCACATTTTTAAAAAGTTTTTTTAAAATGAGTGGATGAATTTTGCTAACACAGCAAAACCTGTTTTATAGCTTTGGACATATTAGAGCAGAATTAATTTACTGGGCAGAAAACCCTTTCCGTGGGCAGGTGGGGTACAGTGTGACTGGGCTGTGGTTAACTCTGTCCTCTCTGCCTTTCCCACCGGCGCTCTCTGAGCTGGGTTTGAAACGAGCAGCCCTTTAAAAGATGCCACCATGCATCTCAACTACTGCTCTCCTGTTAGCCCAGAGTCTTTTGCTCCCTGTAAACTGGACTTCACTTGTACTAGCATAGAGAGCGCTCCTCTCACTGCAGGCTCTCCTGCTTCCCTCGAGCAGGAGAGACCTCTGGCCCATGCAGGGCACCCAGCTTCTGTTTGAGGACAGGCTGGCCCCTATCCTCACCCTCTGACTCCTCTGTGTTCAATCTCCTTGCCAGCTCTCAAAGACTCCAGTAAGAGATCCATCAACAGTGACTGGAAGATAGAGCTCCCAGGAGAGTTTCAGATTGCAGGCACGACCGTCCGCTACGTGAGAAGGGGGCTGTGGGAGAAGATTTCTGCCAAGGGACCAACCAAAACTCCACTGCATCTCATGGTAACTTGCTGGGCTCGTTGCACTTGGGTTACTTCTAGATCAGCTAGAAGGCAGGAGAGATTGGGATCCACCGGCTTCCTGATGCTCACACTGCTTCTTCCGTCTTTGGTCATCTAATCCCTTCCACCCCAGTGCCTCAGAACTCTCTCAAAGCCACCTTCTGGCTCTGCACTTGAAGAGGTCCTATCTTCCAAAGGCGCTGTCTCTGAGAAGGAAGTGCTCAGCTGCACATGTGGCAGCCAAGCAGAGCTGGCATCATCCAGCAGACCGCTCTGTTCAAAGGCTTTCTATATCAGCTGCTGCAGTGCATCATTCTGCCCCATAGTAAAAATTTATCTTTTGGGCATGGACCATTGACTCTGGAGTCCAGAGCAGCAACACACAGATTTGACAGACTTGGCTTGTGGGAAGCATGTGGGAGTCGGGGAGGACAATCAGGTCCATGGGTGTGATTACTTCCAAGGAGATCACCAGAAAATTGCTTAGCTGGGCCTGAGTAGGGCTTCCTGGAGAACTCAGTGCAGGCCACTTAAATGCTGGCTGTCTATCCTTTTAAAACATAAGACAGACCTCAGGGCAACTCATCCCATTGTTTCTTTCTCAAGCTCCAAGAGTTCTTATGGTTAGCTTCTGATCACTTTAATTATTGATAGTTATTGATTTCCTGTCTCCTTCCAAAAGACAGAATGTGTGGCAGCGTGTGCACCTGTCATCAAAGCACACTTCGTTCTCAGTTTCTGCCATAGTCTCTACTTACAAGTTCCCTTGCCTCTTAATTTGTGATCTCTGGCAGCCTACAGTTGTTCAAGGTTAGGTGACACCTAACGGATTTCCTGACCGCAGCCCAGAGTCTCCTGGAGCCCTGCCCATGACCACCAGCACCCAGTGCAGGCATTGCCCCATGATGGCGTTAACCCCATTACTGTTTCTAGTGAGACGAAAGCCAGCCAGTTTCCATGGAAATCTGCCAGTGCAGCACTAAGCTCACTAAATCCAATGCTATATTATTCCTGCAAGTAGATTTCTGAGATCCAAGAACCTGTGCCAAAAGATGAAATTATTTCCTGGTCAGAGTCGTTAGAACAATCTTCCTACTCTGAGCTAAAAGCAGATAGTTAGGCAAAAAGAGGAGGCAGAAGACAAGGTAAAAAATGCATACAGAAACATCACCTATCAGCATGTGAGTTTGCACCCCTTTCCCTTCTTTACTAAGAGCTTTTGTAAACTGAGCAGATTTTCAGCCCGTTAAAGCAAATACCCGGCCTTGAGCCACTCAGAGCATGATACACAAAACTCAGAGGAAGCAAGTCTTGCACGGCTGTAGTTTCAGCCCTTGTTTAATATTAATTATATTTCTATTTTGAAATATGATTGTCACTTTACATTTTTAAACCTAGAAACTAGGTGTGCCCTTCTGCTTCTGTGTACAGAGCCACTGTCCCCAAAGTGCTTTGCATGTTAATTGCAGAAGGAGGAACACCAAGAGTCCCAGGGACCTGCATTTGAAACCAATTACACACATGCACACACCAATTGTACGTGGCTACAAAATTACATAAAATTGGTTTCATATGGGTTCTCCATCCACCAGTCTTATTCCTACACTGAGATAATAAAGATCTCTTAAATACTAATTCTTTTTAAAACTGGAGTTACTGTTCCAAATGCAGTAGTACAAGTCTGTTTGTTGAAGATGTTTTTACAGTTTGGTCTGCTTTTAGCACTGCTGCTCCCTGCCCCACTGGAGGCCCCTGAGAGCAGGTGAGGAGGTGGCCCCTGTTGTCTGGCATACTTTTGACCTGGCCTGCCCCTCTCCAGGGCCTCTGGCTGGAAGTGCACTTGCTAGTTGCTTAGCCCAGGAGCTCTCCTTGGCCTCAAGCTTAGCCTGAAGACTCAGCGTCCACCTCCAAGCCACCTTATTGTCCTATGGGTGGTGTGCTGTGCTCCATAATGACTAGGGAAGTAAAGTCAGTGGTGCACCTGGTGGCCCTACAAGGCTTGACAGAGACAGTTGCAGACCATACAGCCTCCTGGGTTCTGTATACCCATTAGGATTTCAAAAGCCACATGATGGCTCCCATGAAATATGATAGAACCCCCTCTCTGCGCCTCACCCTACTCAACTTTAAGGGCTGACTCTCACAGTAATAGGCTCTCACTTGCTTGGACTTTCAATCAAATGTCCCCCCAAATCCCTTCAATGGGCTGTATTTTGCCGTAGAGCCTGACTGTTCCAACGGACTTGGCAGCAACGGGTGATGGGGGAGTGGATGGAGTGCTCTGTTTTGAAGGAGCAGGGTGGCCCTGCTTGCTCGTGTGTTTGTCTAGGAAAAAGCTGTACATTTGTGTCTTCCGTGTCTGCAAGGACAGCTTCTTCCACGTGTGGGGATGTGCAATTTCTTCCATGGGGAACAGCTCTCTGGAAAGAGTGCCACCAAGGACCCACACTTAGCTCACCCCAAACTCCCCATCTGAACTGGTCCTCTCTGGGGATAGGAAAGAAGAGAACTCCCCAGTGATGGCGTACACTCATCCACCACCCTGACTAGGTGCTTGAACATTCCATAATGGAGATAAATGAGCACCCCTAGACTGAACCTGTTCTGTACCCCCTCCTCAGAAAAAAAGAGCAAACTCAGTAGAAAGTCTCAGTGTGACTTGGTTTGCACACTTTAGCAACTTTGTGGAATTTTGGTCCATCTTAACATGGCCCTCTGATTTTCCACTGATCCAGGTGCTGTTATTTCATGACCAGAATTACGGAATTCATTATGAATACACTATTCCTGTGAACTCCACTGCTGAAAATCAAAGTGAGCCCACCAAGCCCCAGGACGCCCTGTTCCTCTGGACCCACAGCGGCTGGGAAGGGTGTAGCGTGCAGTGCGGAGGAGGTGAGCAGCCAGGCGGGGGGCTAGTGGGTGTGGGGAGCTGCTGAGAAAAGAAACGGGGAGCTGTGACCAGGCACAGAGTGTGGGAAGTTTGAAACCTGTATTTCCATGAGAATTTAGCCACATCCCATGGCAGATCTCTGCAGATCAGGTGCCAGGACCTTCCGTGAATGGTTCCTGACTCTGTAACTTCCCCCAACCTCAGCAAATGACTCCCCCTCTCTACAGCTGATTTCCTCACCTCTAAAATAGTTCATCTCTGTCATGTCCTAGAGATTGTAGGATGAGCCAAACTGTAAGAATCAGTACAAGCCAAAGGTATTCATTACCAAATTGTTGGCGAGGCACAGTAGAAAGCCTTTCTAAACCCTCAGCCAGCAGCCCCTTGGGACAGTGCAGTGTGACAGGCACAGCTCTGGGGTGAAAGGTTGAACAGGACTTTGGGTGCCACCTGCGACTGTGGGATGATGGAGAACCCAGGCACCGCCCCACTTATCCAAGCAGACACGCCAAGGTCAACTATGAAGTTTTCCCATACACCTCGGCTAACTGCCCTCTCTGTTTGTTCTTGGCCTTCTCCTCCAGCAACCCCCGGCTAGTTGGCATCATTTCTGGAGTCCACCATGATCCCTGCCATCTTCCTACTGTGTGCTTCTTTCTGACACACTCCCTTTATCCTAGCATGAAGTGTTACCTGCCTGCCTGCCATCTTCTGTTTCAGGCATCTTATATGTATTAATTAATTTTAATATTTAAAAGAGCTCAGACACAGGAAGGTTAACTAAACCAGCCTACTTGAAGAAACTGAGACCCAGAAGTGTGGCAGCAAACTTCTGACGCTGTGGTCATTGTGATACTGTTAGTGACAAAGCCAAGACTTAACCCAGATATCCTGGCTCCAGTGGCCCCCTCCTAACTGCCAGTCATTCAGCCGCCCTAAAAAAGTCACGGCATGTGGCCACACAGCCACACAGTGTTCAGGCCGCTCATAGGAAAGGCTCTTTCCTGGAAGATAGTGCTTAGCATCAGTTGGCTAAGTAGACAGGTTCAGGTCAGCCCTGGAGGGCTGCTGGGGGCTTCAGATCTGTGCATCCTTCATCCATGGCTGTCCTGTTCCTCACTTCTCCCCAGCAAGCAGCAACCCTCTAACATGCAGCCATACTCTATGGTAAGGCTGGACCTTAAGCATTAAGTGCACAGATCAAAGAATTGGCAACCATTGGTGGAAATAACAGATCCAAGTCAGAACTTCAGCCTCAGTGAACTCTGCACTGTCAAGGACACAGCTAGCTGATCTGAGGCATTGCTGCTTTCCTATCTTTTTGCACAAACTGTCCTAGCCCAAGCTGTCCCAGCGTGTTGTACACAGTTCCCTTCCTCTGGTGCACTGGTCAGTAGTCTCTCCTGAATGCTCCTCCATGCGTGTGATGCAGTGGCCTCTGCAGACATCTGCAGCTACAGCCTCTCAGCTCCCTGTGCTTGGTTTCCAGGGGAACGCAGAACCATCGTGTCATGCACACGGATTGTTAACAAAACCACAACTCTGGTGAATGACAGTGACTGTCCTCAAACAAGCCGACCCGAGCCCCAGGTCCGAAGGTGCAACTCACACCCGTGCCAGTCACGGTAAGGGGCTGTGTTCTATGTCTTGGATCCACTAGGTCGGGGGCAGCAGCACCATGAATAGGGAGAAATGGTGGGACCCAGTTAACACGGAAGCACTGTTCTCTGCCGTGTTCTGTTACTGTTGCTGAGTAATTTCTCCTTGCTCAAAAGAGTCATGTCATTTTGTGACAGGGACATACTGCGAGAAGTGCATCATTAGGTAATTTCATCACTGTGCAAACATGAGTACATTGTATGTACTCATACAAACCTAGATGGTATGGCCTAGCATAGTGTGGACAAAAGACACAGTAAGTATTCAAATCTTTAAAATCTCTCACGGTGAAAAGCACATGACCATCAGTTCCCTTGTGAATACTCCCTGTTGCTTCAAAGACACTTATCCCATTATTCATGCCATTTTCTGAAACAGTTCTGGCATAACTCTTTCCTGAATGTCTTTGGTTGCTACCTCAGTGTCCTGAAGCAACTCAGACCATCTTTCTTTCTTGTATTTTCACTTTTGGAGAAAGCCAGAGGTCACACAGTGCCTGCTCTGGTGCATGAGGGCAGTGAGGACACACTGTACTGCTTTTACAAGCCTGCCTTTCCACTGAGTGGCACTGTGCAGTGACAGCCATCATATTTTTATAACTCCTAAAGGCATCACAAAAGAAGGCTTACAGTGCTGCTTCTACAAGTGACAAGAGAAGTAGGGTAAGTGTCTAGAGGGAGAGGGAATATTTTGAGTAGGATTAATGAAAATGCGTTTTTTACTGTAGTAATTTTTTAATTTAAGCACTCACTGTATATTTTAAGTAGTTATTGCTTTTATTAGATGTCTCAGCTTGTTCCATTTTCTATTTTAATTATTTTTTTACTTAGAATAAAACTATGAACAATCTTGGATTTCAAAAACAAGACAGTAGGAAATCAAAAATAGTTGCTATATTGCACATTGTTAGCCTGTAAATAGTTGCTCAGACTACCAGATATAAGAATGCAAAGTTAAACAATGTGAGCCCAAAGTTGTCTGTTTATTTCAGTTGCTGTCCTTTGAGAAATTTCAGGTATGTGAATTCTAGTTTCTTCTGTGTCTGTGTCTCCTGACCTTGCTCTGAGTGCACTGGAGGTCTGCAATTGAACATTGCTCCATCATCTTGATATTTTCCTGTGTTCCTCTGAATCATTTGGCTGCTGAGTCCTGGGCACTTCCTGCACTGGCTGCCCATCCTGCAGTGCAGGGCATTGGGCTAGGTACCCGGGTTCCTTTGATCTCAGGTACCTGGAGTGGCCCGTGCATGATACCATGCCTGTGCTGTGTAGTGTGATGGCATCCATTGGCCTCTTATTAGCCATGAGTTGAGGTAAATGGCTCCTGTTCTGTGATTCTGTGTGTCACATTTTGGCTAGACTTTTAATGTGAACATGTTTAAACTCCTTAAGCTCAACTTGCACCACTTGCCTGATGCAAGAGTTTCCCAAAGTGTTTGGCTTTGGCACCAATGCTCTGTGCTTTTTCGTATTCTTAACGTGTTTAAATGAGAGACGGTAAGAGGGAGAGCCAGACAGTTAGACCTGCATTGATTTTATGTGCTCTACGGAAGAGTGAAAATGAAAGGGTGCTTAATGCTGAAGCCTTAAGGAAGAGCTCTCTGGGGGAGGATCTTGTGTATAAGCCACGTCTCCTCAAACTTACCAGTCAGTCAGCCGTCAGACAGCCACACCCAAAGGGCCAAAGGTGGAAGGACTTGCCAGTATAGAGACTCAGCAGGCAGATAGGCCACAGCATCTCCTCCTTCTGAACCAAGGATGGCCAGGATCTCATGACGTGTGCAGAGAGTAGGTTAGGGGACCTGGCAGGAGAGGTTGCCAGGGCTCAACAGCATGGCAGTAAAAAAATACCTTAGGGAGCCATCCAAGAATCAGATTTTCTACATTCTCAATTATGCGTGTGTGTGTGTGTGTGTGTGTGTGTGTGCGCTCCAGTACCAGAGCACACACATGCACGTAGCAGCCAGAAACCGGCAAAGTAGATAAATAGGAGAATAGAATGGCACTGAATGAATTTCCCCTGTTGACAGTTTGTTGACTACATGAGGCCCTCACTGGACCTGAGAGGTGGACAAACTCTAATAGAGACTTGCCTGTTGTCCTGGATACTACCTCATTGCTAAGATAAAATACACCCAAAGATAAAAGGGGAAAGATTTATTTAGTTTATAGAAACTAGAAACTTCTGGCTCCAAGGCAGGGCGACTCATGGCAGCGGGGCAACTGGTTGTTCATGATGGTGGAAGATAGCAAAAAGCAACAAGAGAGGGAGAGAAGAGCCAAGCCTCTCCTGTCTCTTACATGATAGCTAATCTACCAGGATTAGGGTGGTGCCAATTCATTACGTGGACTGATCCAGCAGCCACCCATCCTTAATCCCAGCACCCTTCATCCCAGTATTCACTACAAGTCAGTCACACATTCTAGACTCAGCCACCTCCGGAAAAAACCCTACGACCACATGAGACTTCGGGGGACACCTAAATGGAAACCATAGCTCTTGTCTTTCACTAGTTACCTGCCAGAGGAGAATATTCAGGGCGACCTGGAAATCAAGGAGGAAAAAAAATCATACAAAAGAGCCACAGAGGAGGATTCCCAAATCCCATATATACCATATTTGGCCCAGTTTCTAAGGACCAAATAAGTGCAGGGCAGACTTCATAGAACACACTGAGGCAGAAAGGCTAAACTGAGCTTGGTGCTGCTGCCTAGCATGAGCAGCAGTGTTTAGAGTTTAGTTCTAGCCAACTTTGCTGCCTGCCAAAACCAAAGTTCCATATTGTTCAGTAATGATGTTCTAGTGTTGTACTGCTTAGTGTGGTAGGCAGGGGCTAGTTCAAATAAACATGGGCTATGTATGCAAAGAAATAGATTGCAAATCTTTGTATTAAAAGATTGTAAAGATTATAAACAGTAATATTTTAAGATTAGGTAATTAGGATTATAAAATATTAATAATTTTGAATGTGATTGCATGATTATAGTCATCCAAGATAATTATGCTCTTAACACCTTGGGTCAAATTTTTCAAAGTGTGTGTATATGTGTATGTGTGATGCTGGAGATGAGATCTAGGGTCTCACATGCTAGGAACATGGACTGCCACTGAGATTACAGCAACAGCCTTAAAATACATTATTAAAATTAAATTTATTTCTTTTTACCATTTGCATGGTACTGTTAGAAAGTTCAGACTACATATATTAACTAACGTATCATTGAAAATGTTCAGGATACAATTGAAAATTAGGAGCTGGGGATTTAGCTCAGTAGCATAAGCACCTGCCTTGCAAGCAGGTGATCATGAGTTCAATCCCCAGTACCAATAAAGAGAAAAGAGAGAAAAAAAGAATTAAAAAAAATTAGTAGGCATGTAAAGGAATAAACCCATACTGGGCAGAAAGCAATTTATGGAAACTGATTTAAAATGACACAGATTTTAGGATTATGAGACAAGGAGTGGAAAGCAGCTATTGTAACTATGCTCAAACACATAAGAAAGGCTATAACATACGACATAGGTAAGAAACCTCAGCGGGTATAGAAGCTGACCTAAAACATGAAGTAAAAGGATTAGAAAATAGAAAAGCTCACATTGTGGATCTAACAGTAGTTTAGAGATGACCAAAAAAAAAAAACAGTGAACTTGAAGACAGAGGAATAGACCTTGAATCCAAAAATGGAGATAAAGGATTGTGCATAGTGAGAGAGTCCGAGTTATCAAGCATCTAATCCAGGTATAACTGGAATCAGAGAGGGAGAGTAGAGAGAGTGGAAGAGAAATTAAACAGTAACCAGAAACGTCTTAGATCAGTGGAAGAAGAGAGGTCACCAGGTCACGTCTTCACACCTAGATTCCAAGTCCATTCAGAGGCCATAACAAATCCCTCTGATCGTGACACCAATTGGACTGATGTAGGAAGTTTATGATTGTGCCTCTCTTAGACCTTCTAGGTTGCACTGAAAGATTTTAAACAGAAAAAGGCTGGATGTAGTGGTATATGCCTATCATTCTAGCACTTGGGTAGCTGAGGCAGGAGGATCTCTGAAAATTTGGGGCCAGCCTGGCCTCATAGTGGGTTCAAGGGCAGCCTGAACCACATAGTGAGACCCTGTCTTTCAAAATAAAACAAGACTTTAATCAGAAGAACATGTAGGAAAATGCTTGCAAAACCAGCTGGCATAAAGAAGTGTGAATGTAAACTCTACAAATAAATGAGTGTCGTGGGGCTCCTCTACGGTTATGGTAGGGAACATCAAGCATCGAGGGTGTATATGACTGCACGATGCTCCCAGTGTCTTTCAGGCCAGATATTCCACAGTCGCCATACTCTTGATAATTTAAAGCAAGTCCAAGCCATGTGCATCCTAGACTAAAAGCAATTTCAGAAGCACATTCTTGATAGTTCTGTAAAACAAAATGCAGAAAACTATTTATGAAGTTCTAGATAGTAAACATTTTTGCCTTGCCAGGTCACATATGGTTTCTGACATGTTTTATATTTACTTTGTCATAACCTTCTAAAGATGTTTTTAAAAAATTCTTAGTTCTTGGGTTGTATAAAAACAACTCTTGGCTCAGCTTAGCCCATGAACAGTGGTTTGCCAGCTAGGTTACGGTTTAATGTTGCTTTATCATGAGACGCAGGGATGACACCCTCGGTGAGCCTGGGTGTCGGAGGTCGGTGCTCTGCAGATGTTTTCTTCTTATACAAGGAAGGATCCATTATTACACTGAATTTCCTTTTATTGCCTAATGTTCAGTTCCTCCGCATCCAGCCCAGCCTGTAAGCACATAGAATACCTGTAAATTCATCCACTTAACATGGGTTTCTTGACCTTTCCTTTACCAGGCTCAGTTGTAGGGGCCGGGCTAGTTACAGGTGAGAAGGACCCCCAAAGCCTCTCTGCACCCCTAACAACTTGAGAAGCCTGAGCTTCTCCCCAGCACCCCACTTTCCTTTCTATCCCACCCCCTTTCAGTCACCACCTGGCCCTAAAGTCATGTAATGGAGACTTAGAGAATTTCTACAATTAGAGGAGGAAATGAAATTGATAAAATTCAAGAGAACACCTGGAATTCGCCTTAAAGCCTAGAAATGAAATGCCTGGATGTCTGCTCTAGGCGGGTTTTATTTGTTGAATTCGAACCATCTGGTTCCTTCAGTGCTACTTCAGGGAGTCACCTAAAAATGAATTACCATAACTCATCTGAGTGTTTATTTTTTGGCCAAAGAAATGTGATAATGAATTTGAAAACTCTTGCAGGTCCTATCAAGATACACACATATACATGCATACACACATTTAAACATGCGTGTACACAGAATATATAATGTACAGCTCTCTCATGTGTATATAATATGCATACACATTTGAACAGTAACATTTGAATTGTTGTGGGTCATGAACTACTTATCATGAACTTGCATAGGAACCTGTAATTATATGAATGGTTTCAAGCTATTAAGTACTGTAAATGGAAGTGAAGAAGTTGGTCCTTTAAAATGAGTGGTAGAAAAATGGAAGGATATTTTAACATAAGTAAAAAAATGCCTTGAAAGGGTGGGTGGAACTTGGAGATGAGAAGAATCTGGAGAACAAATATGTGTTTCAGATGCGGTGGGCATGATCAGAGAACGGAGCCCAAGAACCTAATGGTGTGAAGTTTATTTAAAACGCCAAAATGCAACACACTGTTGAACCTGGCAGCGTGAAAGAGCCTTTCTATATTATTGTTACTCTTTGACCTTTAAAGCAACAGAGGTATTTATCTTTTTCCCTTGTATTTTCCTTCACTTCTCCTGATCTCTCTTTAATTTTCTTCAACCCTCTTTTTCCATTGAGTTCCCGACAGTTTCCTTTGCCTTCCCAGCTACACACCATTAGCACCTCTTTATTTTAATCCTGTGCCTAGCTCTGTGGATACTTCTCCCAAGCCCTGCTGTAACCAGACGGAATGTGCAATCGGACACACGGGGAAGCTGGCCTCTCTCCAGCATCTTACGCACCAACACAAACAGTCGGCAAACCTGGCCCCGACATTGGCAGGAGAGGCAGAAATCATAGATCAGCTCAGCTGTTGTGACTGTAGCCAGCAGCCTTCACCTTGCTGACCACAGTCTGCAGGGAAGAGGCCCCTTGTCATCAGCATCCAAAGAGCAATGCTCAGTGCCAGGCCCCCAGACACCCAGCCCAGCTCGTCCAGCAGCGGGACACGGGGCCTACAGTGTGGTGGGCTTCTTGTAGTGCGCAGTCCTCATGCATTACCAGATCTAACATTTTTGCACTCTTTTAGAGCTTATTAGCCACTTGAGAAGCCATTCCAAGTTATTAGATATTTCCCTATAGTATTTATGATTTGAACTTCTTCCCGGGCAGTACATGTTGTACTGTACATTGAATTAGGGTGATTCAGGAAAGAACATTCAACAACTTACTGGCAGTTGAATTGAATAGTCATCTGTGAGGAAGTGTATTTGGTTTTTAAATTTGTCCTCTTTGCTCAATTATCTTAAGCAGGCTGGCCTTGTTTGGGGGTTAAAATTGAATGGAATACCACATTTTCTTATTAAAACACACTCCGTGTGTGCGTGCGCACCCATACACACGTGTGCAGACAGAGAGCAGACATCATGCCTCAAGAATGAAGCCTGAAACTTGCGGATCTTCAGCTACAGCCATGATTTGAAAAGATGCCATTGTTTAATCCATTTCTTGATGGTCTGAAACTTAAAAAGTTTTTCCTCTCCTACATTCTTTTAAAATAAGTACATGTATCTGTGAATGGTGCCATTAGTACTATTGGTGTGCTTGTTGATGCTATATGAACAGTGAGGAGAAGTCTGTGTTAGTGAACTTCTGGAACATTTTTCTGGCTTTGTCTAAAGTTTTGGACTTTATCTGTGTTTAAATGGTAAAGTTTTGAAATATTTCCTTATTTTTTTTTAATTTTTCTTTTTATTAGTCTTGTTTGCAGTAGCAATCAGATTCATCGTGACGAGTTGGGCCTTGTACATGGCAAATTTAATCCTTTTTACGTTTCCTTTCCCTCTCCCCTTCCTCCTTCCTTATATATTAGGAAATGAATCGAGATAGAGGAGGAGAAAGCTTTTTAAGAGTACTTGAGACTATTTGAATATCCCTGCCTTAGATGATGACAGAAAACCAGCAAATCCACAGGTGCCTGCTTCACAGTTCACCGGGATTTCTCCTGTTGGGAAATGCTTTGAGAAATGCTTGTTGGAAAGACTCTGAAGCTTATCAGAAGAAGTCCTTCCTTCTTCCGGAATTTTCTTAGTAAAATAAAAATACCATCAAGCATTTGACATTTTTATATTATAATTACAGGAAAGGAAACAGTCAAAGTTCTATTTGAGGTACAACCAAGAACAATAGTTTGCGGACCCCTGACACTACCTTGAATACAGTTTATTCTTTCTTTGCCCGCTGTCACGTTAGAACCACACCCTTGGCATGAGCCCAGACTCTGAAGGTACTAGCTCTAGGTATTTTATTTTTATTATGTTAAGGAAATCGCAATTTTTTCCTTTTCTTTTTTTAATACTGAGAATCGAACTTACGACCCTGTGCTTGTCAGGGAGCTACTGTGCCACTGAGCTATATTCCCCAAGTGATTCATCAGAAACGAAGGGAAAATGTATATTCTCCAGGTTCTGGAAGAAGCATCAGGTCATAGCAGAAATGATTCTGTAGGGAAAGTAACAATGAGAAGATTCCCAGCTTCTAGAACTGCTCGAGAAGTTTCAGAAATGAGCTCAAATCTGCTAGGGGGCTGCGTCTGGAACAGGCCCTCTCCCCTTGGGGTTTCCCAAGTGTTTTTCTTAACAAATTCTGTGCTGACTGTTATAGGAATGCATCGTCCACAGGCATGGAAGATGATTCTTCTCTCCTTAAAATCACAAAGAGGAAGAATATGCAACTCTCAACCTAATAGATGTCAGATATGCCAGGTTTGGGTTCCCCAAAGTTAAAGAGCGAATTTTAAGGAACAACGGAGGTTAAGAGTAGGAACATTTATTGGGGAAGAAGGGTAGCTCCTGAGAGATGGGGATGGGAGTCCCAAATGGGTTGCCAGTGAGTCCACTTCTCTGAGAAAGTTTTATAGACCAAATTCATGATGATATAGGGTGTAAGATATTTGGACTCCATGTAATATAAGGGAAATATTATAACTCCCAACCTGCTAGTGTTTGAAATGCTGAGTTCAGGTTCTCTAAAATCAAGGAATGTTAGAATCAACAGAGGTTAAGAATAGGAAGAGGTTTTTGAAAGAAAGATAGCTTCTGTCTAAGAGAAACGGAAAGGGTGCCAGAAAATAGATTGCCACTAGATAAGGCAGGTTCAAGGTGGGACAAACTGGTCAGCTAAAAAAGATTATAAGTATCATTACTTAGATAGTATCAATCTAATGGGAAATTACAAGGTGGGTGTAAGGTGGTACAAAACTATGGTGAGCCAATAAGATTACAATTATACTTGCTTAGGTAATATTAATTAAATGGGGATCAAATGGGCAAGTCACATAGCAGCCCTATGTGGGAGGAATAAGGATTGATTGATTGACTGATTGATGCCTATTTAGAACACCAATCACTGCTGTTCATCCTGGGGAGAAGTATGTGGGTACAGTCAGTCCTCTTTTTCTTGCAGCCTGGCCTTCAATGAATGTCGTCCTCTGTGCTCAGGGCCTAGCACTGCCTAACTGCCTGTAATATTTGTAACTAATTTAACTGTCTACAGTAATGAGGTGGGTACAGTGTGGGGCAAAGTTATAATCAACCAATAAGATGACAAGTACAGGCATTTGGCTAATATTGATCAGTAGTAGCAGGGAGTATAAAAGACACCATGAATTTTGGTTGATTATTGCTTAGTCTTGTCTTTAGTCTTAGTTCTAGTGTTAGTAGATGGGAGAGGATGGCTCACTCTTAATTAGATAACAGTTTATTTATATTGGAAATCTCAAAAGGGTGGTGCCAATAATTTCAAACTTCAATTTATTCTTTAGAGAAGTCTGTAAATCTGTCGTTGTGATTTTAATCTTCTCCAGATGTGCGCCCAATCACAGCTTTGGTATCTTCTCTTCTGCACTGATTTCCTGGCCAGTCTGACTGCCTATACCTGCCTAACTTAGATGTCCAGAATAAAATGTTCATATTTGTATACAGATACATTGATGATAAAAGATATAAATACACAAAAAGCAGCTTTAATGAGAAAGCATGCATGTTATGCTAATGTTAGCCCAAGTAAGTTTTAAAAACATGAAGACATCTTGTGATGTTAAAGGGCAATCCATCCAGCAGCTACAATTATAAATATGTGATCTTAACCTCAAGACACTAAAAATAGATGATTTAATAACAGGTTCTTCAGTACCCCACTTTTAATAATAGATTGGAAAAACTACTTAGAAGATTAACAAGGAGATAGAAGACTTGAGCAACCCAGTAAACCAGCAGACATCTGTAAAACACTCTAGCTAACATGCATTCTTTTCAGTGCGGATGGGACATTCTCCAGGACAGAACATACAGGGGAACATTAAGTAAACCTAGGAAATGTAAAAGAACTAAATAATACAAAGTGTGTTACCTGACCCCACTGGAAGTCAAGAAGGGGAAGAAACTTGGAAAACTCAGAAATATGTGGAAATTAAGCAATATACATCCTAAATAACCAATAGGTCTAAAAGAAATTACAAGAAAAACTAAAAAGTATTTTCAGACAAATGAAAATGAAGATAAATCATACCAAAGCTTAAGGAATACAGCTAAAGCAGTCTCCAAGGGACAGTCTATAGCTTCACACACTTACATTAAAAAATAAGAAAGATCTCAAGTCAGTAACCACGTAAGACCCGGGGGGGGGGGGGGAGCACTCAAAACTAAAGCAGAAGAAAGTAACAAACATTAAAGCAGAAGTTAATGAAATAGAAAACAGCAAAACCAAAAGTTGGCTGTATATAGAAACCAACATAATTGATTTTAAAAAAGGACTCAAAGCTACTAAAATAGGAAATGAGAGGAAACATTATTACTGACCTTAGAGAAATAAGGATGAAGATTCAACACTAGGAACTGTAATTTATATAACATGTATATAGCCTTGAATAGACAAAAACTAGCAAAATTGGATATACGATATCATAAAAATATTTTGATGTCATACTTGGTCGCAAAAACTGAACCCTTTTCCTTAAAAGATTAAGAACAAGCTATATTATTTGCCACTTATATTCAACATTGAACTGAAAGTTCTAGCCTAAGGTATTTCCCCAAGAAAATGAAGAGAGCATCTAGATTGGAGGTAAAGAAGTAAAACCATTGCTGTGAGTGATGGGTTCCAGAGTGCGTTCCTAGGTTCCCATGCGTGACAAGGAATTAGATGGGGCACACAATGGTAAGGGCAGAAAAGTTTAATTAGATGTGACAGTATGCTAAAGTGAATGGGCTGGTGCTGCTGGAAATAAAAATGCATGAGTGCTGAGGGTTTTGGGTTGAGAGAGGTAAAATGTTGTATATTTCATTGGCTCTCGCAGAGTATGACGCAGCGTGATTGGTGGGTGCTGGTAGATCGGCTGTGTCTATTTGCATATATCCCATAATTCTCTCTGTTATACTTGGCTATGTGAGATGCACTCCATATGCATGAACCTTCAGTGAACTCCAGAGAAAGAAAGGTTCCTCCAGGTCATGTAGGATCTGGCATTTCACAGGTTTGACAGGTTTAGGTGAGTGGAGAAGAGTAGCTACATGGGGTAGCTACTGGGGTCCTGATCCCCCAAAATCTTTAAGGGGTGCTGAGGGTAGAATGTGCATCTTTTGTAGCTGCTTCCTGATAAACAGGAAATTTCACCCTGCCTAATGTAGGAGGCTGAAGAAGTCGTGCTCCTCCAGGAGTTCATTGATAAACCCCAGATATGAAGGCCCATTCTGGTTCTTGGCTCAGATCATCAGCTGCAGAATAATGGCTGTTAAAGGAGAAAGAAACAAATTTGACTAAGAGAATAAATATACATGGTTCAAATTGTAAGGACTACAGGAATCACTAATAAAGGCTTCATCAAGGGAAACCCTGGTGGTTAAAGGAACCTGTGGGGATTGATTATTAGGTACTATATTGATCTCCAAGGCCAGATAAACAAGGCTGCAAGTTCCTGTCCAGTTGGCTTAGAAGACACAAGTAGAAATTAATGCCACACAGGAAAAGTCTATGAGTCTCAAGACAAATTATTTTAATAGTAAACATGTGGATGAGCTGGTCGCTTCATCTTCTCAGACAGATAAAGCCCTGCCAATGGAGCTGCAGTCAAAGGCTGGAAGAGCCTGTAACAAGTACGTGGAGGAGCTCTGGTGGCTTCATTTTCCCAACGTATAAAATGCCTCTTGGTATTCCTAATACTCGTTCAGGCAAGATTTCACAGCCAGGCACCAGCCAACAGTCCTAGTTCTGGGATGAGAGCTCTACTCCCATGGAAATATAGAAACACAGCTGGAGGATCCCCCTTGGCAACACCCCAACCTGTTGTTTGCTAACCTCTGTGTGTCAAGAGACAGCTTCCTGGAGTGCCACACCAGGTTTTTAAAGGACATGGCTTGGTTTACCTGGATACTGGCAGAGTCCAGTGAGACTTTATCTTTAGGGTTTGTTTCTAAGGAGAGTCCTTCAGTGTGTCTAAATCTTGATTCTGACCCTAGACTCATGTCCTTTATACAGAGGGATGTTTGGAAGTTAAGCAATGTGTGAATGGGTGTTGGGCTGCAAATGCTTGTGTTTGTGATTAAGATTACAGCACTTTGAGCTGGGGATTTAGCTCAGAAGCATAAGCGCCTACCTGGCAAGTGTGCGGTTATGAGTTCAATCCCCATCACACACATACACGGCACACAAAAAGATTACAGCACTTTGATAGGATCTGAGGAGGACAGTAGCCTTCCCCGTTGAGGTTACCTTTTCATTAACCTGAAAGTCATGCAGACTCTCTAAGGACATTAACTGAAACGGATGTTCCCTTGATATTTGGGGTGAAAGGTCATCTTTTCGGCAGCCCAGAGTTCAGCAAAGCAGTATATTGACTGGAGGATGGAGAAATACACAACTGAACAGTCCTTGGCTAAATCAGGTTAGTAGAATGTAGTAAGAGATGGCTTACATGGAAGTTTCTGTATAAGTAATCACTGCCCAGACTAATTACTTGAATTACCAAAGAGAACCCCAAGAAAAATGAGAACAAATCCGTAGTTTAATTTTATTTTATAGAGAAAAATAACAATGATACAGAATTTCAAAACAAGCTAACAGGGGATTAACAACAGTAAATATATTACATATTATCTTCAAAGTAGTTGCTCAGATTACAAGATGTAGGCATGAAAAATTGACCAAAAAGTAGAATCCAAACTATTCTTTTCAAAGAACTAATACAAATTAGTATAATTATCTTAGCTATCAAATTACACACACACACACACACACACACACACACACACACGTACTTTTCTCTTCCTTCTTTCCTCCTCTCCCCCAGCACAGTTGTTCTTTCCTTTTGAGCAGTTTCTTCCACTTTCACAGCATCTATTGCATATTTTAGATCTTATTTACTCTTTCAGTTTCATATACTTTGGAGACAAAGCAATGGTTACACATGCATAGAGTTCATTTTATAAGTTGGGACAAAGACCTCAAAAGTGAATCATAGAAAACAAGAAAGTAGCAAAAGTAGCTACACCAGACACACAAGGAGGGACCCTGCTTCCAGGATGGGGCTGATTTCCCCTTTCATTTAGAGGAAACAAAAGTGGTTTACATCTCTGACTCAGCAGATTGATTAGAACTTTCTCTTTTTTTTCTGAAAAGATACTTGTGGCCACCCACCACTGGCAAGGGTATGAAGTTTGTGGTCTCTTCTTTTCTGGCCTCTAAGGTCTCTAACTAAGACCCATGCAAACAGGTGGGGGCTATGTCTAAACCCCTGCAAGAGAATCCAAGTATACAGTTTGCAGAGCCTAGTTTGGTGACCCTCCTATTCAAAGGTAAACAACTATTGAGAGTTAGGGTCCATGAGAATGTGAAAGAAGGCACCCCTGATATCCAGGGCAGAGAACCAGTTGGCGTCTCCTGAGCTACATGCAAGGTAGATTGTGACTCAGCTACAGTGGGTGAATAGGTACCGCTGTCTCTCTGATGATGCTCATACCTTGCACTACACAATAGTTTCCTGATGGCTTAACTCCAGTAAAATGGGTGTGTTGCACAGGAGCTGTCATGGCATCAGCAAACACAGAGCCAAAAACTTTTATCAGGGTGTTTTAGCCTCAGCCTGGCCTCTTTTTTTTTTTTTTTAAGGGAGCACAGCCTTTTATAAGGGTATAGACTACAGTCCTTAGGCTGAATGATTATCAGAGTGGCCATGACAGCCTATGGCAGATGCCATCATACCCTGACAGAGGAATCAAGCCCTGTGGTACTCATGGGCTGAGTCTCTAATGACTAGGTCATTGATTGCCAGAGATTTGAGTGACAGAGTGGCCCTTACTGTTATGGGGCACTTCGGTATTTCCATGAGGGTTGCTTGGAAAAGGAAAATCTCCCAACCAGTAGTTTAAAGTAGGGGTAAAGAAAACCGACTAGTTAATTCGTTCCAGGCCCACAACAACCGAGGAATGGGATGATAATTTGCCCCAATAAGGAGTTAGAATTGAGTAAAGACACCTCAGTATCCAAAGGGACATAATTTGCCTATCCATGACATCCAGAGTTATGCGAGACTCCTGCAAGGTAATGAGGATGTGCTGGTGCCAGGGCCTCAAGGCTGCCTTGGGCATGTCCATCATCATCTAGGTGTTCTTCCCTGGCCCACCATGGTGGTGGATGACCTCATGCCCTTCTGAGAATGAGGGCAGATCCTCTTCCAGTGCCAAGGCTCCTCATCCATCTTCAGACAGGCTTGGCATGATCTTTGAGGGCATTCTTTTGCTCAGTGCTCCAAGTACTTACACTCGAAGCTCCCAGACTTACCTCCATTACCCTTTAAATTATCTTGGTTCCCCCTTTGTGCCACAGGCTTTGTCATGAGCCTTATCAGTGAGGGCCAGCGTGACTTTAGGTTGGCTTTTCTGCTTACTCAATTTCCATTTGTTCTCTTCATCACAGTTATTTTTTTCCATTTTTTTTTAAATTTTGAAGAGCATAAAACCAATAGAGTCAAGCAAAACAACAATGACATGGTACATGACTTTAAAACAAAGTAAAAGGAAATTGATAATGGCTACCATAATTCCTCTTATCTTCAAAATAACTGCTTATACCAACAGGCAAAACAAAATCAAACAAATAGTACAGAATTAAACCAATAAAAACAAAACAATGGAAGAATACAGGACTTTAAAATAAGATAATAGTAAAACACAGTGGCTACCGTAGTGCATCTTGTTATCTTCAATGTAGTCACCCATTCCACCAGATGTGATACAGCACAACAAAACAGAATACAATACAATCAATAAAACAAAACAATGAAAGCAATACAGGGCTTCAAAACAGGATAACAGGAAATCAATAATGGCTACCATAATATATTTCATTATTTTTGAATTAGCTGTCTGTGTCATCAAATATAATAAAATTAGACAAACCCAAAACCGAATAAAACCAAACTAAACAGAACAATGAAAACAACATGAGTTTCAAATCACGGTAATAGATTAACAATGCTCACTGCCTTCCCTTTTTAGGCGCTTCTTCCTTTCACTTTCACACTATGTAGTGTGCATTTTAAGTGCCACTGACTCCCCCAGTTTTCTGCACTATGGAAACAGTGTGATATTTACTAATATGACTCTGAACCATTTCACCCATGAGCATGATCTCAAGTTGTATCCATTTACCGACAGGAGCCTCGAGGTTACCTTTCTTTATAGCTGTGTAGCTTTCTATTGTATAAAAATGCCATGTCTTTCTTGGCCACTCTGCAACTGACGGGCATGCTGCCCCCACTTCTTTGTGATTCCCTGTCACATAGGGACATCCTCTCTCCTTTGACTTTCAGTTTATAACCCCTTTCAAGTTAAATGGTTTCTTGTATAAAGCATATTGATGGATTCTGTCTCCTGAGCCGCTTGGCCTGTGTTTCTTTTTATTGGTGAATTGAGGCCACCACATTAACAGTTGTGGCCAACATGCACTGCCTGTCTCTACCGTGCTGTTTTCCTACTGTTGGCTGCCTACTTCTCCCCTCCATTCAGTTGTCTGCCAGCTCAGTGATGCCCTCTGCCACTATTCCTGGAACCATGGTTTGCTTTAAATGTCTCTCTAGAATGTCCTTCAGTATTCTTTGTAGGGTTGATTTGGTGGTCAGTTGTTCTTTGTCATGGAAGTATCTTGTTTCTCCATGGATTTTGAAAGGTAGTTTTGCAGGGTACATTAATCTGGGTTGGAAGTTGTTTTCTTTTTTTTTTTTTTTTTTTTTTTTTTTTTTTGTCTTTTTCGTTTTTATCGGTACCAGGGATCAAACTCATGACTGCACACTTGCAAGGCAGGCGCTTATGCCGCTGAGCTAAATCCCCAGCCCGGGGAGGTTGTTTTGTTTTGGGACTTGAAATACTTCACTCCAATCTCTTCTTGACTTGATGGTTTGAGTTAAGAAGTCTGTCGTGATTCTGATGGGTTTTCATTTATAGGTGATCTCTCTTTTCTCTAATAGCTTTTAACATTCTATTCTTATGTTGAATTTCTGGAATCTTGATTAGTATATGTATGTGTATAGATTTATTTTGGTTATGGTTAGCTGGAGTTCTATATTCCTCACTTACATGAATGTCACTTCCTTTCCCTTGCTTGGGAAGTTTTCTGATATTATTTCTATAGATATCCTTTTAATGTCATTTGTGTAGACCCCTGCTTTTTCACTCACACCTATTACTCTTAAGTTAGGTTTTTTTGGGTTGTCCTGCAGGCATTGAATTGTTACTTCCTGGTTCCTTGTTATTTTTAAGAGATCTTTGCTTTCAAGTCATCAGCTGCAAACCTGTTTTCAAGAATTGAAAGTCTATCTTCCATTTCTTTGAAGTGGTTTTGCTAGTTTTCAGTAGAGTTTTTCATTTCCTGGCTATCTCTTTAAATTGTTTCATGTATTCTAAATCTTTATATTTTTCATTCAAGGTTTCCCTCATTTTCCTAAGCTCTTCTATTTTTTAATCTATGTTCGTTAAAGGTGATCAGCAGCTTTATTATGTTTTTCAATTCTTTTTTTTACTAGAGATAGTATTTGTATTCTAATTTCTTTTATAGCCTCATGAAGTTGTTGCTTCAGTGGCCATCACTTCAGAATTTTCAAGTGTGCAACTCCCAATCTCTTCTGTGTTTACATCTCCTGGACTTGCCTTATTTGGGTTGGAGACCAGGACTACCTTTTGTTTCTTCGTCCTGACATATTCCTGGGTTCTTTTTTTTTTTTTTTTTTTTTTTTATTTAAAGAAAAGGAAACGAAAAAAAAAATACATGGAGATTAAAGAAAAAAAGGGTAGAAAAATAATACTAAATTACAGACAAACAAAAGGTAAGAAATTGCCAGTTGATAAGTTACAAATTGTCTTCTTCGAAATGGCTGTTCAGGTTATAGAATTAAAGTATTTAGAATGACATTCAAAAAAGTGACCCTACAAACCATTCTGCTCTATGGCCGAACAAAAGCTCCGTAATATGATTATCAGTCCCACCTATTTGTTTTACATCTCTAAGAGGATAAGGTTAACCATATCAAAACAGAACAGAACATTTTAAAAAAAAAATAAAAAACAATTTAAAGAAATACAGATTTCAAAGCAAGTCCACTGGAGATCTACCTTATCTAACTGTCTCTAGCTTCTTACAAATAGTTGTCCCTAACTTCACCCACTTTCTATACTTATTGCATATTATAGAACTAATCAAATCATTACAGGATGATGGAGTCTTTTTAGGTCCTCAAGTTCCAAATTAGGGAAGACATTTCCAACTACCATCGCATCTCTCATTCTCTTTGTGATAGCCGTCCGCATCTCTGCATATGCTGAAGTTGAGCTGAAGAAACCAGTCCAGAGTCATTTTAATCAGCAAGCAATAGATTGCTAGAATTTATATTATAATGCTACAAAATAAGCCTCGGGTTTTTCAGGTCTCTTCCTCAGAGTATTTGTTCCTATCCTCTCTGTATTATAGGGAAAACCAAGTCATAACAAGACAGCGAAACAATTTCCTAGATAAACATGCAATGGATAAGACTTACAAAACTATAATATAAATGATCTTCCGTAGCTACTATGTTTTCTCTTGTTATTTTCAATAGATTTGTCGACAACACTGGCTTATTATAGTTAAATATACTATCACCTATTTTTATAAAACTTATCTTTGACTGCATTGTAGTATTTGAGAGCTGTTACTGATTCATACCAGTATGGATATCCTTTACATCCTGTCATGCTCAGAGTAGTTTCCTCTACTTTTAGGGTTGATTCTAACACGCATACGGATTTCAAATAGGATCAGTCAAGGCCAACCAATAGTCTTATGATTCAGATACAATTAAGATCAGTCATAGTAAGACAATGTAAGTAATACAGGATTTCAGCTTAAGTCAATAGGAAAGTAAGGATAGTTACCATGGTATAACCTGCTATTTTTGGTTCTAGAGGTCTGTGTCCTCAAATCTGATATGAGTGGACAGACCAGAACAAATTTAATTCAATCTAAATATGGCACTAGGACTACTGTGTCTTTTAAATCGTTATACACCATTAGCAATGACCTCTGCTTTTTTTTTTTAAATATAGTTTCAGAGCTGTCTCTACCAAAGACTAGCTTACCGTCTCTGCCTCATGTCTGCTACTCCACTTTTCTGCTATAATTTGTCCACCTTATTCCCTCATTCCATGGTCTGCCCCGTACACTGAGGCCTCTCTGCCACTGTAGCTGTAATCCTGATATCTCTTCCTCTCTTTCTCTGTAATGTCCTTCAGCGCTCTCTGTAGGGTTGGATTGGTGGCCACGAACTCCCACAGTTCCTCCTTGTCTTGAAAGTATCTTATTTCTTCATTAATTTTTAGAGAGAGTTTTGACGGATATATGAACTTCGGTTGCATATTTTTTTCCTTCAGGACTTGGAATATTTCTCCCCACTCCCTTCTTGACTTAAGAGTTTGTGTTGATAAGTCTGCCGTTATTTTGATAGATTTCCCGTTATAGGTAACCTGCATCTTTTCTCTGGCTGCTTTTAATATTCTGTTTTTTTGGTGGATTTCTGGGATCTCGATTCTGCCTAGGTCCCAGCCGTTCTCTTCCAAACCTCTCTGTGATAGGAGCTCTAGAAAAGTAGATCTGCCCAAAACCAAGATGGCTCCCACTAAGTTCTCCGTGCGGAGCTGAAGCCAGCAAGCAATCAGACTCTGCCAGGACTCAAGATGTCTTCCACCAGCCCTCCCTACAGGGGGTCCTGGTGATGTCGCCAAGCTGCGGTTTCTGCCGCCAGGCTAATATGTCTGCACCAGATTCTGTGTTATTGATTTCCCCGTGGTGGCAGGCCCGCTGTTCTCTGGCCAAACCTAGCCGCCGCGGGGTTTTCTGTACTCACCAGAGTCCGGTGCAAGTCCCCGCTCCGGGACCGCCGCACACCAAGCCGTCCACTTTTCCCCACCTCGCGGCTCAGCGCTGACCGGTCAGATTTCTGTGCACCGTTTAGATTCAAAACGCCAGAGCTCTGTACATCTGCTCTGGTGCAGCGGTGCAGAACTGGCTGCCGCCTGGAGTCTCGATCTGGGTCTCAGTTTCCGCAGTCCCCAAAAGCAACTCAGCTTTTCGTGTTGGGTCCACGAGTCTGTTCATTGATTTAAGGGCGCGGGATTTGCAGCCTCCGGTCTCAGCACGACTTTAAATCCTACAGCTGTACTGTCTTGGTTGATAAGAATCGCTATCGATTTGTCTGGTCCTCTCCATGCTGTCTTTTTTTTTTAGCTTTGAGTTTGAATTCTCTGGAGAGATTCTTCGCTCGATCCCCTAGCTCGCCGCCATTTTCCACCCAACTATTCCTGGGTTCTTTCAGACAAATGGGTAGTGAGGTCCCAGGTGCTCCCCACATTGGGTACAACTTCTCTGAAATGAGACTGGTTCTCCTAGCCAGCGCTGGCTATGGGCATCGGATGTTGGCCAGTGGGTGCACTGGTGCAGGGCTGTCTTCTGCTCTTTCCAACCTTCACTGGCTCCCCAATAGGGAGTGCACACGGAGCAGAGCTGGCTGCTGCCTCCACACCGAGCTAGTAACCAGCAGTGGAGAATTTCCACGATGGTTGATGGCCACTGGAATATATGCACTCGGGTACAGGGCTTGGTCCAAGCAATTTCCACTGGTCTGCACCCAGCTAGGAGCTGCTGGGGGAAGATGGCAGCAGTTCTAGTTCAGGGCTTATCTGGCTGGACTTCAAAATGGCTCCTGACCCCCCACTTTCTCTTGAGGGAAGACCGAGTCCTCTGCACTCACTGCCAGGCAGTGTAATCCTCCACATCCACCGCTTCCCCCCACTATTGTGTCTCTGTGCAGAGACCTCCGAAGTCACCAGCCACCACCATCGCAGTGGACGAGTATGCTCAGGTTCCAATAGCTCCTCTCACACAGTGGGTCCCGCTCTGGTGAAGATCTGCCAGTTACCGCCTTCTCCACTTAAGTTTTTCTTTTTACTTTTTCTGTGGGCTTCAGTTCTCACTGTAGATTCTTCCTGGGACCAGGGGACCCCACTTCCTTCCTTCTTGTCTTCCCCACAATGCTGTATTCCAGGGTCTGGACTACGTCTCCCAGAGAGGCTGTTTACTCTGCTGCTTACTGCTCCATCATCTTCTTGGAGGTGTCTTCATCATAGTTATTAAAGAACGTGTAAGCCACATCAACCAATTGATTTATCCCAGCTTGTGGGCTTTGTTAGGATTTTTATAACATTCTCTCACTGTCTGGAGCTGACTGGCTAATAAGATACTACTCCGGGATAATTTGGCCCTCTCTACACTCTGTGCTTAGTGTATTTATGGAGTACCTCCTCAAGCCAGTGTTTGAAAGTATCTGGATTTTCATCAAAACCCTGACTGATTATTCTCAGCTAATGATAAGTTATGGGCTTGGGCATGTTCCCACTAAAGTGGCCTGGAAGTATAACTTCCATTTGGTTTCTCCACACCCAGTGTTATAATCCCACCCTGGCCCCTTTTAGGGCCTAAATAATACATCAGTCTGCTGATTACTGTTATGTTCAGCAGGAGTGGGGTGTGACATGGGGGTGGTTTCTCTCGGGAGAATTGGGTTCCTCTGTGTGTTGGTTATTTTTTTTTCTCACTACTGAGAGAAAATACCCAACACCTAAGCTTAAAGGAGGAAAAGTTTATTTAGCTCACAGTTTGTAGAGGTTTCTGTCCATAATCAGCTGCCTTCAAGACAGCGTAGAGTGGCAGAGAAGCAACAGTTCATGGTGGCAAAAGACAGCAAAGGCAACAATAGCAAAAGGGAAGGGGCCAGAAAGGAATGAAGACTCTTTCTATCCCCTATATTGTATGTAGGCTGCCCACTCTAGGAGAGGTATAGCACTTACACCCATAATTCTAGCATTGGACCATGAATCAATCACAAACTCTGAAGCCTGTCCCCCTGGCTGCATGGGGCTTTGTGGGGAGACAATGAGACATCTGTAACCACGCTCTGCTTTCCTCTGGGTCCTTCTCCTTCACCTGGGCAAAGAATGAGGAAGTGGGCAAGACGGGCTCAAAGATGATGCCTCCATGGAAAATGAGGAAGTCAAGATTAAAATGAGGCAAACCAAAAGCTTATTCCTTATCCCTGAAAAAGTTACCATAGAGTAGGCTGCAAGATAGGGGATCCCAAGTGGGTTCCCCTGTGGACTTTTAGGGTGTACTTAAAGAGGTAAACTACTTTATAAAAATGATTGTTTTACTGATTGGTGCAAGCTAGGCCAATCAAGGTCTTAGCCTTTGTTCTGGGAAGGGAAAAAGGTCAGTTAGATGTTGTGTTTCCTGAGTCTGGGACCTTATGGGAGGCAGACCTGGACCTAGTATGGGGTGGGCTCGAGGGCTTGTCTTTATTCCTCGGAGGCACTGACAGTGCAGGTTGGTAAGAGGTAGGGGGCTGACAGGAGGAGGTCCTCAGCTCCATCAGCTTCTGAAGAGGTGAGTTCCAGGACAAAGATCAGGATTTTGATAATGGGCCTATGAAGGCTTAGATGCAGTGTGGCCCATGATGGGTCTGGGAGCAGGAGGAGGAAGAACTAAGTCATGAGAAAGTCACAGAGCGTTCTCTGGGTCAGTCTCTGACCTGTTCTGCCCCAGCATGTCCCCTAGTCCAAATGCTCTGGGATTCAGATGCCAAATGTCTCTGGCCTTGTGTGGGCACCAGTGCTACTTCGTTTGGAACTTTGAACCTTCCACTTGGGCCACAATCTATTTCCAAGATGTGGAGTCTAGAGCTGGGGTGCCCTCCTGGCTGGACATCTCTAGCCAATTATTACCCAAGATGGCAATGTCCTTCCCAAGGAGGAATAGTAAGTGTTCTCCCCGACACACAGAGACTTCAATAAAACCCTGACAAATTTCCCTGTGTAAGTGTCTCTTGAAAATCCTAAGAGGCAAATAACTTGATAAATAGTCTTCCGTCATGAGCCACTGTCTGGGGATAGCAAAACCGCTGAGTCCTTATAAGTTTTTGCCTGGCCCATTCCAAGCAGGGCAGGTGAGCTTGCTCACGTGCAAAGAACTAAAGAAAATCTAGTGGGTGAGGAATCTGGTAGGTGGAGGTCCAAGAGCTAGGAATAGGATGAGGCCCTAAAGAAAACAACCAGGAAAACTGTGCAGCTACCTGAACTGCTGTTAGCTTAGGAGGGTTTGGGGTTCCAAATCCCACTGCCACCAGTAGCCCAGGAGGGAGTTTTCTTTAAGAACTTGAAATCTTGTATATTCCATTGACACTTCCCCATCCCCTTCCTATGTCCCCAGTTCCCTGTTCCTCCACTGACTCATGTCACAGGAGGAACATCCTGAAAGATGCAAGCTGCACAGTGAGAAGGCACTTAACGACTGTACATCACATACCTTTTTGGTTGGGAGATAAACTGGAGGCCCAAATTATCATAATACACAAGCTAGCATTGAAGAAGCAAACCCAAGAGGCTCCAGAAGGAAAAAAGTCCTATAGGCAGGACTTGACAGGCGACCCAAAGGTCCGGGAAGGTCAGGGAAGATGGAGAAAAGGGCTTAAATGTTGCTTTCTAGCAGGCTTGTGAGTTTCTCCTACCAGCTGGGAAAACACAGAGGTTATATGTTTCCCCTCCTCCCTCCCACATGGTGGAATACACTGGAAACTGTTCCCAGAGCCATGGAAAAAGTTCCTGAGTTTACCATTTCCCATTAATCTCCTCCACCCTTCAGTTCTCTGCTTCTCACTGATAACTAATATCAGAAAAAGTTAAAGGATTTGGATTTTCTGACAAAGGAAAGCCGGAGTGAGAGAGAAAGGGATTCTTAGGGCAAAGAAGTAGAGGGTATAAACCAGTGGTATCCTTCTTAGTTTAAGTCCATGAGGATAAGGTCAGTTCTCACCTGAGTGGCCACTTAAATCTGCGTGGCTTAGGTCATATTCCCAGCCACCCAAAATGGGGAGCATGGCATCAGGCAGAGCGAGCTTATGCCCTTTGGTTTGGGGGTTGGGTATCAAAAGAACAGTTGAGAGGACCTCCCTCAGACTAAAGTGTTTAGGACTCATAAGTGTATGATGCTTTTGGAGACTGCTTCTATGTGAGCTGGAAACCAGTTCACTCCACTGTGTGTCAGGTCTGGGTTTTCCTGTGCTGGTTATATGAGAGATTTTGCTCAAGATACTGAAGGGGACCTCATGTTTATTGTGAGTCTTCCTGGGAGAGCTGGATTTTGAGAGTCCCATCTCACTCTGGGTAGGGTGTGGAATACCTACTGAGGCTTTTACAAGTCCTGGGTAGTGTCGCTCAACACCGCTTCCCAGCTCTAGACAGAGGGAGCAAGTGTCTGTTGGTCTTTGGTGCTTTTGTGTACAAGCACTCATTTTCCTAAGGACTTCAGAGACTACAGCTGTTGAAGAGGAAGCCCCAAAATGCAGGCATTTGCAGCAAGAGGGCCACACAAACGTAAACCTGATGGATCCGTGGATGTTTCCTTACTCCCAGCAGAGTCTAATTCCACAGCTGGCTTATTCTTCTGTGGGAGTATTCTTGTCACAGGGCAGACCTGCTCCTGGTATTGAATGGTCTGACACATGCCTCCAATGAGTGACAGGGACACAAAAATGGGAAAGAGATGAAAATAAAAAGATCTCCTCAGAAGGGGCCTTACTTCCTGGCTACACCTGTCAGGACGTCACTGTGGGTAAGGGGGCCCCAGACGGTTCCCAGTTCCTTGGGGGTGATGAGCAAAGAACTGGATGTGGCGGGCAAAGGAAAGAGCTGCAAGGTTTAATCGGATGACAGTGCGCTCAGGGTGTGTATTTTGCAGGCAGAGTGGTGTTTGAGCAGGGTGAAAGGAAAGTAGCACAAGCCCTGAGGGCATTGGGTGTAGGGCTTTAAAATGTCCCGGATGCAGGATTCCTCCCATTGGGTCTTCCAGAGCGTGATTGACATGACTGGCAGGTGCTGAGTCCAATCAGCTGTGTCTGTTGTGCACATCCTTTCCCATAATTCATTCTGCTATACTTGGATATATGAGAGACTGTCCATATGCATGAACCATCAGTGAGCTCCAGGGGAAGGAGGACACGTAGGTCACGCAGGAGGATCTAGCACACGTGTCCCAGTGCGGGATTTTGAAATTTTCCAGGGCAGGCTCAGGTGTCTTTGTTTTTTCTCATTTCTGTCTCTGAGGCATCGGCCCTGGGGTGTTGCTCTTGTTCAGGTGTATGGAGGAGAATAGCTCGTGGCCCCAGTTGTACGATCCAGATCAAAACTATGTATGTGTGCAAGTGACATGATTTTACATTTGGAAGATCCTAACGAATCTACTAAAAAAACTATTAGAACTAATAAACTAGTTTGACAAGGTTGCAGGATGTTAGAGCAATAAACAAATATCAATTATATTTCTATATAATAGCAGTGAATAAACTTAAAAGTAAGATTAAGAAAACAGTCTTACCTACCATAGCCTCAAATAGAATAAAATATGTAGAGTAAGTTTCACAGAAGGATTTCAGAGTAGGAGAGGGCCACGGGAGGGAGCTAAAAGGGGAATCGAGGAGGGGTAGAAGGGTGGGTGGACTGATCATTGCATCATGATTTCGTTGTATGGAAATGTCATAGTAAAACCTATTTGTACAATTAATGTGTTAATTTAAAAATTAGAAAACTCAGATTCAGAAAACTATTAGAAGATCTCAATTGTGGAAAGATGTCCCATTTTCACGAATTGGAAGATTTGTTAAGCTACCAATCGGCCGCCAGTGTAACCCACATCAAAATTTTAGCTGTTATTATTGCACAAATGGGCTAAAGGAACCACGCTGGAGAGGAAAGAACTGGTGACTTCCATGGTATCCAAGGTCGTGCCTTCTTGACCAGCTGGACATAGCCAGAGTGTACTTCCTGTGGATCCCAATCCTTTGTGTGGATCCCAGTCCAGTCCAGTCGACAAAGTCATCACAAATGCAGTTATTATTGCAGGCTCCTATAGCTCTAAGCAGGGTCACTGTGAGCCAGCTCCCTCCCCAGAGCCCAGGGTGTCTCAGGACGCTCTGGATAGTCAGGAGCCTGGTCTGGAGGACCCTAACTGTCCACTTTCAGGCAGCATCTGTGGACCTTACCATAATGGCCTCTCTTATTGTACCTGTACCGTGTAGCTCACCCTCTCCCACTGCAAAATGCTAGCTTTCTTCTGAAACCTTTGCTTGAGAGTCTTAGTTGTCAGGTTGGGTCTGAAACCGGAGACACCCACATCTTTGCCAATCTCTCTCTCATGTATTCTCTGTCTTTCACTAGACAGGGATACAGAGAGGCCACCTGTGTCTCTAGACCAGAGTTTGTACCTTTACAGCATGTGCTGCTTGGGGAGCTGATGATGGATTTGGTTGTATCTTTGACCAACATACACAGCGTCCACTACCATGTTACCAAAGGACTTGACTTTGGCTTAATAATGAGTCCTGAAGGCTTAATAATGGCCCTACCCTACCTCCTTTATAGAGTTTAGTGCACATAGGAGAGAGAGGGCTTTAAACCAAGAAGGGGGCCAGTCTGAAGTAGGGGTCTCCATGCTGGGGTCCTTCTAGACCATGAAGACCCCCCACGGCCTACCTGGTGGTCTTCAGCTTGTACCAAGCTTGGTAGGCAAGAAATTACTGCCTGCATTTGTTCTCCAGTCGCTCACATCCTACCTAGAAAATAACTGACCGTCCTTTTCTTACCCAGCAACTCTTCTCCAAATCCCAAGACAGAAATGTCAGGATAGGAATGAGCAAATCCTATTCACTGATGAGATGATTAAAACAGCTCTTAACCAAAGCTGCAGTCAGCATCACTTCGTACAAAGCCAGAACAACTCTTTTGTGAAGTAAGGCCTGTATTCTGGAAATACTTGAGTACTGGTATTAATTGTTTAAAAATAATTCGTCACATTCCTTAAGGTCAAATTTTACATTCACCCCCACCCCCAAGAAACTACTTAAGCCTTTCTGGAAAGACTCCACCTAGGCCAAACCCACAAAGCTTCAGTGGAGCACCAATACCATGGGACCTGGATTTTTTTCTGACTGTCTCAAGGGGTGTGATGTGCTTGCCTGTCCAGCCCTTGTTCAGATCTATTGCACTTTTGAAGGCTCATCTCCTACTACTTGAGGGTCTTACTTTGACAAATGTTCCGGGGCTTGAGGGTTCCCCATGGAGTATGACCTCATTTGTCGAGTCCTCAGGGACAAGGAGCAGGGCTGGGAGACACGAACGTGCTTGCCCATTCTGTGTGCAGGTTATACTAAGGGGCTGCTCTGCCAAGGAAGGAAAGGAATGATTTCTTCAGCGAGCCAAGGATGTTGCCCTGAGAAGGAAAAGCCTTCACCTTCTCAAACCTTCCCTTGGGTAGCAATGAGTCTAATGTGTCTTTTATGAGCGCAATTTTAATACTGAAACAGGAAGAAGAATAAGGCAGTGTGGGCCACATTCGAAAGCACGATGAGAAGGAGTAGAGTCACCCCCCCAATGCAGCGTCAGTGGCCCTCTCCAAACTGGTGAGAGCAACTTACACTGTCACAGGAAATCTTTCAGGCTGTTTTTCAGCCAATGCCCCCAAAACACCAATTCTGATACAAGCTGAGCATCCCTAATCTAAAAATCCAAATGTTCCAAAATCTGGAAGATGCGACACCTTGCCTCATGTGACAGGCCACTGTCAAAACACAGGCACACTAAAAATATTATGTAAAATTATCTTCAGACTGTGCAAGTGCATAAATGAAGCATAATGAAATTCATGTTTAGATTTGGGTCCCATTCCTAAGATACTTCATTATGTGTGTGCAAATATTCCAAAATCTATAATACAAACCAAAAAATCCAAATACTTCTAGTTCAATGAATTTAGGATAAGGAATAATTCAGTGGTTCATAAGGTGCTATCCACCATTCCAAGGCCAGCCAGGGTGTCTCCTTCCCCTAGGAGTTCACTGCGCTTTTGAGGTGAGGTCATGCATCTTATCTCTGAGTGGCAGGCACTTCCCAGGCCAGAGGACTGCAAATCCTGCAGACCTCAGCACCAGACAGCTGGCCAGGCTTTCACCCTGAGGACATGCTGATGCGGTCACCTCCTATTGTTGTCCCATAACAAGTTTAGAGAGAGAAAGGATTCTGTGGTCACATGAGGTAGAAAAGTGCTGGATGAGACAGAGCCCTGAGGGCTGGATGCTGTGTGATCTTTCCCTGGTGCACTTCTGCTGTGTTACTGCATGTGCTCATTCGTTATGCTAATGTACCATTATGCTTTTCCCAGGAAAGTTTCCATCCTGGAACTTCCTTCCTGATACTTCTAGAGAGAAGGGTGCTCCTGGCAGCAGGCTCCAGGGGCCACCAGCCCACAAAGGAGAATTGCTGAAGGTGATTCTGTGGCTCCGCTAGAAAAGTAAACTCAAGCAACCTCTTCCTTCTGTTGATTAGATAGTTTTGTATAATGGGGAAGTAAGGTGCCCATCCAGTAAGCCAATGGCATGGTTGTCAGTGCAACCCCTACCCTACCTGTCTCCCCACTCACTCTAAAGATATGTCCATAGGATAAAATACAAGAAGGCAACCTGGACGCATTAGCCTTCAAAGCACTTGAGCCTTGCGTTTCATGAAGCAAGATGGTAGGTCAAGAAACCTAGATGTCACAGGTCTTTGATCTCTGGCCAAAAGGAAGAGAATATATAGGAAGGATATGGAGTAGTGCCCAGAACTGAAGAGCTGCTGAGAGCAGGTTTGAGAGAAGACTGTCAGGGCCAGCAGTGGCAGATGAGCCCTGGGGCGTCCTGTGGGCATGCTGCATGTGCTTCTGGGGCTCCCCGCTCAAGTCCTGGCTCCGTGATGTCTGACCAATCTGACTTGGCTCATGTACTGTTGTGTTGGCCAGCATAGGGGGTGTGCTGTAAAATCCTAAAGGAAAACCATGGTTGTCTCACCAGAAAAAAGGTGACACTAGCCAGCCAAAGCAGCAGATGTGTCCCGTGTAGAGACACACACAGTTATTGTGATCGCACCGAGACCAAGGAACGCAGACCATCCAGCTGACACTGTCCAGCTAGAGGCAGAGCCGGCCAGTCTGTTAGCAGGAGCTACTGTACTGGAAAATTCCTATGTATGGGTAAGAAAGGCAGCCTGCCTGGAATGTTTCTCTTGGATGGGAACTTTCAACATCAGCAGCTGTGTGATTCTCAAAGTATGAGAATTTTTTTCCCAAATTCTTCATGACTGGGTGTGGTACACAACCTGTTAGCAAACTCAGACTTCCCTGGTCTCCCTTTAACCCCCAAATCGCACTGAAACAAGGTCCAGTTTCCAGATCACGTGTCAGTAATGGGTACCCTGGACACACTGCCTGCCGCCTAAACCCCATGTACTCGTCCTCTTCCCTAGGAGGAATTTATTATGTTCCCATAAATCCCAGGGTGACTTTCTGCTTTCTGCAGCATACTTTAAAATGAATTTGTTGTAAAAATGGAGAACTTCAACACTTCAGGCACGAGGTTGTCTTTGTTAAGATGTAAACTATGGGGGTGGCAGAAATCCAGAGCCTACTGGAGTGGACCAAGCCATCCCTCCCTGTGGGCGGTGTAGAGAGAAGGGAGCAAGCGACTGTCAGTCACCTCATGGGTTAGGTAATGCCACCATTCCTCTTGGGGTCCTGTCATGGATCAGAGGGTTGACTTACCCATGATCCTCTGGGGCTGTCTCATGCATTGGTCCTTCTGAGAAATCAATCCATTAACATTTTACAAATGAAAACTTTATGACACTTTGTCATTAACCTCACCAAGTTTATACTGGTTCAAGAATTCAAAACAGGGTTTTCTTACTGGTCTCTTACATACTTTCTGCCACCCCATTCTCATGTACAAACAGGGCCAGCTGCTTCTACCATGCCATGAGAAAGCCCCTGTTCACCAAAGCACCTTTACTGGAGATAGAAAAGTGGTTCAGAATAAGTTGGCTGACTGCTGCAGAGGCCATTAGGTTGACAGAAATCGGGCAGTGCTGGGGTGGTGCCCTTCTCTGGAAGTTAAAAGTGCCACTTGAGGTTCAGAGTTATGAAATTATGCTGTTGCAGTTAGAATCTTGAATGTCTTCCAAAGCCTCCCACCAGTGTGACGTTGAAGGGTAGAACCTTCAGGAGGTAGAGCCTGGTGGGAGGAAGTTAGGTAACTGGGGGCCGTGTTCCTGAAGGGAACGTGGTGATCCTGGCCCTTTTCCATGTCTCAGCTTCCTGGCTGCCTGGAGATGAGCAGCCGTGTTCCGCCCTGCTCTCCCGCTGTGATATACCACCTTCCCACAGGGCAAAACTCAAGTGTCTGCGAGCTGAAACTGTTGAGCAGCAAATAAAACTTCTTTCCTGATAAGTTATCTCACATATTTTGTCACAGTAACAGAATGCTAACACATAAACGCTGGAGCAGTTTCTCAGAATGCTAGAGTTGGTTTGTTTTCTCACATGTTCTTAGCCTTATTTGGACCCATGCTGGAAAAGAAGCTCAGATTCAGGACCTGGACCATCCATAATGAGGGTTTAAAATACGATGGTTCCCAAGAGACCTGAGATGAGGTTGTCGTTCTGTGAAGGTTGTGAGAACTGTATTCTCTGCCCATAGTTAGGTGACCTTGAGTTCAGAGGGACTGGGAGGGACCCTCATATTTTCCCATTCAGGCCCCAAAAGGTTCTTGAGCTCATTAATCACTACCAGAAAGTGAAGAAGATTTCCAGGGTAAAGAGCCAAGCCTGCCATCCAAACTCATAGCCTGTGACCTCTCTAGGGCATCCTCTGTGGCCAGATGATAAACTCACTTGAGCCAAGTGCCACCAAATGATCAGGCTACCTCTGTCACTGCTGTATGATCTGCATGGCAGTTTATCCCTCCCTTTTCTGTTGTTCTTGTCCTCTCTGTAATAGTGCTTCATTAGCAGGTATTTGCAGAGCCAAGCAGGCACCAGTGGGTGCTTTATCAACCCAGTAGCTCATGGGTGTGCTGCTCTGCCTCCACAGCCCAGCAGCACCAGGACATAGGGGGTCTCCATTAATATTTACACAGAGGAATGTTGGGAGAGAGTGCCTCGCTCGTCCCAGAATTCCTCATCCCTATGGGCAGTGGCACTGTCTTGAAAGTGAGGATTCATTCCAGCAGCATGAACATTTGCCCATCATGGGACAGATGTTTGGCCTGGACAGATCCTCCACTGACAGACAGTGGGTGGGCATCAGAGGCTGACTGGGGGCGCTGGAGTGTTTGTGCCTGGTTAAGTCACTCATGCTTTCTTGGCATAAGCTGGAGGGGGTTTTATGAGTGCCAAATCCATCCCACAGCCTGCCTTGATCTTGACCCAACCCTGACCAGCCCTTCTCATTCCCTTTTCTAAAGAATCCCGTAAAGTCGTCTTTTATCTGGCCATGTCTTACTATAGCCTTTGTTTTAAATAGACCTATTTGAAACTTGGGGGCAAAAAACCCAAATCAGTAAATGTTTATCATACAGGGGCATGGAGACATGCAATTTGTTGAGCTTAGCAGTGAACCAGCGTGAGAGGAGTAACCTCACCTGTGAGTTCCTGAGAGCATCTCCTCAGTCCCCTCTCACCACCGCTAGCTACACACAAACCCCAGGCTGTTAGCAGATCTCGCCATCTGAGAAACTGTGAGATTAGAACTTCTCTCATAGAAGCCTTGAGAAGATTAGGTGAAGTAATGCCTATAAATTCCTTCGCCTCAAGTAAGCTCGTGATGAACACTGGTGGAAACCATCATCGCAGCTCTTTGCAAAACTGTATTAATGATAAATATCAACCAGCTGTCAGCCCCCAGCGTTTTATGGGCTCTCCATTATTTAAGATTCTATACAGTCTCGCTTGCTCGCTCACTCTCTGTCTGTTGTACTTGCACTCTGTCTGTCTCTCTTTCAATGCGGTTTCTCTCTGACTTTCAATACGGTTATAACTACATAATTAACCCATGCTGGTGTTTTCCAGGTAATAAAATATTGGAGAAAGTCCTAGCATTTGCTAACATTTCCCTTCTTGTCAGAACAAGTTCATATAATTTATATGTATTTCAGGGTAAATTGAAACAGCAGAAAGATCTCCAGAGGTTCATTTCCCACCTCGTGAATGTTTCCAGGCTCCGTGCTATGAACTTCAGATAATGTTATCAGCAGGATGAGGGTCAAACTGGGGAAGGAACGGGCATCATGAAAAGGGTTCCGCATCATTCAGACCCACCCAAAGATTGAGTTACAGGCTTAGTGCGTGACACAGGCTTCCCAGACACCCGGCCCAGGTGGCTCATTACAGCCAGGCTGAAGCCAGGGTGGGAAGTGATTATAATGAGGTTGTTTTGAGGTGGATGCCTGTGAAGTGCTGGATCCCACCAGCTCTTCTGTCTGCCAACCAAAGGAAAGAGCCTGGTGACAGACCCTGGAAGTAGATCGTTTGCAAGCAGAGTCCCTCCAGGCATTAGGAGCAGAAATTTAAAAAGCAGAGGTAATGACCGTACTCTGGCCCACACATGTGCACAGCTCAGTCGAGTTTTTACCTCTGTGACTCTTGATCCATTTCTAGCCTGGAAGGAGATTGCTCCCTGGCCAGACAGAGCTTTGCACTGAATCTTGAGAGCAGGAAGGGAAACATTTCAGCTGCACCTGCCCAGGACCTTGTCTAGGGGAACACAGGGATAAGAGGGCTGGTTGTTCCAGAGAATGCAACAGAAATCAGACATGGGCCTCAGGTAATTATTTCCATGCTATCTGCGGTGATTCTTTTGATTCAGAATCTCCCAGGGCCTTTAACCAGGCAGGTTGCTGGGCTCTGCTCCTGGTATCTCTGATTTGGATCTCTTATGATGCTGTGATACCAGTCCAAGGACCCCACCAAGAGCCATTGATGTGGTACCAAACGTTACTGAAACATTAGCTTTAGCAGAATGATGAGGGTTACCAGTTTGGACCGATTGGGTCCTGAGTCTTGAACTAGAAAGCAAATGCCACAGAAAGAGTGTGGGGCCACCTGAAGGAAGAGTAGCTGGTCATTCATTTCCTAAAGGCTGGTGGGTCCAGAACTCCGGCATCAAGGGGTAAGAACAAGAAGTCAGGGAGGCAGGAACAGGGTGACAAGCAACCAGAGGACCTAGTTTATAGACAAAGCTCTCCCCACTTGCTCTTCTCTCAAAAGGCAGATAAAGCACAAAAGGACCCATTACACTGACTTTAATGCTTACAAACCAGGAAGGCTTCTGACAACAACCTGGTAAGCAGGACAATGCTGTTATGCAGTTTGCTACAGTCAAGAAAAGCCACTCTGAGCAAGGGTGAGTCTAGACACCTGTATTTTAGGAAAATATTAAGGATCAGAGGACAACTTGGTCTTCGCTCATAGCTAAAGAAAGTCAATCAGGCCAAGCCTGTAATCTCATCACATTTGGGAGACTGAGGCAGAAGAACCATAAGTTCTCAAGCCCAGCTTGGGCAACTGGCAAGACTGTGTCTCAAAATGAAAAGAGGGGTCAGGGATATATGGCTCGGTCTCACAAGCACCTTCCTAGCAAGCACAAGGTCCTGAGTTCGATTCTTGTTACCAAAAATAAAATAATAAAAAAGGATGGGTATACAGCTCAGTGCAGAGGGCTTAAGTTAAATCTCTAGTTAGAATTTTTAAAGAGAGGAAGGAAAACAAGCTCACTCAGCATTAAAGAAAACTTTGGAAGACTCAATTCTGACTCTCTTATCATGGACAGACCCAGCAGACATAAGGGAAGAGATGTTTGTGGGACCCAGTGCTACCCTGGTGGCTTTGTCAAGGGCCAGATGTGAAGGCCCAGGAGCTCCCACAGAGAAGGGACCTTAGCAAGTAGAAACAGTTTGGAACCTTGACAAAGTAGCTCAGGCCAGTCAGGCAGCCATGCTTAGAAGGACTAGGTGAAGCAGATTTTTGTTGTTTTTAAGTTGGGCCTCAAAGTAAGAAAAAAGGAGAACCCATTAAGGTAAGAATGACAGAAGGCAGACTGATGGCTACTTTTCAGTGAGGAATATGAGAGCAAACCCAAAAAGTAGAAGAAAGCCAACAAGGAGCACAGCTGCCTGAGAAAGAGGAGGAGAACTTGGGGTAGGAGCCCCAGGAGCAGAAGCAGTATGTGTCAAGGTTAAAGAGCAAGGACCCAGACAGCCAGGCTCCCATCGCAGCTCCACAGCTGCTGCTGGGCCTTTCAAGCAGTCCACTCCCTCTCTGTAACACAGGGGACACACAGCCACCTCCATCCAGGTTGTCATGAGAATGATAATAGAAATGAGCTGCTTAGGACATTTCCTGGCATGCAGTAAGTGCCAAATTTGTTGTTTTTATGATCCCTGTTGTCACATGAGTTTTTAGAAGTATCTAAATCCCTATTCCAAGATGAGATCCAATCCCAGATGTTACAGATATTCCTTCTGAGGCTTTGCTGATGGGTTCTAAGGAATCACAGCAGATGAAGAGAATGGCCAGAATCCCAAGGTGTAGCCAAGAATTTCCCGAAGACATCAGTGGGCAGGGCCTAGGAATGCAGCCTCCACACGCTGTCAGCCCCTGACACAACTATAGGATCAGCTGATGGTTCAGACAGATGGTTTCTGTGCAGTCTAAGAAGGAAGGCTGCCTGTGTGCCCTAAATGTGAGAGGATCCGGTGAGAACACTTGATCCTGCTTGACAACATCACTGGGTGGTCAGATTAGCAGAGCACTTAGTCACCGTGTTATTGGTATAGAGGAAGCAGGAAAATGGGTAGACTGATGGTGCTGCAGCCTGATCCAGGCCCCAGAGATTCCATGGCTCTGCCTGTGCATTCTGCCCACAGCCTCCTATTATGTGAAACTCTGGGCAGGATTCCATGGTGCAGACCACCGTCAGGAGACTGTAAGAACTGTTTGGTCCTCCAACATGAGAGGGAGAGAAAACAGAAAGGAAGGAAAGGAAGAAAGAAAAGAGGCCTTTGTTGCAGGCACGGGAGGGCTGCTGAAGAGAGGCAAGCACCCTCTGAGAGGACAAAGAAAACCAGTCTCTTTTATTTGGTTTTGACAGGGGTGGAGTTGAAGGGGAAGGCAGAATGATGTACTGACAGCTGATTGGGGGAGTGTTATCATGCACACAAAAAGCAGGAGGTTCAACTTTTGGGTTTGCTAGAACGCAGGAGTCAGCACTGAAGAGAGGCGCTGTCCAGTGCCATGTTGACTAGGAAGACCACACATGGGAAAAACCCATCAGGAACACGTGGCCATTCCTGTGAGTATGACACACAGATAGCCAGTGCTTATTGGTCATAAGGGTCCAAGTAATGCTCTTCCAGGACAGCAGACCAGAAAAGAAAGTGAGAACTAGAATTTTACACCCAGCTAAACTGTCAAGTATTAATGTATTAGAAAAACAATTTTAAAATTTTAAGAGCTGAAGACATTGTACCCATGAGCTCTCCTTGTAGGATCCACTCCAGTAGAAAAATCAGCAAACTTCTACAGTGAAGAGCAGACGTTAAAACTTTCAGATTTTACAGGTCATGGATTTTCTGTTATAATTAGTCACCTCTATCATTGTAGCACAAGAACACCATAGACAAGGTTCTCCGTGTCTATTGGTTATACATTTGTGGATTCAACACACTGCAAACAAAAAATATTTGGAAAAGATACCAGAAAGTTAAAAAAATAAATTTGCTAGTTGCAAACACTATGCTGGATCCATACAGATGTATTGATTGAGAGCACACCCTACTGTAATTTCATGCCATTTCACTGGTCCTCAGTCTCTCTGAACTGCTTGTTGTTTGAGCATTGTCTTGTTCCTAAAACATGTAGTTTAAGCCTTCTGTGTTGGTGCCAAACTTCTATAACCATTTTTTTTTACCTTGTCATTATTCCCTAAACAATACAGTGTAACCACCATTTGTATAGCTTTTGCATTCTCTGAGCTATTACAAGTTATCTGGAGATGATTTTAAAATGCGTAGGAAAACCTACCTAGGTTCTATGCAAATGAAATGTCATTTTATATAAGGGATTTGAGTGTCCACCGAATTTGGTGTCTGCAAACAAATGATCAAAACTGTGTTGCAATAAACTTTATTTACAAAATCAGATGGGATTTGGGCTTCAGACCATAGTTTGCCAATCCCTCTACTTTTAAATAGTCTTCATCCAGGAGATTACTAGGGACACCTGGGTAAAAGGCTAGTGACGTGTATCTCAATGTATTTAAGTATAGAGCTAAGACTAAAAGGTAGCTACAGGAAAGGAAGAATAATGCATAAATATATGTTCTGACCAAATGATAATGCCCCTTAAAAACAGAGGGAATAAAAGAAGGATGAAAGAAATTTAAAAAGAAAACAGGATAATATCATTGATTGTTGTTTACACAATGCATGAGAGTCATGAAATGACTCTAAATGACTTTAAACACTGATAAACCAAGGAGTAGAAGATTAGGAAAATGGATAAAGGATATTTTACAAACATAGAAGTACTTCTCCATGTCTAACTTGTGTTCATCCCATTGCCTCCACCCATAATGCCTTCCTGTATTCACTGCCATTACACATTAAAATCACCGTGTGATATCCCTGTATGCCCAGCAAACTGGTTCAGTGGAAATAACAGATATACTAAATATTGGCCATGGAATCTGGCAATTGGAATCCATGTCCCTTGCTGGTGTTAGTGTAACCAGCACAGCTACTTTGGATATCTATTTGGTGAGACATACAAGAAATTCTATTTTTAGGTATATATGACCTTTACTTTTATTGTGACACAGTTTTGATCATTTGGTACCAAAGTTGTAGACACTCAAATCCCTTACATAAAATTATGTATCAATTGCACAGAACCTGTGCAGATAAGCAAAGATATAACAAAGAAATTAAAACAACAAATGAAGTATTTAAAACAACAAATGAAAATAATAGAGGTGGTGAAAGTAATATTTGTTATAGATAATAATTTATAACAGTAAATGAAAACAATAAGCAGAGGTAACAATCCTGATTTCAGACAAAGTAAACCTCAAGCCAAAAAGCATTAAAAGTGATAAGGAATCTTAGTGTGCAAAGTCTTTCGTTCACACTCAAGGTATTTATGGTCCAGATAATACCACAGCCATTTATGCAAGCAGAGGGAGACAAAAGCTTTCTGGTTGTCGGTGATAGTGGCCCACCACTGTCAGTATGGATCAAGGGGCAAGGAGACCTATTTAACAGGTGTTAACTGAGGGCTTCCTGTGTGTCTAGTGTGAGACTAACCTAAGATACAGAGGCTCCTCTGTGCCTTTTGAGGCTTCCTTCATGAGAAAGACCAACAGGGAAAGAGGGCAGCTCCAGCTTCATAGGCAAAGCCCCTGCATGCCCTGTTAGGTTTTTCACCAAGGCCTGTGGAGGCACCAAAAAGTGGCTGTGCTGAACCATCCCAGGGCTGCTGGATTGTGGTTTTGTATCCGCTGGACATGGACAGCCAGCCTTGCACTCATGAGCAAGGTTTACTAGGAATCCAATATAAACTACAGCATATAACACATAAAAGGGTCCAATTAAGGTGGTGCCTATGGTTCATTTACACCTGGAAGCAGGTTTATGGAGGTCACGTGCTAAGGAAGCATCGACCAGCTGGGTGTGTCCAAGCAAGAGAGGGGGAGAGGGCAAGTAGCCTGAACACTGGTGCTTACAGCAGAGCTGAAGGGCTGTGTGTACTACAAGAAGAAGACTAGAGGGTGGCTTTCACCTCAATGCTTTGCATACATAAAGCATAGACACCGAAGGGCCAGATATGGTGGGTCATAGGATAATGGGCTCCCATCACGCAGAGATCCAAGAAGTCCCCCCAGATTTTCTTAATGCCCTTGATATCACTTTAGATCCAGGGCTCCCATTTCCTTTGGAAATCATCCAAAATGGAAAAAAATTGGCAATTCCCCAAATGCTCAACATATACACCATAGTTGTATAATTTATGTCTATAGACAAGAGTGTTACGCAAGACTTAAAAGTCAATCTTTAGAAAAATTTCTGATCGCACAGGAATTGTTTCTGTTATTGATAGTAAAATATAAAATGATTTGTTTATAGTATGACATCAACGTTAAGAAAATATGTACTACAAAAAAGATGAAGATCATGTGTGTTCTTTGGTTCTGTTCATATTTTTATGAGCCTTCCAGATTTTCTGCAGTGTGCATAAATTATAGTTATAATTTATCCAAGAAGAATGCGGCCACAGAAGAGATTCCTAAAATGAGTGAAGGCATGGACTAAGGTCTCCTGAAGATCAAGACAAAGAGCGTTTTAAGAGCTCTGGTCATTTCTCACTTTGCTTTATTGAGAGTTGTGGAGTTCCATTTTAAAATATCTGCAAGGTCTTAGTCACAGACTCTGAGCTAGAAATTGTCCTTCAGAAAAGCAGGGCTAAGGCAAAGATGTGGCCCAGCACCCTCACAGTCAAACATGACCTGCTCGTGTGAATAAAGGGAGACCATCTGGTCTCTAAGTGGCCCTGGTCTTGCACCATAGAATCAGACATTCTCTACAATTCTCCAAATAAAATTTCCCTTTTTTCCCAACTGCAAAAACTGCCAAGCAGCAACACTTGGAGAAGAAGGGAAATTGTCACAATTAAAACTTGGTGCCCCAGGACCTGATGTGGGAGTCTCTTATCCTAGAGACTTAATGATTCCTTTTTGGTGGAAAATCTCAAAAGCCTGTTAGGCAGAAACCTCACCACTGAGCAGATACTTAAGAAACTGTTTTATAAAAATCGAAGTGCAAAAGCATTTTTCTTGTGAAAATAGATCATCGGACAGGAAGCTTGTGCATAAAATCTTCAGAACATCCTGCGTGACTTAATGCCATATACGTAATAAAGCCAGAAATACAATGAATCTCTTTCCTTTCCACACTGAGGACCCAGGAACGATTTCTGTAGCTCATTAAGTATTAAAATTATAACAAATTATTATTTTCAATTGAAAGTGGTTGTGGGATTCATTATTTCCTCTCATGCCAAGACTCTGCAGTTTGCTCAGAACATGAATTTTCCAAAGCAGTCCAGAGTTTCTGAATAGTGTTGGACCAGGTTCACTGTCTTTGGCTCAGCACCATGGAGGGCTGAGTGGCTAAAGGTCCCCCTTACATAATTTACTGGGAACTTAATTGAGACTAATTCTTGTCTCTCATTCTGCCTGCCTGAAGAACATCTGCCCGGCAGCTGCTGTGACTACATTTGGTTGGGATGTTTGAATCTTTCTGTGAAGTGAAATAAAGGGCATGAATATTTTATTGTAGATTTATCCCACTGTAACTTTTTATAGGAAACTGCTGGTGGTTTTATTAGCCAGCAGTGTTAATGCATACTGTCTCTCCAGCAGGCTGGAGCTGAGGCTTAGCATGGACTCCAGGCTCAAACTCATAGCACTGCCTTAGTGAGGTTCACACCTACAGGAGGAGGTGGGAGGTGCAGCAGAGACCACCCACGGGGGTTGGAGGGATGCAGATTTTGGACTGTGCTGTGATGTGCATGCCAGACCGGTCCAACCACAAAGCGGTAGTAGTTGATAACAACTAGGCTGAATGTGATCAGTCACTGGCACATCCATGTGACCAAGAATGAATCGGAGCCATGTGTCCCATTTCACAGATGGAAAAGCTGAACTTAGGAGAGGTTTAGTAGCCAAGGTCAAAAAGGACTTAGGCAGGGAGCCTATCCTGGAGCTCTTCAGAGTCCGTAAATCATAGCAAGGCTGGGATGTCTCTCGGGGCAGCAATATTGCTCAGAACGTTTAGAGAGCCCTGCAAGTGCCAGAGGTGAAAGAGGCCATATCTGGGACCTACAGAGGAGCTCCTGGCAGAGTGGGTACTTGAGAGTGGCCAACTAAGGGGTGCCAGGCAAAGGGAACCACGCCAGGGTCTGCAGGCCAAGGAATATACTAGTCTGGGGAGGATCACATACAGCCAACCAGAGTGGCAGGGGTCAAGGCTCGCTCCCCTGATGTCTTCCTAATTCTTAATTTCCTTAGTCTGGAGTTTTATTTTTGTTTGCTTGCATATGTTCTGAAAATGTTATAATCCTTCTTGGAAAGATGGAGCATGGGTGAATGCATGAGTATATCATCAGACTGGCTCTTACGTGCCAGATCCACTGTATGAAAGGTAGTGGGCACTAGGGAGCCATTGAAGGTTTTGAAATGAGAAAGTTACATGACTGCAACTGTGGCTGAAGTACATGGATTACTTGGAAAAGAGAAGAGACCATATGTGGGGAGGCCAGTTAGAAACCTTGGCAGCACCATGGAGAGGTGGCCATGGGTGGGGCAGGGCACAGACTGAGATCCCTTGTGCGGGGTGGCGTGGTGGGACTTAGCAGAGAGCAGACCAAGCCGAGCATCAGCTCTTAACTCTGCGTGTCTGCTCTTCAGGAAGGACCTGGCCACTGGGCTTTGGGTGGGGAGAAGAGGAATGCATGTCCACCCCAAACCAAAGACGTAGTGGGACCCCTGTAGTGTTTTAGGCTGTCAGTCATACAAGCCGGGCCTCCCAGGGTAGAGAACAAGGGGTCCCCTGCACCCCAGAATCTGTGAGAGTCACGGCTTAGGTAAAGTCTGCCAGACAAAAGTGTTTTAATTGCTCCATGGATGGAAACGAGCCAGGACTGAGCCCCAAGGTGAGATGCGATGCCCTGTGCTTTAGAGAGCAGGGAGGAGCAAGACGAGGCAGAGAGGCAGACGGCAGGCCTCGAGCAGCCCTAGCAGCTGAGGAGCCAACGAGGAAGCGATAAGAGTGGTGGTCAGAGGTGTCACCTGTGCTGAGGGTTGCTGAGACATGTGATGTTCCTTTAGTCACTCAGTGAACACGTGAAGGGTGTGGACACTGCCCAACAATATCCTGTATCTCAGACACTAGCTGCCTGCCCACAGGGCTCGAGGCCGATGTCTGTCTCCCTTGGAAACTCCCTTCCAAGTTCACCATGGCTTTAACAAGCCAAAACCACCAAGGCCACCACCTCTGAGGCAGCAGCCTCTCTGGAGCATCAGAGATTGGAAATAAACTACCAGGGGGCCTGCTGCTGCCAAGGGGTCTTGCTGGCTCTCAGGACTCGGGGGGGGGGCCAAGCACCGAGGGCAGTTTGCAGTGAGAGATGGCTGCAGTGGGGCAGCAGTAGGCTGTGAATTCCCTTGCCCTGACAGCCATGTGCCAGCGTGCTGGCCGAGGCGGCTAGCTGCCGGGCTGTCCTGTTGGACCCCGGCCTCTGCCCCTCCAAGCATGGCAGCCTCAGGTAACCTGCCTTTGCTTCTCTTCTGTAAAACCCAGAGCGGCCTTGGTGGAGCCCGGAGAACTCCCCACAAGAACAGTTTCTGAGAGTGTGGAATTCTGAGCATGTTCATAGCCAAAGTGGGCCAGCGGCAGGGTGGGGTGCAGAGGCCTGCCTGCATGTTTCTGTGTTGAATAATTCTGTGGGGCTGGGCAGCAGGGACTGCTGCTGGTGTCCATCAGGCCTCCAGCGTTTCCTGTAGCTCCCTGCTCCATTCAGGACTTCGGGTTGGCTTCTGTTGGGTCCCATTCAGACAGCTGTCCTGGTAAAGCCCGGGCACATCGTTAATCTCATGCAGTGTTTTGTTGCTGTTGTTTCCCCCCTAATCTCAGGACAGAATGGTTGGGGATAAACTGCTAAAGGCAAGTGAGTGTACGCAGGTTATAGGGATGTGACAGTCAGGCCAGAAAAGCAATGGGGAGAGACAGTGACAAGCAGATGATGCCGTGTGCCCTGCAGGTGAAAGCTGGGGAAGGGAACTTCTGGCCATTTGGGTTAGGGGCCAAGGCTCCACGGCTGCTTTCTTGGGATGCTAAAGTGTAGAATTCTGACTGGAGGCTGCAGGGCCAAATTCCGCGGCAGACACGGCTTGGCCCACACCGGCGTCTTAGCATTTTCAGAGCTCATTTCCAACATCTTCAAAGCAGAGCACTGGGTTTTCAGCTCGGCTTTTAAAAATGAAAGAAGGGGCAGCACTTGGTCACAAAGGGCCAGAGCTGGCGGCAGGTCCTACCCTGGGCACCGGGTTCTCACTTGACGAGGGGGCCTCTCGTCCCCTACTGCCACTCCCTGAGGCCACAGCTGGTTCACACTGCTCTGTGGCTTCTGTAAGTGTTTTTGTACACTTAAAGGATGGATTTTCATGCACACAAGCTGAAATTGACCAGAAAGTGCTCCTTCTGCATGGCTTGACAGGTCTGCATGATGACCATGTTTACTCCTCATCTTCTGAGGAATGATACCTTACAGACACATGGAAAGTTATTTTTAGCCTCTCCCTAATCCCATCCTCTTTCTCCAGTTGGTGTATGGTTCAAATGTTAAATTGTCACTATATAAGTGTATGTCCCCAGATGGAAGAGCACCCTGTGGTATGCCATGGACAGTCTCTTGGCATATGTACATCTGTCTTTGCCTCAGGGACTCAGTCATGTGACCTTTATACCACTGGGGTGGCTTTTTCTTTGCTGTATACTATTTCCTTTTATGTCTTCATTCATTGTGCCAGTGACAGACATTATAGGTTGCTTTCCACTTAGGGTTTATACAGTTATGCCGTGAATATCCTTGTGTAGTTTCTTTGGCACATGTGCAAGGAATTGCATCCCTGGCAGTGGAATTACAGAGTAGTAGCTTATGTTAGACACCTGTCATACACGGTAGCCGAAACTGCTGCTTTTTGATGTGTGATAGAAAAACTCCGGTGAATTTCTGTTTTCCTTTTTCACAGTTTCAAAGATGGAAAATTCATTCCCACCAAAGCACTCAACAACCTCAGCACATGATTCTTCTTTATTTGAATTAAGAACTGTGACATTTTCACTTAAAAACAGCATTTTACAGTTTTCTTTGTCATATCCAGATTTTTATAACCATTGTTATAACTCTCATAAGTAAAATAAAGGTGACTTGAACACAGGCACTGTGACACCATAGTAGTCGACCTGACGACCCAGAGGGCTGCGAGGTGGCACACAGCCCAGTGGTACACGGGCCAGCAGTGCACACAGCTGAGCGTGATGCACAAGGGGTGACTTCCTGGCCCAGGAGGGACAGAGCGGGACAGTGCAAGGTCTCATCCCTTCTCAGAATGGAGTGCAATTTAAAATTTAGCAATTGTTTATTTCTGGAACTTTCCATTTAATGTTGCCAAACAATGATTAACCAGGAAAAAGCTTCAGGTAAGAAGCAACTGCCACAATATCCCACCATCCCACATGAGCACCCCCGTTTCCACAGTCACGTCCAGATCTGGTTTAGTGATGCTCTGTAGTGCTGCCGGTCAGGTGGGTGAGAAATGGTGCTCGATTGATGTTTAAATTCACTGCTCTCTACTGAGGTTTGAGTAGTTTCATATGTTCAGGAAATGTTTATATTTATACTTCACCTACTGTGATTCCTTCTGGTTTGGGGCCATTGTCCGACAGGGCTGTGTGTCCTTTCCTAATGGTTTTGTATATTCAGCCTTGCAGAGCAATGAAATGCACACGCATGCTGCCACCGAGGGACCGTGCTATGCTGAGTGAAATACGCCACTCACAAAGGAACGGACACTGTGCCGCTCCACTTCTGAGGGCCCTCGAGGAGTGATTGGCCGGGGCTTCATGGGGAGGGGAATACGTTGAATGGGTGAGCACAGGATCATTAACTAGCCTTTCACAGCGTACCTTTCTCTCTCTTCCTCCCTTCTCCACCCCTCTCCTTCCATCCTTTTCCTCCCTTCCTTCCACCCTCCTTTCCTTCTTTATTCTTTCCCTGGCAATAAGAGCCAGCTAATGGGTCCCAGGGCCTTTCAGGAAAACGGGCAGGGCTCAGATCCTGGGCAGTCCCCCGTGGTAAGCTTCCGGGTTGAATGGCCACACTCTAACCTAGCAAAAGGTTTTTCAATCAGAATTTGTAGTTGAAAGTCACTGCTTTTCGTGATCCACACTGTTAGCCCTACAAAAGAGAGTCCATGCATCGCTGGGAAGCAGAAATACCTACCTGCTTGCAGAAAAAGCTCTCATTCATTCACAGCCTTGTATGATACACTTCAGATTCTCACTTCCTCTTTTTCAAAAAGCAAATATGTGAATAACGCTACTTTTCAAGGAAATGGATAGGAGAACTCATAATTCACAGGTTTTAAGTGGCGACTTCACGGGCGCTGTAAAGAGGCCACGTTGGTTCCCCTGGGAAAACATCACAGCCCGCTGGTTAAGGCGCCTTCACACCTCCTCACTGTCCTCTTTGTAGACATCTGTCCAATAAAAGCAGCCACGAATCTTCAACGACTATAAATGGCACATGTGAAAGTTGTGTCCTGAGGTTCCCATCGCAAAGCTGCTGGCTCCGGCCTGCCAGGAGCTGGGATCCGGACTCAGCCTCCAGGGACCCTGGAATCTGACGCTGCCCACGATCTTTGGGGCATTGTGTGGGGAGGGCCGTGGCCCCTGCTTGGCTCCTCACTCTCAGTATTCTGGAGGACATGGCTGTAGGTGCCCTGGAACCCACAGTAAATACCCACAGTAAGGCAAATCCAAACCCAGCCAGTAGCAGCCCTGAGCTAGCGAGGGAGAGCAGAAGCTTACGTCCTTGGAGCCTATCCTGCCAGGCATGGCCCAGTCACTTTTCCTGCTGGGTGTTGCCATCTAGGCCTCACAAATGGGCACACAGCGCTGGCCACTCACATGCCAGAGGCACTCGAAGCTCGGAGGAGCAAAGTGATTTGCACCGAGTTGCATGCGTCACTCTTCAAGCAGAGGCCTGGAATCTGCCAGTGTGTACCCGCTGCAGACAGAACACCGTACAGGTGTCTCGTTTCTTTGCTTTGATTAAGTGAGCCGGTGTAGGTAACCTTCCCAGCCACATGAGACATGGGTAGAGTCAGTGCTGAATCCCACAGGTCAACCACTTCTTAGCTCAGGTTGTGACTGAAAGCTGTCAAAAATAAGTGACCACTCCATGTCCTCTTTTTTTGTTACCTGTATTTAATGTAAAAGAATTGTGTTTGAAGAATGTGACTTGGACAATGCCGTATTTCTTGGGACAGCAAAAGACACATCTGTGAGTAGGCTTCACCAGGCCTTTGTCTAGTTTAAATCTCAGCCAAATAGAGTTATGAATAAAAGCGGATATTGAATAGAAGCTGAGCCTTTTCGGAAGTGTGGATGAGGCAGGGTTGTAGTAGACAGCCTCAGAGCTCCCGAGGATGTCCGTGTACTGATCTTTGGGACCTGTGTACGTGCTGGGTTGCGGGGAATTGAGGTTAAAGGTGGACGTGAGGTCGTGTGCTGGGTTGAATTGGATCCTCTAAGGGAGGTGCATTAAATCCTAACTCCTAGAATCTCAGAATGCGATTGTATTCGGAAATAGAATTATTCCGATGTACTTAGTTGAGATCTTGCTGAAGTAGGGTAAGGCTCTAATATGTCCGGTGTCCATATATATAAAAACACAGTGGTGGAAGGACACCAACACACAGGGAGGACGTGTTGGGAAGTTGAAGGCAGAGACTGGAGTGACAGTTCTGCAAACCAAGAGCACAGAGGATTGCTAGCCATTTCCTGTGCCTAAGTAAGGAGTACCAAAAACCTCCTCCATCAGAGCCCTAAGGAATCAACCCTCATGATATGTGGATTCGGGGCTTCTGGCCCCCCAAACTGTGAAATAGTAAGTTTCTGTTGTTTATGCCCCCCTGGCTTGTATTTTTTTTCAACTGTCCTAGCCAACACACACAGGTGGCCTCAGCTGGCAGAGAACTAATCCTCGGTTGTGTACCTGGATCCAGTGTGATCAAACAGGAGCTTGAAAGTTAGGGAGGAAGACAGGAGAGAAGGTGGCGTGCCTGGCTCCCTGACACTCCTGGCTCTGGAGGTGGAGGAAAGGGCCTGAATCAAGGGTTGGGGTAGCATCTAAAACCTGGAAAAGACAGCATGGAACAGGCTCTTCCCAAGCAACTTCCAGGCATAACCAGCCCTCTCAATACACTGATTTTAGACAAGCAAAGCCTCTGTCGCATTTCCAGTCTCCAGGACTGTAAAACAATAAATTGATCATGCTTGAGGCCATTGGGTTTGTTATACCAGCAAAACAGAAAAGGATACAGGGTGTCACACACAGTCACCGAACAACCCAGAGTACGTCATTAGAACATTAGAATGTCATAGCTTGTACAAATTGAGCATTGCTACTCTGAAAATCTGAAATTTCAACCCCAAATCCAAAATATGTTAGTGCCATCCTGAGGTCATGAGTGAAAAAAAATTCCACCCCGACTTCCTGTGATGGGTCACAATCAAAATATAGGCACACTCAAAATGGTATATAAAATTACATTTAGGCTATGCAAATATGGTATATACAAAACATAAGTGACTATCATGTTTAGGCTTGGTCCCGTCCCCTAGATATCTCATTAAGTGTGTGCAAATATTCCAAAGTCCCCAAAAATCTAAACTGAAATGCTTCTGGTCCCAGCATGCAGATAAGAACTGTTTGACCTGTCTGTGCACAGAAACAGTCTCTATGGATAGAGGAGTGGATTCCAAGCTGACCTCTTCACAGGAGGAGGAAAAGGGTGATCTGAGTTAGAGAAGTGTTAACTGCCTTCTAAAGAATTACAATTTTGCCGGGGGTTAGCTCAGTGGCATAAGTGTCTGCCTGGTAAGCGCTAGGTCATGAGTTCCATTCCCCAGTACAAAAGAAAAAAAGAAAGAATTATAGTTTTACAGCTCCTAAGAAGAGCTGCTAAATCAAACTTGGTTAATAAATGTAGCCATAAAGTTCTTTTAGGGGACACAAGTGAAAAAAGGCAAGACTTACAGTGTCATTGCAGCATAGATTGCTTTATGGAACTGCAGTACCTTCCCCAAGTTACAGGATGGATTTACAAGGAAAGAGATTGGACCGTGATGCTCAGTTGGAGAACAGTGCACAAATGTGAGTGTGACTCCTGTAGCATAGCTGTTCTGGTGAGATGGTTTCGTTCAGCCAGCAGAGATAGCTTTTGAATGCTACCTTTCCCCCACACCTCTTTGAGGTATCTATTGAGAACAAGAACTGGAATATAGTGAATCAGACTGCAGATATTTATGCGTGAAGCTGAGAGACCCTTCTGTCAATGGCTCATTTCCCATCTCTGGGGAAAGCACATTATCAGCAAAGCAGGAAACTGATCTTTTCTATTCTGTCATGTTTGGCTGCCTGGCGCACTGGAAATGCTCCGTTTCTCTGGCCTTCCCCTACGATTCCCTTCTAGCCACCACCTGTTTCTTTTTCATTTTGATAAAACTAAAATGACAAGATTCCACAGCTTAACCATTTTTAAAATTTGCTTGGTTAGACAGATCGCATTCATCATAGGGAATTTGTACCTGTACATTACGTATCTTGCTTCCTTTTTTCCCATTCCCCGCTCCTCCCTTCACCCCTCTTCCCTTCCTTATTTATAAAAGCTCTGTTTCCATTTTTCCTTCTATTCTCTTTTCTTCTCCCTTCCTCCCCTTTCCCATTCCTCCCTCTATTGTTCACCTTTGCATTTGAACATTTTTTCCCATTTCCCAATTATCTATTATGCATGTAGGCCTTTACTTGTATTTTCAATTTCTTATGAATTTTTCCAGGTGTTCTTTGCTGTGGAAGTATCTTATTTCTCCATCAATTTTGAAAGACAGTTTTGGGGGATACACTAGTATAGGCTTGAGTTTTTCTTCACTCCAATTTCTCTTTGATTTGAGGGTTTGATTGAGATGTCTACCATAGTTCTGATGGGCTTTCATCTGTAAGTAATGTTTTTCTGTTCTCTAACTTTTAATATTATGTTCTTGTATCGATTCTGGAATCTTGAGTATTATATGCCTTGGTGTCTTGGACACTTTTGTGGCTGAGACAAAATACCTGATGCCCAAAATAAAGGAAGGAAAGATGAGTTTATTCACAGTTTGTGGAGGTTTCAGTGCATGATCAGCTGGCTTCAAGCAGAGTGGCGTGGCAGAGGAGCAACAGTTCATTGCTGTGGAAAACAGCAAAAGCAACGAGAGCAAAAAGGAGGAGTGAGGGATCAAGCCTCTCTCCCTCTCCTACACTGTATGCAGGCTACCTGCCCCGGGGCAGGTGTGGCACTCACACCTCTAATCCCCGTATTGGACCATGAATCAGTCACAAAGTAGAAACCTGCCTCCATGCCTGCATGAGGCTTTGGGGGGACATCGAGACACAAACCATAGCACTTAGTATAGAATTGTTTTTTTTATTATGGGTGATTAGAGTTCTATATACCTCACTTATTGTATGTCCAATTCTTTTTCCATGCTTTGAAAGTTTTCTGTCAGTACTACTGTGAACAAATTTTTTAATGTTGTTTGTGCTGTCTGTCTTCTGCTTTTTTGTTGGCTCTGATCAATCTCACATTATGTTTTGTATCATCTAGCAGCTGTTGGATTGATTTTTCATGGTCACTTGCTGATTTTAGGACATCTTTCTTCTCATGATTGCTAACTGCAGTCCTGTTTTCTGTCTGATATTCTCTCCTCATATTGGCTCATTCTAATACATACACTTTGAATGGACTTTTTAATCTGGTATCTGTTAATCTGTTTCAGGGATTCTATTCCTTTCCTATGTTGAGTATTCATAGTTTCCCTTGTTTTCCTAAACTCCTCTATTTTTTTTTTATCTGAATCTGCTCTAGAGTCAGTAACCATGTCCTTCATTATGGTTACCATCTGTGGTTTTTTGAGAAATTATTTCTGATTTGATTTTTTTTCTAGAGCCTAGTTCATCTGCTTTGTTACTGCCTCTCTTACCCTCCAGAGAGTTCAGGTGGTGGCCTCTGTATTGTTCCACCTCATTTCCCCCTAGGTTTGCCTTTAGTGAGCTGGAAGTCTTCAGTTACATCTTGCTTCCATGTCTTCTCATTTTCTTTCTCTCTTATTTTTTAAGTTTACTTTCTGGATTGATCCTTGTAAGCTGTTTATGATAAGTAGAGTTATTGCTGCTGTTGAGGACACTTAGGAAATGGCTATGTCTTATAGATGTCTTCCAGGTGTGACTGGCTTTTTGATTTTGAATCTGTTTCAAAATCCTGCCTCTTCGGTTTATTGGGGATGAGAAATTGTTACCTGTCCGGACTCACCCCTGGTTCTTTGGCACTAGCCTAGGGTATCACTTATTACCCTTAGGCAATCTCCATCTTGGCATACTGATGCCAAGAACCAGTGATGACTGCACTGATGTCACCTTACAGTAGTACAATCAGTGATGACAATAGCATCAAACACAGCCTAGAAAATGACAGACTGTCGTAACTATTAATTGGCCACCTTTAACCATATAAACTATATTTGTGGTTATATAACAAAATCTAAAACAAACCAAAAAATGTGTACAGTAAGTATGCCCACAGGAGAGAAAATTTAAAAGAGGTTAATGGGGGAAATATAGAGACAGAAGAACATGAAGAGATTAGATGCAAGATGGAGGAAAAGAGAAAATTATGTGAATTTTGCAAAATTAATGAGACGGGGGAAAAGAGGGAAAAAATAAGAACAACAACAAAAAAAGTAGAAATAATGTTCACACTCATATAAGAACAAGAACAAACAAATAAAATTATCCACATCAGGGTATATCTCTGCTGTCACTGGTAGACAGAGTAGGCAAACAGACCCCAGATCCATGTTGATTAATCCCAGCAAGCCAGCCGTAGATTTACAGCAAGGTAGTGGATAATCCCCACAAGCCTGCAACTTTAGTTTCACTGAAGTTCAGGATGGTTTCTGACTGTGAGGCTGGAACCCAATTTGTTTGGCCTGCAGCACCCCATATGCCTGCTGCCAGCTTAAACTGGGCTGTCTGCCTGCTGAACTTGGCTCCTCGACCTCCTTTTGACTTTCATTCGGTACCACCTTACCGTGACGCTGGAGCCACTAGATGAAGCCAAACCACAACTACTCTGAGTGCTGAGCTCAGTTGGCCGCTCTCCAATATGGCGGCCAGACAATTGTCCTCTCCTGGGGGACATCTGAACCTGAATAATTCATCAGCCACTGCACTCTGCCGCATCCTTTGCCCTCCCTGTTCCATCGATGCGTGTCTCCATGGAGGCCTCTGGGGTCATCAGTCATCACTATGCCTCTGCAGGTTTGAGCTCTGGGAGGCTGTTTCCCTGCTGTTCACCACTGCACCATCTTCCCACAAGTCTCTTGACCATTTTTAAGTGTGTGCATATTGCAGTATAAACTCTGCACATTGCTGTCTGCCCATCAGCACCATCCATCTGCGGAACGTTTTCATCTCCCCACACTGAACTCTGACCTCATTAAACAGAACCCCGCCCCCGCCTCAACCACAGCTCTTGAAAGCCACCATTCTGCTCTGTGTCTCTGAAATTGAGTAGTCTAGGTACCTCGGATAGAATTACAGAGCATCTGTCCTCTTGTGACCAGGTTATTTCAACGAGCATAATGTCTTCAGATTTGCTAGGCTGTAACCTGTGCCAACTTTTCCTTCCTTTCATTTTCCTCCTGGACTCTCTTTCCCTGCCAATAAGGCATCTAAAGTTATCAGTGGAGCAGAAAGCATAGGAAACATCCAGGTGGGGACTGCAGAACCTCACTCAGCTCTTTCCCTATCTCTTGTGTCCTATATGTGATCTTGTTTAAGCCACAGCCGCCGCCCACATTCATTAGAGCACAAGCCTGGTCACATGCCTGTGAAGGGGGTGCATGCCATGCCGTGCATCCCCAGGGATGGTGATGCTCCCATAAGGAGGACAGGAAGGGACAAAATCAAGTACACAGCTATTTTCACACGAGGGATCCGCATAATAGCACCCAGGAAGTCTCACCCCAAACCCTGACTTTGTATGCACAAAGTCAGCTGCAGAACTGCAGGACAAAGATCGGACTAGGAGTTAGTCCATGCAATGCAAAAAGAGTAAGAAAGTGAGGAGATAAAGCTTAATAGAGGATCAATTGGCTATTTTAAAAACCTAAAAAGAGGACAAACTTGGGCAGCATTGATGAAGACGGCATCTCTATTTTTAAGAAGGTGATCATGTTCAATCCTGCTTTCAGACCTGTACCTGGACCTTTCTGTCCATTTTAAGAACAGTAGTGACTGATTAGAAAACTATAGTCAGGATGGCAGGGATCAAGAATTTATGCCTTTCAAAGATAAGAACAAGGGAAAACACTTAGATTTCAGTCCAGTTTATTTTTGAGTGTTGTTTGAGCAGCCAGAAGACTCTGGGATAAGAACCTGGCTCAGCGCCCTGGGAGTTCACCATCACTTCCCAAGGGACAGTGGCAGCAATCATAGCCAACAGCACGAGGGCCTGTGCGTGCCAGGTACTGGGACTTATAGGCAGTAATCACCCCAGGGTGGGTACTGTTGTCTTTGTCCCCTTCCCCCCCCACATTAAGTGGTGGATCCAAGGAGCCGAGCTCTGCTAACTGGAAGAGGTGAGTAAGAGCCGGATGCTACTACTTAGTGCCAACTGGAAGGACTCACTGGATATTTCTAAACTGTGGAGTGACATGGCATGATCAGAGTTCATTTTAAGGAGAATTCAGGGTTATTTTAATTAATGAGGAAGGGTGACGTGTCCGCCCAAGATTTGCATCCATCGGTAGATCTGTTTTGACAAACAGTGAGCACTTGGGATCTACGAGTGTAGGTTAAGCTTACCAGCTCACCCAAGGGCCAAATAGGAGAGATTTCTTATCCCTAAAGGAACATTGTGAGCCCTTCTTTACCTGAGGAATCAAGATTCCCATACCGCTTTCCAGCACCCTGCCACTGGTAGACCCCAGATCATGAAAGCATTGGGCAGGTGGGTGAAGATTTAGAGGAGCACTTCCAAATGTCAACTTCTTCCGTCTCTGTCTTTCGACGACCCACAAGGTACCAGTCTCAAGAGTTACCATCTCCACTCTGGAGGGGCCACTGTCTCTGGAAGGCAGGAAGCCCTGGTCCTTTGTCAAAGGTTGCATTAGTCAGCTTGTGCTCCAGTACAAAGAGCTCCCTCTTGCAGTGCCCTATAAAAGTGTCATGGTTCCATGGCAGAAAGCAGGAAACAGAATCAAGCCAAAGTTCATCGCCACATCCAAAAATCCTGCCTAGTACTTGGCCAGCAGCATGTCCCCTCACATACCATTGAACAGAGCACACCCCGTGGAACCATGGGACATAGCACCACCCACTCTGTGGAGCCAGGGACTTAACTCAGCGGTGTAAGCATCTGCCTGGCAAGTGCTACGTCATGAGTTCAATCCCTAGTACCAAAACCCTAAACAACAACAACAACAAAAAACCATTCCACGTAACCCACCCTATAACAGGGTGATGTGCACAGAGGGCTTTCTGTACCGAGAAGATGATCTTAGACTAGGTGAACATTCAGGTGCCTCGGTTCCATACTGTGGAATTATTTCAAGACCCTTCAGGAAGGCACTGCTAGGTTGGGAGGCTGGCCTTTCCTCCCGTTTTCTCACTGTCTTTTCTCTCTTCTGGCAGGTGGGTGGCAGGCCCGTGGAGCCCCTGCTCAGCAACCTGTGAGAAGGGCATCCAGCATCGGGAGGTGACCTGCATGTACCAGTTACAAAATGGCACGCATGTTGCTACACGCCCCCTCTACTGCCCAGATCCCCGACCCACACCAGTGCAGAGCTGCGAAGGCCAAGACTGCCTCTCCATCTGGGAGGCATCCGAGTGGTCACAGGTAGGTCCCTCCTAACCTTGTGCAAGGGGACTTCAAAATGATCCCTTCAGCTTCTCAGTGTCTGATGTGCCCCCATCATCCCTGCATGAGCTCGGAGTTTTGTTCTAGCCCATATTTGCTTAAATCCCATCTAAGACAGGCATGTGCACATGCACACACACATGCACACACACGCACACAAACACACACACACTTAGTTTTGATGGTGTGTATATTGACACCACAGTGAAAATACTTTCTGTTCTATTTCCTATGAAAATTCTCACATGAAGTTAGATGCTGATTTGCTTTTCAGTCTCCTGTGAGCGTATCTGGGCTGCAGGGTGGTCGAGTTGGGAAAGTCGGATTCTAGGACTTTATTTTAAAGCACAGCAGTCTTTGTACATTGCAAGAATCAGATGTTGGAAGGGACAGCCAGCCAGAGTTGCAAATCTCACGCCATAAAATGTTTTGGAAAGATGTCAATTAAGCCTGAAGTTTCACCTCTGAAGGCTAGTCCTGAAAACAGCATTTAATCCTGGCGGATGTCATCCCTGGTGGCTTTGTATTGACTTTACCATCATAATCTTGGCTATAAAGCAAACAGCAAGTCAGTAAATAAATGGCAGGCTTCCCTCAGGTCTTCCACCAAGTGGTCTAGGAAACTCACGGATCCAAGACACTCTTCAGTGTGGAAAATATTTTTAAAGTTCCCTTTGATTGCCAGAGTCAGAATTATTTTCAATCAGAAAGTTCGGCCCATTTTTAATGAACGAGATTTGTGCCATTGGCTGCTCTAATACTCAAGTTTAGTTTTCAGAAAAACCTTGAAATGTATCCATTTAAAAATCTGGGTCCTTAACCTCTTACATATTTTAGGAAGAGATGAGAACTAAAATGTTGATTTTTTTTTCTTTATACATACTTAGGTTTGCAAGTTTAACATGCAGGGAACTTTTCTTTTATTCTTGAGCAGAGGCAGGGCTACAGGCGCATTTACTCTCCTGCTCTGCACGTGAGTCTTGGGATCCTGATCACCTGGCTCATGACCCAAACAAGACAAAACCATAAATATTCTACCCATACTCATGGGGGGAGAGGATGCCTCTTCACAAAAAGAATCAAGCTTGAAATTATCAGTTATTAAAGCATTGAAGATCACCATATTTGGAATTATGGAGCAATAGTTAAAGGAATTTTTCTGGACTGTGTTCACTTGGTGCCAGTTTTGAAGTGGCATCTCACTTCCACTCATCCTGGCCCAGCCCCACCAGCTCAGCAAAACGCTGCTTTCTTAACATTCATTAAATCATTCCCCACGCGTTGCTCACAAAGCTGGCATTTCTGTCCTTCACCATGTGCTGAAGCCTTACCAGTGACTTCCGCTGGAAGCTGGGTCTCATTCTCTCCCAGGAGGGTTTTTACCCATGTGGTGGCTCTTATCCAGCAATCCACACCTGTCTCCTCACTACCACCCCAACCTTTATTAGAAGGGGGAGCAAATAGGTGGAGGAGAGGAAGATGTGTAGCTTAGTGTCACAGTCCTGGGCCTTGTGGGCCCACCCCTGATGGGAAGCAAGAGGAGAAACAGCGCGGCCCGTCCAGGGCCCTCCAGGCAGCATCGCCCGCAGCTGTGTCAGGTTCCGTGCATCCTCTGCCCCTGCTGTCTCTGCGCCCGTCATCTTTGTCCCCTGTCTCCCTGCCGCTCAAGGGCACAGCTGCCTTAACACCTGAGGGGCTGCACACCATCTGTCACCCCCTAGGCCCTGCCTGTGTGACCTCCACACACCGCACGTTCCTCTGTTTCCCTAGTCCTGGCATCCACACCAAGACGTTCACAGATGCCGTCTGTGAGCAGTGCCCACCTGCCTGACGAGAAAGTCACTTGTGGCTTTTTTCTCCTTCCTTCTTGTCCCTGAATCAGGGTCTTTGTCATGTGCACCTGCCATCTGGCCTCAGACCTCACCCACCATGCTCCAGCTGACCCCTTTCTCCCAGGTCCTCACTTGCTCTTTGAATTTTTTCTTTTGGATCTGATGCCTGGTGACAAAAGTCCACACTCCTAGATCAAACTTCTGGGCACCCCAATTTCCTCTGAGTTCTGACACCTGTGACTCCCATCACCAGCCATCTGGGTGGGGGCTCAGCCAGGACTATGCATAAGACTCTGAAGACCCTGAGCATTGTGGGGACAAAAGCTTAGCATCCTCCTTGCAGACCCCCTAGGTTGAGTACATCTTAGTTGATGGTGGACTTGGAAAGAACTGGACTGGATTAAACACCTGCGTGGTGTCTTTGCAGTGCTCTGCCAACTGTGGTAAAGGGACCCAGAAGCGGACAGTGACGTGTACCAACTCCCAAGGGAAATGCGATGCGTCTACAAGACCAAAAGACGAGGAGCCCTGTGAAGACTACTCAGGCTGCTACGAGTGGAAGACAGGAGATTGGTCTAAGGTAAGAACAGTGTGCCACGCTCTTCCAGGTGGTCCCAACCTAGCCAGGCAAATCCCTTTTCCAGTACAGACCTGCTGGTGACCCTACTGTGTCCCGCCTGCCCCCCAGCTGTAGAAGCACTGCCTCTTGGAGCTGCTGGGAGCATGCTCCTGCTTTGTGTGTATTCTTCAGAAACCCGAATGCAGTCTGCAGCATGGAGCTGGTGCTCTGTGCCACTCTGGCAACACACGCAGCAGTGCCACAGCATCTTGCTATCAGCCTGGCTTCTTAGCCATCTGTCCCAAGGACCTTGTGAATATACGGAAGCCTGGGCCAAGGCAGACAAATATGGGGCCCTGGCGCAAAACTCACTGCATTCATTCCCAAGATGCTTGGGCAAAGGCCTGGAGGATGCAGGAAATGTCACAGGGCTGCAGGCTCAGTGCCATCAGGGCAAGGAGTTCTACAGTAAGGAATGTGTTTCAGAGTGAAGAAATTCTTTGCTCTGTAGCCATTCTTTTATTTATTTTCCTGATACCTTTGAATGACTTCTATTTACTGCAGACTAAGAGCAGCATAAAAGTCTCATTGCAAAAACCATTCAAGGTCCAATAAAGCAGGGAAGTATGTTTACGTTTCCTTATGGTCTTAGCAACTGGAAATCTCTCCTAATCTCTCTTGCCCAAGGCTTGCCAGTCAGTAACTTGAGGGCCCCTGATGTTTGCTTGGCTTGCACAATAATCTTAAACATTATGGAAGTAACTGCCAACATGTAAAGACAGAAAGTTTTGCACCCCAAATTTGGAATTGGGCTTAACTGTGAGAATGTGGCAACACAGCCCAGGTGGTGTTTTGGTTTCTGCCTTCACTTCATGGAAGGAAGAATGATTTGTCCATGGGAAAGCAACTCCCCATCATCTAGAGCTGGCAAAGCAAAGCAAAGACATCCACTCATTGCTAATGGCATGATGGGATTTGCCCCATGGGAAATCCGTTACTCCAGAGGGATCGTAGCGGATGGTGTTTGAAGGGAACCTCAGCTTTCTGTGTGCACAGTGTGGTGTGCCCCTGACCTCCGGCCATGCTGGAAGCCATGGAAGAGGCTGTCCCTCTCCAGCCAAACCTGTTCTCTATCTTGGATGTGGGGGTTACAGCACCCCCAGTGGCCATCAGATGATGCAATCTGCATACAAAGAGCCCTTTGAGGATGGCAGGGAGAGCCATCTCAGCTCGTGTTTATGCAGACGTCACCTCCACGCGCTCCCTAGACACTTGGCTGTCAGGTGCTTCCTTGCATCCTCAGTAGGAGATGAGTCCCATGACATAGCCACACTGACTTTGTGTCTCCCGAGGGCGACCGAGAGAACCTCGCTCCTCAGGCTCAGGGCTGCTTCCCGAGCCTGTGCTTGCCTTGGTGGGACCTGGCTGTGCAGCTGGGGTCCCAATGGCTGCAGGCCTGTGGCTAGATCAATCTTTGTGGCTCGACAATCTCAACAAGCATTTTCAGATCCATTGTCCAGCCATACAGGACCATGTGCTGGGCTCTGGCGGGCCCTCAGAGTTGGAGAGGTGATAGTATCCACCCTAGATGAGGGCTGTGCTGTACCCCTGCAGTGTGAAGTCAGTGCCGGGGATCCCAGGGGCCCCCACCAGGGGAGGATGGAGCTTCCTTTCTGGGGGAATCACATTGGCCTGTGGCAGCCACCACTGCCTTAGCACCTAAAAGCACTTTCACTCATGTGATCTTGGTCCTCACAACCATCTGTCCCCATCTTAGATAAAAGGAAACCAACACTCAGTGGTTTTTCCCCAAATCATACAGCTAAGAAGTGGCAGGGATGAGCCTCGTCCCTGCCTTTGTCCCATAATGCATCTTTCTCTCCATACACCATAATCCCAGAGGTTTAGATTCCTAATTGGAAACAAGGAACTAAGCTAAAAGATAATTTCCTCTCTTTCAAGGCACATGCTTGTTAAAATCAAGCATCCTCCTGGTATCCACTCCACTACTCCCATCAAGGTCTGCTTCCCCGATAGGCTTAGTATCCATCATTTACACTTTAGTATAAACCTGTTATCACTATATGAAATCTTACACATGCATTGTCTCCCCTCAACTGTGAAATTAAAAGTTGAGTCCTCATGAAAGGAAACATGAGACCACAAATAAATGTGAGTGACATCAGGAATACTAGGACCCTCTCTGGGCACAGGAGAAGCCCTTTCATTGTGACAGGGATAGCCAGATCTTACACTGGGTGGACAGGGCAGGAGGTAAGGGACAGACAGCGCTTGGCATGAAATGTTTTCTGTGATCAGCAGAGTCTGTCACTGGGCTGCCAAGTTAGAGGAATGTCCAAAGCCCAGCACCTGCCCCGTTGAGAGAAGTGGGCTCACTGGAGAGCAGCAGAGTCCCTGGAAGCTGCTGAGGGAGGCCCCATCGTGGACGAGCACAGGCGCACAGGGGCTGGGCTGGGTAACAGCGGCCAGGGGTCCTCCTGCCTGCTCGCTGTGTGGATGAGAGATCAGAGAGGGCAGCAGTCGTCCTGGCTTCTCTGCACTGTAGCCATTTCCCATCATCACCCAGACCTGGCCATGAGCCAGGGAGGCTGTTGTCCCTGAATGCTCCTCTTGTGCCACACACATCAGTGACCTTGGAGTAGCGACAAGGTCAAGGCAGACAGTGCGGCCGTGGGTCTGCCAAGGCCCATCCACCTTGTCTGCGTGTCGTCCCCCATCAGGTGTGTCCTGGGCTCCCCTGCAGCGGGCAGGGGGGTGAGTGACATCTCAGCAGAGCCCCAGTGCCTACCACGGAGCAAATGTCACTGCGTGTGTGTGTGTGTGTGTGTGTGTGTGTGTGTGTGTGTAATTATTATTGTAATCATAATTGTAATCATAGTGTAATCATTATTGTCGAGACCTGCTATTTCAGGTTTCAGCAGCGTCTGTCTGAGGTTTTCATGGCTTATGCCAAGTCTGCGAGGAAAATGTGTCAGCAATGCCTTTGAAGAGCTTTTGACATTTCATTAGCAAAGCACCTTCCAGACACAAACAGAAACTGGAGGTGCTTCGGGATCCTCCCCTGGCCCCTCGGTTTGGTGACTCACTCCGGGAGGCCTCGGGTGGTTTTCTCATGCACAGAGGAGTTCTGACACCATCACAGACTCCTGCTTGCCCAGGTGCTGTAGGGCAGCCCTGGCCTGAACCCACTCAGCTGGGAGCAGATGTCTTCACGGCAGGGTCTTGTTCCTCCTCAGAGCTGCAGCCTCCTTTGGCTAATCCTGCAGACACCCCCACTGGACTCTGGTATAATTTACAGCCATAATCAGAGCTGGGAGAAGTAAGGGTGAGGAGCCCGTTCAGGGTACAGGATGTTGCTAGGCCGGGACCTCCAGGCAGTGCTGGAGGCCCAGTTGTGTGGGCTGCTACAGCTGTGCCGGTGGGCAGGACAGTGTGCAAGGTTACTGCTGTGTGGCTCGGAAAGAGTTATATGGACATTCTGGGCCTCAGTTGGGCCTCTCTAAAAAGTGGGGCCCGATGTGCATTTATTGAGCACCTCGTGTGTCCCAAGCCCTGTCCTGGTCACAGTGACTGTCCTGATAACCAATACAAAGATACATAAGCTTAAGTACAGGCTTTGCAGGAGAAGGTGGTCTTTGTTGCTATGTCTACTGTTGCTGTTATTTTTATTCTGAAAAAGCCAAGCCAGTCATGCTTGCACTCTGTCTCACTGTCACCTTGATCTGAGAAGCGTAAGAGTTTTCTTTTTTTTGCAGAAACCTCCCTTGCTCAACTCCCTTTTCCAACAACCACTTCCTAATTTGCAGAAAAAGCATATTAGCAAATCTGAGTCAACTCTCCGTCCTCTTTCCTTTGTGGCCATGAACTTTCTGCTCTTTGCCCATCAAAATTTTTCTACCTCACTGTTGTTTATCCACTGGCATCTCCACCCCAGGACACTTCCTTCCTGCCCAGGAGAGGCTGGCAGATGGGCACAGGGCTGCGGTGTCACCAGGCAGGGTTAGGGTGAGGCGTGCTCTAGGGGTCATCCTGGAAGGAACAGGATGGGACCCGCACACACTCAGGCTGTCTGGCGGAGAGCCTGGGTTGCTGCTGACATTATGGCTGCCTCTAGTTTTGTCTCCCTTTTCGCCAAGTCTCAGGAAACCGCGTTAAATGTTGATGGAATGAGCCACTTGATAAAAGTGCCCATCCCGGAGAGTGCTGTAAACAAGACCAGATAGGTTTTTATAGATCTGTTTGCTCAGATTGTAAAATCTTGACACATGGCGTCATGGGGATGCTTAGGGCAAGAGCCAGTGCTATCAGGAGATGCTGTGGTCTCCTCGCTGTTTAATTAAGGCTGGGGCCACGGGGGAGGCCGACAGAGGTACCCTCTGCCAGTTGCGTCCATGTCATCCTTAACAGTCTGGGGATCTACGAAGTGAGGCAGTGCCCCTTTAATCTCTTCTGGAATCACATCTGTCTTCAGGGCCAAACCAGCCGCTAACTGTGCTCTTCCTGTGATACGCAGACAGCATGGCAGCCCAGGAGGCTAAGAAAGAGCCTGGGCAGTGGGGTGTCCCTCCCAGGCTCCAGGGCTTCCTGGCCGGCTCTCTTTAGTCTTGGCTGTGCTTTTGCTGTTGTTGATAATACCAGTAAGCATAATTGTTGAGGCCCACAGTTCCCCAGGGCTCCTGATAGACACTGATTCCCCACTGCGTCTACACACCGAAAGTTCTGCAAGGAAGGGTTTATTATCCTCTCGATTCAAAGAGACGGAAGCTCCTCGGAGAAGTAAGTTGCCTGGGGTCACACAGCTTGTAAGACAGGAGGATGTATTATGCGTGGGTTTTAGGGCAAGGGCAGGCTGGGCACCACCCCAGATGAAAACTCAGAGTGTGGAAGGTGGCCTACCACTGCTTACACCAAAGGGTGTGAGCAGAATCCTGTTTTTATTGTTAACACCATGTGTAACCCTGTCTATAGAATAGATGAAAAGGAAAATGAGTCCCAGAAACCATAGGAAAAGACATACTCAGTCTGTTAAATGGCTGCTTTTCCAACCTTTTACATAGGTACCCACCTACATCTTCAGGAACTAAATGGGGGGGGGCGGGTCTAGTCGTGGCAGATTGCATGTACGACTTGGAAGCATCCTTGGCTCCTGTGTAGATAAGATGCATGGATGTCCTGTCTGCAAAAGTTCCCCAGTGAACCAGAGCCATCCACAGCTCAGAGCCCAGGAATCCAGCTAGAAGATAGCAAAATCTGCTCCAAATAAGTAGAATCCCGGTTGGGGGTGGGGGGTGGGGCACTAGTCCTACAGTACCCTCACGCCTGCCTCGCCTGTACCAGCCTCATGGGGGCGCTGGAGAGCACTGAGACCAGACACTTGTCCCCCGTGAAAGGCATGGAGATGCCCTTCCATGAGCTCAGGGAGCAGTGCTTTTTTACAGACTGAGAAGTGAAAAGCAAGTGACCCATGCTAGGAAGGCTAACAAGTCAGGTAGTCACTGACCAGGCGTTTTGACTTCTGAGCTGCCATCCAAGCTCTGCTCTCCAGCACACTATGTAATTTCTCCGGGGAGATGGAAGACAGGCTGTGGGATGGGGCAGCTCAGCCTGTCTCTCCTGCCGCATATCAGCTCTGACATCGGGCAAGACTTAGCCTCTGCCTCGCTCAGTGGCCAGCGTCAGCCTCCGAGGGTTGCTGAGAATCGGAATCCCATGAGAGAGCCCATGGGAAGCTGAGCCAGCCACCTGCATGTGCACCTGTCCCAAGTGCCAGCCTCGCCCTCAGCCTCAGAGCTGCTGAATGAGACTGAGGGCTTTCAGCAATGTGTTGGCAAGGCCGCGCTCAACACCTGGGTTTTGCAGCAAGTCAGGTCCTGACTGACAGCCCAGTTGCAAACTTCCAGAGGTGTACTGTGTAAGACTCACTTTGTTGGATTCCCCACAAATCTGACTTGGGGCTATTCTCTCAGAAGGGAGCTCCTTCACAAGCTGGGGACTTACACTGCAGTCAGTTCTGCACTTGGTTTTTGGTTGTGCTGGTTTGGTTTGGTTTGAGACAGGGTCTTGCTAATATAGCACAGGCTGGCCTTGAACTCATTTGTGTAGCACAGGTCAGCCTCGAACTCACGGGGATCCTCCTTCCTCAGCTTCCCGAGTGCTGGGACTGGACCTGGCTGTATTTGCTTTGACAGGCCCACAGGACTGAGCCGTGCCCCAGCAGCCCCCACACACTCACTACGCTGCAGAACGGAAGCCCTTGCAGACCCTCATGCAGTCCTGCAGAGAGGTGACTCAGCCAGTCTGATTCCCAGCTGAGGCCTGAGCGCATCCTGGTCAGGAGACATGGGGAACGTGGACATGAGGATGTCTCCTCCCTCAGCCTGTGCAGAATTTCCTCCCGGGAACCCTAACAGCCACCGGCCCCACCTCGCTGCTCCCCTCTCCATGACAGTGCGTGCTTGTGCCTGTGAACCCTTTCTCTAGGAGAAGACAGTAACAGTTTTTCCCTCCGCTTTATCTGTTTAACACCTGGGTGTTCCCCATTAGATCCATAGTGAGCCCCGATGGAAGTCTTTCAGGTGAGTGGCATTTTCCCAGGCAGTACATGGGCTCTAAAATAATGGACTATAGAATAGTGCACACCTTATCCCTGCCTCTGAGCTGGGAGAGGTTTTGTTCTAATGTCAGTCAACTTTTTTAAGAAGAATTTTGACTGGAGGTCTTTCCACTTCTATCCAAGCACACCTGTCACCTAGGATAAGTACAGCAGTCAGAGCTGCAGTCGGATGTCACTCTGGCCTAGTCGACCATCTCTGTGTATAAATTTACAGCTACTTCACAGGATAGTGAGTGATGTCCACCCGCGCCCCCTGGACAGTCTGAGACACCAGGATTTTTTAAAGCTCACCAGCCAGTTCCACAGAGCAGATCTTGCTTCCTCTAGGACAGGCCCCCAGGCAAATACTTTTATAGCACCTGTCCCAAGTTCAAGGGCTCCCTTTTGGTGGGAAGCCTCTGTGTGCCCTCACTTCTCCCAACTTGTCATCCCTCAGACTTCTAGCACCATGGTGCCAACCCCTGGGGTCAGCAATGGTGCCCAGGAATCTGTGCCCATAGTGCATGATGAACTCTCAAGGCCACAAGCCGCACCCAGTGGCTTCTTGGGATACAAAGCAGCTGACACTGAGGTCAGCTTGGCCTGGCGGGACGGACCCTGTGCTGGTCGGGACATGCTGGGCCAACAGGGAAGCTGCTTGTGTTTTTCCCACCTCCCCTGTGATTTGAAAGTTGGTTTCCCTTCTGAGTAACTTTACCTCTGGATGTTTATCATTCTGAAGTGAAAGCCTCAACATGATCCTGCTTGTCAGACAAGAAAGCAGAGTCGCTTGTCACACAGGAAGGGAGGAGACAGTGCCAACTCTGGGCATGATGATGTCACCACTATCTCCTGCTGAGCCTGCAGTTGATATCACACACATACACAGAGCCCTTCCTCTGGCACAGGCTGTGGTCATGCTCCGGGGGAAGGACAGCAGGAATCAGACCTGGGTAGCACTTGGCATCCCCACCACGTGCAGCATTCCAAGGACAGGTCTGCTTGCCCTCTCCACCCGAGGTGCCATTATTAACTCCAGCTGGGCTGCTGCTCTGTGGCTGGCGCTGTATTAAAGTTTGCAGAGTGCTCTCAGAACCCCATAAATCAAGGGTTATGAGGATGCTGGGGACAGCAGGCGGAGGAGGTGTGCATGGGGGCATAGTTCCCTGCTTGGGAAGAGACCAGCTTAGTGCAGAGATGATTCTAGGGGCTCCCAAGAGAGTGAGCAGAGACAGGAGCTCGGGGAACAGAGCTGGGGTCGAGGACTTCGAGAGCTGGCAGGTCCTTCCTGGGAAACACAGCGGGGCCCCACTTAGCCGCAGGGACAGGTACATACTCAGAAGTGCGTCATGAGGGGAATTCATTCAAGTGGGCTTGCCGTGGGTGGACTTGGTCACTGCATGTGGCCTGTGGGTGCAACCAAGAGACACTGGGAGCACAAAATGCATTTGTTACCAAGTACTGTGCCCTGAGTGCGGCTGTTCTTTTAGATATGGCTGGTGGGGCAGTAGCTTTGTTTGTACCAGCATCATCGCCACCGTGGGACTGATGGATTGAGTTAGGACATCACCCAGTGATAAGAATTCATAGCTCTGTCTTCTGGGATGTCTATTGTGTATCAGCTGTGGCTGACTGAAAGGTCATGGTGCAGTTTAAAAGATCGTGAAGAATGAGGAAGAAGAGAGGCACAGAGAGAGGCCCCCAACGCCAGCTCACCCCGTGGAGGTGGGGATCGTGTGTGCAGCCACCCTGACTTCCCGTACCAGGGCTTCCTGAGCTGGAAATGCCAGTAACCAGGGATGTGGTGTCAGAAGTAACAGCGTTTTTCTCAAACACTGGTCCATGACTCTGGTATGCAAGAAAGGTTGCATTTTATTTTAACTTAATTCCTAGCCTAGTCTTCCAGGATATGGGAAATTCAACCGCAGTCATGACCAGGCTCCTCTCCGTGCCCAGGCCTGGTGCAGGCCCCAAAGGGGCCTCTCCTCTTTTCCAAGTACAAACTCCTAAAAGAGGTATTCCTCCCCGCAACCCCTTTCCCTCTCTCTCTCTCTTTTTTTTTTTTTTTTTTTTTGGTTTTTTTCGTTTTTTATCGGTACCAGGGATTGAACTCACGACTGCCTGCTTGCAAGGCAGGCGCTTATACCACTGAGCTAAATCCCCAGCCCCGCAACCCCTTTCTCATTTCTCAGCCGAAATGCTCAGATGACTCCTGTGTGCATCAGGCCCAACACCTTCGGGGACCCACCAAGCCACCACCCTGCCACTGTCCTGAGATGAAATGCCACCAGGATAAAGGAGGATTTCGGCAGTCGTCTTGAGTGTTAGCCTGGGCTGCTGTCACAAAATACCAAAGGTGGCCTTATTTCACAGAGTTCTGAAAGCTGGATGCCGAGGTGCAGACGCTGGGGAATCCGGTGTCTGCTGAGCGCCGTCCTCCATGCTCGTAGCTGTCTTTTTGTGTCCTTACGTGTTATGGAGAAAATGCCAGTTCTTCTGTCCCTGTAAGGATGCTCGTCCCAGCGTGAGGGTCCTCCCATCCTGACCTTATCTAACCTGCTTGCTTTCCAAATGTCCTCCATCCCAGAAATGTCCCACTTTGGGGTTGGGAATCCACACGTGAATCTAGAGACAGAACACAAATGTGTAGCCCCTACACGGTGAAACAGGCTTCCAGCAGGCAGCTAGTCTAACTGCCCCACAAATATTGCAAGCACCTGAGGACGACATGCGGGAGCCAGGCAAAGGGGCAGCTGCGCCACAGAGGCACTGACCCAGCCCTGAGCTCAGGCTGTCCCTGTCTCCCCAGTGCTCATCCACCTGCGGGAAGGGGCTGCAGTCTCGTGTGGTGCAGTGCATGCACAAGGTCACCGGGCGTCACGGCAGTGAGTGTCCCAGCATCTCGAAGCCAGCAGCCTACAGACAGTGTCACCAGGAGGTCTGCAATGACAAGATCAACGTAAACACCATCACCTCGCCTCGCCTCGGTGAGTACCTCCTTTGGTTCTGGTCTTCAGGGGCTGCTGCGTCCCCTGACCATGAGTCTGGTAGCTGTGGAGCTCTGCAAGCCAGAAAGCCACCTTCTGGGACCTTCACGGAGCCCTGGAGAGGCTAACACTTGTCACTTGTGTAGACCACTCAAAAGCTTGAAGCAGGAAGATGACAAATTTGAGTCCTGTCTGATCAACTTAGCAAGATCCCATCTCAGAAAACCACAGATAATTTAGAAATGGAATTTAACCCATTAAGAAGTATTTGCAAACTGCAGTATCAAATACAGTCCCTTCAGCATCCCCCCAGCCCCTGGATGGCATTAGGGTTCCTGTGCATGGGAAGGTGGGGGGAGGTGCTTTTTTCTGGAAACTTGGGATCTTGAGATCTTGGGGGTCAGTCAGGCTCTGAGGATGCCCACATGGGGCACACACGTGAGCACACAGTGTGAGGCTGCAGCTTTGGTGTGAGCAGCTGGGCCCTCAGTGCTCAGGACCTGGCCTTTGCCTGCCCATGCTCCAGGCCAGTGGTGGGACAAGACAAGGACATTTAACACCAACCTGATGGATTCTTTTTAGTCTCCTCTTTTCCAAGTACAAACTCCTAAAAGAGGTATTCCTCCCCGCAACCCCTTTCCCTCTCTCTCTCTCTCTTTTTTTTTTTTTTTTTTTTTTTTTTTTTTTGGTCTTTTTCATTTTTTTTATCGGTACCAGGGATTGAACTCATGACTGCCTGCTTGCAAGGCAGGTGCTTATGCCGCTGAGCTAAATCCCCAGCCCCGCAACCCCTTTCTCATACAGGACCTCGCCCAAATGAAGGGGCCTTCAGAGCACCTCTGTCGGGCCGAGGGCTTCTGGGCTTATAGAGGTGACTCACTCTTGTGCCAGCACGAGCTGCTTGGTGTCTTTCGGGGACATCTTGTGGGCGAGGTCGTCAGGAGGGCATTGACTCTCAGGAGCAGCAGAGCAAGAGGGTTTCCCTGCAGCAGAACTGGATTTTTCTTGTTCCCAGTTGGGGACTGAGGGGTCACCTTGGTGGCTGGAGCATTTTAGTTGCTTGAGATGTCCAGCTCCCTGTTGGGAGAGCACTCAGAACTGGTGACTGGAGACTCCAGCTGCCCTGCCCCGTGCAGCGGGGTGGCTGTTCTGATCCCCACCCTATCGGGAGGGGAATTAACCCGTAACAGGACGGCTGGACTGACAGGAAGTGGAGGCAGAGGGTGCCAAAGCCCATCTGTGCGGAAATGAACCCTGGGAAGGTCTCCTGGAGCCAGGGCTCAGTGACTTCAGGGCAGTGAGGTTGGGGTACGGGGAGAAGGGTGTTCTAGGAGGAAGAGCACAAGATGAGCTCGAGAGTGGGAGGACAGGTCACTGTCTGGGAGAAGCCTGCGGAGAGGCGGCACAGAGAGCCTGACATTCCTGGATCCAAAGGTGGGGTTTGGAGCAGGACCTGTGGGATATGGGGGTGATGGGGGAGAAGAATAGAGTGCACAGGCCGGGGGAGCAGAGTGTCACCATGTGCTCGGAGGAGGACACAGAGGTCCTGAAGCAACAAGCTGGGAGAATGGGGCCCAGAAGAAAGGGACACCCATGTATTAGCTCAAAAGGCCTTGGCCTGCAGGTCAGGTCAGCAGGGCTAAGACTGGCCGGAAGGTGCAGTCTGATGGCTGAGCTCAGCTCAGGGAACAAGGGAAGCAGCAGAGCCAGGGGTCAGGGTCTTCTGGAGTTTGGGGGAGAGTGAGAATGCCAGGAGGAAGCTGGGACATGTACTGGGGTCACAGCTGTGAGTTTTGTCTGTCGGGGTGTGGGGTGGGGTTTTTATCTGGCAAGTGACTGCCCAGGGAAGGAGGCTACAGATTAAGATACCTTGTTGAAAGGTGGAATCAGGTCAGGATCATGACTGAGCGCCTGGTAAGAGTGGGGGCTCTCTAAAGCCTGGGGTTGGGGGACTGCCGAGGGGAGGTGAGTGGCACAGCCCTAGGTGGGGCTGGTGTGAATGAAGGTGAAAAGGGGTTGGGTTGGGGTGGAGGGGAGGACCTGGAGGGGGGAGTTAGAAGGGGGCGCCGTGAGAGGAAGCAGAGAGGATGTAGGGAATTGTTGCCCAGAGCTTAAGAAGGAGGTCTTGTCGCAAGAGTGGGTCACTGGGGAGTCACCAAGAGTGAACAAAGGCTGATCATCCACTCCTGCTGACATTATAGTGTAGGCCCCCCGAGAATATCCATGGAGAGGAGCAAGTTGCTGCAGCGTGGGGAGAGGAGATAGACTGACCCTCGACCTAAGAGTACCCCGAGCGGTCGTAGGGTGACAGGCTTAGGCTTTAAGTAAAGTCAGCAGGGCCGAGTGTGGGAGTGGACAGCCTCATCCTCACTTCAGAGTGGGCGCAGTCCATCTTCCAGTAGCCCTTTAAGGTGCTTAGTGGACAGAGTTTGGGGATCTGGGGATTGCTTTGCCCAGCACCCTCTTCTGCCCATGGAAAGAGGCCTAGGGAGTTTTGTTTGGGTGATTGTCCTAAGAAACTGGAGGGCACATTCCCTGGAGGCTCTCAGCTTTGATAGACCCTGAGTGTGGGAGACAACTCCAGTGACTCCCTTTGAATGCAAAGCAATTACTGTGACTTTATTTGGAGACTCACTTTCTTATACTGAAATGTAAAAAGTTGGCTTGGATATTTTTTTTTTTCCTCTTTAATTGGCTCTAAACACCTTCCAGTGGCCAAGGTGCTTATATGTAAGCTCTAAAGCCAAAAGACAGTCCTGTTTGCTCGCATGGTGCTCTCCATACAGTACAGATATATACAGGATATGAACACCCAAGATGTTAGAGCAAATAGCTCCAGAAATGTCACCTGGGTAGAGCCTCAAGATAAGAGGTTATGACTTTCCAGGGCACAAGAGTTTACATATCAAAAACCAAAGTGATAGCCCCCCAAAACAATTCCACTGCTACCTTAATTGGATTATATACATTGATCCTTCTGCATATCTTTATAATTTACAGAGATACCCTTCTCCCACCTGGCCAGCCAGCTCAAATTACTCACCTAATTCCCGCCATCCTCCCTGTCACTTGTCATTGAGCCACCCCCCTTCTTCACAAGATAATAAATTCTAGGAGAGGCCTAGGATCAGGGCCTTTGTCCGCATGACCTCATGGGGATTGGATTTAGGTCCCCTGGCTGCCCTTTACTTGGAATATGTCTTGGTGTTTTTACTCTCGCTGTGGGTTGCATTGGTGGTGGCAGATTGGAATTAACTTGCTGGGATTCCAGTGACATCTAAATGGGATTACAAATATAACCTTTTGGATTGTGAGGAAAACTAGAAAGAGGATTCCAGTACTTGGATGACGGAACTCAGTATTTGGGTTTACAGTACTGAGGATCTCCCTTGAATTGTTTGAGTTCAGCTCTAATGTGTGGGGCAGACTCAGAAATGAAGCAAATTCTGAGAAAGAGTTGCCCTCCGTGAGCAGGAATCTAGGCTAGTACAGGCCTTGAGAGCTTTTGTTAAACTGACCATGAATTGGGCTCGACTTCTGAGAGATCTCTCAAGTTTGTCAAAGTTGATAGATTTAATGGGACTCTTGCTTAGACCAGTGAGAACAGATTGGGTAAGGTTTTGGTGTTTTCTGATCTCTGTGACTAGGCCGGTGGCTCCACCTAGGGACCTGTCTCGGAATTGTCTCGAGGTCTGATTATTTTGGGTGTGGACCTCATCTCAGGTGGTCATCATCCAAAGTTGCTGTCTGTAATCGGGGACAGTGGTGATAAGGAGGCTATGAATCTATGAATGTCGTGTCTGGTGATGTCCGAGGGGTGAATGAGATGAGTGAATTTTTAATGCAACATGAGAGGTTTGAGTAAAAGGCAAGGTTTTAGTTGGGAGAGGTTGGAGGGAGAACATGATGTGGACATTAATGCCAGCAACGTCTTGCCAAGGGCTGAGGGGTTGGGGGACCTAGAGGCCTCAGCAGGGGTGGTCTGTCAGGAAGAGAGGGAGCGGGAGGCTGTTTGTGGAATAGAAGTGTTTTCCACGAGGAAGAGTTGGGGCTGAAGGCTGGCGTGAGGGGAGCAGGTGTTATTGCCTGGCCTCAGGTAGAGCAGAATAAACATGGGGCGAGAGCAGAGGACATCGAAGGCCTGATCAGAGGGGACCTCTTCCTGTTTGAGCTCTGGAGAAAGCAGTCAAGGTCAGAGGCCCTGAAAACTGAACAAACTGTGTGCTGGCCAAGGAGAGCCATTATCGAGCTTATTGTATGACTTAGCCATGTTATAGGAAAGGATGAGGTGTTCTGGCTTAAAACAGGATTAGAGACCAAGTTACTGCAGAGGGACCTGTGGCAGGAGGGGGTCCCTATGGGGGGGTGGAGGCAGTTCTTCCCACAGTGAGCAGCGGGGTTCAGGCAGAGAAGCTGGGGAGAGGCCTCAGGTGGGCAGGAGACAGTGAGGCCACTGGCTCTTGCTGCCTGGAAGGGATCGAGGTCAGGGAGCTGCACACTGGAGCAGAGGGCTCTAGCCCACCACTCCCAGATGTTAGGTAAACAATAACAACCTGGTAAAGAATATGACCAGCCTAAATTTGGGGGTGCCAGGCAGTTCCTCCTAGAAGAACTCCAAAGGAGAGTCCAAGCCTAGTTTATTGAGCTGAGACTTGGATGGATAGGGTTGGGAGCTTAGGCGGGGTGTTGTAAAAGGGAGAACCATGAGATTGGGGGAGCAAGAATGGCTAAGGACGTGGCTGTAGCAGTGTCCTAGCAGGTGGTGTGATGTCCTAGCACAGCAGGCATGGTTCCCAGGCTCAAGTTGAGGGGTGCAGGATGCAGGAATGAGCTGTGATTGTTCTCAGAGCTCAGGAACTCAGGTGGTGGGGCCAAATAGGTCCGACCTATCAGTTAGTTTGGATATAGGGGTGCAACCCCTGATTCAGGAAGTAGCATCAATGTGGGCCCTGCCTGGGAGACCGCAGGCTGTCAGACCATGGGCCACCTCTATGCGTGCATGGTGACATGTTCCTGCTTTCCCTAACCCAAGCATCCCCTTTCTACTGTTCCCTAGCTGCGCTGACCTACAAATGCACACGGGACCAGTGGACAGTGTATTGCCGGGTCATCCGAGAAAAGAACCTCTGCCAGGACATGCGGTGGTACCAGCGCTGCTGCCAGACCTGTAGGGACTTCTATGCAGACAAGATGCGCCAGCCACCTTCACCGCCGAGCTCATGACGCCTGGCCCCGTAACCGTGTCGCAGCCAGACTGGAGGTCTGAAGCCTGGCATTCAGTGAGTGCAGAGCACACCGCCCTGCAGCCAGGCTCCCCAGAGCACACTCCCCTAAGGATGCTCCCAGAATCCAACTGCTTGAACTTGAGAGTGGACCTAACAGTGCCCTTAGTACTTAATATATTGTTAACGGCCACTGGATGACTTTTGCAGAAAGCACAAACTAGGCATGAGTCACAAAGTAATGGTAGTTTCTAAGATTTGGGTACCCCAAGGGGAACCCCTCTGGCAGACAGTTATCAAGAGAGCCAGTGTGGGCTTCCTGCCCTGGGGGCACATCCTGAAAACAAGACCTGGTAAGTCTGAAGAGGCTTTATTCTGAAAGCCAGCAGTTCCTGCGGGGAAGGAGAGATGGCGGCAGGCCTCTCTGGACAGGGCTGGCCTCCCAGAGCTGACACTCCTTGTAATCTACCTTTCTAACAACAGTGTTGGCCTCTCCACCCACCCAAAAGAACATAGATTCCCCAAATTCTGGGTCTTGCCATACAAATCTTAGCCCTGAGAATTTAAATCTGCATAGACCAAGGAGAATGCCAGCACCGCATAGGTCTCTACACCATGCCCATGGTAGAACATTCCAGAAGGTCCAGGGAGCATCTGCTTTTCAGAGCTCTGCTGTCCACTGCATAGGGAAAGAAGGGCCTCTCCCCAAGGTCCTATGGAAGGAGATGTGCTCACTGTGACAGGACTGCTTCCTAACACAGATGAGGTCAGCACAGCTTTGTCAGGAGGGAAGCAGCCCCCGAGTGCTCTGTCTTGGGTGGGGAACCACCCCAGCCAGCGCACCACAAAGCTGTGCACCTCAGACATGGCGTCACAGCCCATCAAGGACTTTGGCCTTTTATCTGAACCTCTGAGGCACAGCTCAGGCCTGGGATCTGCAGGGCAAGGCCTGTGTGCTGCAAGGTAGGCTTCCTCTGGCCCGGTGGGTCAGTGGGGAGACACAGCCCGACTGAAATGGCTACACGCCCACCATGGCTTCTCCCAGCCCCCACCTTGTGGCACATGTTCTCATGGCTGTCACTGGTGACCCATTTTCTCAGTGAGGCAGGAATGGTGCTCGGAAGATGAGTTCTTTCTCAGTCCCCCCTTCTATCACCAAGAGGCCAGAGAAATGACCAGAGTGGCCTCTTGGGGAGCACAGCAGATGGTGGGACATAGGCTGTCCAGGAAGCCTGGCCCGTGGGGTGGGAACCCTGGAGGCCTGTTTTGCACCCCACCTGGCGGGCGTTCACGGGTGCTTTTGTGTTGAGAACTTTTACCTGGAGAAACGCACCTCCTCCTCCCTGGGTTCAGACAGGCTCTTCCCTAGGCCAATTCCATGGGAGAGTCTCCAAGTGCTTCCTGGTTCATTGGTGCTTTTTAGTGTGTTAATTTTCACTATCCCTAGCCGAGAAGTGGGAGGGATGGCAGGGAATTTATTTGGTTCCACTTGAATTGATGAGTGCTGAACCTCTCTGGGTGCTCTGTGGAATAAGCTGAACTATCAGGTTGGAGATGAGGAGCCACCGCAGGTAACCTGCTGGCTGACACCCTAGGGCGGGTAGACTCCCCAAACCCACTTCCACGAAACACTCAAATTCTCGAGTGTCGGCGAGGTCAGTTTTCTCTCAGCCCAAGATATGTCCAAGAGACAGTAGCGTTTTGGAGCCAACCAGCAGAGCTGGAGTAGCCGTGGTGGCCACCCTTGCTTGCTCTGCAGGGGTCAGCTGAACAGGGCAAGAGCACGATATGCCCACGCTGGGCACGGGCCCTCCGGCCACCCTGACCGGACTTGCCCAGCGGGAGCTCTGCACCCTCAGGGTGATCGCAATTGAGTTATCATCAAACACCCCATTGCTTTCCAAAGCTCACACTGACCACTACCAGCTCAGCTTCTGCTGATGGCCTCAGCCAAACACCATTGTGACATTCTTACCCCACTCCATGATGTATCTGTGTTGATACCCTACACTGTCACTCCGGTACTGTACCTTTGTGGTCACACAGATGTGTCACTAATTAGCATCTTGTGATCTTATGGTGCTATTTTAATTGGTGCGAATGAATCCCTCTTGGTTGCTATCATCAAAAGACAGGAAAAGATCCTTGGTGCCAATAATATGGTTGCTCTCTCTCTCTCTCTCTCTCTCTCTCTCTCTCTCTCTCTCTCTCCATTGCAGAGTCAAATGTATATATTTTCCATTAGTTAACTGACATTATGTACTGTACCCATGATATTTTTGTTTTGTTTTTACTTTTTGGTGCCGGTTTTGAAAGGAAAAAAAAGAAGACAAACATTGGATGCCATTATACATGAAAAATTAATCATTTCATTGGAAGCAAGTTGAACATGCGTAATAAAATGTTTTTCCATAACAGTTTTGAGCTGTCTGTGAGGTAAAAAGATGAAAGCCAGTCCAGGGCTGACAGGAGGCGCTTGGGTCCCTCCCTGCCGCAGGGCCCCCAGGCCTGTGGGGACCTGGCCTGGCTGCAGCCTGAGTGAGAGGTCACAGGCCAACAGTTCTGGCAGGTGGCTGCCTGTCCCTGAGCGAGTGGTAACAAACCATTCAGTGCCAGGCCTCGTCCTGGGTGGGGCAGGAGTTGGGCAGCTGAACCGCACATCCGGACCTCCTGCACGGAGTAGCCACCTCGCTGGCAGAGCTCCCCGTGCTCTGTGGGTGTGAGCGACCCGAGCTGGGGTTCCTCCACAGCCACAGCGGGTGCCCACTCCTCTGCCTGGACCTCCCAATGGTTAGCCCACCCCTGCAGCTCCCCTCCTCCAGTAGGCATGAGGCAAGTGGTGTCCACGTCCCAGGACTGGGGATACAACAGAGGCACCACAGCTTCATAATTAGGAGAGTCACAGCCATTTGGACCCCATCTGGGCCTCACTCAGAGCAGGGATGTCACAGCTGGGGTGCCGGAGGGGCACCCCATCTCCTTGCGCTATCTGAAGAAAGCCTCAAGGGTTCCCAACCTCCAAGGGTGGGAAACCTCCCCAGCCAGAGGCCACAGTTGAGGGGCTGCCTGTGGCAAGGGTCTTTGAGCTAGAAGCCTGGAGGTGGCATAGGGGCTCCTTTGTGACGGATTTACCTAATCCTGATCATCTGAAGGCCGTCCTCTGAATGCTGGTTAGGTTCCTGCCTTCTCAAGTCCCTGAGCGTATTTCTTTGGGAATTACACTACTTCTCCCTGTGAATTCCAGGGAGCACAGCACCAGGAAACCTGTAGTTTGTACTCATTCTCAGCAGGTGGCCGGGTACCTGCTAGAATGTTCTTTGTCCTGTGAGTGCTCTGATCTCAGGCCGGCTCACTATGATGTGTGACTCCTTTCCATGTGGGGTGGCCCTCAGCTTCTCCTTTTGAGCTGAGACTGACCTGCCCCCGCTGTGGCAGACTGCAAGTGAGCTTGTGTTAAGGACCTCAGGCTTCCTAGATCTACCAAGATCACAAAGAATAAAGAACGTACTGGGCTCACACAGCTCTGCTGGGCAGACCAGCCAGGAGACACTTGCAACCAGAAATGAGCAGAGAGAAGACAGCAGGAGCCCTGAGGAAGGGAAGGTCGGGACTTCCTATGTGAGTTTGCTTACTGACCTCCTAGATACAGACCACAAGTGTTGGCCTTGGAATCCTTCACAGTGTTGCTGTCCCTCTGTGAAATGTCTCTGTCTGCTTCCATGCACACATCTGCTTGCACCTCCATGGCAACAGAAGCAGGGCACCGTCCTCCCAGGAGGCTGCCCGCCACCTTCACTTAACATTGCATGGCCTCCACCTCCTCGCCGACTGAGCCCTGGCTCTCCCCTGGCTTTTGCACCAGCTCTGTACTGATGTGGCAACCTGACGTCCAGGACCAAGTTGCATAGACACTTTCACATCCCCTTGTCCAGCTTGGCAGCCCTCCTGCAGCTCCTCCTGACGCAGCTTCTGCAGCACCACGCGCTCCTGACCTCTTCTCTGTGACTCCTCTTTCCCCACCAGCCCTCTAGGTGACGGGATCCGGGAGCTTGGCCTCACACCCCCTTTCCCATTCTCCTTCCCCTCCAGGTTGGATCTCCAAGACCCAAGCCCCTGAAAACTGGGCTCATGGTGCCCTCTCCCAAAGGAGCACTGCTGGCCCCAACCACTCCTCAGTCTCTACTGGAAACTCTGAGGCTCAGCTGGCCCTTCAGAGTTGTCTCAAATCTACACCTTTAGCAGGGGTCAGTGGGAACAGCTCATGTCTTCTGGCATGGCAGAGACCAAGCAGAACCTGGAATTAACTGAGGGCCCATGCGTTTGCACGTGTGGCAGTGGATGTCTGCTGTCATTAAGAACCCCAGCTAGTCCTGCCAGCCAGAACACCTCCAACTGCCATCTCCCAGAGGCCACTGTTGTCCTGCAGTGTGACAGTGGGCTTCAGTGGCAGCCACCCCGAGAGAAAGCATAGGGACATTCATAGGAGCTCTGTCACATCTGTCATTCTCTACTGAGGCAGTCACTAGGGCCCGTGCAAGAGTGGACCACCTGCCCAAGACACAGTGAGGTTCTAGAAGAATGGGTGAGATAGAAAATAGGCATGTTTGGGATATCCATATATACACATCCTGTATTATCCAGGGTTCTCCAGAGAAATAGAAATAATGCATATATAGAGAGAGAAATGCATAGGAGATTATGGGAATTGGTTCCTGTAATTGTAGGAGCCATAAATAAGACTCAGGAAAGCTGGTGATAGAACTCGGTCCAGGTCCTAAGCTTTGAGAATCCGCTCTGACACCTAAACACAGGAAAGCGTCCCCACTCCATGAGACCCTCCAAAGAGTCACACTGAGCGACAGCAAAGGGCCAGGACCCACCCTTTCTCCACTTTTGGTTCCATTCTGGCCCTCACTGGGGTGGATAATGCCTGCCCATACTGGTGAGGGCAAATTGTTCTACTCCATGTACTGATACCCACATTTTATGTTTTACCAGCTATCCTGGCATCATTTTGCCCAGGCCCAGGGACACCTAGAGTTAAACCTCACAGCCCATGACATGCAAAGGACACTCACCCTTCCCACTTTTGACCTCCAGAGTCTCCTATATCAGACTCCAGTTCGGGGTTAAGGCACAGGGTTGCAGCTTCTAAGCCCGGGGTGGTTTCCCAGGCACCGTCCATGAGCAGTGTCTCTCTGGATCTGTGAATTGAAACACATCTCCGTCCCACCTAGACACTCAAGATGAAACGGTGAAACACGTACAGGACAGGTGCTATAAATGTCCCTACATCAAGAGGAGGTTAGGGAAGTCCAGAGGTTCTAAAGTTTGGCCTTGCATGTGTTGCCCATCCGGTAAGCTTGGTCCTACGGTTGGAAACGTTTCTCTCCTTGGCTATCCCCAACCCAGAGACATCCACTTGTCATTACTCTTCATTGGAAGGGCAGCAAGATTCAGTAGTGTGCCGGGTGTGGTGCACACGTCTGTAATCCCAGCACTGAGAAGGCTGAGGCAGGAGGAGCACCAGGAGTCTGAGGCCAGTCTGGGCCCCAGATCACTGGACTCCTAAAACTTGCACTGTTGTAATGGTCTCCGCTCTTTGGAGGGCCTGTCCCCCATGTCTTTATGACATCCTGCAATTCTTTCACCACTTCTTGCTTTTCTGGTCTAACAAGAGATCCCAACAAGGTGAGTTAAGGTAAATCTGTGGAGGGAATATACAGCAAAGCTATTTCGTAACAGCATAGAAGAGACATCACCAGGCTGGGGAGGATGCAAATGACCTGCCTGTCCCAGATGTGAACTGTGCTGCTGGCCCCTCCTCACTAGGATACAAAAGGAGGCATCTTCTAGTCAGTGGCCGTCCTCCTCGAGTTTGAACCACGCTGATTTACCCTTGCAAAAATTCCACATCTGACACAGTCCTGGTTTGAGGTTAATTCTTAAACTGTGATGATCTACCGTTACTAGGCAGTGCCAGCAGGTTGCAAGGTTGCATGGGAACGCAACGCTGACTTTATGCCTTGTACATTCTTTAGATCTTTAGAAATGACGTGAAAATATACCATTCTTGGGCCTGGGGTATTTAGCTCAGTGGCAGAGCATGTCCTTAGCATGTGAGAGGTCCTAGGTTCAATTTCCAGAACTACAGGGGGAAGTGTAAATAAATAAACTGTGCTATTTGTAGTTGTGTTGCAATATCAGAGCTGATTTATTCTCTGGCCTGGTCAGAGGGAGGCAGTTTTGGAGCTTCTGACGTGGCCTTCCCTACTGCAACAGCTGTTGACCCCCTGGCCAAGGACTGAGTTCATCCATTCTCATGGTACATTTAGAGGTGGGGAAAACAACCACTGGTGGCTTTCTGCACCCACTCGACCTACACTAAACAAAATCTAGACTGGGGCCCAATTATTACCTGAACCATCTCCCCTTCATGTTAAAAGACCTGTGCACTAGGTCCAGGGTACCAATGTGACTTTGGATCCCGTATGCCACAGTGCTCTAAAGCCAGGGTTCCCAGCCCCCGAGCCATGGATAAGTATGGTCTGTGGCTTGTTAACAGCCTGGGCACACAACAGAAGGACAGGTGTGCAAGCAAAGTTTTGTGTGTATTCACATCGCTCGCATTGCCACCTGGCTGCCACCTCCTGTTTGACCAATGGTAGCATTAGATCCTCCTGGAAGCATTAGTGTCTCGTAGAAGCACAAACCCCACTGGGCACTGAGCACGTGAGGGAGTCAGGTTGTGCCCTCTTTATGAAAATCTAATCCCAAAACATCCTCACCACTTCTGGGGGAAAAGTGCCTTCCATGAAACCAGTCCCTGGTGCTGTCTTCGTGACCTGTTGAAGACAGCTGCTCTAAATGTGTGTGTGCCTTTTTGTCCAGCAATTAAATGACTGAAGGTCCCTTTGGGGAAAGACAGGTGCTGATGGTTTGCCACCTTTTCTGTCGTAGGACCCAGCCTGTCCTCCAGGAGCCTCTCCTCCTCCTGCCATGGATTCTGGCATGAAAACCAGCCCAAAATGGGGCACTGTAATTTGAGCAGGGCACTGTAATTTGAGGGGACAGTTGCTCTTGTGACCACCTGTCCTTTCTTGCTGAATGTAAATTGAGTTATATCCTTGTTGGCTGTCCATCTATCCAGTCCTGCTCCCTGGTTGTATTAACGAGCCCCAAACCGACTGACAGGTCAGGACCTCCACTGCTGTTATCCTAACCTCAGCATCCACTTTGCTAATGATGCCACCCTGTTTCAGTTGAGGTCTCCCATCCCCTGAGCATTTGATCCCCATCCTTCCACCCACCACAGAAATTCAGCTTCCTTGGTGTGGCCGTCACTTTCCCCAAGATCCCGTGTGCCATCTGTCTCTGGGTCAGGGAGTTCAGCCCCTGCAGAGCACTCCTCCCACCACAAACTTTCCCTTCCCACCTTTAGTCCACATTGGTGGCTGACACCCCCAGATTGGGTCACACACAGAGGCGGACAATGTCTCCAGATACTCTTTGGTCAGGTCTTGCTGTGCCTTTGGAATCTAGTGCTTTCCCTTCCCCAGCTGGGTGATGCTGACTTAGTTGTCAATCTGGTAGCCACACAGGAAGTGGAAGAGACTAATTCAGGGTCTTGTGTTATTTTATGAGTGGGAAACCCCAGCACCATCTTCAAGCAAGGAAGCGGTGGCAGCATTAAGTGGTGAGTGACTGCTTCAGGCCGGGAAGATTCCAGAAAACTTCATAGTTTTTAGGTCATTGAGCTAAACAATCCCATTCCAATTTCAAAGTCCCCCTCTTTCCTGATCCGGATCCTGACTTGGAATAAACCAACCTGCCAGTGTCAAGAATCCAGCCTTCCCTGCCGCTCCCCCAGTGCTTAGAGTCTTGCCGACCCTCAGCTTTCTCTGACCTCCTATTCTCTCTAACCCTCACTCTGATTGGTCGGCAGCAACACTCATTACCTTTCTCGTCATCTCACTAACTGCCAGCCATGGCCACTGTATTTCATTACCTAGTCGTGTCTATTTCTCTACGTCTTCCAAACGCACCATCGGTGAAGGTGCCGCCATTGCTCAGACAGATGACAGGGTTCTGCCTCCTATGCTGAGTTCGTGGGTCCAGGTGGTGGGTTATAGCTCTCCCCAAATCTTATGTTAGGGTCTACTTTCTAGGACTAGTCAGGGCCCTCAGAAACTAGTCTCTGAGATGGATACTTGTAGACGAGATGCTCATTGGAAGGGCCTTAGGAAAACCATGATGGGGAGGAGCACACAGCTGGGCAGGGGAGCTAGGAACTTGGATGCAGTCACAGGAAAGGCTGAGCCAGGACCACGGGGAGCTGGGGACCCAGAACAGCCCTTCAGAGCTGCCCCAAAAGGGAACAAGGAGGCCAGGCTTTGCACATCATGGGCAGGGGTGTGATCTCAAGAGGGTTCTCCTTGAGGGCAATGCTGGGGGACAGACTTTCCACCACTCTCAGCAACAGGAGAATGGGCACCTTAGTCCTAAAGGGGCATCTGTGTAGCATACGACAGTTTGGACGACATGCTTCAGACTCAGATTTTTCACAAAATTAAATTCCCAACTTCCCCCCTCATTCACCCCCAAGGTTTCCTCAGATCAGCCAAAGGCACCACTGATCAGCTAGTGTGTGCTATCAGAACCTCAAATTCATCTCCGTTTCCTCAGTTTCCCTTTCTGTCTCAAGTCTATTGGCTACAAGTACCATTGGTCCTACCCACAAGTGTTGTCCCTAATTTCTCTACCACCACTATATTCTAAGTCCCAGACTTCTCCCTGTAGGCCCACTGTGGCTTCCTGTCTTAGCTGGTTAGGAATTCTATAAGCAAATACTTTAGAAGAGGTGATGTACAAACAATGGAAATTATTTATCTCAGCTCTAGAGGCTGGAAATCTAACTTCAAGACCTAACAGGTTGGGTGTTTGGTAAGAGCTGATCTGCTTCGTAGATGGTACTTTTTTCCTTCAGTGTCACCTCTCTCTTGGGCCCTTTTGTTTTTTAAAAAAAAGGCACTAATTGCATTGAGAAGGGCCACAGCTTAATGATCTAATCTCCTCCCAGTACCACTACCCTGAGGATTGAGTTTCAATACATGACTTTTGAGGAGTCACATTAGAGACACAGAATTTCCTGAATTTCTCCCTTCTTCGTTTGTGGCTCCAACCAATAAACTCTCCCCACCCTAGACAAGGTAATGTTTGGAAAACAGAACTCATAACAAAAACACGTAACATGTCTATTCTCCTACTTCAAACCTGCCAACAGTTTCGGGCACTGGGTCCTCCCAGGACCTGGGGTCCTGCCTGCCTCCCTGTCCTTCCCACAGCTGTGGCCCCTGCCACCGGCTCCTTCCCGTCCTGTGATCTCTGCCCTCTCACCCACCTCTGCCCGTTTACACTTTGCCTTCCCCTTATGGTGCCAAGTCCTCCTCGTGGTGACTTACCATGTCACAGGCATGACACAGCCCAAGTGTTAGTCCTCAGACAGGCCCTTTTGGACACTCCAGCCCAAGTGGCTTCCCAAGTGTGGCCACCACGTTTACCCTTCCTTGGGACTCGCCACAACCTAGAATTACTTTGGTAACTTTTTTTCACATGTGCATTGTGTGCTTTCCCCTTTGAGAAGCAAACTGCATCAGTGCAGAAGTCGCGTCCCTGCTTCCCAGGTGTGCAGCACATGTGTGCATTCAGTGAACACACTTGCCCCCTTCTGGTTCCAATTTCTATTGTTTACATTATTTTCAGATAAATGTTTAAATTATTTCCCAGAAGATGTTTGTACTGGATAATAAAAATGCACTCTAAATTTGATGATTTTTTTTGGCTTTTACCTCAAGTGATACAAATATTTGGACAACCAGTTTTAAATCAATGAAATAAAGATGTATGCCATTTTTCAAATTCTCTCCCTTGTCAGTCACCCTTTTCCAACACAAATGGGTGTTTCCAGGTGTTTGCCATGGTAACATAATATGGTATCTTTTTCTCCTTGTCATTGTATCAGTGAGATACGTGAGCATGGGATTCAGGAGGCCAAGAATGTCTGTAATTCAGCAAGGACCTTCGTAAACTTGCCGTGGTACTGCCCGTGGGTACATCTAGAATAAAAAGTTCTCCATATGTGGCTCACGGTGTTGGCAGGACACTCCTGCAAGCCTGGCCAGCAGGCGTGGGGGCTATCTGTGGGATTTCCTTGAACGCTATTATCTTAAATGCCTCTCCCACAAGGCCCATGTGTGAAATTTTAAGGTGATGGGACTCAATGGGATAAAGTACAGCACTGGGGATGTCCTACAAAGGGATAGTGGGCCCCAAACCCTTACGCTTCCTGTGCTTCCTGGACACCATGATGTGAGCCACTTTGCTCCCCCAGTGAGGGTGGATTTTCCACACCAACTCTGTCCATGATGATGTGTTACTTCACTATATTGGCCCAAAGTGATGGTGTCAAGCAATTAAAGGCTGAACCCTCAAACTGAACCAAAATAAACTCTTCCTCCTGCTAAGTTAACTTTGCTCTGGTAGTGTCTCCTTCCCATACACTAGGTGCTCAGCCTCCTTCTGGCTTGGAATCCTCCTCAGAAAGAACAGCCCCCTTCAGAACCTGAACGGCTTTAACATTTCAAAGGCTAGCATTCAAAAATGATCAAGAAGCCAGAAGGTTTTCCTTCTGGAATTTCTCAGGAAAACACTGGTATTTCCCTTCAAACAGACTACACGCTCAGTGCAGGGGAGACTCATCCCATGATAGGAAAAAAGAAGCCAGTGAATCAGAGACCTTTGGTAGATAAAACCCAGGGAGGCAAAGCCAGGCCATCTAGGTGAGCAGCAGCCCGCCCCAGCGCTGCCTCGGCACCCACTGTCTCTTGATATTCACAGACAGCCCAGCGTTCTGTGAGGCACACAAATGTGAAATCTGGCTTGGATGGAGCCCCGGAGTCAACTTCCCACAAACTCTTCTCTATCTCTTCCCTCTCTCTCTCCCAAAAATCTCTCTTTCACACATTTGTTCTGGCTCAATCTCTCCTTTCCTGCACCTCACCTATGCTTATTTATTTGTTCCTTACTCTCTTTTGCCCTCCCCTACCCAGCTCTCCTGCCCATGACCTCAGTCCCCTTCCCTGACGTCAGCCCCACTGTAGACGCACAGCCCTCCGCTCGGGGCCCACTCATCAGCCTCCAGCGGGTGGGGAGCCCCCTGTGGTGTTTCCACTCCACTCTCATGCTGCCAGGTGCCCTTTACACAGCTGCTCCCCATCTGCTCGCCCAGGACCTTGCACACTGGCTGCTCTTTAGAAGTTTTAGAGGTCTCCAGGTGCTCGCTTCCAGCACATTGCTGTGTGCACTGGTCACACATCCAACCACCCTTTGGCCAGTGCTGTGTCTCCAGCAATCGGCTCTCTTGCCAATGAGCTTACTTGTAACACGTCAGCTATTATAAAACAGCGCTTCCGGAAGTCCTGTCCAGCGATTGCTATGTATTAACACTTCGTTAAAAAAGTATATTGCAAAGTCAACATGCAGTTATGACTGTTGACCTATCCAGTACTGACAGATTTTGAAAGCTCAGTGGAAGCCAAATGCTGTTTTCTTAACTTGAGATTTAGGAAAAGGAAGAGGGCATAATAAACGTTACAGGGGGTTGGTTTAATGTGTTCATGGTCCTTGTAATATTTTCTTTTACAAAATAAACATACATCTGTACCTATTATAATAGCACATTTTTATTCTTCATATACTTTCATGTGTGTGCACATATGACATTGACATGGGACTGTCCACTGTGGTTTATATAATGGCCCTAGAGCAATTTCAACAGGGTCCCTGCCTCCTTGGGAGCAACAGCCATGTGCTCAGTTAGGACCCAGGTGTCCACAGCAGTTGAAGACACATCTGAACCTATGGTTATGGTATATAAACTATTTATAACACGACTCGTATTAAGCACCCATTTTACAAAGCAAATCAATAAACTTTTATTGAGCAGTGTGGTGGAAGTGGAGGGATAAAAATTAGTGCACAGCCCCTGTCCTGGGAGAGTCCTAACAATATATTATTGTCCCTTTCTCCTGGCACATAAGGGACTCTGCCCAAATGTGGAAAAATATTTAAGTCAGTTCAAAACTAATCGGACTGTTGGCTCTGAATTCAGGATAAACAAACCTTGGCCCAAAGAGAATCAGATCTTCTGTCTTTCTGATCAAACTCAGCAAAGCCAAGTACTCAAAGTCTGAATGCCTTGCTAAGTAAGTACCCTCAAATGAACCTTATGCCTCTGATATTTCAGAAATCACAAATGTCACTGTCTAGCAACAAAGCCCATGCCTCCCAAGCATGACAGATGGGCCATATCTGATGGTCCTCCCTGATTTTCTCTGGTTGGTCATGGTGGATAGACATTATCTGTCTGCACATAGCCAGCTGGAAATGTGAGCTGAACATTTACAAGGCTATTAGAGTGATTAAAGAGATGAATCAAAGAATGACACACATTTTAAAAGAACAAGAAATCATAAGAAAAGCAAACAGAACAGAAAAAGAACCTTTCTCAGAAGAGAAAGTCAGCATTGACAAGCAAAGTCATCAAAATGTAAAAAGCTAAGACACTGGATGAATTTTAGAGATAAAGAAATCAAACAGGATTCATGCACTGAAAGATTATATTGACGAATTTTATCCAGAAAGCAGTAGAGACAAAGGAATAAAAATAAATGCAATGTAAATCAGATTAAACAAAGGTAGCTTGAAAATTATCAACTTTTGCCTAATAACTGCTCCAAAGGCAAGAACAAGAGAAATGACTGAGGAACTGCACTTGAAGAGATAATGGCTGAGGGTGTCCAAAAATCAAAGGCATAAGTCCTTAAATAAAAGACATTGCAGGGCTGAGGATTTAGCTCAGTGGAGTAACTGCCTTCATGGCAAGCATGAGGTCAGGAGTTCGATCCCTGGTACAAAAAAAAAAAAAAAGACAGTGCTAAGCCAGGTGCAGTAGTGCCCTCCTGTAATCCAAGTTACTTGGAGGCTAAGGCAAAGAGGATCACAAGTTTGGAGCAAGCCTGAAAACTTAGCATAACGTCTCAAAATAAAAAAAAAAAATTTAAAGGGCTAAGGATATACCCAACTACTGGGCTAGAATGTGCAAAGCCATGGGTTCAATTCCCATCAACGTGGAAACAAAAAGGAAAGAAAGCCGGAGGACAAACCTGTGCATCTAAGTTCCATAGTCTCCCTTTAGGGACAGCACAGTTCCAGGATCCCCAGCAGACGCCTGGAATATATATATTGCTTTTCCTGTACATACATATATATTATAACGGGCTTGTTTTTTGGTCTTTTTGGTACCCGGGATCGAACTCACAACCTTGCACTTGCCAAGCAGGCACTCATGCCACTAAGCTAAACCCCCAGCTTTATTGTTTAATTGATAAATTTTGCACAATAAGAGAATAACAACTAATGACAGAACAAAATAATTACGATAACATACCACAGTTCTTAGAAAACTTGGCATACTATCTTTTTCTTAAGTTGAGAACACATTCACTCAACTGAAGCACTTTATGGCTTCTCTTTGGCACATCTGAGTCCCCAGCATCACTACTGCTACTAAGAAGATAAGTGTTAGTGAACGTAAGCATTGTAAGCCCACCGCAGTCAGTCTAATAACCAAGACAGCTACTAAATGACCATCAGCCAGGTAGCATCTACAGTGTGGATACCATGGGACAGGGATGATCTGCATCCCAGGCAGGCCAGAATTTACATAATACTACATACAACGACGTGGGAGGTAACTGATCTTTAAAACATGGAGCTTAGCTGGAGGTAATTAGAGCTTCGGGAACACAAATCTCAGAAAGGACCGATATAGTTCTCAGGGGACCCCAGGTAGTTCCAGCAAGAGAAAGTTGTTATACAAGAGCACCCCAGGGGCTTACTACCCCTGCTCCCTGGAATTCTGTTTTGTCACATGACCTCTTCCTCTCCCGTAAGTGCACCTACCATGATGGTGCCTACCATTTGACCCAGCTGATGGGGTCCTCACCAGAGTCAAGCCAAAGCTGCCACCATGTCCTTAAACTTCCAAAACTGTACATTTAAAAACCCCTTTTCTTCACAAGGATGCAGCCTCGGGTATTTTGTTATAGTAAGGGGAAATAGACTAATACACCCCATGAAGCCATGAACTCCTTTTGGGCAGCAGTTTCCTCCTCCCAGCTTATTTAGTAGGCACAAACCTCCTTCTAGGGAACTAGGAGGGTAAAAGAACTCTCCCTCCAGGGGCCTGTAGCCTTTCACCCATGGCTACATGAGTTGTCCCATTCAAGGAGACAGAGAGCTTTCATCTTACTGCTACTGGGTGCGTTGCTGATCACCCCTCTTTGTGGTCATCATGGGGGCACTGAAGCATTCTGGACTTTCCTGGATTCTTTACCATCCATCCAGCAGTTCACTCTGGGAAATGGTTAAGCTTAAACTCTGAGAGCCCCTGACCCAGTGGTTGGCTCATCAGAATGCATCCTTTTACCCCAATAACAACCCATCCTCGCAGACCCTAATGGCTGCAGTTTCAAGTAGCTATGATACCATGCAAGGTGATTAAAGAAAGCATGTCCTGGCCTCTTTGCAGATTTGGCTTTGCTTTCTTTTACTGCTCCCTCTTCCGCCCTGTTTGCACATCCTCTGTCCAGCCTGTGCTATGGGCTCAGACTTCCCAAGTCACGTGACATCACTGCTTCCCTGCACAACCTTCCAGGTAACCCCAGCTGCAACAATTTCAGCTACTGTGGTCCGACAGAATCGCATCCTACCTGTTTTCACCTCCATATAAGTTGACACATGCAATTCTTCATCTGAGCCCTTAAGAGCCGTCTTTGTCCTTTGCAGATTCGCTGGTCTTCAGTGCTACCACCCAGTGCACAGAAGGACTCCTCCAGTACCCTTGCATTGTCCAGAGCCTCCATATCTTGGTGGCTGTTGGGCAGCATGTGGGCTCAACCCTGCTCAGTGCAACTTGGAGCTGCTAGAAATGACGAGAGGGCAGTGCCAGTCTATGGAGGAGCCCCGGGCCCACCAGAGACCAGAAGCCAAAAGTGAGGTAGAAGGAAGTATTCTGAGCACATCCCTTATTTTCTGATTTCTGGTGCTTTAAATCTGGGGGCTCTTGGCTGAATCTAGGGTGCTACCCTTCCCAGGGCCGGCCTATGGCTAGAGATCATGAACAATTCACCATGGGTGTGACTTTCAAATCCAGGCCAGCCAGTCCAGGCACATCCCCAAACATCCTTTGTGCTGCACTTGTTTCTCCTGCCTCCTGACCAACCCTAGTGTCTCTCTGCATGACCCCCATGGCGAGTCCCTTCCTTGCAAGAACTGTAACAAACTGCCTTTTCAGGGGCAGTCCATCTCCCAATGTGTTGACCTTGTTTTCCCTCACATTTTATACAAAATTTTGCATTAATACCTAAGACAGGATGGAAGAGGGAAGCAGCCAGGACTCTCAGGAGAATTCAAGACGGGCCCCCCAGGCTGACACGCCTGGCCTATTTGTTTGGATGGGCCAGTGCCACTAGAGGGAAGCAGATGGCTCATTAGTCTGTGTCCAAGCAAGTGGCAAGTGGCCAACTCTTTCCCCGCCAGGCCCGGTCACCCCCTCTCAGCTGGCCCTTGGTCTGCACTTTCTTCTCAAGTTGAATAATGACCCTGACTCTTCCTCTCTCTTCCTTGAAAAACAAACATTAACAAAGCAAGTGCCAGTGTTTACTCTGTTTATCTCATAATCACATAATGTTCCTGGGGGTCTTTTGTACCTTCTGTCTACACATGTGGGGCCCCATCTTTCTGTAAGGCTATGATACCCATTAACTTTTTAGAACTGCAACTGCCCCACGGCCTGTTGGAGCTTTTTGGGTTTGGGTCCTGAGGCTGATGAATGAATGAAACATGGAAAAATGAGATGCTCTTGGCTCTGAGCAGTGAAGATCCCTGAGAGTAATGCATAACCATCCCTCACGCCACAAAGCGCACAGCCACATTCAACAGCAAGAATGTAGGAGCTGGGGAGGCCCACTCTGTCCTCGCATCCTGCAGGTCTACAGCAAAGAGCTATTCCTAGTGCACAATGGAGCCCATAAAAAACTCACAGAAAGTGACTTGAAGCAGAAGTAAGGTTTGGCTCACAGAGGAGAGAAAAGGCCATTCCAGGCAGAAAGAGACAGACTGTGCAAGGGAACAGGCATGGGTACAATTTGCTGGAACATACAGAATAGCACTGAGAAGGACAGGAGTGGAAGCCGGAGATTCAGAGACCAGCATATTTCAGATTTGCAACCCCCACGGTCCGCCACAAAGCCTGGTGCAGGTGAAGGGATCCATGAAGACTTCTGGATGAATGAATGAGTTCAAGAGATGGTCATGAGTAGATATGCATGACCTTGAATGCCAGATCAATAGCATTTTGTCTTCTGCTTGAAGGAGGCTAGCTGGGCCCCAGCAGAAAAGGACACTTAATTGGACTTTGTTGCTCCTGCACAGACCATGCCAGCATAGCCAGGGGTGTTTCTGGTGCTAAGCTGGATGAGCTGATTAAGCCATGATTTTAAAATAAATAGCTTATACTGTTTGTCCCCCAAAGACAAAATATGCTTCATGGAGCCTGCCTCATTATTCCCCACAACACACATATGCAAAGCATTAGCCACCAAATTCCCCACCCCAAGCTTGTTTAGTGAGGAAAGATGTTTGCTGAGGTCACACAGCACTTTAGGGGTGAAAATGAAGCAGCAGTGACCTTCACCCCTTGTCCTCAGTGTGCCTCTCTCTGAGTTTTTCCCCCTTGCTTCAGCCAGGGGCCAGAGCTGATCTACCAAACCACGGGATGTCCCCTGACACAGTCTCTTGTCCTGAGTCACTGAGACACTAGCCTGATCCTACTACCTGTTGCAAGCTCACAGCAGTATGACTCTGGCTCTGATGGCCACCTTTGGGGGACAGGTGAGAGTAGAGCCTCAGGGCAGAGAAGATGGCTCCTACAGGCCTGGAAGAAAGCAGAGAGGAGGAGGAAGAGGAGAAGGAAGGCAGACCTGGATGGAAATGGTCCCATCTGTCCCTATGTGAAATGTCCAGGTGCTAACATCCCACACCTGTGTATCATAGAAATTTCCTCACTGAGTAGACCCTGGCCCAGGTAGAAGGCCTCGGCAACTTTCTGCAATCCTAATCTCTCATTCTGACATCGGAGAGCTGGTCTCTCTATTCAACAGTTTTAACAATATTGAGCTTTCGTCATGTAGCAGGCTCTGTATCAGCTGTCACTCATGTGGCAATTTCCACTGCCCGGGAGCATAGACACTGTGTGCAGCACATCAGGAATGAGGGGATACAGTGGTAAACATGGCCCTACCCTCATGAGCTCACCATCTGGAATCCTTATATTGCAGAAGAGCAGCAGGACACAGTTGAAGAAAGACCACAGATTATAGTCGGACCTGGAGTCAAATGGTGGATCCAGATCCTTACAGCTATGTATGCTATGATGTGAAAACACAAGGTGGTTGACACCAAAACAGTAGGTGCCACATGCCTGGGACAGTCCCTGATCAGAACTGTTAAGCCGACAGTGGGATTGAGCCCCCCACTTCTTTCATGCCTAGCAACAAGGCTGCACACAGGATTGAGCCTAGAGTTTCAATGCTTTGTGGACTGGTGCCTGGATTACACCTGGGAAAACAAAATGGTAAGAAATAAGTCCTGTCTTGGTCTGCTCTGGCTGCCATAACAAAAAGCCACAGATGGGGTGATTTAAACAACAGAAATGTGTTTCTCACAGTTCTAGGGGCTGGAAGTCCCGCATGAAGGTCTGTCAGGGCTTAATCTCTGGAAAAAGGTCTTTCTGACTTGCCATGGATACAAGGTCCCAGTGTGACCTCTTCCCTGAGTATACATGGAGACAGATGGAACTCTTGTTGTCATTTTTCATGTGGGCACAAATCCTACATGCTCAGCGCCCTACTCTTATAACTGCATTTAACCTTCATTACCTCCTGTTGTTCAGTACAGTCACATTGCAAGTCAGGGCTTCAACAGTGGATTCGGGGGACATAAATAGGCTGGCCCGTAGCAGGCAGCCAAGCTACTCTGATGGCAGAGAAGAGGCTACTCCAGCAGAATCAGCCTGTACTTCTGGATCATGTGCAAGAGCGTGGTGATGTAGAGCTGCCTGGGCTGTGTCCAAGAGGACTGTGTTCTGAGGAGCCACAGTTAAGGCCCACCAGCTATAACCAGCTGGTCCCAGGAGCTGATGGAGAAGCCCGAGCTGCGCTGGGGGAAGGCCTGTCTCCCACACCAGCTGATCTACCAAACCATGGGATGAGAGAAGGTGAGAGATCCAGGGATGATGGGGTGGTGGGCTGTATCTCCAAGCAATTACAAAAATGCTCTGGAGGGAAAGGCAATCTGAAGCACCTATAGGGTTCAAAGAATGCTTATTGCCATAGCTACATCAACACAGCCCCCCCTTGGTATCCATGGGGGCTGTTCAAGGGCCATCTCCATGACTACCAAATCCAAGGAGGCCCAAGTCCCTTTTATAAAACTGCCATCGTATTTATATAAAACCTATGCAATCCTCTCAAATGCTTAAAATCATTCCTAGAGTACTTACGATACTTAAGGCAATGTATCTGCTATGCAACTAGTTGTAATAGCGTATTGTTTAGGAAATAATGACAAGAAAAAACTCACAATGTTATGTACAGGTGTGACTTTTTCCAAATACTTTCAATTCATAGTAAATGAATCCAGGGATAATGAAGCCATGGTACAGAAGGCCGACTGTATCTGTCAAAGGAGATCTTTGTCCCTCTCCCCTTCCTCCTCCCCCAAGCTCATGAAGAACAAAACTCAGATAAGGAGAGCTCCAAAAGTGTTACAGTGGACCCCTTCCTGTGAACAAGTTTCCTGCCCAAGCCAGAGGAGGAGAAGCAGTCTCAGCCTCAAAGAAACTAAGACTTGGGTGGTGACACAGAACTAAGTATTTTAACTACTGAATTGAGGTCATATCTTGGAACTTAAACTGACTTAAGATGGTGACCAGAGAACTATTTTTATTACCTAGAAGAGACTAGAAAATTTATGGGGCCAAAGTTTTCATCCATAGCCAGGGGAAGAACTAATCCCACTGGGTGGATATATGGAAGCAGGAGCCAGGTACCAAGAACTGTGGTTCCAATACTTGCTGGAAACTCTGGAATCTGTGTGTGTTCAGCGCCACAGGGGAACCATGTGGTACATGGTTTTCTCATCTTAAAACAGGGGTGATCCAACCTACCATGAAGGATTGCTCCGGAAAATCAAGCTGTCTGTGTTAATGTCTGTGGAACATCTAGAATCCAGTCCAAAAAGATGGTAGTCAGCATTACTGTTGTTTGTGATATTGGTTAATGGTAACTGTATCAAAAGTATTAGAAAACTCTGAGAAAGAAGAAATTTCTGCAACTCCATGCTGCCTTTGTGGTCATTTTCTCCAAAACTGACTCTCAAGTTATGTTTTGTAGAGCTCTGAAGAATCCCAATCTGCAGAGAAATCTGACCTTTCTTTTTAACCTAAAACGACTCTGGAATTTTATGTAGAAATATTAAACCTCTCCTCTGCTTAGAGCTTTGAAAATACAAGATGTGCTGTATATAACTTCTCCCCAGACTCACACTGAATACTAATTGCCATTTTCCAGAATCTCGGCATCTGGGCAGCTATCGAGCCCCTGGGATCAACGCTGGAATTGGACCAACACCAGAGACTGGTTACCACAACACGTCATCTTTTCATGAATATCCTTAAATGAGCTTGGTTTCAAGAAACCTTAGACCTTCAACAACTTTAGCTCTTTCACTCTTGTCTGAGCATTCCAGAATATGATTAATGGGGACACCATGCCACAAATAAGTTATACATGGCTCAGAACTCTAATTCACAATTGATTAGTCATTTAACAGTGCCCTGAATAATGGAATGTTAATGGCCAGCCCTGGTGGTCTGTCCCTACCAGAAACCCATTACTAGTATACCTTGTGTTTTACAGCCTCCCCGTTGGAGTCTGATGTCTGCTCATGAGAACAATCTTATTTAATGGTTGCTAACTATGCAAAAGTGACTAGAGTTGAACAAACATTGTAGAGATTACTGCTTCAGCCTCCTAGAGGCACTGCTTTCAAGTAATCCTATTCCTATAACTTGGGAAAGAGATGCCCATGTGTTGTGTTCAGGCTGAGGGCAGGGAGAGAATACAACCTGCGTGCAGTGATTTTTGAACTGTGGCAGAGCTCAATGGTTGCATAGGTAGGAAGTAAAAAAATTTTTACAGGCTTTTGCAGGATGAGAGGAAAAGATATTTGAAACTGGAGGAAAGAAGATAAGTGAGGAAGTTAAGAGGAATGAAAGGAAAGGCAGAGGGGATAGGTGGCAAAGACATGTGACTTCACGTCAAGAAATAATCATCCTGCAAGAAGATGGCGGGACAGTAAGCAACAGAGTAAACAGCCTCTCTGGGATAAACAGTCCAGATGCTGTGGAGAAGACCAGAAGAAAGAAATGGGTCTCCTCAACCCAGGAAGAACCTAAAGAGAGAATTAAAAAAACAAAAAGAAAAACTTAAACAGAAGAAGGTGGTGGTTGTTGGCATTTTCACCCAGAGCCAGAACCACTGTGCAAGAAGTGCTGTTGGGGCTGGGGACATACGGTCACAGTGAAGCTGGTGGTTAGCAAGCCAGAGGGCCTCAGCAGAGAGATGAAGTAGCAGAGAGGAGGAGTGGACTAGAGAACTGCACTGGCTGGTGGTGAGTGTTGGGGGCTCAGTCCTCCAGTGGGAGTGGGTGACTGGCCTGGGGCCATTTTGGAGTCGGGCAGGATAAGCCTGGAACCAAAACTGCAGCCGGCTTCATTCAGTGCCACTCCTAGCTCAGAGCAGACTGGTAGAAATTGCTTGGACTGAATCCTGCCCCTGTGCACAGTCCAACAGCCACCATTGAGGTTTCCCTAAAGCTATCCCCAACCAGCTCCACCCCCCTGCATGTACTTTATGTGGTGAGGGCACCCTGTGGTTAACCAGCTTGAGAGGGAGGCATCAGCCTTCCCTGCCCCTGCTTGCACTCCACCAGCCACCGATAGCCCTACAACAAGGTACCCAATGGTCACCATCAGATATCTCTAGCCAGTACGGGCTAGAAAAAGCAAAATCTCACTTCAGAGAAATTATAACCAACACAGAAAGTGCCAGGAACCCCACTACCCACTTTTCTGGAAGAAACCAGGAACATGACAAGAGGAAGAAGCACAAGGCAGTCTCTGGCATCCAACTCTAGCAGTACTGGTCCAGGAGAGGTAAACACGGAAGGGACTGGGAGTTAAACAGCTCAAGTTTCTGCAGCAACAGCAACTGAAATAAAGAAACAACTTCAAGAGGCTACAAAAGAACCTAGAACAGAAATATTATCTCAGGTAAAAGAAGAAATGAGAAACATAATAAAGGAATTTCTAAACAGATTTCTAAGAAGACACAGATGGAAGAATAGAGGAGCATAGAAAAATGAGAGAAATCTTCAATGAAGAACATAAAAAAGATTTAGAATACATGAAACAGATTCAAAGAGATTACTAGGAAAGTAAAAACTCCATTGAAAGCTGGCAAAACTGCTTGAAAGAAACTAAAGACAGACTATCAGACCTTGAGGGCAGGTTTGCAGCTTATGATTGTGAAGACAGATCTCTTAGAAATAACAGGAGCCAGGAAGTAACAATACAAAGGCTGGAAGATGACAAGAGGATCTATAACATAAGAATAAAAAATGTGAGTGAAGAAGCAGGAGTAAACACAAATGAAATACAAAGGCTATTTACATAAATAATTAAAGAAAACTTACCAAGCACAGGAAAAGAAAATGATATTCAGATAAGTGAGGCATACAGAACTCCAGCCAGCTATAACCAAAACAGATCTACACCCAGACATATAATAATCAAGATCCCCGAAATTCAACACAAGAACAGAATATTAAAAGCTATCACAGAAAAGAAACAGATCACCTGTAAAGGAAAAGCCATCAGAATCAACACAGACTTTTTGACACAAACCATCAAATCAAGAAGAGATTGAAGTATTCCAAGCCCTGAGAGTTTTGTACCCTACAAAACTATCTCTCAAAATTAATGGAGAAACAAGATGCTTCCATGACAAAGAAGAACTGGGGGAGTTTATTACCACCAAACCAACCCTACAAAAAATACTGAAGGACATTCTAGAGAGAAAAAACGCCATGGTTTCAGGAACAGTGGCAGAGGGGGCTCACCAAACGGGGCAGACACTGGAACGAAGGGGGAAAGTAGACAACTAATGGCAGAAAAATAGATGGCAGAGATGATGCAGAGAAGATCAGCCATAATCACTAATATAGATGTCCTCAATTCACCAAAAAAAAGAAACACAGCAGAGTGATCAGGAGATAGAGTCCATCAATATGCTTTATATAAGAAATACATTTAACCTGAAAGAGGGTTTATAGATTGAAAGTCAAAGACGAGGAAATAATGCTCTATGTGACAGGCAACCAGAAAAAAGTGGAAGTAGCTTGCCCATCAGCTGCAGATTGGTTAGAAAGCCATGACAATGGCTTTTATACAATGGAAAACTACTCAGCTATAAAGAAAGAAAACCTTGAGGCTCTTGTAGGTAAATGGATACAACTTGAGATCATGCGCAGGGGTAAAAAGGTTCAGAATCCCTTAGGTGAACAGCGAGTTGCCTCCCTAATATAAAAACTAAAGGAGTTAGTAGAATACAAAATGTACAATATATCCTGTGAAAATGGAAGGCGAGGAATTGTCTAAAAAGGGAAGGCAGTGGCCACTGTTAATCTGTTATCATGATTTGAAACCCATATTGTTTTCATTGTTCTGTTCAGTTTGGTTTTATTCTGTTCTAGTTTGTCTACTTGTACTAGATTTGATGGCATGGACAGCTATTCCAAAGATAGCAGGATATACTACAATAACCATTTTTGATTTCCTGTTGACTTGATTTGAAGCCCCGTATTGCTTTCACTGTTTGGTTTTGACTGATTTTATTCTATTCGGTTTTGTTAGATAGTATCAAGTCTGATGGCATAGGCAACTATTTTGAAGACAACAAAATATACTATGATAGCCATTTTGATTTATTATCTTCCTTTGAAGTCCTATAATGTCTCTAATGTTTTGTTTTTATTGGTTTTGTTCTGTACTGTTTTGTTCAATTTTATTATGCCTAATGATATGGGCAATTCTTTTGAAGATAACAAGATGCATTAAGGTAGCCATTATTGATCTCCTTGTATTTTGTTTTTAAGTCATGTACCATGTTCATCCTTTTGACTCTATTTTGTTTTGTCTCATTTGGTTTTATTCTCTTCAAAAAAAGAAAGAATCATCCCTAGTAACCATACAGGGAAATGAAAAAGACAGTATAATTTAATTTTTGTTTGACAACTCTTTTACTGTCTGTTTAATTTAAAAGGAAACTATAAAACAAATGTTAAGTATCTGTTGATGGGCAAACAGTGTACAGAGGTGTACTTTATGGTACTTTAAGAACATAAATACATAATAGTGACCTGAAAAGGAAGGCAAAAAGAACTATCTCATTTGTAACAGCTACTGTTAGGGTTTGTATTTAGATGTCCTCCCAAAGCCTCATGCAGCCTCAGGTGGGACTTTTTCAGAGGTGGCTGGATCTAGAGTGTGTGACGGATTCATGGTGCAGTGCTGGGATCAGGAGTATGTGATTATTAAGTCAGTCCACTAGTTTGGCACTGCCCTACTCCTGGTAGCCTAGATAGAGTATAAGAGGCAGAAAGACACTGTGAATGTTCCTCTGTTGTTGATTTTGCTACCTTGTGGGCACCATGAGTACCCTCCTTGGCCTCACGTGAAGCTGCCCTGCCCTGGAACTGGCTGATGGTAGACTGAAACCTCTACAAGCCGTGAGCTAAATAAAGCTTTTCTCTTTTAAATTTGGGTGTTGGTATTTTGTCTCAGCAATCAGAAAAGTATCTACCTTCCTCTCAAATCAAATAGAAATAAATTTAACCAAGGAGCGGGAAAGATCTATATGCTGAAAACTATAAAACGTTGATGAAAAGACCTAGAGAAGATACAAATAAGTGGAAGATATTCCACAATCGTGGATTGGAAGAATTAATGTTGTTAAAATGTTTACACTACCAAAAATGATCCGTAGGTTAAACATAATTCTATCAAAATTCCACTGACATTTTTCACCAGAATAGCAAAACAAAAACTCCTCTAGAATTACAAAAGACTCTGAATAGCCAAAGTTATCCTGAATACAAAAAGCAAAGGCAGAGGCATCATGCTACTTGATTTCAAAAATACACTATAATGAGCAAAACAGCATGATACTAGTATCAAAACAAACATGTACAGCAACGGAAGAGAAGCTGGAATCCAGAAATAAACCCACATGTTTACAATTGGTTTGTTATGGATTAAGAACTGGTGGTCAACTTAACGCCAGCTGGATTACATCAGCATGATATTGAGCGAAGATGTTCCACCTGAGGAAAGTTGCCAGGGTAAATAGGTGGAGAAGAAGGGAGCTGTTGAGGTGTTAATGCATTGTTGAGTCAAGACATTGTGGGTTCTCCTACGTGTTGCTATTTGAACTGTTCTCCTGGAGAAACTTTGGTCCTCACATCGAGCACTGCTTCCTGGCTCCAGAGGGGAAGATGTGTGCTGCTTGGTCTCCAGGATGAACTTGTCACACTGCTTCCTGACATGTACCCGACTGTGCTTGTCATCGGAGGAGCTCGGGGACTCCGTGTCACTGAGGACGGCTGTGGTGCCTTTCAGGACAGCCCTAGTCTTTGTTGTGAGTGTGACTTCTTGGCTCCAGCATAGAACCCTCATCCTACCAGCACAGCTCCTTCACCTGACTGGCATAGACTTTTTGGCCTCCACCGCTGACCTTTGAGCCTTCCAGGCACGGATCCGTAAAAGAGACTGGCATGAGTCCTTCTTGTGGGCTCTGGACCTCCAGTTGGACTTATGGGAGGCACTGTTCTGAGCTCTGGGTTTTTATCTGAACTCATGTGGGACATTTCTATGGGATTTAGGCCCTTGACTAAATATTCTATGTCTCTGGTGTTGTGGATAGATTTCCTGCATTTTCTTGTGTTATCTCCTGGTGACCATTATAAAAATAATATTATAAAATCCATGTCCTGATTCTAATTGTTCTCTATGTACAATCCCTGACTACAACATGGTTCTTGACAAAAGTGCCAAGGCTCTGCAATAAAGGAAAGATATTCTCTTTAATAAGTGGTGTTTTATGAAAACTATATATACAGAATAAAATTAAACCCTTATCTCATTCTGTACAAAAAAAATCAAAAGTAGGTCAAACATTTAACTATAAAACCTGGAACTATTAACTGTAGGTAGGAAACACGGGGGAAATTTCCATCACATTGATAGCGATGATATATATATATATATTTTAGATATGACCGTAGGGGCTGGGGATTTAGCTCAGCGGCATAAGTGCCTGCCTTGCAAGCAGGCAGTCGTGAGTTCAATCCCTGGTACTGATAAAAAGGAAAAAAGACCAAAAAAAAAAAAGAATTTAGATATGACCATAAAAGCACAGACCACAAAAATCAAAGATAGATCAGTGGGATTATATCAAACTAAAAAGCATATTTTACACAGGAAAGGAAACAATAGAATGAAAAGATAATCTGTGGCATAGGAGAATATTTGCAAAACATACAATTGATACCCAAAATGCAAAAGGAACTAAACATAACAGCAAGACAATAAAAAAGAAACTGATTTCTTAAATGGGCAAAGAAACTGAACAGATATTTCTCAAAAGAAGACATACAAATGTCCAATGGTTATATGAAAAACATACTCATGACTCTTGATAGTCAAGGAAATACAAATCAAGTCATAATGAAATCACCTCACGCAGGTTAGAGTGAGAGGATAACAAGTATTAGAAAGGATTCTGGGAAAACGAACTCGTACATCATTGGTAGGAATGGAAATTGGCGCAGCCATTGGTGGAAAATAGCATGGAGGTTCCTTGAGAAATTAAAACTTGAGCTGCTATATGACCCAGCAATCCCACACGTGGGGGAAATGAAATTAGTGTGTCAAGGAGATATCTGCATTCCCATGTTTATTACAGCAGTATTCAGAATACTTAACATATGAAACCAATGTAAGTGCCTATCAGCGGATGAATGCATAAAGACACTGTGGCATAGAAACACACTGAAGGCCTAGTCTACCTCCTCCTGACCTCCTTCTGTCCTGCCTCTGACTTTCACCTCTTCTCCCTCTGTCCTCTAGGCATGGAGAAGAAATACTGTATGATCTCACTTACACAAGGAACCTTAAAACGTGTCTCTGTTAGAAGCAGACTGTGGAATGGTGGTTGCCAGGGTTGGGTGCTGAGGCTGGGACTGTAAGTCAAATGATTCAGATGGATGAGAGGAATGACTTTGAGAAATCTCTTCTACAGCATGGGGAAGAGGTTAATAACAACGTACACTTGAAAATCACTGAGGGTAGATTTGAAATATTTTCATAACAAAGAAATGACATAGAAGAGGTACAACGTGTATTAGCTGGTTTTACCCATTCCACAAAACATATATAAGTATTTCTAAACATCCTATTATATACCATAAATGTCTATTACAGCATTATTTGTCATCTAGAATTTATTTTTTAAAAAAGTAAAAGAAAGTAGAAGGAAACAGATTAAAAGGATACAACCAGAGGGACAAGACAGAAAGAGTCTAGGCCCCAGTATAATAAAACTCCGTATCATCTACGAAGTCTCTGTATTTCACTTGTACGTGAAAGAAAAATAAACTTCTGTATTAAAAAGAGAAAGAACGAACTGCCAACTTTACATAAGCTGGCAGGAGTTGAGTAGTTGATGCTTGTAAATCATTCTAATAAAGAGGAAAAAAGAAGGAAGACTTGATGGTCAATAATGAAAATAAATTAAGTCAAGAAGACCTGTGCTTGGACGTAAGATCTACCCTGTTTAAAGCAGTGGTAACTGTCTTAGTTACTGTCTCCTCACTGAGACATAGTACCCAAAATCTATGACTGTAAAGAGGAGAAATTTATTTTGGCTTACAGTTTGTAGAGGTTTCAGGGCACAGTAAGCTGGCTCCCTGAAAGGCAGCACAGCAGAAATGGCGTGGCAGAGGGAAGCAGAGAGAGTGACCCAGGGAAGAGGGAGGGAGATACACCTTCCAGGCCACGCCCCAAGTGATTCACAGCCTCTGATTGGGTTTCCCTCCCAGAATCACAATTAGCCTTAAACTCGTCAATGGACTGATTTGTTAAAGAGTATCACACCCATGTGACCCAATAATTCCTCCCTAAAACCCATCTATGAGCACATGAAACCTTGGGGGACATCGAAATTAAACCACAACAATACTTAGAAAAGTTAATAGTCATACTTTTTGCCAAGTTCATCATATATAAGAATAAATATAACTAACTTCAGGTTATTTTAAGAATTAACTAGGGCTGGGGTTTAGTTCCATGGCACAAGCACCTGCCTGGCCAGTGCAAGGTTGTGAGTTTGGTATCAAAAACCAAAACAAAAACAACAAAAAAAGAATTAACTATAATATTTAAGGAACAGTAGTTGATACAATAAATAGTTATTTTTTAAAAGAGCATAAAGGACGGAGAAGGGAACAGGGATATACAGGAGCAAAGTTTTTGTACACTATTAAAATTAAGTTACATACATTATTATAAATTAAGATGTTAATGGTAAAAATATACAAAGAAACAAGGGAATTAAAGTGGCACATGAGGAAATATCTTAATATCAAAAAGGCAATAAAAAACAGAAAAGGCAATAATACAGAAAAGATGTAAAACATAAAAAATAAATAGCAGAGTGGCAAAAAAGTCACACCTAAAATCATATTCATCATAAATGTATTACAGTGTCCAATTAAAAGACATAGGTTGCCAGAATGGATTAAAAAATACATGATCTAATTATACTATCCTATAAGAGGATTCATTTGAGATTTAAAGACACGATGGATTACAGTAAAAGGACAGTAAAACTAACCAAAGGAGAGTTGAAGTGGCCATACTAATATGAGACAAAATTGACCTTAAGACAAAAATTGTTAGTAAAGACAAGGAAGAAATTTTGTAATGATGAAAATCCTGGTCTATCAAAACATATAATATTATTATCGTTTGGATTATAAATGTCCCCACGAAGCCCATGCTTTAAACGTTTGGTTCCCAGAGTGGTCCTATTTAGTAGTAAAACTCTTAAGAGGGAGGCCTGCAGGAGGTCTTTGGGTCACTGGGGCGGGGTGGGGGGTGTCCTCAAAGGGTGTGGTGCGACCCCAGTTGACTGTCTCCTGGCTCTTTTTAACTTCCTGTTATCAGGTGAGTGGCTTGTTCAATGATGCAGTCTCCACTACATACATGTGGCATCTCCACCAGAGGCCAGAAACAAATAAGTGTGCCCGATTATGGACTGGAACCCCTAAAACTGCGAGCCAAAATAAATCTTTTTACTATCAGCTGTGTCAAGTGTTTATTACAGTGATGAGCAGCTAACACAAACACAACCACATAAATATATAAAAGTCATAACAGGGGCCTGGGGATTTAGCTCAGCGGCATAAGCGCCTGCCTTGCAAGCAGGCAGTCGTGAGTTCGATCCCTGGTAAAGATAAAAAGGAAAAAGACAAAAAAAAAAAAAAAAAAAAAGTCATAACAGACCCTCAAAATATAAAAAGCCAAAGCTGACAACATAGAAAAAAAGATTTGCCCCACTTTTAATAATGGAGAGAAAATCTAGACAGAAAAGTAACACAAAAGCACCTACCAATACTATCAGGTCACCTGGACCTAACAGCTATCTATGAGACACTCTGCCCAGCTGCAGCTGGACCCACATGCTTCTCAAGTGTACATGGGACACTGTCTGGGGTGACTACATGCTGAGCTACAAATGAGTCTCAACAGTGTAAAAGGAATTCGATCATACAAAAAACAGTTCTCAAATTGCAATAAAAGTATAAATCAGTAACCAGGAGAAATTTGGGAAATTCACAAATATGTAATAATTAGAAAACATATTCAGCAATCTGAGTCAAAACAGAAGATACCATGGAAATGAGAGCGTACCCAGAGAGGACTGAAAATGAAAACACAGCGCTTCCAAACTTACTGACTGCCTTCAAAGCAGGAGTCAGGGAGAAACTGCTATCTATGAATATCTACAACAAAAAGGAAAGATTTCAAGTCAATAACATAAATTTCAATATTGGGAGACTAGAAATGAAATACAAGCTAAACTGAAAATAAGCATAGCAAATAGGACAAAAAAACTAGAATGGAAATAAAATAGAAAAATCAGAAAATTAATGAAATTTAAAATTTTAAAAATTGATTAGCACCTTTAACTTACCCTCTCTGTTTCTGTCTTCAAATCGCCTTCACTGATTCTGCTCTTCTCTCTCTAGACTCTTGTGATATTTTTGGTTCTATCTAGATAATCCTAAATAATCCTACCACCTCATAAAAATAACTTCAGAAAGGCACGGCGTGGCAGGATCCCGGCAGCATGCAGAAACCAAGGCTGGCACATAGCAGAACAAAGCAACTCACCTCCGTCACTCTATCTCCATTTTGGGGTCATCTCAGAACCAGAAAGGATTTCTTAATAACGTTGGAACCAGAGCCACCACATCCTTCCCAACCCGCACATTAAGACCCATCAGCAGATAAAAGTCTTTTCCTACGAAAGCCATTCTATCAATCTTGAAAATAGTGGATCATTCCACCAGGCACAGACACCAATGCAAAGTCGCACACAATTTGACTCCAATACTGTTTTGGTGTGCTCTGTAGTATTAAGATTAAAAGTCAAAATAGCAAAACATGACAGCTACCATAAGAAACACACAAGATAAAGAGATATAGATTGTGATATCAAAAATATAAATTGCAGCTAACAAAGGAAAAGTCTAGACTTTTTGTATGCAATTGAGCAGATAATACAGTAAAAAAGTGTATTACAAGATATTTTATCCAAGACTTGGAACTCCAAAGTAAAACATCTAAGCATAAATACAAAGAAAAAGAAATAAAACCTCAGGACTAAGATAAACAATAAGAGAAGAAAACTACAAATGACCTACACACATGAACTGAGAATGAGAAGGCGTCTCAAGGGGCAAGATAGGCCACAGCTGAGGTCACCTGGAGACCTTCTGGGTAGTTTTCCTTAATTAGCATCATCTGTGGCTCTGAGGGGGCCTTGAACCCCTCCCAACATCCTGCTCAGGTTTCCTCCATTGTCCGCTCAACTCCTTGCTTGTTCTGATTAAATATGGGCTGCCTGGCTGTCAGTTGGCCAGCCAGCTAGCAGAGTTATCAGCTCTGCCAAAGATTTCACTTCTGCAGCCTTAAAGACCGTGCCGCATGTCTCATTCCTTTGAGCCTTCACTGTGCACATGTTGGGGGTGGGGGGTCTAGGCATAGACTCCAACAGTAGACTAAAGGGAAGAGAAACGTAGATGTTTCCAAAAGAATATAAGGGATGATTATGAACAATTGTATGACAGCAAATTTGATACCTTAGAGGAAATGAATAAGTTTCTAGAAAAGTACAGTATACCAAGGTTGAACTAGAAGAAATATTGTAATAGTAATTAACTCCCCAACAAAGAAAAACTCAGATTTGGATGGCTCTCCAGATAAATTCTACCAACTTTCAAAATATAACTAATACCAACATGCACATGGCAGAGAAATCTAAACATCATTAGTTAGTAGAGAAACACAAATCCAAATCACAATAACTTATCACTTCATATCCTCTAGGAGGTTAAAAATAACAAAGAAAGGGAGAGAGAAAGAGAAGGAAAGGAGAGGAAGATGATTGGTGGCAACTTGGAGCATTATATTCATACCAAAAGAAGCCAGTTACAAAAGATGCATATTTTTATGCTTCCCTTTATGTGAATTATTCAGAAAAGACAAATCTATGAGACAGAGAGCGCACTGGTTGCCTAGCAATGGGGCAGAGGGTTGAGTATAAAACAAAGTGACTGGTAATGGCTATGGTGTTTCTTTTGGAGAGGGATGAAAATTTTACAAAATCGTGGTATTTGTCCATGCACGTGAATATACTAAAGACCATTGAAATGTACACGTTAACTGGTAAGTAGGATGGTATACAAGTTATACCTCCATAGAAAGAAGAAAACCAACACGGTGATTTTTTAAAGAATGGTGGTTCCTTAAAATAATCACGTAGGAAAGCAGTGCCTTTAGCCTGTTAGTCGGGTTAAAATAAGCTTTTCTTCAGGAACAAATAAACTTCACGTCCCAGTGACTCATATCACAGCCAGGGGGGGCTGGCTGGATTTCCTGGACCAATTTCTCCAAGTGGTGACTTGAGGGTCCGAGTGCCTTCTGCCTGATGGCATTGCCATGTTAAACATGTGGCTGGTGAGGTCACCGCAGAAAGGAATGACAGAGAACAGACGCTGGGTTGGGTGGGAGTTGTCACTGGCCTGCAAGTTGAGTGTCCCATGCCCCACTGAGCAGATTAGTCTCTCACTGTGCCCCAGAGAGAAAAGTAAAATAGGACTTAGAGCACCTACAACACTGACTCTGCCCAAGTCATCAATGAGGAGGAGAAGGAGGAAAGAGAAAGAGAAATGGCAACTCCTCAGATTTCTTGGCTTGCTCTTCACATCCAATTAAAATGTACAAAAGGAGTTGTTCTTCCTTGCCCACAATTCTTTAGTACTTGTTATGGTTTGTGTCTAGATGTCCTCCCAAAGCCTTATGCACTCATACATGGGGCTTTGGAGAGCTGATTGGGTCATGGGGCATGATATTCATCAGTGCATTAGTCCACTGGTGAGATTATAGCTAAATGTGACCCTGGAAGATGAAGCCTGAGGAGGAGGATCACTGGGGACTCCATCCCTCTCTGCTTCCTGTCACCACGCCATGAGGTCTTTCTCCTTTGTCACACCCCTCTGCCATGTTGCTCTGCCTTGGAGCAAGCTGAACTTTGGACTGAAATTCTATGAATTTTTAGCCCAAATAAACTTCTCATCCTTACAGGTGTGAGTGCCAGGTGCTGTGTATCAGCAACAAAAAAGTAACTAAGACAGTCATTATTAGGTCTGCCACGTATCTGTTAGTTGCCTGCACTCCAGCTCGTATCAGTCACACTGTTGTCCCTTCATAGTGCAGGTTATCTGGCTCAGATCCTTATCCCCAAGCTTTGGGCCATGAGCTCCATAGGGAAAAGACTCACTGTATTAAGTCCTGACCTCAACAAGGAACAGCCCACCAGAGACTAAGTGATCAACCCAAGTTTGAGGACTTGAACTCATGCCTTGTATTCTTTAACTACATTACCAGTATTCCAGAGCAGGGATGGAATCTTATTCTGGCTCCTTCATGGAGCTCAGTACACCAAAGGGGCCATTTGATTCTCTTCTGGCTCAATTAAAACTAAGTAGATATAAAGCAGACATGACCTCCATCCATCCATCTACCCATTCATTCATTCATTCATTCATTCATCAAAAGATCGCCTCTGCCAAGGCTAAGTGTCTCCAAATCAGGGGACTGATGGAGAGGCTGGACATTTGTAAATGCCGCTTCCTACAGTGCCAGTTATTGGAAACCCCAGCAGTGGGTTCCAATCTCCTGCTTGGGATAAAGAGCACAGCAGGAAAGTAAGAGCTCAGACAAAGCAGTGGGGTGTGTAGCAGGGATCTGGGACCGCCAATGGCTCTCCAGGAGCAAAAGGCTCCAAATCTTCACCTTCCATTTCATTAGCCAGTGGAGGGGAGTGGGTGCTTTTCCTGGAACAGCATAGCGGCAGTGGTAGAATAGCTAAGTTTCACATCACAAAGGGAACAAGCCAGGATCCATCCCAATTTAGCAGCTAATCTCATCGACCAAGAAGAAGGTGATTTTCGCATTCCAAAACCAGCCCATGAAGGAGAGCCTAGGGGAGATACTATGTCACTTGACAACTGCAGACCCCAAAAGACATTCACTAAAGAGATTATCTGGCCTCACTTGGGTTAAGGGGTGAGGCTGGAGCCCTGGAGCATCCTCACATCTCAGAGTCTGAGATTATCCTGCCAACACTAGGTGATCGAAGTCAGTTTGATCACAGTGATCCTCACCTCTGCAAAGTTTCTGCTCTAGCCCAAGGCAATGGTTGGTGCTGTGGGAATGGGTGTAATAAAGGAGAGAACAGCTCTGCCATCATAATTTCATCCATGATCTACTTGTTGAGTAGCCTCACCCTTTTCTACAGCTGACCTTGCACTGGTGCCTTAGTGGTTTCTTCCCTTTCCAGGGCGGCTCAGTCTACAGTGTACTACCAAACCTCCGCCCCGTTGCGACGCTGTATTTGTTCCATTTTTATCCAGCCCTTGCACGTTCTGCCCTTCTGATATCCTTAGCATTTGTCTGCTTTTCTGTGACCTTGAGAAATCTGAGGGGCTGGGGATTTAGCTCAGCGGCATAAGCACCTGCCTTGCAAGCAGGCAGTCGTGAGTTCGATCCCTGGTACCGATAAAAATGAAAAAGACAAAAGAAAAAAGAGAAATCTGACAGGTTGGTGTATGGGCATACATTTCCAGTTTGTTTAAATGATAATGATGCTATAGATCATGTTCAGGTTCTTATATTTCTCACTTGGCACTGTTTTAAGACAGTGACCGCACTGCTGGGTGCCCATCCTGCTTGTGGCTGCGGGTAACCCATGCGGCCATCTATTATTTTGCTCATCCATTTCTCTCTCACGGATGCTGGCCTGGGTCACCTCTACAGATCCACCGTCTTCAAACAACATTGTGACAAAGCACCTCTTTTCTTTCCCTTTGTGTGCAAATCCTTGGAAAATACTCCCTCGAGCAAAACATCTAAGACTTAAGATATATAAATACTGAATGCCACCAACCACAGTGTAGTTGATCTCCACGCCAACTGTCCCCAGATACATATCAATCAACAGTGCATGGAGCACCCTGGACTTCTCATCCCTGTCCTGACACAAGGCTCAGAGGGGCAGTGCCACTCGCAGTCTGGAATTTGTAAGGAAAAGCCATCCTAACAAACACTGTCTCCAGAAAGGCAGCTTTAGTGGCCAATTTTTTCATTATTATAATGCAACCCCTAAGGCTGGGAACATATAAGGAAAAAAGGTTAACTCACAGCTGAGGAGGCTGCAGATCCAAACAGGGGGGATACCTCTGGAAAGGACCCCTTCTCCCACCGTGCCTGTGTTACTTCATGAAGGATGTACCTCAATGGTGGGAAGGCGTGTGGGAGGGAAAGATCACATGACTAGCGGGAAGGGGAGTAAGGAGAGAGTGTCTGTGCTGTAACCTCATTCCCATTAGACCCCATTTCTTTTTTTTTTCTGGCTAGGGTGTGCTTCTTTTTTTTATTTTAAAGAGGGTAAAACAAAACAGAACAAAGCAGATCAGAAGAAAACAATGTGATACATGAGATCAACAGTGGCTACCATAATACCTCTTATTTTCTTCTAAATAGTTGTCTATATCTTCACACACAATGAGTTCATACAAAACAAAATAGGATTAAACTGATCAGAACAGAGTAATGAAGGCATTACAGGCCTTTAAAACCAGACAATAGGAAAATCAACAATGCCTGCCATAATGTCTCTTGTTCTCTTCAAAATAGCTGTCCATACTTTCATGTATGTTGAAATTAAACAATACAAAACAGACTAAAGTTACCCCAAACAAAGAATAAAAGCATTACTGGACTTCACAGCACGACGATAGGGAATCAGCAATGGATACTGTTATGTCTCTTTTTCTTCAAAGCAACTGTTCATTTCATCACGCATAGTACAATTATAAACTGTTTAGAGAAGTTCTAGGCATGAATAACTCTCTACATGTACACCTATCGATTCTGCATTAGAGGGAGAAACAAAACAAATTACTAGAAAAACAAGAAACAAAAAAGACAAATAAATAACAATAGCAAAGAGCCCCAAACAATGATGGTACAGGCCTTCAAAACAAGGTGGTGGGAACAGAACTAAGGTGGTTATTTTGCATGTGACCTTCAAATGAGTTCCTCAGATCACCAGACACAAACATGCAAAATTGTTCCAATTCTATCACTGTTACCTGTTTGGTTCCAAGAACAGAATTTGTAGCACAATTGTCTTAGCTATCCTAAGTAGGTTTACACAAATTTAGATATTTTTTCTTTTCCCTTCCTTTCCCCTCTCTCCCTTTTGAGATATTATTTTCCCCCTTTGAGCAGATTGTTACCCTTTCACTGTATTTATGAATGATTTTGTATCTTATGTACTCTTACCATTTCATATCCTAGGGAGACAATATGGTATTTACTCATGTGAGTTTGATTTATTTCACTTATGAGTATGGTCTCAAGTTGCATCCATTTATTTATAAATATCTCAATGTAATCATTCTTTATAGCTGAGTAGTACTCCACTGCATAAAAATACCACAACGTTTTTATCCATTCCTCAGTTGAGGGACACTTAGGTTGTTTCCAAGATTTGGCTATTACAAATTGTACCGCTATAACCATGAGTGCACATATATCACTGTGGTATGATGCTTTCAGTTCTTCTGGGAATATACCTAGAAGTGGAATAGCTGGGTCAAATGGGACTTCCAATCTCAGCTTTTTGAGGAACCTCCAGACTGATCCCCACAGGGGTTGCACCATTCTACACTCCCACCAACAGTGCAGGAGAGTTCCTTTTTCCCTGCAGTGTCTCCAGCATTTATCATTGGTAGTTTTCTTCATCCTGGCCATTCTTTCAGGAGTGAGACAGAATCTCAGTGTAGTTTTAATTTGCATTTCTCTAATGACCAATGATGCTGAACATTTTTTGTGTATTTGCCATTTGTATTTTTTGAGAACTGTATATTCATGTCAGATGCCCATTTTTGGGTTGATAGACCCCCTTTTTTACAGGTCTCCACCACCCCGGGGACCGAGCCCCAAACATGAATATTTGGGGCATACATTCAAATCACAGATAAGCCCAGCAGCAGCATTTCCTAAGTGACATCCTGACCCATCTTTTCCTAGCCCAGCATCCTCCCTGGTGGGTAGAATTCTCCTCCAGGACTTCTCCATATCTCTGTACACACACAGGTACACGTGCGTACACACGTGCACATACATGTACTGCAGACTTGGCATCTGGGGACAGGTGGGGAGGAGCTTTACATCACCCCCCAAGTCTTCATCTGATGCTTACAGTAGTCCCAGGGAAAGGACAGAGATGTGTAAAGATGACAAAACTGCCCCAAAGTGAGGCGAGCCGCCCCGGGGAATAGCTGAGGTAAGCATTCTTCGCCTGTACTCAGGGGCATCACGGACAGGAACCAGGAAAACACGACAGAAGTGGACACCAAAGATGAAAAGCCATCCCAAAACTCTGAATGATGCCTACAAATCACTGTTTATTCATAAATGATTTAACAATCATAAATTGTTATGTAAGACTTTAAAAAGGATACAATGAAAGGTCAATAAAAGGCATCGTCAGGTGTTTTTATGCAGAGAGGAACAGAGGACAGAGGGTTTAGGGGTAACAATGGAGATAGAGACAGGGCTCTGCTCCCTTCAGTCTCAGAGGGGTGGCATGTGTATCCAGACCCCAGGGAGAAAGTCCCTGGGAAGGAAAAGAGACCCTGGACTACGGGGATGCACACCAGAATACAGCATGGGGCTACATCTAGGGGCTGCTGACCTGGAGAGCTGCCGGTCACTCCTGGCTGTGTGGATCCTGTGCACTACGAGCTGGACCAGCAGTTACAACCCAAAGAGCAGAGGAGGAGAGCTGTCTGAAGGCCGTCACGTCACGACCCCGACTCAAACCTCAGTGTCAGACCAGCAAGTGGCAGCAATAAGGAGCGGGGGGCTCTTCCTGCTCCCCACCTCATCTGTGATCAGCCTGCACCCGGTGGAACAGAGGAGCGATGCTGAAGTTTAAACAGGAGCTCTCAAGGACTTCCATTTTCAGAAATACCGCAAACCAGGTAACCTGGTTACCTCCCGAAACACGCTGCAAACTGCTGGCAAAATGGAAAAGAAAGGCTTTAGATGCATCACTGGGCTTGAAAGAAATAAAGACGCAAAAGATGAAAGGGAAGCAAATATTACATCTGCAAGTACATGAGCACCCCTCAAAACACACACCCGCAAGCCCTCTCCGCCAGCCTGCTCTAGGGGACACTGGCCTTCTCTCAGTACACAGGGCCTTGGGTTTTAATGCTGGGAAGAAGCCCTCCCTCTCCCCCTCCACACACACAAAGCAGCATGCACCCTGGTAAAGTGTGTCCACTGTCAGCCATGTCGGGGACATGGGACTTGCTCTGGGCTCCAGAGTTGGGAGAACGATTTCCTTTAGACTTGGTCACCAGTGGGTAGGATTTGTGTGATCATATTCGGCTGTCTAGAACCTGCATGGTCCAGAAAATCCCAAGTCAGAATTTGGGTAAGAAAAGCAGCCGTGGACTGTTGATACCATCAGAGCGCACAGGAGGAACAAACCCGAAACACTGCGCCGGGCGGCACCCACAGAGACAGTGCACACGATCAAATCCCCGCAAAGGCCAGCTTACCCGTCCAAGTTATAGTGGCAAGGCAATACCAAGTTGGTAAGCAAAGAAATACAAAAACAGTAGAACCACCAAATCAGGATCTAGAAGTTGATTTTAAATAATTAAAGACACAAGGCACAGTAAATATCTCAATAGATGAGAAAAATGTGCTTTTTATCTCTGCCCAGGTCATCATGACCTCAGCACGGTGACCCCACCTCCTTCAGCACACACCCCCTGGCCCCTACCAGCTCCAGGGCCCAGCAGTTTCAAGCCCCCACCTGCTCCTGCCCTGGGCTACCCCAGCCCTGGGGCCCCCAAAGGTCCTCCATCCATCCGTGACCATGGACAATCTGGGTGTCAGAAGGTGCTGCTTCAGGCAGCCCCAAAGGAGACTTTGGCATGGGGAAGGATGGATGCTGCCCTTGTGGACCCCACTGCGCACCCAGCAACGCCAGTCTGCCCTTCTGTCGGGCCTGCCTGTCTCACCTGTGAGGTCACTCATCATTATACTGACTGGGCCCACGTGGGTACTGCACGTTCATCTCCTTCTCCCAGCTGATAAGTAACACGGAAAACCTGAAGGGCAGACAGGTCACCCACATCCCCAAGGCATTTTGCTTGAGTTCCCTAGGGTTGCTGGAATGATACACTTAGAACTTAGTGGTGTAAACTAACCTAATGTCTGAGCTTACAGTCCTAGAGCCAGAGGACCAATATGGGTCTCACTTGTCTAAAACCCGGCCGAGCTGCTGGCCGAGCTGCACCCCTTTCTGGGAAGAATCTGTCCCCCGCCTCTGAGGACTTCTACAGGCTCTTTCCTTGGCTGGTGGCCGCTTCCTCCAGCTCCAAAGCCACAAAATCAGGCTGAAATCTGTGCTGTTGTCTGTTCACCCTCCTGCTTGTTTACCTTGGTCCCACCGGGATAGTCCAGGACCCTAATTCCTCTTTGCCACGGAGGTTACATCTTCACAGGTTCTGAAAAGTAGGATGTGGCCAACTTCGGGCCATTAACCCTGCCTTTCACAAAGTGGGGCTCGGAGCCCTCACATCCTCCAGTACTGCCCACCTGGGTCTGCGGCCGGGCAGGCCTGGGCAGCATGGGCCTTAGGGACCTCCAAGCAACCGAGGTACTGAGGGCACGTGCGGCCTGCTCTGGGCTCCCAGGTTGGAGCTGGACCCGAAGAGCAGGAAACCGAGCCACGGACAGGGAGAAAATCACTGACCTTCGCTGCAAAGCAATTTCAAACCTGGCGTTCACCCGCACCTGCTGGGCAGGCTCCAGCGAGCGGCGCTCTGCCAGGCGGGACTCACGGCGACGCCACAGTGCCCCCTGCCGGCCGGGGCCCCCACGCGCAAACGCTGCAGCCCAAGTCCTGCACCTGGGCGCTCACCGGCCAGGAAGGTCAGTCCTGTCCCACCGCCTCTGGCCTGGGCAGGGCGATGCCATCTGCTGGGTGGAGCTCGGACAAGTCAACGGACTTAGGTGGATAGGAGGTGGAAGGCAAGAGAGTTCTGGGTTCCTCTCCTCGTTTGATCTGGAAAACTCACGAATCAAACCCAGCACTGTGAGCCTGTGGGGACCCCAGCCAGCCAGCTTCCATCCCCTGCGCGTGGACACAGCAGTCCAGCCGTGTCGATAGGAGTTCTGTGAGCTTCAGGCACCCATCAAGCTGTGAGCCCAGCATGTGCTGTTGGTCAGAATGCCAAAAATGAACACGCGCGCACGCGTTGTTAGTACCTCCTTCATCCACACTGTGGACACAGCATGTGTCGTCCAAACTATCAAACATTTTACTTCATTTTTCTTATTGTATCTGTTATCACACATGTGTACACGCACGTATGTGGTATTCCTAGCACTTAAGAAAACTGCTTTGAGCTGTATGCATTGCTCAGTTAATATTTACTGACTCGAGGAAGTCTCGATTTAGTAAACTAATTCATTAAGTTCCCTAAAATTACGAGAATTCTATTACCCATTTTTACAGAAGAAAAAGCTGAGGAAGGGGACCGTAAGTAGCAGACATGGACAGATTCAACTCTTAGTGTTGCAGCTGGGAGGAAACCCAGCTCTCCTGACTCTGCTCTCAGTGCCCTTCACCCCCATAAAAAGGGTGATTATTGGGTAACACAGAGAGAAATAAGAAACTGCTGATTACCTTAAATTTTATTTTATTAATCTTAAGTAATGAATTAGTTAATAAAACTCATAGGGTAAAATGATGAGCTCTATCTGCTTCAAAATCTCTTCCAAATCATTAATAAAATATTTCAGGTACATTTAAATATGTTTATATAATATTTAAATATTATATATTCACAGTTCTACTGCACAATAATAAGGAAAAAGGCAGAAATCACATAGAAATCAAAATTATATAGCAAGGAGCTGACTTGGTCCTGTAGACGTCCACTGATCCTTAAGGTCCCAGGGCCTTAACCCACTGAGCCATGCACCAAGAGTGTGGCCAATGGGAAGGCCCGCTTGGGCTTGGTGCTCCCTGCAGTCTGTAGCCTGGGTAGGATACTTGGGACAGAAAGAGGGCTGTTGTCAACTGCTGCTTGGTTCTTTGCCTCTTCACTATTTGTCTGCCTTCTGCCTGCCATGAACTGTTCCTCCTCTGGGATGCACCTCTGTAGGCCATCCTGCCTTGGAACCAGTCGACTATGAACTGAACCCTCTATGAACTGTGAGCTAAATAAACCTTTCCTCATTTAACTTGGGGTGCTGGGTATTTTGTCTGAGCAATGAGAAAACAAAATAAGAAAGGCCCCATACCCCACAGTAAGAAGCCAGGCCTGGCTGGGTTGCCCTCAGAAATAGCTGGTTGTCACGTGTGTGTGATAAGTACCTGAACCTCTGCCCAGCTGCCTCTGACCAGCACAGATGTGAAATCTGGCTACCTGCCCTATCTACTACCAACACATAGTCTGGAACAGGGTGAGCACCCCAAAAGCCCATAGGCCAAGAGGCTGGATGGAAAAAAATCATGACTTGCTGGCCTCCAGAACTGTAGATCTTGGAAGGGAATCACTTATTCAAAAATACAGAAAAAAAATTCTTTTTCTGTTTTGGATTCATTCCCCCACACACACTTTCGTCCTCACTGGTTTATTGGGGTGCGGGGGATTCTCCTTTGTATTGCTTTTCTTTTATTACTTTTCTCTTTTTCCTTTTAAAATCTTTTACTGTTTATTTTCCACATTATTTCTTTTTTCCTTTTTGCTATCATCTTCTACTTATTTTTCTTTATAAAATTCTATAAATATTCTTTTATTTGATAGGATTCTTTGTCTCACTTTTCTCTCCTCCTCATCATCTCCCACTGTTTAATTTTTCAAACTTTTCTTCTTGCATTTTCCCATTTCCAACTCCCTTTATCAGCGATGGGGAACCTGTTAGAGTTTTCAGTGGTAACAGCCACTGCGGCTCACGTGCCGTAGGTTCACCACCACTGCCCTATATCTTTAATAGTATAATTATTACACTTTATTCATCCTTCAATAGTCAACTCTATGTTACTATTGTTAAATTATTTTCTATCATTAGTGGAAGTATACTCATATTTGCTGTATGCTAATATTTGGTATGTCTTCAAGAGTTCATACTATGATTAAAGATTTCTAAGTTTAAAGGTGATTCATTAATGGTTGTTATGGTAGGTCAATATCCAGTTTGTTTTGGACAATATTACTGTTGCAGATTTACTTGATTTTTCCAGGTGTCTTAATTACTTTTCTGATTGTGGAGACAAAATACCTGATGCCCCATGTTAAGGGAGAAAGGTTAACTTAGCTCACGGTTTGTAGAGGTTTCAGTCCATGTTGTCTGACTCCAAGACAGAGTGGCTCATGGCAGAGGGGCAACAGTTCATGGTGGTGAAGGCAGCAAAAGCAGTGAGAGGCAGTATTGCCTCTGGATTGTATCCAGTCTACTGAGATTAGGGAAGTGCCAATCCAACCAGTGGAATGATCCAGCAATCACCCATCCTTAATCCCAGCACCGCACTATGAATCAATCACACACTCTAAATTCAGCTACCTCCCAAAATACTCTATAACTACATGAGGCTTTGGGGTCACATTCAGACACAGATCATAATACCAAGATTGCTATTATGTTTTCTCTGTATGCCAGTACTTGGAATAATTTTGCGACATTAAGAATATTTCAGTGCATTCCTGGAGAACCGGGTACTGGGCCAATTACACTGCACCAACCTCCCTAAAGTAACAGAGGTAGCTGGGACTCTGACAGACGCAAAGGATTGTAGTCAGCCATGCCCTCCCTGAACGCATCGATGAAAAGCAGACTAAAGTTATTACCATATGAGCAACAAAGTCTCTCCACTGTGTGACCATACACATAAGCACAAAATAAAATAAAATTAAATAAATAGAAAACAAAACAAAAGACGTGAGAAAACAAGGCAACAAAATGCTCTTAAAACTCCCAACTCTCCAAAAGCCAGTCCATGAGGCATTGAGGGAGAGGAAAACAAAAGCGACACACAGCCCAGTTATTCAAAAGGATAACAGAGGAGATTAAAAACAGATCAGTGAGGTGCTAAAGGGGATCACAGAAGATACAACTAATGAGATCATGGACCTGATAAAAAAATCTTACAAAATACTAATAAAAAGCTAGTTGAGCTAATGACATAAAACATGAATGATCAGTCTAGCAAAAAGCAAGAGTCCATGAAAAAGTTCCAAACAGAAATCTAGGAAATGAGAAACTACATTGAAAGTGTGTGCAGCACAAGTGACCAAGGTGAGGACAGGACACCAGAATTAGAGGACAGAGAAGCTTGCAAAGGTCAGTTACTTGAAGATACCAGAAAAATAACAAGAGAAGATGAAAAGTGGAACCACCAGCATCTACACAGCACAAAGACTAATCTAAAATAAAGTGAAATAAATGACAAATTAGAAGACAATACAAAGGGCATAAAAAAAATCTCTTTATGGAAATAATCACAGAAAACTTTCCAAATACAGGAAAAGATTTAAACATTAGTGATATATAGAGAGCCCCCAAATAGCCAGAATCAAAAAAGAATCCCTGCATATCATCTCATACTTAAAATTCCAGAAGTCCAACGTAAGGACAGAATTTTAAAGGAGCCAGAGAAAAAGCAATAAATCACTTATAAAGGCAAACCTACTAGAATTATAGCTGACTTTTCAACATAAACTTTAAAAGCCAGGAGAGCTTGGAGCAAAATGTTTCAAGTCCTAAAACATAACAATCTCCAACTCAGGTTTATATATCCTTTAAGACTGTCTTTCAAAACTCATGGTAAAATAAAGTATTTCCATGACAAAGAGCACCTCAAGAAATTCATAGCCACCAAATCAGCACTAAAATGAAATTCTAAAGGATATACTAGAAAGAGACAATGAAAATAACAATGAAAAAAAATCTAATAGAATGAATATACCAGGCAGGATCAGTAGTTAAGCAAAAAAGAAGGGGAAAAACAGGAAATCAGCAACAGGAAACTAATGCAATTACAGGAATAAGTCAATACCCTTCAGTAACAACTCTCAATGTGAATGATCTCAATTCCCCAAGCAAAAGACATGGATTGGCAGAATGGATCAAGAAACAATACTCAACAATATGTACTATACAGAAACCACAATCCCCAAAGAAATATACTGATTAAAAATCAAAGGATGTAAAACAATATTCCATGCAACAGGAACATGGAAAAGCACAGCAGTAACTAGCCTAATTTGAAAATATGGATTTCAAGCCAAAATTGATAAGAGGAGACAAAGAAGGCCATTAAGTACTGGTTAAGAGAACAGTAGGAGGAGATAGCAATTATAAATATATATGCACCAAACACTAGCACACCCAACATTATAAAACAAATTCTACTGACCATAAAAAAAATCAGACAAAAACAAACACAATTATGAGAGAAAAGACCCAAATCAATACAATTAGAAATGAAAAAGGCAAAAATCACAACAGATTTTTCCAAAATGTAGATCATTGGTAACTATTCTGAGAACCTGTACTCTAATATAATGGAGAAATCAGAGGAAATGGAGAGATTCCTTGATACCTATGAACCACCAAATCTGAACCAAGAAAATATGGAAACCCTGAATAATTCAATGTCATGCAATGACATTGAAAAAATAATTTTTAAACATCTACCAACTAAGAAAAGCCTAGGTCCTGATAGATTCACTGACTGACCAATTCTACAAGAAATTTAGGGAAGGCCTAATGCCAATACTCTTCAAACTCTTTAATGAAATAAGAAGGAAGGAGTACCCACAAAGCCATTTCTGGAAGCTAGTGTTACCCTGATTCCAAAGCCAGAAAAAGACCCACTCAAAAAAGAGAACTACAGGCTAACCACTTTAATGAACATAGATGCAAAAATCCTTATGGGCAAAAAGAATGCAATGAATCATCAAAAAGATACTTCAAGACCAAGTATGATTCATCTCAGAGATGCAGAGATAGTTCAACATACAAAAATCAATAAACATATTACATCACATAAACAGAAACAAGGATGAAAGTCACATGATCACTTCAACTGATGCAGAAAAATCCTTTGCCAAAGTCCAACAACCATTCATGGTATAGAAGTTATTTATGTCAAACTAATGATCAGCATCACATTAGATCAGGAGATACTAAACACTTTTCCTCTAAAATGAAAAACAAGACAATGATATCTGCTATCACTACTGATGTTCAATATAGTTCTCAAAATATTAGCAAAATAATCAGGAAAAGAAAGGAAAGGAAAGGGATATACATAGCAAAGGAAAAGGTAAAAAAAATCATTACTTACAGATAATATGATCTTCTCCATAGAAGACCCAAAGAATTCCACCTGAGGACTCCTATAATTAATAAATTCAGTAGCATTGCAGGATACAAATTAATACACAAAAATCAATAGTGTGTCTATATACCAACAATAAACACACCAAGAAAGAAATTAGGGAAACAATACCTTTTACAGTACTATCAAGAAAAACTAAATCCTTAGGAATTAACATAACCAAGGAAGTGAAAGACCTCTAAAATGAAAATCATAGTTCTCTTAGTTACTTTTCTCTCATTGCTATCACGAAACACCTGACACCCAAAATGAAGGAAGGAAAGGTTTATTTAGCTTACAAATTTTGAAGGTTTCAGTCCATACCCACCTGGCTTCAAGGCAGGGTGGCATAGCTGAGGGTTAGTTATAGGGGCTACAGCAGATACCAGAAGCAACCAGAGCAGAAGGGCAAAATGGAGGAGCAAGCCTCTTTTCCTTCCTTCCTTCCTCTGCAAGCTCCCCACCCCAGGGCAGGCACAGCACTCACACCACCAATCTCTGCACTGAACCGTGAACTAATCACAAACTGTAGATTTGGTCACCTTTAAAAGATCTGCCCTCACCCATGACTGCATGAGGCTTTGCAGGGCTATCCAGACATAAACCATAACAGTACTCTGAAAAAGTAAATTGAAGAGGACATCAGAAAATGAAAAGGTAACCCCTATTCCTGGATAGGTAGGACCAATTATAGTCAAATATCATACTTCCAAAACTGGTATACAGATTTATACAATCCTAATCAAAGTACCCATAAAATTCCTCACAAAACTTAAGAAAACAATCCTAAAATTTGTACGGAACCATGAAATACCTAGAATAGCAAAAGTCATCCTGGGAAACAAGAGCAAGACAATAGGCATCCCAAACCCAGACTTCAAGTTAGAGCTAAGGTGATAAAACAGTACTGTTTGGGGGGAACCAATAAGTAAAACATATGGATCAATGGAACAGAACAGAGGATACAGGAACAACTCTAAGCACATTCAGCTACCTGAGCTTTGATGAAAGGGCCAAAAATCTTACACTGATGGAAAAATAGCTTCTCTGATCAATGATGCTGGGAAAACTATCTACATGCCGAAGACTGAATCTAACCCGTATCTCTCATCTTGTACTAAACTAAACTAAAAATGGATCTAAGATCTAAATATTAAAACCAAAAACACTTAATCTGCTGGAAGATAAAAAAAATTAAATTCTTTAAGACATAAACATAAGCAAGGGCTTTCTGAACATTACTCCAATTGTACATGAAGCAATACAAAGCATCAATACGTGGGATCATACTAAACTAAAAAGCACAGCACAGCAAAGGAAACAATCAACAGAGTAAACATACAATCTACAGAACAGGGAGATCTTTTGCTAGCTACTCCTCTGATAGGCGTAACATCTAGAGTTTAGGAAGACTAGTATCTAGAACTTATAAAGAACTTGGGAAAATCAGACTCCCCCAGAATAAAAGACTCAGTCAAAAAATGGGCAATTGAAATGAATAGACACATCTCAGAAGAGGCACAAATGGCCGATTAATAGATAAAAAATGGTCAGCGTCTATGGTCATCAGAGAAATGCAAATTAAAACCACATAGATATTCCATCTCCTTCCAGAAAGACTATCAAGAATCAAAAACATAACAAGTCCTAGCATGGCTATGGGAAAAGGGTGTCCTTCTATCTCGCTGGCAGGAATGTAAAATAGCTCAACCATGATAGAAATCAGTGTGGAGACTCCTTAAAACACTAAAAATAGAAATTCCATCAGATTCAACTCTTTCTCTTTTAGGTGTCTTCCTCAAAGAACTAATGTCATCATATTACAGAGATGCATGCACACCCGAATTTATAGCGGCACAAGTCACAAGAGCTAAATCTTGGAAACGTACTACATGTCCATCAATGGCCATGGATGAATGGATAAAGGAAATGTTTATTCATGTACAATGGAGTACTGCTCTTCCATAAATAAAGATGAACTTGAGTTTTTGTTTTAATTACTGTCTTCTCATTGCTGAGACAAAATACCCAACATCCCAAATTAAGAAAGGAAAATCCAGAAATTCAAATTACCTCTTAAATTTTTTAGATACATCATCTAGCACTTAGTCAAAAATGGCCAGGCATAACAAAAAAATAAATTGCAAAATTCAAGATCTGAAGTTATTAGAAACAAACTTCTTTATGGCTGTAATTAATTGGTTCAAGAAATACAACAGAATATCAGAATAGAATGACAAAGTATAAAAGGGTTCAAATAAAAATCTTACAACTTAGAACATCGAAAACAATTATGAACTCAAAAGATGGATTTAGCTGGGGATTTAGCTCAGCGGCATAAGCACCTGGCTGGCAAGCACAAGGTTGTGAGTTTGATCCCTGGTACCAAAGGAAAAAAAAAGATGGGGTTAGCAGGAGCTTGATTTCAACTAAAGAAAAAATTACTGAATTTGGAGAAAGACCCAGAAAATATACACACTAAGATACGGAGAGACAAAAGGTTGGAAGTAGGGAAAGAAATGTAGGAAGTACACAGGATAAGGGAGAATATCTGGCATAAATAATTAAAACTCACAGAAGGAAAGGAAAAGAGCATTTTCAAAAATTGATAGAAACAGGGGCTGAGGATTTAGCTCAGCGGCATAAGCGCCTGCCTTGCAAGCAGGCAGTCGTGAGTTCGATCCCTGGTACCGGTAAAAACGAAAAAGACCAAAACAAAAAAATTGATAGAAACAGCAAAATAGTAACACTGTAAGTTCAAAGAAAAATAGAAACAATACTATGTTGTCTAGGCATATCACAGTCTACTGATAGAAGACAAAGAGAGATCTGAAAGCATGTTAAAAAAAAAAAAAACCCAAAGGGACAACATGAGGCCTGAAAACTGACTGCAAAACAGAAATAACAGAAAGGCATCTTGAAGGAGCTGTCACGTTGGATTTTAGACCCAGTGAAAATTTACTTCCAAACATGGAGAAGTAATAAAGAAGCTTAAGGACAAACAGCACTGAGAAATTCATTATCAAAAAGAAAAAATTTAATAGAATATTCTAATTTATCTCTTTATTTATTGATACCAGAGATTAGACAGACTCATGACCTCACACTTGTCAGGCAGGTGCTTATGCTGCTGAGTTAAACTCTCGGCCCTCTAATTTAAAATATTCCTACAAAGAACTTATGCAGACAGTCTTGCCCATGAATTCTCCTGAACACTTAAGAACTAACACTAATCCCACAAGAAAATCTCCCAGAATGTAGGAGCAGAGGGAACAGAGGCAGTTACATGCCACATTAACAAGGGAGGAAATTACATGGTTAATGCTTAGAGAAATTTTAAAGATAGAACTAAATTAAGTGATATACTATATTCATGGATAAGGATACTCAACATTCAAAGAACAATTTTCCTCAACTACATGTATGCGATTTGATTCTAAAAATCCCACAGATTTTCACCCACAATAACTTGGACAGATCTCCAGAAGGCATGCTGAATGAAAAGACCACCAACTTCAACAGCTTACAGAGTATACGGCTCCCTTTATACATAACATCCTTAAATAATGAAATTATAGAGATAGAAGACAGAGCTAGTTACCTAGGGTTAGTGTCAGGAGTTTTAGGGGATGGCTCACGCAATGAGGCAGGAGAAAGCAACTAGAGGAAGAAATAAAATAGTCATTATTTACTGACACCGTGATGCATGCATTAAAAAGTGACAAAACCAGGTAAAACGCTACAGTCAATGAAGTAACTTATCAAGATCACCGGCTACCAGATCACTACGAGAATTTTTTATTTCCTCCCCCAAAACCTGTTTATCTAAATCTAACTATAAGGAAATGATCTAAATCTAGGTTATGGGGCACTTTACAGAGTGGATTCTCCAAATATGTCGATGTCATGGGGGGAGCGGGGGTCAAGGAGGATCATGGCTGTAAACCAAAGGGGGCTCACCGTGAGTGAATGTTTCCTGTAATCTGTAGACTGGACACCCCCACCTGCAAAATACCTCTATATGCCATATTTATATGAGACATAGATATATATGGCATAAAATTCACTACAGTGTTTTTTAAAGGATAATATCCAGTGCTTTTGAATGCTCTTGAGTTGTGCAATTGAGATCAGTATGGAATTCCAAGTCTCTTTCATTACCAGCCCCCCCCCCATACACACACACCCTCATTTACTCATGAGTGGTCTTTGCATCTCCAGAATCTTCCCCACCTCTGCAGCTCTGATGACTCTGGCTATGCTCATCCCGAACATATTTGTGAAATTAAACAATCCATGGTCTTTGGTGTCTGGCTTCCTTCACTTCCATGTCACTAACATTTCATTCAAGTTTTCAAGGTCCTTCTATGTGTTAGCATGTTCATTTTTCTGTGTATGTCACACTAAAGACTAAGTCCAGGACTCTGGTGTCTTAAGCACATGATTTACTGCTGAGCTACAACCCCAATCCCTTCATATTTTTTTTGAGACAGGGTCTCACTATGTAGTCCAGGCTGGCTTTTGAATGCATTTTTGTAACCCAGGATGGCCTCAAACTCACAGCAATCCTCCTGCCTCGGCCTCCCAAGTGCTAGACTTACAGGCATGCACCACCTCCCAGAACTTCATATCCTTTTGTGGCTGGCTAGGTAATATTCCGTTCTTTGGATCCATCACACTGTATTCACACATTCTTCCAATGATGGGCATGTGGTGTTTCCACCTGTGACTGTTAGGAACAACACTGCCGTGAAGAAGCACGCACACATTCCGTGAGAACATATGCTTTCGATTCTCCCGGATACATAACCTAGAAGTGGAACTGCTTTGGCACGTGGGAACTCTATGTCTAGCTTCCTGAGGAGCTGCCAAACCATTTTTCATAGCTGCTGCACCATTTCCCGTCCCTCCCAACAATGTCTGAAGGTTCCAATTTCTCTACATGCTTGTCAACACTTGTGATTTGGGGTGTGCTTTATTACAGCCATCCTAGAGCGTGTGAAACGGTAACTCATGAGGGTTTTGATTTCCATTTCCCTAGTGACTAGAGCTATTGCACATCTTTTCACGTGTTTATCTGGCAGTTTCCACACCTTCTTTGGAGAAATGTTTATTCAAATAATTTCTCCACTCTTATCTTTTTGTTACTGAGCTGTATAAATTCTCGATGTGCTCTGCAAACTAGACATTGACCAGAGGCATGGCTTGTAAGTATTTTCTTTCAGTGTGTGGGCTGACTTTGTATTTTCTTCACAGTGTTCATTGATGAACAACTTTTTAACTTTGATGACATCCAAATTATCTATTTTCTTTGATTACTTATACCTTTGCATCACATCCAAGATCACATGGTCTAATCCAAGGTCACAAATTTTCAAATCTATCTTTTCTTCTAGTAATTTTATAATTTTAGCTCTCACATTTAGATCTTTGAGCCTTATGCATTGCAAATCCAGAATCCCTCATCCATAACCCCAGATCCAAAACGCACTAAAATTCTGTACACACACACATGCACACTAGCTAGGACAAAGACCTAACTTACCCTGGTCATTTATGTCCTTAATTTAGTCCCACATTATAGAAACTGTTCATATGTTTGCCTAAAAAATAGATAAATGTGCTTAATAACAAAATGTCCTTCCAAGAACCTGCCAGGGTTTTAGGTAACAAAGCTTTCAAACTTTTTCTTAAAAACTCAAGCATTTCATAAGTCTGAAGTTGTCCCCACGGGTTTGAACTGTGGTCCCGACGGCCCTCCTCAAGGACTGCAGTGAGAGTTCCTCCTTTTTTTTAATCAGGCGAGCAGTTTTGTTCCATCACTCAGTACCACCACAATGTACTGCGGTCCAAAGCAAGGGACCGGCTGACATGGCATGGAATCTCCCAGATTGGAAGCTGGAACAGACCTTTCTACTTTGTAAACTGAGAATCCCAGGGATGTGCTAGATAGTGACGGAAGCTGACTGATCCCGGAGCTCTTTCTTTGCCTCCCAAAGAGTCTGCTGCCCACGGTCCCTGCCCCCTGCTCCTCCATGGGGAGCCAACAGCAGCCAAGGCCTTCACTGTCACTGCTCAGCCTCCAGACATTGACAGGATGGACAGCCCTGCTTCCCTCGTCCAGCTCTAGGTGACAGCACTTACCCAGCCCCTATCACAGGGCCCTTCTCTTCATCGTGGAGAAAACCACATTTCAGTCAGGACCCTTTTCTCATAGTAACAGCTGAGGACTTCGAAGGAGCTGAGGTTGTCCCCTACGTGCATGTTCATCCCTTAGCCCACCACCACTACCTGGACGTCAGCAGATGACACGAGACTCCGGGGCAGAGCAAAGGAACGTGACTGTTCACTGCACAGCAGCATCACGAAATGCAGACCTCAAATTCATTTCCCAGGGCTGCTGTAACATGTTACCATAACCTGGTGGCTTCGCACAGCGTAAGCTGATTCTCTCCCAAGGCTGAAGGCCAGACTGCCGAAATCAAGGTGCTGGTGGGGCCGGCTTGTCCGCACTGCTCTGAGGGAGAATCTCATCTGGGCTTCGCCTTTCTTCCACCGCCAGCCGGGGGCTGGCAATCCCGGGCCTTTCCTGGCGTGGCCACTTCCCTCGGGTCTCTCTCTGTCTTCCCACACTGTCTTCCATTGCATTTCCTCCATGTCTTTCCTCAAGGACACCCGTTGTTTGACTTAAGGCTCAAAGATCCTTGCCTGTCTATAAAAGATCCTCCTTCCAACTCTGGTCACACCAGCAAGTGCTGTGGGTGAGGTTCAAATATATCCATTGGAGGACTCAGCTCAACCCACCACTCCCCAAACCCTACGAGGAGTAATGGTACGACAAGCACAGGTGGACACCAGGCAGGTGGCAATTTTGACCCAGGCTAAGGCACCCTGATCCTAGGAATCATTAATCTTCCCTAAGGAGCTGCCAGCTGGACTGTCCAATCTCCGCCCCACAGGGAGACATTTTCTTTGCTAGACTGAGCAGCAAACAGACCCAGGCTTGTTCTATAGGGGGAGACATGACGGTGCTCCTGGGATTGCTCACTGTACAAACATCCTTGGAAAGACAGCCCAGGCTGAAACCATCTCTAGTGTTGGTGCTTATGCTTACAACATGTGCAAACCAGCAGGACACTTGCTGAGAGCGAGCTGTCTCGGGACAAGATGGGGCCTACCTGGGGCAGGAGACGGCAGGCCAGCTGCTCCAGAGGCCACAGGGTCCCTGAGCCGAGCTTGACCTGGGCTTGCTGGTTGGCCACTTCTTCATCCCATTTGCCCACTGTCTTCCATGTAAGACACAAAGAGCCAGCTAAGAGCACTGAACCACCATAGCACGTGGCAGCGTGAGGGTCAGGGTTGGTACGCACTGTCATTGCTGTGGCATGGCCACTACTTTGGGCTGGTGAGGTAGGCAAGGCCTGACCCCTGCCTTCTACCAGAGAGCCCAACAGAGAGTGCAGGGGTGGTGGCAGTTGGTGGGCGCCATGCAAGCAGCTCAAACAGGACCCACTTGAATGTGGATCATCTGTACCCAAACCAAAGCCAGGGTGTCTGATGCACAGGCAGGGGCTCTAATCAGCCTACGCAGCCAGGAAGTGTGGGGTGGCTGTGGACAGCTCACCTCCAGGGTCATCTTGTCTAGGACTTCATGAGTCACAAGCCAGTTGCCACTAGAAGGGGCAGAGATGCAGGATGGGAAACTCTTTAGTTTCAAGTCATTCATGAAGTCTAAAGTTCACATTATGGGCCGGGCATTTAGCTCGGTGTCATAAGTGCCTGCCTGACAAGCACGAGGTTGTAAGTTCAATCTCTGGTACCATCAAAAAAAAAAAAAAAAAAAAAAGTTCCCATTACTCTAACAAGTTCCCAAACAGACCCCGCTGTGAGCATGACTTTAATGATTCCCCCAAGACAGCATTTCAGTTCAGCAGGAAGGAAGGACACTTAGGATAGGGTCCTGGCATAACTGGCCTTCAGCCAGAAGTCCACAGGCTGGGCTCATTCTGTACTATGTGCAAAGCCCAAATCAAGACAAACAAAAGACTTCAATGCAAGAACAAGTGCTGCTCCTTGAATCTTAGCATATAAGAAATTCGACCTGCATGAAGTCTCCACCCAAGCCAGTATCGCTGGTTGTGCCACTGCTGAAACTTCTAAATGGCAAAAGGGACCACAAACAAATCTGACCCACATGCAACTGTGGAAAAGAGATTTGCCGTGCTGGTGAGAAACGGAGGCCACGGCACAGATCTGCTACCAGATGAACTGTATGAAATAGCTGCTTTTGTTGACAAAGCTAAAATAGCAACTCCTTCAGATGGTTTGACCTAGTGAGAACTAAACTCCTAAAAGAGCAGATAGCCAACTGGAAATCTTGGGCTGAAGAGAGGTAATGTGTGCTGTGTCCAAAAAGTCTCTAAAAGAGACTGAGTATGCTCTTCCTGGTCTTGCTTCCCTACTGTTGTTTGGAACTAGGATGTGATGCCTGGCATTCTGGCAGCCACCTTGGAATATGGAGCTAGGTACCAATCTGTTCCCTAGGAAGAGCAAAGTAGAACCCTGGAAGACATCTGGGTCACCCATAAGGTCACAAAGCCACTGCATCTATCCTATTCTGTCTTCTGGGGATTTAGCTTAGCAGCTTAAGTTCCTGCCTGGCAAGCCTGAGGTTGTGAGTTCAATCCCTGGTTCCCACCTCCAAAAAGTCTTTTACAGAAGACAAAAATAAACTTCTATCCAATTTAAGCTTCTGTTATTTTTAGTTCTCCTGCTACATGCTGCTGTGTCTAATCCAATTAACACAGCAATTCACAGAGGAGCAAATCTAACCGGCAAACATAAAAAAGTACTCAGACTTGTTAGCATTTCAAAAACTGCAAATTAAACAACATACCACTGTATACCCATCAAACTAATCAAGAATAAGTGTTAATACATATTGTGGGCAAACATCCCGGGAAAGGGCTTATCTAATACATTGTTGCTGAAACAGGAATTGTTACCTTGTTTTCAGAAAGCAATCTGGAAAAATCTATTCATATCAAAATTTAAAACTATGTATACACTCTCCTCCAGCCATCCCATTCCTAGGAATCTAGCTCCAAATATTAAAGGAATCCAGCTGTGGTGGCCCATGTCTCTAATCCCAGAGTTTAGAAGGCTGAGGCAGAGGATCATGAGTTCAAGGCCAGCCTGGGACAGAGTCAGATCTGTATCAAAAAAGAAAACAAACGCATATGCAAGGCCCTGGGCTCTGTCTCTAGCAATGTTTAAACAAAACAACACTAAACAAGGAATTCCCACACACATAGGCTATATCTGCTATATTGGCATGGCAGCTAACTATAGCAGTGTTTATCCTGGAAAAAAAGCAACACAGTAAATGTCCCTGACAGGGAAACCATTGGACGAATCACAGTTCACTGACACTGGAATAGAACTGTCAGGTTTGATTCCCCTGTTTGCAGAGCAGGTTATGGGACTAGGGTGCAGGATTCTTGAGAAATGCTCTTACAAGCCCCCCTTGAGGAGCGGCCCCTGCCAGCCAGCGTGAAGCTTTGGGGTATCCTCCATCACTTGGGCTTTCAGCAGGCAGCATGCCTAGAGGGAGACTCAGCTCTGAGCATCAGTGGCCATGAGTCCTGGCAGCTGGGGACCTCAGGGGGACCCATGTGCACCCACTACCATCTGCCTTCTGCCCCTGGGTGCACCCGTGTCACACAGTAAGTCACTTCCTGTGGGAGCTGCTGCTTCACTGTCCTCCTGGGGAAACTTCCAAGAGGGAGGCTCAGGGACCAACTATGGTTCCCACGGCTGAGATGGTTCCAAATTCCCAAAGGATGCCCACCATTCCTTCCCTGCAAGCTCTTCCCTCAACTCCTCCGCTGAGCAGATCCCAAGTCTCCGAGCCCGTCCCCCCTCCCTCCTCAGGCCAGGACACTGTGCCCATCCTCTGGCTGTCCACTTCACCTCCTGCCAGGGATGGTTCTAGTGGTGGGGCAGCAGTGTATCCAGCTCCAAGATCCCGTTTTGGAGTCAGTTTCCTGAGATACCCTGATGCCCACCGCTAGAGGTCTGGCTCCAGGACACGGATTCTAAGGAGGGACATTTCCTAGGGAGAGCTTTCAGGTAAGGTATGCAGAACTGGGCTTGCATAAAGGCCTCAGCCCACAGGGAGAGCCGGAGCTAGCTGAGGTGGGCGGAACTGTTTTGATGCCTTGCATTGAGCAACAGTGCAAAGCAGGTCTCCTGGGAAGGACCCCCAGGCTTGGGTGATGCAGCTCCGGGGCCAAGGAAGTGCCCGGAGACCAGGCAGGTGTCTATGTGGCAACTCAGCATCCACCGCAATCAGGCAGCTGTGACATGCATGAGGCCAGGGAGCTGGTGGATGATGTTACCGAGAAAAGCAGGACAGGGAAGAAAAAACCTTCCAGTATGTGTGTGTGTGTTTGTGTGTTTCCCTCTCACCTTCATAAAGTCACTCAGCTAAAATTCATATTTAGAGTACTCATTTTTAAGATTTCTATATTTGTACCTTTCAAGTATTCTTAATTGGTTAGGTATAGTGCTGCACACCTATAATCCAAGTACTCAGGAGGCTGAGGCAGGAGGGACATACTCTAAGTTTGAGGCTAGCCTGGGCTACATAGTGAGTTCAAGCCCAGTCTAAACTACCTAGTGAGAAGTTGTCTCAAAAAACAAGGGTTCGTATTTGTCTCGGACTACCCCTTTTTTAATAACATTGTGTTCTTTTTTCATGGATTTAGGTTTCTCTCTTTGTCTCAGCGTCTCTGTATAATGTTTCACCCCAGCTGATTTTCTCTGGGTGCCCAGATCACTATGATTTATGCAGAGGCTTTCTTCTAATGTCGCTAATTGGCACCACATACACAGGCTTTGGGGTAAAAGAGTGAAAGTCCTCTTGAAGGGCTCTTGAGTACCCCGAGTTTGGCTGAAGGGCAGTTTTCCCAGCCTTGGTACCAGGCATCGGCTGAGCTGGGTAATTTTGTGTTGGGAGAGGGGACTTCTGCGCAATGCAGGAGGTTTAGCAGCACCCACAGACATAACACATACACCCCAATCTGTGTCCCCAGGTACCCCAAATGTCCCCCGGGGGAATCCCAAATGTTGGTGGTCTTCACCTGTTCCTGCCTCCTTCCCTCTCCCTTTCAGAACAGATTCTCTTTTTTAAACCAGCCAAGGCTGATCCTTCCCTTCCCCGCTTTCCTACCATCAGTAATCTGAGATGTGAGACCTCTGCCTGCAGAGTGCCGGTCTCTCCCAGCCCAGCGTTAGGGCAGAATCTGTGCTGGTTCATATTCCTCCTCAAGTGACAAGGACAGCCAAGCACAAAGCCAGAGAGAAACGCTTTAACCATCCAGGCCAACAGGCCAGAACACGATCATAGTAACCTGAGCGAGTAAGACCAGTCAGGACCTTAGGAAGCAAGCCCTTAATTTTCACTCTAAAATACTCATGCATTTAACGTGTTGGGAGTTTCCCCTCCATGATGAGCACTGAGAAGGGAAAAATGAAGGAGGGTTATGTCCCCTTCCCCTGAATTCCACTGGGCACCCCAGTTTTACCACCCCATAAGGGGCTGCCTGTGGGGAACCATCCAGTCTGCATTAAGCACAGGGGAAGGCCTAAGACCACCTGAGAACATGACCCGGCTGGTCTGGCGCAGGCGCACAGCGACACAGTTACGTAACCGTGACTTAGCACAGGGAAGTGCGCATGTGCTAGTGTAGGAATGTAAACACGCGATACAACCTGTGTGAGACACACGACAGTGACGCGGCCTGCTCTCTTCCACTCTGCTCTGCTCCATGCTGCCGGTTACTGTTGCTGCTATCTTGCACAAGCGCCTTCTTTAACCTTGGGACCTCACCTTCGAAAACCTCCTTTGGGCTACTCTGAGTGGCCGCAGGGACTGCCCACCACCAGCGAAGCTTCACACACAAAGCAAATAAAAGCAATGTCTACTCAGCACCTCTAAAGGAAGCCTGGCAAACATTGCTCAGGCCTCCGAATGTTTTCCTAAAAGGGACATCAGCCAAAGGTCATTCATCAGTGCTCTCCCACACTGTCACCCTCAGGGAAAGATGGGAACTGTGGCCCACAGTGGGAGTCTGTGGGGTCTCCAGCATGTTTCTCTTTGGTTCTCTTGGTTAGGAATTCTCCTGGGTGCAAAGTGTCTCTGTGTCCCCATCATTGATCACAAGATACAGCTGTTCTCAAAAGTGCATCTCAGTGAACATTTCCATTGTGTTCTAAGGTGTATGAAACAGGTCTCAAAAAGAAAAAGCTTGTGAAGTGACTTTGAGTGACACTGTAATTTTCAATTTCATTGAAACCTGTGGCACCTACACACAAGCCCAGGGTCCCTGAGCAACCAACCCCTGTGACAGTCTCCAGGAGGCCACCCTTGCACACACCTGGACCCAAGACCTTGTCACCAGCACTGCTGGGGGACACAATTAAGCTTGTAACAGGCAGGCTTGTTTAACTGCGCGAGGGTTTTGGGACAGAAGGAGGTGGCACTGCCCCCGGGCCTGTGTGTCCCTCCCTCACTCTGGGCTGTGTCTCACAGTTCTGGGCAGCTCAAATCCTGCTGGGCCCCAACCACTGGAGGCACTGGCATCTCAGCTGGAAGAACAAGACAGGCAGCTGAGCCGTCCCCACCTTTCCTGCACCCCAGCATCTGCATCTCCTTAGCTTCCCCCATTTCTTCCCACTGATGAGCTCCTGGCATGTCCCTGGGCTCCCACGGCCCCACCCTTCCCCAGGCCTCCAGCAGAGGGGCCATGGCCTCAAAGATGCTCATCTCTGGGCCATCAACCTGGGATCCGGTCCCTCTGTTCAGGTCCCTTTGTTGTGAATTCACCAAGTGGCTCTTTACTAAGCCCTGATCTGCCATGGAGAGCCACTGTCCCCAAAGGCTGCGAGGCTGGAGGCCCTGGAGAAAGTTGGTCCCTTTCTAGTGTCAGCTCTGGTGACTCTTGGTCCCTAGTGCACCAGCACTGTTGCGGACCCCATTGGAGTTCTAAGCACCAGGGCTCAAGAGGTCACCGTCTGGCACTGAGCATGCTGTGCAGTGCAGGTCACCACAGCCTGAGGTCCATCTGGGCAGTCTCGTGGAGCACTGGGACCTGCTCATGTGCCCAAGCGGAGCTCCACAGTGGACACTCATTAGGCTGGAGCCTCAGCCTGCATCACCAAATAGTGCCCCCTGCAGTAACCTCAGGAACCTCTCCATGAGTCAGCCTGACTGCAGCTGGTGCCTGATCTCTCACCGCACAGATCTGGGCGCTCAGTCTGAGGGACCCACTCCCACTCTGTGCCCTAAAATAGGCTGCGGCTTCTGCTTGCATCTTCCTGACACTGAGAGGGGACAGAAGACATAAAAGAGAGAGAAAGGAAACAAATCCTAGTTAAAAACTTTGTGAGAAGACCACAGCTTCCGGGACACAGCTGAGGTCAGCCAGCACCATAAATCGGCCCAGTTAAGAAAGTGAAGGGTGGGAGGGTGGCCCCGGGAGGAGGGCAGCCCAAAGCCAGCAGTCCTCTGCCAGAGTCACCTTCCACCCCAACCGGAACTGTCACTAGAAAGCCATACATTGGGCCAATTAAGAGAGTAAAAAAAGCTGAGCAAATCCAGAGACCATTTAAATCACCTATTAAAAATAAAACCAACCAACCATGCCTGGCCCCATTGGGGGCATGGGTGGGCACTCTCCTCCAGCGTGCCTTTTCCTCGGGAACAGCTAAAGGTCTTCAGCTCCTTACTGCAACGCAGCTCATCTCCTGGGCAAGCACTGGCACAGCCACCTGGGCTCAGTATTCCCTGTGCCTCATCAGCCCCGCTCCTGTCTCTCTGAAGCAGCCTGACAATTCTTTTTCTGCGACAAGAGTCCGTGAGCCTGCTACAGCAGGGTGGGTCGGAACCAGTGGGTCTCTCTACCTGCCGTGGGGGAGCGTGGGCAGGGGGCATCGAGCCCCGGAGTGCCAACCCAGGGCTGCCTGAGTGCCCCAGGGAAGTGGGAAGGCTAAGGGGTCTCCTGGTGCTCTCATCCCCTCCCCCCTGCCCTGGGCCCAGCCCCCGGAAGTTTGTGTTGTGTGGTGGATATGTGAAAAAGGAAGCAGGTAAAATTCATTTTAATTAATTTAACCCAATTTACCTAAAATATCACCAGTTTAGCACAAAAACCACATAGGAATTATGCCATGTGTTACCTACGCCTGTAATCACACCACTCGGGAGGCGGAGGCAGGAAGATTACTGTAAAGTTGAGGTCACCCTGGGCTACAGAGGTGCGTTCAAGTCAAGTCCACTACACTGCACTACATAGTGAGACTCGGTCTCCCCACAGCTCTCCCATCTCACCTCACTGTGTGGTCATCAAGCTGCTTATCCACAGGACACAACCTGTGCACACCGAGCCTTTTAGACAAACACTGCCATAAATTCCTCCCACGTCGCCTTTCTACAACATCTTGGAGACACACAGCAAAGGCTCTGCTTTTACCCCGTGGATGCCCACTGCTCCAGGAAAACTGACCTCCTCACCCAGTAGACGTGGGCTCGTCTCACTTGGTTTGCACCCGTTCCAGCTGTACACTCAGCGTCGGGTGATGCACAGAGCCCAGCTCGTTTTCTCACGTGTCCGGAGCCTGGGGTCTAGATCCAGGCACAGCTGGCCCGCTGTCTGCCTGGCTGCTCTCCGCTTCCCAGATGCCACCCAGCTTCCCACAGCCACAAGACCCCATCTGATCACCTCATACCACTGGGACTTTGGAAGAACCGCAGACCGCTTCCCCCACAAGAGGCGGGGGGTTCCTCTTGTAGAGGGTGCTGGATTCCTGTCCTGAGAATTCCCACTGCCAGCAGATGCAAAGAATACTGTTTACCCGCTCACTCCTTCCTGAAGGCACCAACTGCATCCACCTTTCAGCTGTTTCGAGTTACTCAGCTCTGAGCACAGGTCTCCTGGAGCTTTTTGAGACCCAACTTGCAGTTCTTTGGTGAATGTATCTCCAGAGTGCAGTTTAAGCCTATGTTTCACTTTTAAGGAGGCTCCCTCAGGTTTACTGAGGTATAATCTACACACGCTCTGAATGCCCCCTGTTGTTGGGGGCTACAAAGGGCCGAGGCCATACAGACCTCAATGGTCCCTGATGCTTTGGCAGCCTGGGGTGAGACTACATCAGCGGAAGACACTCTGATTCCCTAAGAACTCGGGAGCAGTGAAAACAGGGCTTCGCCCTGGGGAACAGACAAACTCCTTAACCCACCATCTTGCCCTGCTACCCTCATCAGCATAAGGTTGCACTGTCCACTGGGCCATCTACTACTCACCCAGTCAAGGCTGGCGAGCTCGCCTCTGTCCACCCTGAGGCATGAACCTGCCAGCCTCTCTGCCGTGCATTATGTCATATATGTCAGACCTTTCAGTACCCCGCATGCAGGCAGTTGGGGATCTCGGCCATGTCCCTGGTACTCTGTGGCGAGCTTTGATCACTGCCATGGTTGATATTAGACGACTTCTGTCACTTCCTGAGCCCCTTCGCAGAATGACAAGACACCCACCAACCTCATCAGAAGCTTCAAAAGTCCAGGGAGGAATGCAGCCACTTTCCCAGGTACCCCAGTTCTAACATAGGAATGCCTATGGTTGTATCATGCCTGCCTCTTATACCCATTATGGTATCTAGCCAGATAACTTAGTCTCTGTGCTTAAGTGTGTAACTTTGGACTTTTTTCAGCTGCTATTAACAGAGATCTTAATGTATGTTTATAAAACAGAAACATTTCTTTATCTTATACACATATTTCAGCTTTTCGTTCTTCCATCCTTAGCCCAAGGATTTCACCTCTAGCATTACCTCATAGTTCACAATGGCTACAGGTGTTTTACCATCACATCTTTATTCCAGGCAACAGGAGAAAAGGTTAAGAAAGCTTTTCCAGACACCCCTGTTCTAAGAGCTTTCACAGAAACCCCATTGATGTTTTCTACTTCCATCTCACCTGGAACAAGACCCGCGCTCCTGGAAAACAGAGAAGATTAAGAAACTGCTTCGTTGAGCATGTGCTAGAAAATGACCAATGTAAAGACCTCCTCCCTTTTCCATATTGACTTAAAGGAGACTCACAGATGTCTCCCCACCTCCATGAGAATTACAGGACCACAGTCAGGCCCTTCGAATTCCTTTCTTCACGTCATACACCATGAGCTGAACTGCTTCTCCCCAGGGATCAGCTGGAACACAATTCTTGTTGACCAAACTTTAAGTAAACTTCTCTGCCTCCTGCAGGGCTTTGAATAAATATGGGTCCCTCCTGCCAGAGGCAGCAGCTGGCCCTTCCTGAGAACAGACTGGCCCTGGGGGCAATATTCCCCCCTCTTCCACCACACAGCAGTTTCTTTCTAGCTTTCTTTACCCCTCTGTATGAAAGAAAAACTTTGTGTATAAACATGGAGATGTCACAGCTCATGTGGTCAGAGGGCTCCCCGCACTGCCATGGTCCTTCTTCCCTGCCTCCTCTCAGTAATCCTCTGGAAGAAAGTCTCTTTCTCCTTACTCAGCCTGCATTTGTTTTTACTGGAGCAAGCATAATTGATCAGAGAGCAGCTACACTAATGCAGCTTTGCAAGTTCTGTCCTGATTTCTGTTCCAAGTAATCGCACTTTGCAGCCCACCAAGCCATTGCCCAGCCCTGAGGGTGAGAGGTGCATCTGGCTGGCAACCCTGGGCCTTGGGTAGATGCCCCAGGCTTTGAGTTTGGGTGCTGCAGCCTCCCACCTGTGGACCCTGGCCAGGACACATAATATCTGTCCTAAAGAGCCAATATTTAATGAGACCCTACTAAGTTCCAGCACACAGCTGACCCCTGGAAGTTGAATGCTGCATGAAACAGATGATAATGGACTGCAGGAGGATTCTGGCAACAACATAAGCCAGTTAATTGGAAAGCAGGATGAAGAAATCATGTCCAAATGGAGCAAAGATGAGTGCCACACTGGTGTCTGCAGCTGGACAGGACAGGCCTCACTGGGAAGGTGGCTCATCTGAGGGACAGAGGGTCACTGAGCTGAGAGGAGGTGGAAAGGGAGGGCAGGTGTGAAGGGCCAGGGTGGGAGAGGATCAGGGTCGTAAGGATGGGCATGTAAAGGAAAGCGAAGGTGGGAGGGCACAGTGTAAATGCCTTCCCATAGACACCAAGAATTTTATTTACTTACTGGGCTTTTTGAGACAGGGTCTCACTGTGTAGTTCAAGGCGGCTTTGAACCCACCATGTCCATCCTCCAAAGTGCCGGTATTACAGGCTTGCACCACCATGCTCGGTTTTTGTTCTAAGAGGGATAGAAAATCACGACTTTCAGAGATCACGTTTTAGCGCTTGCCTTGTGGTTGATTGCAGCTGAGGTTTAACCCCACGCCCAGCTGTGGGCTATCTATAATCTCCGGGTATTTCCCATCTCCTAGGGTCTAGCCCGCTTTCTTCCTATTTTCCACAAGGGCTCTCTCCGTTAGGGATTTTCGTTCTAGGCTGTGTTTTTTTGCATACCCCCCCCATTACTGTTTGCTTTATTTTGGGTTACTTTTTTGAAAAGTTTTTACATTTGCGCGTTGGGATGTTGACAGTTCTATCACTTTAAAACTCAGGAGACCCTCGGCGACCCGACCTCTGACAACTGTCTGAGTTTGTCAGTGTGTTACGCTCCTGGGCTTCTCTTTTTACTCTCGAGGGCAGGGCAACCGCTGATCCCGGGGTCATCCACGCCAGCGGGAGACCTCAGGAGATGACAGCCACTGCTAGGAATTCGCTGTCTACAGATCGTCTCACGCAGGCGAGTCAGAGGCGAGTCCTCTACGACTGTGGACGCTGAGGATCAGCAGAAAGCTTCCAAGGCCCAGACCTTCGCCAGGAAAGAGTTAAACTGCGTCACCTCTAGGAAACTTTCGAAAACTTTGGGCTCAGCAGCAGCAGAACAGGCTGTAGGGTTCAGGGTCAGATCCAGAAACTGAAGCCCCGCCCATCTCAAGCCCCGCCCTATCCCCGCCCCCAGGCCGTGCCAGTCTCCTGCTGACCTCTCAGCATCGCTGGGATTACGAAGGTGCTCGCTCACTCCCAATTTCATTGGCTGTCCCTCCGGCCCCGCCTCCGGAAGACCTGATTTTCGCAGCCAATCGCCAGGCGCGGCGGTGGGGCTGGTGGTGGCGGGTCGCGGCGGCGCCTGGGAGCAGAGGTAAAGCGGTCTGGCGGAGGGGGCCGTGGACTCGGGTCGCGCTGTGGACTCGGGGCGGGCTGCTGCTCCCTGGTGTCCTGGCGGACTCCCGCAGGCGGCGAGGCGGCGGTAGAGACCGTCTGGGGCCGGTCCTTGGTTTCGGGCTGGAGGTTAGGGCCGAGGCCCGGGGCCGAGACAGATCCTGCTGCGGGCGCGCGGTAGGAGGCCTGGAGGCGGCGGAGGCCGCCGCGGGCGTCCCCTAAGCCCGGAACCCGGGCCGCGCCCCTGCGGCTGGGTCGCGCCTCCTTGCCGACTCGGATACTGTTAGTCGCCAAGTTTCAGATTTCATTTCTAGAATCTCATTCGGGCTACTTGGAAGGGGAGAGAGATGCCTTGTGGCCGGGTAATAGATAGAAATAGACATGGGAATGCAAGTGATCTCTGAGAAAAGGAGCGAATCTCTAAGGTCGAAGGGCGTTTTCTCTTTCCTGTGCCTCGCATATGAAAGACATCAACCGGTATCGGAATAACAGCGTGCTAGTCTCGTACTTTTTCTAAGCCTGTGTCCTCAGTGTCGAGGGTCCCAGTGAAGAAACCGTGCAATGCACAGAATAGCCAATGCAGTTTTTGTACCAAAGTTCTGAATTTTACTCGTGTAAGAAAACGGAACAGCCCCTACCTCTTATTGCGAGGGTCGCTACTTACAGAGGAGGGGTAAGGGCTGAAGAGACAGGGATCTTTTCTGCTAAAATTATAGAATTTTTAAGAATGTTTTTATTTTGCCTACCTCCCTCCAACTCAGCGAAGTACTGATTGTATTGGTTGAGTATTGGCAGTAAATAGGGGAAAGATAATTGCAAACAAGATATTGCTGTTTAAGGAGGCCAGGGAGTGCAATCTGTGGGGATTAACGCTGGGGTTTGGTTTTCAGGAAGATGAGGCAGAAGGAGCTGTTAACCAAGACCTTCCAAGGCCCAGCGGCGGTCTGTAGGACTCCTAGGAGTCACGTTTACGTATTCGGGAATGGCAGTGAGAACTCCGAAGACTCCTCGGAGGAAGAGACCTGCCAGCAGCCCGTCGTCCTGCGCCCCCGGGGCAGAGAGCTCCAGAACAGTGTCCACCAGGCTTCCCGGCCCAGAGCAGGGGATGTGGTGCTGCTGCAGCGGGAGCTGGCACAGGAGGACAACCTCAACAAGCTTGCCCTGCAGTATGGCTGCAAAGTAAGACGCCCCAGGTGCTCTGTCCCCACCTAGGGCAATGTGGAAGAGCTTGGGCAGGCCGCGCCTTGTTGTCCTTCCTGACCCCGTAGGTGACCCGAGCTCTTGCAGCAGAAGACACCTCTGTGGCCTGAGATGGAAGGCAGGCCGAGGTCCTTTAGCTCTGACCTATGGACTCAGAGAGAGGTCAGTCAGGAAGTCCTCATAATGGTGCATTTCCTTCCTGCAGAGGGGAAGGTAGTGGAATTCTGAGACCCTTTTTCTTTGCGCATTTTGTTTAAGACTTCAGAGGGCTACAGAATTTATCCAAGATTTCTTTGGCGTGCTTGCTTTTCTTGCTACTTTTAATTTATTGATTTTTGGGGCTATGCTTATTTGGTAAAAATTTATATTCTGTCTCTTAGAGCTGCATGATGTAGTCTCCATGCTGTGTATCTATATAACTGTTTTTCTCTTTAATTATGTTTTTAGCATTCAGAGTGATTAACAATGGCAAAGTAAGTAGGAAAGTATTCATAGAATTGCCTCATTTTCTGCTAGAGTGAAATTATTTCATTTTGCTAATATTGTGCAGTAGATACTGCCCTTCCTAAGGCTATGTAAGCTGCTTAGTATTAAAAACTTACAAAGTGTTTGTCACTTATCTAATGAGGTTCAAATGCTGAAAAGATCATGTGGAGTATTTGCATCTTTCCAAGGAAGTCCAGGCCAGTTCTAGGGACACACAACATCTTTAAATTGTACTGATTTGTATGGTTGACTCTTAAAATCAGTAGGTGTAACCTACAATTTATAGGACCTGAACTGACAAACAAATCCTATAAATATATGGATAGGCCTGTTGGTATGGTAATATCCAGTAAACCTACCAAGAATATATAATACCTCCAGCAACTGATCAGTCTTCCTAACTTGAAGAAAATACATTTGCTTTGAGTTTGAGTCAAGACCAAAACATCTCAAGAATTTTCTGTTTCTTAGTTTCAGAAAACAATGAAAAATGTCACCTCAGTTCAATGGCTTGAGGAAAGCAGCTCCTAATCACAATAGCAGGCGTGGTTCTGTGGGTCTCTAGGCTGTGTTTATACTCTGGTTTAAGTGGACTTACAAATTAAAACTTCATAGTTCATCTCCAGTAATTCTGGAAAATTTTCAAACATCAGCTTGAGGGGGGACCTTACTTTTTGGCTTGCACTTATCCTGTAAATCTTTAAGAAAGGATTTTGTCATGAATTTTGTATTGCAAGATAAACTCTGTGTCACACGTGGTCTTTTTGCTTAAGTTTACAATTGAAAATTATCCATAATCTTCCACTTAATCGATGAGTCTAATGATAAGAAACGTCATCCCTTCAAGGTGAATTAACCTTAGTCAAAGTTTATACCCCCATAGCGCATTTGAGAAAGAAGTGTGGTACCAGGTTGAGGGCATCATGTAGACTGGTCTCTGATGTCCTCAATTGGTGGAGACTTTGGGGGGTTCCTCCAGCAGCAATTCCTCTGGCCTGAGAAGGAAGTGGGCCAGAAGGGGGCACTGTTGCCTCAGAGTTAAAACAAACAGGAAAGCAAGAAGGGCTATGGAGTTCATCCTAGTGTCCCGATTGGGTTTCACCAGAAAGCATTTTATTGCAGTCGCACTTGAAGCAGTTTCCAAAACTGACCCGAAACTGTTCAGACTTGTAAATCTATAGGCTCATTTGATCACTCAGCTGCCATTAGGGCTGAGTAGAGGCCAAACACAGTCTCTCGGCCTAGGTGAATTCGGAGAGTGCATGCAGCTTTCTGGCCTTCTCCAGCCTAACTGGGCTGGACCTGGCTTTTCATCTGGCCAGGTTAAGGGCTGCTTGGGTGTTACCCTATGTGGTTTTAAGAAATGTCACTTGTTTTACGATGTGTGTCTTCCTGGCCTCCCTAGGTCGCAGATATTAAGAAAGTCAACAACTTCATCAGAGAACAAGACTTATATGCTTTGAAATCTGTTAAGATTCCCGTGAAAAGCCATGGTATCCTCACCGAAACCCACAAAGAACTGAAGCCCCTCCTGGGGCCATCCGTAGAGACCAGAGTGACCTTCGGGGACCCTCCCAGCGTGGACAGCACGGCTGCAGGTGCGGACACCCAGGCCAGCCAGCTGTCAAACTTCTTTCAGGGCATTGACCGGAACATCGAGCGCGCAGTGCAGTCGGAGATCTTCCTCGGTGAGGGCTGCTGTGCAGATGCTCCCAGGCCACTGCTGCCCCCAGCACCCCCAAAGACGTCCACAGACGGTGCCGACTGTGGGATTCAGTGGTGGAATGCCGTCTTCATCATGCTCCTCATTGGGATTGTGTTGCCAGTGTTTTACTTGGTCTACTTTAAAATACAAGCCACTGGGGAGCCCCCCGATAGGTTGAATGTAACTGCTGTCCCCTATGGCTCGATGGCATCCAGTATCGCTCCAGGTCAACCCCCCAGATTAGTGATCCCAAGGCCAACCATTGCCCCCGCAGATGGCCAGTTCAGCCAGTCCACCTCAGCAGGGAGCTAGGCTGTTGATTGTGCCCAGCAGGCAGCCTGGCTTGGCTTCAGCGGTTGGGGTTGGTGCTCAATGTCTGCTAGCTGTCCCTGGCTGTGTTCTCGGGTGCTGCGTTTGGTTTCCTGGGCTGTGTGGACACGACCGCAAGTCGTAGGGCTCTTGATCACACTTGCCCTGAGGAGTGATCACTCCAAGGCTGCAGGATCCCAGATACCGCCACCCTCAGCCTCGTTTGTATCCAAGAAGGTGCCGTGAGAGGGGCGGGTACCCAGGCCCCATGCTGCTGTTTGAAGACTGGCTGGTTGTGTCTGCCTGGAAGTCCTGCATGGGCCCTCAGTGGCTTGTGCAGAGGGAGAGGCGTGGCCACCAAGGAGCAGCAATGTGGGCATCCCTGGGTCAGGTCAGGTCCATTGTCTATCACAGTGTCCCCAAGTGCTATGGAGGGGCCCTGAACTGGCTGGGAGATGTGTTCTTTGTCTCCCCAGTAAGGTGCTATGGAATAGTTTCGTCACCCTAATTTAGAGAGTGACAGATATAATGGTAAGCGGCCGTGCTTCCTCTTTGCCCGCCAGCTCTGTTGGAGACCTGGCACCTGGAGGATGCAGCGGTGCCCTCCTCAGTGCCTCCCTGCTGGGTAAACAGCACCTCTGTGCCTCAGGTCCCCGTCCTCGTGGACTGCCACACAGGCAGGTCTCATTTTCCATGAAGTGGCTCCCGGATCTTCCCAGTCTTGTTTACGGATGGGTGCTCGTGCTGGCTAGGGTGTGGCAGGAAGCACTGTGCACCTGTCCCCAGGCAGCTGCCTCGCCAGTTGCCGGTGTTGCCTAGAGCAGCAGCCCTGTGCACGTTCATAACCCCAGGGCGCGTCCTGCTGCAGGGCTGGTTTTTCTAAACTAAAACCTGAGTATTCAAGTTGAATAGAGGTGCTGGCCCTTTGCAATGCGTGAGTGGGTTTGGGGCTGCAGGTGGTGCACTTGGTCTCTAAAAGGCTCACCATCACTGCCCTCGGGGAACCCTCTGTATATGGTGTAGCTCGTAATGTTAAGACCAGACACTTCCTGGAGGGATGCAGGTATCTCCTTTCCTTGACTGACTACCATCTGAGACAACAGCTTGGACAGACAAAGGGTTTATTTCAGCTCATGGCTTCAGAGCTGAGGCCACAATCAGTTGGCCTGTTGGTTTGGGACCTGTGGCAAGCAGCACATCCTGGCAGGGAGCGTAGTCAGGAGACGTCATTTCACGTGGCTCAAAGGTAAGGGAGGAGGAAGGCATGGGGTCCCTACACCCCCTTCAAGGGTACTGCCCCCAGCGACTTAACTTCCTCTTACCCGGCCCCACCTCAAGAAAATGCCAAGCTGAGGACCACACCTTTAAGTCGTGGGCCTTTGGTGACACTTGCCCACATCACAGTAAAGTGGCTGTGGCTGCCCATGGGGAGATGGAGCCATCAGTCTGCCGGTCCCCTCCTCTCTGGCCAGACGCCAGCCTGCCGTGTGCAGGCGGGATGAGGCAGGGAAGGGGCTGAGGGGCTGACAACTCCATCCACAAGGTCCATGGAAAATGCCACAGAAGTGCTGCCCTGGAGGCCCTGGTGTGGCACTTGATAGCTGAGGCCCAGAGATGTGAAAGATCACGTGTTGGAAGAGGAGGGGTGGGTGGCAGGAGAGTACTTGAGAGGGGTTTCCAATTTCTCTCAGTTTGAGTGAAACAGATGCCTAGAGTTCAGTTTAGCACATTTAAATCATCTTCACAATTAAATGTTCTCTTAAGAGACCAGGATAATCTTCGGGATAAAATGAACTTGTGAACCTTGGTACAGGAAAATGCACAAATGCTTTTCCAGCTAAATGTCTCTGCTCACTGTGTTGCTGGGGGTCCCAGATTTCTCTAACATTTGTGGCCTTTAACTTCACCAGGGAAGGCTCAGAGTCCCTAGGGAAAATCATTTTTGCCAGGCAAAGAGTATCTGTGTCTTTTACTTTTCTCAGTGGAATAAAATACTTTCTTCTGCGAAGGAAAAATGATTCCTGCTCTTTAAAACTGGTGGTGACTGAGGATGAGGGGCACCAGGGCTCGTGGTGTACCAGGTTACCTGGGCAGATGGCCAGCCTGCCTCATGGGCTTTGGACCTGTGAGAAATACGCAGTTTGTTTTCTACGTCATTTACATTTTTGGTGTTACTGGGTAACAGTTTTGAAGAAATAATTCCTCTTTTTGGTGGGAACAGTGCTTAAAGTTGCAACTTAGGGACTCCCACTGTGACGGACTGCGCTGCTGGTTGATTCTGGGAGACAAGACTGTGTGTGTCTTTGGCTTGAAAGTCACAAAGTTGAGTGACTTTGTTGACTCGGGGGCAGAGGCTGGTGACAGAGCTCAGCTCTGTGAGAGGCCCATGGAGTATTATTTGGGAAGATGGGGCTGCAGCCCTAGGATGGGCTCTAAGAGCCTAAGCAGGAGTACACTCTGGCCTCTGCCCTCCTTGGATCTCCCTACTTTGCAGGAAGTCTGATCACACAGCTGGTGGGTGGGGCTGCAAGGCCCAGCCCAGGACGGGCTTGCAAACCCATCCTGTTGTCCCCTGCCACCAGCCTGATTCCTCCACTGGCTTGGAGGAGACACTGAGGGCCAGAGCCAGGGTGGAATATGGGGACCACCCAGGCCTCTGGCTGCGTGGGGCTAGCTGTGGCCTCTCAAGGCAGGGCTTCAGGAGGGGCAACAGAGGAATTAAGACAGTTTCTCTGGACGCACCCAGGACGATGCCGGTGTAATAGTAGTAAGAAACCCAAACCCAGGCCTGAGTGCCAAGAACTGCAGAATCAGCATTCGTGTACCTTTCTCTTGCTAGTGTAAAATCAACTGAACAATCTCTTCAGTAAAGGAGCCTTCCCTAGTCACCTTGTTCCCAAGGAGCAAGCTTCATTTCCAGAGAGGAAGGTTGACTGCTTCCCCAGGCTGAGCAGGGAGCACAGGTGGGAAGCGCGTGGACAGCACCTGTCTTCATTTGTCCTCCCCCTGCCAGCTGGGTCCCCTGGAGCCACTGAGGAGCCCTCGGGGTGCCTTCCCTCACAACAGTGCCAACGATGAGGGTGGCCTGGGTTGTGGGTATACCATGCACATGGTCACATCTTAAATCACATCACCGTCCTGGATAAGGAGTTTGAACTACTTTCCATCCAAACCAGAGTTCCACATTGAAGTAATCTGGGATTATTTGATGGACAACGGGCAGCTGCTGAAACAGTAAGTAGAGAGCTTATGCTCACTGAAGTGCAGTGGCCTCAGTTTGGGGGTTTGCTTGGCAGAGGGGAGATCTAAGAGCCGATTGAGCGTCAGTTTGTAATTGTGGGATTTTATGACGTGTAAAAAGCATCAGTGTGATTCTGAGTAACTATGCCCCGAGCACAAAAGCACTGAGAGGGAGGCATCAAAATCTACCATCCAACAACACAAAACTCACTGGGTCTAGCGTCCGACCCAAAACAAGCAGGCATGTGGAACACAGCCCGTAATGGGGGAGGAGGTGGGGGTGGGGCCACACAAATGGGGAGTCAGTTGTACCAATGTTAAAACAGCAAGGCAACTCCATACACAAGGAGTGGAAGGTATAAAAACAGATCCAAACATGCTCTAGGGATTAAAAGTACCTGTCATGAGAGATGCACTTAATGGGACTAAGATCAGGCATCACACACACACACACACACACACACACACACATGAAACAGCAATAGAAATTGGCCAAAATAAAACGAAGACTAGAAAAATGAGAAGTATAAAAGAGACCTGGAACCTCCCATGGCCCAGTGTATGTGTAAATGGCAGGAATAAAAAGGGAAAATTATGTATTGTCTAATTTATCTAGATTTAATGTATAAACTCAAAGATCCAAGCAACTTAGTAAGCTCCAAACAGAATTATGGAGGCAGGAGAGGGCATGGGAAGCAATAAAACTTCATTGGTGTCAGACCTCCTGTCTTCACGGTCACCTGTATAAAATTCCATGCGAGCTGTGTGCAGTGGTGCACACCTGTCTCCCAGGACCTTGGGAGACTGCAGCAGGTGGATCAAAGTTCAAGCCCAGCCCTGGCAATTTAGCAGCTTAGATCCTGTCTCCAAAAAAAGCACTGGGGCTAGGGACGTGCTCAGTGTGAAGGCCCTCAGTTCAACTCCTAGTACGACCACCACGTGGGTACAAACTGAGACAATCACTTCGTAAAGCCTTTCCTTCCCCAACCAAGCCTCTCTGAAACTGTGATTACGGTTCTGAAACTCAGGGCTCAGCAAATTTCTCATGCTTGCTTTGCACTGTCTACCAAGGGCCAAATCTCCAGAACCTGGCCCCACACTGTTCCTGCAGCATTCGCCCCCACAATTCCATGTGCATGGAACAGTACACAGTGGAGGAGATGGCAAGGAAGGGCAGCCCGTGTCCAGGAATGACCGCTGTCCATGTCCAGGAAGGACCGCTGTCCATGTTCCTTGTTGCCACACCAAGAGCCCTGCTCCTCCTCCTCCCCACGTCCTCCTGCCATGGTGCCCCTGTGGGGACACTGCACCTGCCATACTTCCCTCTTGCATCATCAACAGGTCTTCTGGTCATCCTTCTCCACACTTCGTCCTGATAGAACGTAGAGCTGTGACTCCATCTTCCTCAGGTCACACCAGTTACGGGAGCTAATTAAACGTGGACAGCACCCTGCACAGGGCACGCTGAGCCTTAGATGAGCCCAAGTGTTGCAGGCACGAAAGAGTGGGCAGTCGCCGCGAGTTTTTACACGGGGGTAGAAAGGCATGTTTCCCGCTGAGGGGAGAGAGAAGACAGGAGAAAGTGCTGCTGCAAGAAGTGGCCACCTGGAGAAGGGCAGACCCTGAGGAGGAGAGCTAGGGCGGGACTCATTCAGCACACCGCCGGGAAGGCTTGACTTAGGAAGGTGGCCGAGCCTCCCCACACTGCCTACCGGAAGGCAGTTTGTGGGCACAGGTGCAGACAGACTGTGGCCTTCCTGGGGAGAAGATTAAATAAACCTCTGAAACTTTTCTCCATCAGTGAGGAAGTGGTCATTTATGGAGAGGAAATGGGTCATGGAGTTCTGAACAGAGAGGAGTTAAAATAGCGACGTCCTGAGAGAGGACTCCAACGTGACAGGGATGGTAGCTGCATTTCTGGGCAGGACTGACAGCCATCTAAAATTTGTGGTCAGAGTGAGATAAACAGAAATTTCAGTATGAGACCAAAATGCATACATTAACTGAGTCATGACACAGCTAGTACCTACTACTGATGAGGTAAAAACAGGCTTTTAAATAAATGATATTTAATAAATGGGGCCAACTAGCCATTTGTAAAAAAACGAAGTTAGACCTATATGTAAAATTAAATTCCAAAGCAGATGGAAGTCCTGTAGCACAGGTCTGTAATCCTAGCACTCTGGAGGCTGAAGCAGGATTGTGAATTCTGGCCAACTTGGGTAACATGGTGAATCTGCATCCAAACAAATTAAATCAGCTAAACCCATATAAGAGAACATGGGTTAATTTTTCTGTAGCATGGTGTAGAGAAAATTTCTAAATGTAACTCAAAATCCTCAAGCAGTAAGATAAAAAAATATGACCACATAATAATAAAATTTTGCAAGACAGAAATACCATGCACAAAAAAAGGTCAAAAGACAACTAACTGGATCAAAATATTCATAATCCCTATAACACATGGCTAATTCTTTGATACTAAAACTTTTACAGATTGAGAGATAAAGACCAAAACCCAAATTGGAACAAGGTAAGCAGATTCCTGCCTCCTACCATCCCCAATGTTGGAAATAATTTGTAATAAAGGCAAGTCAACACTGAGACACAATTTCTCATGTACCTCATATACCAGCCTGGTAAAAACATCAAATATCAGAACACATTCAATTGGTGAGGCTGTGGGAACACAGGCATTCCCCTATGTCACTCCTGGAAATGTTAACTGGTAAAACTCTGGAGGCTGATTTGGTAAGACTTCATAGAACTACCCACAAAGTTACTGAGCAATCACACCTCTAGGAACCTACCTTTGAAGACGTCTGTAACTGTGTAAGAATACATATGTGTAAAGTTAGTCACTGATAATTCAAAAATGATGCAACCTGAATGCTTATCTAGGGTTAGTAAACTGTGGTACATTCACACCATGTATTATGCAGCTGCAAACAGAAATGACAACGATTTCTATGAAACGTCTCTGTGGAATGACTTCCAGATACACTTTTAAGTGAGAAAAGGCAAAGCTGCCGATTCTTGAAAGATAGAAACAAAGGATTATACCAGAAACTAAAAAGTCTGGCTATCGATATGAAGCTGGTGGGAAAAGTGGGGGGTTGGGAAAAGCGTTCCAGTGACATTTCATGAACAATCTCTGAAAAACTCTCTTACAAATATAGTAATGCTTCAGCTACCATTCTTACACCAAGTAAGTTACAACCAACTATGATAGAGCAAAGGTACCCACAAGAGAACAGACATTAACAGGAGTGCCTAACTGTACTAACAACCACAGAAGAGGTCTGGGAACTAAGAGCAACTGTAAGCCTGTGAAAAGAGGCTACAACTAAGGAAAGGAAAGAAGCTCTGGAGAACTGGAGCCCAAAGATAAAGTTGCAGAACGAATCTCAGCACACTGACACATCCTGGGGTATCTTCAGAGGGCCCACTTGCCGTGACACCCTAGTAGCAATGAGTACATCGAGTGCCCTGGTCTTGGTTTCAAAATATCATTCACCAATTAAACGAACCAGGATTCAAAGAAATGGTTGGCCCAGTACTGGGAAAGGGAGGATGCAAAACCGAGTATGGAAATGTTGTGGTGTCCAACAGTCTATCTGATAGAGCTTCTGAGGGCCAAACCCGGAACAGTCCGAGGAATGGAATGATAGTACTGCGTTATAATCTGTACAATAAGATATCCTTGAGTCCATAAAAATATAATCAGGTGTAGAACCCTAACACATGTAGGAGAAAATAGGCAACTCCTGCAGTGTTTGCAGAAGACCCAAATTTATGAGTCAAAGGGAGAGACAGAAGCTTTGCAGTGGAGAAACTTGGTGGAAACCTTTTACCCACATGACTGTCACGAACACCTGTCCGTCTGTAATGCACTGAGTGTATCACTTCTGTGGTTTTCTTACTGAAATGGCAACCTCATTCCAATCATGAGCAACACCAGACAAATCCACGAAACGAAGCCGCCCCTTGTGAGCTACTGGGCACGTGGACGGAGTGGGCTGCAGGCCTGCAGCTGGCGCAGGGCTCCGACTGGAAATCATTTTCATAGCTGGTGCCAGTCAGACACACAATCAGCTTAAAAACAAGATAAAGCCTAGAGCAAGGCACCCGTGGGAGCTGACTAGGAACTTGAAGTGAATTGACTTTAAGTAGCTGCAGCTGTGATTAGAGTATTTTTAGCCACAGGACTCAGCCAGCTTTCAAAACCTGCTAATAAGAGGTCTACTGCAGCCAGCCACGTGAAACCAGCACAAAAATTCAGCGTTTAACAATGTGACATCAAGAATCTGCTTAGTTAGGAGCTGGCATGGGAGGCAAATGAGAGGAAGTGGACATTTCCCACTGCAAGGTTACATACTTTTCATTTTTTACCTTCATTATGGTAAGGAGAGATGTCACTGTGAAGTACCTAGCAGCATACAACAGAATACAGCTACCGCTTCTGAAAGTCAAAATCCAAATTAAGTGTTTCTGCTGCTACTTTAGCATTACGTGGGCATGTTGACTTTTATCTACTTTTGAAGACCTACAATGTCTCCAATGGTTTGGTTTGGTTTTGTCGGTTTTGTTCTTTACTGTTTTGTTCAATTGTATTATAACTAATGGTATAGGCAATTCTATTAGAGATAGCGGGAGGCATTATGGTAACCATTGTTGATCACCTTGTATTATGTTTTCACATTATCTATTATGTCCACCCTTTTGACTTGACCGATTCTGTTCTGTTACGTCACATTTGGTTTTACTCTCTTCCAAAAAAGTAATAAGAACCGTGAGAGTAATGAAACCCAAAATGTGTAATAGTCATTGTACAAAAAAGAGGAAAAGAAAGTGCTCTAAACTATATAACTGCATGTATATTTAAGTGTATAAGATAGAATATGATATCACAGAGTTTTATTGGATCATTGAACAGAACTGTTTGCAGTATCATTGATGGAATGTCCACTTTACAAGCTTTAATTTTGTGACTTGAACAATTATTTCTAAGATGACAATATGTAATCCATTAACTAGTGATTTCCTACTGTTCATTTTTTTCTGCAAATCTGTATAACCTGTACCCTTTCTCTGCTTTTTAAAAATTTTCTCCTTAAATAAAATTAAGAAAATAAATAAATTTTAAAAAAAAAGTGAATCTTTTCATGCCTTAAACATTAAAGATAAATGGAAGCTAACAATAGCATTAACAATGTCCCTCCCTCCTGAGCGTACTTTGGGGTATTTTCTGAATTGGTACTGGAGGCTGAATGGACCCCACAGAGCCAGTCTGTGAGCACAGCATAGCCACACTAACCCGGACTAGGGCCGGCTGGCTAAGGCTCCAGTGCTGCCTAGACGCTAGCAGGGAGAGACTGGAAGGGCCCTCAGTTGCTTCCTGCCTGTGTCTCAACACAAGAAGAGAGGACGGCAGGTTCGGGAAGGCCCCATGAAAGCAGCAGGAAGGCAAAGAGCTTCTGGGGAGGGGCTGGCAGGTGGGCAGGCCGGCCCCGTCCTGTTCCCCGGCAAACATGACAGAGTCTGGAAGCACAGTAAGAGCCAGTCCATCTTTACTGGAGCGAGTGCAGGAGACAGTTTACAACAACCTCTAGCATTGTCTTAACCATTTGATAGAAAGTTCACTATAATATTTATTATATAATGAAGAAAAAACAACACATTCAGGGAAAAATTGAGATTAACTTATTTTTCTTAAAAGGTTCATCTCAATGATGGCAACAAAGTCCAGCTTGTGCCGCCAAACGGTTTTACATGATCAAACCGTGTACAGCTTCTTGTGTGAACTGTTGACTACAAACATTTACCAAATACATAAATCTCTTTTAAAAAAGCCATTTTAAATATAGCAAAGCAGTGTCTTCTTGCACAGCAAAGTGAAGAAAGTTTCTACAGAGAAATAAAAGTTTTACATTTGTAAAATCATTTTCACATTCTAATCATCTAGCTTTTTATGATCCAATGCCAGGAGTTTTCAGGTTCCTTATTTACTATGTATTTCTTGTGCGCATGATGGTTAATACAGAAATTATGTGAATGTATTATCAGTTGTCCTTACAGTTAAAAGAAAATGGTAAAACATGAAGTGTTCTTATAGAACAAACCCCTGATTTAGTCTATAGCACAATGGACATAATTAGGGCTCAAAAGATGGAGTTTTGATTGGGACCATTTGGGTACACACATGGTGATTTCACTCAGTGCAGCACCAGTCAGAGTGCTGGCGGAAGTGCAGCTGTTGGGACCTTCCTGTAACCAGTGCAATGTAAGCTTTTTTTGTTTTTGTTTTTTAGTAATAAAATACTTCATCTGAAGGGATAAAATGTTCCTGCAGTGGTGTCTTGTACAAAACACGTAAGTCTAAAAGGGTAAGAAAAGTTGGTTTTAAAGCAACGCCATTAGTGTCTTCCCGCTCCAGGCTGGTTTCGGCCCAGAGGAGTGGGTGTGGTATGTCTGCACAGGAGGGAGGAGGGTGTCTGTTGAGTCCGTATGCTCCAAATCACACTAGGCGTATGGAAACGGTTAACAGTCAAATACTCAGCTCCTGAAAATGGAATACATTGTTCCTTGGTCAGTGTAATTCAATTACAAACTCCGAGCCTTGTGTAATATTGTTTTAGAAAACAGTAGTTGTACTGATTATAAACCTGCATAGAAAGAAAGACTATTGAGATACAGTCAGAAAAGCCATCTCATAAGGCACACAAGAAAATAGACAGTAAATGTGAATGTGTTAACTCCTATTCCAATATACAGCAGAAGTTCATGAACATGCATAAATAATAACAAAAGGCTCACTTAACACTTTCAAAGCTATAAATGGTTTACAAAGTGGTAAGGATTATCCTGGAAATTCAGTGTTGGGAGACCATCTTTGTTTTGACTAGCTGTGACCTTATGAAGAAACGTGCTTTCTGTAAGAAGGCCAGTAAATAAAGCGGTTTTTTAAAAGAAAAGCCAATCCTTTTTGGTAAGAGTCAAATGTTCATGCTGAAGAGAGGAGACAGCTTATCACCCCCACCCGTTTTCCTGGCTTCTACCAAAACTTAGGAGCCACTGAAACACCAATTTGCATTCTGCAGCCTGTGCACCCACAGGCTTATCCTGTACCTAATTAATACCTATGTGCCAGTCAGGAGATCTGGCTGATGATTTGTCATAAACAGCAGAGCAGGAAAATGTCAAACAGAAAGTAATTTAGGGGAAAAAAACAAAATGTAAGTAAAAATTGTAGGTAGCTGCTCAACAATTTTAAAATATAAAATAGCAGCAATTTTTAAACTTTTGAGTTTCTCACGAAAAGGAATATCTAAAAATCTACGATGAAAGATATACAGGACTTTGAATTTTGTTCATGGCACAAGCCCAGTACACAGATGAACCTGCCGTCGCCAATGAGCCGTCTTCCTGTGAGAGTAAGGCCTTGCTGAAAACCCAGACTGAGGGCGGCGCCCGTCTTCGCCTTCGCCAAGACGGCAAGAGCCCGCCAGGACCACTCCGAAAGCTTCTCCCTACACCGGAGCGTCCTTTTATTGCACAGAACCACCCGCCACCTAGTATATTTTGTAACCTGCTGCAATAGGCATCTTTAGGGGGTTAAGGGAAAAGGACATCTTGCCTCATGAGTATTTTTCCCCTAATCTTTTACCACTTATAAAACCTTTGTGCTCATCTACTATTTTGCCATTTTCTCTAATATTAATTAAATTAGATCATATTTTTCTACTATATTTTTCCTCACAAAAGGCAAGTTTTAAATAATGCCTTATAAAACCTGTTACAACACATTTTATATTTATGCAGGATGAACTTAACACCATTTTTGCCACTCTGCTATTTATGTACACATATAAAATATATGATGTTCACCCCGTACAGCACAAAGATTACAATGTAACATCACACATTCACCACCAGTGAGGGGAGAAACCCCATTATACAATCCTCTGAAAAAACTGGGCTAAAAATTAAAAATCCAAAGTACAGTATATTTAACAAAATAGTAAATATTAAACAGTGAATACTCTACTTAATAAGGACTTTGCCTGTTCCCCCCAAATTGGTGGCAATCCACAAAAATATACTTTTTAATCTGGTGACCATACAATACATAGGTACTTACATCAAAGGTGGTAATATATTTAAGATGCTATATACACAAAGTTTGGCTCAACTTTTAATTTACATATAGAATAATAAGTGTTCATGGCTTTTTTTTTCCAAAGTTCTGCTTGCAAGATATTTTTGTTTGTTTTTTTCCCCTCTTAAAATAAAACTAAAAAGTTAAAACAAGATAAAGCTATTCTCTAAAAAAAAAAAAGTTACAACGTACAGCTTTGGCTTATATAAATAATTCATAGCAGAATGTGTTCAAAAGTAGTGAATATAATTTTATATATAGTCATCAATTCATAAGGGTGTTTTCTTTCATATAAAATATACATGAGCTAAAATCAGTTTCTTTAAGATATGAATGTAAAAAGAAACTTCTGACATATTCCAATTATAACTTAATACATTAATTTTATTTTGTTAATGCTCTATATTTCTAGGCTAGTATTTTGTGAATATCTCATGCGTGTTTTCTATTCTCTTTTTTATGAGCTAAGATCACTTCTTTGACCCAATAAATTTTTGCACGTGCAAAACAGTTATGTGTGGGGCTTTTTTGTTTTTTAATATCAACAGCCCTTTCTCATGCACCCCTTTGCAATAGAGACCCATGCCAGGTTGGGTATTAATATAAATGACATTTTATGTACAGTATTGCTTTCTTGTTCCTGCTTTTCTACTGCTCTGTTTTACAAAGCATTTTTCTGAAGTCACTACAGTCACTGCACAGTTAAATAAAACATGTAGGGGCCCTCTAGTTTTCTGCAAGCTAGTGTGGGAGAATTATATATGGGTACACATTTCTTTGCAAAAATTGGTTATCTTATGAAACAAGTAGTCCAAAGAAGTGCCAGACTAGTCTGTGACTACAGGGTGCTTTGTATGCCATGGGGCACACATCTGCAGACTTACATGGAGTTTGCAGGTAAGTGCCTGATTCCGTGTATGCAACACACACCCACACATACACACACTCACACCACATACATATATATGGAAAGGGATATATATGTATGTATGTACATATAAATATATTTAACTCATGACCTTATTTGCCAATGTAGATATGTAGGGCAGTTCACTGCAGTAACACAAAGTACAAACATGAGTTGGAAACTTTAGGTCACCCATGCGTCCATCCTCATGCGTTTTACAGAAGGGCTCTCTCTGTCCTCAGTGTTTGGGGGTCGGCCAAGCACAACCGGCGAGTGGAAGTCCCCCCGCGGGTCCTCGCGGTCACTCCCATCATAGGAGCTACTAGAGCTGCTCAGACTGTCCACAGGGGAGCGGCCCATTTCCTGCCGGGGCTGGGGCTGGGGCTGGGGCTGGGGCTGGGGCTGGGGTGGTTGTGGCAGCGGGGGCTGCTGCTGTTGCTGCTGTTGCTGCTGCTGCTGCTGCTGTTGCTGCTGCTGTTGCTGCTGGAAGCCAGATGGGGTCATTCGATCCCGGGGAGGTGAAATTGGTTCTGATTTAATGTTGATATTCTGGTTGGTGTTAATGGATAAATTCGAACCCTGAGATAACTGCCCCCCAGTGCTAAAAGAAAGAGAGAGAGAGGTGAGATGTTTTGTAGCACTAATCACACAATGATCCTGCTGGAAAGAGCCAAGTCTGAAATCCTGCTGGAATTTCTCAACTCTAGATTGGGCATCTCCTTCAGTATGTAGCACACAAAGAAATGATGTTTCCCCAGAAGAAAAAAACAGTATGGCTGAGCCGTTATGTTCCTTACTTCAACTTCCCATAGTCACAGTACTTTTGTACCTCAAATTTGCAAGAATAGTTTAGTGTCTAACGTTATGCTATGCACAGTGTAAAAAGGCAGGAACGACATGGCAACCTGAAATCTCTGCACTGCCTCTTCTTTCTTGGTATCTTCTCTGCTCTGGCCTAGAGACAGGTACGTCATCATCTGTTCCTACAACACTGTCAAGCCCTTTCCACTTGCTTTCCTGTTTTCTTTTTTGAGCTGGGCTCTCACTGGCACCAAACTCCAGAGACTACAGGAACACACTACTGTGTCCAGCTTGCAACTCTATTTTCAATGTTTTCATTCAGGGTGCTTACGACTGGCCTGAGGGCCAAAGAGTTGTGTAGCCAAAATTCTCCCCAAGATACTCTGCCCCTCTTCCAATGACAAGACTCTTAAGAAGATTACTGATAACAATATGCAGGTAGAGTTCTTTCAAAACGCAGAGGAATGTGTTTCCTAACTAGGAGGCTGGGGTGTCCCTAACGTACTGAGATGAGATGAGGCAGCCACCTACGTCCGCCAGGCTGATAGCTCTTCTATACTGGATCCATGGCCTACCATCCTTCCTGTACAAAGGCCTGATCTTCCTCCTTCATGCTTGGAGTCTGTTAATCCTCTTTCCTTAAATGTTTGTGCCCTGCCAGTTAGGAGCACTCTCTGGGAATGTGCAGGGTGTGCGCTGGGTGGGGGCTGACTATATAAATCCTAAGGAGCCTGATTGACACACGGGGTACCCATCCCCACTGTATTCTCCTAAGAAGCCAGAGTAAAGCAAAAGGCACAGCACATTTTCCTTTACTGACAGTCCCTAAAACAAAAGGAATTCCTTTAAACAAGCAGTGGAATTGGAGACAGGTATCAGGACATAGGGAGGAAGTGGGTGGCTTGCGTATCAGTTAGTAGGTAGAGGGTGGTGTATGTGGGTGGCATCTGTACCTTGGAACCCTCTGGATACCAGCTGAGTCTCTCTCTACCTCAGTTTGGGAAAAGGAAACCTTTGTTCCCTGAACCCCTTTAAGGAATGCATGGCTTGCTCAGCGTTCAAGCATGCTGAGCCATATTATCTAAAGCCATGTTAAGAAAATACTTTCTCACAACCTTGTATCTATCTAAAAAGGAATTATTACAGTATTACTCACATGAGAGTTTACAGCTGATAGAAAACAAGAATGAACAGACTAGGGGTGATTTTCAAGGTACTCACACAAGAGAGCTGAGGGCTGCTTGTCCTAGAGGGTGCTGCTGCCAGGCTGACACCTGCCCAAGAGACAACATTCCCGGGGAGTTGAAGCCTTGCAGGGCCGACAGGTCAGCGCTGGTCAATGAGTAATCTATAAAGACATAAGATTACTATGCTTGGCTATTGCCTATGCAATTGTCATTTTTTTAAAAAAATGCCACCACTACCTTCTCAAACAAACAAAAACACTGGTGCTCACGCAGACTGAATCTGGATCAGAAAGCCTTGATGAAGTGCAGACACATGCAAGGACACAGAATCCCTTTTCATAAGGATGACAAGCTTAGTGACGCAGACATTGAGTACATCACTATAATTACACAACTGTATTTGGTTTAAGATTGTCACAGCCCTCTGCACCCAAATCATCTCACGTCCAGGGATGAACTTTCCAGGACAGAAGAAAATAACACAATCCACCCTGTCTGGCTGCTTTAGTCCCGACTACCGAAACTAAGATTAGCGGACACACAGAGACATTTCAGTTTCAGCTTACCATTAGCACTTGTCTCTCCCATTTAGTTTTAAAGAAAGGTGACAAAAACTTTTAATTTTTTCACGTCTTCCTAGGGGACTAACAGTCTTCAAAGAGAAACTGAGTGGAGGCAGCATACTGCTGCTCAGGTTTCTCCCAGGTTCTGAATGTACACACGCTAAGCCTCAGCCATCCCCACAGAGGTGACCTGCCCTCCCATGACCTTCTTTTCACCTCTCTCTCTCTCTCTTTGGAGACAGGTTCTCACTACTGTAACCCAGGATGGCCTTTAACTTATGGCGACCCTCCTGTTTGAGCCTTCTGAGTGCTGAGATTCCAGTGTGTGCCACCACAGCGGGCTTCTCTCTTGGCTCGCTTGCATAATAACTCACTTGACATGTCCATATTGATGCCTCTCCAAACACCTCAAATTTGACACAGCTGCTTCTGCCCCTCTGTGAGAAACCTAGCCTTGGTGCTGGAACCCGACGGGCGCCTCCTTGCTGCTGCTCTTCTCTCGCTCCATCGGTCACTAAACGTGGGCCATCCGCTCACTATCTTTGCCCACACAGGACTCTCCACACCACAGCACCAGCAGTCATGACGGGGGCCACATTAGTCTCTCGTGGATTTCTTGGCACTCACGTGTACCTCTATGGACGCCGCAGCCAAAAGAATCTTTCTAACACAAGGAGTATGAGCATGACAGACACCTTAAAGCTTCTCAATGTTCTCAAGTCAATGTCCACAACTGACAGCATGGCCAGTAGGTCCCATTCACCTCTCTAATTTCAGCCCCAACTGCTCTGTCCTCCCCTGAGATCAGGCTCCCTGACTGGCCGGGCTGAGTCCTGCTGGCTTCTTTTGTGCCACGCTGCAAGGCAGCCCTGAGGATAACAGCACCACATCTTCCCTAGGGCTGCCTGTCCTGCGCCTTCCTCTCCACACAGACTCTCTGCTCACTGTTAACTAGTCTTCGTGTATTTCCAGTGTCTAGTAAGTATCTGTAGATCACCTGAAAAACCAGGCTTGAAGCTGAGAGTGATCTTACTGAAGGGCCTGAGGAAGTGCTCACAGAATTCATTCACATAGAATTATTTCGCTTTGCTTTCAAAAGCTGTCCCTTTATTCACCTTTACCTGCTGTCTAATGAGCCTGACACTCAGTATGTACAGAAAGGTAGACGACACACTGCAGAAGACTCCAAGACAAAAAAAAGTCATATGACACACAAGTTAAAGATAATATGGTACAGTGCAAATCACAGTCAGTCAGAGGGTGGCTGAGACTGAGACTCAGGTTTCAAGGGGACCTGACTCCACTATTTTAAATGTTTTGGCAGTTCCTTCCACACTATGTAATATATATTTTTAATATTTTAAAATATTTATTATAAAAGTATCCATGTACACAATTTTTTAGTAGTCTAACAGCATTTCTAAAAGTGTGTAGTACAGTTTCTCTAAGTATCCTGAAAAACCGACAATGAAATCGCTTGGTAAACTGCAGTCTAATTTTGGTATCCAGGCCAATTTACTCTTTCCCTCTGGGCGCCCAGCCTCTTGGACTCTCTTTGCCACTACCATTTCAATCTTGAGAGTATAAACTGGGGCTGGGGATGGAGCCCAGCGTGTAGCATGTGCCTATCATGTGTGAGGTCTGGGTTCAATCTCTAGTACCCTCCCCAAAAGTATAAAATGAATATCACAACCTAGGTCTTCCTCTGTGTGATAATCAACGAAAGTAAGTCCTTTTTCCTTTTCTACAATAACCTTGAGAGAAAAGATGCAGCAAGCCTGGCCACTCACAGAGCACGTGACAGCTGTTTATAACTTCTTAATCCCTGGTTAGTATCCAGGTCTTAGGCTGGTATACAACTGGTGGATCTGGGCTTTTCACCTTACTGACTACCAGAAAAGATAAAGGACATTTCCTGTGAAAACGTTTTAACAAAACCTTTTAAAGTTATTTGTTTTTAAAGTAGTACTTACAACTGAAGTGGCAATTAAAAGTATCAACTGCTCTGTTCTCCCAAGCTTAGCTCGCACAGCAGTTTGAAAGCAGAGGGCCAAAGCATTTAGCCTCAAGTCTAAAAATGAGATGATCTCCACCACAGTTTAAGTATGACAATCATAAAAGAGTCACTTGACTGGTGCTGTGTCTGTGGATATTTGGCAAACTATAATTTAACTACAGCCTCCTTTGAACTCTTTTTTTTAGTAGGCAATGCAACAAGTGTTTGGCTTAGCTGAGGAGAAAGTGGAGCCTCAAGCACATTCTGCCCTCAGCAGAATGGCAAACCAAAAAGAAAGCACTGGGGGCTGGGGATTTAGCTCAGCGGCATAAGCGCCTGCCTTGCAAGCAGGCACTTGTGAGTTCGATCCCTGGTACCAATAAAAACGAAAAAGACCAAAAAAAAAAAAAAACCCCAAAAGAAACCACTGCTTCCACAGGTTTCCATACACCTTGCTTGGCAAACAGCATCCTTCTTACCGCTGTAGTATTCTTTATCTTTCCTAAAGGAACCCTAAATCAGGGAATTTTAGAATGAAATGTCAGTGGGCTAGCTGTGAGGAGAAGTGTGAAAGGTCTTTATTTCACCCTTCGCCTAAAAACGATGGATGCTGATCAACCTGGTAGTTGCAGGGAGGAAGCACAGCTGACCCACCACTCGGCACCTGCCACCCTCCCAAAGGAACTTGGAGCTTTCCAAAGCAGGTTAGCAGCAGAAAGACAAACACCTTACTTCAAAACCCTGCAGGTGTGACACGGTACAATGAGAAACTGTAAAAAATAAAACCAAAACCAACAAAAGAAACACCTGAGCAAGAGGCCAGTGTTCAGCCTCGCTGGATGCACCCACATGCTGGTAACACTGTACCTACTTGTTTCTCTGTCAGAGATAAGTGAAAGCTCACACTGAGAAGTAACAGTCAAATTATTCTTTATCAATGTAATTTCTGGAATTGTCTCGAGGGATATGTTTTCCAACCTACTGAAATTTGAATGTAAAAACTGAAGACAATTTACTTCAAAAAAAAACAGTAAAAGCACATTTTGATCACAAAGCAGACACACACACAGCCCGCAGAGTGCAGGAAGGTGGCTCACCCGTGTTGTAGGCTGTGGGCATCGCTGAGTACACGAGTCCCTGCGGAGGCAGGCTGGGGGTGGTCACAGACACTACGGGGGTGGCAAGGGGCTGCGCGGCTTGAGAACTGCTTATCCTCTGGGTATTCTGTGAGGTATCAGAAAGGAGAAAGTGTTACTATGTGGTGTTTATGCTCAGACTTCGTATTTTAGAAATAACTTTTAATTTAAATGTGACACTTCTCAGTTTTATGGGTGGGAATGTCATTATTTTCTGAAGTAGTAATAAAAATACTAATGGGGCTCACTAAATAATCAATTTAAAGGGACTATTTTATATTAATTAGTCATTCCACTTTTCTTTAATATAGTTTATTAGTGCCAGAAGTATGGCCTTAAAATACTTACCTGATGGGTGATAACACTTAGGTGTTAGCATATTGAGCAGTTAATGTCGTTATAAACACTGCCAGGCTACCATGACAGTGAAGCCACTTGTATACACACATGCTGTAAGTTTATGAGTGCAGGAATAGAAAAGTATTTCTTTCTAGCATTTAAGTATTAAAGGCTTGAAATGCAGCTTATGTTCTCCTCCCTTCTGTCCAACTCTATCAGTGACCTATTTTTACCAGCTGACTCAGATGCATATCCCTTCTCTCCCCAACTTTTGAATGGACAGGCTTTGGGTAGAGAGCTTAAGAACAGAAAGGGCTGTGAATGAAGCAATATTAAATGCTTGCTGACTGACTTCATCTACACAGCATCTTGCACACTGGGGATGAGTGAAAAAAGTCAAATATTAAGCAATCAAGCTAGTTTAAAACAGCCATTTTACTCTATGTGTAGGAATATATTAGAATAATTTCTCTGTACTCTGGGTCCAAAGTTTTTCCAAAGTCAAGGATTAGAGGAACAGAATAAACTCCATGCTGTTAGTATGCAAGAAGGCCAAAACACATTCAACTTATGTTTTTTGTAAAAGAAAAAATGACTATTTAGGGGTCTACGTCACACAACAGAATTATTTAGTGCCCTCAGAAAAGAATCAGAATGTGGGCAGTTTTCACTGTCACTGTTTTCAGAAAGACAGGAGATAAAGGCCTTTGACTAGATTTACCTACTCGGAATGTGATGGAAATACAGATCTAATTTATTTTCTTTCAGTTCATATTTTTCTACTGTAAGTTATAGGATGTCAGAAAGACTACACAGCATGTGGATATAGTATCTGAGTTTCAATCCCAGATTTACCACTTCCTAAACTCAGGAAAAGGTGTAACGCCTTTCAATTTCTAAATTTTTCATGTAGGGATGACAAACATCTTTGTTACACCTACCTTGCAGTGTTTTGTGCAAATAGAATGAAGCACTATGCTAGAAATGTTTGGATAACTGAAATACTACAGAAATGTGAGATAATGTTTTTATTATCCTAATAAACTTTGCATAACCAAACTCCCACATAACTGTTGATATAAAGAGACAGACACATTTGTCCCTTCTGATCTACAGGTATTCCATTAGAGCCATCATGAGGTAAAGCTGTGTGTTCTACAACTGCAAAGCTTCCAAAGGAATCTGCAGTCTGGCTCGCTTTAGAAAAAGCCCTGGAACAGGCCCCAGGGCCCTTGCATAGCTGGCCTTCCTCACTCTGGATTAAAAGCTATCCATGCATGATGTTTGTTTAGTGCGAGAACCAATTTAAACTAACCTTTCAGTTCTGACAGACTCTGTTGCAGATTCTGTTTAACTTCACTATATAAAGCTCTGCATTTTAAATTAAATTTTAAAATCTGAACTAGCTTACATCTTCAAGAATATGAATGGCTTTTTACAGTTTTCAGTTATGTCTTCTTTTTAAAGTCATGGGCTTTAATGATTTCTATATTTTAAAGTCTTCAGAAATTTATCTCTGAGGTGCTGTAATTACAGGTGCACTTTAAGAAACATGAAAAGTCAGTTGGTATGATGACTGGAAATACAGTACATTTTAGTCTCAGTATCAAGTTAATCTTAATGACTTCATGAGATAGAGGTCTACTTTGAACTTAATTTTCTCTTTCATATTTTGTCTCTAGGTCAAGGAGTATAGTATGAGGTGAGCTGGTCTGGGCTTTTCCAACTCTGGAAATCTAGCATTCTGGTGTATTGGCTCGCTATCTTAGAAGCTCTGGGTTTTATGAGTAAGATACTCTCAAAACCAGTAGAGGGCAACATAGCTCTTAGATAATCCCCATCAGCATTTAGCACTTCTTAAGAGTAAACAGACTAAATGTTACATGAATTATTTCAGTTTGAACTGTTAACTTCATTTGCTAATAATTATGATATAATTAAGTAAATATTTCCCCTAAATTTGTTCATAATACAAACACATGTATAGCTAACTAGTGTATTTCAGTGAATCAATATAAAATCACATCCAAAACTGCAAGTGATCACAAAGCTAAACAAAGAAACATCTCATATTTTAAGGATAGAGCAGAGACCCATAGTTGAAAAGAAAATAAATTGCTCAAAACATACTAGCATGCAGAAACTAATAATAAAATATAAGTAAAACCAACTAATACCTTTACCCCATGCGCTCATGCACACTTAACACCATCCATGCTAAAAACTGTACTTTCAACTTTTTATTCCCCTTAGAGTCATCTAATTAGCAGATGACCCTAAATGCACATCATTACTTCTGTGAAGTGCAGGTTATAGTTCCCAAAGAAGAAATAAATCAACTGCAACTTATTTTCAGTCTGGTTTATTTTCTAAAGGAAAGGCCAACAGAAAACATTTGTTTTGGAGAAAAAATTAATAGCTACCTATAGGAACAGAGTATCTTCTGATAGAAAAATAAACTTGAGTATGTTCAATTATAGACAGTCCTCTCAGTAAACAGGGAACCCCCTTGTGGTTCAGACTGTCTCATGCAGGATGAAATAATTCCAACTCTGAAAAAGGTGACCTCACCAGAAATGATGTAATCTTTTTGAAAGAAAGAGAAATAACACAAGACTGTGTTACAATCTGAGGAACTTTGAGGGTGAAGTCATTTTCTAAAAATATTTTAATAATCTGAAAAGCTACATAAGGTATTTTGGATCTTTCCTTTAAAAAATATTATGGTAAGTATCCTGTGTTCATGGACAGCAATTGTTTTTAAAGGCTGTAATCTAATGTTCTCTCCAACATACAAAATTCTAAATAGAAAAACTACAATCTGTAGTACCAGTAGATTGCTTTCATGATTCCAAGTGTTTGGACAGTGTTTTTACACAAGAAAAGTATCTTTGTAACAGAAGAACACTGGTTAGATAAAACATTTAATACCATTAGTACTTTCTACATCTTTTTCAACTTCCTTCAAGCAGAAACCCACACTCACCAACTCCAATTCCTCTTCCTCCGACTGTACTCAGCACATAAGAGGGATAAGAGAGTTACTAAGACTGTTGGTACTTGCAGCAGAAATACTTCTTTAGAAAAATGCAGTATTAGGACCCTAGCAATCGTTTGGCACTCTAGAAAGATGGTAATGCATGCAAAACATACAAATACAAGTTACTTGTTGTCTTTAAACTTGTAGCTGACTTTTCAATAGAAAATTCTTTTCAATTCTTTAGGGCCAGGATTTAATAAAGAGCATCTCCCCCCGCCCATCTGCACTAACCCTGGCCTCTCTTACACAGCCACACTTAGATAGTTTCCTAATCGTGACGGCAGTCTCTATTTGGAACCAGGAATGTACTTACATTAGTCCTCCTATCACTACCCCACCTGGTCACACATGTCCACGTATCACCTTGCTAGTTTCTGTGCACCCACAGGCCCAGAACTGTGGTATGCTTTACTTCCCCCAACAGCCAGAATAATGTTACCAAACAGGAACTCAAATATTTGACAAAACATCTAACAGTTTTCTACAGGATTATTATTACAAAGGAGAGTGCACACATTAATAAAGTAATTTTAGTGGAGAGAAACCATGAATACGAAAATAAAAAGAGATGAGGAGAAATGAGCCGATAAATGATGAACAGGAAAAAAAGAGCAATGCATTCGCTCCTTTTCTTTTAAACATTTACTAAATATGCTAGATATAAGAAGTTTTTATTTGTTTTGTTTTTTCTCTCTTCATTTTGCTTCAGTCATGCTTTTTTTTTCTGTCTGGGAAAAGGGTCTTCACTTACTAGAGAAACTCTAACCTTGAAGGAGACTTTTCTGCAAATGAATGAGGTCAAAGGAGGGAAGGTGATGCAAAAATCATGTGGCTCACAACTGCTACCTCACTGTGGCCCACTGGGGCTCAGCCACCATGTTACCCAAAGGATCCTTACACAGCTCCAACTGCAAGACGCACAACTGAATACTGCACACACCACGGCTACACTTGGGTAAAACAGGTTTCACTTTAACCTGAAGGGATCAGAGTATAAATAATTTATATGGCAAGTTTTCTGAATTACCTGCAGAAAAGCTTCATTTCTTAAAAAAAAAAAAAAAAGAAGAAAAGAAAAAAAGAAAAAAGGACTGGCCACTGTTTGATGAAGTAGTTTCCTAATGTCTAAATGCAGTTTCTTGTTAAATATTGCGATTTAGTAATAGTTCTTACAAGTCTATTTTTGTTCCTTTACTTCTAAGTTTTGTGTTTTTTTTTTTTTTTTTTTTTTTTTTTAAATTTCTAAAAGACAGTAGCAAGTTGTTACACATGTGGTTCCTAAAAGTCAGCCAGATGGCTATACTAAGTGCCTTTTCCCCTGGCTCTTTTTTTGGAATGTATTTCTTTGTTCTGTGTGTGTGTATCCTGAACACTGTGTTCTGAAATAACTAGCCTTAGAGAGCAGCCATACAGACAGCTCCCTCACACTCTTGCCCAGCACTGTCCAGGTTAACATCCCAAAGAAACAGGACACAATGGTTGAAACTAACAGAATGGCAGCTGTCCTTCAGGCTTGGGATTTTCCTTGGGTTTCACTAGTCTTTTACCAACACCTTTTTCCAACCCAGCCTCAGATCTTGGATCTCACATGCACTTACCCTGTCAGGCACTGTTGGTCTGATCTGTAACAGTCCCTTCGTATTTCCTTGTTTTTTCCCTGTTCGTGGCATTTTCCCCTCCCTTCCTCCCTCATTCAGTCATACTGGGGAAATGAACCCAGGGCCTTCACATTGAGCAACATCCCTATTTCCTTTTAATTTTTCAATTTTGAGATGGGGCCTTACCCTTCCTGGGCTCAAACTTGAGATCTTCCTGTGCCAGCCTCCCAAAGTGCTAGAATTACCAGGGTGTGTTACCATGCCTGGCCGACCTTGGCACTGTCAGCGAACACTACTCGGGTATCTGGTAGAATGTCTCTCAGTATGGGTTTTCCTTACATTTATCCCTTAACAGAAGGTATGAACTTTTGGAAGACTATCACTGAGCCTTGTATTCTTTTTAGCACATCATGTTAGAAGGCATGTCATCTTTATTGTCTTATTACTGATGATGCTAACTCTAACTGTGTAAGGTAGTATATAAATACTTTTTGCTTTGTAAAAAAAAAAAATTTGAGAAGAGACATTCTGAGGCTATGTAAATATATTTCACCTTAAACTTTTTTGTTAATGGTAGCACCTCTCCATTGGCCTTGCCTGCAATCAGAGCCACTCTACTGTGGTGTTCTGTGTGGCTACCATTCCTCTTATTCTTTTTATATTTACCAATTAAAATTTCTTCGTAAAGAAGAAATTTTAACTGCTACCTGTTATTTATCCAGCACTCATTTCAATAACTGAGTCTATTATTCCTTGGGTTATAAGCTAAAACTATTATTTGTTACCAAACTGTTCTAGTTCTGGTCACTGAGACCTCTTTTAGAAGGCTGGCTCCTGTGACCTTTTGACAGGCACTTCCTTACTCTTTGGCACCTCTAGTTCATCTTATGTTTCTCCGAGCTAGTTCTAAAACTAATTTTTCTCCACTGCGCTCTGGGCTTCTCTGACTTAGAGGATGGTGTTTAGGAACTCAAATCTGAGCATTCTCAGATGACTGGGTGTCATTATCTGAAGTACCTCTCAGCAGACACAGCTATATGACTGATACAAATTGATGTATATTATTAAGCTTTCCTTTTTTACTGAGTATTCCTTTTTAGATGAGCCAGTAATATCCATTCACCTGTTGCAGAACATCTGACTTATTCTCATTTTTTCACTATTGCAAAAACCATAGAAAATTACCTAAGTACAATTTATAAATCACTTGGGTAAACACACGAGGCATTGTTGGGTTATACGGCAAGCATATATCTGATTTCTTAGAAGCTGCCTAACTCTTTCAAAGGGACTGTATCATTCTGAATTCCAAGAAGGCACAAATGAGTCCTTGTTTTTCTACGTTTTCAATACCATTTCATTTTTAAAATTTTAGCCATTTTTATAGGCACATCTGATTGTAATTTTTAATTTTTATTTCTTTGATGATATTGAGCACATTTTTTATATGGTTATTGGTTACCTATGTTGCCTTCTTAAAGAATCTGTTAAGATCCTGTTGCTGGGAGTGTCATTCAGTGGTAAAGCACTTTCCTAGTACATGTAAAATCCTGGGTTCAATCCTTAGCACTGGAAAAAAACCCCACAAAAATAAAAACAAACAAACAAAACCACAAAAACTTGTGCCCATTAAAAAAATTATCTGTTTTGCTATCTTGAGCTCTTTACACATTCCAAATGTAAGTCCTTCATTTGTGTGATTTGCAAATATTTTCTCTTAATTTGTAGGTTGTCCTTTGAATAGCATTTTTCATACAGCAAAACAAATTCTCATGAATGCTAATGTATCATTTTTTAGAGACCACACCTTGGTATAAATTTTTTCTTGTGCATTTCACAGTTTCATGTATGAAACTTGAGTCTATGATCCAGTGTGAATTAATTTTTGTGTAAGGTAAAAGCCTATATTAAGTTTCTGTTGTTTTGCACATGGATGTTGGATTACTACAATACTATTAGCTGAAAAGCTACATTCCACTGAAATGTTTCACCACCTTTGCTAGAAACTGGCCGAACACTGCATATTAATACAAAATTACCTTCTGGGCTATTTGGTCCATTGATCCATTGACCCATTCTTTTGCCAACACTTCACATCCTGAGTCTACAACTCAGTCTGTTTTTGTTCAGAATTATTAGTGCTCTTTTGCCTTTCTGTATATATATTAGAATTTGATTTCTTAAAAAAGCTTATTGCCAACTGTGACTATTCTGTTTGATTTACAGATCAATTTGACAAGTGACATCTTCACAATACTGAATTTTCAAATCTATTAACACAATGGTTCTCTATTCATTTAGGCAAACTGATTTCTTTCACTAGTGTTTTGTAGTTTTCAGCATATACACTGGGCATATATTCTGTTACATTTGTACTTCACTATTTCTTTCCTTTTTAGGAGATGGTGCTATGTTAAATTTCCAATTTGAATTATTCATTGCTGGCGTAAGGTACAACAGACTTCTGTATATTTTTCTTAATTAACTATACTGGCTAGGGTTTTCACTACAATGCTGAGTGCATGAGCCGATTTTAAAAAATGACTAGGTCCTAATATCAGTAAAAGACTGAATGTTTTCCCTTCTCACTTACTATCAGTTACAGTTTTTGAAGATGCTCCTTATCAGGTTGTTCTTTTTATACCTAGACTGCTGAGAGATTTTCTTAACATCATGAAAAAATATTGTATTTTGTTAACATGGGAAATTATATTGGTGAATTTTCAAATGTGGAATCACTGTTACATTCCTGGGTAAAACCTACTTGGTCTTAATATATACCCTTTTTTATATATTATTGAATTTATTTACTAATATTTTGTTGAGGATCCCTACATGTAGAGTTTATGTGGGGTACTGGTTTGTAGTTGTCTCTTCCTGTAATGCCTTATTCTGTAGGGTAATGCTAGCCCAATGAGATGAGTTTGGGTGTGTTTCCTCCTATACTTCTGAAAGAGATTGCAGTATTGGTATTAATTTTTCCTCAAACATTTGATGGAATTTGCCAATGAAACTGAGATCTGGAATTTTCAATTTTGAAAACCTTGAAAACTAGGAATTGAATTTCTTTCACAGATAGTTGATGTTAAAATTATCTATTAAAATTTCAGTGAATTTAGCAACTCTTCACTGGTTTCTATCTTTTAAGAAATTAGTCCTTTTTACCCACGCTATCAAACATAGCAGAATAGAGCTACATAGTATAGTATTCTCTTTGTTTACTGTTGTCTGGACATGCCCTCTTTCATTCTTGATATTGATAATGTGGATCTTCTCTTTTTACCAATCAACATGGCTAGAGATTTGTAAATTGATCTTTTCAAAATCAATTCTTGGAACCATCCCTGTCTCCACTGTTTTTCTGTTATGAATTTTAGTAATTTCTGTTCACTTTATTTTTTCTTCCTTCCTTCCTTTCACTGTTTGTGGCTAAATATGCTCTTGCTCCTCAAGCTCCTCAGGGCAAAAGCTTATATTACTCGTTGGGGGACCTTCCTTCTTTTCTTATATAAGCATTTAATGCTGTAAATTTTCTCCAACATTGCTCTAGCTGGTCCTCAAAATTTGGAAATACTGAAATTTCATTTTCATTAAACTGTATGTTTTTAAATTTTTTGAGATTTCCTCTGTACCTGAGGCAAAAATGTACCATGTATTCTCTAAATATACCATACACAAAGCTTCCTGCTGTCTGTTACTGATTTCTAGGTAAATTTCATTACGGTCAGAGAATGTAATCTGTTTAAGTTTTACGCTTTGAAATTTGCTGAGGTCTATTTGATTTGATTGACTGGACAATCCACCTTGGTCAGTGCTCCACATGTGTCTGAGGAAGACATGCACCTTGTTGTTGTTGAGTGCAGTGTTCTGTCAATGACCCTTAGGTCAGGCTGCCTGAGTGTTGCTCAGACTGTTTAGATCCTTATGGACTTTTTTCTGTCAATCACTAAGAGAACAGTGTTGAAGATGCCAATCTGTAGATTTTTCTATTCTACCTTTCTATGAGTTTTCTCTTTATCTATTTTTGGAGTTATGCTATTAGATTCACACACACTAAACAACTCTTATCTCTTGGAAAGTGAGCTATGTAATGCCTGTCTTTCCCTGATTATAAGTCTACATTGTCCAAATTTATTATGTCTATTTCAGCTTTGATCATGGACTGCAAGTATTTTTCACTGTTTATGTATATTTAAAATGGCTTCTCATAGATAGTATACCGTTTCATCTTTCTTGTCTCCTTTTTGTGGTTTGTTTTAAACAAATCTGAAAATCTGTTTTGTAAATGATGTATTTAGACCTGTAACAATGTATTTCCAAGTCTTCTCTCCTACCTTTGCTGTCTTTTTCTTTTTCCTTCTTCTTTTTGTCCTCCTCCTAATTCTGGGAACTGAACCAAGGGGTACAGTACCCCTGAATTGTATCGCTGGCCCTTCTTATTTCTTACTTTGAAACAGACTCTCACTAAGTTGCCTAGACAGGGTTGAACTTGGGATCATACTACTTTTGCTTCTCAGAGTGCAGGGTTACAGATGTATGTCACCATGCACTGGGCCTCCTACTGTAATTTTACATGTGCTGTAGACACAAAATGTACTACCACTATTTTTGCTTTACAAAGTCAGCTGTCTAATGGAGCAACTAAAAAGGAAAACACCTACAGTTTAGTTTCTCATACCATTCTCCTGTGAAAGTTAGTAGGGTTTCCTGGAAGAGTATCTGATTGTAGGACTGGGGCAGAAAAAAATCACAATTTGAGCTTGGAGCATACAGTAAGTTTTAGAAAGTAAAAAAGTACCCTGCCCTTCCCTCAAAACAAGAACAAAAAAGCAGCACAAGGCATAAGGACAAGGGAATGTCAAAGGGTTACAGATACCATGTGGGTAGGTGCCAAAAGTTAGAGCTAGTACAAACTGAACAACAAAAAGAGGTACTATGTTATAATCCAAAATATAAAATAAATGTTTAAATCCATATTTATATATAAATGATGAAGCATATGAGAAAGAATAGGTAAATCTCCTGAACCAAAAAACTCTAAAAATAATTTATACAGACATTCTTCCCTTGAGGAGGTGGAACATAATCCCTTAAATGAGGGCTATACATTAAGGGTTTCTCCCAATGACTACAGTATGGAAGGAGAAAGAGATTAAATTTATGCAGAGAAACCTGTGAAAGACTTCCATCAGCCTGATAACCAAGTTAGCATCAGTAGTAATAGTTACATTGATAGCATGCACCTTTGATATGATACATGATATGATACAAATGGCACTTTAATACAGAGCCTTTCTCCCTCAAAGTAATGATACCAAGCTAATGAGAAGACTTTAAACAAATCTCAAGTGAGGGACATTCTATACATGTGTGACCAGCACTGCTCCTAAGTGTCAAGATCAGTAAAGCATAAAAAGTCTTAAAAACTCTTATAGCCAACATTTTATGGAGACATGGTTACTAAACGTAATGTGGTGTATCCTGGATTAGAGCCTGGAATAGAAAAAGACATGAAGTTAAAAACTAAGGACATCAAAGTGGAGACTTTAGTTATATTAGTCCATTAATTTTAACCAATGTTCCACACTAGGATAACAATAGGAGAAACTGGGTATGGAGGAAAGGTGAACTTTCTATACTGCCTTTGTAATATTTCTATAATCAAAAGCTGTATAATTCCTATTAATAAAAAGCTAATAAAAAGTAGAGGGAAATAATTTTATCTTCACTTATATCATCATTTCCATTGTTTTTCATTTCTTTTGCACTGACTCAAGCTTTTGATGCAATCATTCCTTCTGCTAAAGGTGTTTCTTTAACAGTTCTTGTAGAGCTAACTGGCAATAAATTCTTCTGACTTTTGTTTCAGAAGTCTTTTTGCCTTTGTTTCTGAAATTTTTTTTTGGCCAGGTATAGAATCCTGAGTTCAGAGTTTTGTTTTCTTAAATTTCAGCACATTAAATATGTACTCCATTGTTTCCTCACTTGTATAGATTCTGAAGAGAAATATTGTTTCAATGCTTATCTTTGTTCTTTATGTGTGGTATGTCTCTTTTCTCTGGCTTCCTTTAAGATATTGTTCGCCTTTGATTTTAGCAGTCTGAATGTGTGTGCATATGTGTATGCACTGACAGTTTGTATCTACCTGGTATTTGTTTTTTGGTTTTCTTTAGGAATTCTAATTATAAATACGTTGATAAAGTACCACTGAACTGTTTTGCACTGCTTTTTGTTTAGTTTTATTTTGCTTTGACTTGTTTTTCTTTTTAAATTTCAGTTTGTGTTTTTCCTCCTGATTTAGGTCTTTCCTCTTATTGAATCTGTAGTACAGGGTTGTAGTTAACTTCCTTAGAACTGGACTGGCTTTGGGCCTTATTATTACTATGGTCGCTCTCGGAGTTTCTACCCCAAGCTTCCAAATCCTCTGGTGAAGGGTAACCAGTCTGTCACTTTTGCTTCCCCAGTGTCTGCCCGATTTTCAATGTGAAACCATCCCCTCTGCGAGCCCCTCAAGCTATGGCCTTCTCAGTCACCTTGCCATCTCACGGCTCTGCTCCATACCCAGCATGTCTTCCTGCTCCTCCATCATGAGTGGAAATGGAAATTTTCCAAACACAGTAGGATTTCATCAGTGCCCTAAGAGTCACAATGTGTCTTGCTCATCTGCCCCCAGATTAAGGTTTTTCTTCCATGCAAGGGAAAGGACAGAAAGCCCTGAACGTTTGCCCCTGCTGTGGTGGCCACTCATCCCTCATCCCAGTTGTGTTATCCAAGGGAGGGTTTTTCAGACATCACTCATCTTTCATGTGAAGCACCCAGTGGGGCTCACAGGTTTGGAAAAAACTGAAGCCTGTGGGAGAAAATGGACTCACTCCACACTGTGGCTCCCCAAAGTTTCAAGAAGTTCCACAAATGCACACTTGGTCTCCAGCAACTCACTAATCATTCCAGCTTAACTCTTACCACCTGTGCCCTGCCCAGTGCTCTGATGTCATCCCTCCCCGTAGTGCCTGTCTACGCCTATCCATCAGGGCAGCTGGTCTCAGCACTTGGATGTATAAAAAAAAATAAAAATAAAAAAAAAAAACCTCATCTCGCTTTTTCATTGTAAATCTAGGAGTGATGTGGTGTTCAGCTTTCTGTATCTCTGAGGGAAAAGTATTTTTTATTTTTTGACCCAGAGTATAAGACTTAAAAATACTATGACTTGTAGTCCTGATTTCATATCATCCTGGACAAGCAGCAATCTTTAGCTCAGTCTTCTCATCACTACCTAGTCATGATCACAGCCTAAATGAGAATGCATACATGGTATTTCAGAATCTATAAAGCATTACACTAATAGGGAATTATTACTTAACCCTGATAGCATCACTTTCATTCAGCAAAACACAAAAAGAAAGTTTAGCAGCTGCATAGCAAAAGCACCTTGCATATCATTCAGTATGCTACCAGCCAAACAGCTGCTAAACTAAAAATGGTTTTAAAACTAGCATATATATTCTAATCTTTTCTACAAGAAGGCATGTAGAATAAACATATTCTCCCACTCTTCATGACCACAGATGTGGGATTCAAAAGTAAATGAAGACAGAGCTCTGAAGACACTGTCAAGGGATGGGATGGGGAGTACGGCATCCTTTACGGAGTTAACTAGAAACATTATCTGAGAAGGAATAAGATATGAAAATTACCTGAGGAATAACACATTCAAGTTTGTACACATATTCTCTGTTTACTATAGTTCTCTCTTGGGTATGTAAGATTCTGTAACAAATTATTTACTGCTTCTCTCACAGAAAAGCATGTAACAGATGAAAGAATGCAAACACAGAGATGAAATAAATCATGTTTCATTTATAAACTTGGAAATGAGATCTCTAAGCAAAGATTCTAGTCTGGTAAAATATAAGCATAATAATTACTTTAGAGTTAGCTTTGATTTTAAATAAGCATTAAACAAATTTATTTTGTATTTTCCATAATCTGATTTAAAGCAGACCTGGCTTTTCAATGACAGTTTTGAATAAGGTATGGACTATGGTATGGACTATGGAGGTATGCAAAATTCCAAAGGAAAACACAGACTGAGGTGTATAAAACGTGTGTTTTAAAGAATGAAGCTAAAGACAGGCTTGACTTACCAGTGGAGGCATCATGCCCTTGCTTGAAGGGGGAATGACAACTCGAAGATCTGGTTTTCGACTGTTCATTCCAAGATTGCCACCACCTGGTGGAGGAGGAGACTTTGTAGGCATGACTTTGCTTAAACTATTTGCACCAGTATTTCCAATCAAATTTGGAGAAGCTCTTGAGTTTACAAACCCATTCCCTGGAGAAAAGATTACCATGAAAAGAATTATTAAAATACCTTGCCACAAACACATGTTTTCCCAGTTCCCAGCTGCACATAAATTTAATAAACTCACTAGTAACCATACATCTTTCAGTATTTTAGAATGCAAAAAAAGTCCAAAATACATAAAGCTTAAGATGAATACCACCTGTTTCTAGTATTTTTTGGACCTTAGGTGATAAGCATTTAAAATATTACATGTACTTCTAAGGGTTATCTCATACTAGGGATTATATTAATAGGGACTATTTTTTAAAGCCCAAGCCAGGCTACTTATTCAGAGGCACTGCTACCAGGTTCTGGTACTGAGCCAGGTTTCAGGCACCTCCTTAAACTCTAGCTTACCTAGCACTCAGCACTAATGTTTCATTTTCACCAACTACTTCTCCTGTGGCTTTACTTCTTTCTGCTCTTTTTCATCTGCTTCCATTAAACTCTTTCTAAATAATTGAGATTAATCTAACTTCAGTCATCTTATTGCTACTTTTAAGCTTTCCCTGGCAAAACCACCCATCTCTTGGGTAAATAAGGAAATGAACATATACTGTGGCGTATGTTCTGTCTACACAGCAGTTCTGGGCACCAGATGAGACTCGACACAGTAAAGGTGAGAGACTACCCTGTCTCCATGAATACTCAAGTTCCTCCAGTAGAGAGCAGCCACGTGGACTGGGTGGGGCTGACTCCACTTCAAATCTCATTCCCTCAATATAGACTGGCATTTTGATTCAGAACCAACGCAAGGAACGCAGAGCATTCTCCTTTAGCACAGTGATCCAGGAATGACCACCCAAAGCCTCAGTAAATAAGCTGTTCTTTGGCTGTCAGGGACATACCATATTTTACTCTAAGGAAACATATTATTCTAAAGTCATTTGAGACTCAGAAGAAAGCAGGAGGAGGAAAACACTACTCCAGAAAGAACAACACTAAAGAAAGCAAGTAAAGGCCCCTAGCCACCTTTACAGTTTTGTATCACTTGTAAATTAATGTTAAATGTAAATTTTGTATGACTTGTAAAATGATGTAAGCTATTTAAGCCTAAGGTAGCATCCTGCTGGTTACAACTGATAACAGAATATCTAATAAAATTAGCTAATAATTGTGTAAAGGGGAGATGAGGACATATATAATTGTTAAGTAAAAGTACAGGAACATGTAACAAAAGTTCACTTATAAAATACATATCATTTATGATTTCAATTTCTAAGACAACTGCAAATAAAGCAGGGAAGGCTAGAAAACAACACTGACTATACAGTGTATAAAACATTTTGTGAAAAGTTAATTGCTAAATCTAAAATGATGCTGCCTATAAAACATACTCTACTATCCCATGTGCTCTAAAAAAACCCATCAATTTTAAAACAAAACATACAGAACATCAGGTTTACTACGTATAATGTGTGCTTTTGGTAGTAAAGAGGTTTTGTGTCAAGAATATTGTACTATTGTTCTATTCTGCAGAGTTCCTGTTATAGTACATAGTTAATTCAAAAGAGCATAGTATAAAATAAATTTGTTGGCTTAAAAATTTTATTCCTAAAATGGATGGATCTGGAGACTATGATAGAAAGTGAAATAAATCAAGCCAAGAAGATTAAATATTGTATGATTTCTTTAATATGACAGACCTAAAATACAAATAATTTAAAGGGCAAAACAAAAGAGATGAAAGGAAGCGGGGAGGCAGACTTGGTGAAGATGCACGGTGTTTCTGAAGGCAAGAGAGAAGAGGACAGCGATGAAGACTAGATGTGCCAATTCCCCAAAATGAATGTAATTATTATGTGCCACAGACATATACTAAAAAAAAATCCATTCTTAGTGTTTATTTTAAGCTGACCATGAACAAAATATTCAGACAAGTGAACTGAAAACTCCTGATGGGTTGGAACAGGTCTTTCGACTTTGGGTGAAACTCAGAGCTGATATGGCATCAATAGCCCTAACCACCTACAATCTGCAATAGTACAGCACTACCTTTCCTGTTTATGACTTATGCATGCTAGTTTACACAGGAAGGGACAAAAATAAACAATACACCTCTATGTGACCTTCCAGTCACTTGTCTCTATTTAGCAAGAACAGGGACATACTACATAGGCAGGAATAAAACTATAGTTAAGATAATGGATAAAACCAACACAACTAAGAGTAACCACACAAAACTGACCAGGAAAGAGAAAGTGAGCACTGATCACAAGGGTATGTGTTTACTTAGGAAGATTTTAAGGGACTGACTCTTGAGCAGTAGGCAAGGACAGAAGACTGAGAGAAGAAATCAGAGGGCAAGACTAATGGGATACATGTAAAAAAGTTCTGTGCTCAATCCAGCCTGGCTGGACAGCGGGTTGAGTGAGAAGTGGCAGTCAGAGAAGCCTGGAGGATCCATGGCTCCAGGACCAAAGGAAGAAGTGGGTAGCCCTATGTATTCTGCTTCTTTCCTCCTGTACAAAAGCAAAAGAGAACACGTGAGAAATCACCAGAGTAAGAAGCCAACAGTTGACAAGTCACACTCACTCTCTCTCTTTCCACTGACATATATGTAAAGACTGACAGTGGGTTTCTACTGTGTGTTTAACTTTGGCCTAGAATTCTTCCTAATAATTTTGCCCTGAAAATATTATTCTGAGAAGTGAAATAATTTACTTGCTCCAAAGAACTACAACAAGTTGACAGATGCATATTTTTACTTGAAGAGCTTTTGTATTGATACTCAGATCATTTTAATTATACAGAAGTTTCTTCAATGGAATAGCAGCATGATCATTTAAAATCACTTAACATCTATATAGAACTTTGCAGTTTATCAAGCACTTCAGGCTCATTAAATAGTGAATACAAAAAAAATAGTGAATAGGGTCATTCAATAAATACCTGACAATTTCTAAACATTAAAAAACATATAACTAGGAAGAGTATAAAGACAACCTGTTAAAAAGCAAAAGGAGCTTTTAAGACACCTAATCACAGCTGCGGTGGCCCAGGATGGGGGCCACCGCATTTACTGGGACCTGCGACATGACAGGAACTGGAGCTCCGGGAAACCAAGCAACCCCTTCCCTCCCTGTTGATGGGCTGAGAATCAAACATCACATCCCCACCCCCACCCCCACCCCCGGTTAACAAGTAGGAGCCAGGGATCTGGACATCTCTTGAGAGGTTGACCACAGGCAACGTAGCAAATAGAGGGGATTTCCTTCTACTGTCTCTTTGAAGGCAAATACTTTTATCTCTGTTTTGCTTTGTTCTAATTAATCGTGTTATTTTAACCTGTTTTGTTTTGTTTTGTTTAACTTCAATATACAAGAAAGTATGGACAGCTATTTTGAAGAGAACCAGAGACTCTATGACAGCCATTGGTGACTTCCCTATGTCTAGTTTTGAAGACCTAAAACGCCTTCCTCATTCTGTTCAGATCAGTTTTATACTATGTTGTTTTGTAAAAATTCTCTGTATGCGAAGACATGGACAATTATTTGGAAGAAAATAAGAGACAGTATGATAGTGAAGATTTCAGGTCGTCTAGCTTTGAAATTTATATCTCTTACATTGCTTTCTTATGCCTACTTTGTTCTGTTTTGTTGTGTTTAATTTTACCCCCTTTTAAAAAAGACACCTAACCACTTATACATTGTTGTGTTTAATTTTACCCCCTTTAAAAAAAGACACCTAACCACTTATACATTGAATTTGAAAAAGACATGTTATTTGAGTTACTTATATAAAAACTAAAAATGAATGTTGTGCTAAAGTGATGTTATAATCAATTTTATTGAACCCAAACCACTACATTTTCAAGCATGGCATCTGATACAAAGGAGATCAGAAAAGAAAGGTGAGGTGTGGCACTCAGGAGCTGCCCGTTTCTCTTCCTTCAGAATCCAGGGATCCAGGTGGCTGGTGTGATTTACCTCTTCACCTTTCTGTCATGCAATTCTCCCAAACTTTACCAATGCCCTGTTAGTTTTAATTCACTCCTGTGATTTAACTTTGCTACAGGATCTGATATTTCAGTTAACCTTCTGACTCAATCTCCTACATTCCGTTTCCTTTATCATGAAGGCATTTGTGTTAAATCTGGGCTGTATCTCCTTTCCATATCCCACAGAGCAATTCCCTGTATCCTATTACGTTTCAGAAAGCACTGCTACTCAAGAACCACTTCTTCACTAGCCATCTCTTGTGGATTACAGCTCACTCATGGGTTGTGTAATAACTAAGCCAGTTTAATAAACTTCACATTACTTTACCACTATGAGAATGTTAGATTAACAAAGTTTCAATATATACTGATATGAATGTATTTTCTGAACTTCTGACAATTAGAAGATCTGCTTGACTAGCACTCAAATCTAAAGGATAAAGTAGTATTTTCCTCTCAATGGCACTATATGATAATGTAAACATGTAATTTACTGGAACACATCATCATTAAGCACAAATGCTATTTTTCCATGTGAGTCTGTAGTGCTTCTTATATGATACCATAGTAACTCATGAAAATAAAATTACAAGTAAATTAGTGTAAAGTCAAGAATCTGCAGCAGATTATGATTATGGGATGATATAACTGGTAACTTACCAGACTAAAGCTAATTTCATATGCACAACTTGCTATTTTGTAGAGTATTGTATAGTGATATATATACTACCAAGACTTATCTCCAGTTCAACTTTTATGAGAAAAACAAAGATATTGTTGAGACAGGCTTTTGAGGTATTTTCAATACATGAGCCCATCTTGATAATTTTAGAAATTAAAGTATCTACTCTAAATGAATAAACCTACTTTAATCTGATTATTGTGTTTTTAAATTTTCATGATAACTAACCCAAATATGGGAAAAAAATACTCTTGAACACACTGCATAGCTCTGCCTTCAGAAACTTAAAAGACCTAATCTCAATTATGGTCCTACAGCTAAAAGGCTGGTCATTCTGTTATATCAACCTGGCTGCTATTTTAGAACACAAATCACATTAGCTGAAATACAGCATTCAAGAGGCTGGCCAGTATTCTGTGTCCTTCCTACTCGCCTCGGGCTAAACTGTAGAATGATGTCATTAGTGTTTTATTATGAATCAATTTTAGAAGCCCAACTGACAAGCAAACTTTAAAGGATTCTGAAAACACTAACCAATGTGAAGTTCAAACTCTTTCCATAAAATCTGACATTCAGCTGACAATTCAACATGTAAGGAAAAATAAATTTTAGATTTTAAATTATGTCATTTATATAAAAACCTGCTTGAGGTTTCTGAAACAAAGAGCACTGGTTTTGAAATAACTAGTGACACCCTCACTTAATTTAGTAATTCCTTTCATAACTGATGAACAAACATGGATCCCGGTCATTAGAAATTTGCAATAAAAATATACAAGTTCATGGAATCCTGCCTTCCAAACAATGTACTCCTCGTGTTCCTTACCAAGCTCTCCTGGGCAGAGGTAAGTTCAGAATTCTCAGGCAACTAGATGGCTAGAGCATGCATGCCTTTAATATGACTGTATCTTAAATCTGATATCTACTTTGTCTCTGTTAATTTTGGGTTTATAACTAACCATCAGATAGTCATTTCCTCCCAGGTGTGGTGGTGTCATCTCAGCTTAGCACGTTTTGCACTTCTGTGACACTGTCTTCCTCCACCACCCCATCCTCATCTTCCACCCCATCCTCATCTTCATGGAGCTACCAAGCTTCCTTCACTCCTCTCTGAAGTCTTTTCCCCCACTCAGCTCCTCTTTTAACTGCCACTGCCCTGCTACCATGCAAACCCTTCATCACCTTCACTCAACCCTCACCAGTCCCAAGGGTGTCTAATCCCATATATTCTCTTTCTCAACGTGTTTTATAAAAGCGAAGTTGTTGGATAACTGTGATTTTACTTTATGTGTGATATTTAAACACAGATCCTTGCAATATGTACAAAATTGTCAGATTTAATTTGCACATATGATGACGTAGACAAAAAATAAAGAATTACCACTAGAAGGAAAACAATTTTCTAAATTACTACAATGAAATGTTAGGACTGTACGGATATCATGCAACTGTAACATTACAAAAAGCTCAAGGAATAGAAAAAGAAGAAAAAATGATTGTATTTTCACCACCCTAACTTTTGGGGGGTGGGGGAAGGGGCACAGGTACCAAGAATCAAACTCAGGACCTTGCAATTGCCAGGCAGGTGCTGTGCCACTGAGCTATATTCCTGGCCCTGTCTTAACTTTAATAATCAGTTTGAATTTTCCCTTCGTTTTAATTTTCTATGTATTTTTCTGTAAAAAAAGAATCTATGCCAAGTTCTTGCACAGATTAAAGTACAAATAAAAAGGAATGCAGCTGAAATTTACTTAATGTTCATTTTTGAATATGTTGATTTCATCCTCTTATTCATTAGCATAAATAATGTTGCAATGAATCTTTGCATATTCTAATTTTCTTTTTTGGGAGAGATTCCCAAAAATGTGATTAGTAAGTTTAGAGGTATAAACATTTTTATGACTGCTGAAATACCTTGCCAAAACATTTCCAGAAAGACTGCCACTAATTTACAAGGCCACAAAAACATATGAGATCACCAGTTTTACCAAGCTTCCTTTAGTTCTGCACATTACAATAAAAAGGTACTGGGCATTATAAGTCATTTTTTGTTTTTAAAATTCCTATTTGAATTTTATGATTGCTTACCAATAATGAGTATCTTTTGAATTTTAAAATATCAGTTGGGTTTCTTTCTTGAATTGTATATTTGGGCACAATGCCTATCCATTTATTAAACATTCCCGTACTTGTGGTTTGCATTTTGTTTACTTTTGTCCTTAAGAATGAGGAAACTATTATTTACTTAAGACCAGAAGAAAACTGGTTCTAGGCCCTTGTGCTTTCGACACTGAGGAGCAAGAACTTTTCCTGCTCTCCTCTTTGCCATCCTCAGCACGCTGGCTTGTTTTCTTAAGACTGCCTCACCTCCTGATCTCTACAGAAATGCTGCAGCTCTAGCTGCCATGTGCAGAAACCAACGTCCAAAGGCTCAGCAGGCTGTACAGAATCTTTGTGTGAGTATCTACAAAATGCTTCCTCTTTAGATTCTGAGACAGCACAAATAGCATTCAACGTATTTTAAGGTCTCTTATAACTTTAAAAATGCTTTTGTATTTATGGCTATCATTCCTTTTTTCTAGCTAGTATATTATTATTTTTAAAACTTTACTGCTAACAGAAAATTTGCAAAATAAAAAATTATAGATCAAAGTTTTACTATACAATGAAGATCTGTATTACCACCACCTTGGTCAAGAAAAAGGATATCAAGAAGAGGGATTATACAAATATGAGACACAGGTACTAAGGGGAACTATTTACCTATGGTTCACTTTACTTCTAGAGTCTATCCTTTTGTGGTTTCACCCCCAACACGAGAAGAGTATACTGGATCTCTCAAATCCTGAACTCTCAGTGGGGCAGAAAGCATAAAGAAAAATATACACCAAAAACAAAAAAACAAAAAAACCACCCTATGTGAGGGGCTGGGATTTAGCTCAGCAGCATAAGCCCCTGCCTGGCAGGCACAAGGTCACAAGTTTGATCCCTGGTACCAAAAAAAAAAAAAGTATGTGGGACATCACAGTTAGGTTTTAAAACTAAGCTATGAATATTTGGGAAAATACAGGTAAGATTAGCAGTCTTGATTAGTAAGATCTTCATATATTTTCTCACATTTAATTATATGCTAAATAAGACCCTACAACATATTTTATTTGTTTAATTCCATTAAAAGAACACTTAACACTACACAGATATAATTAGGCATTAATTCCTATTTTGAAGTCACTATACATTTTGTAATACCACATTCAATAATGTCTGTTTCTTATTATTTTACTAAGACACTGAATTTTCTCCACAATATACTTAAGGGAAAAATTGCTAACATTTTGGGGAAAGAATATTTAAGAAATATTGCATGGAAGTGATCTGTTTTTGAGTCTTCAAGACCAAGCAGAGTAAATTCCTGTCCTTGTTTCAGATCATGATAACGGTAATTGTGATTATCACGGATTCACAAGATGACTTAACATGCTAAAAATGCTACACTTATTCTTGCCATACATAACTCTATTTTTTGTGACATTATTTAGGATTCATTGTTTGAGCAGTCAGACACATTGATGATGTATGTTTAAACTGCTAGTCATCTTTGGAGGTGTCCCAAAGTGAAAGAACCTATTTGGCTGCAAACAGAACAGTGTGAATGTTAGATTAAATAACCACCAAAGCAGAGCTCCAGGACACCTTCTCAGTTATCTTTTACCTCTAGAAGAAGGCCCACTATTTCTCTGCAGGCCAGTCAACATTTTAAGGTGCTCTAAGATACAGTACAGCATATAGTGGTTTGGTAATAGTCTTTGGTAAGAAAACAAGATTAGAAAACCTAAGAAATTATCTTGATGTAGATGCCATTTTATGGCAATTGGGCTTTGGAAAACGACAATGTCTGGTACACAGGAGGTACTGAGTAAATGAGTAACTGAACTTAAGGCCAAGGTGTAAGGAACAAGTAGGGTATTGTGGGACAATGGTATATATTAAATTATCCTTCATATACTTGTTTCAGCAATAAGATTCTTTATATCTCAGTTAGGACAATACTGTTTATGTCTTAGTTAACTTTATAGTAGAATTCACTCACCCACTGGGCTGCCTCCAGCTCCATTTGGCACTGTGAGGTCAGTAGTGCTCAACATCCCGCCTAAGGACATTAGAGAGGAGAGAGAAAGAGGACAGAAAATGAGCATGAAGCCACTCTCTAATATTTGAATATGAAATAAACAGAAGTTAACCATCATCCATTCCTAAAAAACATACAACTAGCCCAGTATGATGTTGGCATTAATGTGAAATTTGATAGCATTATATACATGCACGTGTGCATATATATGTGCAACTACATACCGTGTGTGTGTGTGTGTGTGTATAAACACCCACATGTGACTTTGTCTATTACACTCTGGGTTTTCCCTTCTATACATCAATATCAAAATAGTACACACAGTTAAGAATGAGGAAAGTGTATAAGGAATACCATTAAATCAAAGATTTAAGCAACACTGTATTACACAGACTAGTATACCAAGTACACTGCAAATTTTTGCTGAATTACTGAACTAATTCATACAGGAAGAAATGCAAAAAAACACTTTCTCATCAGCAAGTTTGTTTCTGTATTTCTAACAAGATGGCTTACACTGGACTTTAAAAAAAGATACAATTTTAAAATGGATCCAATTCTTAATAGTGATTCTTGCCTAGGCAACTCAATAAAATTCAGACTGGCAGAAAAAGAAACTTTGTAGGTTAGCAATTAATGTTCCATTCTCTTTGTTTAAAAATCAACAGAACAGGAATCAATACATACTTGCATTGCCAGTACTTGGTGGTCTCTGAGGAGCTCCTGGAGATACATTTCTATGTAATGTGGCTGGAGGAGGAGAGAGCATGCTTGAATCTGCTAATGTTGAGCTGGCTGCCAAAGAAGGTGACACAAGTGAACTCCCTGGATTAGTGTAGGACAAAGCATTAGGGCTGGTCACAGGGACTGTGACAGACATTGAGAAATTCTGAGGCGGTAAACCAGGCTGTAAAAGAAGAACAAGGAGGAGAAAACTATTAGTTTCATTTTTATATCTACATTAAGTAACTTACAAATTTTGACAAAGTAACTTGCATTATTATAAGTAAGGGCAGGGATAAGTTCTTAATTTTCAGATTTAAACTTTTCTTGAGATTTTAAACTATTTTCTTGAGAATTATATTTGAACATGAGCATATCTGACACAAATCTTTTCATTTTCAGTATTTTACATATGAATATACATACACTAATAAAATACACTCTGCATTTCAAATCTGCATAGAAATGAAAATTAGAGGCCAATGTAAGTTTGAATTTAGATGTCATAAAATATATCAGTGCCACCAAATAAGCATTTAATTAGCACTTCACAACAAATCAGTTTAGTAACATTACATTTCCACTGGAAGATCCCAAAATATAACAAAAGAAGGAAAGTATGCAAATATATTAGCTTAATATGGCAATATGGGACCCTATAAACAAGTCTCAGTCTGACTTAACTGACCAACATCCTTAGATGAACGAAAATAAAGAAAAACCAAGTAATTATGTAACACAGTACAAGGTAATCCGAGTGTGATGAAAAAATGCAAAGAAACAAAATTACAGACAAATAAGAACGAAATTTTTAGTATCTTTCTAAAATAGTGGAAAGATTACACTATAAAGATTTGTAACAAATTTTCCTTCCTGCCAAATATTCCCATTCTACTCTCCTCTTCTATTTTTTACAAATACTGTATACAATACATTTGCTCATCATGATAAATAACAGTCCTCTTTATAAAACATGTTCACAGTGGGGCTATAATTCATGTCATGCTGCAGGGCAGCTCTGAACCACCACCAGAAGAACACGCGTTCATATGTGACTGTCCCATCAGGCAGTATGGGACAGTCCAGTAGGATGGGACAATGTGCTTGTTGAGACAATCATGCATACATCACTGGTGGTTCAAGCCAGTTGGAACACGTTAAAATGATAAACAAATGAACAAACAGCCAAAACCAAGAAACTTTCCTTTGCCATCATTTTAAACAGTGACTTGCAAAGTAAGTACCACAGCTAATTCAAAATTGGAAGACCACAGTTTACTCTATTCAACAATGAATTTGGGGTAGGAAAATTCTAATAATTCAGCAACAAATGTAAAAACAGACACATCTGAGTATTTTTTCAAAAATAAAATAATCTGTGCAATATTTTACAGTTTAGTATCAACAGCAAGAACATCCCTGTGCAGTCACAGAGATTTTACTTGTTGTCTGGATGAAGAGCATTAGCTAAACCCCTCCTTAAAGGCATTTTTAATGAGTTGCTTCTTAGAGGCTTACTATAAGGAAATGACATATGATGAATTCTTTAGAGATAGTTTTAAGAGAATTACCACCAACAATGATATAAACACTAGCACTGGAAATAATCTGTTTTATGAGGGCTACACTTATATATACAGAATTAAAAAGTTAGACCCAGAATAACCATTGTAAGTAGCTCTTGCCAATGAACTTTCAGTGCAAAGAATTCTTTGAAGAACTATTAAGTCCAGGAACATGAGCTCAATGAAGTATATGAGCATTTGAATATATGAGCAGAGAAAAAATTTAAAGTGACTATTTTGCAATCAGTTTAAGAATACTGTTCCCTTAAAACTAACCCAGGTCTTTCGTCTTCTGTCCTTACAGTATAAGAAAAGAATAAAAATTTGGTCGAAGCCCTGCCCAATGCATTTGGGACATTTCCAAAGGGCTATATAAGTTTAGCTTTCTAATATTAAAGCAACTATATTAAATATTGAAAGTAATTTAGAAATACTAAATTTTGAAACAAATCTAACTACTTTATATTTGGTATTCTCAAAATCTACTTAAGTACATATTATAAGAATATATATTTTAAGTCCTGGGAGACAGGGAAAAGAAAGTCTTACATATGTATTACATTAAAAACCATGGACTTTTACAAACTGGATGAGACTTTAAATTTAAATTATGTGAACCAACTCACTTTACAGATTTAAAAAAAAAGTCAGGATGTTTAGGTGCCCAATCTAAAGAAATAAAGGGTACCAAGTAGCTGGACCTGGAATAGAATGTTTTCACATCTAACATTTAAGATATTGAATATATATAAGATTTCAGTAATTTTAAATGCTATAAAATAGAAAATGTTAATACAATTACTTACTTCCTCTCACACTTGTCATTATCCATTATAAAAATAAGATGTAGGGTCAATCTCTTCATGCACAAGATAAAAACACAAGCCATACTTTAGTACTCACTGCGATTTTATGATTCCGCATCATATTATCAAATTCCTCATTAATTTTTTTATACTTTTCTTCTGTATGTGGAGTTAGCACATATGAAGTATCAGGGTCTGGGCTGTCGCACCCTCTGTGTTCCTTCTTGTTCAGAGCCTAAATAATGAAGTTAACAAAAAGGATCAACAAATAAAAAGTAGAGGTAAAGCGAAAGTACTTACAGGGCCTCGTTTGAAAATAAAATCACTATCTTCATTTAGTTTGCTGAATCTGTCCTCCGAGAGTGGACTGTGCTCAAAGTAATCGTCAGCATCAGGGCTCTCACAACCATTAAGGCCTTTTTTTCTTAAAGTCTGAAATACAATTGGAAAATTCACACACAAATAATACTAACTTTCCGTGAGTCTTTTTTTTTAAAGTTATTAAGAGAGCACAGATGAAAATAATTATAAAAAGAGCCACTGAAATGTTTTATAAATTATCATAAAATGTACTCCAATTCTTCAAGTAAGGTAAACCTGAGATAGAAGCCAAATTAATTCTCCCATTGTATGTTAAGAGAAAAGGATTCTTCCTTTCAGAGTTTCTTAGAGAATACTGAGTGTTCTGAAAGTTATCACTAGAATCTGATTACAGTATCTGGTAGGGGCAATGAGTGTAAGAGCTGACTTAGAATTCCATCAAAATGCTTTAAGAAGTTATAGTACTTGTATACAACTGAGCATTTCAGCAATGTTATTACCATTTCCTATAAAGTTCTAAAATACCAGAGGGCACATACTTATTTAAATGTCAGTAATGACTGTTTCCTAAGATATACATATTATTAGTGACTTATATATTTTTAAAATTTATATTTAAAAAGGTATTCAGAATGTATCCTTCTCTTTTCTGCTCACTCTTCATAGGAACACCTTTAACCCAGTTTGGCTCAATCCAATGAACTGACTTTCTAAAGAATTTTCTTGAGTGTCATTAAAGAATGTCCTAGACCATAATCATTGTTTTTTTCACTATGGGGCAAAAATATGGTGGACAGTTTTCTGATTTTTTGTTTTTAAAAGTTGTTATGAAATAACATCTATTATTTAAAAGAATAAAAACCAAGGGCTTGAAGAATATTTGCTTTCAGAATATCTAATTTAAAAAATCCTGATGGGTTTCATTTTAAGGTACAGTTACAACAATTTAAATAGCTTTGAGACTTAGTAAATTTCCAGTCAAACTCAAAGAAGTATTAGGATTTAACAATTTCCCAATAGGTTTAACAGAGCTTAATAGAGGAATAAAGTTTGATCAATAAAGTAATCCTAGATAAGTACATCAACAAATGATTATTTAGATTTAAGGTATATTTTAATTAATTTATAACAGAAATACAGTATCTTTTAAAATCTGATTTTCAATGATCATGAGTGTTTATTTTCTCTTTTTTTCTGAGAGAATATAAACATTGTTGTATACTAAGATCAGAGTCATTTTTCCGAAGCCAAATTACTTTAAAATTTCACTTTAATCAATGTGATTATTTTGCATGTCTATAGAAAGTCATTACTACATCTCTCAGATTACTTGGTACGTGCTAGGAATCCCAAGCATAGTACCTGAAACTTTCCTTGACATGCAATCACTGAACATGAGCATGTAGCAAGCACTGTATCTATTTCCCCACATCTATGCCACAGCATTAAATTTGGTGAGTTTAATACCATGGTCATTTATGCTACTTAGTCATAGAAAGTCCTACTGTAAAGAACACCAAGGGATGGAGTCACTTTTCTGTCTATCTATGGAAGGAAGTTCTACCTGCCAAATCTCTGGAAGCTGTTACCAGCAGTAAAAAGGAAACACTTACTATAATTGAACATACTGTACTCTTATAACCTACACAGCTCTAAAAATAAAAACAAATATAGTAGATGCCAACACAGAATCGTACCATGAAACTGACTTATTCTAACCCAGATGCTTTTCCCTAATCGTTTCTGTATCTTACAAGTAGTTAATTCTCTCTTGTTCTTTTTCATACACTGAACTTTCCACAAACGGCAATCACCAAATATGTATCTTTTGACATCTTTTAAACCACAGATCAAAGAACAACATGGCCTTTGTTCAAAAATTAAGCAAAAAATTTCTATTCTATAAGAGTAAGGTTAATCCTACTGGTACTTATGAGGAAGGAAAGTGCTCTGGTATCTCTAGCTCTGCAAGTCTTCAGTTCATATGGGCTCCTGTCACAGCACAGCGGGGGAATTTAAGAGGCAGTATTAGCTCTGTAGATAACAAGCTAATGTACCTCTGTTTGACAGCCAACTTGTTCCTCCTTATCACCAAACATGAAGAGTTGTTTTGAGGGCCCAACTACCATAAAAAGACTTTTTCTGTCTTCTTTATCATCACCAAATAGCATAATAGTAAGTTTCTCCTGTGTCACTGGTACTAACAAGTGGAATGCTGCAATCTATTAACAAGGGCAGGCGAAGGCAAATATGAAACAGACCAGCCTGATTTTTCTCACATGCTTCAAATGAGCCACAATAAAACACATGTTCAATGAAGAAAACCATTGGAGAGGTGATCATTACGAGGAATCTGCTAATACATGTAAAGATGAATAGAGGATATTATGATTGTATATCGAGGCTCCTGCTGGTAATGCATTATAATATAAACAAAACTTCAAGAACTTTTATTTCTCATAAAAGTGATTAAAAGTTTTCCAATGCAATTCTGGAAAACTGAAAAGGAAAAATCAACAGTGTCAAAATAATTTCAAATTTTAATGTTGTATATTGTTTAAATTCATTCACCCCAAATGCTTTATGAGAAAATTTTAACCAAATAATAAAATAACAATAGTTATTGAACTGTCTATCATTGTCATCAGAGTATAAGGCATAAACCAAAATTATTTTTACAAAAAAGAAACAATGCAACTTTTTTCAATGCATTAAGAGAACCTACTAATATAAATGAAAGAAAAATTAACATATACTTCATATTGAAATATTTTTAAAACAATGAATATATAATTTGGGGAGCCAGTTGTTTTTCTTAAATAACTGAAACTTACACTGCAAAATTAATGGGATTACTTGATGAGCAAAGCAATTAAATTATTAATTAAGCTGAAGTGATATAGTCTACTTTATGTACTTTACGTATCAGTATTCCAAATGTTCTTAAAGGTCTCAATGATTATTTAAATGAAATTCTAAAATAAATGCACCTACATTTTTCACCAATCCATTTCTGTAAAATAAAAATTTTATTTTTGAAGGGCCAGTTTAAGTACTCTTTGAAAATGTACTTTTCCTACTTGTCAGCAGTAAAGTTAAATTTGGTTATGATTTTAATTTTCTTTATTGTAATTTGAACCAAATCAGGTATAGTCTGTATATTGTCATTTATGGTACAAAAACGTAAAATTAAAAAATAAATGTCCTTAGTTAACATTTACCTTTCGGCATTAGTAACATAGGATAAATTGTAAAACACATGCATGGTTTTTAAGTAGACAAGGAGCTAGTTAATTGAATCAGTTCATAATTTTACACCCACCTTAAATCTCATTTCCATAAAGCTTAAATGCTGCATTAACATGGGATGAATGCATAATTGGCCATTTACCACAAGATATAGTAAATACTTAAAAACTAAAGGAATAATATTTCTTAAATGCCAAATAATTCAAACAGGACCATCAGAATATTTTAAAAACAAGGCAAAGTTCTCCTTACATCCATTTTAATAATTCTTTCCAATTTGAAGCAGATACTATTGTTTTTAGCCACTCTATAAACATAAAAACACTTGAGATTTTAAAACTGTGAAGCATAAATAAAAGATAGGGCATAAAAATATATGTGGAATTCAACAAATAATTTCCGACTTAGCATCAGTCATTTCAAGGATAAAAAAAAAAAAAGAACAACAACAACAAAGCCAGAATGCTACATATCTGTCTTAAAAAACCAACTCTCAGTGGCCGGGGTTTTAGCTCAGCAGCATAAGTGCCTGCTTGGCAAACGTGAAGTCCTGAGTTCGATCCCTGATAACAAAAAAAAAAAAAACCCCAAAACGTTCATGCCCCCTTACAGGTAAATATCATACTAATTCCATGACAATTTTCTAGACTGTCTTTACGGATTTACCAGACCAATGCATATCCCTGAAAATATAATTTAGCTTTGCCTATTTTTGACTATTACGTGAATAGAACTGAATTCACTATTCTGTCTTGCCTCTCATTACACATCATTTATGAGTCATCCATGGGTGGCAAAGTTTTCTCATTATTACTTATGTATAATGTTGGACAGAAAAACACATTAGAGTATTTCATTAGAAGTGAAACTGTTAGCTCACAAAATACATGGGTTTGGCTTTACAATAGATGATGACACCCTTTTAAAAGTAGTTGCATCAATGCATATTCCCACTTGTAATGAATACTTACTTTGCATTCTATTTTACTGATTACTAATTACTAATGAAGCTAACTACATTTCATATCTATTGGCATTTGGATTTTCTCTTTTGGCTAATGTTATGCTTTGTAAAAGTCTTTTCCCATTCTGTGGCTTTTCTGAAAAATTCTGATCTTTAGATGAAGAATGGTTCTTAATTTTAATGTCATTAGCAATTTATCAATTTTTTCCTTTGATTGATCTTATGATATGACGTATTTCTTATGACCCTTCTCCATTTAAAAATCATGAAGGTATTCTATATTATCCTCTAAAAAGCTCTGTATTTTCACCTTTCACAATTGGTCTGTAATTATGCTGTATGTTCACCTTGTCTGTCTTCTGGTACAGATATTCAATTGTCCAGTACCACTACTTAAAGAGTTCTTTCCTCTAGATCTGTGACAATACCACACATATAGTTTCTCTCCTGAGCTGTTATGCTATTGGTATATATGGCATTTCATATTTGTGTCACTGCTGCAGTATTCCAGTTACTATAGCTTTTAAATTAGTATCAATGTATATTATAATAAATCCTTTCATATTGTTCCTCAAAAAGTCCGCTCTTTCTCTTTAAATTTCACCATTAGTTCATGAGGTTTTAAAAAATAATTTCTTGAGGTTCTGATGGGCATTTTATTGACTGCAGATTATGTTATGTAGCAGATATTGAGACTTTCAATTTATGAATAATCCTGCTACCTAAAATAAATCCAATTAAATCATAATATATTTTTCTTTTTGTATAGTGCTGGGTTTAATTTTATATTAATTAGTATAAGCAATGCTAAAGACTTTGACAAACAAGCCCACAATTATCAGTGTCTTAAACAATGAAAGTTCATTTCTTATTTGCACAAAGCCCAATGAAAATGTTTCTTATTCTCAAAGAACCTTGTGTGAGATTAGAGCCTAAAGTCTTTTGGGAGAATGGGGGAATGTGTGGGGTGCTGGTGATTAAATCCTGGATCTTGCTTATGCTAAGCATACTTTACTACCAGTGTCATTTATATGGTGGCCTCAATATAGAACCACAGAATCTGTATCTGGATTCTTTGCACCTGGTTGGCAAACAGGACAGAGAGATCGACTGTAACAGCTCACAGGTTAGGCAGGGAAGCAGCAGGCGCTTACATTCCTTGGGACAGAACTCCATGACATGGCCACTCTTAACTGTAAGGCAGGTTCTACCAAGTCTAGATGTGTGCTTGAATAGTAGAGAAAATGAAGTCGTCATGAAAATAAAAACATCTTCAATAAAAATGACTAGAATACAAAACTAGATTAAATATTTTGTGTAGAGGTTTCACATTTCCATTCAGAGACTGAATTCTTATGTTCTCTTTAGAAACCTGCTGTTTCTGCTATCATGAGTTAGACTTCCTTCATATAAGGAAAGAAAGGTCTTTTTTCTGCTGTTCTCTGAAAAAAGTTTCTAAAATAGTATTTTCCCTTCCTTTAAAAAACTCTGCTAATTTTTGTTTATGAAGTCATGTGACTTGGAGTTTTGTAGTACACTCAATGTATGAGTCACCTTTCCATCACTGGGACAAAAACACCTGACATACACAACTCAAAGATGAAAACAGTGATTTTTGCTTATCGTCTCAGAGGTTTCATTTCATAGTCGAGTGCCTGCAAGTCAGAAACATCAGAAAAGCTCATAGCAGAGGAAAGGTGCCCCTCTTCATGGCAGTCAGGAAGCAGAGAACAGGAGAAGGGCCAGAGTGGAAGAGCCCAGGTACTGGATACAGTATAGTCCTCAAGGTCACAACCCACAGCTACCCCAGATTCACCTCAAAGTGTTTTACTAATCTCTTAAGCCAATTAAGATTAACCATCACAAGTCCATTCCGTATCAGTGTGACACCTAAACTCATATGCTTATACCATAATCCCTCAAGAGTCAATAACGAGAGCATAATTCTGCCTAAAAGGATGCAACTGTTCTACAATTGAAATGCACTAATTCCTTCCCCAAAGTCTCAACAATTCCGATGCTGTTCAAAAGTCCAAGGCTGAAGTCTCCTGAGAGTTAAGGCAAACTAGCTATGAACTTTTATAAAGCTCACAAAATAAGATACAATGTACAGGAACAGAACTGGAGCAAAGCAATACCAAAATCTAGTAGGAGAAACATTTAAGTTCTGTGGCTTTGGGAGCACATGTAGCTTCAAAGGGCTTGGGCCACCCTTCCCCCTTGGCCTTTGCTGGTTGTGGTCCAAATGGCCTCTCTCTTGGGCTGGCTCTGCTTTTGCCTATGGGTTTCCTTCGCTGACATTCCCTGTTTCTAGCATCTCAAACTTCCTGAGGTCTCCACTGAAGGTTTGCTTCATTCCCACAGCTTCACAAGTCACACTCTTGGTGACTTGTGGTGGGGATTTTGACCCTGTCACACTGTCCTAGACCTCCTCCAAAAGCTGAGTGGAAGCTCCCATGACCTTATAGCTCTTATATTCTGCGTGTCTGCAAAACCAGTATCATATGCGCAAGTCTGGTGACAGCTTTAGTAATATGTGGGACCTCCTTAGATCATAGCTGTCACGTCCTCTGGGTGCCCAGAAGGTTGAACATAGTGCCCAGGGACTGTCTTTGAAAAGTAGAGCTTTATACTTTTACATCCCTAAGACTGAGCAATGAGTTAGGATCTTGCTGGTTTCTAAGATACACTTAAGGCATCTTTTTTGTTGTCCTAGTGCAAAGTACTTGGTCTCTTTTTTAATAGCACTGATCTTTAAAACAACCATACTTTCCTTGGCTCCTAGTTTCAAAGTGCTTTTTTTCTGGCCAAACTGGGAGTTCAGTATTCTGCTACAGCCTGAACATTGGGCTTCCTTGAAATTTCTCCTATGAGATTAATTTTTCTAATACCTTTACATTCAGCCTCCCAGGGGCTGGGGATTTAGCTCAGCGGCATAAGCACCTGCCTTGCAAGCAGGTGGTCATGAGTTCAATTCCCAGTACTGATAAAAATGAAAAAGACAAAAAAAAAAAAAAAAAAAAAATTCAGCCTCCCACAAAATCTCAAGACATGGACAAAATAAAAAGGTTTTTTTCCCCTCCATAATGTAACATGAATAAACTCTAGTCTAATTCCCAATGAAGTCCTCATTCCTATCTGGAAGCTTATCAGCACAACCTTTCCAGTCTTCATTCCTATTTGCACTCTGCCCTTCTGTGTACCTGGCCAGAACCAGGTACCAGGCATTGCTTATAACATACCAACACTTCACGAGCCTGCATTTCCAAATTTTTACAGAATCCTCCTGCAAACCAGTTCCAAAGACGATCAGATACAGTCACAGCAATGATCCCACTTTTTAGTGTCAATTATCTGTGTCGGTCACCTTTCTATTTTGGACAAATCGTCCAAGATACATAACTTAAATGGGAAAAGGTTTATTTGGCTCATGATTTCCATCTATAGATGACACTGATGACCTTCTAGAGGAAAAAAGAACACTCTACTTCATTCTAAAATATTCAATCTAACACGTGGATATTAAAGATATACAGACTGTATAATAATCACATCAATAATCACAAGAAATGTCTCACAAAAATGTGAGTTATATCACAAAGTGATGCACTATCACATCATCCCATGAACTCTCATTTATATAACAACATCAATCAAAGGGGGAAAAATATGACCTCAGGTCTGGAAAAACTATACTTCCAGATGCACAGGTTCTTGTAAAAAGTACATACATGAAACTAATGCATGAGCAATACTTTTCAAATAGTAAAGTAAAAGTAGTACAGCTGAAACTGCAAAAGCCATGGTGACCGCTGTGTGGGGTGAGACTGCAGTCGCATGTGGACGCGGAGGGTCATGAGAATTACGTGCCTCACCCTCTGAATCATCAGCCTGCTGCTTCAGGTTCTGCAGGGTGGGGCTGGATGTGGAAGAAAACTTTGTCTCGTCTGCAGATGCCTCATTACTTTTCCTTTCCCTGCTGCTCCACTGTAGCCCTGCAATACATTAGGCAAGCCTCCTAATCTCTGTCTGTTCCAGTTCTCATCTGTAATACTGGAGGGAAGAGTTCACTTGCCCCCAAAGCCTCTTTGTGGCCATTTAAAAATACCAACAAACCTAAGCAAAACCATCACCTCCAGTTCTATTGGGTTAACATTACGTGATTTCAGGAGACAAAACGTATTTAACTTTTTATTTTTCTCACTGGAGTAGTATCATGTTATCTCCATACACTTCTCTCATGAAGTATTCTTGGAAGCAATTACATTCAAAGAAACTCCTAACAATGTAGAACTGAACTGAAATGTAACCCATTAGAAATGTGTTCCCCAGAGGTAACTAATACCAATACTGGTATACTATTTTGAATTGTTTTTTAAAGGATTTAACAAATTACAATTTGTGCTTGCTCATTGCCTCAAACTATTTCAGGACATAAAATATGAGACAAAAGTATTTTAAAAGCTAGTTAACTGCTACAAAGAGATTGTGTGCAAACTTGAATCTTTTAGGTGACAAGTGCATTTAAGACAAGTTAATACAAATTGTTTAGGTTTCATCTTAAAAGGTGTCAATTCAGTAGATCTGACGCAGGTCCAGGAACTTGCATTTCTAAAAAGTTCTCTGGTACTCCACATAATACTTGTCACATTTTGAGAACCACTGATTTTAAGTAACATATTGCAACATCATCAATTTACTATCATCTGCTTTTACTTTACTCTCTACATTTTCCTTCAAGATTTTATTTTCAAATTCCCTTGTAATCTGAAAGTATGCAAATATTAAAGATGCAAAATAGCAGATTTTTTCCTTCCTTTCAGAATACAAATTATCACCATACTTCATTTTCACTGTGGCCCAATTTCCTCTATAAAGTAGGGATGATAAAAGGCATCCTATAAAATAATATAAAGCCACTGAAGAATATTAGACCATATTAAATGCTTAATGAATGGTATCTACTATTCTTATTGCAACCATTCTAATTTTCTCTTCATTAATAAGAAACATGTTATACATTATTGATACATGGATAAAATCTAATTTATGGTGAAATGTCTCAGAGCTTACTGGATTCAGTAAATTAGGAGCAAAAATAAGGATACTGTTGGAGACCTAGGTCCTGATTCAAATTCTGATATTAGATTGCTCCATGGCTGTGGGCAAATCATTTAACTTGAAGTCTCAATTATTACTTCTAAAAAAGCTTATCATGGAAGTGAAGATCAAGTAAAATGTATCAAATAGATTTTTTAAAAAGTGCTGTGGTATTGCTTCAGTGATGAAAAAAATCTCTATTGGGGAACAGTTCCTATATTTGAATCTCTAAATGAGCTCAAATATCTTAATTGCCACATAAACTATCTAGTATATGTTCTTCAATGTTACCAAGTTAGTAATTTTAAAAATACTATAAAGAATATTTAAAACTTTAAATATTTTGCAAAATGAGGAAAAATGTGGATATAAAAATAGTTTCAGGTGTTTCTTACGTAGCAGCTGCTAGAATTCTCACTTCACGCCTCTTAGCATTATTTTTGAATCAGAATTCCAAAGAGGGTACTGGTTTTATATAAATTCAATTCATAACTGGATGTGTATGAATAATGATGACTGCCTGTACTGGTGTTTTAATTTCTAGTTTCCTAACTTTCTTATAAAAGTATGTCATACACTGGATGTGATGGCACATGCCTGTAATCCCGGCAATCAGGAGGCTGAGCAGGAGGATCACTACAAATTCGAGGCCAGCCTGGGCTACAAAGTGAATTCAAGGCCAGCCTGAACGGCAGAGCAAAAACTTCTCTCAAAAAGATTAAAAAGGAAGAGAAAAGAAAAGGAGAAGAAAAGAGCTGGATGAGTACAAAGACACCGTATTACAAGTACATATATGTGCTACATACATCTTATTTTATCTTCATTTCAGTGAAATGATTATGTTGTTATAAATCCACAAATTTTCACAGCATTTGCTCACCAGAATTTTTTGTTTCAATGACAGACAAGTGGTATGGAGACATATTTTCCTAGAACCTGAACAGTGCTGGTTACAAAAACAGATGTTTGGACATTTGCTAGATATAATAGGCAGTAGTTGAAAAAGTAATCCCCACTTTTAGATAGCCAAGCCTCTTTGTAATCCTCTTGCAATGACTGTGAACTGGATCTCGGGTGGGCTAGACCTAGTAATTTGTGTTAAACAGAACACAGCAAAAAATATGGGATACGTTGCTTTTGAGGTAAGTTAAAAAGGACATATCTTTCACTCCACTGGTACTCTACTGCTGGCTTTGATGAAGCAGTATGCTGTATTGGACAGGCCCCTATGGCAAGAACATAAGAGTGGCTTCCAGACAATATCCTTCAAGGAACTGAAACCCTCAGCACATCAGTCCTTAGAAACTGAACCCCGCCAAAAACTATGTAAATAAACTTAAAAGCAGACCCTTTCCCAGAGGAGCATTTCAGATAAGACTAATGGAAATACCTTCACTATGGTCTTGTGACAGCCTGTCAAAGTAGAGGATCCAGCAAAGCTTCTCCCAGATTTCTGACCCACAGAAATAGTGACAGTGAGCCAACAGTTACTGTGGCAATTTCTTACACAGCAATAAATAACTAGTAACACTATGCCAGAATTGAGAACCAGAATCTCAAAAACAGAGAAATCAATACCTTCTTTCCTAGTGTATTCATTTTATGTCATGTTAGCACTCAGAAAGTTTCAGACTTCAGAGCATTTTCAGATCAAAAATGCTCACCCTGAACATATAGAGGACTTTACTGAAGTTTTCTAAGGTGACATTCTGACAATATGGGAAGAAATCCTACTTATTTTAAAAATTAACATATGCAACAGGACATAAGTAAAGTTGGGTTAGAGATATTCTGAAGGTTACTGTCATTACTGCTCATATTCATAAGAACATTCTAAAGTAGATCACTTACAAATGTCTGTTTCTGTTTTTATTCAGTCACATGAGATAGTCAAGGAGTTCCAAACCTTATCAACTTGTTACACATTTATTTACATGAAATCTTCAGTTGGTAAAAGTGTACATCAATGGTTTACATAAAATGGAGAGGAAGACTATACTTATGGCTTGAATTAGAAATCTCAAAATAACATTCCCTTACAAAACCCACAACACAGAGAAAGCTCCTCAAATATTTTTGTCAAAAACGGTGTTTCCAATTACAACTGCTCTAACAGAACTGTATAAAAAAATCTTTTACTGGCAGTGTGAAAATATCCTTAAATAAGACACTTGTGAAAGTACTTAAAATGAAGAGTGCAAACTGAAAGCTCTTTTTAAGTGTTTATCCTTACTGTTATCCTGTAAACCTAGTCTGATTAACAATAATCCTTACAGATTCATTACAGTAAGCAATGGCCACCAACTGGTAAAAAGAACTAGGGATGCATAGATACTACTAGTGAAGATGTAGCAACATCATCTTCATATGTGGAAGAAACTGTCTTACAGGATGTTGTAGTCAGGGTTTGTACACAGAGAACAACTAGGATTAGGACATGGAGTTTATAATATTTTTTTTTAATGGTCACCGGGAGTTAACACAGGAAAATGCAGGAAATGTATCCACAACACCAAAGACATAGACTATTTAGTCAAGAGCTTAAACCCCACAGCACATGTCCCACATGAGTCCAGATAAAAACCCAGAGCTCAGGACAATGCCTCCCACGAGTCCAACTGGAGGCCCAGAGCCCACAAGAAGGACTCACATCAGTCTCTTTTACGGATCTGTGCTGGGAAGACCCAAGGGTCATCGGTGGAAGCCAGAAAGTCCATGCCAGTAGGATGAAGGAGCTGTGCTAGTGGGATGAGGGTTCTACGCTGGAGCAGAGAAGTCACACTCACAACAAAGACCACCCCTATCCTGAAAGGCACCACAGTCGTCCTCAGCAACACAGAGGTCCCGAGCTCCTCCAACGACAAGCACAGTTGGGTACATGCCAGGAAGCAGCGGACGAGCTCATCCTGGAGACCAAGTAGCACATGTCTTCCCCTCTGGAGCCAGGAAGCAATGCTTGATGTGAGGACCAAGGCTTCTCCAGGAGAACCAACAGCTCAGACAGCAACTCATAGGAGAGCCCACAATGCCTCCTCAATGCCTCAACCCTCAACACCTCCCATCTTCTTCACCTATTTATCCTGGCAACTTTCCTCAGGTGGAGCATCTTCGCCCAATGCCATGCTGATGTAATCCAGCTGATGTTAAGTTGACCACCAGTTCTTAATCCATAACACAGGATTAACAATTACTGTCACTCAGTAAGACTTCAATATACACGCAACATGAACCAAGCCTTATAATCTATCCTCCACAACAGATTTACTGCTTATAATCCAAAGAACTTGCTATCCACTGTTTTTACATAAAACTAGCAGTTCACAGACAACTACTGATAACATTCCTGTTAGCTTATATCTACAAACTACAACTAGAAAAGATCAAAATCCCAATTGAAATCAAAGTTTTCTTTCATGTTGAAAGAAACAAAGATTGTAATCTAAGAGATGACTGAAAATGTTTGAGATTTATTCTCTTACTCTTTGGTGACTACAGCAGAGATGACTGAGTAGTTTGAAAATTCTGTGAGGATTATACTAGATCACAGTTTAGGTTAAACAAAGGACCCTCAACCTCTATGGGCCGAGAACAATTGCTGCAAGGAAAGAGCACAGTAATTAGGGTAGTGGTTGCCCTTTCATAGTGACACCAGCTAGAATACCAATGCGTAGCTATCAGCAAAGCCGACTCTGCTTGTTTGAATTAAGGTTGTGGAGTTTTTGATAAGACAGACATTTAAGAACAGAAGCCACTTTAAACACAGCAGAGATACTTTCCATTTCAAGAAAATCCATTTGGAAAGTCTCTTAGGAAAGCTTACTCATACCAAACTCTTGTTTACAAAAATGTAATATAAAATGTATTCATAAACTACAACAGGGAAAGTCTACAATATAGATAATGTTGAAGTAAGTGACTATACTATAAATGCTAAATAATATGACAAAAGATTTACAAATAACATAAATGTAACTGCATTGAAGATTGTAGCTAAAGATATGCCTATACAGTTTAATCAAAGAAATCAACAAAAGCCAAATCAAAAACTTCAAACACCCTTCAAGGGATGATCACAGCACTGACTCCTTAAAAAGAAAAAAAAAATCTAAATCAAGTAACAGGTGAATCCTACTCATAATTATGCTATACTTTTACTTCAGAAACAATCGCTATGAAGAAATAAATTTTTTTTAATTGAAGCAATACAGTTTTTTATAGTAAAAAGCTAAATCACTGTCCAAAAAGCATTACTAAAACAAAGAAATACAGGAAGATTTTAAAATGAATTATCTACGAAGGCAAATAAAGCAGACTTCTACGTAAGAAGGTAGCGAAGTTTCTTTCTCTAGCTTAATTTCAACTAGTTGATATAAAATCTAGAGTAGGATTCCATTTGTTGTCTGAAGCTTGGTATCATTTTCATAGGGTTTCAGTATCTTTCCTAAGGAAATGTTTCATAACTAGTAAGTCAAAGTATGCGCCTCTCAAGTAAGTGAAAAATCTTTAAAAAATAAAAATGGAAAACCTATATATGTAAGCAAAAAGACAAAACTAACTGTGACACCAACTGACATGGTATTAGGAATATAGTGTCTACATAACGAACAAGGCAGAATGGCACACTCCTATAATCCCAGCTACTCTGGAAGGCTGAAGCAAGAGGATCACAAATTGAAGGTCAGCCTGAGCAACTGTATGCAGAGGAGACCCTATCTCAAAATTTTAAAAAGGGCTGGAAGTGTGCTTAGTGGTACAGCACTGGCAGAGCACATACCAGGTTCTGGATCCAATCCTAATATTGCATAAATGAAATAAATGAATGAATGAGGGAGGGAGAGAGGAAGAAGAGAAAGAACAGAGAAGAAAAAAAAAATGGAAAATATTTATGTAAGAAATTTGATATAAAAAATTAATGCGTTGGGCTGGGGATTTAGCTCAGCAGCATAAGCGCCTGCTTTGCAAGCATATGGTTGTGAATTCGATCCCCGGTACTGATTTAAAAAAAAAAAAGTAATGGGGAAAGAACACTAGTTTTCCTTTTTTGAAGGTTTTGCTTAAAAACACATACTGAACAGATGAAATCATTTTAAAAAGTGAATTTTCGTCACTTACATTAGGTTGTCAGGATTATGAGAGATAAAGAAGCAGTGAAAAAAAAGGGACAAGGATGTCCTCATCTTCCTCCCAAATAAAGCACTAGTAACAAAATATTATTTACATAACATTCCTGCCTTTCACTGAGTTCTCATTGATATAGAGATGATAAAAGATATTCTAAATTATACTTCCATCCTGTCCAAAAGTGATAGTTTCTTACAATACTAACTGAAAAACTCACACAAAATAAGTAACCCTAGATGAAATGTTATGATTATACTGGTTATATGTCAAGATTTATATAGTTTAACGGCCCAGCGTATTTTGTTTAAAGAAACCAGGTATTCTGTTTCTTTAAAGTGGCTCATCATAAAGCAATTATATCTTCCTAGGAAATGGTTCAGAGAAAATGCACATTTATCTTCTGGTTTATGTTTTAGATGTATAACATAACATTACTATTAGGTGAAGATTTAATCATTCTTTGTCATTTACACATTACTAGATACGCGTTACCTCGACAATGTCCGAGTTGGTTCTGCTCTCATGAGGCTCATTGTACTCTGTGTACTTGAGAAGAACTTTGTCCATGTCAGTGCTGGCATACTGAAACAGCTTGTTAGAGCTGTTGAAAATGATGAGTGCTATCTCACAGTCACAGAGCACACTCAGTTCATAAGCTTTCTTCATCAACCCAAACTTCCTCTTCGTAAAAGTTACCTAGACAGTCAAGGGAAAAAATGTGTTTTTATTAAAAGCATTAGTAGTACCTAAAATACAGCTACCTAAAGATGAGTTCTCTTACAAATATGGAGCCCGATTTCCAAGATAAGCTTTTCTTTTCTCCATTTTGCCACAAACATGGTCCTATATTTAATTTATGTGTGTCTTCAGTGAGGCCTCCCTTCCTTCAAGGAGGTACTGTCTCATTAGTATTGTGGCTACAACACAGTAGGCAAAGAAACAAAAGGAAACAGTCCCTTAAACATTCAGGTTAAAACTATTACCATCAAAAACCTAAATCCCACCTCAGGTAACCCAGCAACACCCAGACTTAACTCCCTGGACAACTAAGCACATCCCTAATTAACTGATGACTCTCCTCCATCTCCCCAGCTTTCCACTACCCATCAGGAATGCACGGCCTAGGGTCAGCAAGCTTTCTGATACCCTGAAATTTGCTCACATTACTGCCCTTAACTCAAACTGAAACCTGTACCCTAAGTCCTGAACCTATTACTCCTCTTCATACAGAATCACCTGACTTGTTTCTTAGCCTCTCAGTTCCTTTTATCTCACAAATCTCAATCATGTTTACCTCTGATATATGTTCTTCCCCCATTCCCTCTGGCACACCTTCAACTCTCATCACTAATTATCACATCACCTCCAAAATCGCAGTTTGATGATCTGGATTCAATTTGTGTCCTCCCAGCTCTTCTGTTTTATATTAGCTCTCTATAAATTCTTTTACCTTATCAAATCCTCTATAATCTATTTAGCTTCCCATGTTACTACAAGTTGATCAGCCCTTGTCCAAAATGCTTGGGAATGAAACTGCTTCTGAGTTGGGCTTTTACAGATTTGGGAATATCTGCACACAAACAATGAGATACCTTAAAGATAGGTCCCCCGTCAAAATACACAATTCACTTAAGTGTCATATACACCTTATATACACAGGCTGCAGGTAATTTTATACAAATACTTTTAAGTTCACCAATGTTTTGACTTTAATTCATCACATGAGATCAAGTGTAGCACTTTCCACTTGTGCTATCATCAGTATTCAAGTACAATATGATCCTGAATTTCTAGATGGGAGATGCTCAATCTGTGTCTACTCTCTTATCCTCCCTTCTCTATTTCTGACAATCCATCACCACTTGCCTCTAGGCACTAACTGCCTTCCAGAAACATGCAACTCCATTACCTTCTTTCATTAACATACTTGCTAGACACAGTCCTAGCAGGAAATCTATCTGTAAACACGTGCCGATTTACACATCTATCTTAATGCAAGTAGCTGAAAATCCCTAGGAATACAAACATACACCTGGTTGTCTCTGATAACCATGTATCTCAACACTCATGTTCCTAACTTCACTGTGATATTCCTAACTTCACTGTGCTTTGCATTAGCCCATTTTCCAAGTCAACTACTCAACAGAAGCAAATGAACTACCTCATCTTTCCATAACCAAATCAGTTTAACTGGTTCATCTATAACCGTCCCTGTTCTTGTTTCTCTGATGTTACTGACAGATTTATTACCATTCTTTACTGCATGCTTCATTCTCTCCTCCACAATTTTACTAGCTCAAATATCAGAAGCACATAAAGTGCTGTACTATCTCCTTCAACTCTGTATTGCTCCTCTAGTAACCAACCCTTCTGTTTGCTCTTCTTTCACAGTAAAAATGTCTGAAAGACATGTCTACAGTGATCTGATTTTGTACCACTTATTCATTTTGTAACCTATTATAATCAGACTTTCATTCCTCGTCTCTCACCCAGACTGCACTTCTCAATATGAGAAGTGGTCTTTAATTTGTATCAGTTTTTAACTTTATAATTCAGCAGCTTTTCATAAAACTAACCACATTCTCACTTTTTAACCAGTCTACTTTAGAAGTTATTGACGCAACAAGCTTCACTGGCTGCCTATTTCAGCCTTTACTGCTACTTTCTCTTCCTCGGCCAAATCTCTGACTGGGCCCCCTTCTCCTTTTATGTACTCCCAGTTTTGCCTGGTGACTGCAATCAGGTTCATGGATTTAAAAACAACCAACATTCACTTTTTCCACAGTTTTCACCATTTTAGCACAGGAACCACCATCCATTCAAACAACAAAAGCCAAAATGTTGACTTACCTTTCATTTCTCTTATGTTAATAATCTCTCCATTCATGAGCAAATTGTGTAAGCTTTACCTCTAAAATATAAAACATATCTACTTCTATCTATACTACCACCACCCTAATCAATCAAGTTACATCATCTCTCATCTGAATGGTTATTACAGTGACCTCACTGGATTTCCTAACATCTCCAACACCAGACAGTGCATCTGTAACTGTAACTGTTGGAGAAGTATTTTTTAAATATAGATTAAGTGGTTTAATGGCAGCGTAGGGTTTTCATTATACTAAAAGTGATATACAAACTCACCAAGCACACACAAAAAAATGATCTGTCCTCTATTTTCCCATCTAACCTTATTTTCTATCAACTCGCTTATACCCAAGTAAGCCACAGTGGCATGAATGTGTATGTGTGTGTCCATTTTCCACAGACAACTTTCTAATTTAGGAACTTTGCTACATTCTCTCTCTGTGGAACAGTCATCCTTAATGGTTAATAGTAAACCTCTTATTATTTAATGTTTTTAAAAAGGCTTTATTACATATATATAAATATGATTAAATATAAATGTATATGAGGAATGTAATAACTTTAGCTTCTTTCCTCACTTTCCCTGTATGTAACGCAAATCTCTTAATCCATATTATCAATTAATTTTATCCTATACTTTTGTACAAGATACTATAATTGCATGTTTGTATATACCTATAATGGACTTTGTCAGTGTTTTATAAAAATGAGATCATATATAGGGGCTGGGGATTTAGCTCAGCAGCCTAAGAACATGCCTTGCAAGCAGGCGGTCGTGAGTTCAATCCCCGGTACCGATAAAAAAAAAAAAAAGACCATATCAGTATTCCTTTCCTTCCTTTACTACTTTGATCACACCTCATTAGTATGTCTCTAAGTTGAATAGCTATAGCTTGAAGTTCTCAGTTTCATAATTTTCACATTTGTAATTCTTTTAATCTTTGCTAATACAATTGGTATAAAGTAAAAATCTCATTTCTTTAATATGTACTTTCCTAACTGGAAGTAACATGACAAATTTTTCCTTTTTTTTTTTTATTAGTACATAATTTTTACATTCCTTGTGGGTAATGGGTACAAGTACATAACACATCTTACTTCCTTTTTTCTACTTTTTAATTTTTCATTTGTTTGTAGACGGGGTCTTTCTATGTAGTTCAGGCCAGTCCTGAACTGTATGCAGACCATGCTGGCCTTGAAGTTACAATAATCATCCTGCCTCAAACTTGCTGAGTGCTGGGATTGCGGAAGTGTCCCACCAGACTGGAAGACAAATTTTTTCTTATACCTACTCTCATTGGGGATTTGTTTTCTCTAAACTGATATTCAATTATTTGCTTACTATATAATTTGCTTTTTACTCAGCAGCAAGAGATTTTTATAGAATGTATTAATCCTACTTTACCAGTACCTTTTAAAATTTTAAAATTCGCCCTTCCTGTGAGCCGCACAAACCATGCGGGACCCAAGAAAACGACAAGCCAATTCGCCCTTCCCACATGAACTAAGATTCAAGATTACGCCTTCTTTACTCCCTCCTAAGCAATCACCTGATGCAGAGGACAGGCTGAGTTGATAGCAACTGAGGTACAAAAACAACTAACTGCTTGTACTGTTTGATTGACTTTGCAGGCCTAAGGTGGGTAGGCTGAGCATCTACTAAGAGGATAACGGTATGCAATATAGCAAACATGGGGGATTCTTTCTTGTCTTTCAAATCCAATACTGTTCTCACAGTTTTATTCCAATTTATTGTTTTATTTAATTCAATTTTCTGTTTTGACTGGTTGTATTTCGTTTTGTTTCATTTGATTTTACTATGTCTGATGTACGGGACAACTATTTTGAAGATAACAAGATATGGAAGCCATTGTTGATTTCCTATTACCTTGTTTTAAAGATCTGTACCATTTTTCACTGTTTTGTTTTGACTGACTATTCTGTTTTTATCTTAAGTTTATTGTCTTTAAAATAAGTTTAAAAATTTAAAATTTCCAATTAGATATTAACTTTATGAATCATTTGTCATGAAGTAGCTTTCAATTTTTATTACAGATTGAAACACTGCTTTTTTAGAATCCAAGCTATATTATATCCTTGTTAAAATACACTATTTAAACAGTACAACTCAAATCATTTGCTACTTGAGATGTGCCTCAATGTACTAGCCCCATTAATATTCGACCTAGCCAAAGTAATCTTAAAAATGTTTATTCTTTTAATAATAAGCAAGAAGAAAATAACAATATAAAGTCCTTTGAACATTCTTACTCTAGAGTTACTTTTAAAATAAGTGAAATATTAACAAGACACTATTAAAACAGATAAGCAATGCCTCATTAGGCATGATTAAAGAAAATTCTTTCTCTAAAATAATAGCTATCAGTTAAAAACTAAAAAAAAAAAAAAAAAACAAGTCCTTGCTGTGCTTTCCAAAAATTCAACTGAAACATGTATCTTCAAGCTTATTCACCGAGGCTGAAAATGAGAGAAGGGACCAGTGGGAAAGGAATTCAGCTTCTTCCATTCCTCCAACTGACTCTAGAATGAGGTCAGAAAGAGGTTGTTCAGCAGCCAATTTGCACAAAAATATACTTATGCTTCAATGATGGCAACAAAATCTAGAAACTAAAAATTAATTTAATACTCCAAGCATTCTAAATGAAAATTTCATTTTATTTTCAGCACTTAGTACTGTTTTTATTAAAGATTTTATATCTTTGGACTAGTTTTAAATTGACAACTTTAGAGCAAGCCACAAGAATTCTCCACAAATCCCTTGAGCAAGCATATTCATACGTCGCACTGCCCACATTTTAATATCCTGCTGAAGAGCAGTACATTTAATACAGCTGATAAGCCTACATGAACTAACATTACCACTCAGAATTCATAGTTCACATCAGAACTCACCTGGAGCTGTACATTCTGGTCTGAACCAATGTTTACTGATACGTATGATGCACATGTATAGAGAGAGCATTTTCACTGCCCTGTAAAGTCCTGGATAATATTCTCTTATTTGGATGTACCACATTTTATTTATTCACTCACAAACTGAAAGACACCTTGGTGTTTTCAACCTTTGGCCGCTATCAACATTTGTGTTCAGATTTTGAGTGAACTTTAGGCCACAATCCCTTCTCTTTTACTATGAAAGCTAAAAGAGGGTGTGATCAGAAAAACAGCTGTCACACACCTTCCATCTGCGCCCCATGGCCTCAACAGTGCTGTGGGGTGATAACCCCCAGTCTTGCCACTCTGGATCCACTTCCTCTTCCAGACTCTAGACTGCATTGACAGGAGCTGTTGCTCAGCCAAATGCCACAATGTACGTCCCTGTTCCACACACCACTGCAGCCTCTCAGCCTGACAGGGTAAAGATGAGGGGGGACTGGAGCCTGCTGCTGATATCCCCTAAGTACCCAAACATCAATGGGCCACAATCAGTGGGGAGGGGTCCAAGAGACACAGGGAGGAAAGACGGAAGGGAACAGAAAGAGAACTAGGATGTGTTACATGTACCAATTCCCCATGAGTATAAATGTAATCATGTATTGCAAACATGCTCTAGTAAAATAGTTTAAATAACTTTACAAAAAAACACAGCCAGCATTCCTTGAGACTCCTGGAAAGTGTGGGCAATGGCAATTTCAGTCCCACCATTTTTGCCAAAATGCAGAAGCCATCAGTCATGTAGCCACTTTCCCCAAAGTTGAGCGAAGCTGTTCCTATGACAGCTGTAGCTGCCCTGCTTGCCCCACAGGCACTCCAGGAAGCATTTGTCTTGGATGCAGCAGACATGAAACACAGGCCTATTTCAGTTGCCTTTGCCTTGCAGCCACTCCTCATGTCTCTACACTGTCACCTCCAGATGATCCTGTTGTCTTTAATCTGAAAGTCCTCACATAAACCCAGGAAATAACCCAAAACCCCACACGTGAGGACTCACTCCTGCCCTACATAAGCAGTGCTCCTTCACACCCCACTGGTCAGTCAAAGAGGGCTCTCCCCCATACAATACTACCCCCATGCTCAGCAGAGGTCCCGGAAGGCCTCACTGGAGTGGTTCTTTTGCCTACTTGTGATTTTTATCTTGGGTAGAGTAGACTGCGTGGGATGCACTAAGAAGAGCTGGGGACATGAAGGGATACTACCCCTGAAGAGCTTAAGACATGTGGCAAACAAGAGAGACTAATGGCAACTGGTGGTAAACAGTGCAGCGATTTGCAGAGACTGCAGTGACCTGCGGGGAACACTAGAGAGGCAGAGGAAACGGCTGGGAGGGCTCCAGAAAGCTACCAAGGAGGCTACACAGGCCTCAGCTTCTGAGCTGAAAGGCACAGTCAGAAGCCACCAAGAGACAAAATTAACAAGCATAACACTGTGGGCAGGGAGTCACTGGCACTAAAAGCCTGGAGCCTCTAACATATAGGGAGCAGCACAATGCTGATTCAGATTCTTATTCAAACTGAGCAAAAGAAACCTCAGCTGACTGATGAGACCGCCTAACTACCAGGAACGCAACTGCTAGCTCATATTTTTTGGTTGTTGTTGCCAGCTCATACTTTAAGGGTAGGTTTAGTTTTATAAGAAAGTGCTATGAACTATGATTGATGAATTTAGAGGCTTCGTGTAGACAAGTCTGAAAGTTACAAATTCCAGAACAGCTAAGAGCATAGGAAAGGAAAAGAACAAAATCGGACTTTCAAAACTTACTTTAAAGCAACAGTGGTCAAAGCAGTACGGAACTGCCAAAAAAAAAAAAGATACATGTAACAGAAAAAAACTGCCCCAAAACAGACCCACACAAATACAGTCAAGTGACTTTTAACAAAAGATTATAAAAAATGTAACGAAAAAAAGACAAACTTTTCAACAAATGATGCTAGAACTGTATTTCCATATAAAAAAAAAATTTGTGCTCTACCTGTATATCCCTCACAAAATTAATTCAAGATGGATCACAGACTTCAAAGTAAACACAAAACTATAAAATATCTAGAATTTAACATGTGTGAAAATCTAGATAATCTTGGGTCTGGCAATGACTTTTCAAAGGCATGATCAATGGAATAACAATTAATAAAATGCACTTTATTGAAATTAAAAACTACTCTGAGAAAGACCCTGTCAAGAAAATAGGAAGACAGGTGGTCAAAAAATGGCAGCTTGTGAGGAAGCTGGATAGAGAACCTCTCCGGAGAAAACAGCTCAGATGCTAGAATCTGACATGGAGAGGGCCAGATGATTGGAGAACGATTCTCACTAACCCAGGAGGAAACTGAAAGGGAAAAATAAAATTAGGAAGACAAGGAAAAGCGCGGGTGGACGGCCGAAGCCCGACAAGCTGGCTGAGAGCCGTTCTGTGCTGTGCTGTGCTGTGCTGGGAGCACCGTGGAGTCGGATGATCTCAGGTCACACTGACGCTGCGGCCGGTAACAGGAGTTGGTGAGTCCCGGGCCCTTGGTGAGAGGACGCAGCGCGGTGTGGAGTGGAGACAAGGTGGAGAGCTTTATTGGCCCCCGGTGAGTACTGGAAATTGGGTCCCCGCGGTGTGGGTGGCTGACTGGAAGACATCTTGGAGTAGGGCAGAGCCCAGCACCACGGTGGCGTCAGTCAACCCCGGCCCAGAGAGACTGGTGGGAGCACCCTGGGCTGACCACACCAACAGTCAGGGGCGAAACGGTTCCAACCTGTGACATCCGCCACAGCACAGCGTAAAGTGCTGAAGGCATTTGCAGGTTGACGACTCAGAGGGGACGGGCCAGCCCACAGCATCGCTGCGCTCACCTCAGATATCAGCAAACTGGAGAGAGCAGCAAGCCCCCAGCCAGCACGCTTTAGAAAACTATAAGCAATACAGAGAAGGCCTGAGATGGCCTCCACACACCTGTCTGAAAGAAACCAGAACATGACAAGAGCAAAAGACAAAACCTCCAGCTGTTGACCCTGGGAAAATAAGCCCAGGAGAGTAAATACAGAAGAGAACCAGGCCAGCAAGCATGCAGTATTGGCCACAACATCAGCAGACATAAAAACATTCGTGACTTCATAGATGAACTTAAAACTGAAATTCTAACCCAAGTGAGGCAAGAAATAAAAAGGTTGATTAAAGAAATGCTAAGCCCCTCTCCATAAAACACAGAGGGAAGAAGGGAGGAACCCAGAAAAGAAAGAGAAACCTTTGGGGAAGAATATAAACAAAATCTAGAATACATGAAACAGATCCAAAGAGACTACCAGGAAACTAAAAGCTCCATTGAAAGCTGGCAAAATGCCTTCACAGAAACAAAAGTTAGCCTTTTGAAACTTGAGAGATTCACAATGTATGATAGTGAAAGAAAAGACCTATTAAAAATAACAAGGGACCAAGAAGTAACAATTCAAAGGATAGAAGACAGCAAAAGGATCTGTAACTTAAGAATAAAAAATGTAAGCGAAGAAGCAGGAGTAACTACAAATGCATTACAAAGACTATGCACAGAAATAATTAAGGAAAACTTCCCAAGCATAGGAAAAAAAATAATATCTAGATAAATGAGGCATACAGAACTCCAGCCAACTACAACTAAAACAGATCTACACCCAGACATATAATAATCAAAATTCCAGAAATCCACAAGAATAGAACATTAAAAGCAGCCAAAGAAAAGAAGCAGATTACCTACAAAGGACAAATCATCAAAATAACAACAGACTTATCAACTCAAACCATTAAATGGAGAAGAGCCTGGGGGAAATAGTCCAAGCCCTGAAAGAAAATAACCTCCAACCAAGATTAATGTACCCTGAAAATCTCTCTCTCAAAATTAATGGAAAAACAAGATGTTTCCAAGACAAAGAGGAACTGTGGGAGTTCATGGCCACCAACCCAACCCTACAGAAAATACTGAAGAATATTCTAGAGAGAGAGAAAAAAAAAAATACCAGGATTCCAGCAACGGTGGCAGAGAGGCCTCAATGAACAGGGAGGACAGTGGAATGAAGGAGAAAAATGGACAAATAGCAGAAAAATAGAATAGCAGAATTGAGGCAGAGAAGGTGGGCTATAATTTTTAACACAGCCTAGATACACTAACAAAAAGAAACACAGGCAGAGTAGATTAGGAGGCAAGATCCATCAAGATGCTTTGAATAGGAAATATACTCAACCTGAAAGAAGGTTAATAAACTTAAAGTCAAAGATGAGAAAACAAAGCTCTAAGTGACAGGGAATCAGAGAGAAATAGGGACAACTCGTCCAGCAGCTGCAGATAGGTCGGAAAGTTAGGAGTTTTGTGCAGTGTAGAACTACAAAGCTAGAAGGAAGGAAAACCTTGTGGCTTTAGTAAGTAAAGGAGTACAGCTCAAGATCAAGCTCAGGGGTAAAAAGGTTCAGCACCACTCAGACCGATCACAAACTGACCCCCTAATCTAAAAACTAAAGGAATTAGGGGGAATATACAAAGCATCCTGAGAAAGGGAAAGGTGAAGAACTGAAAAAGGCAGGCAGAGGACACTGTTAACAGTGTATCAGGATTTAAAAGCCACAGTAGCTTTATTGCTCTGCTTAGTTTGCTTTTATTTTGTTCCGGTCAGTCTACTCATACTAGATTTGAGGGCACAAATAGCTATCCCCAAAATAGCAGGCTATACCATGGTTAACGATCCTTAATTTCCTATTAACTTAAACTGAAGCCCTGTATTACTTACACTGTCTTACTATGACTGACCTTATTTGAAGCTGGTTTGTTAAACTGCTGTTTTGCCTTGACTAATTTTATTCGAATTTGGTATGCTTGATAATATTGAGTCTAAGAAAAGAGGCAACCACTCTGAAGATGACAAGTTGTAATAACATACCCATTTTGGTTTGATTATTAACTAATTATCGTGGTTTTATATGTTTTTTTCATTTCATGTTTTTCTAACAATTTGTTTTTATGTCTTGTTATGATGTTTTTCCCTATAATACAGAAAGGATATACATGTAGAGATTTACACATGGGGAGAATTTCTAAACAGTTTACAGGATCAGAGCATATAATGCACAATATAGAACAGATGCTCTGAAGAAGAGACATTAAGAAACCCAGTGCTAACTTTGTTACATTATGATAGAAAATGTAGCAAAACTATTATTCACTGTTCAGAATGATACTAGTCTAGTCCCTTATGTTCAATTTCAGCGTATGTAAAGATAAGGACAGCTACTATGAAGAGAGTAAGGGACATATGGCAGTCACTACTGACTCCCCTAATTTCAGGTCTTGAAGACCCGAAAAGCCTTCATCATCCTGTTATGATTAGATTAGTTCTATAATGTTCAGTATGTATTCAATGTGTGTGAAGATGGGAACAACTATTTGGAAGAAAACTAGAGACAATAAGACAGACAGTGAAGATCTCTAGTGGACTCGCTTTTAAATCTGTGCTTCTTAAAATTGTTTCCTTAAGATTTGTTTTGCTCTGTTTTGTTATGTTCAATCTTGCCCTCTTTAAGATATGGGAAATTCTTTTGAAGACAGCAAGAGGCATTATAGTCGCCATTGTTGATCACCTTGTATTTTTTTTTTTACATCATATACGATGTCTATTCTTGTTTTAACTGACTCCATTTTGTTTTGCCACATTTGATTTTACTCTCTTCAAACAAAGTAATAAGAACTGTAGGAGTAATAAATCTAAAATGTGTAATTGTTAATATAAAAAAGAGAGGAAAAGAAAGTGCTCTAAAGGATATAACTGCATGTATGTTTAATTGTGTAAGACAGATAATCATACTACTAAGTTTTTGTTGGATCACTGAACAGAACTGTTTGCAGCCTCACTGTTTGAATGTCCACTTGGTATGCTTTAATTTTGTAACTGGAACAGCGACTTCTAAGATGACAATATGTAATCTATCAACTAGTGATCTTACTATTTGTTTTTTTGAAATTCTGTATTACTTCAACCCTTTTTTCTGTTTTGCTTTTTTTTTTCTCTTTAAATAAAATTCTTTAAAAAAAAAAAAGAAAACAGGAAGACAAGTTATGGAGTGGAGCAAAATATTTGCAAAAAATATCTGAAAAAGACTGTTACCCAAATTATACAAAGAACTCAACACAAAGCTGAACAATAAGAAAATGAAAAATCCAATTTAAAAACTTCATGAAGGATGTGAATAGGCTATTTACTAAAGAAGACACAAAGATGGTAAACATACTGAAAGTTTTCTCTGCATCATATATATCATCAAGAAATCAAAAACTGAAATGACACCAAGACAGTACTATACACACCTATTAGAACGGTGAAAACTGAAAACACTGACAGCAAATGCAGCTGAGGCTAAGGGACACCAGAAACTCTCTCTCACCGCTAGTGAGAACTCATGATGCTGGGACAATAGTCTGGCCCTTTCTCATAACAATAAACCTACTCTTACCTGTTTTCTACCAACTGCACTCCTTGGTATTCAACCAAAAGATGTAAAAATATGTATTCACTTAAAACATCCTGTGGATGTTTTTGATGTTTTTATCAACTTTATTCATAATTATGAGAAGTTAAAAGTAAACAACGTGTCTTTCGGTAGGATAAATACACTGATATGTCCAGACAATCGAATATTATTCAGCACTAACAACAAATGAGTTCTCAAACCATGAAACCTTAAATGCAGATTGCTAAGTGCAAAAAGCCAATCTAAACAGATGATATTCTGTATGATTCCAACTATGTGACGTTCTACAAAGGCAAACTTGTGACTACCATGAGAGTATCAGTAAAGGCCAGGGGTAGGAGGGAGGGAAGATGAGATGAGGACGCAAATCAGCGGCTTTCAGGGCACTGAAACTATTCCACAGAAAAGTGACCGCTGTACCGGTTTCAAAATCCCAGATTCCTCAACACCAAAAGCAGACTCTGGGTGATAATGATGTATCATTGTAAGTTCCTTGATTGTAACAAATGTATCACACTTTGATACAGGACTGGTCAGCAGGGGAAGGAAAGGAGAGGAAGGAGGGAGGCAGGAGAGTACTGGCACTCCACTTTCTGCTCAGTCTTGCTATAAACCTTAAACTGCTCTAAAAAATAAAGTCTTTTTTTTTTTTTTTTGGTCTTTTTGAGACAGAGTCTCACTATGCAATCAAGGCTGACCTTGGGCTCAATTTGTAGCCCAGGCTGATTTTAAATTTGCGATGACCCTCCTGCCTCAACCTCTCAAATACTGGGGAGCAAAGGCGTGCGCCACCACACCCAGCTTTAAATGTTTTTTAAAAAGCATCTTAAAAGTGCACCTTTTAATAAACTTTGGAATTGTAAAGTAACATGAACAAAGTTCAGTGACTTCTTTCCTCCATTGGTAATCTACCATGTGGTTTCCATCTGATGAACTCTTGTTTATTGGTCTAGATTTGGAATCAAGCATTGCAATAGGCACTGAGTAAGTGAAGGATTGCTAATATGAGGAAACACAACTATCTCCACTACAGTTGTTTTTCAAAGGTTCCTTACATTATAGATATAACATGTACATGAAAGAGAAGCAACAACAAAGAAATTTCACTTAACATTACAATTTAAAGATGTCTGTGATTTTAATTTTTCATTTCTGATATACAAAAATTAAAGACAGTATAGCAGTTTAGTAATTTTCACTAAATTTAGGCAAGATGTTTGTTTTCTTTAATACCAAATGCATATAATAGCTACACATTTTAGTATTCAAGTATTTATTATTTATTTTATTCTCTTCACATAGATGTCCTTAATATTCTAAGTCTTGTATTTTCCAAGTATGCAAAGCTCAATATTTCACTTGAACATCTTGTTGGCTAACTAAGAGTTGAGAGGGTTTATTTGTTTTTGTTTTAATTTCATAGAGTTCTTCACAAAACAAGAAAATTTCATAGCGCTGGGAAGGGCCAGGTAATAATACTTTGATTAGTGTTAGAAGAGTCAGAGGTGTGGGAAACCCATAAAACAAACAGAATGAATTGGTAGACACTTAGCTTCAAATGCAGAATGCCAGGGAATATCTACATAAGAGAGGAAGAGAAAGAACAAGAGAAGGAGAAGAAAGATAAAGAAAGGAAGAAGGAAAAAGGAAGAATAAAGATGGAAGAAAAAGGAGGAGGAAGAGAAAAAAGGGAGGAAGGAGGAAGAATGAGGAATTATCTTATATAAGCCATTTATGTTAACTTGTACCTAATATCAGATGCCAAATATATAAGAAAACAGAATGACCTAAGAAGACAATACATGTAGCTCTGGGGGGAAAAAAAAAAAAGGGAAAATTTTTAAAAAATCACATCATAACAGAGATTAAAACTATAAAAAGAAAATACAAAGAATCAAAACAGAAAACAAGGACTGCAGGCATGGCTTAGGGGTACTGCTCTTGCCTTGCATGCACAGGTCCCTGGGTTCAAAGCACCACCCCCCGCCCCAAATAAGCAAAAATAAACAGAAAAGCTACTAGGTACGGTTGGCAGACAATGAAGATATTATAAAGTATTGTACTTGAAAAACAAAAAATACTTGTTACCAACGCTAAAATGGCACACATTTTCCTTGAGAAACATGGTAAAGAATAATCAAACTCCTAGCGTAGTATAGCTAAATTACTGAATGCCAAAAGTCCTATGGATACCCAAAGGGCAAGTCAGTCACTTTCAGAAGAAGAGTGGGGTCAGTATGGTAATAAAACAACAAAGTCAGAAGGACCAAACTCCACAATGACAACTGAGAAAAAGAAACAGAATCCTACAGTGTTAGAACTGGTCAAATTTCACCTCAACTATAGAGGCAATAAACATCTTTAAACATAAAGACACTCAGAAAATACGGTACCCACAAGCCCTTCTTAGGGAGAAAAGCCAACACATACTACTTGCTAAATAAATCAGGTCACCTAAATTGAAAAGCTGGGATTTTCTTCCAGTTTTATTCGATGGTGCACACTCAGTCTCTAAAATACTATATGGCACTGAGTAGGTACTAAAAAATTTGCTGAACAAATTCCTAAACCAGAAGGGTTAAAATAAGAACAAAAGAATGCAGAAAGCCTCTGTAAAGAACAGATGATAGTGAATTTTTTTATACTTAGAATTGAGATTAAATGTGAATATTGTGATTACAAAACAATATAGCTGTTAATTTTAAGAATATGAAAATATTAGCAAGTTTCAGTTTCTAACAAAATGTTGAATTAACACAAAATATAGATCTACTTTTCCCAGAATCAATTTATGGAGAACTAAAGGTATTATGAACCCTACAGGTAAGCCAGGAAAGTATGAGCAACTCCAGATGTTATGTGGAATACGTACGGGAGAAGAAAAGGGGCTGTGGGGCTTGGAGCCTCGGCAAAACACAAAGGCATCGTTAAACATCAGCTGCTGAGCTGTACCTCTCGCCTCCTCTGCCTGGACATTCATCATCTGCCACCTTACAACAGGGATTGGCAGCAGTACTAGTGTAGACTGTGACCTTCAGAACAAAATCAGGGCAGCAGAGTCGCTCCAGTGGGCACGGGAGTGAACAAAAACAGCGACTAACTTCTAGTAGAGACTTCTCAGCCAGGCTTACTCAAAACCTCTGAGGTCTGTAGATTTCTAGTCCAGGCATCTTCCTTTAACGTTTTTCTTTGATAATCAGAGTAAAACTGCAATCTGAGGAGTTCTTTGAGGATTGGAAAAATGGTAAGATTAGCTAATTTTTTTTTTTTTGATGCACAGAGCACTCTAACAAATTGAAATGATCAATTAGGATGGTATAAACTAGTCTAAGTAAACAAAGGATCACACAGAACAAAAATCAAGTATCCTGGCAATATAAAAGACCTCATAGTAAACCAAAAAAAATTTCCACCCAAATGCTATTTATAAAAGATATACCTCACGCATAACAGACTAAAAGCAATGCCAGCGGTGGTGGCACATACTTGTAATCCCAGCACTCATCAAGTTGAAGCAGGAAGATTGCTGTGAGTTCAAGGATTAGCCTGGGTTACTTAGTAAGGCCAGCCTGAACTATATAAGGAGATCCTGTCTTTAAAAAAAAAAAAAAAAAAAAGTAAAGTAACAGTAAATGTAGAGAACTAGACCTAGCAAGAAAATCCTAACCAAAACAATGGTGCAGCTAAAGGTGGACAGAACAGACTTAACATAACCAGAAAAGCAAGATAAAACACAAATGTGTAGTTAAAACTGCTTCAGCAGGGATGGGAGGCGCCAAGATTGTAGGGGTAGAGTCTTAACGAGGTGAATTGGTCTGCAGCTACTTTTCTCTTGCAGGACTTACTGGTTCTAGGCATAAAAAGCCTGTGAGTCTAACTTTCATGTCATGGGTTGCTGCTAAGAGAATTTTTGCCCCTAGAATTGAGACAAAACTGAAAATTCCAGGGGCCAATGCACAGAGAGAAGAGAAAAGCAAAAACTAAAGTGCTCAGACTATCAGTCATCTCCTTAAAACATTAGTCAAATTCTCAGGCAGCATGGGATAGTAGAGGAAGGAAAGCAGGGAAGGAATGAAGGAAGGAAAAAGACAAACAAAAACCTGCAGAAAAGCAAGGCAGAGCTTCTCTGTAATCTTCATATACTAAGAAGACAAAGTACAAATTTCAAGAAAAGCCCAAAGAACGGGCTTGGTGGGTACCTGCTGGAGAGCAGAGTGAACCTGAGCGAGATGGGGCCTTACCAAACTACACCCACTCTTCAGCTGAGCTAATTCCTTATTGGTCTAAGATACTCAGCAACTAAGTTCTGGGGCAAAGTAAGAGGAAACAGTAAAATTATCTGAAGGAAGGTAACATAATATGATCTACAGTATCTTTCATGTACACCATCTGGTGGCTCATTATAAAAAAACCTGAAAGGCGTGAAAAGAGTAGAAAACAGTAAGAAAGTACGTGAAAAAGTAGACCATTTCACTGGAGAATTAAAATTATAAAAAAAGAAAACCCAAGGCTGGGGATTTAGCTCAGCAGCATGAGTGCCTGGCTGGCAAGCATGAGGTCGTGAGTTCAATCCAAGATACCACAAAAAAAAAAAAAAAAAAAAGAAAACCAAAAATCTAATCCTAGTATTAAAAAGATAACAGAAGAAACTATAACCCTGTCATACCAAATTCTAAAAATAATTATTAGAAAACAAAATGACTAGAACATTATTGGAAAACATCAAACTAAACAGACAAGAAAAAAATCAGTGGACACAAATAAGACACTGATTGAAACACAGTAAAAGGGTCTAAGTCTATGTAATTAGAATTGGAGCAAAAAATTATGGTGAATATATTTAAAAATATACAGCCTTACTAAGCATATCACAGTAAAAATGTTTATTAATAAGGAAAAAAAGCAGAAGTCTTAAAAGCAACAAGAGAAACTGTCCTAAAAAACAGACTAAAAGCTGGCTTCCACAGAAATGATGCAAGTTAGTAGACAAGTACTTCAAAGTAGCAAAACTACAATTGCAAATCTACAATTCCTCAATCTACAAAAGTAGGTTTTAAAATGAAGATGATGTAAGTTTAAAAGATAATTAAAAACAGTAAAAAAATTAAACAGGAATTTTTATAAAGATGAATGTAAATGTTTGATAAGCATACAGAACATGTTCAACATCATTAGTCACCTAGGAAATGCAAACCCAAATCACACGGTACCAGCTCACCAATCAGGAGAACCAGAATAAATTCAGTAATAAATAAAAAATGTCGGCAAGAACGTGAGAAAATGGAACTCTCCAATACTGATGGTGGAATGTAAAATAATATGGCCATAAACAGTCTGGCAATTTCTCAAAATGTTAATTTAACTCATAATTCAAAAATTCCATACCTAGCTATAGATATAAGAAAAATGAATCACGTTTTACACAAAACCTTATACATGAATGTACATATAAAGCATTTGCAATAAATGAACATCAGCAAAATTTGGATTTATAATTCATATAAAAAGTACTATACTTTTATGCATGGCATTTAGCAACATACAGAAAATGAAATTCTAGGAAAACTGCAATTTTTTTTTTGTTTTGTTTTTTTCATTTTTATCGGTACCAGGGATTGAACTCACGACTGCCTGCTTGGAAGGCAGGTGCTTATGCCACTGAGCTAAATCCCCAGCCCCGGAAAACTGCAATGTTGAAGAAACAAATGTCTAAGAGTAAACAATACAACAGTTATGACTTGTACATGGAAAACACCAAGCTTTAAATAATTAATAATAGCTAAATGAAAGGTAAACATGTCCATGAATCATAAAACTTAATATTGTAAAGATTTAAATTAACACTAAACAATCACATACTCAGTAGAAAAAAACCTGAATTCCAGTAAAATTTTTGGTTATTTTTTTCTCTGATAAACACTGACTGACACTTGGTTTCATTTAGAAATGAAAAAGGGAAAAAATAGCTAGTTTTGTGAAAACAACAATACCAAATTATAGTAATTAAAATAGTGCGCAGCTGAGAAAGGACATTCAAATAATCAATAATCAATACAGTTCAGAAGGAATCCTACACATACATTGCTATTTAACTCCTAACAAATGCAGTGGGAAAAGGAAACAAATGTAGAAGCTGTACTAAGTCAATTAAATATCCATTTGGAAATCAAATCCTGACCTTCACACTTCAAACTATTATCCCCAAATAAATTCCAAAATGGGTAAGAGATCTAAACTACAAAAGGCAAAACAAAAATCACTTCTAGAAGGAAGCACAGAAGAATTATCTTCATAGCTTTGAGGCATGTTAAAATTTTTTAAAATTAAGTTTACTAGTACAATTTAGAGACGCAAAACAGTCATATTCATCATGGGGAGTTTGTACCTGTACACGATATATCTTGATTCCCTTTTTTCCCCCAATTCTTTCTCCTCCCTCCAACCCCTCTTCCTCTCCTTATTTACAAAGCTTTATTTCCATTTTATCCTTCTTTTATCATTTTTTCCCTTTTCCCTTCCTTCCTTTCCCCCTTTCCTCCCTAGGTTCTCTTTCCTTTTGAACAATTTCTTCTAATGTCACAGTATCTATTGTAAATTTTGGTCCTCCTTACTCTTTCGGTTTCTTACACCCAGGAGACAATGTAATACTTACATGTGTGCCTGATTTATTTCACATAAGACTATGGTCTCCCAGTACATCCATTTACCTAGAACATCTCAAGTCTATCGTTCGGTTAAGATTATGACATAAAGAGCTTTAGCCATAAAGCAAAAGAACAAAAGGTAAACTGAGCCAGATATGGTGGCTTATACCTTTAGGCCCAGATACTATGGAGGCTGAGATAAGATGATTACTAGAGACCAAATTCAAGAGTATCCTGAGCAATGTAGCAAGAATTCATACCAAACAAACAAAAAAAAGGAAACTGGATAATATGAATGTGAGTTATTAAACAAAAAGATAGGAAAATGAAAAGACTCACAAGAGACAGTATTTGTAATGCACGTCAATGGACAAAACACCCACTGGTGTGTATACGTACGTGAGTATATATAAAGTACTGAGTTCTAGTTAGTAAGAAGAAAAGGATCATGATGGTGGTGTCTACCTGTAATTCCTATCACTTATTGGCCTACTGCCTAAAATCAAGTGTAGTCCCTGTGATCTCAGAACTATGAGACTGAGGCAAAAAGATTGCAAGTCTGAGTTCACCCTGAGCAATTTAGTAAGACAGTGTCTCAACGGGGAAAAAAAGTGTGTGGGTGGAGGAGGTGTCACTGGGGAGGACGCGTCAGCAGGAAAGCCCTGGGTTCAATTCTTAGTATTACCAAAAGGCAGAAGGGGAAATTCTACTAGGAAAAAAAAGAAAAGAAAAGAAGTAAACAGGCAATATTTAAATGGCCAAAAAAAACCAAAAAACCAGGAAAGGTGAGAATCATGTAAACTCATTAAGTTACTATTGCTCATCTAGCCAAACAGCTAAAATGAAAAGAACTCTACTGATGAAGACTTGCAGTAGTGGAATTCACACTGCTTGCAGACAGTTAAGTACAAGGACCAGAGAAAACTGTTAATTTACTATAATCAGTCACATGTACATCCTATGACTCAGTAACTGTGCTCCTACATATGTACCCAAGTAATCATGTGTACAAAATAAGAATATTAAGAATATTCAACACAACACTTTTCATAACAGCTAAATATAAAACAACCTGGATACCTATTTATAATAGAAAAAGGTTAATATATGCTGTTCTGTTCAAAGTATCACACACCAACAAAAATCTACAAATATACTGTTACATATACAAATATACACGTATCTATATGTGACAATAACACTTGAATTTCACAACACTGCACAAAAGAACAGATGTGCACATAAATTGAATAAAAGATATGCTCAATATATGGTGTTAACAGATTATGGTTAGCGACTGGGCTTGGGACAGGGAAATGATGACTGAGAGACAGGACAAAGAGTGCCTCTAGGGTGGTACACCAGGGTACGCTGGCATACAGCCATGCTGTTTAGCCAAAGTTCACTGAATTTAAAATGTAGGTACTATACTTTAATACAAAATTTACTTTTAAAAAATCGTCTGTTAGATATGAAACAACGAACATAACGTTTGGCCACAGCCCAACAAGTGGAAGTAGTGTAGCTCTGCAAGACATGGCACTGTCACTGTTACGGTTGTTCATGTGCCATTCCAACGACTTAGAAGTGTGACTTTCTGTGGGTAGCTCATACCTGTAACTCATGACTCTATCTGCTATTCTTCTAAACAGTGGTTCCTGAGCGACTCCACCAAGAGTCAGTGCTTTCTTCCATCAACTTTTCCGTACTTGAATTTACTTATGTTTACCATATACACAAGGCTACATAAGCCATGTGTTTTTAACGAGCTTCTAAAACTTAACACAGTTCCTTGCCTATGGTGTAATTTGGATAAATAAACGCAAAACAATTTTCCTCTTTTATTAAAGAAAATTTTAAACTAAGAATGCAAATTCAAGGGCGAGGATTTAGCTCAGCGGCATAAGTGCCTGCCTGACAAGCACAAGGTCATTAAGTTCCATCCCTGGTACCAAAACAAAAAAAAAGAATGTAAATTCAAAATCCAATAAAATTCAGCTGAGGATATAGCTCAGCAGTATAGCACCTGCCTGGCAAACGCAAGGTCCTGAGTTCAATTCTCAGTACTAAAATAAAAACCAGTAAAATTCAGGTACCATTTTAAGTTTGTGTCAAATTGTGTCTGTATGTAAGCTATTAAAACTGCCTAACCAACTTCCGGAAGAACACGGCAGATAGATACCAGCAGCTACGGAGGCTCTCTGAGATACCCCACTTAGAATCCAGGAATGGTGCGGTATGAGGAATCCTAAGCAAGGGGAAATACACCCTGCTGACCCAGGAATGAACTAAGAGAAACCAACTGGAAATCCAATCCTGGTGCTATAACAGGAACAAATAAAATCTCAGCACAGAAGCTAGAACCCGCGCCACTGGAAGCCACAATCTGAATTTCCTGCTGCCACTGCTGAGTCCAAATCTGCAGGGCAGGGAGAGAGACCTGTGAAAGCTCTGAGAGCGGGAATCTGTGAACAGAGTTGAGAGCGGGACTAGCAGGGAGCCCTACATCGACTTGCAGTGAGTGAGCGGAGAGGGGACCCTTTCATACAGTAGGAGGCTCCAGCAAAGGACATACTGGGACCGGGCCGACTTGCCGGAACGGGGCGCTGCAGTGACTTCAGTCACATATTCCCCTCTCAAGCAGGATTGGTGGGGAGTGCCTGGCCTGCGTGACGCCACTGACTTAGACCCAGTAGGCCAGCTCAACACAGGTACCAGCGCCTGGAGGTGCACCCTAGCGGTGAAGCCTTTGGTAGGTTGACATGGAGGGGCGGGCCCAGCAGAGGCTGCCCAGGTCTGTGTCTCCCTAGTACACTGCAGTGGGCGGGAACACCTAGCGGGCGCAATTCAAACAAACTATAACTGAAAAAGAGAAAAAAATTGGGCCTTCTATACTCACTTGTATGGAAGGAACAAAAAGTATGGAAAGAGGAAGGAACAAGAAAGGGGCCTCAATCCCCAATTCTGAGAACACTGATTCAGGAAAGGGAAATGCAAAGGAAGACAGAAAACATGCAATATCAGACATGGCACCAACAGACATATCTCCAGAGCCTCATAGACGAATTTAAAAATGAAGCATTTAACAAAATAAAGCAAGAGATAAGTAGAATAGTTAGAGAAATGCTAAGCACCGCCCAAGAAAAAACAGATGGTAGAATGGAAGAACAGAAAAAAAGGGGAGAATTGTTTGATGGAGAAAATAGGGAAAACAGAATACATGAAGCAGGTTCAAAGAGATTATTAGTAAACTAAAAACTCTATTGAAAGCTGGCATAACAGCTTGAAAGAAACTAAGGATAGATTATCTGAACTGGAGGGCAGACTTGTAATATGGGAGCATGAAATGAAAAACTTAAAAATAACAAGAAAACAAACAGCAATAATACAAAGACTAGAAGATGATAAGAGGGTCTACAACCTAAGAATTAAGAACATAAAAGAAGAAGTAGGGACACAAACAAATAGACTACAAAAGCTATTCACAGAAATAATCCAAGAGAATTTCCCGAATTTAGCAAAAGGTAAAGACACTCAGATGTATGAGGCATACAGGACCCCAGCCACCTACAACACAAACAGAGCTACACCCAGGCATATAATAATCAAAATTCCAGAAATCCAATATAAGAACAGAATACTAAAAGCCGTCAGAGACAAGAAACAGATCACTTACAAGGGAACACCCATCAGAATTACAGCAGACTTCTCGGCACAAACCATCAAATCACGAAGAGCGTGGGGGGAAATAATTCAAGCTTTGAAAGATAACAACCTCCAGCCAAGAGTGATATATCCTGCACAACTGTCCCTAGAAATTGATGGAAAAACAAGGTGCTTCCAGGATAAAGAGGAACTAGGAGAATTTGCAACCACCAATTCAACTCTACAGAGAATACTGCAGGATATTCTAAAAAAGGAAAATACCAAGATTCCAGAAACAGTAGCAGAGAGACCACAATGAATGGAGCAGAAAGCGAAATGAAGAAGACAAACTGACAACAAACGACAGAAAAAGAGCTCAACAGAAATGAGGCAGAGAAGATTGGATGGTAGGAACAGCTATTTTGGAGAAAACAAGACATCATAATAGCTAGTGCTGATTTAGTATCATCTTGCTTTGAAGTCCCATCAAGCTTTTATTCTTCTGTCTCCATCAGTCTTAACAGGTTGTATCTTATTGGATTTTATTATATGTGATAATATAAGCAAAACTTTTATAGACAAGGAGATAATACAGAAACCGTTGTTCATTTTCTGATAGTTGGTTCTAAATACCCTGTAATACTGTCATTCTCTTGAATGGTTTTACATTGTCTTGATATGTTTGGTGCTACAGTATACGAAGTTATATGCAAAGATTTCAAGGAAAGAGACATTATGGTAACTACTTTTATGTCGGGATGTCTTGTGGTGAAACACTATTTTGCTTAAATGGTTATGCTTTGACCTGCACTGTTTTGTTGTTATGCCCTCTTTTATCTCAGTCTCCTTTTTTTAATTATTTACCTTTTTATTTTTTCTTTTTAATTAAGGGAAAAATAAAAAAGCAGGATATATTATTATAGTAACCCACTTTGATTTCCTATTAACTTGATTTGAAACCCTGGATAGCCCTCACCATCTTGCTTTGACTGATTTTCCTCTATTCTGCTTTGCTTGATAGTACCAAGTTCGAAAGTATAGGCAACAACTGTAAAGACAATAAGATTCATTATGATGCCCATTCCGGTTGACTATTATCTTCTTTTAAAGCCCTGTAATGTCTCCAATGTCTTGGTTTTATTCTTTACTGTTTTGTTCAATTTTATTATAACTGTTGATATAGGCAGTTCTTTTTAGGATAGCAAGAGGCAGTAAGATAACCATTGTTGATCACCTAGTATTTTGTTTTTACATTATCTATTATGTTCATCCTTTTGAATTTGACTGACTCTGTTCTGTTATGTCACATTTGGTTTTACTCTATTCAAGAAAAAGTAATAAGAACTGTGGGAGTAATAAAATCCAAAATGTATAATTGTCATTGTACAAAAGAAAGGAAAAGAAAGCGCTCTAAAGAATATAACCGCATATGTATTTAACTGTATAAGATAGATAACCATATTACTGAGTTTTGTTGGATCATTGAACAAAACTGTTTCCAGTCTCACTGTTTGAAAGTCCACTTTATATGCTTTAATTTTGTAACTTGAACAACAATTTCTAAGATAACAATATGTAATCTATCAACTAGTGATTCCCTACTGTTTATTTTTTCTGAAATTCTGTATAACTTTTCTTTTTCTCCTTAATAAAAAAAATAAAATAAAATAAACCTAAAAAAATAAATAAATAAACCTAAAAACTGGCTTAGGCAAAAAAAAAAAAAAAAAACTGCCTAACCATATGTGTGTCTTTTCTTCATTTTTTGCTAAAATTATGTAAAAGAGAAATTCACAGAGTTTGTGCCTCATTTGGCAGTTTATCAAAAAGTTTGACTTAGCAGATAAATCACATGTGAGAATAGGTTCTTCTAGTTGCTGAGCTATAGCAGCAGAGACACCACGTTTTTAACAAAGGTATTTCCTCAACTTAGAAAGTTACAGTAGAGTCGCTTATATATTCCTAGCTGCCCTACTTTCCTCTAAAACGTAGTCTGTCCCACAGGGAATGTACAGTGAAGCTGTGCTCACTCTGATACGCTGTCTGTGGGGTGAGAGCTCAGGGATTTTATGAATGCTGCTACTCGTTGACTGTACATTACTACCTAATAACCCTGTAACAGTGTGGTGATCCTTTCAGAGACAAGTACCCAAACTGCAACCCAAGAGCCACTTACTTATCGCAAAGTGCCAACAGAGCAAATACACCTGAATACTGAGGTTTTAGTTTAGAAAAAACAGCTCATACATTAACTTACTTTGTCTTAAAAGGAAAACAAGTTAACACGAGTGTCTAGGTTTACCATCACCCCTATAACATTTGTGCTGCATGTGTTCACAACGCAGGGTAATCTCCTCCCACATGTCATGATCTTTAGAGATCTGTGAAGAGAAGTCTACCTGCAGCCTTGCCTGGAATCATTCTTTTGGAATCACAGAATGGCTTTTTTATGTCTTCCCTATTTTAACAGCCTTCATAACATACTGCACTGAGTGGGCCAATACCTTTGCTAAACAACTCTGATGCTTCAGTCTAGGGCAATCCTCATCACTCTCACTGATGCACTGGCTGTTGAGATCTGTTTCCAACTAAGTCTGTACTCGGGTAAACTACTACTCTGGGCAGAGGAAGTCACAGTTGTTGTTCTGGTCCTAGTAAAGTTTCAGAAACTGTTCTTGAAATTTCTAATATGCAACCTTCCCAGAGACAGCATCTCTCCCTCTTATACATGCTTTGAATAGTTATTCATTTATAATATCCTGTGAATTTTTTTCGTTTTCTCTTAACCAAGGGTTGGAAAATATTTTTACAGCATTACAGACCAAAGATTTTAGGCCATGGACTGACCGTGCCGTCTCTGGCAACCTCTCTTATGTCATGTGAAAGCAGCCACAGCAGTGTTCTAATGCAACTCTATTTAGAAAAGATGCAGCTAGCCTGTGGGCTAATCAACTCTAAAACGCAACTTCTGGTCTCTTCATGCATCAGCACCATTACAATTATTCTAAATTTTTAAGAATTTAAAACTGAGAAATTATACATAAATGTTTTGGAACTGTCAGTGACAACAAGAGGTAGAAAAATACTCCATTCTTTACTGGTTAACCAGAAAACTGAGCTGACTTAGAACATATTCATATCAATGTATCAAAGACTATAAAAACAATCTATACATGGAATAGCAATGGTAGGATTGCAATGATTTTAATTCCATATATTTATGTCACTTATATAACATACCTGGTATTTCTGTAATAGGAAAGAATTTCTTTATGGTACATAATGAAAAAAACACAATTGTATGATTATAGAATTTTTCATTTAGTCTGGAACTGAAAATACTTAAGACTTAACATGACTAAGAAAAACTCAACCACTGCATCCTAAGTTCTTTTTTAGAAAATATCTTGTATCAACAAAATAGATAAATTAAGTTTAATTACCTGTCGGTTCCTTTCATCCATGATGCGTGTGATTTGTATTTTCTTCCGCCCCATTTTCAGTCACCTTTCCTTCCTTATATTCCAAATATTTAATTCAAAAATTAATTTTCTTCAATACCCTAATGCATCATACACACTTCAATGATTTCAGCTTCTAGTCCAACGGCTGAAATTTTTTTGTAAGATCTAAAAGAAAACAAAAAATAAAAGACTTAAGTTCTATAAATTTACAAGTCATAAAAATGTTACACAAAGTTCAAATCTGTTTTTATGCTATACATAACCTATGTAGGTAAAACTTTGGATTAGATAAAATTAATAAATGAGCTTAAATCTTACTGATTTTACTTGCTAAAGTAATGCAATTAGAATGCTTGGGATTTTCTTAATGTAAGAAAAGCAACAAGAGCCAACAATTAATTGAGGTCTTTCTATGTACCAGGCACTTTTCTAATTAGGAACGAATTTTAATTCATTAAGTCCTAACTACATTCTGATAAACCAGTACAATTACCATCTCCACTTCATAAACAAGATACTAAAATATACAGTAAGGGGCAGAGATTAGATTATGAACTTAAGAGAGGCCAGAACTTCTCTTAAGCATTACAGAATTACTTAAACATTTTTGATGGGGTTCATGCCAAAAGGTAACTAATACGGATGGCCCCAATCTGCCTTTACAAATTCTTCTTGCAAATCACACTGGCCTCCAAATTAGTATTTGTAAATCCACAAAGCTACCTGCAACAACTTTCATAATAATACACATTTAAATAAAATACTATTTTCTTTGGCCATTTAATAAACATTTCTTGGTTAGTCAAGATTCAGTTACAGACTGTCACCTGCCTGATGAAGTCAAGACTAATTTTCCTTGGCAAAATAAACCATAATACCTCTGAGAACATGTGTGCATGTATGTATGTGTAAATTCTAAGCTTTCTTTCCTTTGAGATTGAATCTTTCAAGACTTTTAAAAATCTTCAAAGCTCCTTAAATTCTAATTTGTCTCTGTAGTAGGACTGTAGTATCAACTGAATGATCTGAATGGTAGATGTTTCACTTAAAAACCTAGTGCTTTTAAAAGTTTTGAAACAAAAAGAACTATCAAGGAATGGATGGGAAATAAATCCCAAAATGGGCACAGTAATAAATTTTCAAGAAATTTCATTGACTGTCTATGGGTATCTACAAAACTTCAAGCATGTTATGCATAACCTGTATTTGATTACAAATGGCCTTGGCACAAAAGCAACAGGCCTTTCACTTCTCATCACTACCACCACTATCAGAAGTGCATCATTTATCTTCTTTAATTATGTTTATTATAAAAATATTAACTGATTGCCTAATAGCAATTAGTAACTGATTACCTACTTAACAATAAAGACACTTCTGAATGCTGAACCAGAAAAAGAAGATCAAACAGTCAAGAAACAAACAAAAAAGACATTCTTAATCTTGGAATTCAGAGTCTAGTAGAGGGGGAAAAAAGACTTTAATCAAGTCATTATATTAATGAGTTTATGTCATTCAAAAGTGAAAAGCTCACTCATCTGACTTAGACCTGACCTAAATTTGTGGATCAAGAAATGTCTTTCCTAAAAATGTGCTTCATATTCAAACCTGAGTAAGAGAGTATATATGTCAGTCAGAGAGAACAATGCGAACAAACGCCCCAGGACAAAAGAGACAGGAAAAACCAGAGGATCTGAACACTGTTAGGACTCAATTAAAAACACAACTGTGTGGAAGAGCACGTCTATTTCCTCACCAGACTAATTATAAACAATGCAGTGTGACTTACTCCAAATCAAGTTTCTGAACACAGCATTCTGATTTTCACTGGAAAACTTACCCTGTAATAGGCAAGATAAATATTTATACCTTTTACTATAGACATACTGCTAAAGTATGCACGATCTGGTAATTAATACCTGTGATATTCCCACAGTCAAGAGAATAATGAATTCTACAACATAACCGTGTGTTTTACTCATGATCACTGTGGAGGAGGTTGCTTCAAATTATCCTTCTGAGAAAAAACTAGAAAAGATAATTTGTTTTAAAGCTATGCACAGCTTTCAGATAGTGTTAATTTGCAAGGTTGATTCCTAGAAAAAATAGGTGCAAGCCAGTCTTTGTGTTCATTTTTTGCCTACAGATTGCAAAACTATTGGGTGAGAGACTGAGAAAGTGAGCAGATCTTTTAGGATATCTGAAAACAGAGAATGCAAAAATTAAGTACAGTCGTCGCAAAGAGAAACACAACAGGTATTTAGAGAGACTCCAAAGGACCATATACCACAGTCATAAAGGCAAACCAAAAATGGCCTAGCCATACACAGGGAGGGAAGTATAGCTTCATTATCTCACCCTGATTAGATGCAAATAATCTGAGCCACTGTGAATTTTTAGCCTAGCCACATGACAGGAGCAAAAGGAAATCTTCTTAGAAGAAAGATATTATCCAGAAATTCAAATTACTATCAATTTTCACACTGAATGCCTAGAATTTAAAAACGACCAGCCAAAATTATTGAAAATCAAGATTTTAAAAATGGCAATAGAAAGACCCACAATATATCTACTTCATAGTATAAACAGAAGAAGATTTAAGTAAATTAATGTGTTCAAGGAATTGAAAAACAAATGAACAAAATGAATCTTAACCAACAATAAAAACAAGTACAAGAAAAGACAATAAAAATACAATTTTGAAAACAAACTAATGTATGGGTTGCTTTACTACTACTAGGTCAGACACAGCTGGGGGAAAAAAATCAATGACTCAGAAAAAAGGAAAAGAAGAAAATACCTGGACTGAAACATAAAAAGACGTGAGAATAAGAAATATAGAAAACTGCAATATGGAACATGGAGAAAGGAACAAAAATATACATGTAAATAAAGTCCCAGAAAGACAGGAAAAAACATATTGGTTGTGAGGCAATAAAGACATGATAGTTAAAACTTTCAAATGTGTAATCAAGCCACAAATTCAAAAAGCACTGCAACCCCCTCCATAAGTACATTTAAGTACATCCAAGAAGGAAACGGGAGGTGTCCCATCACAGATGCAGAGATCTTAAAAGCAGCCAGAAAAACTATTTAAAGGATTTATTTCAAAAGCCAAGAGTAAGATTAATAGCCAAGTTATTCACACAAATAATGAAGCTAGAAGACAATGAAATGATATCTTCAGTGCTGGGGAAAGTGCCAAACTAGAATTCTATATCTGAAGAGAAAAAATACTTCAGAAATGAAGGAAAAACAGAGACATCTTTAGGACAACAGAAACAGAACTTGTTACCAGGAAACAAGGAAGGGGCCTCCTCTTGTAGAAAGGAAAGAAGTTATCAGATACCACTTGAATGTATATCAAAAAATGAAGTGTAATACACACAGCAAATAAGTGACTATTTCTAACCTACAATAACCACAGTATACAACTGCAGAGGGTAGCAAATGAAACTAAAAGTGTTCTAAAATCTTTTACTGACTACGAAATGGAAAAGTTATCATTTACTTTATAGTTAAATATATCAAGCGTGCAAGTGATAATCTCTGGGATGATTACTGAAAGAACAGAAGCATGCATGGCTAAAAAGCTAAAAGAGAGTGAAAACAAACTAATACATCACAAGAAAAACACCAAGGAAGGAGAGAAGAACAGAAATCAACTCTATTTAAAAACAAAACCAAATACATGATACAGGATATGTCTTACATACATGGATACAGAAAGAATGAGAAAAGCAGAAAGAAGGATGCACCATGTAAAATACAAACCCAAACCAAGTCAGGTGGTTGTTCTAACTTGATCACAGTCAACTTCAGGGGAACACATACATATACTTGGAGACAAACAAAAGGACCCTAGATCAATACAAGTTCAGTTCACTGGAAAGAACAATTCCAAATTTGAGTGTACATAACAACATAAATATGGAGTCAGAAATCTGTTCCTGAAAATCACATATTCTGTGCAAAAAACAGTAACGAGGAGCCTTTTAGCTATTATTTTTTGATAGGGAAGAATTATAATGTTACATATTAACTCATAATCCTCAACTGTATCTCTTTTAAAATTTAAATCACAGGAAGTATCCATTTACAGTAGTACTTTATCATGGATATGGTACAAAAAAATGTATATATAGGCAGTAAAGTTCTCACTGGCTTTTTCCCCCATTCTCTACAATGTAATACTTTCTCAACATTTTTGTGTATTTATAAATTTAAGAAAAATAAGGTTAAACATGAGAAACAATTATGAACTTGTTCAAGACACAGAGAAGACAACAGCTCAAAGGCTTTTAATATCTTGCTTATTGCTAGCAACATTAGAAATACACAGTATTTCTGACACACAGTAGTTTAAAACGTTTACACAATTCTAATATATTACTGATTGTACTTTAAATATAATTTTGACTTTCCTCATATACCACTTTGTTTAAATACTGTTTTTTAATACTATTTTTTTGATATGTACATGAAAATAATTTAACATTGATTTACAATCTGTTCCCAAAAGGACAAGGAAATGATAGATCACTCAGAAATATTTCTCCTAGGCTATTTTCATATCAGATGATACTTTTTTCTTCATCTGTCACTTCACCTTACACTTTTTACTTTAGCCATAAAAATGCTGTACCAAGTGCTGATGAAACCAAAATCTTCTTTAAGTATGATTTAAAAGGCTAGAAACAGAAACCAAAATGCCTTATAAAGACCAGAGAGTGAGCACAAAAAATGAGTTTTTCTCAGCAGTTCTAGAGAAGGATGATGGCCTTCGGAGGTATTCAGTATAGTACACTGTGGTGGATTGATAACTAGTGGTCGACCTGTATCACCCGCTGAACTAAATGAGGGTGGTACCAAGTGTGGAAGGCCCACCTGAGCACTGTTGCCAACAAAAAAAGGAGAACTGGAGAGGCAGAAATGGTGGTGTTGGTTCTCCTGTTGTCGTTGGTTCTCCTGGAGGAGCCTGCTGAGCTTCTTTCCTGATATGAACTTGGCTGTTAGTCACAGGAGTTCAGGACCTTTTTGTCACTGAGAATGGCTGTGGTTCACTTTGGGGGAGCTCTCTAGCTCACTTCCTGGCTCCAGAAGGGAAGATGGTATGCTGTTCAACCTGATACAGAACCTTGTCACACTGGCTTCCTGATACAAACTCACCTGTTTTCATCTTGAAGGCGCTCAGGACTTTGTTGTCACTGAGGAGGGCTAAGGTACTTTTCAGCAGAGTGCTGGTCCTTACTTTGAGCACCGCTTGCTGGTTCCAATGCAGAACCCTCAACCTACTGGCACAGGCTCGTCATCCCACTGGCACAGACTTTCTAGATTCCACCACTGACCTTTGGGCCTTCCCAGCACAGATCTGTGAAACAGACTTGTGTGAGATATTGTTGTGGCCTCTAAGGCTCCAGATGGACTCATGGAGAGCAATCAGGTCTTCAACTGTGCTCATGCAGGATGGTGCCCTCAGATCCAGACCATCAGCTGGATTCTCTGGGTCTTAGGATGTGGACAGATTTCCCACACACTTTCTTTTGAATTTGACTCTTTAGGTGACCATTATAAAGTAATACTATAAATTATGTGTCTTGTGTATGATTATTTTCCTTGCAATCCCTGACTACAACATATACTTTTTACCAAAAAAAAAAAAAAAAAGTGAAATAATTAAAAACTGCTGAAACACATATTGTGGGAGTTAAGAGATCTGCTCTGCTTCCTAGATTTAAATCTCAGCTCAGCCCCATCACTTGCATATATGTAGTATTGAGCAATTTGGTTTCTCTTAGCTTCTGGTAGTGAATCTTCAAATTACAGTACTGACTTAGTACTAAGAATGCACATAGACTTGTGAAGATGAAGAGGTAGTATGTGTATGTAAACACCTCTGCCCCCACCACATTAAGCCTAGTATCCTGTACTAGGGCTTAATAAATGTTGGCTATTACTTAGTATGAAATTACTGATTACAATTTTTAAAGTAACGACTCTGAGAGTTTGTCAGGCAATAAAATAAAAGTATAAATGCCATGAAATCACAACACATGCACTCAATGCATAAAAGATGAACAACAGGACTGTGATATAGGCCTACTAAAAAGCCTGGGCCACCAACATACAATGTAAAAATACCAGACCTAGACAGCTAACCTAAACCTGGCCCTTTATTTCCAACCATATTCTCAACTACTCAACCTAAGAGTCCCATAGGTCTGTCAAGACCCAATTCCCCTAAGTACCTGTCCTCAAGAGTATTGGGGCTCAAGCTCTGAGCCTTAGCCATGCTAGACAAACACTCTATGCCTAAGCTACATCCTCAGCCCCTCCTAAAACTGAAATGATACCTCAAATTACCCAAGCTGGCCTCCAACTTGCAATTCTTCAGCCTCAGCCTACTAAATACCTGGTATTATAGATGTGTGGCACCCAACTGTTTTTTAAACCAAACACAACAACTTCTATTCCTTTTCTCTAATAATTATTACTCCCTTTAATAACCTGTGTTTTTACAAAAGCCTCTACAATGGACTTTGCAGGCATTTTTATTTTGCTCCAACCCAATTTCCTTATTTCTCATTTTTAAAACACAAATAGAATGCCTGGGATTCAGTTCAGCGATACAAGCATTTATTTGGCAAGTGCAAGGTCCTGATTCCTAGTACAAAAAAAAAAAAAAAAAAAAAAAAAAAAAAAAACCATAAATACAATTGTGTCATTTATCACCATTCTTAAGATCCAAGCATTTAACACGGCCTAGAAAATCCTGCCTAATCCTACCCCTCTTCTACTGCACCCTCACTCTTTAATACCCTTAATACTCTAAAGTCAGGCTCTTCTGTACAAGCAGCTCCTAACTCTTTTCCGCTTCAGGGATTTCACACATACTATCATTTTGCTAGGCTTCATCCCAAGCACTTCTCCTTTAATGTCTTATTTATCCTTTAAGTTTTGGCATTACCATTACTTCCTCAAAGAAACGTGCCCTAACATCCAAACCATGTTAGGACTCTTAAGGCATTTACAACTGTAACTAAGTATTTACATGATTAAATGCATCTCTCCATCCCCTTCAAAACTGTGAGCTCAATGAGTAACAGGATCATCTATTCCATTAATCCCTATGATTCCACTAGGACACATTCAATAAATAACTGCTTAGTATTGAAAAGAAAAACTCAAAGTATAAAACAAATTTTAGGCTCTGTGAAAACTAAGAACCAAGCTTTTCAACACAAAGACATTCTTCACTGAACTACAAGGGAAAAGGCAACCCAACCCTTAGCAAGTATCTACGCATATGTACCAATGACTCTATCAGTCCTTAATAAATGTGATTTCACTCAATAGTTAATGTAACCCTGTGAAGTGGAGGGTAGTAATTGCTCCTTTTCATGAGTTGAGCGTAAGAGGGCCAAAATGATCAGTACTTACCCAAAGTCACACAGGGAGGCAGAGCTGAAACTCTGGCTCAACATCATGTCCAGGAGTACACTATTACTATTGGAACTGGTCAACTGACAACTAAAGAAAGGCTACCAGTCAAAGACATTCTTGGTGTGAGCCATCACTAAATAAGCTGAACTACAAACTATGCAAGAATTAAGCCTGATTTGGTGGCACACATAGTGATTCTAGCACTGGAGAGGCAGAAGCAGGAGGATCACCACTGGACTGCATAGTGTATTCAAGGCCAGCCTGGACTATAGTGACCATTGTTTTAAAACAAAAACAAAAAAACTACAAGCCATCTAATCTCAATTTTGTGAGTTTATGTTTACAACCGATAAATTGTGTCAATTTGAGAAGTTTAGAAGTTTAATTAAGCAACTCAGAAGGGGGCAAAGGTCCTTACTTGGTCAGCAACCTTACCCTGTGTAAGAGGAGGACAGGGAGATGATGTGAGTGCTGTACTTGCCTAGGGTGTGGGCAGCCTGCTTACAATATAAGGGAGGAAAAGAGGCTTGTTCTCTCCACTTGCTGCTTTTGCTGTCTTCGGCTACCTTCAACTGCTGACCTTTTGCCATGCTATCCACTTTGGACTAGCTGATTACAGACTGAAACCTCCAAACTGTGAGGTAAATAAACCTTTCATTCTTTAATTTTGGGTATTGGATATTTCGTCCCAGCAATGGGAGAAAAGTAACCATGACAATAGTAGAGGATTAAGATAATTTCTATAAAATGAGCATAGTTCAAAAGAAATTAGTTCATGAACAACACTGCTGCATTACACTATGTAATGCAGCTTATTGTGTTTGATACCACAAAACAGACTGTCAAAATACAAAAGCCATGGGCACTGTTGTAGTCAGGGGTTGTGCAGAGAACAATTAAAAACAGGACATAGAGTTTATAATATTTTTATGAGATGGTCACCAGGAATTAACACAAGAAAATGCAAGAAATCTGTCCACAACACTAAAGACATAGAATATTTAGACAAGGGCCTGAATCCCACAGCAATGTCCACAGGAGTCCAGATGAAGATCCAGAGCTCATGACAATGCCTCCCACGAGTCCAACTGAAGCTCAAGGGCCCACAAGAAAGACTCACGCCAGTCTTTTTCATGGATCCGTGCTGAAAAGGCCCAACGGTCAGCGGTGGAAGCTAGAAAGTCTATGCCAGCGGGTGAAGGAGCTATGCTAGTAGGTTGAGGATTTTATGATGGAGCTGAGAACTCACAACAAAGACCAGGGCTGTCCTGCAAACCACAACTTTCCTCAGTGAAACGGAGGCCCCAAGCTCCTCCGATGATAAGCACAGTCGAGTACATGCCAGGAAGCTAGCGTGATGAGCTCATCATGGAGACCAAGCGGTACGTCTTTCCCTCTGGAGCCAGGAAACAATGCTCGATGTAAGGACCAGAGCTTCTCCAGGAGAACCAAGGCTCAAACAGCAACACGCAGGAGAACCCACAAAGCCTCAATCCCTCAACCCCTCAATGCACCTTAATGCCCGTCCTTCTCCACGTCTCTATATATGCTGGCAACTTTCCTCAGGTGAAACATCTACACTCAGCACCATGCTGATGTAATCCAGCTGGCGTTAAGCTGACCACCAGTTCCTAATCCATAACAGGCACTCAGGAGCTAACTTTAGTTTTGACGCCTCCCCCCAAAATCTTCACTTACTCTACTCAACTGAAACTGATACCATTCCCTGTTTTCCAAAGATAAAGTTTAATGCATCTGCAAAGGAACTACTATTCATGCGTCAAGGTAAATTAAAAACAAATAAAAACCTAGCAATCCCAGTTCTTGGACAAGCAGGATTACAATGACAGGATTACTAAAACGGAAGGAGAGAAGGGGAGGAAGGAAAAGGGACACAGGGAGGGGTCAGAAAGAGAAAGGAGAAACGAAGGTGATGGGTGAGCTGGAGAGACAGGAAGAGGAATGAAGAAAGGGGAGCACAAAGAGGGGGGACGGAAGAGTAGGAAAGGGAGACAAAGAAGGAGAAAGGATATTAGTCAAAGATGTTACTGGTGTGAGAGGAGATAGCCTATTAAGTGGATATAGTTTGGACTGAGATTTTCTCCATTTTCATAAACAAAAATTTTATTCATTCTGTACACTGTCTGACAAGTATCTTACTGTAATCTGCAACACAAGGTCAGCATGGACTACAGTGACAAAGTCCTTTGTCAAAATCAGCTTCCATAAAAGCTCTTAATTTTAATTTTAATAAAGTCTATATTACCTATTTCTTCGTTGGTTGCTTGTACTTTTGGAACCATGTCTAACAAACAACTACCAAATTCAAGAACATGAGTATTTAGCTTACAGCTTATAGAATTTCAGCTCTCACATTTACTTCTGGTCCATTCTGAGCCTATTTTTTGTATACAGTGTGAGGTAAGGACCCAATTTCATTATCTGGCTTGTGGGTATTTAGGTGTCCCCGTACCATTTACTGTATTAAAATGGCTGTTCTTCCCTCACTGAATCATCTTGGCACCTTTGTCAAAAATTAATTGATCATAAATGTATAAATTTATCTCTGGACTATCAAATCTATTTCATTGATCTATACATTTATCCTTCTTATCTTGGTTACTGGTGAAACTTCAGGGTTGGCTTATCAATTTCTGAAAGAAAAAAAAAAAAAAAAAAAAGAGAGAGAGAGAGAAAGAGAGAAAGCACCAGCTAGAGTTTTAATATTGATGGTGTTGGGGCTGGAGATTTAGCTCAGTGGCATAAGCGCCTGCCTTGCAAGCACAAGGATGCGAGTTCGATCCCCGGTACCAATAACAAAGTAAAATTAAAAAAAAAAAAATAAGTTCTTAATATTGATGGGGTTGAATCTGTTGATCAATTTTAGAGTATCACATCTTAACATTAAAATGCACATAAACACAGTAGGACTTTGCTTAGTTCTTGTAATTTCCTTTACTATTTTGTGGTTGACAGCGTGCAAGTATCTGACTTCTCTTGTTAAATATGTTCCAAATTATTGTTTTGATATCATTACAAACAGAACTTTCCTAATTGTAATTCTGAAATGTTCTCAGCAATCATTCAATGAGTCGATTTCAAAAAAGTTCAGTGATGGGCCAGGGATACAGCTCAGCAGCACAAATGCCTGCTTGGCAAGTGCAAGGTCATGAGTTCGATTCCCTGTTAAGTTCAGTGACATAAAAAACAATTAAGAAAGTCTGAGCACATTTAAGTATGACTACACTAAGATATTTTAAATATAGTTGTTTCTCACTTTACAGTGAAGTTAAATCCTGACAAACACATAGTAAATTGAAAATACTTCAAGTCAAAACTATATTTATTGCTGAGTGTGGTGGTATACACTTATAACTCCAGCATACAGGAGGCTGAAGCAGGAGTTCGAGGCCAGACTGGGCTACACGGTGAACTCAAGGTCAGCTGAACCGACAGCAAGACCCAGCCTCAAAAAATAAAAGAAAAAAAGAAAAGTACCAAATCTCATTAGCCAACCCTCCTCTACATCTACATGCTTAGCACATTTATAAAATCACCTAGGACAGACCTAGTTTAAGACAGTGTTGAATATTTGTTAATTTGTTTAAAGTGTAAAACCAAATGGTTATATGGATCTGTTTTCGTACCATCTCTCAAGTCAAAACTGTAAGTGGAACTATTATAAATTGAAGACTATTGACTATTAAAAAGGAGGGAAATGGTCTAAAAAAGGGAAGAAACTCTAGTGGCTGTCCAATGTGGTAATGTGGTACAATATCTTGAATCAGAATAAGCAATGCCACACAATTTTAACTGCAATTTCCATAGGAGACAATCCAACTACATTTACACAGAAACAAAAACAATATCCTGTATTTTCCTATAAAAACGTACAAAGGAAAAATAAACTTCGTTTTGTATACTTTGTCTAACAAACTTGATCTGTGATCTGTAACACAGAGGTTCTTTATCCTTATAGAATTATTCTCCAGTTTCTTTTAATATAAGAATATTTTTCTTTGTTTCTTCAAAGCATTCCATTTTATTCTGAATTAATTTTGAAATGTGTGCAATCACACAATGTAATAATGCAATGGATGTTGTATGAACATAATGACACAATGACTTAGCTACTGCCTAAGTAAAGAAATAAAGGAAACACAAACTCCTTTAAACACCTACTAGAAAATATAGTTTGGGGCTAGGAGTTTAGCAGCAGCAAAGTAGCTGTCTGGCAAGCACAAGGTTGTGAATTCGATCCCCAGTAACAAAAAATTTAAAAAATAAAAATTAAATTAAAAATAGATTTTTTTAAAAAAATTAAAGAAAGAGGCTGGGGATTTAGCTCAGTGGCATAAGCACCTGCCTTGCAAGCATTTGGTTGTGAGTTTAATTCCTGGTACTGATTAAAAAAAAAATTAAAGGAAGTATAGTCTGGCTGTACATAACTTTCAAAAAGGAAGAATATGAGGTATAAACTTTAATACTTAATTTATGACTTAAGCTAGGTTATTTTTATATAAAGTCTGAAAATGTTATTGATACAAGAAATCAAATCAACAGAAGTACAAAAAATACAGATTCTTTTGAGAAAAATAAGCTTTTACTGCCCAGAAAAGGAACTACTTTTCTAGTTAGAAGTGATTGTAACAGGCCTCATGACGCCATTTTTGGCCTGCAAAACAGTTTTCAAATGCTGTGAAACATACTAAGAGAAAGACTAGAAGTCATTAAGGCTCAAGGCATTTATGAATAACAATGGAGGCACCCTGCACGTGGGAGTAGGGCCAGGAATGAGCAAGTAGGGACTCAAAGTCATGTTCTCTGTGTTGCAAGCTTTCAACTCTATCAGAAGGCCTCCCTCACTGGTCATTAGAACCCCCTTTCTCTAATTCTGCAAAGACTGGCCATGACTTGCTATGCATGCTACTTCCAATGTAGTCAATTATTAGAAAAGTTAGGACAAAGTAGCGTAAGTACCTGCCTGGTAGGTACAAGGTCCTGAGTTCGACTCCCAGTACAACAGAAAAGTTAGGACAAATACTGTTGCCTTTGTCTCAAATCAAAATACTGCTTCTTATAACTTATGTATATCTTAAATTTTAGGTGAATATTCAAAATCCCCTCCCTAAAAAAAAAAAAAAAACCAGGTTGGGAAGAGTACAGAAATTATCAGAAACAAGTATACTTTCTAGACTTATTAATAATAGGTTACACATTTTTGTATGCTTCAATCCTGTGCTTTCAAGTTAGACATTTTTAAACCTGAAAAATTAGAAGTTTACAGGTACACTGTTAAGGGCCTATTTCTCATAGAATCTGTTACAGGAATATATGTTTTATACAACAGATAATAGATACAGTGCCAAAAATTATGTGCTGCTCGTAAACACTGGCCTCAAAAGCATCTTGAATGCACAAACAAAATTGAACTAAATTTCATGGAAGCTAGAAGCAACTTTTTTGTAACGTCAATAATCAGTCCTTTTTTAAACTGTATATACAATTTAAAGTATTTTAAAACTGTGTTTAAGACATATATTTAAAAACTGTATAACTGTAGTCAGTCTTCCAAATTATTTAAAGGACAACTTTGAAATGTTTATCAGAAGTCTATAAAATTTGTATTTCTAGATATCAAAATTGCCATGTGATTTTTAGTGACTTCTTTTACTAACCCTATTCATTTCTACAAAGTAGAGCAAGAATGTAGCTCAAAACTCTTACAGGAAATAATGAGAATGGAGGATATAACCACAGGGAACTTTAAGTTCCTTAGAGATACACATGTTATTATTAAAGTCATTAGAAAGAAACTTCATTAACTGCCCGTTAAACAAAAGTCCATCCATACATGGCCTTTCATTCCCAGATTAATTACATCTTCGTAAAATGAACAGTGTATTGTCTGCACATGGGATACACAAGACAAATAAAGGACAAAGCAAGAGTAAGGATGGCCCTGAAGATGCCAGTGCTCTACCAGTACCAACGTGCCCTCACAGTGAACACCCACTTCAAAATGCAGACACGTCCATCCCAAATACTTTTCAAGATATCATGACAATTTCTGGAAAAAAAATGTTTTGCAAAAAATTTAAATTCTACATGAAGAATTTTTATTACTAGCAAATAGCTCTATATATTCTGATACAAATATTAAAAATATTAAAACCAAACCCTCAAAAACTGTCATTCTGTATTTATATCTGTATTTATTCTTACAAAAATGATTCTGTAACTATTTTACCCAGAAGTGGAAGGCTTTTAAATAAATATAGTAGTACAGGCAGATATGCAATGAAACCTAAAATCTGGTATTTTGCATATCTGATATTTAACACATATCTATAAATATAGGTTAAGAGTATGTTTTCATTCATCATATATTATAATAGATGTGAAGATGCAGAACAGAAGTGGATGGATTAAAGATTTACTATCTTAATTGGGCTTCAAAATCACTAGTACCTCTACCACCATACTTAAGAAGTGATTTTTTTTATTACTTTGGTAATAACTCTTGTGTTTTGTTGGGTCATGGTTTTGTTTCTTGAAATAAGCACAGATTCTTAAACATTATCATTTAGTTTAACTGTTAAAGTTTTGAGGTTTTTTTTTTTTATTAACACGTCAGTGAATCACAAATAACAAATTTCTTATTTGCTTGTTTTGCTTTTTTGAAACAGTGTCTTGCTCTGCAGTTCAGGCTGGCCTTGAACTCATTTTGTAGCCCAGGTTGGCCTGAAACTCACAGGGATCTTCCTGCCTCAGCTTCCCCCAGCACACGTAACAAATTCTTATTCTTAGCTTTACTGCCTTCCTTCTTTTTTTTTGTTTTTTGGTTGTTTAGACTACATAATAACAACTACTTTTTAAAATTAAGTTTATTGGCACAATTTAGATATACATAGTGATCACATTCATCATAGGGAACTTTACTCATAGATTTTGATTCTTCTTTTCCCCCATTCTTTTTCCCTCCAGCCTCTCCTTATTTACAAAGCTTTGTTTCCACTTTATCTTTCTCTTGTCACTTTTTTCCTTTCTTTTCTTTCCCCCTCCCTCTTCTGTAGTTTTTTTCCTTTTGAACAGCTTCTTCCTATTTCACAGCACCTATTACACAGTTTGATTATTTGTACCCCCATTTTCTCACACCACAGAGACAACGGAATATTTTACACGTGTCCGACTTATTTCAATTAAGAGTAAGGTCTCAAGATCCATCCATTTTGCTATGAATGTCTCAAGTTTAGCCTTCTTTACAGCTGAGTGATACTATATTCATCAACTGTTGAGCATCTGGGTTTAGTTATTACAAATTGTGCTGCTATAAGCATGGGTATGTATAAATGGCTGTCGTATGAGTTTGAAGCTTTTAATTCTTTTGGGGGGATAGCAAGTAGAGGAATAGATGGATCAAATGAAACCTAAAGTTTTAGTTTATTAAGGAGTTTCCACACTGACTTCTACAATGGTTATACCAGTCTACACTTCTAACAATGGTGAAGAAGTGTTCCCTTGTCCCCACACCTGCCGATATTTGTTACTGGTTGACTTCTTGGTAATAATCAAGCTTTCTGGGTTGACATGCAATCTCAGCATTATTGTAACTTACATCTCTCAAATGACCAGTGAGGCTGAACATCTTTTCACATATTCATTTGCCATTTCTATTTCTTCCTTTCACAAGTGTGTATTCATCTCAGACGCCCATTTTTGGACTGGGTCTATAAATTGGGAGGGGGTCATTTTCTTCAATTCTTACATTTTCTAGATATTAGTCCCTTTAAGGAACAACTAGCTTTTTTTTTTTTACTCTATGGGTGGTCTTTTCACTCTGTTGGTGATTTCTTTTGCTGTGCAAAAGCTTTTTAATAAAATGAGATCCTAATTGGTGATTCTTTGTTAGCATTTCCCATGCATTTGGGATTTAATTATTGAAGACCAGAACAAGACAAGAATGTCCACTGTCACCATTCCTATTCAATACATTCTAGAAACATTAACAAGAGCAATTAGTCAAGAGAAAAAAATTAAAAGAACGAAGACAGAAAAGGAAAAAGTTAAATTATTATTTGCACAGAAGCCCAAAAATCTCACCAAAAGACATTTAGATTTAATAACCAAATTCAGTAGCATATCTGCATACAAAGTCAATACTCAAAAATCAATAGCATTCTTGTACACAGATTACTCACTGAGAGAAAAATTAGGGAAACGATACATTTCACAATAGTCCCCTCCCCCAAAAATGAAACACTTTGGAACTAATCTAACAAAGGAAGTACAAGATCTCTAGATTGAAAACTACAGTACTCTGGGGACAAGAGATCCAAGTTGGTATCAGAAAAAGGAAAAATACCCTTATTTTTGGGTAGGAATAGCTAACATAGTGAAAATGGCCATACTCTCAAAATTGTTATATAAGTTTAATGTAATTCCAATCAAAATACTATCAATATACATCTGGGTTTTGCAGGGTTTTTTCCTTTGTTTGGGGGGTGGAGGGTTTTTTGTTGTTGTTGTTAAGAAACAGTATTTGTGGTACTCATCTAGGGTGTACTTAGTTCTAGGTAACCCCTTTGGATAGCTATAAAGTATTCTATCATATGAATATATTACTATTTTATCTATATAGTCAACTGAATAAGCACTGTATTGAGTTTCAAGCTATTTCTGAAACAGTACTGCTAACAACATTACTTAACATGTCTCTTGGTTTACATGTACAGTACATTCATTACTCGGAAACATACTTACAAAAATTACTAGGTCATAGGGCATGTAAATTTCAAACTGTCTCTTTTTTGTCTTTTTTGTTTTTTGTTTTTTGTTTTTGTTTTTATCGGTACCAGGGATCGAACTCACGACTGCCTGCTTGCAAGGCAGGCGCGTATGCCGCTGAGCTAAATCCCCAGCCCCTCAAACTGTCTCTTAAAATGTCTATAGTAACCCACATTTCAGAAATATTTTCTGAGTTTCCATAACAGTAATTTTCTCACTGAGTGTGATGAACATGCCTGTAATCCTAGCACTCAAGAGGTTGAGACAAGAGGGTTGCATTGAGTTTGAAGCCAGCCAGGGTTACATAGTGAGTTCAAGGCTACCTTGTACTACGAAATGAGACCCTATCTCAAAAACCCATAAAGCAGGGCCTGCGGAAGTAGCTCAGCAGCACAGTGCCTGCCTGGAAAGCACAAGATTGTGAATTCAATCCCCAGTACCAACCCCCCCCCCATATAGAAAACCAAAAACCAAATGAAACTAAAATAAAACAAAAACAAACATAACAAAACACCCAACTCTCCAAAACTTGTACTACCAATCACTTAAATTTTAGCATGGGTTTATCTTGAAGCCTTTGTGAGGTTTTCATTTTTATTTCCCAGATTACTATTACAGTTAAGTACTTTTTTCATATTTTCTAAATGGATTTCTTTTATAAAGTACCTTTTCATAGTTCCTACTAATTTTTCCACTGTATTATCTCTGTTACATTGATTTGTATAAGTACTCTGAATCTTGTGATTACATGTCTTTCATCCACTAACACATTCACAACAGGGCTATAATTGTTAAGCCACACTGCTGGTCAGCTCTGGAACGATGGGGGTACATGAATGACTGTCCACACAGAATGGAAAAATCCCATGGGGTACTGGTACCCTCATGCACGTACTTCCAGTGGTTCAAGCCTGCAGGAACATGTTAAATGTACTGAAAATATTGTCTCCCTTCTGGTTTGCCTCTGTACTTTTTTTTTTTTTTTTTTCTTTTTAAGACAGGGTCTTGCTCTGCAGTTCAGGCTAGGCTTGAGTTCACTTTGTAACCCATGCTAGACTAAAATTTGCAATGATTCTCCTGCCTCAGCCTTCTGAGTACTGGGATTACAGACATGTGCCGAGTTTGCTTCTGTACTCTTAATGACAATTTTGCAAAAATAAAATTTCTTTAATATTGTCAAATTTATCAATTATCTTGTATTGGAACACTCATTTCTTATTAAGAAACATGGCCAGCTGAGCTGCCACATGCTATAATCCTAGCATTCTGTGGTGCCGAAGCAGGAGTATTCCAAATTTGAGCCCAGCATGAACAACTCAGCAACTTACTGAGATCCTGTCTCAAAATTTTAAAAGGCCGAGGATGTAGTTCAGTGTGACCATACACACACACACACACACACACACACACACACACAATATAACCCTTCACTCTATCCAAAGACCATAAGTATATTCTCCTGTATTAGCTTCAAAAGTTTTATACTTTTGCCTTTCATGCTGAAAAATATAAATCAATCTTTAAGTGACTTCTGCAAATAGAACACATGATTTCTTCCCATAATACATGTTTAACTATTTCAGCTTCACTTACCAAATAATTTGTTCTCCACTAATCCAAATTTTTATTTTTAACATAAAGCAAATGTCCTGGTCTGCAGGTACCTCTTTAAGGCTTTATACTCCTTTTAGTTATCCTCCTGGCATTATTTCATGAAATTATTAAAGATGCTTAAACAAAAACACCTCACAATGATTTGGCTGGTACTATGTAACTTAAGAGTCACACAAAACCAAGTCAAATACAATTGGGGAAAAAACTCTTTTACTCAACAATGTTCAGCATTCAAACAAAAATACAGAAAATGAAAAGCAGGACAATATGTCCCACACTGAAGAGAAAAGTCAATATAAATAGTACCAAAAATGATAAAATTAATGGACTTAACAGGTGATGCCATTAAAGAAATATAATATGTTAGAGAAGGTAAAGGAAAAAAGAATGAGAAAAATAAATCATTCAAAGATGAAAAAATAACTTATTAAAATAAAAACTACCCTGAATGAGATTAAAAAGAGTTTACACTCTCAAAGAAAAAACAAGTAATCTCTATCCAAGTAAGTAGAAAGAAATAAAAACTGAAAAGAACAGGAAGAACTGTAGTAATGCCAATGCCAAGAAAGACAGAGCAAATGTGTAACATTTGGAATTACACAAAAAATAAAAAGAATCACAACAAATTTAAAGTCTTTTAATTTCATGTAAATGAATATAAAACACAAGAAGGATACAGAGAGAAAAATCCAAGAGTATGTGTTCTTGTAAAAAAGAAGGAAAATCTTAAACATCAGGAATAAAAAAAGGGATAATACTACAAATTTTTCAGTCATTAAAAAACAGGGATTATACGACTTTATGCTAATAAAAACACAAAAAGGACAAATTTTTGAAAGACAAAGTTTATTCAAAAAGAATACAAATCTGAATAGCACTGTATCAATTAAAGAAACTGAATGCATAGTTAAAACCCTTTCTAAAGTAAACTATAGCACCACAGGTCTTCATTTGTGAATTCTACCCAATACTTAAATAATCAAAATCCTATGCAAACATTTCCAAAAAAAGGAAAGAACTCCTTCCAAACCACTCTATAAGACCTGCGTTACCCCAATCAACAAAATTTTACCAAATGAACCCAGTAACACACAGTATAAAATAACACAACTAAACCAAGAGAGGGTTACCTCGGAAATATTGAATATGATATTAGGTGGCTCAGCATCCCAAAAAGCAATCAATGTAACTAATCTTGTTAACAAACCAAAAAAAAAAAAAAAAAAAAAAGATCATATCCATAGCTGCAGGGAAACAAAGTTTAAATTCCAGCAGCTATTTACAATAAAAAAAAAAAAAGAAGCTCAACCTGAAATGGTAAAAGACTCCAAAGTTTTCCACCTTTTATTCAACACTGCACTGCACCTAGTACTAGCCAGTGCAATAAAGAGAGAAAAAGAAATAGAAGATATGTAAATTTAAAGAGTATATAAGTCTGTATTCATAAAGAAGTTGACCTCCTGTGAATATTGAAAGGAACTCCAAGAAGGCTACCAGACTAACAGTTAAACACAGCTGGTTCCAACATAAAAAAAAAAGAAAGAAAGAAAGACAAAGCTTTATACAATAATCAACTGTATTTCTGTACACCAGCAGCAACTGGAAACTAGTATTTTTAAAGATTACCATTTATAATAACATAAAATAGAAAACAACTAGAAGTGAACTTGTTAAGACCTTTACACTAAAAACCACAGAGCTCTGCTAAGAAACAAATACTTACATGATGAGAGACACCAAGTTTACGCACCGGAAGACGTGATATTCTTTACCAAGTCAATTCTCAAATTGTAAAAAGCATTCATAATGAAAATCCCATTAATTTTTTTATAGAAATTGACACACAAATTCTAAGTTACATAGAGATGGAAAGGACCTACACAATAAACAAATTTAAAATCAAAGAACAAAAGTAAGGATTTATACTATACCTGACTTTAAGACTTACTATAAAGCTATAGTAGTAAGTCTTTGTGCAGCACTGTTGTAAGATAATATAAGAATCAACAGAACAAAGTCCAGAAACAGACCTACACATATTGATCAAATGGTGCCAAAATAATTCAACAGGGGAAAATATTGTCTAGTCTTTTCAAAAAACACACAGAAACAATCTGATATCCATGTTTAAAGAAATAAGCTCTAAATTTTATCTCATATTATATACAAAAAAGTAACTTGAAAATGGATTATAATCAGTTATGGTTTACGTTCAGATGCCTCCCTCCCCACAAGCCTCACGCACTTATGGACACAGCCAAAGCTAGCATTTGTGATTGGTTTGTTGTCTAGCACTAGGATTGGTGGTGTAAGTGCTGCACCCACCCGGGGTGGAGCCAGCACACTGTGTAAAGGCAGGAAGGAGGCATGTCTTCTCACCCTTTCGCCTGGTTTATGCTTTGCTATAGGGGCTGCCATGAACCACTGCCCCTCAGCCATGTCATTCAGCCTTGGAGCCAATTGTGTATAAATTGAAATCTCTAACCTGTAGGAAATAAACCTTCCCTTCCCTAACATTGGGCATCAGGTATTTTGTCTCAACAGTAAGAGAGAAAAGTAACTAAGACAAAATATAAATCATCCAAAGCAGTTCAAAGACATAAAGGGAAAAGAATAAACTAAGAAAATGTTTGCCCAATTTCCGTGACAAACCAATTTCTACTTCAAATTAGTACAGAAGAATACAAGGAAAATACGCAAGCCAAAGTCTCTGGCCAACACATAGGTCTCTCTAAAAGAAAAGAAATTTCTAAAAGAAATCTCTAAAAGAAAAGAAATAGCTAAGCAAGTAGCAATTAATTCAAGAATAACCCATACAGCCACAGAAAGTCTGCCATGGAAAAAATAAGGCTGTCTACACCCCAAGAGCCTAGTAAAAGCAGCAGCACAGAGAAGTCTCTAAAATTTAATCATGATTCAAAGCATAACTACTCAAGTTAGGACTCCATCATCAAGATTCAGAGAAAGTGCACAGTTCTGAGCTATGGGCATGAAAATGGCTAAATGCACATCGTGCTTTAACAACTCGAATCACTCAGAACGAAATACATGAGATATATGAATAATGATGAGGGCAAAAAATACAAGGAAACCTACCAAAGACCACGACTAACCAACCAACATGAGAATTAAACTTCCTCATTCTATCCAACTGGTTTACATACAAAGTTTTAAACTAATGGATACTTTGCTTCAATTGGAAAAACAATCCTTTTTCTGTTTTTTCCCCTACATTAATAGATACAATTAAATGGGCTGTTCTTCAGTTTTGTTATAATAAGAAAATTTAAATGGCCATATGAAATTGCTATCACACTATAATTTTAATGAACTCATTTTATAAGGTCACGAGAAGTAATCTTTTTCTACCGTTTAATTATCCAAGAAAAAAGACTATTAAGTAGCAAACGTATTCTTGAAATGACCAGAAAGTTTTGGTTTTTTGAGACAGGGTCTCCCACTGTAGTTCAGGCTGGCCCTGAATTCACTGTATGGGCCTGCCTGGCCTCAAACTCATACCAGTCCTCTTACCTCAACCTCCTAAGTGCTAGGATTATAGGCATGCACAACCCAAATATTTTTAGGGATACCTTTCCCATATTTTTTACTGACAGAATCATAAGGTTCAATGATATCTAATATTTAAAGTGTTAATGTCAATTTTAACACATTAAAAAATATCTCCCCTTCTTATATGTTTCATAATTACTCACTTTTAAAATACCTGGTATTAATATAGTTATTTTCCACTGTAAATAGAGGGTGATATACAAAGTAAGTTGCACTCATGAATACTTCTGAAGACTGCACAAGGTAACTGAACATGGTAAACATTAAACTAGGCCAATAATAATCTTTTAATCAAAATAATCTACTTCAGTTTAATATAAATACACGCCTAATATTTAAGGTAATAAATTCAGTCTTTTAAAACATTCACATTTTTAAGAGAGCCTTTTAAAATTACTTATTTCCCTCTCTGACCCATCCCACTTATTCTGGGATATGGCTAATTAGTCTGCTTCACCTTTCTCTTAAAAACCTTTCTGTAGATCATGTAATTCAGGTCCTCTAACTTGCTCTTCCTATTTACTGTCATAGTAAATATGGATGACCTGCTTTATATTTTTTTCAAGTAAAGATTAATTAATATGGAATATGAAAGGTGAAAATTTTGGGGATTTTCTCAGCAGTGTCAAGACAAAAAAGTCAAATTGCCACTATACAATGTTATACAATTCAACTGGATTTTACAAATTTCCTCAGTTGATGTACATTAATCCTCAAAATAAACTCTAAAATGATTGTTATTTAAGCTCACAAAAAGTTTGAATTTTTTAAAAAAATTCTCATTTACTTTACCACATAGAAAAAAGGAAAATGTCTTACTGGAAATGAAGCATCAGCAAAAATACTCTTAAATACCATCCATGTAGAATCTTCTTTGTTCTTTTTTACAAAATGTGATTCCTTAAAAAAAGAAAAAATGAGGTGGGTTACTGTCTTGACTCTTTCTATATATCCTTTATCATTACAAATTTCTAGCACTCAACAATACCATTCCTCACAGATACCACCACAAATAGCTGCTAAAAGATGGAAAATTAAGTTGGTAAAAATTACTCGCTTAAAATCCTCAGTTAAATACTTGCCAAAAAAATATAGCAAACCATCAAGAAGATTACACATCATGACAAAGTGGGATTCATCCAAGGGATGCAAGGATGGTTCAACATATATAATAAATCAATAAATGTGATAAACGACATTAACACAGCCGAGGTGAAAAATCGTATGATCATCTCAATAGATGCAGAAAAAAGCTTTTGACAAAGTCCATCATCCACTCATGATAAAAATTCTACAAAAAATTGCAAGAGATGGTCTTTAATCTCAATTTGATAAAAGCTATCTATGGGAAACCAACAGCCAACACCATACTAAATGGACAAAAACTGAAAGCTTTCACTCGAAAATCAGGAACAAGACAAGGACGCCACTCTTACTCAACACAGTCCGGGAAACGTTAGCCAGGGTAATTAGACAAGAGAAAGAAATACAAGGAATAAGGATAAGAAAGAAAGAAGTTAAACTGTCATTATTTGCAAATGACATGATACTCTACTTGGAAGAGCCCAAAAACTCCACTAAAAAACTGGTAGATTTAATAAACAAATTCAGTAGCACAGTTGGATACAAAGTCAACATTAAAAAGTCAATAGCCTTTCTGTACATGAATAACAAACTCCTGTGAGAGAAATCAGGGAAACAACACCTTTCACAATAGCACACAAAAAAATGAATATCTAGGAATCAATCTAACTAAAGATGTAAAAGACCTCTACACTGAAAACCACAGTAGTCTGAAAAAGGAGACTGAAGAGGTTATTAGAAAATGGAGAGATATCCCGTGCTCTTGGGCAGAAAGAACCAAAATAGTGACAATGGCTATACTTCCAAAACTGTTACCCAAATTCAATCCAATCCCAGTCAAAATCCCAATAATTTATCTCATAGAATTAAAGAAAACAACTTAAAATTCATCGGGAACAAGAAGAGACCTAGAATAAAAAAGGCAATTCTGGGCAACAATGGCAAGACAGGGTATATCACAATCCTTGTTTTGAAATTATACTATAAAGCTACTGTGATAAAAACAGCATGTTACTGGCAGAAAAACAGACCCAAAGATCAATGGAACAGATTAGAAGATACAAAAACAAATCCAGACACACTAAGCCACCTAATCTTTGACAAAGGTGTAAAACACGTTTCCTAGAAGAAAGCCTCTTTAATAAATGGTGCTGGAAAAATTGGCTTGGTACACGCTGAAGATTAAAGTTTGATCCATCTCTTTTACCATGCACTCAACTAAATTTGGAATGGAACAAAGATCTAAGTATAAAAACAGAAACAATAAATCTGCTGGAAGATAGAGCAGGTAAAACTCTTTAAGACATAGGTGTAGGCAAAGACTTTATGAACAAAACCTTGACAGCACAGGAACTATCACAAACAATCAACAACTGGGATATCATTAAAAAGCTTTTACACAGCAAGAGAAACGACCAGCAAAGTGAACAGACAACCCACAATGTGGAAGAAAATGTCTGCCAGCTGTTTCTTAGACAAAGAATTAAACATACAACCAACTCAAAAACATCAGTCCTCCCGAATTTAGACTCAATCCAAAAATGGGTAGCTGAAATGAACACACACGTCTCAGAGGAAGAAATACAAACAACAAGTAAATATATGAAAAAAATGTTCAACATCAGTGGTCATACGAGAGATGCAAATTAAAAAACACTGAGATTCCATCTCACCATGGAAAGAATGGCTATTATCAAGAAATCAACCAAAAACAAATTCTGGAGAGGTTATGGAAAAAAGGAACTCTTCTCCACTGCTGGTGAGAGTGTAAACTGATGAAACCACTGTGGAGTTTCCTCAAAAAACTAGACTGGGAGTCCCATTTGACCCAGCTATTTATCCTCTGAGTATTTTCCCAGAACTGAAAACACCATACCACAGCGATACATGTGCACTCATTCATGTTTGTAGCAGCACAATTTGCAATAGCTAGATCTTGAAAAAACCCAAATGCCCATCAACTGAAGAATGGATAAAAAAAAGTGGTCTTTTTATAAAATGGAGTACTATTCAGTCATAAAGAAAGATAAAGGCTTTTATAGGTAAATGGATGCAACTCAGATTATACTCATAAATGAAATAAGTCAGACAGGCTTGTGTCAACATTGTATTGTTTCACTAGTGTAAAAAGTTGCACACGCACACGCACACACACACACACACACGGCTGGGGATTTAGCTCAGTGGCATAAGCTCCTCCTGCCTGGCAAACACAAGGTCGGGGGTTTGATGCCCAGTACCAAAACAAAAAACAGCCTTCTGACCTTACTAGTTCCAATTAAAAAAATTAGTTTAAAATAATTGAAAAAATAAAAGCAATAAAAAATAAAAAGAATTTTAAAATTAAAAAAAGAATTCCTACAAAATAGTTGAAAAGTTCATTGTACTATATTTTCATTTAGAAAACTATCACTAGGTAAGTGATTTGTATCACCATAAAATTTGTCTTATATTCCAATACAATGTATACACTTGTACTTTTCACTAGTTACAAGAAATTAAAGGGAATAAGGAATTAAAATAATGAACAAAAAATGACAAAAATGAATAGAAAACTAATCACTGTCAATAATTCAACTCAATAAATGAACACTGGTGAGCCCTATCTAATGTATTAAGTGTATTAAGAATAAGTCAATCCAGCTACATTTTTGCTTGGATATAGTATCAGGGCAGCTGAGTAGCAAAGTAAACCTCCTCTCCAAACCCCACAGGACCAAGATCAATTTTATGATGCTAATACAATATGTAGAATTGCATAATTGAGCCAATTCAGCCAACCTCTAAGTAAATTTGCTTTATCAGATGAAAATGTATCATCTCCATGGAAATACTAATGTTAAGAATCTGACTCAGCAGTTTTATTTACTGTGATGAGTTTGTTTCTACTGTATTTGGAAAGGAACATCACTGGAGGAGCCCCATACAAACTGCCAAATATTATTTTTACACTGACAAATAAAGACAAACAATCCCTCTTTTTGCAAAAGTAAAAAGAACCTGCTTTAAAAAGTCACTTTCAACTTTCACTGTACTAAAATGCAGAAAATAAAAAAGTTCCTCAAATTTAGTTGCATTACCAATTTCTAAAATCGTGTAATTCAAAATGATACTATGTTTTCATGGATCCTGTAGATAAAACTAGTTGTTTTAATATCTCTTTAGGTTTGTGTGCCACAGTAAAGACTAAAGTTCAGTGATTTTTGCCATGGTAAGAGATTAAATGTACATTTCATGTCTATATATCATGGCACATATTTTATGGCAAAATTTTACAAATATACTGTTATTGATTACTGTCATGGCTTGTACCTAGATGTTCCCGCAAAGATGTTCCTCACCTGCCATGAATGGAAGTTTCAAATACGGCTGACGCAGGGAGTGTGCATGTGGATTCAGGGTGTGGGTAATAGAAGTCCCAGCCTGGATATGGGTGGCACCAATCAACCAGCTTCTGCCAGGGTGGAATGTAAAGTGACCAACGGAAGGCAGACTTGCTGTTGCTGCTCCCTGCTTTCTGCCTGCTATACCACCCTGCCCTGGAGCCAACTAACTATGGGCTGAAGCCTCAACAAACTGCGAACGGAAATAACCCTTCCTCCTTAATTTGTGGGTGTCAGGTACTGTGTCTCTGTCAAAAGAAAAATGACTAAGACAACTACTTATATTTTGTATATAGTTTTCTAAAATACTGTAGTTCCTGAAACAACATTAAAAATCAAGTTTTTATAGTTTTTTATAATCTATAATGAAACATTTTCACTTTCATAAAAATAATTCAAAACTAAAATTAGTTCTACAGCCAGTTATCATAAACTTTCATGTAACTGAACCTCCAAATCTTATTGTTTCTGTCTAGTCAAGGGCAAGACGACCCAGACATCTTTAATGCTACCCTATCTCCCTTCTCTACAACCCATTTTTATACACTGTCATTAGTCTGAAATACAAGTTGTTGCCCAAACTGTCAAACTCTGTAACTTTAATTTTTTACCTCCGCCCACAAACATTTCCCTTTGTCTCTTACAAGAATCATATATCCAGTTCAAGAATATCTTTTGTAACAACACCATTCCCAGAATATTGACAATCATCATTTCCAGCACGTAAAGTGGTTATAGTTTTACAAGTATGAGCCTACTCCATTTTATATATATATATGCTTTTATCAAAATCTGAACTTTGTACTTTGTTCATTTTTTACATCCTCAATATCTAGTCAATGTCTGGCAAACAATTCAATATATAATTCATAATGTTTATGGATTCTAGTGGGGGAGAACTGTAACAATGTGAATAAGGAATATACGATCATTGGATAGTATCATTGGATAGTAAAAAGTTCTTAATAAAAAAATCAATAAATCAGAGAAAGAAACACTATGAGAGAGGGAATTAAAATTATAGAAGGCCAGGGATTTAACTCAGAGACCTAAGCTCCTGCCAGGCAAACGTGAGGTTATAAGTTCAATTCCTGATACAAAAAAAAAAAAAAATTACAGAAAAATTTAGCCAAGGAAGATCCAATACAGTCACAATCGCAATAGGAGGTGTAATATTAGGTATTATCTGATGATAAATCAGTATATTTATTCCTTTACATATATTAACTGATGTAAGGCCAAAACAACCTCGTTGCTATCCCATTGCTATCCTCAAGAGGAAATTGCAAGAATAAAGAAGCAACTTCCCAAAGTCACACAACCAGTAAAGTGGTAAAGCCAAAATTAAAATCCAGGCATTATTTTAAATGCTATGCATAACCATAATTCCACTAAAGCTGTTGTTGAATATATTCAACAGGCAAAAACCTAATACTTACTCTAGTAAGAGATTCAAAAGATAACAAAGCAAATCTCAGTCTCGGAGGAAAGATACATTTGAACAGCTTTAGATATATTGTACCTGAAAACTTACTAAAGTCAGGTATGAAAACATCTACTATGAACAAAAAGTATTCATAATGATAACTTAAATACCCTTTAAAATATATTTTCAGTGTCTATAACCAATTACCATTAATAAAAATTATACAAGACAGTATCACACAATCACAGGGACAGGTAGGACAGTGTAATAAACTAAGAAATGTATAAATGTATGGTTTCTGTCCCTGGCTCCTGGCCTACTGCTTGGAATCTCTGGAGCACATGCCTTTGGTATGCTAATCAGATACCTAGTGATTAGGAATACCTGGCTACCTTCCAGATGTGCACTGGCCACAGAAAGAGGAAGGCATGGTGAGGCTGAAACTCTCAGTCTTAGCTCACAATCTACCCTACTACTTCTAGGGTAAGGACATGGGCTAGAAACTGTATTATCATCAATGGTGAAAGATGTGATCAATCATGTCCAAGTGATGAAATCTCCATAAAAACCCATGGACAGGACTTAGAGAACTTTCCAACTGCAAAGTACACAGCAGTCCTGGAAGGTGGTACATCCAGAGATGGATCTGTGTGCCTTCCCACACAACTTGCCTGGCCTGTCTGTTTCAGGTGGCTGTACATCTTGGTAAAATCCTTTACAAGATCCTTTCTAAAATCAGAAATATTCTGAGCACCAACATGATCCCACAAATAGAAAATTCTATATCTTACCTCACGTGATGAGTAAAAATTTTAAATCTGAAACACTTCTGGGTCCCAAGAAGCTCAGACAAGGCATACTCAACCTATACAATAGATGAATAAATCTAAATAAAGTGTTTCCTTGAATTCTTTGAGTTGGTCTAGCAAATTAATCAAAACCAAGGAGAAGAGGTCTAGGAACCTCTGATACACAGCCAGTTGGTTAAAAGCACAGATCATAATTAACAGTTTGCAATTTACATCTGAAGGGCAGCAGGCCTGTGAGACCCAGTCTATAACTCATGGGATCTGATGTTATCCACAAGAGACAGGATCGGAACTAAACTGAATTGGAGAACAACCAGCTGGTTTCCACTGTAGAAATGTGTGGGGTATGGACAAAATCTGCACTCATTTTGTTGATCAGAGGTAAAGTACTGTGTGGTGAATGATGAGAAGAGAAGGAAAAACACAATTTTGTTTTTTCCTGTCTCAGAAATACAAACCATTAAAAGTTTTTTTTTTTTTTTTTAAGGTAGGTAGATTAGTCTGATGACATAAAATCTTGGAAGGCACTATCATTTCAAAGACAGTTAAATGCTGAATATCATGTTTTATAAGTGGTATAAATTACCCAGTTCCTTATTTTCTGTATTAATAAGGACGGTTTAAATGACCATTTCAGTCAATGGTTTTTCAAATTCTAGGAACTGGCACATACTGGAAAGCTATCAAAATTTCATTGGCTATCTCTGTCCTGTGCATGACAATGCCAAAGAAAGTTTCTACATAAAACAAAGGGCTCTAAAGTAAACCCAAATTTAAAAAACAATGCTAGCCAAAAAATGAGTAAAAAGACACACAAAGAACAATCAATATTATACAACTCTACACACAATAAAAAGTACACATTTGTTCAGTCAGAAATTTCATTTGATGTGAATTCAAATGAAGATCAGCTCAGATGGTCACCTCACTAACTTACGCCCTTAGCTGCCAGATGAAATAATTGGAAACAGACCGGCTCTCCCACTGAACTCAACTTAGGAACTAAATATGTAAGACTATCACTTTTTGAACACTAGACAATGAGCAGTTCAGCACTGTGATACCTGAGAAAAGGGAATGTGTCCTTTACAAATTCATGGATGCACAATCAGTAGGGCAGTGCAAGGAAATAGAAGCCAGTCAAAGAGCAGAAAACACAAAAATCAAAATTTAGGGAACAGCAGAAATATGTGGGGTAGCACAGCAATGAAAATGGAGCTCATAAGATAAATTGCTCCTTGCCTTGCAAGCAGGCAGTCGTGAGTTCGATCCCCGGTACCGATAAAAACGAAAAAGACAAAAAAAAAAAAAAAAAAAGAAGATAAATTGCTCCTAAAATCTGCAGTTGTGTCTCAAGTAGCACTGCTCAAAAGAAACGGAGCCTAAAATGTAATCTGTGATTTTCCAGGATACACATTTTAAAAGTAAAAAGAATCAGATGCAATTAATTTTAATAGAATAGATCCAACCCAGTATATTATATCCTTTCAGGATGTAACTGACAAATGTTAAAACCTGAAAATACTTTACATTCCTTTTTCTTCTATGTCAAATCCCTGAAACTGAACGTGCACTCTACACTTATAGCCAACTGAAATCCAAGACTATTCTAATTCATACACTCAGCTACATGTGGCTACTGGCTACCATACTGGACAACACAGCTCTATAGATTTTCACTGAATGGAGAGCTGTGCATGAATAAAATGAAACTCTACAACGCTGCACAAAGAATAACCAGAATGGTGGGCTCAAATATTCCCAGAGATTACATTAACCCTGGGAGTGTTCAAGTTCCAACCAGAGGACAGAAAGGTCTCTCTTATCTTGGTCAATCAGCAGAAAATGAAATAGAATCACTTTTTAACAGAAGAACTTACCAGTCTGCGGTAATGACTACACTACACCTGCTACATCACTTAAAAGCCAGTACCAAACAGTTCACATAGATCAACAATAAATTTAAAAATCTGCCAAATAAATTTTGCCAAAAGAAAATCAAAATCTCCAGAGGAAATCAATAAAACCCAGAGAAGTGTGTGATGAAAGCCCAGAAGTCAATCAAAATTTACTAACCACAAGAAAATGAGGAAATGTGTAAACCTGAGGGGTGGAGATATGTGACAAAAAAAAAGAGGCCCCAAAACAAGAGATTGATACCTCTAAAGATAAACTTTTAACATGTTATAAGCATATTTTTAAAATTTTAAGAAAAAAATAGGAATAAAAAGATCACAATTATTTTGAAAATAATTGAATAGATTTTCTAAAGATGAAAAAATACCACTAAATGTAAAAATAGAAAGCAAGAAAAAAAAAGCCAAAAATGGAACATCAAACAACTGTAAGAATACCAACAATGGTCTAAAACAACCTAACTGCAGTCCCAAAAGGAAAAGGAGACAGAAAATAAACCTTAAGAAACCATGAAAAAAAAAGGCCAAAAAAATTCCAAATTTGAGAATCCACATACACAAAAACACAAACACAAAACAGGTAATGATCAAATCATTGAGCAATTTAAAAGCAGCAGCCAAATGGTGGCAGCACACATTAAAGAGAATTAAGATTTATCACATACTTCCTGTCAAAAATAATGCAAACAAATTTAAAAGAAAGGATTAAAACAGGTAAAGTGCCAGAAAGAGGAAAAAAATTGTAAGTTGAAAATCTACATAAATCAGATATAACCTTCAAAGATAAAGAGGAATGATATAGGCATTTCAGCCACAAAACCAGAAACCATCTATCACCAGCAGGCCTGAGCTACAGGAAACACTGAAGAAATTTTTTTAGGAAAAACAGCTGCAGCAGAACTGTGTAATACAGATCAAGCACTAATCTTAACCAAGAATCTAGTTATAACGTAACAATATTGGCTCTTCAAATGTAACCAATAGGACACAAGAATGTACAATGTTGCTAATAAGGGGCATTTGTGAGGAAGGGCACTGTGATGAATTCAAGACATGTTATTTTAAAACCCTACAGCAATATTAAAATAAAATTTTAAAAGATAGGAAAAATGCAGTTTTTACATAATGAAAATGAAAAAACACAGGATACCCACATTAAATACAACAATATAAATAGGTTAAATAGAAAATCTGAATGGATATATATCTACAAATATTAATTTTAAGAGACTGGTATCTTTTACTAATATCAAGTATTTCTGTGGGATATTACCTGAGTAAAAGAACATTTCATAATGTTTCTGATGTCAACTTATAAAAACAGAACAATTCTAAATGTTTATGCAACCATGCATAAACATGAAGTAAATAAAGAACTAAGAGAAAAAGATAGTAAATATAGCTTGTGATTGAACATTCCTTGACAATAACTAGTACAATGAATAGACAAGATGGTAAAAATCAGTAAAAATATATAAGCTTTGAACAACACCATAAGACAAGCTGGATTAACTGAACACTACAACCAGCACATAAGAAAAACATGTACGTGTACAAGCCTCTGGGTCTTGTCAACAGGACAGAAGATACACTAAACCATAAAACAAGCCATGAATTTTTAATTGAAATCATACAGAAAATGTTCCCTAACCATAAAAGGATTAAAATGAAAGTCAACACAAAAAGATAGTGGGAAAACTTCCAAATACTTAGAGATGTACACATTTCTAAATAATGAATGAGTCAAAGAAATCATAAAGAAACTTTAAAATAATGAAGTAAATAGTAACACAGACTATGTGGTATAAAACTAAAGATACTTGAAAATTTACAGTTTTTAAAAGCTTATATTAAAAACAAAGGCATAATATTAGTTTTGAATTTTCACTTTCAGAAGCTAGCAAAAAAAAAAGAGTATATACAGTATTAAGCTAAAAGCAGAAGAAAAGAAACAGTAACAGTATAAACTGGTAAAACATACAGGGAAAAATAACAAAACTAAATGAAAGCAAAGCAAAGCACTCCTAGCTAAACTGGCCAAGGAGAGAAAAATACTACAAATACTTTAAACATTAATTATAGAAAGTATAAATTTTATGCCAATAAAACTTGACTCCTTAAATGATGCAGACAAAATTTGTTAAAACATGCACATTATCCTGACACAAAGTCTGAATAACACAATGGTAACTTGAATTCAGAATCAAAGGTCCAGACACAGATGGCTTCACTAGTGAATTCTTCAAATATTTAAAGATTAGTATCTGTCTTACACAATCTCTTTCAGGAAATGAAGAGGAAATACTTTCTGTTGTAGTTAAGGTAGCCAGCATAAATAACAATAATTATCAAAAAAGGCAAGAAAAAGAAACTACATACTAATAACACTCCCTTGTGCATACTAATAACACTCCCTTGTGCAGATGTAAATATTCTTTACAAAAATGCCAAATAAAAATACTTCCATATACAAAAAAAAAAAAAAAAATACAAGTGAGGTCTGTCTCAAGAATACAGGTTTTCAGGGGCTGGGGATTTAGCTCAGCGGCATAAGCACCTGCCTTGCAAGCAGGCAGTCATGAGTTTGATCGCCAGTACCGGTAAAAAGGAAAAAAACAAAACAAAAAAAAGAATACAGGTTTTCAATATTCAAAGATCAATGTAATTCACTACATAAATATAAAAACCCACAATTAATATACAGATGGTAAGAGAACATCCATTCACAAAATGGGGAAAGAACTCAGCAAACTAGGAAGGTAGGTAATATCCTCAGTCTAGAAAGGACATCTACAGAAAATGTACGATTAACACCACTCTCAATGGTCAGAGACTTTTTCCACTGATACTGAAACAAAGTAGGACTGTATACTCATTTACTACTATTCACTATTGAACTAAAGAACCTAACCAGTGCAATGATGTAAGAAAAAGTATCCAAATTGGAAAAAATTAAAATAGCTTCAATTCAACCAGGTATGATGGTGCACACCCTATAATCCCAGCGCTTGAGAAGCTGAGGCAGGAGGATAACTGGGAGTTGGAGGCCAGCCTGGACTACACAGTAAATTCAAAGCCAGTCTGAACTACACAGCAAAACCCTGCCTCAAAAAATTAAATTAAATTAAATTAAAATAACATTAACATAAAATAAATTAAATTAAATAGCTTCAATTCACTCTTGACAACACACACAGCAAATAAAGCTAATGAAACTAAGGAGTAGAGTTTTATGACTAAAGGTATAGAATCCAAGATCAAAACTAAAAATCAGTTATATTTCTATGTACTAGTAATGATGAATGCAAACAAAAATTTCAAATGTCATTTGCATTAGGCTAAAAGGCATAAAATATCTTAAAGACAAATTTAACATTATATGCACAACACTAACATACTTTTTTTTTTTTTTTTTTTTTTTTGCCTTTTTCCTTTTTATCGGTACCAGGGATCGAACTCACGACTGCCTGCTTGCAAGGCAGGTGCTTATGCCGCTGAGCTAAATCCCCAGCCCCAACACTAACATACTTAATACTAAGAAAAGCTGATGAGAGAAATTAAGACCTAAATAAAAAGGAAGATATAGCATATTTATGGATATGAACACATAGTATTAGAGATACTGATTTGCCCCAAATTACCTGCAAGGTCAACACAACCCCAACCAAATTCCCAGCAAACAATCTTACAGAAACTAACAAGGCAACTCAAAACTGATAATATTGCCAATCCGAAAATAAAGATTGGAGATTTTACTCTTATATACTGCTTTGTTATTTGTGTCTCTCTGTTGTGGGGGGTGTACTGAGGACCAAACTCAAAGCCTTGGACTGAGCTAATTTCCAATCCTTATTTTTTATCTTGTGAGACACTGTTACTAAATCACTATGTTGTCCAAGCTGGGCTCAAACTTGTGATTCTCCTGCCTCAGCCTCTTAAGAATGCTAGAATTATAGACATGTGCCCACATTCCTGGCTAGATTTATATGTAAGTATGTATACACCTATGTATAAAAGCTAAACTGTAAAATTTTCCAATTCAACAAAGGACAAACATCTCACTATTTAAAATGAGACAAGCAGGGCGTGGTGGCACACTCCTGTAATCCCAGCATTTGGGGGCCGAGGCAGGCAGATTGTGGCAAGTTCAAGACCAGCATGGGCTATAAAGTGAGCCTAAGGCCAGTCTGAACTGCATAGCGAGACCTGACTCAAAAAGACAAAAAATAAAATAAAATGAGACAGAGATGCATCAGACAGGACACAAAAAGCAAGTACCCCTCAAAAAAGAAAACCTGACAGTTCTTTTCAAAGATATCATTAAGTGATAAAAAATATTCATAATACAGAGGAGGAAACCAAGTAAAAGATTTTCATGGAGACTATGTATACATCTTCTACGGCTAAGAAGGCAAAAAATCCAATTAAAAATGGACAAAAGATCTGAAGACATTTCACTGAAGATATAAATAGCCAATAAGTTAATGAAAAATGTTTAATATCATTAGTCATCAGAGAAACGTAAATTAAAACTGTAAGGTATAAATATATACCTACTAAAACGGCTAAAAATTTAAAGGGCTGATAATACAAAGTGTTGGTGAAGATGTGGAGAAACCAGAATTCTCATTCATTGCTGGTGGAATTGTAACAAGAACTTTGTTTCTTATAAAGTAAAACACACACTGTATAACTCAGAAATCTTACTCTTCAGTTTTTACCTAAGAAAAATGAAAGCACTGTACTCAACTATTCATAGAGTTTTATTCATCAAAACTTCAAAATGAAAATAATCAAAATGCCCATAACAGGTAAATGGAAAAAATGCAGTATATAAACACATACAGTACAATAATGAAATGAAACTACTCATATACCCAAACATGGATGAATTGTAAAAACATTTTACTGAGAGGAAAAGTCAAAGACTAAAGAGTACACACTACATTTTTTTATTTAAAATAAATTTGCAAAATCTTAATCTACCACATAAGAACAATGATCCATAATTCATACATCATGAAATCCACTCAACTCTGAAAAGCTATACATATTTTTTTAACTTCACAGAGACCAAGAATAACCAGCACTGTCTTTTGCATCTACTTCCCATCTATAAAGTAGTAGTAATAGTTTCTATATCTAATTAGTTGTAAGAATACACATGTACATGGTTAGTGTAGTGACTGGCATCCACTAAAAATTCTGTGTCAGCTGATAACTGTGTTTCTTTTTTTCAGTCATTACTATCTTTGTAATTACTTACAAGAGGACAGATGTACCATAAAGAAATAACACAGAAAATAGGCAAACAGAACAGATGGAGAATGTCACCGGAAGTCTATCTCTCAACTACATTCCTATAAAAAGACATCACTTTGTTCAAAATACCACGAAGTTAATACACCAAAAGCCAAATCAGAAATTATAGATATATGTGGAATCAATAAATGTCTGGTAGAATTGAAAGAGTACTATTACCAAAACCTTAAAAGGACATACAGTTTTCATAAGTATATAAATACTGTAGATACTAATGTTTAAGAAACCAAAGAGCTATGTCTTAATGTGTTTTTCAGTTTTAGAATCAAGAGTATAGAAACAAGACTGAAAAATTAAAGATAAAATTCCACAAGAGAGGATAGGGCAACAGAGCCATAGGCATTTGGGGTTTTGCTTGCTTATTTTTATTTTTGTTCTCATTGAACCACCCCTCCCCAACCTTTTGAAAGTGCCTGGGAAGAGCTTGGACTTAAAGCCTTATATGGGAATTCTTCAGATTTATTAGCTGAAATTTTAAAATGGAGGAGAGCAATTTGGCAAGTGTTCATTTAACACAAAATGAAGGTATAAAAAGCCTGTCAAATTATCATTTAAAATTTGTAAAAACTTTGAAAAAGAAATGAAAGCTCATAAATGACGTGCCAACAACAGACAACTGGGAAAGCTTACTGATTGCATTTAAGCATCATTACAAAGTCATGTAGTTAGCACCAAACAAACATCATTAATAGAAGTTGTTAATTTATAATATAAAAGAATTATATAATGTTTAAGTCAACATGCCCTTTAATTTTGGTTGGTTTAAAAAAGATACACATATTGACTAATGAAACAAGTCAATTAGTACTCCAACATAAAGCCCTGACACCCTCCTCCCAAAATAACTCTTGTTAATTCTAGGAAAGAAAAATTCAAGGCAATAAATACATTAAATGACTAAATTCTAACAACCACACACAAAGAACTCCAATGCCTAATTCCAATTTTATGTCATGGTTTTCATGTTAAAGAAATAAAAAGTATAAAAGACAACCACATAACTCTACTTGCAATAAACAGATTTATGCTATCTTATTTAATAAAACAATGAGTGTAGAGTCAAGAATAACAACATTTATTAGAAGCAATGCATATTATCAAGACTGTAACATAAAGCTGAGAAAACCAAGACAGCAGAAAAAATAAAAAAGACGACGTTTCATTTTCAAAGAAGTTCACATCTTCTATTAAACCAATTTACATGTTTAAAGTTTATCTTCTGAGAAAACAGCCACTCTTAAATTGCACACACCTGTAATCCAGCACTCAGAAATCTGAGGCAGGAGGATCTTTGTGAGTTGGAGGTCAGCCTGGGCTACATAGTGAATTCAAAGCCACCCTGAACTACATAGAGAGACTCTGTCGCAAACACCTTTACCCAAAAATATTGCTATTACAATAATAATTACCAAAGAAGGGCCTTGGCTAAATACAGTAGGCCTATACTCAGATATTAATAAAACCAAGGCATTTCCAGTTTTAATAACCTTGTTTTTCAGGGGGAAAAAATTTGACTAGCAACAATCCAGAAGCATATCATTTGCATGCTATCAAAATGAAGAAAGAGTATTTAAATTTAATTACTTCATTTCTCTTGTCCAAGATACTGTCTAGAGGCTCTAAGAATTACAACAGCTTTGTAGCACTGACAATCTTTTAATCAGTGGACCCCTCCCACCCCCACGTGGAGTTCTCAAGTGAGTACAAAGGTAGTCGCATACCTAAGTAAATATTCTAAAAATATTCTAAATATTGAAAAAATATATTGAAAGAGAAATTCTACACAAAACACCACATTAAGCATAGCTTGAAGGCAAAGATTGCTGTATCTGTAAAACAACTATGAACAAAAACAGAATAACCAAATTGAAACACTTGACCTTTGAAGCTGTCTCCTCCCACCCTACCCCAAGACTAGCAAGGCAGGTGGCAAAGGAGGCCCAGCAGTCACTCTGCAAGACATCAAAAATAGTAAAGCCACTCTAAATCTGAAAATACTGGAGAGATGTCTGAGCAGAGCAGAACATGTAAGTACTGGGAAGAAATTTCAGAACGCCTGGAGATTTAAATAAGCAGGTATCAGTGAAGTGGTCAGTCAGCACCCAGAAGGGCTCTGAAGCACACAGCTCCTGGTGAGGGAGGGAGGGAAAAAGCTAAACAGTAAAGAAAAATACCCTCTGGCAGTTTCAGGATAAAATGAAAAGGACAGGAGGGAAACTTGAAAGTCCTGCAAGATGAGAAACGCTAAAAACTGGAATTCTTCCAAACATTAAAAAAGGTGAAAGCCATAGAAATAACAACACTCTTACACACTGACAGAGAGGTAATTATTAATCGAGGTACACTGTAAAATACTCTTGAAACACAAAAATTAACAAAAGTCTAGAAAATCAAAAAACAAAATTTGACACATAAGTGGGGAACTCTCCCCACCAAAAACAGCAGTAACAACAACAAAAAAAACCACCCTCAAAGTAGGAAAAAACCAGAAGCCAACACTCCAAACAGAATTAAACATACACAAACAAGCATTTGAGGAATATATAAATTACCTTGAATCAGAAATCTAAAAACGGAAATGGACAAAATACAAAGAGAAATTAAAAGAGCCAACTGAATTCAGATGAGAAATAAGGAAATTACAGAAATAAAGAATAAACTGCAAGGGATCCAAGGGAGAAATGGCTTCAAGGAGCTGGTCTACCACCTGTGTTATCAGCCACATCCATCCACATCTGGCGCTGTGTTCCATCTGATTTCTGGTAATTCTTCCACCATGTCACAATAATTCAAAAGCCACAACATGTGGGACACATAAGCAAAACACACCTTTTTTCATGGTGATGTGCTGTATTTACGTATGCACCTAGTTGTCAATGACTGAACAAGTATAAAGCAAAGCTATTTTAATTAAGTTCTCATCTTTTCTTCTAATATGCCACTGACAGTTTTTGAGTACTGTTTCCCTAAATTCAAAAATCCTGTAAACTACATTCATAGGGTTTTGCATAGCACATAATTCTGAGGAACACATACACTATGCTATAGAACTGATTATATGTATCTATCTATGCAGGTCAGCATTCACTCATATTTTTCTTTCTTTTTTTTTTTTGGTATCAAGGCTCGAACTCATGACCTTGCACTTACCAGGCAAGCACTTTGAGCCACTGAGCTAAATCCCGACCCTATTTCTTACTTCTATATGCTAAGAAAATATAAGGGTAGCAATGAACAATGGTAGCACCCAGACACTGGGTTCTGAATGCCCTCCAATAAAATACATGACAGAATCAAATTATAATCTACAAAACATCTTTTAAGTGTATACTGATAGAAATGAGTGAAAAACTGGAAGAGAAAGAACATATATTAGAGCAGAAGAATATCAATATAATGAAAAAGAAACAAGAAAACTACAATACTAGGTAAATTTTGCATAATAATTTATTTCAGATAAGTTCCACTAAATGGATACTAACATAAGTAAAATGAAGAAGTGATACTAGGAAGTTAGTATAGCCTCAAAGTACCTCCCGAAAAATGTCTCAATTATAGAGAAAGAAATTAATTTTATAAGGGAGAAACCAAAAAACAGCTTAATTAAATAATTAAGATTATTATCACCAGTAATAAGACATCATGTATGCTTGACATAAAATATACCTCCTAACATATACCATTACTTCAATGGTATCATTGTAAAAATGCATTAAGCCCAAATTATTCATAAGAAAGCATCATTGAAACTCAAATTGAAAGACAATTTACAAAATAATAACCAGTATTTTTTTTAAAGCCCCAAGATCATAAAAACCTGAATGAACAGTTAAAATTACAGATCTGAGTAAACTAAAGAGACATAACAAACAAAACCAATGTGGACTGACGCTTGGTAATGAGTATTCACAAACATTCTACACTATTTTTTTTCAACTTCCACATCATTTACTTAGAACATTTTAAAAAGGAATGTTCATGACATTAGTCTAAACTATAATTCCTGTAATTCAAAATGATTCATTAGTGACATATTTCATCTTTGTGTTACAATCTTAACATTCAACTTGTTATACTTTTTGTAAAGATCAAATACTTATCCATGGTGGTATGACTGTTTGCTAAGACAAACTGCAAAGCTCAATAACAGTTTATAGTTTTAAAATATGTAAAATACAACATACTGTTCAGTATTAGGAGACATTTAAAAAACAGAAGAGAAAGGTGAGTTTAAATTTAAGATGATTACCTCCCAAAAGGAAAATGACAAGACAAACATCCACTGCATTCGTCTTGCTAATATTCATTACATTATTCATTGATTTTTTTTTTTTTGGTTGATATGTTCCATAATTTTTTGCCGGTAATGAAGTCTTTTTTTTTCTTCTTTTTTTGGTACCAAGGATCAAATTTACGACCTTGCACTTGCCAGGCAGGTGCTGTGCCACTGAGCTATATCCTGGCCAAGAGTGCTTTTAATATATGAAATGATTAAATAATGCCCTGCTTGTTTAGGGGGGAAAAAAGACTATGCAGTTTTTTGTTCTTGTTTAAGACAGTATTATTGAGAATGTCATATTTAAAATTTTTCATTTCCATTTTTCTAAAACTAAATAGTGAATACTATCAGATTCCCTAAAACATGGTTTCTTCATTTAGGACAGCCACATTCTTGGAAATTTTTAAACAGACAATCCTCTCACTTCTCTGTATATTGTCACTTCTTGGGCCTCTTTAAACACCTACCCCATGGCCAAATCCCGAGGTCATGTGATTAGCACAATCTGTAGCACTTGTAAGTAAACTCCAACATTGTATTTATTCTCTGCATTCTTTCAAGACAGTCTCACAAGCAAAATTCTCATCTCTAGAATGTTCCTCTCCTTTGCTTCCCATTCCAGTGAACAGCCCAATCTTTCCAAAACTGCCCAAGCCATAAATTTAAGCGTTCTCCTCTAACCACAATCCCTGTGTTTTCTTTTACCCCCAATACGTCCTTCATCATTGAGTCCTGTAGTCCTAACTCCTTTCTCTCTCCCAAATCCATCTACTCAGTCAAGCCTCCTCCTCTCAGTATCACAGTCCAAGCCACCTACACTTTTCAAATGTTTCAACACACTCCTAGGCATGCTCCCTGCCTACCAAGTCTCAATTCTCCATAGTGTAACCAACATTACCTTTCTGTGGTGACAGGAACTGAACTCACGGTCTCATGCATGGCAGGCAAGTGCTCCTCCTCTAAGCTACACAGCCAGCAAGGATAGCATTATCTCTTTAAAAAACTTCTTCCCAGGTTAAGATGCCTCAGTTTTCCTTAGGATAAATAAATCCCTTAACATAGTTTAAGAACCATTCACAATCTAGCTTCCAAACTCCCTTCAGCCTCACCTATCACTATTCTTTGGTGCCTGTGCTCTTGAATTTCCTGATTCAGTCATACTATACTCCCCCGAGTTTCTCCAAATCAACTTGTCCTTCACACAAGTCTAGTCAATGCTTCTGCACAAGGAGAAGCCTGCACAGGCTTCCATTTAGGTATTGCTTTCTCTGAACTAAATTTTCCTGTCTTCCTGAAACTGGGTTAACTGCCCTTTCTATGTGCTCATATAAGCACTCTGCACTCTACACATTAAGCACACATCAAAATCAAGCAACCAAATCCAAGTGGTTTACAAGCATTCCCAATTTACTGTGAATTTGACTTGTTCACAGACATTCCTCAGCAGTAGGCCAGTAGGTCAAATAAATAAGATAATAAATACTAAGACCAAAGTGAAATAATCTAAGTAACAAAATACACAAGATTCAATCTCAATGACTCCTGACTTAAAATACACTGTACAACACTTAATTTTACTGATATAAAAACATTAATATTAATTAGGTATAGAGAATCTCAGAGTTAAAATGATCTAGTTATCATTTTATTTTATTTATAGTTAAAGGGATGCCCAGAAAGGTTACTATTTGCTAAAGAGTAAGAATACACCACAATGTCCTGATTAGGCATTTTGACATTATTGAATTAATGTACTTTAATCTCAAAAAATGGGTTTTTTAAAATTTAAGGTTAGTGCCGGGATTTAGCTCAGCAGCATAAGCACCTGCCTTGCAAGTGCACAGTCGTGAGTTCAGTCCTCAGTACCAAAAAAATAAATAAATAAGTTTAAAGTTAAAAACCTTCAAAGTTTTTCGTTTTTTCTAGTATAGCAAAGTCATTAAAAATAAAAATTACAACTCAGAAAAAGGTTTCCACAAAATTAGCTAAAATGTTGTAACAATAATTACAGCATAAGAGTCATAAAGATAATAGTCACTATTATAATTACAGTATATATTATGAACACATGGCTATCGTCCATGCTCAAGGTACTATGGAATATATTCACTGAGTGTGCAAAGAATCATAAAATACGATTTCTACTCCCAAGAGCTTAAAATATGATGTGGAAAACAAGGCAAAATTGCTGGGGAATTAAGTAGAAGAATTAGGTGAAAGTAGCTATTTAAAGTTGTTAACACTGTCAGAGCAAAAGACTATGTTTTCATTTTAAGACAGGTCTCACTAAGGTGCCCAGGCTGGATGCAAACATGTGATCCTGTATCAGATTCCCAGAGTGCTGGGATTACAGGTGCATGCCATCATGCCTCTTTGACTTTTTTAATAATGGAGAAAACTTAGCAGGCAAAATTTTAACTGAGTAGCTGGGTGTAGTGGTGTATGCCTGTAATCCCAGCACTGGGAAGGCTGAGCCAGGAGGATCACAGTGAGTTCGACCCCATCCTGAGCTACATAAGCCTCAAAAAGCGAACTTCAACTGAGTGATCCAAGTAAACACCATCAGCGCGGTCAAACTGACATCAGAATGTCTCCTGATATGACTTACCCAGGATATATCATCACTTACATGGGATTTCCACCAAAAAGCATAATCTGAATGTGATTACGAAGACACAAAAGGATAAATTCATACTGACAGACATCCTATAAAACAAAGGTCTACACTGTTATTTAAGACTTTAAGAAAGAATATAAAGGCTGAAGAATTGTTTCATATTTAAAAAGAAGAACTGTCAATGAGTAAAATGCAATGTGTAACATTAAAATAGAAAAAAGCTAACTGGTACATCAAACTATATAAAATATTATCAATATTAAATTTCTTGAATCCACCACACAATGATTATGTGTATGTCCTTGTTCTTTGGAGATAGCAACTTAAGTATTTAAGGGTGAAGGATCACGATATATGTAATTTACTCTGAATTCAGTAATAAGTTTTAATAGGAAGATGAAGGAAAGAGGAGGGAAAGAAATCAATTTCTATAGTAATTCCTGATACTTTACTGCAATATGTGACATACACAGTACATTATGTAACATGTCTGATATGTAGTTTTTTGTAGGCAATAAACAGCATTAATGTGGCATTTGCAGCCATTGCCATACATGTGTCTATAAGGCTTTGCCTTAAGTAACGTGTCTCTGATTCTAAATGAATAAATGTGCATCTTAAGCATGCTCCAAAAGACATAATCAAGATTGTATTAAAGCATACTCCAAAAGACGTAATTCAAATTGTATAAAAATAATACTACCTGTTTCCAGACTTTATGGCCACTCTGCAAAACTGAAGAGACGGAGATGTATTAAAGCATACTCCAAAAGACGTAATTCAAATTGTATAAAAATAATACTACCTGTTTCCAGACTTTATGGCCACTCTGCAAAACTGAAGAGACGGAGAAGGGGCTAATTATTAAGGAACAGCAGGGATACACACTTCAAAGTGGAAATACAGTCCTCAGACAAGATGGCCACTCACTACCCAGCAAGAAAGCAAAATAAACACTCAAGAAATGCCACTGATTCTCCAGACCTCATAGATCCCTTCCTTCATAATGCTGATGGAAATATGTTAATATGTACATAAAACACGTAAGACAGGATATATAATCCAGAAAAATCTTTATAAATTTTAAAGTCTAATTTGAGAAAACTGGTCTATGGTTGGTTATTTCAGTTGAGGGCAACTCCCACTTATCAGCATTTTCTAAGAATTCACTCAGTATCATGTATTCCGCTACTCTGGTCTCTGACACAGAAACTCAAGCAGAATGGTTAATAGTAGTCTAACTACTCTAAAATGGGATTTACTTTGCAAATAATGTCCACATAAGGACTTTGGAAGCACACACAAGCAAGAAACACTATCAAGATTAAAACTTAGAATCACAGGTGAGACCATCTGAGACAGGCCTTAAAGCATAGGTACAGTCCAACAAGTATATGAGCAAAACAGCATTTCCAACTATTGGCAAAACAGGAGCAAGGAAAGAAACAGAAGTATTCACTCAAATATTTAGTGTCTTCCAAGTGCCAGGCAGCGCGCTGCCAATACCTGGACACATAAGCATGAACAAGACTAACAAGCCTCCGTCTCCGTGGAGTGTTCATGTGGGTATAGAAAAAAAGACCATAATGAGCAGTAACTGCAGTGAAACACACTTGTACCCCAGCTATTTAGGCAGGAAATACCAAGTTTTATTCCCGCTTGGACAACTTAATAAGACTCTGTCACAAAAAGGTGGGGGAGGGGATGTAGTTCATTGCTCCCTGGATTGAATTCCCAGTACCACCGCTATCAAAAAAAGAAAGAAAAAATATGTACAAATGACAGTAAATGCCTTGAAGAAAAGAACTGTGTGAGAGAATAAATTGACAGCAACAGTAACAGGATGGGCAAAGTTGGTCTCAGAGTGAGACAGTGGGATGTAGACTAAGATTGGTTTGGTTGAGCCAGCCCTACAAAGACTATTAGACAGGTAGTCAAAAAGTGCAAATTGTCCTAAAAGAGGGAGGTCCTCAAGACTGCTATTCAACAAAGGGGAAGGAAGAATGACAAGAGGAGAAAGATCTTTCAGGGCCATCTAGTCCAAGGAAAAGAGCATTACTCTGAGAAGATTCACTAGAAGATGTTAAGCAGAGCAATAATATCTGATTTAAACTCTTGAAATGATCCTTAGAGCAGCTGTGTGAACAAAGAAGCTGTATGGAGCAAGAAAAACTCACTCAGGAGGTTTATACAATAATTCCCACAAATGAAGATGGCTTAGAACTAAAAAGCAGTGGTTAAGAGTATTAGATTTGCTCAAAATAAATTGTGAAGGTACAAAGAACTTGAGGATGGATTAGATTTGAGATTAAAGCAAAGGAATCAAGAATATCATAATCTTTTGCTGTGTGCACTGTCATTTACTGGACAGGCAAGGTGAGGAACATGGGTTTGGAAGTGAGAAGGCGGCTGGAAGAGAGGGAAAACCAGCTACGTTTTAGCCATATCGCTAACACTGTACTATGCTTGAGATCCCAACCAGGTATCTATCTAGGTAGATATCAAGCTCAAGAGAATCCTGGGCTAAAGAAATAAAAAGTGGGAGTCATCAGAATAAAAATATATGGCCTTTTCAGGGAAAAGGGAACAGCTTGCCTTGGTGAGGTCACAGAAACTGAAGGGCAGTGGCTGACAATGAGCCTGGAAAAAAAGGATGGAATCGTATGAGGAAATGATCCATGGACTGTAATGCAGCAGCTTCAGCAGCAATAAGAGTAATAGGGGAAAAATTACTGTATGCTGTGTCAGTCATTGTGCTTTATGATGCACATCTTGTTTAATCACCTAAGTAACTATTGAATAGACAGTGTTATAATCACTTTTATACACTAGCCCTCAAAGAGACAACTTGCCAAAGAACAGACTAAGTGTAGTAAGAACACAGACACACAGAATGATAAAATTAGCAGTCCGATTTTAGAGGTCAATCCTTTATTCCTTGCATTAGGACTACTCTACTGCTCTTACGTGCCTTCAAAGTTTTTTTAAAAAGTAGGCAGCATATAAATGTAAATTTCAGAAATACAATTCCAATCTCTTCTGAAGTAGATGGATTCCTGGTGATGAGGACAAATGATGAGACAAGCAAATACAGTTATTACTCAATGCGAGAGCACTTTATTTTTTACTTTATTTTAGTGACAATGGAAAATGAACCCAGGACTTTCACACTCAGCTTCATTCCTAACGCTTTTTCTTTATTTTGAGACAGGGTTTCGCTAGGTCGTGAAGTTGTCCACGCTGGGCTTGAACTTGTAATCCTCCTGCCTCAGCCTCCTAGAGGGCTATGATTACAGACACGTACCACCATGCCCAGTCACCTTATTTTTAGTAACCTGAAAAGTTGAAGCTATCTTTCCAGTTCAAACAGGAGGCAGTTTTTCTTCTAAGGGTCACAAACTATACCTTAAATGAATTCCTATCAACCTCTATCTGCATTCTGCTGGTCACAAAAATAACCAGATAAAAAGGGCCAGCTCATGAAGTCTAAATTCATCACTCATTACTAAAAACATATCTCAAAGCACATACTTGATAAATTTTAAAAATCCATAAAGCTGGCTGGGGATTTAGCTAAGCACCATAAGCACTTGCCTGGCAAGTGCGAGGTTGTGAGCTTGATCCCAGTACCAAAAAAAAAAAAAAAAAAAAAAAAAATTGAAAAAAATTCATAAAGCTTACATCTTCATGTAAGAAAATACTAATCAAACAATCATTAAAAGATGTGCCTTGTACAATGAGATAACATAGTAACCATTTTTCATTTTCTGTTATTTGGTTCTGAATGCCCTGTAATACTTTCATTCTCTCTAATCGTTTTATACTATTTTATGTTTGATAGTATTGTGTATGAAGCTTTACTCAACTATTTCAAGGAAAGGGATTATGGTAGCTACTGCTATATCGGGTTGTCTTGTGAAATACTGTGTTGCTTAAATTGTTCTGTTCTGATCTGCTTTGTTATGTCCTCTTTTATCTTACTCTCTTTAAAATTAAAAAAAAAAAAATTTAAAAAAAGATGTGCCTTGCAAGACAGAGATTCCATTTCACCAAGAAATGGCTATCACCAAGAAATCAGCCAGTAACAAATGCTGACAAGGCTATGAGGAAAAAGGAACCCTTTTCCACCGCTGGTGACAGTGCAGACTGGTATAACCACTGTGGAAATCAGTATGGAGATTACTCAAAACGCTAGGGTTAGAGCAACCATTCGACCTACCTATTCCCCTTCTGGGTCCCTTCCCAGAAGAATTAACTCATACCACAGCAAGATATGTCCACCCATGTTTATAGCAGCACAATTTCTAACAGCTAAATCTTGGAAACAACCTAAATGCCCATCAACTGAGGAATGGATAAAAACAGATGTGCTTTTTTTAAATAAAATTAAGCACTACTCAGCCATAAAGAAGTATAAATTTGAGACTTTTATAGGTAAATAGATGCAACTCAAGACCATACTCATAAGTGAGATAAATCATACATGCATATGTAAATATCACACTGTCTCACCAAATATGCGATGCTAAGCAAGCAAGATCCAAAATGTACAATAGGCACTGTGAATTAGGAAGAAACTGCTCAAAAGAAAAAGAGAAACTGTGATGCAAGAAAGAAGAAAGGAAAAGAAAAAAAAAATATATATATATATACACACAGGATAGTTAAGACAGTTACACAGCTAGTTTCTCTTAATTCATTGAAACAATATTTCATGCCTGTATCTTGTACTCTGAGTAACTACTATAACAATAACAATACCCAATGTATTATTGTTATTCTATGAGCCTGTTTTGAAACTGGTTTTTATTTTTATTTTTCTCTTTAAAATTAAAAGTTGTAAAAATTTTTAAAAAGAGGTGCCTTGGTTGATATTTACTGAAAATCTGATGAATTACCGTTTTTGCCCATGTTAAATCCTCTGGCTTTCCACATCATCCGCTGATAAAATTATAAAGTAAATTGCCTGCCACCTTACACCAATACTCAAACACAGATTTCTACCTAGCAAATGAGCTATTTTTAAAAAGTTTATGTGCTTATGATTTCATCTTAAGCAACTACTAAACACAATTAAGTAAAATATTAATTCAGCAAATATAATTAAAATTCAAAAATAACAAAATACCTATTGAAATATAGTATTTGTTAAATAAGTGCCAAGATAACCAATGCTAGGCACAAGACCTACTAATCAACAAAAGGGTTTATACCACTGTTCATTGTAATAAATTGGACATAACATCCTTTTATTATAGGATACAACAAGGACACATGGATAAAATAATTTTGCTTCACAAACTAGATTAAATGAAATATAAAGGAATTATAATTACCCACTACATACTTACACCAGGTAGGTTATGTAAATGTTTTGAGCTTTTAAATTTTAAATAGTTATCTTAAAGATAACTCTCATAGATCGTTCCTAAAAAACATAATTCAATGATTCCAGGAAAACCACTTATATTTAACTCTAATTAAAAAAAAATAGGGGAGATTACAGAAGTTAGAAGCAACCTATGGAGATCAAAAATCTAATGCAGAATAGCCAACCAACTATTGTGTCAAACTGGCCAATGAATTGAGACATTGGACTATTTTATCCACAACAAATAAATGCCTGAGCATTCTGAAACTCTTTTGGTCACAAACACTAAACACACACATACTGGGCAAGGTGGTACGCGCGGTCTTCACAGGAAGGAAGCAATGGAAGCAGGAAGAGGAGAAAGGGGCCCCAGGCAACTCGAATTTCTGTACATTACACCTCAGGCAATGAGCTAGTACCTTTCACACTTTCTCATTTGAACTCTAATAACACCATGAGGCAAGTGGTATAATTTCCATTTTACAGAAGGTATTCCGTACTTTGTCAGGAGTGACGCTAGTTTCTACATCAAGATCTAATTGCAAAATCAGTTTTCCTTTATGAGGGCTTGCAAATCAGCATGACATGTTAAGAATTTGCTTGTTCTAAGTTATCCAGCTGAAAGTCTGATACAATTTCTGAATGTACACTTCTCTTTACTACTAAAACATTAAGAAAATAGACATCTCTCAATTTACTGAGAACATTTATAGAAAAAGCAAGAGTGATCATTTTCTCAGTCTTCTAAATGCCCCTTCACTGATAAAACTCACACTGGACTTTGCAACATTACTATGTACCATGAGTGTATCTTTCAACAATCTTTCAAAATAAAATACTATATTTCAAAACAAAATGCCCCCAAAATGCCCCACATCACTATTATATGAAACAATAAATTTCTCTTGTCCGACTAAAAGCAACAAAGGGGGGAAAAAGGGCTTTCCAAAACTGACAAGCATGCTATGGTCCAAAAACATATTTGCTTATGCCTACGTTCTCTGTCCTATGTCCTATTATTTAGCAGACTAAATCAGAACACAAAATCTACTGACATTAGACTACCTCAAACTTCAAAATCATTTTCTAATAAACATTTCCATAATTACTTAACCACTCTCAAATACCTTGGGTAGTGAAACAATGAATGACATTGTTATTATCTGAATATTAATAACAATAACTACTACTATATTCTAAATGAAAAACATAAAGCTGTAAGGAATCTTCTCTAGAAAAATACAGCATCATAACTTGAAATAACGATGTTTTTGAAAAATTACTCCCAATTATATTTGCCAAAACAAAACAAAACAAAATAACCCCTCTTTTGTCACATATAGCCACTGGGGAAGCACTTTTAAAAGCTCTACATAAAATAATTACTCTCAGGTCACAATTCAACCTAATGACATTCTTTCTGAGCCTCAATAAACTATTTTGTTTTCCCTGAACACCCCAATAATTTAATTTTCAAAAACATGTCATAGAAAGTTTACTTTTAACACCTTTGTTCAAACATGAAAAAGATTTTAATTTATATAACTATAGCGTCAATAGATAAGCAAATAACTTTAGAGTGAACACTATTTCCTTACAAGCACTGACTGCTTAAGTATTGAAAACATTCTTCCAACAGAATTACTAATCTAGAGTCTACAAACACTCAAATCACTAGTTTTAGCCAACTAAAGAGCTTACTAAACATTTTCTCAACTTTTGCAGCAATGGTCACTGAGAAAGGTGAGTCTAGGGTCAATGAATGCATCAGTATATACAACAAATACTAAGCTTTCTGTCTATGGCACAGACGTGTCTTATACATTATATTTGTATAAATATTACTTCTACTATAAACTTTAACTTGGCATCTGCTTTAGTGAAAACACTGACTCTTTCCCTAAAACAAAAGTTGCCATTTGCAGGAAAAGACGTAAGACTGAAGACAGAGCTCTCCAAAACACAAAAACAAAACAAAATATGCACATACAAAAGTCATAATAGCACAAGACAGTTATTTTTACCTTCATTTCCTAAATTCACATTAAAAGAAATGTCATTTTTGTATGTTAAGAAAAACACAACTATTCTGTTTACCTTTTCCAGACTGTTCAAGTACTGCCAAGGTAACACAGATTTTAAAACTGACAACTGGAGTACTTAGCAGTTGCCAAAACAACACAGCTGGATTCTTAAAGGGAAAGTACTCTTGTGTAACATACACCTAATTACGGCTTTCAAGAACCTTATCTTCACATAGTAATGGATGAGACAAGGCACAAGGGAAACATGCTGTGCTAAAAACCTGAAAAACACAGTGTAGTATTTGCCTTAAAATACACATACTACTGTTAACACATCACAGAAGGCCTTTGTAATAGCAGTTATTGAAATCTCAATTTCATTGTGAACTAAAATAAAGGTTAACACTATGTTGTAGTCAATACACACAGGTTTTCCTGACAGGAGACTGGCTTCACAGCTCAGGAAATTCATTCCAGATCTGAGCAAAATTTTATGGTTACACTTTCACGAGAAAAAAAAATTTTTTTTCCTAACGCAGAAACGTTCACCTTTCCAAAACTTGTTTGCCCCGTCACGTATTTTTAACCCTCGCTGTTCACAGATGTCAACGAACCAAAAGGCAAAGTTTCTATCACACAACACCTCCCCAGCGTGCTAGATCTACTTGGACGGAGGGGGAGAGAGGTTCCCTCCGCAGTCTCCCGGGCGCCGCGACGGCTCTCGGCGTGGCCGGCTGTCCACACCCGCAGGTGCCCCGAGCCCGGGACGCCGCCCCAAATGCGGACCCCGACTCCCATTACATGCACGCAGACTTCAGACCTCAGTGTTCCGCCCCGTTAGACCAACCTTCTCCCAAAGCAGAAGTGGGGAACTTCTGCAAGTCCAGCCACCGGGAGAACGGCCCGCACCAGGGCTCCAGTCCTCCGGGGAGACCCCGGCCCCCGAGGGCAACAGGAAGGAGCCCTCACAGCTCCGAGGCCCCTAGGGAACTCCTTCAACTTTCAAGGAAGCGACGTCCACCACCGCCCCGCCGGCCCGGGGAAGCCGCCCGCCACGCACCCCGCGACAGAGCCTCCCCGAGTGGCCCCGGGGCGCCCGTCAGGCCCCGGCCCCCGCCCCCACCTCTGCGGGCTCCTCGCCCCTCGCCGCCGACCCCGACCTGGCCACCCCTCGCCGCCACCCCGCACCCTACATGCCCGGCCGCCGCGCGCCCGCGACCCCGGCCCCTTCCAAGCCCGACACGGCCTCATCCCGGGGTCCCCCGCTTCCGCGCGCCGCCCCTCGCTCCAGCACCCCCACCCCAGCCCTCGTCAGCCCCCCGCCGAGACACCGCCCCCTCCAGCACCGCCGGCCCCGAGGCCCGAGCCCGCCGCCCGCGGCCTTCACCGTGTCTCCGGCGCAGCTGGCGGGCGCACACACGCCGCCGCCCGGGCCCGCCACAGCACGCAGCGCCGCCCGGAGCCGCCTCCTTCAGCCCGGGACTCGCCGGGACATCCGCGCACGGATCCCCACACCGGGGCTATTTTTAGGGACAGGCCTCGGCCAGACCGGAACTCGTTCCTCGCGGCGCGCGTGCGCACTGAGACTGCCGCGCGGTGTTCCTCCGCCAGCGCGGCCTTTTCTCTCTTCCCCTCGGCTCCCTGCTTATCGTCTCTCTTGGGGGCTTCCTGGGAGAGACAATTCCTCCCCTTCGTGGTCTTAGAGTACTTGGAAAGAGAAAGACACGGGTGCGGGCACCAAAGAGTCACGCCGTTGGGGCGCGCGTGCGGCCCGCGAGGGCGCGCGGCGGACTATGTTTTCCGGGTGGGTGAGGAGACGGATCACCCGGCACAGGAAGGCGATGACGGCGGTTTGGCGCCCGGGCTTCGGGCGGCAGCTCGCCTCCCTCGGAAGGACCGTGTTCTCCTGGAAGGGTTACTGGTCACTTGATGAGGGCCCGGGCGCCTCCCAGGGCGGGGCGGGGCGGCCCGGTGGCGACGCGCCCCGCCGCCCCCGCTCACGGGCCGGGCCGCGGGAGTCGGAGCCCCAGCGGCTCCAGGGACGCGGCGCGTGGCACATCGCCGCCGTGGCCCGCGCTCCGGCCCGCCCGGGCCTTGGGGGCCGGGGAGTGGGGGGCCGGGGCTTCGAGGCCGGGGCCGCAGCGCCCTTCCTGCAGCCTCCCGGAGGCCGGTGGCCCGCGGTGTCCTTTGGGGTGACTCAGACTCCCCCCTGCCGCGCCCACGGGGCAGAGCCTGGCAGCCCGCTCTGCAGGCGCGCTTGGCCGCCCTGGACCTAGGCTCACCACACCCTCCTGCTGCTCAGAACCGCCCCGTGCTCCTGCTGGGCCAGATGCCTGCTCACCCTACCTGGGCAAACAATTGGCGCCCCGGCCCCAGGAGCCCGGTCTCTGGGTCCCCATCCTTACCTAGTAGGGCTTGAAGGGTCCTGGAAGGATAGGGACACTTGCAAGCTGGCCAGCCAAGCTCCCCATGTTACAGGAGAGAAACAACCTGCTATTAATGATATCCAGTATGCTTTTAGCCCTAAAACTGTATGATGGACATTTTACCCACAGCATCTCATCTAATCGATAGGACTTCACCAATGATGTAGACTTCGGCTTCTGTTGCCGTTTACAGCTGAGCAAAGAGATGCTAAGAGCCAGCCAAGGTAACCTGGCAGGGTCACTGACCTTCAAGGCACTGGGAACTGGAACCCTTCTCACTCTGCATATCCATTTTTCTGAGAGAAGGGCAAACATATGTTTGGGACAGCTGCTGCTTCTTGTGGAGTTGCTGATTTTGTCCAGAGTGTCTAGGAGGTGAACTTTGTTGGCCCTCTTGTCCTGAAAGCCACTCACCTCTTACAAGTTTCTCTGGGCTACAACGCATCCCTCTGCACTCAAAAGTGCCCATGCAGTGGACACAGAGACGATGATCATTTTCATTTGAAAGTCAGAGATTCGATCCTGTGCACATTGCTTTAAAACAGCAGATGGACAGGCAGTGGGCAGAAGAACTAGAAAGTTAACAAAGGAAGCTGGAGGTTAGCTGGCTTCTCCATCAAGGACAGAGACTGCTGGGAAGAGCCTGAAAAGGAGGCACGTGATACCAGGCCCTGCAAATATCTCGAAAGTCTGCTCAGAACACCCGGTCTTCAGGGGAGCTACCAACAGGGACTGCAGAGAGAATTTTAAAATTTGGTGTAAATCAATAGAAATGCATGCATTTTAACCTGCCAGAGACTGCAAAGACAGCTGTATGTAGCACTTCTACTCCGGGAAAGGAGGAAGAGTTTGATGCTTTTCTTCAAAATCAAGGAATTGGCCGCAAAATAAAGGGCTGGGGATTTAGATCAATGGCATAAGCGCCTGCCTGGCAAGCAAGCAGGAGGTGAGTGAGTTCCATCCCCAGTACACAAAAAACAAAAAAAAAAAGGAATTGGTATGAGCAATAGTGAGGCCGTGTTTCCTCGTTTCTTCCTTCCCTTCACCCTGCAAGGGTGATGAACAGACTATTCCCAAAGACCCTCATTACTGTGTTCTAGTTCCTGCCTCTGCAGAAGCTGAGACTCCTGGGGCACAAGACAGTAAGCCCAGATTGTCCACCCACCGTCTGTCCCAGTGCTGTGGTTCACCCCAGAAGCCTGGCGGAAAACTTGGCTATGAGACCAACCAAGGCAGAAATGAAGAGTGTGTGTGTTGCCTTAGAATTCTCACCACCTCCTGCATAACAAAACCATTGTCTAAGAATTTCAGGGCATGGTAAGAGGGGAGATTGGAAAGCAGGGAGGAAAAGGAAAGATAAATTTAACAGTTCCGGAGCCCAGCTGTTGTAAAGTGCAATAGCAGAGCACAGAATAGTTATAACAACTAACTTTAGGAGTTAGTTGTGCCGATCTCAAAAATGTGTACCTGAAGTCCAGTGTTTCTAGCAACTACTAGCACTCTTATGTGTGACACTGGCTTGGAGGGAGCTTCTAAGGAGCAGTGGTTGCAGTCTCCCACTCCATCTGGCGTCTTCAGGGCACTGAGGTGTCAGTGTGTCTGGGTGGTGAGGGCTCAGCATTGCCCGAGGTCCTGGGGTACAGTGGCAAGACAGCAGCCCTGCTTCCTTTAAAAGGTCTGACAGGGTATGCGGGAGAGACACAGCTTAAAACACCAGCTCAACAATCACCGTGACAGGATACCCAGCTGCCAGAGAGCACTTAAGGAGCCCCTGAGTATCTAAAGAGAAGAGAATCAGGGAAGGCTTAGAGCTCCCTAGGCAGCAGGGGTTTCTTACTACCTGGCCAGTTTGTCCACCACCTCTTCTTCCTGTCACCTCACTGATCCCATTCAGAAACCCAAGAAGCTACATTGTATACATCAACCCATTTCTTCCTCTCTTCAAGACAAACCCCTTTCAACCAACCATGTATGTCACTTTCTCTAAGAACCCTTCTCTAAGATAGTGCTTTAGTTAAAGCACTGTATACAATAAGCATTTCTTCATATACATCTGTTTCCTTCCTTTTAGAGTTAGTTCCTTAAATCCAAGAACTATGATTTACTTCCTAATATATTCACAGTGTTTAGCACAGCGCCTTGCATAGAGTACCATCAAGTAAACATTTGTTAAATATCTAGGAGTGGCCTTTAGGCAGAGGGAGTGCTGCACACAGAGGCCTCTTGGGTGCGGTTCAAGAGGAAACGCGCAGCCAGCACCATGCCCTGGGTCTGGATGGCGCGTGTGCACCAAGTGGTGGGAGATGAGGCTGGAAGAGAGCTGGGAGTGAAATGGTGCAGCGCCTCCGCTTTTACTGTTTGCATGCATGTGCATTTACATTTTGTTTTTAAAACAATGAGGAGCCCCACCAGATACTAAGCAGGTAAATAGCTTGATATTTTTGAGTTTTTAGAAGATTCACTTAGGATCCAGTAGTTGAGAGTGGATGAGAGATAGCAAAATGTCTTTGTGTGTGTGTCTTTGTGTGTCTTTGAGACAGGGTCTCCTTATGCAGTTCAAGCTGGCCTTGGGCTCACTCTGTAGCCCAGGCAAGTCGCAAACTCACAATGATCTCCTGCCTCAGCCTCCCAAGGGCTTGGATTACAGGAGTGAGCCACCATGCCCAGCTTTATAGCAAGATGTCTTAGCTACTTTTCCTTTTGCTGAGACAAAATACCTGACATCCAAACTTAGAGGAGGAAAGGTTTTTATAGGTCACCGTTTGTAAGAGCTTCAGTCCATAATCACCTGGCTCCAAGGCAGGGTGACATGGCAAACAGGCATCCAAGAAGAGAAGCAGTTCTTGGTGGGGAGAAGGTAGCAAAGCAATGAGGCACAGACACTGCTCTTTCTATTCCTTATGTTTCATCCAGGGTACTTAGGGTGGGTAGCACTCACTCCCTTAATCCTAGAGCCCTTGAGCCTAGCATTGCACAATCCCAGCATCACACAGCTACGGCTCACCTAAAGACCCACCTGTGATTGAATAAGGCGTTGGAGGGACATCTACATACCAGCCATAATACAAGATAGAACTATCACAATAAATTGCAGAAGACTGAAGAGATCTGATAACTAAATGCAAAATGGGAACCTGGGTTAGATGCTGATATACAGAGGAGACATGAGAGAGAAAACTCATGAAATTTGAGCTTATAGATCAGAATTGTGTAATATGGTAGTATTACATCAATATAATTCTCTGGTTATGATAACTGTGTTATCCTTATATAAGATGAAAATATTCAGGGAAAAACTCCATGAATTCTGTGTACCATATGTGAAATTAGTAGTTAAGTTTGAAATTATTTCAGGATAAAAATAATTTTTAAATTGATAAGATTTATTTGTTAAGTTTGATACAATTTATATGTATACACATAATGATCACATTCATCATAAGGAACTTCTTGCGCACGATATGTCTTGGTTCCTCTTTTTTGTCTCCCACCCCCCCCAACTCCTCTGCCCCTCCTTATTTACAATGCTTTGCTTCCATTCTATCCTTCTCATTTTTTCTCTCCTTACCCCAAGTTCCCTTTCCTTCTAAACAATTTCTTCCTGTTTCACAATGTCTATTATATGTATTGGTTCTTACTTATACTGTCAGTTTCTCACAATAACAGTTACCACACATGTGTGTCCAATTTATTTCACTTACAGATACGGTCTCAAGGTACATCCATTTAACTATAGATGTCTCAAGTTTATCCTTGTTTATGACTGAGTAGTACTCCATTGGATAAAAAATAGACATCTTCTTTATCCATTCCTTGGTTCATGGGCATTTGGGTTGTTGTCAAGATTTAGCTATTACAAATTGTGCTACTAGAAAATGGGTGCACATCACTTGCTGTGCTGTGATGTTTTTAGTTCTTCTGAGAAGATACCTAGAAGGAGAATAGCTGGGTTGAATGGAAACTCAAATCCTAGTTTTTTGAGAAATCTCCACAATGATTTCCACAGTTGTTGTGGTTTGTTTAAATGTCCCCTCAAAGCCTTATGCAGTCATGGAGGCAACTGAGTCTAGTGTTAGTGATTGGTTCTTCATCTAGTGCTGGGATTGACGGTGTGGGTGCTGCACCCGCCCAGGGATGGGTACCCAGCATACATTATAAGGGAAGGAAGGAGGCATGCTTTTTCTTTTTTCCCTTGCACTCTAGTCGCAACTGCCATGAACGGCTACCCCTTTAGCCAGCCAGGCCAGCTTGCCTTGGAGCCAGCTGACTGGATTAAAACCTCCAAAAACTGTACGATAAATAAACCTTTCCTTCCTTCATTTTGGGCATCAGGTATTTTGTCTCAACAGTGAGAGAAAAGTAACCATGACAGTGGTTCTGCCAGCCTACACTCTCACCAACAACAGTGAAAAAGAGTTCCTTTTCCCCCACAGCCTCCGCAGCATTGTCACTGGCTGATTTCTTGATGGAGTAAAATGGAATCTCAGCATCGTGTTAATGTGCATCTTTTGGATGACCAGTGATGTTAAGCATTTTTCATGTATTTATATTTACAGTTTCTACTTCTTCATCTGAGAAGTGTCTGTTCATTTCAGAAGCCCATTTATGGACTGGGTCTTTAAATTTGAAGGTTCTGATTTTTTTCAATTCTTTATAAGTTGTAGATATTAGTCCTTTGTTTGAGGAACAACTGGCTAAGATTTTTTCCACTCTGTGGGTTGTCTTTTCACTCTGTTGGTGATTTCTTTTGCTGTGCAAAAGCTTTTTAATAAGACAAGATCCCAGTTGATTCTTTGTAGTGTTTCCTGTGCCTCTGGGGTTTTGTTCATGAAGTCTTTGCCTACAGCTGTGATTTCAAGAGTTCTACATAGTCCTCTCCCAGAATTTTTAACATTTCTGTTGTAATATTTAGATCTTTGGTACATTTTGACTTTAGTTTGATACACGGTGATAGACATGTGTCTAGTTTTAGTCTTTGGCATGTTCAGAGCCAGTTTTTCCAGCACCATTTATTAAAGAGGCTATCTTTCTTCCAGCGAATGTGTTTGGCCCCTTTGTCAAAGATAAGGTAGGTGAGTGTGTTTGAAGTTGTTTCTGTATTTTTAAATCTGTTCCACTGATCCTCAGGTCCAATTTTAGTATTTTATAATTTACTGAAATCTCCAGTTAAAATTATTACATGAAGTATATTAATCAGTTTCTTGTTGCTGGGACAAAAATCTGATGTACAGAATTTAAAGGAAGAGATCTATTTTGGCTCACAGTTTCAAAGACTTCAGTCCATGGTCAGCTGACTGGAATACAGAAACATCTTGCCAGCAGAGTGCGGTGGAGGAATGTTACTCAGCTCACTGCATCCATGACCCACTGCCCCTAAAGAGTCTCCACCTCTGGGTAACCCATTCAGCTATGAACTCATCAGTGGGTTAATCCATTGATGAGATTAATGCCTTTGTATCTTTTCTAAGAGTTTGTTCATCCAGTCAAATTGCCAATTAAGATTAGCCAGCACATGGTGTTCCTCCTTGGAGGAAGTTATAACTGGAAAATGTTAGTTACATAAAGCACAAGTACAACACCTTACAATAGCAGGTTAATACAACTTGAGCAGTATTAAAGGCATTGTTGAGGTGGTGATTTTTTGTTTGTTTGTTTTTGTTTTTGTTTTGTTTTTTTTTTTTTTTGGAGACAAGTTTTGGCTATGTGATTCAAGTTGTCCTTGAATTCACTACGTAGCCCAAGCTAACCTAGAACTCACTGCAATCCTCCTGCCTCAGCCTCCACTTCCATGACCCACCTCTGTATTTTGATTTTATCTTTGTAATTCAGGCTGGCCATGAACTCCCTACAGAACTCAGACTGGCCTTTGAACTTCCTGCAATCCTCTTGCCTTAGCCTTTCAAGTGGTGGGATTATAGGCATGTGCCACATGTATATAATTATGGCTATTTTGAGATGACCAATATTCTAAATTGAAGGAAAGAATATTTCCAGCTAATATACAAAGCAGTAGGGTTTCATGTCTACCATGTGGCTAAATATTAAAAACTGACACATACACATGTACAACTTCTAACACTACCAGCTAATCCTTTTCAGGCATCAAAAGTGGTGTTTTCAATATCACTTGAGCTTTTATTCTTGAAAGCCTGGTGATGAAAAGGATGGATTCAGGTTCTCAAAAAAAAAAAAAAGGATAAAAGAGACTTCTTTGGCTCAGTTTATATTCTTACACGAAAAACTCTACATAAAGATTAAATACACCTTAAAAATACAAGAAGTTGAATCTTTGACAGCTGGGTGTTTTACACAATCAAACTTCAAGCAAGTCTTTCAATTTCTATTATATGTTGTCATTTTGCTACAACGCATTTTTTTCTGTACAGAGTTTATTCTGACTTTGTGATTCTCTCCCATAGCTAACAATATATTCACTTGTCAATTACAACAATTCCCAACTTTGAGTTTATTTCTTCCCATGGGTGGTATCCCTCCAAAGAGGGGCTATATTTCACACATCCCCCCAAAACCCACCCACACCAGCCCCCTGCCTATGAAACCATTATGATCTCTCTCTGCTGTTCTCTTTGCCTAAGTGTATTTGTCATAACTGCTTTTCCTGAGGCTGGAGCTGTCCTACCAAACACTCTTTAGTTTCCGCTCAGTAATTTCATTCCCAGTGCATTCCAGACATGACTAGTTTCTGCTATGTATATTAGGATGTTCACTTACAGCCACTCTGGTCCTGTGTGCTCCTGAAGATGCTGAAGTTTTAACAATTTACCTAATGTTACACACCCGGAAGATGGTAGAGGTGTGGTTTAAACAAAGGAATCATTACTCCAAAACTGTTGGTCTTCTAAAGTGACTCCCAGATTGGCCTCAAATCACATCTTGAGATATGATATCCTGTGTGTCTTGAAGTCACAGAGAAGACGGCCAGTTGTCTCTATGAGGTTCACATTCTACAGATCATTCCTAAGCTGAAACTCACAATCTAGCAAGGATTTTTATTTGCTAGAATTTGAGGATATTGTGATTTGAGGTAAATCTGGGAGTCACTGAAAAGGACCACCAGTTTTGGAGTAGTGAGTCCTTTGTTTAAATCACACCTCTACCATCTCCCGGGTGTGTAACATTAGGTAAATTGTTAAACCTCTCCAAAACTCGATTTCCCTACATATATACAGGAATTGTTATTCGAGGTTATTTGACAATTGAGTAAATCCATGTGAGGCACGTACATCAGCTCGTGTACCTATCAGCACAGCTGTACCTAAATAACAGCTGTGTATACGCCTGTTCACTGTTACATCTTGCAAACTTCTACTGAGGTTCAGCTCTGTGTTGGAGAATCTTCTGAGCCTTGAGAATACACAGGAAGACCCATGTTCTCATGGAGCTTCTAGTCATGGAGGTAAGAAGACAATTAAAATACATAAACAGGAAAATGTCAGATAGTGATAGGGCTTAGGGTGAGGGTAACAGAAGATCACTGTAAAGAATCATTGAGCAGAAAACTTGACTTTGGGGCAAGGAAGGCAGTGGCATTTCAGCTGAGTTGTCAAAGGTGCTGTCAAAATGAAGACCCAAGGGACAATGTCTGACGCAGAGGGAAAAAGAATGAAGCTCTCGGGGTGTTACCAAGGTTATTTTACTCAGAGAACAGAACGAGCACAAGCTTGGCTGACACAAAGCTGGGGGCATGGGACAGTTTTGTAGTGATTGGAAGGTTACTGTTGCATTGTCATTACCTAGTAGGATAATCAGGAAGAAGCCAAAGATTAAATCACCAGCTGATTAGTACGAACTGTTCCCTTCCGTACACAAGGTACAAGTAAGGCAACTGATGATTAGTCTGTTCAGCTCCAAGTGACAGAACCCTGTGTCAAACCGACTGAAGCAAAAAATTAAGAGGGGGGAATTTATTGTTCCACCTATCTGAATATTCGAAGGTATAGTAGTTTCCTTTATCCCTGGTTTCACTTTCTGTGGCTTTGGTTACCAGCAATCAATAAGTAGGAGGGTGAACAGGGCATCATAAGATGCTTTGGGAAATCACATTCACATCACTTTTATTATATTGGTGTAGTTACTCTACCTTTATTGTTAATTTCTTACTATGTCTAATTTATAAATTAAACTTTATCATTCTTATGTATGTAAAGGGAAGAACATAGTGTAGATAGGGTTTGGTACAGTCCAAGCTTTCAGGCATCTACTGTACATCTTGAAATGTAACCTCTGCAACTAAACGGGCACCACTGTATGTTCAGTCCCAGGAGTGCCGCCTTGGAAAGTGAAATGACATCTCCTCTGTATCTTTCTTTTCGTTCACTCTGTCCTGTACTGTTGCGTTGCTTTCACTTCCAGATGGGGCCCTCCTTACATCTGATCCTGCAGAAACTGTGGTGTTAACAGTTTCTAGTTTAGCAATCTCCACTGAAAAGAGAACTTTCTTTTAATTTTTTATTACCACAGTGCCAGTTGAGACCATCCTGGGTAGAATGTCTCTCTCCAAACCAGTCACTGTGGCCAGGGTAATAGGGTGCTCTGATTGGTCAAGTCTGAGTACTAGCTCATAGTCAGACTCCAGAGAAGGGACTCAAACTCACTAAAACCCCAAGGACATATGGAGTGACGGTGGGGAAACAGTTCTTTGCAAATTGGAATGCCATTAAAAGGAGAATTGTGTGCTAAACAAAAAGAAATAATGTCTCAACAATCAGTCAGCAAGCATTGTTTGTGTGCTTGCATTTAGGCTGCAAGTCATAGAAATTCAGCCAGCGCCATCAATGCTAAACCTTCTCCCATGTGTGAAGAGACACAGGGGGAGAGTTGTCAATAAGAAGCCTACAGACTTTGTTATAAGCCTGAAATTCTATGTGCTGCCTTCACAGCTCTGACCTTGTGAAGTCCCAAAGGCCTACCCATGAGATCCACTGCTCTCATCAGACATACCCCCCGCCAGAGGCAAAACACCCTTGATCCTGTCCCCAGTTCCCCTACTGTCCAAACCAGATGCACTTCATCCAGTTCTAAACCTAATGGGTTTCTCATTGCTGCCAGCCTGCAGGATTCAAACAAGTGATCCTGCAGGAATGAAGGGGCACCTCACCTCCTTCCTACAAAGCCTGCCTCGCACGGACTCTGCAGCTTCACTCTACTTCTGTCACTCAGAGCCGGCGGTATCCTCTTCCCCCAGGCTAAGTATCCTGACTAATAAACTGCTACCAGTTGCATCTGTCCAGTGGAAGGTGTCGTGTGTCCGGTCGTCTCAAGTTAATTAGAGCAGGGGATTCCTTCCCCACCAGCAAAGTGGATGGGAAGTGACCAGATCACAGACTTCAGTTACTTTTCAAGGACTTAGCAGAGCTCTTTGTACACGACAGTTTATTTGAGCCTTCACCAGACTATGCTAAACCCCAGAAGCTTCGTGCCCAGGAACCACCCCACACAGTGACCCCAGCCCCTCTTCTCTGAACACTTTCTCTAATCTGAGGGCTGGCCAGCAGCCATGGTGTCTTAATTGCTAATGCCCAAGAGTCTAGCTGAGGACTTGACACATAGTAGGCTTCCAACAAACGTCCCCTGAGTGAAAGAACAGATCATTGTCTTCAGTCAGGCAATGGCAAAGCATGGAACACTCTGGTCTGATTTAAAAGCTTGGTTTCAATCAGAGCCAAATGACCAACCCAGAAAATCTGGGAATGGAAAATCTACTTCATCCTGTGCTTTACAGAGGAAATAAATATGAGACATCCGCATCCACGTTTTTCAGTGCTCATGTTAGCAAAGTATCCAAATGGCCTTAAAATTTTTTTGCTTCATTGTATGCTTAGATTTTCAATGAGGTCTGTTTTTATCAAAAATTTCAACCTCTGCTGGGTAATTGCACAACTCCTGGCTTCACTTGGCCTCATCATCTTGGCATGATTGACTTTTTTTTTCCTTTGGGTACATGCTGCAGGCAAGAATTTTTTGAGCTTTAGTTCTTGTCTTGACTTTTTTTGATCACGTATATCTGTAACTCGGCACATAGATGAAAGCAGACAGCACCAAGAGGGGCAAACACCGTGGAAAATGATAACAAAGTATTTATCATATACAGATCTATGAGCATCACAGTCTTCCCAGAAGTCGTGCCATGGCATGCTGTGTGAACTTGGCACACGGTTTCATGGGGCTGGGTCTGTGCTCGAGAATCATTTGTGCTTTCCAGCAACTTGGCTAAGTTGAATTTAGCCTGCAGAAAGTTTTTTAAATGCTAAAAAGATTTCATCAACATTCTTTACCAGAATTCTTTGTTCTGGTCTTTGGAAGTACAAGAGGGTATTTTTTTTTTAACAGTTTTTCATCAGAATACCATCTAGTGAGTAGAGGTCAGGAATGCTGTTAAACACCCTAGAGTGTATAAAACAACCCTTCCAATAGTGATGGAAAAGAATTATCCAGAAAAAATTGTCAATGGTGCTAAGGTTGAGAATCCTTCTCCTAGACAAATCTCTGCAGGTTTTCATATGTTATGATAGACACTGTCACTGACAAGGGAGTCTGGAACCCTGGGTGCAGTATTTTTGTCCTGCTGGAAATTACATATATGTGTATTTTCTATTATATCTAAAGAGTCCGTGCTAGCAGTTCTAAATGTGTATTCTCGGTCTTTCTTGTGTAGGATATCAGAGGGCACAGAGATCTTTTCCCTACTCTTTTTGCTCCAGGTCTCCTTGTTGGTTAGAGTGATTGGCAGACATAGTGTTTGGGCTGGAGATTGAGATGAACTGCTTGGAATTCACAAGCTCTTGGACCATGTCTGTCACCCGGGTACAGAAATGTCAGTGATGTATTCGTCAGCAAAGGTATGGTTTTCTTTGACTGCTTGGCTCTGTTCATGTTGACTCTAGAGTGCTGAAAAGATAAAATGCTTTTTGCTTTCCCACAGACACACATTGATTCTTATTCTATCAACCTACATATCTACAAATTGCAGATGACCCTAGAGGTGTACTTCTCAGAAGGTCAGAGTATGTGCATTATAGAATTCATAGAAATATTTTATATACCTAGAAATTATCTCTAGAAATATTTTGTATATCAATTCAAGTTTCGCACACACAAATTTACCCAAAAGTTTTTGCCGAGGTAGATCTACAAGGATGTCCATGCAGCATTGTTGATAACGAAAAGAATATGAAAATAAGAAAAGAGCCCAGGAGAAAACATATAAACCATATATGTCATAGTCATTTTCTAGAATATTCTGTTACTGTTAAAAATGTTTTGTTAGCTCATTCAACAGAATGATTTGCACTCTCATCATTTGATTGTCCACTTTCTATGCTTTAATTTTGGGACTTGAACAACTATTTCTAAGATACAATATGTAATTTATCAACTAGTGATTTCTTAGCGTTAATTTCTTTTGAAATTCTGTATTATTTCTACCTTTTTTCTGTTTTACTTTTTTTTCTTTAAATAAAAAAATGAAATAGACCCATACCTGCTGATACAGATCGATACTGAAGTTCTCTGACACACATCTTCATTCCATATCGACACGGAACTTGAAATTCCATCTTGGTGAATGGAAATTTTACTTTGGAAGAATAGTAAGAAACTGCCAATATAACTGCTTTGGGAAAAATCCTGAAAACAAGGTGTGCATGTTCCAAGCAGCCTTCCCTTGGGATTTTGTGCTCTCATTCATTGTTTAAATGTTCTAATCCTGTGTTCACACACACCACGTGCACACATGCACACATTTTCAACAGATGCAATCAGGATAGTAAGACCATCAACTATTTAAACTGTTTTTTTTCCACATTTCTTTTTATATTCAAAAATGCACACAATCTGTACAGATAGCCCCAATTTATGATGGTTTGGACTTTAAATTTTTCAGTTTATGATGGCAAGAAAGTGACACACATTCAATAAAAATTGTACCTGGATTTCAGTTTGGTTTCCTGGACTAGTTCGATGAGGTCTGATTCTGTTTCTTAATACTGAGCAGCAGCAGGGTTGGTGGCGGTGCAGGTCACAGATCCTGGTCAGCCACAGGATCACAAAGGGAAATAACCAAAATCCTACAGTGTAATGTGCTGCTCAACCAGGATGTTTGTAGGCTAAGTGTGCTAAATGCATTTTGAACTTACCAACATTTTCATCTTATGTTGGGTTTATTGGAATGTTTCTGTACTGCAAAAGGATATTTAGGAAATATTAGGTTGAAAAGGAGACTACATAAAACACCATGGAATTAATGACACAATTAGAAGTGGTTCTCTAAAATCATAGCTGTTTAGTCAGCTTCCTGTTACTCTAACAGATAATTGAGGTAAATCAATTTAATAAATTATTTTAATAAATAAAATGTATAAATAAATAATAATAAATAAAACTTAATAAAATTTATTTTTGGCTCACAGTTTTAGAGGTTCAGTCCATGGTCTGTTTGCCCATTGCTTTGGACCTATGGTGAGGCAGAATATTATGGTGGAAGTGTATGGTAGAGATACTTGCTTACCTCATGGCAACTGGGAAGCCAAGAGAATGAAGAAAGAGGTTGAGATCCCATATTCCCTTCAAGAGCACCCCCTAGTAACCTAACTCCCTCTTATTAGGCCCCACCCATAAAGATTTCACCACCTCCCAATAGTACCACAGTCTGAAAACCAAGACTTTAATAAATGAGCCTTTGGTGGGCAATTACCCAAATCACAGCAATAACCAAGTTCACTTATGTTAAATATGCAGCATACCTCCGTTCAAGAATTTAATTCACAAATAAAAGCATTTGGCAAAAGTTTGTTATTGCTTGTGATCTCTGCATCAGATAATGAATGCGGACCCCAGCCATCTTTCCTGCACTAACATGAACATAGCTGTCTTTTTCAGAATCATGGAACACCAATTACGTTTGTGAACTGAGGTATTACTGTAGTACATATATGAGTCTTCCAATATGAACAATACTCTTGATCAAGTATAAGTAGAATATGCCTTATTATTATTGTTATAATGGGTACTAATGGTACCCACATCTAATGATAATGTTTTAAATGTTTATAATATGCAAAAACCATTGTAGTTTATTCTATGAAAGAAGTAAAGATAATTCAGACATGGATACAGGTAGATACTTTTAAATTACCTGCCAGCCCAGGTGAAGACTTTCTCTTGAAGTCTATCTGCAAACTAACTAACCAGGGCTAAGAACTTGGGTGACTCCCTAGAAAGAATTATGGGCATGAACTGGCGCATGGATAAACTAGAGCCCAAAATTTCCATTCCTACAAACCCTAGAGCTGACAACAGACTATTAAGACAAAACACTCACTATGATTACAAACTTGAGCAGGTACAAAAATCTGCCATCTCAATATAACATTTTCTAATTCCTGCTGATAGCAGACAATGTAAACTTTAGCCAACTGGAGGCAAAGTGGGTATTTCAAGATGAGTCTCCAACTCAGGCCTCTCTCCCTTTTTTCTCTGAGAACTAACCTATATTAAGGAGGATACAGGGAGATGCTGACTTGTGGCCATTCTCCAGAACCAGTGGGCATCCATGGAGATCGACAGCTCACTCTGGTTCTTAAGTACAGTAACCCACTCAGTTTGTGTCTTCCCAGGCTAGGATCAATGTTCCCTCACCCAGGGCTAGGTCTCCACCAGGTTCCCTAGTAGTTGCAAGACTTGTGTCAAACCCCACTGGACATAGATCCATGAAACAGATTCCTAAGTCTTCACTTTAGTGTTATGGTTCTCAGCTTCCCTGCACATCAAAATCAACTGAAGAGCTTTTTAAAATGTCTAGGTTTTACCCTTCCCCCCAATCTTCTGATTTAACTGGCCTTCAGGGTGACTTTAATGTGCATCCAAGGGTAAGCACCACTGCCCTGTTTTCTCCGAACAACGTACTTGGATCTCCAGTCTCAGCTGAGGCACACTTTTGGCTCTCTGATCCATTAGTTCTCACATTTTCTTCACCCACAGGCATCGTTTGGGTAACAGATGTACCCAAATTATAGTTGCTTTATATAAGAGAAATTAGTTTCTTGCTCACATAATAATCTAGAGATTTCTAGGTAATAGCTGGAGACACACCCAAATAGGATCTCAGGATATACAAGAACCATTTTGGAGAGTTCAGCTCCTAAAACAACCCAGAGTTACCTGAGTGAGCACCTTGGGGCCAGGTTCCAGAACAGAAGAACCCGCTAAGCTGTCTGAATATAACACTAAGGGAAGGGACCACACGCAAAGCATTGATATCGGTCCCCAAGGGTATTCCAGAGATGTTGGAGCAAATCCGTATTTGTCATCTTGGCTGAAGGAAGATTGAGGACAACAGAACAAGATCATTAAGGGTTATTTCCAAAACTGCATCAAGAGACTGCTTCAGCACATTCCCAGTCTACTTTGCTGAAGGGACCTGTTCTCACTGTTTCTCTCCTCTTGGGAAATGGGAATCATGGGAATCTGTTCATGGTCTGCACAGCGACCACTGCAGGATTTGCACATGGAGTGCCTGAGAAATGCTCCTCTATGCAATGAATGGGTCTCCTGCTACTTCCAGAACATTCACTGGCCCTGGATTCTCTGCTGGGCCTCCAAGTAGAAGATGAATTGGTAGTAACTCTGGGGAAGCAGGAATCCGTGTCAAACTTCGGGCCAGCGCAACTCATGATATCTAATGTCAGGTGACAGGCAATAGCCCAGTTGTTGGTCCAACAGGTGCTGGGACCCATATCAGCATAGCTGCTACAAATTCCTGGGTATCTCACAAAAAGACCCCAGGGTCAGCCATGTGGCTTAAGTAACCACAGGGGCCTCACCTGCAGGTCACAGTTGTCCCTAACTTGAGGGACCCAGGCCAGCATCCACTAGCAGGTGTCATCCATAATTGCCATGGCCTAGAAGCTGATACTTTCATCATTCAGCTGTCGGGCACTTTGTAAATCATGTGTCATGGGCTGTTGTAGTAGATGATGCCAGTGCTTAAAATTTTGAAATCAGCTTATAGATCCACTATAGTCCCACTAATTTCTTTATACAGAAAGTAGGTTTCTGTGCAAGACAGAAACTATCATGCATCTGGATAATGCCTTTTGATCCCAGGAAATCTCTCTGGAATGGACATTTCCTTGTTTCAAGAGGTTTTAATTCTTAGTTTATTAAAGACATTGTTTTGAAGAAGTGTTCAGCAGGATTGTATATTATTTCAACTTTAAATTAATTGCTTCAAAATTAAATTGGGACTCTGTGTTGTTTAATATACACATTTAGAGAAAAGGTGGAGAAGCCACATGCTAACTTTGGGGGAGTAAAGCTACCCTGAGCAAAATGGGGGGGAAGGGGGACAGGAACCAGAGGAGGGAAGCAGCTGTTTGTATGTACTTTTTAAGCACATGAGAAGATCTGATGAAAATATAGCAGAAGTGGTAGAAGCTAAAGGCATATGCATAGTTTTATTTTCTGTGCTTTTCATACCTTTGAAGTTTTATACTCAAACATTTTTAAAATGATAAGATATAGAGGAAGTAAACTATGGAATTTATGTGAGTACTGGAATTTCTTAAAGCTCTGCATGTGATTATTTTGCCTTGAAGATGAGAATATAATGAATGTCCAGTTTGGATTGTAAAGCATCATAAAAATTATGAAACAAACACTTATACGTGTGCTTAGTGTGTGCATGGTTCCAAACTCTTTACTCACTAACTGACTTAGGCAGGTACCGGGACAAACCTCCATCTGGGGACTCAGCTGCCTGAGTTTGCTACTTGAGCTCACTAAGTGAAATTAGACAGGGAAACCTCAAATCAGAAAAGATTAAGCTCCTACTTCTCAATGCATGAGGCTCCAGAGTAGATGAGCCAGAAAAAAATAAATTTCAAGTTCTATGTAACATCCAGTGTGAAATGGATCTGTGAAAAACAGGCAAGAAAGAGACTAGGAATCATGGGAGGACTGAAGCCTGCTGGGATAGCTGCCTTTCCCTGGGAGATAACTTACATCCTGTCTGCTAACATCACATACCTTTTTGCTTGTTTGTGAAATTTATTTCAATGGAATATTTGGAAATACACTCGACCTACTTGTGAAAGTGTTTGATTGCATGTGTTAATAAATCTCTCATTTTATTACTCTAGTTTTCCATTGGATGCATGGAAATTAATTAATCCACTATTCTACTGATGGACATTTGGGAATTGTCCAGTTGAGGCTATTATTAGTGGTAATGCTAAGAATGTTGTGTATTTCTTTGGGGGAAGATGTCTGTGCTTCTCTCTTTCACATATCCTTAGGGTACACATATGTTCAGCTTTTGTACATGCTGGAAAACAGGGGTACCAATGTACATTTTCTCTGTTGGTGAGTGAGAGCACACATTGCCCTGTGACGCCCTCAGAACTTGAATTTATGTGTTGTTTTTAATGAATATCTAATCTGTTCATCTGTGTGTATATTTAGTATTTCCCCTGGAAACAGATTTCTGTTGAGCCAAGAGCCTTCTCCTTGCATTATTTTTCTTTTTCAAAAATTTTCTTGCTTTTTTCACACATGTTTTCTATTCTAGGTGAATTTCAGAATGAATTATTAAGGTCTATGCAATACAGCAATTGCTAAGTTAAGGCAGCATACATTCAAAGTTTTAAAAGGCACTGCCAAATTGTGCACTCAAAGGCTGTGTCAATGATATACCAACAGTGAAAATGAATAACCATTTTTCTCACTTTCACCAACCCTGGATATTAACAAACTGGCCTTCCTACCAAAAACAGGCTGTCATATTGTGCTTAACTTTGTATTTCCCTCCTGAATAAGGTGTTGATTGCATATTTCTTCCAGATTTATTAACAACTTATATTTCTTCTGTGACTGGAATGTTCACACTCCTGGTTAGAAGAAATTCGGCTCACAAGATTACACAGCCAAAAATGTGCAGAAATAGTATTTAAATCTAAGACCACTTAACCCTGAAGTCAACATTTATTTTATTCTACTGTACTCTAAGCTATCAATACTATACACTACATAGTGTGTGCCATGCTATATAGCATGTACATTACTATATTATGTCCATGTGCCATAATATACCGTACAGCACACTGTACTGTACCATACTATATATGATTCCATTCATAACAATCTATATGACACTGCACTGTATATGATACTATATGCATGTCATATGATGTTATATGCCATATATACTATGAGCCATATACCATACTGTCCTATAGATTACACTAGACATGATGCTGTACTGTATGGCATACTATAATCCATTCCACATTTTACTGTGTACCATGCTGTATTACATACAATATTACACTGTACATCACACTATGCTACACATGATACTATACTGTATACTATGCTCTGACATATGTCATAGACCACATTATATTATATTGTACTGTATGTAAACTCTGTACCACAGTCACATGATATTACAGTATATATGATAATGGACTATGTCATATCATTTTATACTATAGAGCCTCTTTATTTCTGGGAGTGAATTTGCATTTATTGAAAAATGTATATACTATAGAATTTTATCAACTCTACTAAATAGCTATTGCTAAATTTAAAGGTTTATGCCTTAGTAAAGTCATTAAGTTGCTGATAGAGTCTATTTTTCTTTTCTTTTTAATTGTCAAATGATAATCAAAATAATTTTGCATGAGAAAAAACCTTTTGTTGCTCCTCTTCATTTGAAACTTCCCAACAGGGAATGAACATTTCAACAATGTTTAATAAGATCTAAGGCAGGGGCACATAGCCTGCTCAGTACTCCTGGGAAACCATCTCCATTTTCCTAGGGTAGAGAGGACAGAGGCTTTGCAGCTCTTGTCTGAAGATGACCCCACGATGGAACATGGGTAGGTTACAAGGCAGCTGGGCACTTGGGTGAAAATTCAGACATCCATTCCTGACCTGTTCAACAGCTGGAAGCCTTGGGCAACGTACCCCCTTAGGGGTTCTGTTTCCTCATTTTTAGAGTGTGTTAGACTAGCTGATCTTATATAAGGTCTCCTCCAAGGGAAAAATGGTATAATTTATGGATTTTATAATGCAGACTGTGTGAGTTATAGTGTTACCGCTTTTAAAAAAACAACATAGCTTTCCAGAGCAGTATATACACACTAATCCAAATAGGATCTGAAAGGAAACGCAACACATTAAAAAAAATCTATACCTCAGGGTGGTGTAATTTTCTTCTGTGTGTTTTTCTGTCTTTTTCAATTTTGTACAATGAATATGCATTATTTTTGTAATCTGAAAAATGTATCTTTTTAAAAACACACTGGGAACTGTAAGGCAACCAAAAATAGAACAAAACAACCCAAATTTTAATGTAACCAGGATACCAGACAGAAAGCCCAACGGCCCACAATTTATGGAACATTTTAAGATGTCAGGGGGTCAAGATTTCATCTGACAGATGGTCTCACCAGTAACCCGGCTTGCTTAGCAGCATCCGGGGACAGTGTTTCCATAATGACTCATGGGGATGGTGCCAGCCAGCCCTGGATCGCAGCCTTTTCCATTTCCAGCCCCAGAGTCAGGCCTGACACTGTGGTTCTCATGGAATTCTGAACCAAGCCTGGGTTCATCATAATGACTGCCTATTCAAGGAAGCAATGGGATGGAGGATATGACTAATGACATTTAGAGGCAGAATGGGAACAAAACCAAAAATTACAGTGACTTTCTGGTTGGGACAAGCTGGATAGGAACAGAACCGCGTATTCACAAATCCACAAGTCTGTGGCCTGGCTCAAGGAGGAGTGACAAAAATAAACGGCAGACATATCCAATTGATCAGTTTTCAGTGATGTCTTGAGATCCACACTTGGAGTCAGGCAAGAAACCACTTGACAGGTGGACTCCTCAGCATCAAGGGCAAACTCCTGTGGCCTGGGAACCACAGACAGGAGTTGCATCTCACGGGAAGGACGTTCCCAGTTGCCCTGGAAACACTATTCCCCCACGGGCCTGCACTGAAACTGTTCCCAGGGCACCTCCCCTCTATCATGGTGGAGTCAAATCAAATCATTGTCAGTTCTCAAACTTCGCCAAATGTATACAATTCACAACACCTGAGGATGCTAGTTTCCATGAATTAGAGTTGATATATTGATATTAGAGTCCTGGACTCACACACTTCCAAGGGGAGCATGGACAAAATTAAAGTCCTTGGACATTGCTGAGAGTAAGTTTATTTTCACTAACCTCTGATGATGTTTAGCATTTCTTTCCATAAAATAGGTAGGTAACAAAACACAATGAAATGAACAGTACCTTAACAATGTCATGAATATTCAAATCACAGTACCATTGTTACACGCATTTCGGAATATTACTTATACTCTTTATTACTTGAAAAATTATGCAATATATTAGACTCATTGTCAGGTCTTGTCATTTAGTGCATTTATGAACAAGTACATCTATTACAGATGCACACATTTGCCTAGAAAAATATCCTGATAACTAGATCCACTATAATTGCTTACTCTATGGTCCTTTGTATTTTACTTTTTCGCATTTCAAAACATTCTGAGAAAGTATGCATAGGTTTCACAAAACAGCCAGAGGCTTCATGGTATAAAAGCATTTAATAGTGCTGTATTGGAGTATAAATAATATGGTCTTTTCTTTTATAAACACATGTGACATGGGGTTAAACATTTTCCATTTCTTTATCTCTGATAATTCCTGCTTCCAGGCAAGAAGAACTTATAAGAGCTGGGGCTGTCTGCTAATATAACTTAAAAACATTGTAAACTATGCGAAACAACCTTTTTCAAGACAGTGGACATCCAGCAACAGAAGGTAATAATCCCTGAGAGATGGAAAATGAACAACGGGAAGCTGCAAACGCAACCTTGCTGGCCTCGGTGTGGGGTCTGAAGAGTTGGGGGTGGGAGTCTGAGAGACTGGTTAGAGTTTGCATGAGAAGAATATCAAAAACCCAAGGCCAAGGAAAGAAGCACCTGGAAAGATCTGCAGCAAAGTCCTCTGGAGCTGAGGCTGGACAGGAATGAGCTTACAAGCTACGGGGCATTGATTTCTGCCTTAGGGGTAGGGGGAAGGTTAGCTACAGACTAAACCTTGTGCTGGTCTTTCCTGTTAAAACTTGAGTTTTTTACAAACACTCAAAAGCTGAATCCAACTGGTCCCAAGCCCTTTACCTGAATTTTAGCACAAGTCTCAAGAATATCAGTAGGAATAGAAATACAGTGTCCAGTACACAAATAATAAAATTCACAATACTTTTTTCTTATGAAAAATTACCAAGCACACAAAGCAGTGGGAAAACACAAGGAGAGAAAATATCCACTAGAAAGTGACTCCAAACTGCCACAAATGATATAATCATTAGCCATCTACCCAAAGGTAGTAATTATAACTACATTTTATATGTTAAAGAAGATAAACATTAAGTGTGTTAAATAGATGCACGGTAAATACTATAGTAGTTGAATGATGCTTGAGATGAAATACAGATACGATTAATACTTCCAAGGATGGGGTAGACTTGATGCTTCAGAAGAAACATTTAGTGAGTTTGAAGACACAGAGAAAATGAAACACAGGGAGGAGGAAAATAATGAACAGAGAATAAGTGGATTGTGTAAGAACCTCAGGTGACTTGTTACGTGTATAACCGAAAGCAGAAGAAAAATCATTTGATAAAAATGTGCTCCCAGTTCTTTCACAGCTGGTGAAGACTATAAGCCCCACACTGTATATTAAAAACACTTAATGAATCACAAGCACAAAAAAGTGAAGGAAACCAAAGCATATTATAATCAAATTGCTTGAATTTTTTAGTTAAAAGAAACTGTGAAGGCAGACCGAGAAAAAAAGACACCTTAGTTACAGAAAACACAGGTGAGGATTGCAGCACATTTCTCATCTGAAATGGTGCAAGTGAGAAGACGGAGGAATAGTTTCCAGCACTAAAACAAAAAAGGGAGCAAACTTTAAAATCTGTCAAGACAGAATTCTTTTTCTCCTGTGTTAAGTCTTTTTTCAGATGCTTTGGTATTAATACGTATTTATACAAACATTTCTAAAGTCTATGGCATAAAGCAAAAGATTTGTCAGTGTATTTGAACAATATTAAATCACATTAACTTTTCTTAGTTTCCTATTTTTTCCAGCTTTATTTAAATATAATTGACAAATAAGAACTGGATACTTCAAAGTATACACTATGAGGATTTATTTGATGTAAGTATACACTGTGAAGTGATTATCACAAAGAAGCTGACACAGCCATCATCTTATATAGTTATATTTTTTGTAATAATAACATTTAAACTCTACTCTCTTAGCAAATTTCCGATACACACCACAGTAGTATTAATTACATTGCATATTAATTATACCGTGAATACAGTAGGTACACTAGATCTCCAGACTTTATTCAGTTTGCAGAGCTAACACTTTGTAGGCTCGTATCACCACCTCTCTTTGAAGATGACTGTGGGACCCTTTGCTCGCTGTCTTTGAGGGAGGCAGTTTGTTCCAACAGAAAAAAAAGAAAGTTTTAAAATTAACCATCCAAGTTTCTACCTTGAGAAACCAGAAAAAGAAGATTAAATAAAATCCAAAAATAAGTAGAAGAAACAAAATAATTCAGGTCACAAAGATATCAATAAAACTATGTAAGACATAAAGCAAATAAGAAAGCTAGTGAAACTAAAGACATTGTTTCTTTGAGAAGATCAATAAATTTTAAATTTCTCAACAGACTCATCAGGAAAACAGAGATGATACAAATTACCCACAACAAAAATTACTAGTGACATTATTTGTTATCACTGTAGACCCTACAGATATTAAAATGATAAGAATATTAGTATAACTTTATCCTGATAAATTTAAAAATGTAGATGAAATGTACAAATGTCTTTAATGATGTAAACTATCACAGGTCACTCACGGAAAATGAGTAGTTTGAATAGTTCTATATTATCAAAGAAATTAAATTGATAATTAAAAATCTTTCTAAATACAGAAAAGTCTAAAGGTCTAGATATCTTCACTCTATTCTATTAATAATTTGAGAGAAAAATAATACCAATTTTACCACCTATTGCATAAAATTGAAGAGAAGAAAATAATTCATTGTATGAGGTCAGACTCACCCTCATACCAACAGAGATTATTCAAAAACCATCTATAGCTCAAACGTTTCATGTGTAGATATGGGAAAATTTAACAATTTTTTTTTTGTACTAAGGATCAAACTCATGACTTTTCCAGGCAGGCACTTATGCTACTGGGCTAAATCCCTGGTCCATTAACAAAATTTTACCAAATCAAAGCAATTCCTCTGAAGCCTACGAATGTCCCCAAATACTTGACTCCATATTCTGTATTAATAAAAGTGATCTTGTGATTGTAGTCTGTTTATTCAACCTTCTCTACAACATCAGCCTATAACAAGGACTGCTTTTGATTTTTGTTGATTTATTTTTGCAATGCTGTGGGTTGAACCCAATGCCTTACCCTGAACTCCAACCCTAGTCCTTTTAAAATTTTAAAATTTTGACCCAGGATCTTGCTGTGTCACTGAATTGCCCAGTGTGGACCTGAATACCCCACCCACCTGCTTCAGCTCTCCAGAGTACTGGGATTATAGATATGCACCATCATGCCTAGCATGGGGACTGCCTTATATATACCACTTCTAATTCTCATTTTTTAAAAAACCTCCTGAAAGCAGATATTGTTAATATTCTTTCTATACAAGAAAAATGAAAATCAGAGAGATTAAGTCTCAAGGCCCCATTCCTGTGGAATGGATTTGATTTTAGTCTTTTATCCCAGGAATGCAAAACCCTTCCTTTAGTGAGTGTTCCAACTATCTAACTGTAACTGTGGTGTGAATTGTTAGCCCCATTCTTTAGCTCTTATCAAAACATTAACATCAGTTTCTGTTCTCTATGAAACTTTGCTCGAATCATTCTTTTATGGCATATCTCCTACCACATACAGTAGGTTAAGCTGATCTAGATTGGGCTAGGTTGCAAGACTCCCAGGGGATGCCTCAAACCCTGGGCAGCTCCGAACTATATCTACTATGATTTTACCTATACAAACTGTACATTATTATAAAGTTTGGTTTATGAATCAGGCACTAACCACGGTGATTTTGTGGCTGCTGAGCAGCTAACACTAACCAGTGTTTCATACACAGCAGCTGCTCCGTCTACACAGGTGGAACGGAGCAGAATGAAAATAAGAACCACCCAGAGTAAACGGCAAAGTCTTCAGAAAAATCAGTCAATTAAGCTTGCCTCTAGCCTCTTAGCATCTTACAGTTACAAGTAAAATAAGGACATGAAAGAGCTCACATTTTAGGGAGGAGGGTAGACATAAAAACATTAACTGACATTGGAAATAGGAGGGGTACGGAACTTTTATGAACTATTAATTTATGAACATTATATTCCTCTAGAACCAACAACCTGAGGCTGCAACCCAAGAAGAAAAAAGCGTTTCTCAGGTATAAATTGGCATTCATGTTTTATTTCAATTATACCAACTTACTTTTCTGGATGGCTCCCTCTTTGGTCTGATTGAATGAAGAGTGTTTAGACCTCACCTCACAGATTGTCTCCACTTATGATGGTGCCATTTACATTTTTTTTTAGACTTTATTATTGGGTGAAAGCAAAACAATTCAGTAGAAACTACACTTTGAGTTTTGATCTTTTCCTGGGCTCACAGTCTGGGTTATGATTCTCCCATGCAATGGTGGGCGGCCATATGATAATAAGGGGGGAAAATCCATATTCTTTTTTTAAAAAGAGGGTAAAATTAAACACAACAAAACAGAACAAAATAGGATATAAGAAAGCAATGTAAGAGATAAATTTCAAAGTTAGACGACCTGAAATCTTTACTATCTATCATATTGTCTTTTGTTTTCTTCCAAATACTTGTCCATGTCTTTGCATACAGAGAATTCACACAAAACAACATAGTATAAAACTGATACGAACAGAATGAGGAAGGTGTTTTAGGTCTTCAAAACCAGACAACAGGAAAGTCACTAACGGCTGTCATAGAGTCTCTCGTTCTCTCCAAAATAGCTGTCTATACTTTCATGTATATTGAAATTCAACAAAATAAAACAGGCAGACAGGAAGGGTTGCTTGGTTTCCCTGCGCTCCAGATCCCAGAATGGCGTGGGTCTCAGTAAATGCTGTGGGACCCAGTAAATGCTGGTGGCTCCTGTCCACAGCCTGCCATATTCACAGCTGCTCCTGGGGCGGGGGGTTGCTTCAAGCTGTTTCTTTCTAATGAACTGAACATTTCACTGCCCAAGTTTCTATGGCCAACAGACCATAGAAAGACATCTCTTTAGGCTCCTGCTTGAAACCAATAGTGTCAGGAAGCTGCTGGCCTTGATTCAGGGCCAGAAAGTCCATATTCTAAGGTGTACTACACTGCCTATTTTTTTTTTTTTTTTGGACACAGATAATTTCATAAATTCAGAAGGTGTTCAACAGTTTACAATAAAATAGGCTTTACATTTGATGATTTTGCCCAATGGTAGGCTAATGTAGGTGTTCTGAGCATGTCTGAGATAGAGTAGGTTACACTATTGTTGTCAGGTAAATTAGATGTACTAAATACATTCCAAGTATGACATATTTTCATCTTGCAATGACTTTATCAGGATGCAACCCACCTTAAAGTAAGGAGCGTCTATATAGTTTATGGGGCACATGTCTGCCTATAACAGCAAAATAGGTTTTGATAATTTGAACAACACAGTATTGTAGTAACAATATAAAATATCTGAAATGGGATAGTTTTAATCTTCTGGGTAGCAATTCCCGAGATAGTAAAGTATCTTTATTTTTCTTACGGCCAAAACATTTATGCAACACTCATAGTTCCAGGAGGAAAGGTTTATTTAGCTCACAGTTTGTAGAAGTTTTGGTTCATTATTGGCTGGCTCCAAGGCAGGGTAGCACAGCAGAGGGGCATTGCTGAGGAGAGACAGTTCATGGCAGGCAAAAGGCAGAAGGCAGCAAGGCAGCATGCTACAAGTGACAAACGATGACCCTCTTTCTGTCCCTTATAAACTGTCCAGCTATCCAACATTAGCATAGGTAGCACTCACACTCTTATGCTAGCATCACATCCTCAATCTCAGCAGACCCTAAGTCCAGTTACTCCAAAAGCCTCACCTGTGACTGCATGAGGCTTGGGAGGAGCATAGCTAGCTACAAACCTGTGGTAGATTAACTGATGGCCAACTTGTAACACCCAACTGAGTTGAATCAGCATGGTGCTAACTGTGGCTGGCCCACCCAAGAGTCATTGTCAACAACATAAAAAGAGAACTGGAAGGGAAGGTGGTGTGCTATTGATTCTCCTGGATCAACTTGTCATGTTGGTTTTCCTGATATGAACTCAGCTGTCACTGAGGATGGCTGTGGTTCTCTTTGGGAGAACTCTGGTTCCTTGCCTTGAGCGTTGTTTCCTGGCTCCAGTGCAGATCTCTCAGGTTGCTGGCATAGATCCTTTATCCCACTGACTTGATAGCTTCTACTACTTATCTAGCGTTTCCCAGTGCAGATCCTTGATACCGACTTGCATGAGACATTGTTGCCTCCTGTTGGAGCTGGGAGAACACTGCCCTGAGGAATTCAGGGCCTCAGCTGGATTCTTTGGGTCTCTAGTGTGTGGACAGATCTCCCATATCCTTTCGCAGTTGACTGCATGGGTAAATATTATAAAATAATCCTATAAATTATATGTCCTGCAATCCTTGACTTTAAATTATACCATAAAGCTACTGTGATAAAATCAGCACGGTACTGGCAAAAAAAACCAGACCCGAGTATCAGTGGAACAAATCAGAAGATCCAGATACAACTTCAAACACACTCAGCCATCTTATCCTTGACAAAGAGGCCAAACATATTCACTGGGAGAAAGATAGCCTCTTTAATAAATGGTGCTGGAAAAACAGGTTTTCCAATGCCAAAGACTAAAACTAGACCCATGTCTATAATCATGGAATAAACTAAAATAAAAATGGATCAAAGATCTAAGTATTAAAATAGAAACACTAAATCTACTGGCAGAGAAAGTAGGTAGAAATCTTGAAGATATAGATGTAGGCAGAGAGTTCATAAACAAAACCCAGGCTGCATGGGAAATACTTCAAAGAATCAACAACCGGGATCTCATTTATTGAAAAGCTTTTTCACATTAAAATAAATCACCAACAGAGTAGAAAGGCAACCCACATAGTAGAAAAAAACCTTAACCAGTTGTCCCTCAGACAAAGGACATACCTAGAACATATAAAGAGTTGAAAAAAATCAGCCCCCCCTTCAAAGACTCAACTCAAAGATGGGCATCTGAGATGAATATATACCACCTAGGGCTCTCAATTGTCTCATCTATAAAATGGGAAACAGCACATTTTTGCCCATAGGCCTGTGAGGTGTAAATGATATTAGATTGAATATGGGATTTTAGGTGTATAGATATTGTTGATGTCTGTTTATCCTTGTATTTAATGCCTTTCTTCCTACTGACAATATACAAGGAAGATTAAAAGGAAAGCATTATAATTATAGCCAGAAGTGAAAGAAATCAGGTCACTCAGTTTCAAAGATTAAACCAAAAATGGGCATCTGTGACGAATACACACTTCTCGGATGAACAAATACAAACGTCAAATAAATGTATGAAAAAACACTCAACATCAGTGGTCATACAAGAGATGCAAAATAAAACAACGCTGAAATCCCATTTCACCACAGAAAGAATGGCTATCATCAAGAAACCAACCAATAACAAATGCTGGTAGGGCTGTGGGGAAAAGGGAACCCTTCTCCTTCACTGTTGGTGGGAGAGCAGACTGGTGCAACCACTATAGAAATCAGTATGGCAATTCCTCAAAAAACTAAAATTATTGGTCCCATTTGGCCCAGCTATGCCCTTCCTGGGTATCTTCCCAGAAGAATTAGAAACAGCATACCACAGTGATATATGTGCGCCCATGTTTACAGCAATACAATTTGTAATAGCTAAATCTTGGAAACAGCCAGCACATCAGCTGAGGAATGGATAAAAAAGATGTGGTCTTTTTCATACAATTGAATACTATTCATCCACAAAGAGGGATAAACTTGAGAACTTTATAGGCAAATGGATGCAACTTGAGACCATGCTTATAAGTGAAATAAATCAGAATCACATGTGTAAACATTGTATTATCTCCATGCTATGAGAAACTCAAAGAGTAAAGAAGGTCCAAAATGTACAATACATATTGTGAAGTGGAAAAAATTGTTCAAAAGGAGAAAGGAAGTAGGATGGGGGGAAGGGGAGAGGAGGGAAAGGAAGAAGAAAAAACAAAATACAAATAGATTTACTTATAGTTTCTCTTGGTTCATTGAAAAGAAAGCTTTGTGCTAATATCATTTGGAGAATATTTTATGCCATATCTCAAACTCTGATTAGCTACTATAAAGAAAACAATACTCAATGTATTAACTATTGATAATCATCTATTATTTTGTTATGAAATATTGTCTTACTTTTTTCCTGTAATGTAATATAAAAAAGTATGAGTCTTGTATTAAATATATCCCCTTGCAAACCCAAACTACAAGGCCATGACATTGTGGAAAAAATATCACCATGGTAAAGTAATTTTTACTTGGAAAAAAACGGAAGGAAAATAGAAGGAACCAGAAACTCCAAGTCCTTTCTGCTTTTTGTTTTCCATGCTGTGCCAGAAAGATATGTCTATGTTTTACACTCATCAGAAATTTTCAAATATTTTCACATACTTTCAGATATCAGTGGATACATTACAGACAGGAAGGCTGAATGCCCCAAATTTGCACGTACAGAATAATCATCTACTATTATTAGTCAAAATACTATCTGCTAAACATGTAGTTCTATTTCTGGTCATAACTATGTACACATATGTATCTATCCTTGCACCTGAACTGCCAGAATATCAGACATAATGGGTAAAGCAATGGTATTCAGGTATCTCCAACAGGCAGCCTGGGACTATGGCTCTTGTGAGAAGAGAAACAAATTAGCTGAGCCCATAGATTGCTCTAGTTTGCAAGTTGGAGGCAAGTTTCTCTGGTGCACAAGGATAGCAAATCTATACAGGGCCCGGGGTCATAGGTTGAGAGATAAAGACATCTAGAATTTCCAGAGTTGAATATTGAAGAGAAGAAAATTTCAGACAGAAAAAGTCCTAGAGAAATATAAAGAGGTGTACTTGAGTCTTTGGCTAAGTATTCATTTGTACATGTTGGAAAGAACCACTCAAAACCAGATAAGGAATCACTAGAAAGCAGTTATTATGAACTAGATGTTTGTATTGTTCCAAAATTCATATGTTGAAGCCCTAACCTCCAATGTGGATGTATTTGGAGTAAGGGAGTGTGTTTGGAAGTAAAGTTAAATCAAATCTAAGTATGGGGCCCCAGTCTCATATGATTAGTGTCCTCACAAGGAAGAAGAAAGAGAGTTCCCATGCTCTGGGCACACACCAAGGAAAGGCTTTGTGAAGACAAAGAATACAGCTATCTTTAAGCCAGGAAGAGAGCCTTCTCCAGAAACAGCTCCGTCAGAACTGTATCCGGGATTATCAGCCTCCAGAACTGTGAGAAATACATTTCTGCTATTTAAGCCACTCAGCCTGTGGCATTTTGTTACAGAAGCAACAAGTAGACTAATACTGCTGTATTCTGAACAATTACTCCAGATAATACAGTGCCGGAAGGAGTTCACATTCCCTCCAACCAACCGCGGAAAAACCTGCTAACACACAGAACACTGGGCAGGAGTGGAGCTTCTATACCTCAAAACACCGCACTCCTCATAACAAGCTTAGAAAATTTGAAAGGATCAACATGGTCCCGAATAATTTAACTGTGTAGCAAGACAAAGGTTAACCTGCTCTAAACAATACAATGAAATTCAGCATCAGGCAACATAAAATTCAAAATGTGCAGCATCAAAATAAAAAGTATAAATTAGAAGCACCATGAAAATACGTTGCATAACCAGAAGAAAATTAATTCGATGAAAACAGATCTTAGGTTGACAGAGGTGAATAAATTATTAGAAAAGGACATTAAAAGGCATTATAAATATGTTGAGTGTCAAGAAGATGGGGGGGGGGCTGGGGATTTAGCTCAGCAGCATAAGCACCTGCCTTGCAAGCTGGTGGTTGTGAGTTCAATCCCCGGTACCGATTTGAAAAAAAAAAGAAGATAGAGCAAAACTGTTGCAGAGAGAACTGAAGGATATAAAATGATCCAAACTGACCTTCTAGAGGTTAAAAGAATATATCGTAAGTAGAAAAGAATTATAGAATGTGTGTATGTATGTGTCTGTGTATGTCTGTATGTGCCTGTGTATGGAATTAAGAAAAAGTGAAACACAGCAGGAAAACAGATCGGTAGACTTGGAGACATGGTAACAGAAGTGATCCAAAAACAGTTTCCGAAAGAAAAGTGTCTGGCCAGGTGCGGTGTCTGCCTGTTATCCCAGCACTCAGAAGGCCGAGGCAAGAGGATGGCTGAACTCCATAGCAAAACCTTTCTCAAGCAAAACAAAAACAAAAGAAAAATGTCTGAAATAAAATTGGACATAACCTTACTGAGTTGTTTTGGCACATAGTCTGATCAGCATGTTGTTAGTGTTCCAGAAAACTGAAGGAAGCAGGCAAAAAATTGAAAAAATAATGATCAAATATGTTTCCAAATTTGACGAAGACTAAAAAATCGTGATAGAAGTTGAACAAACCACACGTGAAATAAACTTAATGAAAACTACCCCAAGGGACATCATAATCGCATTGCTCAAAGCCAATGATAGAAAAAAAGGCTGCTAGAAGAGGAAAAGGAAAAACCTGACCATACACAGAGAAACAGTGCTAAGAAGGAAAGCAAAGTTTAAGTCACAAACTATGTAGCCTGCTGGAAATTGGGGCAACAGTACCAAATAAAAATCGTGACCATGTAGAATTTTATACCCAGGGGGAGGATTTTTCAAAACACGAAGAAAAAAAAATGAAAAAGGTAAGAAAGTGTATTCCCAGTAGACCTGCACCATATGAAAGGTTAAACCAAGTTCTTCTGGAAACAGAAAGTGATAGCAGAAGGAACTAGGTTTCTGCAGGGAAGAGAAGGGCAAATAACAATATGTAAAGAGAAAAGAAAGGAAAGGAAAGAGAAAAGAAGAGACTGAGAGTCTGCTCTGTAGGCGCACCATGAATCTGTCTCCAGGGGGTAGGCTGATGGATCCATGGCTCCTCATGCAAGGCTGAGCTCTGGCCACCACCAGGACACCTGTTAGCAGGCAAGGAAACCTAGGGTCTGAGAGTCTGCCTCAAAGGCTGAGAGGAGCCGTGGCCCTGGTTGTGGATGTCAGTTGAAAACTACAAGCCATTGCTGCTGGGAGTTCTGCTGTCTGCTCCTGACTTCTCCAAGGCCATTTCACCCCCAGTGCTAGGGGAAGTAATGGGAGCCGTGGTGGCCACCGTGTCTCCATGTGGGGCAACAGGCAGAGGCTGTGGACATAACCTGAGTGTCCATCCCTCTGCCCAGTCCTTGCGGGTGCCTTATCCGCCTCCTTCTAGTTCTCCCAGGGAGAACCGAAACAATTAAATAAGAGAAAAAGCAAGGTGCAGAATGGTGCATTTAATACAATACCTTTAATGTGACAAAGAAGGGGAAATAAAAACACACATGCATGCTCACATGCATACGTTATTGCTTAATTTGCAAATAGAAACATGGAAGTTAATAAAATGATTACCAAAGAGAGGTGGATGAAAGTGCGTTAAGACTACCAGTGGCAAAATTTCCTCGCACTTTCAATAACGTTGAGCTTTGATTTATGTAACTGTTTTATGTATTCAAAACTATTACTTATGTATTCAAAACTATTTATGTATTCAAAACTATTACTTACATGGGAAAGACATTGATAGAAGGAGGAATGCATGCTGAACACAAGCTAATGAGCACCATAGCAAGCTGGTGACCTATTAATACAGAGAAAATATTGTATTCAAGTAACAAATTTATAGTGGCCTGATTATATCCTTGGAGGTGACTTAATAGTTTGTGTTAGTCCCACTAATGCTGTAAAAGAGAAAAAGCAACAAAATTACAGCACAGTAATGCACATAGTGGAAAAGTTCTTGACAGAAATCCTATTCTGCTCCGTCTGTTCCTTCGTAGACAAAGAACTTCCTTTAAATTCTGAATTTCTTGTGTAAACTAAAAGCTTAACAATAAGAAGAAATCTTTGTAATGACCATTTCCTAAAGAGAGGAAATCTAATAACATAATGCCAATTAATATTGAAGATGATAATTTAATTAATTTAAAGAGCTGACTGGCACAGTTTGGGGGGCTGTTCCAATGCAGCTGTTCCTATGGTGAGTAAAAACGAAGCTGTTTAACTTACCTAATTTTTGCTATGAAACTAGAGAATTTCCAGGGAGACTTAAGAGGAGGGTTCAATTTTCAACATTGAGTATTTGTAGTATCTGGGTTATAATTTCATGTGAAGAGGCTGAGGAATATGATTTCACTAGATTAGTAGGTAAAAGTAATAGTAATCAGAAAAAAACTAATGATGTGGGAAATAAATATTTATGTGCTAGATATTGCCACAGTCTATAGATATTTGGTGAATGAAAACAAAGAGGGCTTTGGAAAATACTAAATAATATCTGTCAAGCATTCCTATGTGCCATAGACATCACTTAATTACGTGATAGTTTGCTTATAGTTAGATCAAAATGACTAGGAGTTTTTGAACTTTGGCATTCACCATTGCCAGACATGCTTGTTATTTTCCAAAATTTTGAGTAAACTTAGTTATTATAGCAAAAAGGAATGTTTCTGATTTTTGAAAGATATTTGACTTGCAGAAATACAAACAATATATTGTGGGTTTTATGACATATAGAAGTAAAGATCTGATGACTAACATAAAAATGGGAGAGTATAAATGAATTTATACTTTCATAATTTACTTATACTGTATAGTATATAATATTTAAAATGAGATGAAGATAATTTTAATAATCATAACTATATATGTAAAATACATACATATTTACAGATAATCCACACATGCACACATGTTGCATATATACATACATACCCATATACAAGAAATCCTACAGCAATCACTGAAAAAACAGAACTCTACTATATTGATGATTACGTTAAATTTGGATGATTTATAAAAGAAGACAGGGATTATTAAACAAAAGAACAAGTATATACTGCTTATATGATACCCACTTTAAATATAAAGTCACATATACATTAGAAGAATAGAAAACAATAGATGTGCAGAAAAGAGCTCACAGAGAAGGCTTTAGGTAGCCATCCTTAGGCCTTCTTGCAAGGCTGGCCTTCAGCTGTAAGTAAGAACTTGGATCTGGGGAGGGTTAGCACCATTTTCAAAGCTGACAGTGGCTGCCTGAGCCTAAACAACCAGTGCACTTTACGTGAACAACTGACTACAATCTCAGAACTTGCAATTTTGATACCCGCTAGGCAGAGTGCTATTGGGACAACCAGGGCCCCAACAACACATAAAACTTTGGATGCTGAGTCTTTAATGAACTTCTGTGGCACACATTTCCTGTGTACTGTGCAACTTGTTGGTCCTGTGAGTCCTCTTAGGGAATCCTTGGAATTGGGAGTTGTCTGGGGGGATGCAACATGGAAACGCTAATTGAAAGGTGGAAAAACTGTCTTAGCATCAAATCACCAGGAATAAAGGGGTACGTTTCATAATGATCAAAGGGTCAAGTCATCCAGAGGACATGACAATTTCAAACATGTATGCAACTACTAACAGAACTTGACACATGAAGCAAAAATTGAAAAAATTAAAATATAAGAAGAGGAATTCACAAAGGAGACTAGAAACTACTCAGAATCCATGAAAGTAAAATACCACATGTTAAAATATTTAGCTAAGCCAGTGTTTATGAGGAAACTAATAATATCAGGTATTTATATTAGGGAAAAGGTTGATATGGTATCAAGTAATTCAATCAAGAAAAAAAGAGAATTCCAGTAAATGCTAGGGAAAAAATTGGCTATCCATATACACATTTCATAATGGAACCAAACAGGTATAGGATTATGTGTGCTTTTTATGATTCTTCTATAATTTCACAATTTCTAATTTTTCAAAACCAAGAGCACAGTACTTTTCATCACTTACAAAAAGTTGTAACAAAAAGTTCTCAGCCAGATGGCATGGTGTAGCAAAATCTGGTCATTTGAGAGTAACACAGTGGCAAAAAATTATTTATAAGACAACGTGTGATCTAAAATTCCATGATACCCTGCTATCTAGTATCAGGCTACAACTCAGAGCCAATGAGGCACGGTTTCCATCACTGGGTACCACCTGCCTCTCTGGAGCTGGTGGCTCTGCAGATCCTACCCAACACCAACCACTCTGCCTCTCTCCCTCCCTTAGGAGCCATCCTGAGGCCTTCTTGCAAGGCTGCAAAATTGTCAATAGGTTATTCCTCTGCCTCACTCCCTGTCCTTATCGGATATCTTTAAATATTTGGGAAACATTTTCTAAATTGAAAAACTATGAAATATATGAAAGATTCTCCAGCATTATAGTATGAAAAATATTATACACAGATTATGTGTGCCAGATATCTTTTTAACAGTAGATTATATTTATTGAGAGAAAGAAAGCTTCTGTCCAAGAGAGAGACAGAAGGGGTCCCGAGTGGGTTGATCAGGACCCTGCCTTTTCTAGGAATTGGAGATAACTTGACTCATTATTACAGATTTTTTTTTTCAAAAAATTTTAAGGTAAAAGCAACATGACCCTGGTATGTCCTGGGTTTCCCCACCACCACTACCACCAGAAATGCTCTTTTCCCCTTCACCCAGATAATCTCTTTCCATCCTTTAAAATTCAGCAGAACCAACACTACCTCAGGAAAGTTTGTCTTCACTTTCCAGACCTGATTTGGGCCAGTTAGATGTGCATATGTCCTGGTCCTCCCCAGTACTGCAGGAGGCAGCTGTAACTTGACCACGTCTACCTGTCTCCCCAAAATGTATGTTCCTTGGGGTGAGGATTATGTCTGATTGCTCACCTGGGCATCCCTACTCTCTTCTTCCATGCTTGACACATAACGGGAGTTTAACTTGTATCTGTTGAATGGGTAGGTGAATTTTTCATCAAAACCAGGGTGTTGACTTCAAACCATGGTTCTAGCATTATGAATGAGCTGTGTGTGATGCAGCAATATATACATTTAATGCTGAGTGGCTTTTGTGAGTCAATTGTGTGCTAGTTACAAATCCATGTGCACTGATGATGCCAAGTGTATGTTGCCAACATTCAGCTTTGCCACGTCCACTTTCTGCATGGGTTCTCCTCTTTATTGAACATCTCTGCTCTCTCTCTTATACCTCCTTAAACTTGCTCTCAGTGTTCTGAATTTGTCTTAACGTTTTTCCTGCTGGACTCATCCACAATTCCTGGAGACCAGAGAATGCCTTTGTTTCCTCATATGTCTGCTATGTATTCAACACAATAGATAGTGTTTGAGTCTGGGTGGTTGATTGCCATTAACTTATCTATACAATATTCCAATACATAGTGGAATATCCGAGTTTCTAAAGCAAATAAAAATAACTCGATTATTGTAATTGCACCAAAAAAAATTGACTTCATCTGAGGTGGTTATTCCTAATCTTTGAAGACTGTAGTCTCCTTGTATAAGGAGAAAAGCTCTCTACTTCATGTAAAATATACATTCATAATTCACAGACTCAATAGCCTTGAGCTAAGGTTTATATTGAGCAGAATGTCTAGAATGTGGTATAAAATACATTTGTTTAATCCAAGCCAACAATACTTGTGATTTGTTATGACTTTGCATATATGAGATACAATGTAGATACTGCCTACAGTGACCATTGCTGTAGTTGAGTAATTTAGAAAATTAAAAGAATAATTTTGGAAAAAGAAATTAACATCAGGTCCTAATATATGACTGTATTGTGCTGGGTCCCATATTTACATGATTACATTTCATGACACATCTGCCCTGGAGACAGTTTATCTTGTCTCTATTTCCAGGATTGGGGAAATTGAGGCTCAGAGGGCTAAACAAGTAGCCTTAATTCAGTTATTCCGGAATGGACCCAGGATTCACACCCCAGTCTGTCCAGCATGTCAGCCCCAGAAGGCTCTGTCATATCACGTGCCTCTCAGACCCTGCCCGACTTTGTACATAGTTACAGCTGCACGAATCGCCCTTTAGATTGTTAAGTAGAAGTTTTACTCATGAGTGTGGTAGTGTAACTGTCACTTTGAACCATTAACTTTTTAAGCACGGGGGACTGAACCCAGGGTCTTCCACATGCTACATAAGGCCTCTACCATTGAGCTACATCCCCAACATACAGCAGTGATAAAAAATTTTGAGGACACATTGAATTAAAAAGTGTTGCTGGGTGTTTAAAAAATGAGCATTTTCACGACAAGAATAAGGTTTTTAAGATCTTAGAATAAACATAAGAAACATCTTATTTCTTTTGCCGTTCATCTCAGACAAGGCTATAAAATTCAAAATTCAAATATTGAATATTCTACTGTAATATTACATTATTATTTTTTGCATCATTAAAAAAGAACAAGTAATACCACAATTCTAATCCCTATTAGAACTAATGATTTCCTTTACATAAAAATTTTTGTCTAAGATACTGCAACAAAACATGAACATAACATGCCCTTATACATAATTTCAAAATAACTAATACAATGTGTTGATTGTAATATAAAGTAGAAAGCAAGAAGAAATTAATTTACAGTGCAATAATGTGAATTTCAATTTGTACTTATTGAGGCATGTCTAGACAGGAAGAAGAAATAAGCTAAATCAGTTCTTTGCAGCAATATACAAAATCACACTTACAAATATAGGCCAAACCAGAAGTGTTACATAGAAGATTCAAACACCATGAGAAGGGTTGCTAATGAAGATATAATTCTTTTTTTCTGAAAACATCAACAACTCTCAGAGGAGTTCCGAACACAATGCAATACAGTCTTTTCTAAATTTATATGAATGTTGCTTTCCTGGAAAATTCAATGCATACTAAATCTGTGCAAATGTTACTTTCTGTGTATATGTAAAACAGAGAACCGTAAATGCAGATAATTACAAACAGATTTTCCCCCTATACAGCTTCCGGTAGGTTATTTTAAAGTTGTGTTGGATGTAGAATTATTGTTTGCCTTGCCGAACTATTCCCTGGACATGATTTAGGGTTTCTTGTTCCACTCAATGCTGGTTCTGTCTGCGACAGTTAAACAAAGCCATAACCACACCCCATCCCCACACACCAAATGGCACAAACCCCCAGTGCTAACACTAATCTAGTATATGCCAGGTACTGTAAGTTACTTACAAATATCAGTTAATAATTATTAATACTTCCTATTTGACAAACATTATCACATCCTCTCTAGATATCAGACATGGCTCAATGCTCTGGATATATAGTTGTAAAGAAAATCATCAGTGGTTCCAGATCTACCACAGGAGACAGATGATGAGCATAAACAAATGAATATATGATGAAAAACTGTGAAAATGTGCCATGAAGAAAAGACTTGGTTACTGTGCAGTCGAGTAACAGTTGAATCTAAAAGAAGGGTCTCAGGAAACTCTCTTTGAGCTGATTGATTTAAATCCAATATGAAGGACACAAAGGAAGCTGCTGGATGAAATTAGTCTACACTTTTGCCTGAAGAAGAAAACAAAACCTGGAGAAGTAACAAACCCAGGTCACACCATCTCTAACGAGATGAACCTGACTGAACTGGAGTTTCTATAGTTCCAAAACCTATTAGCCTTCCAGATAAAAAATGCAGAGATAATTTTCTCAAAGAAGATAAATTAAACGACTAATATTATTGGTCACTAGGGAAATGCAAATCAAAACCACAAGGAGATACTCCTTAGGCGAGAATGGCTACAAGTGTGGCTGAAGATATGTGTGGAGAAATAGGGACACCGGGCCGTTTCTGCAAAATGGTTTAGCGATGAGTCCTCAAAAAGTTAAACGTGGGATTATTAAATGGGCCAGCATTGCCATTTCTATATATATGGCCCTGAATTGAAAGTAGCTGTTCAAATCCTTTTTTTTTTTACTGGTACCAGGGATCGAACTCACGACCACCTGCTTGCAAGGAAGGCACTTATGTCGCTGAACTAAATCCCCAGCCCCTGTTCAAATCCTTTTACATGAATATTCATAGCAGTGCTATGCTCAATAATCAAAAGGTAGGAAAACCTAAATATCCATCAACAGATAGACAAATGAGCAAACTGTAATAAGTAATAAAATGGATTACTATTTAAAAAATGGAGTACTATTCGGCAATAAAAAGGAATAAAATTTAGAGACATGTTGCAATACCGACGACTCTTTGAAAGGTGAGCTAACTGACAGAAGGCAGACACGAAAGATCGTATAATGTATGCTTTCATCTACATGAAATATGTAGACTAGGCAAATCTCTAGAAAGAGAAAGAGGATAGGTGGTTTCCGGGGCAGGGGGGTGACAGGAGAGTGGGGGAGGAGCTGTTTAACGGGTATGTAGTTTTTACTTTGGAATGATGGAAATGTTTTGAAACTAGGCAGAAGTGTTAGTTGTACAATATTTTGACTGTATTAAATGTCACCGAGTTGTTCAAATTGGTTAATTTTGTGCTTTGTGAATTTTTATCATTTTTAATGGATAGATGAATCCTCTTGCATTTTTAGGCTCATATTCATCTGCTTTGGAAAAGCCCTGATTTGTTTATATATATATTTTTTCTGGTGCAAAGCTGTATCGCTGGGTAGCGTATGTTACTCAGCAGACATTTTCTCGTGAGAAAAACAACCGGAGTGAAGGAGAAACCGCACTTCATAACCTGGGGCCTCTGTGAGCATCGCTGACCGTTGCCAGCTCGGAACAGAATCTGATGCTGGGAGTCCTGCTTGTAGGCGTAGTGGGCAGACAGACAAAGCAGCAATGCAGATGTGTTTGTGGGACCTCCTAGGGGACAGAGCACTGGTGGGGAGAAGGATCGAGCTGCACAGAGGGAAGGAACCTCAGAGGCGGTGTGGATGAACAGGGAGACCACTCCTTGGGGCTGGCTGGGGAGAAACCTTGGAATGGATCTGAGAGAAGCTGTCTGCGGACTTCGCTGGGTGTGACTCGCAAGACCCACCCTGGGGAAATACTGAAGTAAAACTCTGTATTACTTATACAGGTTTGCAGGGCTGGGCTTATATCCTTGCAGATATAACGGAATGTGTAAGGACACAGGTAACAATGGACATGCAGAGGATTCAACACCTCCAGTTTCTCCTGTGGAGGTAAACGCTGTGTTAGTGCAAAGGGAGAAGGAGACAGGCGGAGAGGGCTTGGGCAGTGGACAAACCATTCCCACTGGTGGGGACACAGCTGAGACCAGGATGCTAGCCAGTCCCTGTTTTCTAGGCCAGGGTATACTGTAAACATCAGAAACCACACTAGCTATTTTGAGCAGAAAGGGATTTAATACAAGAGACTGGAGGATTGCATATTTGAGCCCATCCCAGCAGGACCCTGTCTCAAAATGAAAATGAAGGAACCAGGATGTAACTCAGGGCAAAGACCCTGGGTTCAATTCCAGTGCATGCATGTGTCCACATACACATGCACACATGCACATATGCACACACACACACACAAACACACACACACACACACACACACACACACACACACACACACACACACGCACACACCAAAAAAGAAATAAAAGCAATGGGCTAACATGGTGGCACATGTCTCTAACCTCCGTCCTTGGGAGCCTAAAGCAGAAGAGGATGATCGTGAGTTCAAGGACTGCCTGAACTATACAGTGAGACACTGTCTCAAAAAGCAAGACGTAAAACAGCAGTAGAAGGTTCCAGACACAGGTCTGAAGATGGCCTTGAGGCTCCAAGGATGTGCCTGGTTTGAGAGAGCTGCCCTCACAGGGCTAAGGGGAACCTAGAGGCTGCCCTGGACACCCGGCTGTAGGACCCTTCTTTCTCTTGTGCTCCAGGGAAGGGAAGCATCCAAGTCAAGCCATGATTTCTAACTCTACCAGCAAACAGTGAGTGCTCTGTATCCTGCCCCTGGAGGGCAAGATTGAAAACGGCTTGGTGAGGCTGCAGTGCACCCTAGCACAGCCTCAGTGGCATCAGTCTGTGGAAGCAACGTAAGTGTGGTCCATGCCTTTCTTGTGCCTTCCCAGCTTTGTGCAAGGGGACTCAGTAGGAGTGGAATGGAATCATACCCAAAAGCTGAGCTGCAAGGTATCCCCCGAAAAGCAGGTATCTGCGTTCCAACCTCACCGTACACAAAGGCCCTCTGCAGAGGGTAAATGGACAATGGATCAACCCACTGTATCTTTTTCCCCCAGCTTCTCACTAGATCTTTTCTTAATCTTCAAAGTTTTACAATGTGAGAGCACAGGAAAGTTTGAAGTACAGAAGCTCTAACTCTTGTCTTTCGTGTCCTACAAACTGCAGATCCCAAATGAAGGGAGTCAGTAAGGCACTGATTTTTCACTGAATTTCATTTGGATCGAAGATGATCTGAGAATTTTGGATGGGAAAAGAAATTATTTTCTCCTCATATGAAAGCTGAGGAAAGAAAAGCTCAGAGAAATCCAAGCCCTTGGTTGTTCATATTCTGAATTAAGCATTCAGACAGAAAATAATCCCTTCATAGAAAAGTAGTGCTATTCTAGGAGGAAGCTCCTAAAATCATATTTTCATAGGGTTTTGAAAGAGCTCATGGGCTACTGAGTCAGACGTGCATCTGAGCAGTCTTTTTATGCTTGGGGCAAGTTCCAAGTGCCCCTCCAATTTGCCCCCCTAATTTGCCAAACCATGGAACAACAAGCCTGCAATTAGAGTTGTATTTTTAAATCACCCAAGTTTTATGTGGCACTTTTTCCCCCTCTGCACAGTCTCGCCAAAATGATGTTATTTTCAGAGGAAATACAAAGAGTGGGCTTAAAATTACCAGTCACATTGTAAGTCAGGAAAAGGAAGTGGGTTCTCTGGGGCACCCTCCGGGCTGGACTCCACACAGCTGTCCCAACCTCATGACACAACAACGGTCAGCACCTGGAGGAGCCATGGCCTTCCCCAAAATGGGAAGGCTCCTGCTTTCAATTTTTCTGTGCAGACTCATGTGTTACCTGCTCTACTGGCCATGTGTGCGTGGGTGGCTGCCTCGGGCTGAGGTGGATGAGAAGGAAGTTTTGGGGCTCAACTCCATGTTACTTAAATGTCAGTGTGTTCTTAATGCCTCCATGGTGAAATGTCCTTGTCCATCCCCCACCGGGGGGCTCACGACATTTCATTTGTTCTAGAAATGACAGAAGACAGGTCCCTCTGGGATTCACACGCCTCTGCTGGGATTTTCACACCACTTACCATGTTAACATGAAGCAACAGCTGGGTGGAAGGGAGCTGATAAAAATAGCAACATCGCTCTGCAAGCAGGCTGCATGGAAAAGAAGGGGTGACGAGTATTTAGTGCAGGGTGGCACCCAGTTCTTTTTTATGAGTCCAGAATAACATTATCTCAGGATACCAATTTTTTCAGAAAGATCAAGTAACTTTCTTTTTGGATCTAAGTGTCAACTAGAAGAATGGGGATGGGCCAGCCAGGTCCTGCCCTGCCTCTGTGCCCACGTGTGGGCCTCTGCTTCGCCTGATTGTGAGCTGCTAGATTAAGCAGCTGGGCAGAGCAGCCCCTAAGCGAAGAGCTCTGCCAACTTCGGGAACTTGATTTTTAAGGTTGCTGCAGAAACCTCCTGCTGTTACCCTATCTTTCCATTCACTAAAGTGCAGCTTGCAATTGAACATTCTGACATAACATAGCTGAGATTTTTGGCAGTTCTGTTAACCATATTCAAGAGTTTTCTTCAGACGATGTTAAATTTTCATATCCGTGTGAGTGCTTGCCACCTTCCTTTAATAGCTTGAAAAAACAAGCTTCTTTCAGAACATCATTGTTCTAGTATTTCCCCAGCACACTTACTCCTTTTAGAAGTGTGTTAGGTGTGTGTATATTTATAGAGTTCTGGTATACATAGGTGGGTTAGCATTTGACATCTTGTAAAACGTCGACCCTCTGAATAGGTCTTAGAGAAAAGTTAGTAGAAGTCTAGTATTTTTTTCATAAGATCATATTTTTCTCCTCCTCAATGATTTAGTCATTTCACCACAAAATTGTATTTTGTCAAAAAAGGGGTATATTCACTCACTCTTGGCCTTGGGGTTTGAAAATAGTCTTTTACATTTCTAAGGCAAAATGTGTAGAAAAATTCAAATGGAGAGGTGATAAAATGAAGGTTTCCTTCCTTTCTACATAGTGGAAAATGCAGTCTTACTGTATACATTTATCATAATAACCTTTTTAGACAGAAAATTAATTGGTTTGGCATTCTAGCTATTTAGACAACTGTAAATGTTTAAAAACCCATTCTCATTAAAATGCAAAGTAATAAAGTGCAAAATGCAATGGAAAGCCAAAATGAATTCATACTTTTTAAGTGCCCACACAAATGGGAAGTTTGTGCTCCTCTTGGACAGGGGGTGGTTTGGTAAGTTCTCCAATTTGAATGAAGCGGTTGTTTGCAGCCTGAGTTATAGCAGCAGGATGACTGCTCCCCCAAACTTTATAAAGTATTGTGTAATACTACCCAATGTGGTTAACTGGGATTTTAACCCAAGTTACAACATGACTGAACCCACTGAGTTCCACTTACATTGGAAAACTGAGATCTGGCTGTGGTCCTGCTCCCGTTTGGTCCCTCTGCGCAAACACACAAGGACATTAAGGGCTAACTCCATCTTGAATTCACACCTTGAACCTCACTGTGTCACAGCTGAGTGAAGCAATGCGAAGAGAAATTAAGGAACCTGTCTGAGCTGATGGAGCTGAATGGGACTTGAGTTCCTGGCTCACTGGGTGACATGATAGCCAGACCTACAAGCCTGCATCTGTCACCTGCACATTTTGGGCCCCGAACTTTTGGATTGTGTCTACTATCTTAGTGTGAATTAAAATTAAATGTGATGGTTTTTTTTTGGACTCCTTTCCCTGAACATGTGCACCAGAGAGAAAAGAAAAGACCCCAGATGGGTTTCTGGAATATGATTTCTCCAACAAATGATTTTATAAATGTATCAGGCCCAACTTGCTTGGTTGGCCAGATGCTAAATTTGTATCACAGAAGTTTGGGCAGCTTCTGAGGAAATGGTGCTGCTTCCTGTGAGCACTTTTCAGGTCCGCTGTGGCTTTTGCCCTTCCACCCGCTGCAGCACATCTGGCCAGAGTGTGTGCTTTAGGCAGATAGGCCAGGGCCAGCCAGCCCGGCAGCCCAGCCTCAGAGAGCAGGGTATGTGTGGACTCTGACTTCCTGCGGGAAGTTTAAACCAACAGTCAAAGGCACATAACACTCAGAGGCCTGCTGGGCAAAAAATTACAGGGAAAAAGAAGGGAATTATGGGAGATATAGGGATGGAGAGACTGAGAGGGCTGGGACTTGGGGACAGAGGAAGGAGAAGAAGGATGTGATAATAAGATCATGTGTGTGCAGGAAAAGGTCAGTGACCATTAACTGGCACCGAGGGGCAAACCTTATCCTGTCCAGGAAATTCGGGGACCCTTGTCCATGTCTTTGTTTCACAGCATCTCTCTGACTGCTGGCATGAAGGGAGTCTTAACAGCACAATTTTTAGCTAAAATAATAGAAATGTATGGCAGAAAACAGGTGAGTACTAGCCGTCATGGCAAGTGGAGTCCAGAACATCCAGAGGCAGACCGTCTGTGGACTGATCTCTGCAGCTTTTCCTCTTCTCCACAGCACCTTTTTTTGTGGGTTGGCTTCATGGTCTCAGCTCACTCCTCAGTGAGGCAAGAGATGCGCTCACCCATGCTTCTCCATGCCAGCATCCCGGCCTCAGAGGGGACACTGCTCTCTTCCTTAACCACTGCCTACACTTTGCAAAGTCTTAGCAAAGCTAGATCACATGATGAGCCTCTGGCTGCAACCCCTGCAGCAGAGGCAGCAGAGGTCCTACGATTGGCACAGAGGTAGTCATGGGCCCACTGTTGTTGAAGTACTATGATTTGTCTGGCTTTTGCTGTGGGCCACGGCGGAAGAGACGCACAATCTTTTGAGACCATCAGCAGTGCCAGGCAGAGGAAAATGACAGTCTCGATATGTCTTATTGCCCACTAGTTTTTGTCCCATTCTGGCAATGGCTCAATTCATCAGGAGTCAACTGAGAAGTCCCAGGCTGTCCTGGTAGATGGGCCATATCAGGGTCTTAGAAGGCAGACAGTTTCATCTACTATGTTAAATTGTGTAATTTATTTGCTTTGCTTTAAATTGCAACATTTAATTTCATTTGAAGTTTCAAATACGATTGAAGACCACTTACAAAATTTACATTATCCAAATGAGGCATGGACTAAACATGTTTGAGAAACAGCATAAGGGCGGAGCATCTCTGATGGCTTGCCAGTAACAACATCCGTTTTTGTTTGGACAGAGGTTGACTGGGTCTCTGGCTTTCTGTGGGTGAATAGAGGAAGTGGTCCAAAATGGGAAGCCGCATTCAGAGTGAGCAGAGGAAGAAAGGAAGTGCCCATGTACCAAGCTTCTGCTGGGCATGGTGCACTTTGTATATACTTTCTCAAAGTGACCCCTTTTCATCCTCCTGGCATCCACTGAGTGGCAGCTACCTAGGCGATTTGTCAGAGATGCGCCTCCCTAAGATGAGTTTCTTAGCAACTTGCTTAGAGCCCCAAGATGCTTTCAGGTTTGCCTTGCGGATAGCACTGCATTGTGTGTGTGTCAAAGCGCAGAGGATTAATGAGATGGTTTTGGCAAAGCCAGGAGGTGATGGAGACACTCTTTTGTCTTCTGAAACCTTATTAGGATACCGAAGGGTTCTTTCAATCCGGCATCTGTTAGGCTTTTAAATCCGAGCTGCAGCCTTAAAACTGACCAGCCTGCTTCCATTTCCTGCCTGGAGCCAGCACTTAGCAGAAAGCGGCGGGGGGTAAGTGGAGGGTGGGTGACCACAGGCAAGACACTGCTGGGGCCACACCACCCTCACTGTGAGATGGAGGTGACAATGCTAACCTGCTGGGGGGTTGGTGAGGAGCAGAGGAGGACCAGGCAGTGCTTCTGGCACAGCGCCGGATGGGCGCATGGGATGTGCCGGATGAAAACGTGCAGCTAGTGTTTCAAAGGGAGCAGAAACGTCTGCCAACTTATTTTTATTTTATTTATTTATTTCTATCCCGAGCTTGGAGGCCTCGCTTTGCTCAGCTTTCTGGATGCCAGCCAGGCTAAATTAACACTCTTATCTCCTGGCCCCTGCAGCTGGCAGCCTCCCCATAGGTCCCTGCAACATTCTCTCTAGACTCAGCAGTGTGTGCTGGGAAGCCATCCTGGGTCATCCGGGCTGCCCTCTGCTCTGGGCTCTTTCACCTAGTGTAGGTGACAGCCCCGCCTCCACCCAACTCCCCCCTCCTCCCCCTGCTGTCTTTTGGGCCACTGAGCTCATGCTTTTCTGCAGGCAAAAGGCAGAGGATGCCATGGCCCTGAGCCCTGCACACAGTAGCAACCCAAAATGTCTGTGGTTGAGATTGGAGGAGGGGCTACACGTATTCACAACTTCAACCAATTTTGCTGGGCCAGACTGACCTACTGTATTCGACCTAGTTAGTGCTCAGCTATACCAAGGGACGCTGCTGCCCCAAGGGGCTATGTTTCTCAACCTCTAAAGTACATGCAACTCTCCTAGAGACTGGAGCAAATTGCAGATTCTGAGGAAGTCTAGGGGTGAGGCAGAGATTCCAGAGTTCTAACCAGGCTGCAGCTGGTGTTCTTGGTCAGTCTGACAACCCCTTCCCAGGAGCTTAAAAGGCTCTGAGATATTATTAAGCAATTACTGCTGGTTTTTGCTGTGTGTCATTTTTTAAAAAGTATTATTTAGCATTCCTTTACTTTAAAATTTAGCTTTTTACTTTTTAAAATTTTTGTTTTTATTCAAAGTAACCTACCTTTTAGCTTAAATATATGTGTATTATCATAAACTCACAACTTTCATGAGTGCACATGTAGCCATAAAATAGGAAACACATATCTATGATAAATTTCATATTCTACCCATAGTATGTATCATCATGTTCTGGAGATGTTAGTTCTAGGGATTATGGGAAACCATAGCCTGGACCAGCCTGGGTTTTTCTTGCTTGCTTCTTTAATTTCAGAAATGTTTCTGCAGGAACTTCAGAATTATGGGAAGGAGTCAGGATGGTTTTGGCACAATATGTTAACCGGAGCAAAGGGTACCTTTCCATGCCCAGCAGGCTATATGGGAGCAGAGCTCTCCCATAAAAAGCTGGGGTGCCTATAAAAAGCAGCAGGCAGCTATGGCCTCTCCTCCAGAGTCCTATCCAAATTGCTTCTGGGATTGGCCACAATTTTGTGAAAAAACTGTGCAGCCACTAGGAAATAAGAAAATAAATTTTTCCAAATTTCCTGCTGACTCTAAGGTGCTTGTTTACCAAGTGAGTCGTTTCATTTGTAATTAAATCTAATAATAAGCCATAGTGGCTAAATTAATGTTGAGTGAATTTCATGGGAGCTCCATGTCCTGTGTGGTTTCGGAACAAAAGAGCCTAGCGTTGTGCAATGTAACAAGCTCCAGGAGGTTGATGAATAAATACTAGGTGAGTGAGCTAATGATCCAAACCCCAGGAGGCCAGATACCTGCATGTTGGGTTCTAGGAGACTGTGAGCTGTATTTGGGGTCGCACCCCAGAGTGTACGCAGAGCGCCAGCCTCCCTGGGTAGCTCTTATGCAGGCAAAGTTTTCTACTAGAGTCTGGCCTGTTCTGATCTTAGTGTGGAGGCCTGGCCACTGGAGTTTCTGCACAGGCCCTTTGGTTCTGTGAAAAACTGAGTGGGCTACATACTTTCACAAGTAGGATCCCATTTCACCCCCAGCCTGAGATCTCTGCTGAGGTCTCTTCATTTTATGAATGTAATAAGTGATCTCAGAACTGCCCCAACTGGTCACCACATAAGAAGGAAGATTCAGAGGTGGAATCTCCTCCCAGACCAATGTGTGGTCTGGGAGGTGTGACATTTATGTTCCTAAGCGTAAGTTCCGACATTCTGTCCCTTGGAGGAAATATTGACCCCTTAACAACATCCAGATGAGTCCTCCAAATCTCCTGAGGTTTCTCTGGAAGCTTCTTGCTTTGCATCTCAGGCTTTATTCTGGCTCCCAATTTATCATGTTTGAATATAAGTGATTCTAAGAACTAACTTTGGGCCCCCTACTCTATGGTGATGGGCACGAGGGGGCCATTTCCGAAATGGAAATGCTTTAGAAAGAGCATGGGCTAAGAGGCCAAGGTCAAGCTCCCTTTACCCTTGGGAGAAATGGCCATGCTTTCTTCTTCCCGTGAGTTTGTCTTGTCTGGAAATTTTCTTGAGTTGTGTTTATGGTTTATTCAATTTGCATTGTATGATGGCGTCTGGCAGAGACAGGATAGCCAGGCCATAGAGGGACCGACTCCTGCGCATCAAGGCTCCAGTGATGTGTGTCTTAATTTTCACAAGCAGTCAGCACCAGCCTGTGGCTGTTTGTAACCATATTAGAATACTTTCCTGGTTGCAGGACTGGTTTGGATTATTAAGATGACCTTTGAAAGAATTCACAGAACAGGTCTTTTAAGGGCTTCTGCAGTGATGCGTTCTAATCGGGGTTGTTTTGGGGAACAAAAAGATCAGGTGGATGATAGCGTTCCTGTGTTTCCTGTTTGCTTCCTTCCACCACGGTCTCCCGAGTATCTCGGCCTTTCCAACCCAGACAGATTGTACCTGAAGGCAAGAACAGAGCTGTTGGTTGGCAGATTTGGAATCTGGGGGAATGAATACTGTGAAGTGATCTGGGGCCTGGGAGGTGTGACATTTCAGCACCCCTCAATCCTGTGCATGTTGCTTTTGTGAAAAGAGGACCCTTGCCTCCCTGGCCCTGGCACTGAAACCTCTTTATCTGGAGATTTTCCATTGTATTTAGAATCTTGCTGAAGAGCAAAACCATCTATCTGATAGGCATTATGAGGGTCAGACTTTCTTTTCCCAGCCTTCTTTGCAGAGGGGGCTCAAAGTAGGGGACCTTGTCTCTGTCAGTCAGGGAAAGTGACCAGGATGGAAGGGCAGTGGTGGTCACAGGGGTGGCAGCATCCACATACAGCTCCTAAGGCAAGGGTGTTTGGTGACAGAGATGGGGTTTCTCCATCAGGCTGGTTCAGTGGTGCTATGGTTTGACTCACTGTTCCTAAAAAATCAGCTTTGAACCCAAACCCTATTTTTGAGCCTGATTTTGTTTGGGAGAAATGGCCATGCTTTCTTTTCTCATGAGTTTGTCTTGTCTGGAAATTTTCTTGAGTTGTGTTTATGGTTTATTCAGTTTGCCATTGTATGATGACATCTGGCAGAGACAGGATAGCCAGGCCATAGAGGGACCGATGCCTTGATGCTTCAGTCTCTGGTTTTGGAAGCTCAGGCTTGGAAGCTGAGAACTTGCAGGAGATGCTTTCCAGGACCATAGTTACCTGATTTCTTCTTAGCACAGAATCCCTTTTCCCCAGTTTAGACAAAACTGGTTTCTGTTATTTGCTACCCAGAACTGTGTTGCAAAGAGCATACCCTAACCCTAAAGCTCCTAATGGTTCTTGTGTATTGGGATTTCTCCTCTATAGCTTGTTTTCCTTGAGGACAGTTTGCAGCTGCTACATGTGCAAAGTGAGGGAAAGTCATTGAGTTTCTGAATGGATTTTTAAGAAACACATAGCAGTGATACTTTGAAAAGCGAAGGCTTTGGCTTCTTCAATAAATAAACTGAAGGGGATGGGAACAGGGGACAAACCAGCCTCTCAGAGAAGCCCAGGCATTCCACGGAGCTGGAGTACAAGCAGCCGGACCATGGAGGGACCCTCAGCAGCTGGCTCCAGCACCCCAGGCTGCCCCAGCCATTGTCGCTGTCTCGAGGAGGGAGCACAGAAGTGCCTGAGCCCAGCCTGTGGAGCCACAGTGCTGGGAGAAGGAGGAACAGAAGCCCCGCTTGGACTCGGCTATCTGAGAGGCCACAGCTGAGGGGGCAGTAGAGTAGGTACCAGTGTTCGGGGCCGATGAGCACCGAAGACCCTGGTCACAGCCAGACCATGCCTTCTGGTCTGCAGTGCATTACACTAACACCTGGTAAGACGGACAGAAAGAGGTGGCAAAACCCCATAGCCAGCACGATTATTACCCAAAGGATACTTGGAACAAATCTCATCGTGACCCAATGCCAGTGAGGGCTTGGGAACCTAGTTAGGTTCAACTGGAAAATTCAACAAACTGCTTGCCGGAGGAGTCTTTACTATTTATGCCTTCCTCACTTCCCGGGGTTACCCCTGCTTTGATAAGTGCTGGGTTCTGGAAGGGGTGGAGACTGTAAATGAAAACCACCTATGTTCCAACACAGCTTTCTCTTTAAGAATTCCAGGCTTAGGGTGGGGAGCATAACTCAGGATACAACACTGAATTCAACCCTCATCACCACACGCACACACACACACAATTTAGGCTTTTGAACTTGTGGTTACATCTCTGAACTTATTGGAAAGAACCATACATCTGCAAACTGGCCTTGACTTGTGATGCCTACCAGCAGGTCATACAGAAAAGCCCTTTTTTTGGAAGGGGAGGCGAGAATTTTTTTACTTTCTTGAGAAGAAAATTGCTGCAGTGAATGAAAAGCAGTAAAACAAAGCCAAAAGAATCGATACGTTTCCATCCGCCTTGATGCTTCGGTCTCGGGTTTTGGAAGCTCAGGCTTGGAAGCTGAGAACTTGCAGGAGATGCTTTCCAGAAAGACCAGCATTCAGGGGTCATTGGGTCTAGCTGTGGAGCCCCAGTCCCTTTGCAGCGGGGCCCCTACTCTGTGTCTTTCATGTTGTTCTGAGCAAGTGTGACTGAGCACACTGACCTCACCCTTCCGCTTGCTTTGGTGAAGTCTTTCCTTGGGTTTCACAGTACTCGGGGTGATGGCTGCGTCCCCTCACGTACACTTGTCACTTGGTGTCATCTGCCTTCGAGGATAAACGTCTTATCTACTGTGAACTTCAGGCTGGGGTTTTGGTGTAGGCTATGGGCACTCTCAATATGCTCTGGAAGCCTCACTCTATGCTGTCACATGGCCCCATCCTTTGCAGTGGACAATTTGATGTCTTCAAAAATGTGACACGTACTTTCACACCCCTGAGCCGTTAGCCACACTATCTACCTAACCTAGGAGGCCTCCCTGCCCCTGCCTGTTCCTGTAAGAGTTGGGTCATCAATGGAGGCTTACACTCAGATTGCAGAGGAGAGGCTGAGAGGCCAGGGGACATGGTGCAGGGTCAGAGGCCCTGCACATAGTCATGACAGTGCAACATGTGGGGCTGTGAAAATGAAGCCAAAGCTGACTTGGAGACCCAAGAAGGAAGAGGTGCCAGCCACACGCAGCGCCTGCTGAGGGCAGCTACAGGAAGTGTGCAAAACCTGCCTGAGAAAGCTCAAGTAGCTTACAGGTCTTCTGAAGCCCTTGGGAGCCCACCTCTTGCCACAGCGTGCCTCAGATGCTGGGCATGGAGCTATTGGATTCACGGTTTCTCCTTATCTTTGGTACAACCTCTCCCTGTTGTGTTTGTGTACCTTCCCTTTGGAATAAGAACGTTTGCCTGTGCCTGTCCCACCATTGTGCTTCGGGTCTGTGCAATCTGGATTTTGATTCTTACAGAGTGGAATTCGCCTTGAGGAGGTTTTGTGCATTGCTGGAGCAGTTAGATGTGGGGGACTCTTGGAGACAGACTCAGTGAATTTTGCATTTAGATGGATGTGAAACTTCAGGGGCCAGGGATGGAATGCGATAGTTTGTATCTGGGTGAGCTATGTGTCAAGGACTTGGTCCTCAGTGTGAAGCTCTCGGAAGACGCTGGAATCAGTAAGAGATGGCACTCAGTGGGATATTGTGACCTTGAAGGGGACAGAGGAAACCAAGCCACTTGTATCCTCTTCGTTCCCTGGCCATGAGGTAAATGGCTGTTCACTCCTGCCATGCCATCTTGTCTCACCGAGGCCCAAAGCCAATGGATCCAGCCAATCCTGGATGGAAGCCTCCAGCACTCTGAGGCAAAATAAAACTGTTCTCTTTATGAGTTGATTACCTCAGGTACTTGTGACAGTGACAGAAAGCTGACTAATATCCTACCCACTCTGATTCCCTGCCTGCCCCAGGGAAATGTTCTGGTCCTTCCTGCTGATAAGCTGGAGAAACCAGGGCACTGAAAGTATTCCTAGTGAGATCCGAGAAAGCGTTGTGAGTGAAGATCGATCAGTTTATCTGAAATGAGACTGAGAGACAACACAAAGCCTGGGAACGGATCAAATATGTGACCATGATGGATCAGCAACTTCCTGGACCTCTGCTTTCCTCACTGGTGCACTGATATTAGATGGTTGAGTCCTGTCCACCATGGTAGCCTGTTGCTGTGATTCTGGGCATGTTTCCAAATCAGCACTAGTGTGATTTTCTTTGGACAAGAGGCCTCAGTTGTTGCTACATAGACTTCTCCATAGGGTTGCCATCTTGAACTCTGGCTGTCTAACTTTGGTTAGGTTAAGCTGCTTGGTGATTTCTTAGGAGTGTCTGCTCTTGGGTTCTGTACCGTGTTCTTTGTTGCTCAGGAATGGAGGGTACTATGGGGCTGAATATAAGAGAGAACCCTTGACGGGGTAGACCATTGACGATACAGGGTTCACAGAAGACATGAGCCAAGAAAAGGATTAGAGAGCCTAAAGCTTTGGGTATCAAATGCAAGAGAGCCCAGTAGGAGCCAAAGCTGGAACCAAATGCAAGAATATATGATTTTTTTTTCAAAGAGAAAAATAAGTACTTTCTAGTTGGTACTGAATTGTGTTCAGATGAATGCTTCAAATTACATGAGTGTCCTTTCTTTGTTCACTCCTCCTTATTTGTGATTTCCCCCACTTAGCTATGGTATCCATGACCTCAGGAGGAATATCTGGAATGAAGGAGAAAGGGCAGCTGGATCAAGGAGATTGCTCAACTGCTGACTCCAGTCCAGCCTGGGAACAGTGGGACTAAAATTCAGACTTTCAAATGCAAGATCCAAGCCCTTGAAAGAAGGGCCTCTGAAATTCAAATAGACTTCCTCAAAATACAAAAATCATGGAGGATGAGCAAGGAAGGATGCACAGTACAACACAACCAAATACGAGTCCCTTATCCCACAAGAAGGGAGCAGCCCTTGCTGGGCTGGGATATGGAGGGAGGCAGAGAGAGGGGGGGGACATTTTCAGTGAAGGAGACCATGGAATTAAGATGTAATATTAAGAATGCCAAAAGAGATGATGGAAATTTCAGGAGGTCCAAGGGAGGATCCAAAACTTATCTTCATTTTCTGTTTAGAATTCCAAGCAGAGTCTTCCTTGCAGTTACGTAGGTGGAGTGATTTCAGTAAAGGAGAAATGGTGATGTGGCACAGTTAGACAGAGAGGGAACATCACATAGTATAAACCGGTTCCTTTGAGAGTGGGTGGTGCTTGGGTGAGATCTAGAACTTTCCGTGTGAGCTACAGAGCAGTGGTGTAAGAGGACTGGTGAGAAGAAGAGGTGATGCCTCATCAGAGGCGAGATTCCACACTGCAGGCAAGAAGAGGCGCATGGTTGCCAGGCAAAGATGCCCTCCAGACACCAGTAGGCGACTCCAGCTTCCTCCGGCACAGTCTGACTTGAAGCTAGCGGGCAGGTAGTAGCTAGGCATGTCTGCTTCACTGCACTTCAGAATCTAAACTTTCTGACCACTCTGTTGCGGGGAGAGGAGGACTTGTGGGAGAACAGAACTCTGAGAGTGACTTTCAGTACTTTGATCAACTAAATTAAATCCTCAATTTCCTAAGTAATTATATGAGGCAAGTAAGTTTTTAAATGAGAGAGAATTTACCTCAAAACAGTTGAATTAATTGTTTTTATTTGTTCATTTGTTTTGTTTTCTGTTTTCACAGGAAATAGAAGCTCACGAGTTTGATTAAATAGAACTTAGCATTTCAGCTATGTGGATCATAGACTATGTTAAACCCGTCCACTAAAGGGATATGATACAGGGTAGGGTAGGAGGGTAAAAGGGGACAGGAGTGTCATTTTTCTTTTCAACACTTATCCTTTGAGGGTCTTGAATTTGTAAAGGATGCCCACAAATCAACAACAACACAAAGGTGAACTGCATAATTTGCTAAATAAGCAAAGGAATACAACAGGCATTTCACAGAGACTATACACAAATGTTCAATGCACACAGGAAAAGGTTCTTAATATCTGTAGATCAGGAACATTCAAGTTAAAGTTACACTAAATGCTGTTTCCCATTTCTTAAGGGGGTAAAATACAATGGAATGGAAGCTGGCGAGTATGTACAGCAACGGTGACTGGTGAATAGGGGACATGGGATGTGGACTAAGACTTGTTGGCAATATCTTTTTCTTCTCTAGCAAAATCTTACAGTGGTAACCGTGCATCTACCCCATGACCCAGCAAATTCTTAGCCACCAACCCCAAAGAGATGAAAACATATGACTACATGGGGACTTGTTATAAGAATATTTGTAGTAGTCTTACTCATAAAACACTGGAAGCAACCCAAATGTTTATTAATAGAATCAAAAAGCAAAATGTGTGGTGTTGATTCAGTGGAATATTACTCAGCAGTACAAAGAACCATCCACCACATTTATAATGTGGCTGAACCTCAAAAACAAACACATTCAGGGAAACATTATGTCAAACACAGAAAAGTATGTACTGTGTGATGCCATGTCTGTGAATTTCTAGGACAAGCAAAGTTGATCTATACTAATACAAGTCAAAAAGTAGTCAGGGGCAGGAAGTACTTCCTGGGGCGAGGAATGGGTTCTGTATTTTCTTTTTAGTGCTTGTTACATAAGCACCTACAACTGTCAAACCTCATCAAACTGACCCTGGAGAAGCTACAGACATTGTAAACTATGCCTTATTAAAAACTATTAAACAAAAAGAACTTTGGCTTAAATTCTTATAGTAGGTCACCCTGGAAAACAGAATTTACACATTAGCCCTAGAAGGCACTGTCCTCTGCCCAAGTGTATACACACTCTTGCACACATTGCACACTTGGGAAGTGTGCATGTGCATGCCCTCTTGCGCACCCTCTTGCCATGTCCCCTGGCACATGCAGCGCGCAGGGGCAGCCTTTGCCTCCCGCCTCCGCAATCCGTCCCTCTGCCCGCCTTGCCTACACCCGGTCCTCCCACCAGTGCTGTCTGACTGTGCTGGCGTCATCTCCGGCTCTGAGCCTCAGCACACTCTAAATCATAGTTGGTGTTTTGTTTTGTTTCAGTGAAATATGGATGCTTTTGAAACCACTTTGCCCTCCAAAGGCCTCCTGCTTCCTTGTTAACTCCGGGCTCAGCTGCTTCATAAATAATGCAGCCCCCTCTCTCAGCTCGATTACAAATGTCAAATGTTTCTCTCTCTGTTTCTCTCTGTGTGTCTGTGTGTCTGTGTCTCTCTCTGTGTCTCTGTCTGCCTCTGTCTGTTTCGGTCTCTGTTTCTCTCTCCCTCTGTGTCTCTGTGTCTGTCTCTGTTTTCTCTCTGTCTCTGTTTCTCTGTGTCTCTCTCTGTCTCTCTGTCTCTCTCTGTCTCTCTGTCTCTCTCTGTCTCTCTCCACCCTTTCTCTAGCAGGATCCTTGTTTCTCAAGTCTGGCTAGCAGCCATCCTTGCCTTGCCACTGGGCTGAAGGGGTCACCTCGACCTCTCAGAAGTTTTGTCTTGTGGCTCAGGCACCTGGTAAAACTGTGCTCATTCCTGCCTGCATTTCTTATGCCAAAGCCAGTGTGGCTGATCAGTTCTCCCCCTGCAGGTGTGGGAGGTCTCTTTGTGTATACTGTTCCCCAAGGAGTAGTTCTCTCTGCAGGATCCAGGCACAAACCACATCACTGGACTAAAGAGACAAATGCAACTAATATCACTGTCCAAGTCTCAGTGGCTGTGAGCCCCTGCCAGTTTTTCTATAGGAATTCTGAGAGTTGTGTTCTCCAAATATTTACCAAGCCAACACCAGTCAGACCCAGCGATTGCATCCTGCTTAGCAGAGCTGAAAGTCCACAAACCCAGTCCCTGGCCCCACTGCAGCTCTGTCCCTGGTGCCAACTCTGCTGATGGCCTTGGTGAGGCTGGGCCTGCCTGGGTCTGAAGGTCAGGCCCTTTCTCCCCGTCCCACAGATGCAGCCCTCACAGCAGTTTGCTGGTGGAAGACAAGGGGTTCCTGGGGAAAAAGGGGGTGCATTGTTTTCACTGGAAGATATAGGTCACCTGTGGGATAAGGCACATGGGGGCTGGCACTGTTGTGTCCCCAAGTCCCACATTGAGCCCAGGTGGTTATGACTGGTCTGGGGAAGCTAATTCTCCATCTCTGCAGGGGCTCCTTCCCAAGACTCCCAAGGATACCAAAGTCCACAGATGCATATGACCTATGCACATACTGCTGATGCTTTACAACGCCTAACAAAATGTAAAACGTTATGAGGTAGAGGTTATGCTGTCTTCTTTAAGGAATGATGACAAGATAAAAGTCTTTACATGTTCAGTACTGACACCTTTTTTTCCCCTGAATATTTTCAGCCCACAGTGGACTGAATCCTTGGATGCAGAACAGAGGGCCAACTGTAATCTGATGTAGCAAACATGTCATTAAAATCTGCCCTGTCTTTTTGTAGTCCCCAAAGTCAAATTTACTAAATAACACATTTCTCTGTTTCTTGCACCTTGGGTACAGGCTAGGGCTGGGGAGGAGGGGGGATCCAGCTCATGCTCTCTGAGTTAGCGGGGAGCAAAGCCTCAGCTCCCGGCACTTGGGAGGCATGTGACAGTCTGGTGACAATGGCAAGAGCCTGCAGGCTCGAGGATGAGCTGGCCCACTGCAGGAGAAGGGCACTCCAGCAAACCACACAAGCAGAGCGAAGGCATGGTGACCTCAGTGGGCAGAGAGTCCCTTGGTGGTCGGATGCTGTGGTCCAGCATAGAACGAAAGGGAGTCTGTGGTTGAGGCCTTCCAAACCACCCTGCTCTGTCTCTTCTGTCTGTTTGCCCCATTCTCCAGATTTGTCTTTAGGATCAAAGCTTGTGTCTGACTTTCTGAATACTGCTTGGAATGTGGCCTAGCTCAGCCTTAGCCCCTCGGTGGTTTTCTGGGCAAGCCTGACCTCCCCAGGCACTGGCAGCTTCCTCTCGGCTCCGCAGCATCTAATGTCACAGGACAGTCCTTGCTGAGATGGCTAGAAAAGCAAGCAGAGTTACAGAGAGAGGTCAGAAAGTCATACAGGGACATTACCCTCTTCCCTGAAGATGGCAGAGAGACACCCATGGTTGCTGACTGGGAACCGTGCTAGGTCTGAGTGTCCCAAAGACGCCGCGGGGCCGTGACTATGGCGTATCAGGGCTGAACAGGCAGGACCAAGGCTGCCTTCCGGTCCCGGCTGAGATGCACTGTCATGGCAGCCTGCTGGCTCTCAGCCTCTTCCAGCCTCTACCTTCTCCTCCCCTTCCTGGTTTCACTGTTGCTTTTTTCATGTCTGTCTCGCTGTGTAGTCTCTCAAAATCCCTCCAGAGCCACCTCAGTGGCACCCTCCTCCTGGCTTTACATTTCCGTTCTGCTTTCTTTGGGACCTTTTCTCTGAGTCTTCTTTTGATAGCTACATACATTGGAAGTGAAATCTGGATGCATCGAGTCTGCCTCTTCCTGGTCTCTCTTGGCATGGTTATCTGTTTTGATCGCTCTCTTCCTGGGTCCCCTTGGCAGATGGACCGCCCCACATCCTGACTTCACTAGTTCTGAAACAGTTAGTGTCAGGTTAAAATTTAGTGCTAGCGTTGTGATGGCCATTGCCCTCCATCCTAGCCTTGTGTTATAGACTGAATATTTATGCCCTCTCCTTTTCACATGTTGAGATCCTAACTTCCAAGGCAATGGTATCGAGAGGTAGAGACCTGGGAGGTAATTAGCTCATGGGAACAAAACCTTCATGAATAAGATTAGTGCCTTTATTAAGGAGAACCCAAGTGGTCTCACCCTCTTTCCACTCTGTGAGGACACAGTCACAAGGTTACAATCTATAATCCAGACGAGGGCCCTCACCAGAATCTCGCCATGCTGTCACTGTGATTCTGAACTCTGACCTTTAGAACTGTGAGAAATAAATATCTGTTTTAAGACCCCCATTCTGTGACGCTTTGTTATTGCAGCCCTAACTAAGACAGTTTATCCCTAGCTGAGGTGGTACATTGGACTCTCCCTGTCTTACTGCAGCTCTTCTGCTGTAGAGCAGAACTTGGGTGAGAAGGGGGTGCTGTTCACTGAACTCTCTGAAGGACCCTGCCATGAAGGTTTTCTGCTTTCCTGGAGAAACCAGCACTCATTTCCTGACTTGCCTACCTGGTTATTCCATGGGTGTGCTTTCTTGTCGAGGTTCTGAAAGGGAAGGGAAAGGCCTTTGACTTCCCAAGAGGAGCTCGAGATAGCATCGTGCAGTGTTGTTGCAGCAAACAGAGAAAAAACAAAATTCATTAGGAAAGTTATATTTGAAAAGATCTCAGAGAGCTGTGGATGCAATTATATGTAGAAAAACCATAATATGAGACAAGGTGGATCTCATCCAAGGGCTAAGGGGACAGAGACCTGCTAGGCATTCAGGGAGAGCCCCACCAGGAAGGAGTCCTGCACCTGACCAGCTCTGCTCCTCAAGTAATGAGGTACTCCACCCTCACCCCAGTACCTGGGCAGAAGAAATGGTGAAACTTCTGTAGAGTTCTTTTATACACAACGTCCAGCACACCCTGAAAGATTGTTGAGACACGAGAAGAGGCAGGAAATGTGACCAAGAAAAATTTTTAAATAGACTATAAAATGATCAAAGACATTAGAGTTATCATTTAAGAACTTTAACTATGAAAAATAAATTAAATTGAAAACTTTCAAGCAAAACACATCATGAATGGGTACAAATTCTCTATGGTGAATATGGTTATTACGCATATCTAATTTGTACCAATGAACTTAATTTAAAAAAGAAAATTTTCACTTCTAAAATTAAAAACTCTAAAGTCAAAATCTCTCACATAAGCCAGACATGATGGCTCATGCCTGTAATCCCAGCACTTGGGAGACTGAGGTCAGGCTGTGAGAATTCAAGACCAGCCTGGGCTACAAAGCGAGCTCAAGATCAACCTGTAAGCATAGCGAGAGCCGGTCTCAAAAAGACAAGAAAACAAACAAATAAAATACTCCCATATGGATTTAATGGCAACTGGATAGAGCAGAAGATTGGGTGAACAAACTAAAAAATTCAATAGGAAATTTTCAAACACAAAAGGGAAAAGAAAGAACAAAACAGAATGTGAAAGATACATGGGAACCATCAGATGCTTACATAATGGAAACCCAAAAATAAAGAATGGCCAGAAGCAGGTTTTTGTTTGTCTGTTTGTTTGAGGTGCAGAGATCAAACCCAGGACCCTGTGTGTGCCAGGAATGCTCTCTACCTATGAGTGTGGTCCTCACTCACCATCTCTAGAAACAATATTCAAAGACAGTCACTGAAAAATTTCCAAAACCATCAAAAACCACGAAATTACTCACTTTAAAAACACAGCAAACCCCAACCAGGATAAATACAAAGAAAACCAAACTTGGGCCTATCATAGTCAAACTGCCAAAAACATAAAGACAAGACCAAAATCTTATAACCACTTATTAGAAAGAAACACATTACCTGCAAAACGACAGGGGGAAGACAGAAAACAGATGTGTTCACAGAAATTACATCTGGGTCAGGATGATGATCCCTCAAAGATGTCCAGGCTCTAACCCCCAGAACCTGTGACCACGCTACTGTATGTGACAAAAGGGACGTTATGGGTGTGATTGAGATCATTAGGCACGGAGACTGCTCTGGAATGTCCAAGGGCTCCATTTGAGAGGGAGGAAGAAGAGTCAGGCAGAAAAGGAGGCCTGATGGTGGAGGCAAATGTCAGGGGATGCCCTTGCTCGGAAGGAGCCCTGCCACAGCCTCAGGCGGCCCCTAGCAACCGAGCAGGGAGGAAATTCTCCCCGAGCCTCCAGTGGGAATAGAGTTCTGCTGACACCTGGCGCTTCGCCCGGTGAGACCCATCTCAGAATTGTGACCTCTAGAACTGTATGAGAATAAATTTATATTTTAATCCATTTGTGGTAATTTGTTAAAGCAGTAAAAGGAACCCAAAACACTGCAGACAAGCTAGCAAGCTGGGAAATGTCACCTTTCAGAGCTGAATAGGATAAAGAGCGAGGCGCCATCCCTGCGTGATGGAATAGTTCACGCCCACCTTGGTCACAGACTCCTTTCCTCTCCATGCACTATTAAGTTTAGGGATGCCATCAGCTCACCACAAGGATGCAAATGTGGATACTTCAAACCAAGGGCCTCCTCCTGCTGATCTCAGAGACAGATGAAACTCAAATTTATTGACAAAGCATCATTGTTGATACCAGTGATACCTTGGCTTATAAACTTAATTCTTACCACAATTCAGTGGTTAGGTTCCAGGTTGGCCTTATGGCGAGATTTGATTCAGTTCTCGGCCAATTCGGTTTGTGACCAGAACAGTGGGAAGAATTACCATAAGTTTGTGAACTGCAGTGCCACTGGAGATAAATCTAAAACTGATTAACATGGTTTTTTTTTCACACTTCCTTGACAGTGATCTCCTACTTTAGCATAGGGAAGATTAAGATTATTGTAGTTGGATTAAAAAGAGAAAATGATAAAATCTGTTTCTTGAAATCCAGCATAAGCTACGGAAACCCATTTCAGGAACAAGTTTTTGTGTTGTGTCAAGGACTTCAGAGAGAAAGCCGTCTGAATTCTAAAGGCATTCCTTTCCTATCAAGAGCCAAGCAAGGAAATTTTATATGGAGTTTTGTTTCATCGTGGTAAAATGCCTAACATGAAGTTTACCATTTTCACCAATTTTTTAAGCATAGAACTCAGTGACATTAAGTAGATTACATTGTTTTGCAACCAACAACACCATCTGTCTCCAGAGCGTTTTCGTTTTTGCAAACCAAATCTCTGAACCTATTAAAAACTGCCCCTCCCATCACCTTTCATTTTCTGTCTCTGAATTTAAGGGATCTAGGAAACTCAAGAGTAGCGAGTTTCACTTTTCAGCTGTAAAATGGGAACAGAGCAGGGTGTAACAGAGGGCAAGGGCCTGCCGCTCTGGAATGTGAGACATTGCATTTTCTGGACTGGAGGAAGAAGCTAAGGAGAGACTCCGAGTAGAAGGTTTAAGGTTCAGATGTACCCCTGTCCCTGAAGAAGACATTGGTAGTAGCTCAGGGAATAACAGAGTGCAAGGTTGCTTGCTTTGTATCCTGCCAACCAAAGGCGGCCTGTGTGACAGCCAAAGGAGCTGGCCTCTTGCACAAGGAGGTACCTGAGTGTCACGTGCTCCCCTGTCCCCCTGGAAGAACTAAACATTCCTCCAAAGTATCCAAATTCCCCCAAATGGACAAATTTGTAACTTCGTTGTGATCCCAGCCTCCTGGATTTACAAGGTTTCTCTTTTCCACAACGCGGAGTAGAAACAAGACTCCTCAACAGACTGAGTTCAGTGGTACAAACTAAACAAGGTTGCATTTCTGTGCATCTGAGTCTGAACTACAAATTTTATATGCCCTACAAACACCCTGGCCCAGGGGAGTTTTTCCTGTCCCCTGTGGCGTTCAACGCCAGCAAGTGTTCCTTGGCTCCCCCAGGTGTTTGGCTCAGAGCTGGGTGGGACCGCACAAGCCAGAGCAGCAGTCTGGTGTAGAAAGCTGTTTCGGATTTCTCCCCGGGGCTGCATGCCACACGCATGCGCCGTAGCCACTGCTGGCAGCCCTGCCCAGTGCCCTGCGGAGCACTCACCTCCAAGCTGCTCCTGTGTGAGGCACTTGCAAACTCCTTCTGCGCCCATGGATCTCTCTCTCCTGTTCCAGGAAAAACATTTGGACGTGGTGTTTGCTTCCTGTCACGAAATACAGAGCTAAGAAGATGGAGGTGGAGTCTGTGGGCACCCAGGCGACCTCATAGCAGTTCATTCAGGCACCCAGCCCTGAGGACACGGATTGCATACCTGCTGCCATCAGGGGAGCTGGCCACAGGGCACTGCCAGTGACGCTGCCATAGATCTGAAGACGATTGACATCAATTTTCCCAACATGTCTCCCCATTACCATCTCTAAGCTTTGAATGCAGGGCTGCTTATTTTGAGAACCCCCATCTTATCTGACTTTGCTGAACGGACTCTTCCTTTTGGAGTCCCCCATTTCTGCCCCAGCACCTCATTGTCCAGTAGAAGCGGTGGGTTCATGTTGTTCAGGCCTGGAGTGGGACAGAACTCAGATAGGCTCGACTCATCAACCAGAAACTGAGTCAGAAGCAAATTCAATTCTTTGCTCACATTTCCCCAGAGGTTTTAGACACCCCAACCCTGTGGCTCTGTGGCACTGCTGTCTCCTCGCCTCATCCCTCCAACTCCCAAAATGGTGCCCCACCTCCCCCAGGCCTGCCTCCTCATCCTCCGTAGCCCTCTCTCCACCTTTTATCTCGTATGTTGACTTCACTGCTATCTCTCACCCCTTGGGGTTCAGCTTCCCCTCTCTGATCGTGCCAGAGAGGTGGCCGTGGAGCCTGTAGACATCCTCCAGCGGACACCTCCAAGGGAGAGGTGACAGTCATGTGGCTCAGGTGCAGGCTGGGCTCAGTGTCCCCAGGCAAGAGGGGTGTGCTTCTTCCTCAGGTACACCCCTTTCCTTCAGAGCGCTCCCATCCGTCTGGGCTCTCTGCTCAGCATGGCGCCCTCTTCTACCTCGCCCGTGTTCCTGCTCTGGAAATGCCCTTACCTGCATCCTTGGAGCCGCTTGGTCCCTGTGGGTCCTCAGAAACGCTCTTCCCAGGAGGCGCCAGAAGCACCTGAGGCAGCCCCTGTAGAGAGTGGGACGGCCTAGAGGACGGGTGCTCAGACAGAGTGTGTCCCCGGGAAGCCAGTGGCCTGTCCAACATGGAGAGCGTGAGCCTTTTATTCAGATGGCAGCGAAACTTCCACCAAGGAGGGAGGCGAGAGGTAGGCAACGTTTGCCTTTCAAGTTCACCCCCTGGTACTGGAGGCTTTGTGTGGTTGTTTTTGATTTTTTTTCCTTGTGTTTTTAAAGTCTTCATTCCCATCAAGCATGTCCCAAGAGAATCCTTGGTCCCCTTTCTCTGTCCTTTGAGTACACATTTCAGCCACTGCTGCTCCCTAGTCAGCTTTGTCTTTTAACTGCTTGAAACAGTGAAGACAGATCTATACCCTGGCGTCACCTAAGTGGCTGAGGGTGGTGAGCACACACAGAAGTCTGCATCACAGAGACCCTCGCCCAGTTAGGACTCAGGGCGCCCTCCATGCCTCGGTTCTTTACCAGTGAGCCGGGAATTATGGTGCCCTTTCAGACAGGCTCCCGGGTGTTTATGGAAACTCCAAACAATGGTAACCCAACCTGTTTTAACGATCCTTTGGTGTGAGGTTCTGTTCTAGTTAGTTTAACCTCCACAGCCCCTGGTGAGGTAAGTACTACGCTGTGCCCCATTTACAGATATGAACAGTAGTGTCCCTGAGGACAGAGCGGCTCTCCAGAGTCACATGACATGACAGGCAGAGGTGGCCCAGACCGATGGCCGTCTTTGGCCGGCTCTCTTGTCCATACTCAGCTGGCCAAGGCTGAGAAGCTGCCCTCAACCGCCGGCGACTGACTGTTACCACGAAGGAAGGAGAGCTGAGGGTGTCAGACACACCAGTGTTTGAAGAGAAGCCAGAAATCTGGATATTTATGCGAAATTTCAAATTTAAAAATGTCATTTGCTAATTTCAGCCTTTTTCAGAACCTTCAGTAAGGAGACAGAACCTCGTATCTCCATACCACATCCAGCTCGGGAGCGCTTGTCCCGTGGCCTGTGGCTCGTGGCCTTGTGGCTCGGGTCCAGGGAGGTGGACTGCAGGGCCATCGGGAGAGCAATGCTGGGGACTGAGCATGAGTCTGGCCTCTGTGAGAAACAGCGCAGCCACTCACTGGTGATGGCTGCTGCCACCACAGTCCTGCGGCCTGGGAAGATGGCCGCGTGTACGCCAAGAGCAGGCCCTGACTGGGTTAAACACTACAGAATGAACTCGTGTTCGATCCCCAACCCTCAAACATCTGACTGGTTTCCTGACTCCATTCCAGCATCCTTCCACCCTCCTGAGCAGGTGTCCCTCAGGGTGCATGGCTGTTCAGTCCTTGACACGTCCCAGGTCCTAAGTAATCATGTTATTAACTCTCAGGCTGATGGAAGGCGGGTGAGAGAGAAAGGGGGTTGCTTCATTTGACTATTCAACTCCTCATCCTTCACTTTTGTCATTGTCTGTCTCACTGAGGGAGAGTTCAGTGGTGCTCGGTGAAGGGACACCACACAAGAAACATTCTTTTCTCCTTATTCCCCAAAGTGCCTTCTTTCTTTCCCCACTATCGGGTTCTACCTCTGACAGGCCCCGTACCATCTCAGTCAAGGTTTGGCTTTTCCTCTATAGGGATTTCCTTCTGGAAACTTCCAGCCCCCTTTCTGAGGTAGCCATTAAAAGATGGCGGCTCGAGGACACCCTTTAGCATCTCTTCTTAATGTAGTCCCCTTTAAAAAATTTGTTTTTTAACAAGATGGATCTCCCCTTAAGGGAAGTTCTCATACAAGCTCCTAACAGAAAATGGAACTCTGAGGGCCTCCCAATTTCTCTAATGCCATAGAGAAAACACCTTGAGGAGCCTCAGGCATGTGACACAGTTGTGAGACACTCACGACATCAAGGGGCCTCACCACAGAGGCTTTTTTAAATCATTGAATCCATATTTCTTGGTTACTTTTGCCTGGTTTATTTCTTCATCTGCTTCCCTAGTTTTGTTTCTTGCTCTGGAGTTGGTTTTCTCACCTCTCATCCTTGAGAGCAGATCCTTTTATTCACTGATCGACAAATATCCCTGGAGCCCTTCCTGTGTTCAGGAGCCCACTAACTAGAACAGTTTCTACCTTTTGAGCTGTTCCTTCTCTTGGGGTCACGTAGCAGTGGTTGCCCATAGACTTTGTTCTGGAGGATTCCTGAGGTTTCCTCGGGCACTGTCACATACTTAGAACTTGCCCCGGCTTGCACTGGCTTGCACTGGCTCCATGCAGTGGGCTTGGTGTCTTTCTGTGAACACTGATTTTTGTAGCTGTGTTGACTAACACCCAGTAGGAAGGCCACACGTTGAGCCCTGATCCAATGTGTACTTCCTGGGCCCCTTTCTCCACCTGTAATTTGTACATGCCAGGGCTGCTGAGAGTTAGAAGTAGGGCAAAAGAGCTTGGCACAATGCACATGGTTCTTATTATGCCACATAAGTATATTCAGAGACAAATGTGCAGTGTCCTCTGTCTATCCTTCTCAGCTTTTCCTTAACATCCTGATTCTTTCAGACACCTTTCTTCTTTGGGGAAGAGGGGATGTAGAGAGTAGACAAAGAACAAGGAATCCAATTCTTAACTATTGAATTTCAAAATTGACTTTTTTTGTTTTTGAGGCACCAAAGGTCTCACTCTGTAGTTGTGGCTGACGTCGAACTCACTTTGTAGCCCAGGCTGGCCTCGAACTTGCAGAGACCCTCCTGCTTCAGCCTCCTCAGTGCTGGGATTACATGCATGCACCACAATGCCTGGCCTCAAAATTGACTTTTAAAACCTATAGGAGAGAAAGCAATCTTGCAAAGAAAGCATTTTTCTATGCAAAAGGAAGGCTTTTTGAATGAGAAACGATTCACTGAGTTTCAAAGAAAAACCGCAGAACTCCAAGTAAAAGTGTGGAGCCTAAAGTTTGTTTACCAAATACAGTAGTAGAATGGAAAGAGGATAGGAAAAAAAAAAAAAAAGCAGCATGCTGTGAGACCTGATCTAGGTTGCCAAGGCGGAGGGAGAAGGAGTTGGCAGGGAAAAGTCTGTGACTCTCCCTGTCTTGCCAAGATGGCACAGGACCAAGAGAAATAAAGAAACCCCCTGGTTTGAGTCTGGAGAAATCTAAAGAATGGAGACTTTGCACACCGTGCTTGGAACGAGGGCAACTGAGCTACACAGGGGTGAAGACCTCAGAGTAGGAAAACCTGGACTGAGTCTCCAGCAGATTTGGGAGGAAATCTAAGCATCTACTTCTCTGAGATGGTTGTTAAGAGAATGAAAAGTGGGTCGCCCAAGCTGGAGGCCACACTGCAAGAAGACACAGCTATCAGTGGCCCGGGAGGCTGTGCAAAATGGAAGCACATGGGAATGTGTCCAGTCGCATGCGCACCAACACAAGGAAGTGCTGATTGTTTGAGCAGATGCCAGTGAGATCAGTGTGGGCCGTTAAAGCTTGACTCTCACTAGCAGCTGACACAGGACGACTCTCGTTATAGTCAGGATAGGACAGGCTTTGCTGCAGGAACACGCAAACCTCCAAACTTAGTAGCTTAGTACGTAAAAGCTTGATCTTTTATTGTGTTTTTATCCGTTGCATGCCTGGAGGTCTTTTAAGCAGCTCAACAATGACTCATCTGATTCATTTTAGTTTTGACTTTTAGAGTGGCCTCAGTAGAAGAGAGGACTACAAGGTCACACAGAGGACTTCTCGCTGCCCTTGCAGGGAAATGGCACACATTATTTTGCCCTACAGCCCCTTGGCAGGAACTAACCATGACCCTAATGCATCTACAGAGGAGGCCTGGAGATGTAGGCTGCCACCTTCCTAGGAGGAGGAAAATGGATGAGACTTGGGAAAAATCTATTGTTCTCTCTGCCACCATCGTGAGCTATGTCCCAGACACAATGCTCTATAAGTCCTCGATGGAACCAAGATGTCACCTCCAGGAGAAAGCCCTACATTTCAATGAGTGTTAATTTAATTCAGGGGTTTATTGAATTCATGTGGGTTTTCCTTCTTTTTTTTTTATTTAAAGAGAGAGAGAGAAAAAAGAAAGGACATTTAAAAAAAAACAATGCAGTAAAAGGGTACAAATAATAGAGTATTTCTAGAAAAAAATATATACAGTATGAAATCGCCAGTTAACAGGCTACACATTATCTTCCCAGAAGATGTTGTCCATATCACTAAATTAAAGCATATAAAGTGAACATTCATACAGTGGAATTGGAGACAGTTCCGTTCAATGATCCAACAAAAGCTTAGTTATATGGTTTTCCATCCTACACTCCGAACATACCTGTGGTTATATCCCTTAGTCCACCTTGTGGGTTTTCATAAAGGGACATTTTTTTCCTCATCAGGGAGGACTGGGAACTAAAGATGGGATGTAGGGTCTAGACTAAAAAAAACCAAGCGAAGTGAAATTTTTATAAATGAGACCATTGCCAATGGCATTTGTGTCTTCTGCATTATTATGGGTTATATATTATTACAACCAGGTAAAATCTTATAGGTTGTTCAGGACAGAGGTAAGCTGGCTGTGGCTCAGAGGGTCAAATCTGAGTTCTGTGCTTTGCTGAGTAGTGTGCAGAGCAGATGGGATTGAAGACAGAAGTGCCCAGAACTGTGCCAGATGCGTCAGTCACGTGCAACGGACCTAGCATCTGTGAACAGCCACAGCTCAAATTAAGATCCAGGGGTGGGAACTTTCTGTCTGCTACATTTTTCCTGGGTACCAATCTCTTCTCACATTACTTCCACGGCTGACATTAATGATGTTAATAAAGATGAGAAGGAAGAGGAGGAGGAGAAGGCAGAAGAATAAAGGGACTATCTGCTTTTGTTTGGACAAGGGTCCCCGAAAGGCTTGTATGTTAAAGGCTTGAGCCTCAGCTGATGGAACTAGTATAAAAGAGTGGAACTGATACGATGTCAGGCCTGGCTGAAAGTCTTCTGGACAGATGGGGTGTGCTCTTGAGGGGATCCAGGACCTTGTTCCCTCTTCCCAGCCACCACAAGGTCTGCATACATTCCCACTGTGATGCCCTGCCTCGGCACAGGCCCTAAAACAATAAGGATGGTCAGCCATGGACCAAAACTTCAAGAATTGTGAGCCAAAATAAACCTTCCTTCTTTTTAAGCTAATTGTTTCAGGTATATGTTATAGTAATGGAAAACTGACTCACATGTTACCACTGTGTGAGCTCCCGCAGCATGGCAGGCATTTTATATAACTCACTTCATTCCATACTTAAAATCGGGTGTCATCACCACACTTCCATGAATGAGGCAAGCAAGGCTGGGAGACATTAAGTAACTTGCATAAGGTCTTTGGGGAGGTTTTGAAACATATCCACACCGAGATCCAGCCTTGGCTCTGCTGTTCACGAATGATTGGGCCCTGGGAATTTTACCTGACTACTCTGAGATTTGCTGTCTCTGCCTCTAAAAACAGTATAATAATAGCACCCAGCTTAGAAAAAAAGCTACAAATCCTTTGACCTTTCCCCAACAACAGACAGGATCTCTGAACCCTCCCCTTACAACTAACTAATCCTTAGTAATTTACTTTCAAGTAGAAGGAAGCCAATTCAGAGCTGCTCAGCTAAGACAATGTGCCTTCACTAGGGAGCCCTGCGTTGTTCTTGTGTGTTGAGTTGTGTGCTGGTTCAAAATTCCCTCATTAGAGTACTAGCCCTCAATACCCCAGAGTGTGATGTTACTCGGACACAGGACCTTTATAAAGGTAACCAAGCTAACATGAGGTTATTAGGGTGAGCCCTAACCCTATCCATATAAAAATAAAAATTTGGACACAGATGACACAGAAAGAAAACTGATGTGACAAACTGAAGAGTGAGCCCTGGAACAGATGGGACCAGTCCTGTTGACAGCTTGATCTCAGATTTCTTGCTTCCAAAGCAGTGAGACAATAAATAACACACACAGTTGTTAACGTAAAGAATCCAACTACCTGAGGCCTCCATGCTGTGGGGAAGCCTTGGCCACACGGGGAGGCCATGTATACGTGACGTCCCAAGTTGAAGTCCCAGCTGAGAGCCAACATCCAGTGCCAGACATGTAAACTCGGGTGTTCCAGCCACCAGCTATTGAGTCACTCCCAACCCGCATCTTAAATATTCCTGGACCTCATGAGGCAAGTGTATTCTTTGTACCCTATCTAAATCCTGGACCCACAGAATCTGTGAGCATTAGAAATTGCTGTCTTATGGCACCAAATCTAGAGGAGTTATGCAACAACAAGAAGAGGAATGTTCTCACAGCTGGTGAAGGTCAAAGCCAAGTTCTGGGCCAAGGCACAGAACGCTGAAATGCAACCTCTTCTTTACTCCCTAATGCCAGAGCTGCAACCTTGTGGCCTCAGAGGACATTGAGTAGGACGGTTTTCACTGAGTCTTGTCCCTGAAGAAGCAGGGCTGGCCTAGATGGGCTAGACCTTGGTTAATCCACAAGGACCGCAGCCTTCTCCAAACGCAGGGGACTGGCGAGGCTCCTGGAGGCAGCCCTCAAGTGTGATGTCATCCAGACCTCAGCACTTGCTGAGTGCTGGAAACCACAGGCTTTGCTTGAACCTGTTCCCATGATCATCTTGCTAATGGTTTGGTGTCATGCTGGAGCTGCTTGGAGGCACATATAAGCTGGATGTCTGATTGCCCGGGTTTAAATCCTGGCTGTGCACCTTGCTAGCTTAGTGGCTCCAGAAAATTACATAACTCTCCTAGAGTATCTCTTCATTTGCAAAATGAGAAAGTAAGAGCAGCCAGAGGATTGCATGAGGCTCAGTCAAGACATTTTTAGGGGAAGCCCTGAGCCGGTGCTGACATAGCACATCATACGCAAGTTTATGTCAGTCACTATTGCTATTTATCAGTGTCAACAATTGCTCAGACAGATCTGTCCATTCTTCGTGGTATATAAAGGTATACCTTTATATGTTAGTGCCTGGAAGCTTCCCTGCAGAGGAAGGAAATCACCGAAACACAAGAACATTGGGCTCTTTCCAAAATGAATTTTAAAAAAGGTACCAGGCAAAGCTTAGGTATCGTAATTATTACTGGTTTTATTGTTAAGGGTAGCAATTAGGTCCCTGGTGACATCATTGAAGCAGTAAAGTCTTACCAGGGGATTAACCATCACTTCTTCCCCACTTTGTGGCCATCATGTCTGCCTGCATCTCCCACCAAAATCTAAGGACAGGCTGCCTGCCACCCTGATGATTCCCAGAAAGAGCGGGCAGACTGGGTGCCTCAAAGGGAACTGTCTCCTCCCCTCACCCCACTCCCCATCCTGCATGCGTCTCACTGGCAACCTCCTCTTTTAAGAGTGAGGCTGAGTCACAGCTTGGGGCCCTGGGTGCTCCTACGCTGGCCACGAGACTGCCTGCAGGGCGCCTTGATGGAGTGGACCTCATTCCCTCCCAAGCAGCAGTTATGTTCCAGCAGTGCTTTGTCAGAAGCGCTTTCTGGGCTTGCTGCTGGCTGGCTGCTAAGCCTTCATCCTGCCCCGCACAGGGTGAGGTTTGTCCAAATATTTGGCTTCATCCTGCTTTCTGATTCATCGCATGCAGCAACCTCTGTAATTTCATCCACTGCGTGACTCAGACAAGAGCTTAGCACAAGTGCTGTGCACCGAGGCCCAGAGCCTGCTTGGAGGCCAGGCCTGCAAGAGCGCACTGCTCCGGGCCAGCCTCCTGGGCCTGGTGAGAGATGCAGGCATTCTCCAGTCCAGCTAGCCCCAGATTAAATCTCTTTCGTTTGAGATGATTAATGGAGCCCCAAACACGCCTCAGCACAGGGTGTGAAGTGCACTTTGTTCCTTTTCCAAGATTTTCTTCTTTTTAAATGCTAAATCCATCTGCATCTCATAAATTATATTGGCTTCAGAATGAAGCACTCCTGACAGCAGCAGGCAGGGTGTGGGTTCTACTGAAACATTTTCCCCTATCGTCCCTCTCTGTCTCTGAGACCTTAGGAGAAATCCTGCTTCTAAAGGAGGAGGGAGGAGAAGCAGAGAATGACCTAGATTCCAAAGCTAAAGGACAGGTACAGGCGGCCTGCGTGTCTTCAAAAGACCACTCGTGCCCAGGGCTCCTGGGTTTGGGAAGGAACCAGCAGGAGGAGGCTCCCTTGTACTCCCACTTATGGGTGACACCTTTCCTTTGCTTAAGAATGGGCACAATTACAATGGCTGATGGGGTCCTAGCTTCCCCGTGGTTCCCCTGGTGATGTTACCTGGGTGGGTTAACAGAGGGTGGCTGATAGCAGAATTCCGTGTAGAAGTGTGAGGGGCAAGAGAATAGGTGGGTGGGGTTGTAGCTCAGGCACTAGAGTCTCCAGAGTAAGAGCAGCAGGGTCTAAACCCTCCTTCCACCATGTTCCAGCGCTGTGGTTTTGGACAAGTTGCTTCCTTCTCTGAACTTGCATTGTCTCATCCTTTTCTATGTGTCATCGTTTCCTGAGTCCTCCCTCTGGGTCAGATCTCCATGTGCCCCCTGGTTCCTGTGTTTTCGACACTGTCCAGGGAACGGTAAATGTGACTGGGAAGCAGAAAAGGCAGGGTATGATGCAGGCTGGAGAGCTGTAGGGCTTCAGCAAGCTTCACCAAAGACAGGAGGAGACCCAGGAAGGCAGGAGGGGCCTGCGAGATGATGATGCTACAGGAGAGGCTGTGGACAGCACGCCCACTGTGGGAGCTGCAGGCACGTCGCAGCTGCTGTCATTACTTGACCACTGGTGGTGACCATAGAAATGCATTTGCAGGTTGCTGAAGAGAAGGAAAGGAAAGCTGCTAAGAAAATGTCTTTATAGCCAGAGTAGATGGCACAGCCGTATCTGTCTGTCATTTCTCACCACTCCATTCCAGGCCTCCGAGTACAAGCAGGCTTCACACCATGCCTGAAAGGTCAGCAGGCTGGGGTTGCACAATCTGTACTCCCGCCTGGGGCCTGCACAGGGAGCAAGCTGTCCGTGGTCACCTCCCTGTTCCTGCCCAGGAGCAGCTGCCCAGCCGAGCTCTGGCCCATCCTGGGGGCCCCAGCAGCTGCTAGGCTGGGGTGGGGCAGGTGAGGGAGGAGAGAAGCCCTTCCTGGGGCACCTGCCCTTTCCAAAAGCCACAAACCACACTCAGGCTAGAGCTGTGGTCAGGGCACTCCAGGAAGGGGGGCCAGAGGGGACAATATTTGTGTGTGTCGCTGTGTGTGAATTTTTATTTATATAGTTTAAATGTTATTTTATTTAATTTCTTAGGATCCCAGTGAGGCAACGTTTTGGCCCCACGTGATAAGCAAGGAAAAATGAACTTCAAAGAAATGTAGCCAAAAAATAGGCAACAGAACAAAACTTCAGACTCTAGGCTGGGTGGCTGTAGGCAGTGGCCGTGGAACAGGACAGCCATGTGACACAGGCTGTGAAAGCTACAGGGTTTTGGGAGGGTGGGCAGGATGTGGTAGGGAGGTCTGGGATGAACCCAGCACCTCACCCATGCGAGGCGAGTACTCTGCACTGAGCCGCACCCCCAGTCCAGCCCTGGGATCCTGTGTTTGCAGATTTCCTTATGCTCCATTGAAGGATGTGAAGGGAACCATTTGTCTCCTTATTTAAGGTTGAACGAGAATGAACAAAGGCGATTGGGATGTATACGAGGCCTCCCCTGGCCTCTCTCGTGGTTGGGTGATGCTGAACCCTGCGTACTGGTGCTCCTTGAGAAAATCTACAGACAGAGGCCCCCTGCAAAGACCACACTCAGCACTTTCCGCCCCTTTCCTTCCTCTTTCACTTCCGGACATGATTTGGGGCTGCGTCTGCCTCTTCCAAGGGCACAGCATGCCTTCCTCCTCTAGGGGATGTCACCCAGTGCCGGGCCCAGTGGCCTGTCTCAGGGGCCCACTCTGGGCTCACCTTTGTTCCCCTAAGGGAGAGGAGAACTCTCAGCAGCCAGGCCCCGGGCGTAGCTTGGACAATGTGTCACCAGTGTGCAGACTCAGCTGAGAAACACAATCCTGCCCAGGCTTCTGCGGGCAGGGGCAGCCGTGCAGAATGCTGTCAAGTGACAGCGGGAAAAACAAGCCTCGGTCCCAGCTGCTCAGCCCTCAGCCTGCCACAGAATAATTCCTGTAAGGGGAAATTGACCCTTGGGCTCACCCATAAACTGGGGCTGCCTTTTGGATAGGGCTGCAGAGGTTTTAAGAAATAAGGGAAGTAGACATTACATCTTGGGGAAGTGTAGCCACCCAGAGAATGAAATCTATTTTGCTTTCTTGAAAGGCTAAGGCTGGCCATCATTCTCTGCCTTTGTTCTCCTCCTTTGTCTTGGTTAAATGTTCCTGGCCATACTGTACCTGAGGTTTTACTGTCCTCCTTTTTGGAAATTGACAAGGTATAAATCAGTCTGTGAATTTTTTTTTTTTTTTTTTTTTTTTTTACCGGTACCGGGGATTGAACTCACGACCGCCTGCTCACAGGCAGGTGCTTATGCCACTGAGCTAAATCCCCAGCCCCTAGTCTGTGAAATTTTAAAATGTGCTTCTTTGGTCTAGCATCTAAGTATACAAAGAAGAAACAGGCACTTAATAAATGCCTCTGGAAGCTGGTAATTTGCATGGGGCTTCTAATAAAAGGCAAAGTCTTGCTTTGAGGTTACAGACACTGCACCGAAGGTGGTCCTCTGGGGTCTGGCCACATATGAGCAGTGCTGGTGCCTTAATCTGCATCCTGTGTGCATGCAGCTCCGGGATCATCTGCCCCACGGCCCCTGCTGGGTCTTAGAAGAAATGGGGAAGGGCCAAGTTCCCGTTCCCACTACAGCTGTCAGTCGCTGTGGTTCCTTGATCACTCCTCTAATTTGGGAGGGGATTTATTGTCACTACTTGCTTCCCCAGGTCTTCCCTTAGGGCCAAGAAGAGGTCTGTCAGCACCGGGGAGTCGGGGCTCTTGTAAGAACCCCCAGTTTAGCCAGGCTGGTCCTCAGTGTTAAACACAGGGTGCTGGAAGTGACAAGTCTACAGGAATAGGTGGCAGCAGAGGAAGCTGAGGCTTTGCTGGGGCATCTTGGGGCTTGTGAGAGCCAGTGTCAGTGGGTACCTTCACTTATGGGAAATAGCCAAGGAAGGACTGTAAGATATTGGCCAAAAGAGATTAAGAGTGTTTTATGTACCTGAGTCCAGTTGTAGAGAGAAACAAGCATTATGCCAAACCACTCATCTGAGATCTCTGCTCTTATTTGGGAGGGCAGCCGTGGTGAAAAACTTCAAGATAAGTCAAGGTCAATGTGCTGTCCCGAGTCATTAGTCATATACAGATTAGTAGGTTAATGCAGAACTGTCTCAACCAATGAGTCTACCTCGAAGCCGTGTATGAGTCCTTGGGGTTGACATGGAAAGGCCCATTTGTCATACAGAGAGTGATGCCTGCTCAGTTTTGCTAGAGCTTAATTGTTGGGATAAGTTTAACTCTTTCGTTGCATCTTGTATTATGGGCTGTGTTTATCTTCCCTCCAAAGCCTTATATTAAAACCATAACACTTAGTAGGATGGAGTTAGAAAGAGAGGTCTTTGGGATGTGATTAGGTTAGGTGAGACCATGAAGGTAGAGCCCCAGGATGAGATCATTGTTCATACAAGAAAGGAAACAGTAGTGAGGATATGGAGAGCGGGCACCATCTGCAAACCAAGAAACTGGTCCGCAACAGCTGGATCTGCTTTCATCTAGATCTTGGATTTCTCAGTCTCCAGAAGTGTGAGGTATCAAAGTTTGTTGTTTAAGCCACCTGGTTTGTAGAATCTTCATAATTGCTCAAACCTCCTCAGGGTTCTCCAGAGAAACAGAACCCATAAGACATGCAGTGTTATATAAAGGAAAATGTATTATAGGGGTTGGCTCATGTGATTATGGAGGCTGATGTGCCATCTGCACACTGGAGACCCAGAAGAGCTGGTGCTGAGATTCAGCTTGAGTCCAAAGGTCTGAGTACATGAATGCCCATGTTCCAAAGGCCTGAGAAGTAGGGGCTGGGAAAGGGTGCTGGGTGAGACCTGGAGTCTGAAGGCTAGCAAAACTCAGGTTCAGAGTCAGGAGAAGATGAATGTCTCAGGTGATGAAGGACAAAATGAAAATTCACCCTTCTCCTACCTTTTTGTTCTGTCCAGAAGTTCAACTGGTTGGATGATGCCTACATTGGTGAGGATGGACCTTCTTCAGTCTGTCTGCGGATTCTGGTGTTAATCTCTTCCAGAGACATCCTCACAGACACAGCCAGAAATAGTGTTTCACTAACTATTTTGGCTTCCCTTAGCCCAGGCAACCAGACACCCAGTGTCAGAATGAAGTTCTCAGCCTCACCTGGATATAAGAGGGCTGACCCTCCTCTCCCCAGGCTCTCTTGGATCCAAAAATCTCTTGTGGTCCAACAATCTACTGTTTCAAAGGGACACATCTTCATCAGCAGGGCTTTTCAGGATGCTTTTGGTCAAAACTAACAGTAAACTACTTCAATAAAGCCTATAACTATTGGGAAGATATTGTTGCTCTTTTAAAACTAATATGGAATTGTACAATTGACCTCAAGAGATGTGGGAACTAGGCCTGGATGATGTCTGAAATCCCGGAAGCTACTCCCTGTCTGTCTCCTGAAAAAGCCACATACATCCTTGCTTCCGTTTCTACCCACCCATCCTCTGCACTGCTCTGTGCATCTGGTGGGCAGAAGATGATCACTGCACAGCTCCTGAGTTTCTGTCTCTCCTTGTAGAAACAACCAGACCCACCCAAGCACTGATTGTCCCAACTGGTACCTCAGCCCTAATCAAGTCATCTGGTTTTAGGGGGACAGGACTGTATTGTATAAGCTACTGAGACTCTTCCTCTGCAGGTTGATGAGAAGAGAGGCTCAGAACTAAAAGAACAGAGTTACTGTAGCAGGAAAATCACTCTAAAAGACGTGGGCTATTTCTGAGATCAGATGACGCACAGCAAAGGAAACTACTGATCTGTGCAAAGACAAATTTGTAAACCATGTACCTGATAAAGGGTTAATATCCAAAGTACACAAGAAAAGGCAAAAAGGCCACAAAGTCCAAGTTAAAAATGGCAAAGGACCAAAACAGACATTTCTTGATAGAACTCACACAAATGGTCAACAGGCATATAAAAAGAGGCTCAAGTATCACTAATTGTCAGGGAAATGCAAGTCAAAGGCACAGTGAGATAGTGACCTCTTTTAGTATGGCTTTTATCAAAAACTGAACAGTTAACAAAGATTAATGTGATGAAAAGGAAATTGTTGTAAGATGATGGTGAGAATGTAAATTAGTACAGCCATTATGAAAAATGACAGTCTTCCAAAAACATTAAAAAATAGAAGCACCATACAGTCCAGCAACCCGAGTATTGAGTGGGTAGCCCAAAGGAAGAAAATTAGTATGTCGAAGAGCTATCTGCATTTGTAGGTTCATTGTAGCATTATTCAGGAGCCAAAATATGCTGTTTCCACCCACCCACGCATCACCCATTGCAAAATATGCAAATATGCATTAACCCAAGTGTTCTTCAATGGGTTAGTGGATAAAAAGTATAATGTTTAGCACATGAAATACCATCTTGCATTTTAAAAGAAGAAAATCCTGAATGACAACTTGGATGAACCTTGAGGACATTATGCTATGTGAAGTAAGACACAGAGAGACAAATACTGCATAATCTTACCTACATGTAAATTCTACAAAAGCAAGCATTTATAGAGACAGTAGTAGAGTGTTTGCTTTGCAATGTATGAGGCTCTGAGTTCAATGTGTAGCAAGACACACACACACACACACACACACACACACACACACAGATGTGGAACTTATCGGAGGGGAGGGGCTTTTGGGAAGATATTGATCAAAAACAACAGAATTTCAGTGAGACCAAAAGACTAAGTCCAAGAAACCTATTGTACTTAATGTTGGTTATAGTCGATAATAATATGCTGTGTGAAAGTATATTTTAAATAGTTATCACAGCAAAATGATCAGTATGTGAGGAAATAATTAACTTGCTTTAGTCACTTCACAATAATATACACATATATCAAATGTCATGTTATATACTATATATGCATGAGCTTTTATTTGTCCATTGAAAAACTAGTGTGCCTAGAATATGAGGGACAGCTTGGTGGCATTGTGGGCAGCAAGACGTCTGGCCCTTCTCAACCCTTATTCTCTTGGACCCATTCCATATCTATTTATTAAAACCTGCTTTAGTAAATGACCAGTGGTAGTCATTTTCAACCTTCTTACTTAGTATATAGGGCAACGCTTGGATCTCCAGAGATGCTCAGCCGTCTGTGCCCGGGCTGGACAGAAAGGATATTGGTGTTGAGATCAATCCCTCTCTCTACTTGAAATCTCCCTTTGATGTGTCAGTGTGGTATGGTGGAAAGATCATGTTGTGGATTAGGTCTGGAATGTTCTGCAGAACTCTCATGTGCACACAGGCAGGGCTTTGAAGGTGGCTGGAACAGGGGAGTGCTGCACTCCATGGGTTTACCCACTGGTGAGTGTGGGAGACAAATATGCTGTTAGGAAGTGAGATTTGTCAGAAGGGATCAGTCACTACGAGTGAGACCCAAAAGGGTTTGTCTCTTCCATGGCACCTCCTGCTCCCTGCTTCCTGGCCATCATCCCCTTCCATCATGCTGGAACTATGGACTGAACTCTGAGACTGTAAGCCATAATAACCCTCTCTTCCTTTAAGTGGTGGGTATCAGATATTATGTCTCCCTGAAGAGAAAAGTGACTCTGCACAATTGGACATCAGCTACTCCTGGACTTGAACCCATGCTGGGCCTCATCTTTCTGAATCTTGGTTTTCTTATCTGTAAAATGGAGCTAGCAAGTGACATATATCCCACAGGGCCACCATGAGAACTGGACACTCTTTGTTCAATTGTCAACACATAGATGGTGCTGATCATCCTCTATCCTTCTAATCCCTCCTCAACTCCCAAGTCCTCCAGTGTTCTGGGGAACATTCCAGACCTAAACTTGGAGACACCCGTGTTCTTTCCTCACCTTTGCCCCCCAAACAATTTGTAGCTGAAGTCCTAAGGGTAATCCACCTGTAGGATTCAGGGCTGCTCACCTACCGTACCTGGGACAATTGGTTTCAACGCTGAAAGAGCCCCATTCATTTACATTGCAGCAGGACATCTTGATCCACAGTCTCAGAGAGTGAACAGATATAAGATTTCCTTGAGGCTACCACCAGAGACAGAGTCTGGGGGCTGAACCATAACAACCTTTTGAGTTATGTGCAGAACTCAGATCCCCTAGAGACACTATGAAAGAAGTCCACCTACCCTGGGAGAAAAATTTCAGAGTGGTTAGCACAGGGAGTGAGAAGATCCCTGCTGTCCTCAGCCTGCCACAGTCCACCCTGCACCAAGGTATCTGGCTCTAAACTGCAGGTAGTGGCTGCAAGAAAAAGCAAAATCCTGGGTTTGAAGGGAAGGCTGCTCCGGGCTCTGCAACCAGCTCTCTGTTTATGTGTCTCTCCTCAAGTCACAGTCTCAGGGCTAAAAGATGGTGAAGCCAGGGTTGTGGGAAGAACCCATCTCTGATTTCACAAAAGGAAATGGAGACCTTGTAACCAGAAAGGGCAACGAGACTGCAGGACAAGGAAGACGTAACAAAGACGCCCCATGCTAAGTCCTGTTTGCGCTGCGTTCAAATATGCCTCAGATGTGTTTTGAATATATCTTTCAAACTATTTCTCGAATTCTTTCTTGCCTTTCCATTTCTCAGGCTCCTGGCTAATCCCATCGGGACTCAGCTGCTGCAGCCACAACCCTCTAACTTTTCCGCATCTCACCTGCTTTCTCTCACCTGGCGCCAAAGCTCACTCCCAGAAACACACGCCCACCTCGTGACTCTCCCATGTTTGTGTCTACCGCCCATGGCTCCCAAGGGCCTGCGGCTCCCAAGGTCATGGTCTGGTTTCCTGTTGCAGTTCTGCCCAGGCAAGTTGGGATCAGCTAAGGGGACCCTGTGCTTCTAAGCCATTGTCCCTGCTGATCCTGTCTCTTGGAAGCCACCTCTTCCTGCCCTGTCCTGCACGCTCTTGCTTATCCTTTTTAGGTCACAGATGGCCTCTTCTCTGGCTCCCCATGCCTCCAGCAGAGCCAGAGACTCTCTGAGCTGTCATTTTGGGATCACACTGTACCCTGCTGACACGACTGAGGCTGGTCTCCTGCCTGGATGGTGAGGCCAAGGAAGACAGGTGCCCGGTGCACGCCCTGTGCAGTACTGGACGTGTCCTGAAATCCAGATTCCCCAGCCCCGCCTATGTCAGTGCTGCTGCACCAGGAGGTCGGGAAAACCCCGGCCGGCAGTGTTTCCTGTCCTCCACATCCGCACAGGTCTTCTTTGTCCAAGGTCCTTCCTCTCTGGAGAGCGCCTTATCTGCAGCCCCCAAGTACACAACAGCAAGGGGGCCGGCAGAGCTGGCTTGCCGGTTTCCTGCTTCAGCCTGGATCTGAGTCAGAAGGTCTGGGTTTGAAGCCAAGCTCTGAAGCTCTTCCCAGCTCAGTGAACTTGGCTGTGGTTTTCATCTCTGCTCAGCTTCGAGTTCTTCATCTGTAAAGTGAAATGGTTTTGCAGTTGATTAGGTTGCCGCAAGTTTGTGGTTAAAACTGAAAGTGTGCCTCTTTCTCCCAAAGAATCATTGTTAACACTTTCCAGGTACCTGGTCAGATCCTGTTCTGTATTTACAAGCATACTTAACATTAATCTCCTTCTGTAGCCAAAGAACCACATCACACATGCCCTTCTATGCCTTGATAGAACATGCTAACTGCTTGGGAGGGGGCGGGGGGAAGGAAAGGATTTTATTTTAAAAAAGAGAGAGGATTGGGGGGAAATGGCAGCAGGGGTTTTGTTAATGGAAGGGAAGCGGAATGGGAAAAAGCGTTAAGATATATTACACACAGGTACACACTCCCCATGATGAATGTGATCATTATCTATGGCAAACCTGTACTAATAAAAATAAATAAATACATCTTAAAAACAGAAACTGCCAAAGCTCTTTCTAGAGCAGCGGATCAGTTTTACATTGCTATTGTCAGCATCCGAATGGTCCAGTTTCTTCACTAACTTTAGCATTATCTCTGTTACTTCAGCCATTCTGTTCCGCACATTTTGCTATTTCATTGAATTTTCAATTTGCGTTTCTCTAATGCCTTATATCTTTCCACATTCCCTAATAAGCTTATTTATGTTTTATTTCCCTAAGTTTTGCGAGTTCTCTATTTATTCTATACACCAACCTTTCATCGGGTGAGTGGTTTACAAACATGTATTGCTTGTCTTTACATTCCCTTAACGATTTTTTACAGAATAAAATTTAGAGAGTTCATGAAGTCCTATTTTCCAGTTTTCCTTTTTTGTGGATTGTGCTGTTGGTATGCAGTTCAGGAACTCTTGGCTTAACTTTGTATACAAAGATTTCCTCCTATTTTTTTTTCCTAAAAGTTTCATAATTTCACAGTTAAGTCTGGTCAATCTGAATTAGGCGAGGATCACTTTTTATCTATGATCTGCTTCCAGTGCGATTTGTTGCTGAGTCCCCCCTCCTGCACTGAATTGTTTTTGCACTTTGTAAAACGTCAGTTGGGCATTTTGGGGTGGGCCTATTTCTGGGTTCTTAGTCTGCCATATTGGTCCTTGCATCCTTCTCTCTGATGGCACTGTAGTCTTGATTATTGTGGCTAGACGATAGGTCTTGAAATCAGGTAGACAGACCTATCCACTTTACTGCTCTCTTTATTTTTAATTTTATTTAATTTATATTTAATTTTATTTCTAATTTTAGAACTTTGCTTTTCTGTATAAATTTTCTGTATAAATTTAGAAATTTAGAATAGCTTTGTCAATGTTGGCCAAAAAATCTTGGTGGTGTTTCAAAAGCACTTATGGTGATCTTATCTGTCAAGCCGAGGTTCATTTATGTGAGTAGTATTTGTATACTATGTTAAGTCTTTCAATCTAGGAACATGGTTTTTCTCTCTTTTTTCAGATCTTTGATTTGTCATTTTCAACATATAGTTCTTACGTAGCTTGTTAAGTTCACATCTATCTCTCTTTTTTTTAATCCTTGTAAATTGTATTTCATTGTTAATTGCTACTGATGATTGTTAGAATATAGAAATACAATTAATTTTTGTATGATTATCCTTGATCCTGTATTTTTACTGAACTCACTTATTAGTTCTAGGAGGGTTTTGATTTGGTTTTGCTTTTGTCTTGTAGGTTCTTTGGAATTTGCTATGTAGAAAATATATCATTTGCAATTAGGTACATTTGTATTTCTTCCTTTCTATACAATATGCCATTTATTTCCTTTTCTTGCCTTATTGCAGTGGCTAGAAATGTAAGTACTACGCCAAATAAGAATGATGAAATTGGACATCCTTGCTTTGTCCCCAATGTTAGAGGGAAAGCACTATTTCATGGTTTAGCATAATACTAGCTGTAAGAGTTCTATAAGAATTGCTATCAAGCAGGGGACATTTCCTTTTATTCCTAATTTGAATGAGTGTCATACTTTGTCAAATGCTTTTTCTGAGTCCATCAATATGATCATATGATTTTTCTTCTTTAGCCTGATATGATAGACTACACTGATTCATATGTAAAATTTAACCAGTGTTGTATACTTGGAATAAATTCCATTTGGTAATGGTATATGACTCTTTGTCTATATTACTGAATTTTATGTGCTAATGTTTTGCTAATAATTTTTTTCAACTGTATTCATAGATCATATTGGTCTGTGGTTTTATTTCTTATACTATCTTTGTGTTTTAGTATACTATCTTTGGGTTTAGTATTTAGTTTCATAAAATGCATTAGAGAGGGAGAGATTATGTAAAATTGGTGCTAATTCTTTGTAGTTTTAGTAGAACTCAGTGGTGAAATCATTTGGGATTGGAGATTGCTTTTTGTGAGAATTTTAAGATTATAAACTTAATTTATAAATATATTTATCTACTATGTATTTCATAATGTATGAGTTGTGGCATTTCTACTTTTTAAAAAACTGGTTCATTTCATCCACATTTTCAACTTTGTATCTAAAGTGTTCCTTCATGTTTTCCCTTATTAACCTTTCTGTGTCTATAGGTTCTGTGGTGATGTTCCCTATTTTGTTCTTGATATTATTAACTTATACTGTATCTCTTTGTATATCTTGCTAGAGATTTTACAGTCTTATTCTTTTTGTTTTCTTGACTTCTTTCTTTTTCATTTCTGTTTTGAATGTCATTGAGTTATGCTCTTAATTATTGCCTTACTTCCTCTTGCCTTAGATTTAATTAAGATGCACATATACAAACATGCATATTTTTGTGCTTCTGGGAATTGAACTGAGAACCTTGTACATGCTAGGCAAGTACCACTAAGATATATCTCTAGCTTCTGTTTTCATATGTTCTGGAGATAGAAGTGTACATTATTTATTTGTAACTTTTTCTTATATCTATCATAAGCATTTGATACTATACATTTCCCTCTTGGCAAATGTCTTAGCTAAATCTTACAACTTTTGATATATTTCAATTTTCATTTACTTCAAAATATTTTTCAGTTTTCCTTGAGACTTCCTTTTTTGCTCCTATGGATTATTTAGAAGTATGTGTTTTCAATTTTCAATTGTTGGAGACTTTCCTATTATCTTTCTCTTATTAATTACTAAGTTGACTCTGCTGTGTTCAGAGTATATTCTGTATAAATTCAAATTTTTTTGGAATTCAATTTTTAAAAACTTTTGCTGAGGTTGATTTTATGGCCCGGGATGTGGTCTGTATGGATACATGTTTCCTGGACTCTCATAAAGAGTGTGTGTTCTGCTGCCATGTGGTCAAATGGATTGCAAATGCCAAGATCTTCTTGGTTAATGGTGTTTTGAGTTCATTCATATCCTTGATACATTTCTTCCTTTTTTATCAGTTGTTCAGAGAGGAGTGTTGAAGTTCCCCACCTGTAATTAAAGACTTGTCTACTTTTCCATTTAGTAGTATCAATTTTCTCCTTTATCATTTTTTTGAGCTCTGTTGTTTAGGATTCTTGCATCTCTTAATGGATTGATCCTTTTATTATCATGTAATGATTCTGTCTGACTCTGGTAATTTTCTTTGTTCTCATACCTATTCCTTGTTCCTTTATTTTTTTAAATAAACTTTTAATTTTAGGTTTAGATTCTGTGTTATTGAAAAGTTGTAAAAAGAGTTTCCATATACCTCATTGTATTACGTGTGAAAGTATAAACACATTGTCTATGGAAAATGAGATAACATAGTAGCCATTGTTTGTTTTCTGTTATTTGGTTCTGAATGCCCTGTAATACTCTCATTCTCTTGAATGTTTTTATACTATTTTGTTATGTTTGATACTGTTGTATATGAAGTTATACTCAACTGTTTCAAAGAAAGAGACATTGTGGTAGTTACTGTTAATTACGGGTTGTCGTCTAGTGAAATTCTGTGTTGCTTACATTGTTCCGTTCTGATCTGCTTTGTTATGTCCTGTTTTGTCTTAAATCTCTTTAAAATAAAAAATATTTTAAAAAAGAGTTTCCATATACCTCATGTACCTGATTTCTTTTGTTATTAAGAGCTTATATTAGTTTGGTAAACTTGCCACAAGTAGTCCAGCAATGTTGATACATAGAAATAAATTCTATACTTAATTCAGATTTTCTTAGCTTTTAAAATGCTCATTTTGGAGTGCTATGGATTGAACTATGGCCTCACAAACGCTAAGCATGTGCTTTCTCACTGAGCTACACTTCCAACCCCATTAATATTCTTTCTCTGTCCAGGGTTCCACTCAGGTTGTTACATTACATTTGGGCATTGTGTCTCCTTCGAGCTCTCCTAAGTGACAGTTTCTCAGATCTTCCTTGTTTTTGAAGAACTTGACCATTTTGAGGGGACCAGAAAGATATTTAACAGAATCTCTCTTAACTGGGGTTTGTCTGACATTTTTCTCTTAATTAAGTGTGGTTATAGAGCTTGGGGAGGAAGATGATAGGGGTAAAATACCATTTTATCATGTTCTATCAGCAGTACAAAGTATCAACTATTGATAGTAACCTCGATCACCTGGCTGAGTTCGTGTTTTCCCCGCTGTAAAGGTTCTCTGCAGCACTCCTCACCCCTCCAGCCCTTATCCCCTGCCCTCTTTGGGAAGGAAATTACTATGCATGACCTGTGCTCAAGGTGGGGAGAGTCACGTTGTACCCTCTTGAAGGAAGAGGATCTACACAAATTATTTGTGAGATTTAGCTATTTTATCCATTTATTTCTTTGTGGCAGTACACATTCAAGGATATTTATTTGATACTTTGGACTACACCACTTTTTTTGCCCCTCCCAATACTGGGGATTGAATCCAGAGCCCTTGAACTGAGCTACCCTCCAGCTCTTTTTATTTTTTTTAGGCTGGGCTTGAATTTGCTTGCGATCCTTTTGCCTCAGCCTCCCAGAGCGCTGGGATTACAGGAGTGTGCTCCCACACTCTGCCGCTACTGCACTGTATTGCTTAAATTCAGTTCTGCTTTAAAGTCCTCGGAAGCTCTTTTCATGGTTCTGGTATCCTTCTGGCATACCACCATCTTCAGATTTCTTTTTGTTTTGGCTTGGTTTTAAGTATTTACTTACTTTCTGGCACTAAAAGACAGTCCAGGCAGGAAAGTCTGCCACTTTCCCAAGAGAATCTTGATTTCTTTTGTTGGAAATTGGTTTTGGAAACCAAGATCTGTGTCCTTTCGGCTGAGAGAGCAGGTAAATCCATTTGTATGTACTGACGTGTAGATACTTACATATTATTATTTTTTTTTTGTCTTTTTCATTTTTATCAGTACTAGGGATCGAACTCACGACTGCCTGCTTGCAAGACAAGCGCTTATGCCACTGAGCTAAATCCCCAGCCCCGATACTTACATTTTATACCTATTTCTATCTGCACCCATCCATACTCATATCAGACTAAACATGAGTTCATACTGATGTCTCCAATGCTAATTCATCTTCCCCAAGGATTGCTTTGGCTGTCTGTAACCGCCCATTTCAACAGCGAGGAACTTGGCTCCCAAAACCCACAATTCATTTACTTAATTGTTTGATGTCAATAAGCAGCCTTAGCTGTTTCATAATTATTGAAGGCTTACCCTGTAGGAAACAACTTTATCAACTAGGGTACACCAGTGATTGTATGCCCTTCTTTTTGCCTTCAGCCTTAGAGTTTGCATTGATTGCAACAACTACTTAGGTCAGCATCTTATTCCCCACGTCTTTTGGGAAGGTGGGCTGCTCACAGATGTGTGCATTTGTAATACTTGGGGCTTTTGTCAGAGAGAGTGTTCACGGCACTTGGAGGACGATGCTTTTAAAACTGGGGATGCTGGAAATATTATGGGGGTACACAGTGAGATGCGCGCAGTGTCAGGCAGGTAGAATTTTGAGTTCTCAGCTCTAATTCAAGTAGAGATGCTTCTCTTCTGTCTCTTCTGACTCATCAGCTTTAGGTGAGACTTCATTTGAAAAAGTAGTTCATGGCTAAAAAGAGAGAAAGCCTTTTGGAGCCATGGTAAAAATGCCCAAGGTTCCTTCGATTTGTGAATTCTTGTGATGCTGCAAACTGTAAACCCTTCCAGCTATGTTTTCAAGGTGGTGAGGGGAAGGTGCCATGAACTTGAGTGTAACAGTCTGAGTGCTTTTGAAAATAAAGAATTTACCATCAAATTATCTGAAACTGCAAACCATCTTGGTGCATTTAAATCACTAATAAATTATAACAAAGCTAATTCACACCTAACTCTTCAGACACATATCAGTTACGTGAAGCATTAAAATTCTTTGGTCCACCAGTTCAGAGATGAACATCTGTTTACATGGGCCTTTAGAGAGCAGTGATAGTTTCGCAAGAAGGGACACGTTGGGCCCCCACGAATGGAAGATACTTGCAAAAATGTCCTGAACTTTAAAATACAGATCACCTGTTTTCAAACACTCTAACATATCCTTCCTCCTGAGCTCCTGCCCACCACTTCCAATCTGCATGCGAATCTCACTTGTAGTGGGAACTGCCTCGTATTCAGCTTGGTGATAACTTTGCTTTGCTAATAAATGCACACTGTTCTGCCCATGGGGACCAATATCTTTTCCCCTCACTTATGGCTTCTCACTGTGAAATTAAAAGCAGAAGCAAGTAATTGTAGCTGATGGCAGCTCCCGAGGTTCTGGACTGCTGAGGGACCTAGTCTGTGTGCCTTTGTTTCTCCTGCCTCCCATCCAGAGATGGAGCAAAATATGACATTTGCTTGCAAAAGAAAAAAAAGGTCCTCCAGCCTGAGCACAGCTTCCTGAGCGATGCTCTTGGGAAATCTCAGAGTCAGCCCAGCCAGAGGCTTCCCTAGGCCTTGCCACAAGTACAGGCTTTGGAGGAAGATGTTGCCAACTCTCTGTCCCAACTCAAGGCCAGCAGAATCCCCACTGTGATGGGCAAGTTTGGAGGTGAAAGCTCCTCTTCCTGACTGCACCATCCTCTCTTGTCAAGAATTGTGGTCATGACTTTGCACTAAGAAAGCCTGGAGCTGCCGAGGCATCCAGAGGAGCAGTATTGTTTCAGGGTGGAAAGGGGAAGAGTCAGCTTGGTGTCAGCGTGGCTGGGCTTATGAGCCTGTGTAGGGGAGACGGCTGGCCTGAGATGGTCGGACTGGAGGCCCTACCCGGTGAGTTTGCAGCATCATACCTGGTAAAGCTTGCCTTTCCCCTGGAGAATCACATGCTCTCCCACTCCAGGGCCTGCCCACCTGTCCCCTTCGCCACTGGAGGAGTGAGCTGGCTGCAGTGGGCAGTGTAGACCACTGTCCCCACCAGCTGCACTCCTGGGCTGGTGAGGTCTCTGTGTGCTCCGGTCCCAGAGGGTAGAGCCTCTGATAAGATTCCCCAGCATACTCATGGCTGCCCACCCACACCAGCCAAGTGTCACGGAAGGAATGTGGTAGCAGCTGGGCCCAAATCACAAGACAGAAACACCCAGGACACCTACGTCAGGCTGGCAAAGGAGAAGCCCGAACAGGCTGTGGGGTGGGGGCGGGGGCCTAAGAGGAAATCAGGGCGGGTGACTCAGCCTGCAGCTCTGTCCGACAGAATGTGCGTTGCCAGAGAAAACAAATTCCTCCGGCAGGTTATCTCCTGTGGAGGAGGCATAATCAGTCGTGCAAAGGGGCTGTGCCGCCTGTGCCAGGGCCATCTGGGTCAGCCTGGCTGAGTGGCACCTGGTCCCAGGGTGGAGGCCTCGGTTGGGCCCTGTGTTGGGGAGAGTGCCCTGTACCACACGCATCGGGCCTGTCTCAGCCCAAGGCATCCTGGAGTTGGTGGCCACAGGAAGATAACACTGCTGCAGAAAGGATGGGGGCACGAGGAGGTAGTTAAAGCAAATGTAGGCGCAGGATTTCTGTGTGCGAATCTCCATGGTGACACACTGAGCTCTCAGCAGGAAGCCTGTTAGGCTTGGCAACCCAAGGTGGGAGGAAAGTGCGCAGTTCACGCCCTTGTGAGTGGTGGCATCTCGGTTGGCATGGGGTACAGTCTGCCAGCGGTCCTCTGGGCCTGGGCTATACGGACCAATTGTTTATCTCCATGCCTGCGGTTATGCTAGAGGGGACAGGTTCCCATGCTCAGCAGGCGCAGTGGGGAACCCACCCCTGGAGAGTTAAGTGGAGCAGTTCAGAAAATGAGAACAGGTGGGCCCTGGCTTTTAATAGGGCAAGTTGGGCTTCAGCGATGGCATGTGGGACAGCTTTTGCCTTTTTTCTCTGCCCTTGCTCTCTTTGGTGTGGATTTCACTGGTGTGGATTTAAGCCTGGGCAGCAGGATTTTCCCAAGTGAGAAACTTTCCTGAGTGCTTGGCTCAGGGTCTCCACAGGGCCACCCTGACACCTTGGGCTGACCTCAGTATAGCTCAGCTGGGGACGGGTACTTGGCTTTGGGCTTTGGTGTGCACCAAAATCATGCATGCCAGGCTCTGGGGGTGCTTGATGATGCAGATTCCCAGGTGCCTTCCCTAGTGATCCCAGTTCAAGGCTGGAGTAGAACCAGGGAACTGTGTCTTTGGACTGTGTCCCCCATGGTTCTGAAGTGAGAGCCACTTGGGCAGGGGGGCCTGGGTGTCAGTCCATCACTACTGCCTGCCCATAGCATCACTCCATCAAGCACTGCTGCCTGTGTGACTTGGGAGAGCAGCATGCTAGCCACCTCAGCATTGTCCTGCAACCTCACAGAGATAGTCCTGAGTGGTCACCCCAAGGAGGTCACACAGACATCAGGAGTTTCTGGACTCTCCCGTCAGCCTACAGTGGAGCTTATGCAGAGGTCTTACAAAGAGTGCCTGGCAGAGGTGACAAGTGTCCTCTGTGAGAGGCTCACAGCCCCTGGCAGTCATGGCGAGGTGGTGTAGGTAAGAACCAAGCTTTGGGGCGGTAAGGGGAGGATCAGTTTCCAAGACCCCAGGGCTCAGATGTGACACTGAAGCCAGGGGCAGCTGGGAGCATCCTCTTCTCTAATCCTTGTGACTTCTGATTCTGTTCAGTTACTGTGGCCACATCTACTCGCCACCACTTACTCTGAAAGACTGGACAGGGTGTTGGCATCTAGGTGGGGGCACACCTAGGACTTGGGCTCTTTTCAGCTGCTGGTTCTGCCATCCCCAGCATCGCCTCCATCCTCCGAGACACCAGATGGCCACCCTGGCCAGACTCAGCTTCTGCATTCAAGCAGGAAGTAGGGAGGAGGCAGGGTGGTGACTGTGTCTGGGCCGCCACACTCCCCCAGGCACCCAATGCCCGACCAGGTCATCTGAACCCCAGCCAGCCCCCCTCCCTCATTTACCCTACACAAAACTAGGTGGGAGGTGGAGGTGGGGCAGGAGCACAGCTGGTTCCCTGATGGTCACAGTGGATTTGGTCACCTCCAGGCCTGCCTGTCCTTTGGGTGCCCCACTGCCAGGCCAAAGTGATCCCACACAGGGGCTGGGAATTTAGCTCAGCAGCATAAACGCCTGCCTGACAAGCCTGAGGTCATGCGTTCCATCCCTGGTGTGGCACAAAAAAAAAAAAAGTGACCCCATGCAGTAGCAGGGGCAGAAGGGGAGGGCCTTCTGCTTCCCTCTGCCCTCACTCTGGCCCCAGGAAGCCCAGAACACAGCCAGACAGACTGCTCATGAGGTGGGGCCTGGCTGGGGAGACTTGCTTGGGTCTCCAGGGACATACCCTGCACCTTGGGTCATGTTCCCATGCCCAAGAACCTTAGTTTCCACTGTGTCCCCTGACCACCCAGAAGAACTAAATGAGGACAGGGTGGTGGGAACAGTGGACAGCGTAGGAGTGCAAGGTGGGGAGCCCTGACCAGCTCACCCCTTTCTTGCTGTTTGTCTCACCATCTCTCCATTCAGACTGCCTCTGCTGGGGGTCCACATTCACAGCCTGCTCACTCTGCTAACTGGGTGTCAGGGTCTCCCTCCGGCAGTGATGGACTCTGGGGCCTGGGGCCAAGGCCTGCGTGCCTCACGTTTCCCCAGGCTCCACGTTAAGGGATCAGGGACAGCTCGCCGGCTGTCTGTGCCCAGGGCTTCCAGGGTGTCTGACCTTGGGCGGCCTTGTAGCCTTTCTTGGTCAGCACTTCACCTGTAAAGGGAGATAATGCTGCCACCTCCCTTCAGGCAGAGGCTGGCAGCGAAGGCAAACAAAAGACCCAGCACTGGGCAAACTGAAGCAGCCTGAGAAACGCTTTCTAATCAAAATGCCTTTTCTCGCTTTGAAACCAGACATGGAGGGAGCATGTAAAGGATGGAGAGAAGGGAACAGTGGCACAGCCTTGACGGGAAGAAGGAAAGGAGGGAATTTACTGCAGGTGCTTGGGGAGAGGGCTATGAGGCACCCCCAAGGTGACAGGATGGCTGAGGGACCCTGCCCTCACTTGGCTGGCATGTGGCCAGGGGACCGTGTTACTCTCTGACTTTCAGAAATGCCCTCCTCTGGACTGTGCTCTGACCCTGAGCCCTGTAGCATCAATGGAAAGATGGGAACTGTGGCCATGACTCAGTTTCTCTTATTGATGCTCGAACAGGTCAGAGAGTACCCAAAACCTCCAGGTAAGGAATTGGGGTCACCACAATACTCAGCTCCCCAGCTAATGGAGACTCTGCCTGGTGTGATTCAGAGACTGGGCTGTGGTGCCTGACTTCACGGTCAGGACAGAGAGGTTCCAAATGGCATTGCTGAGAGGTCAGAGGCCATCTGCAGGACCACCTCCGCTCCCTCATGCAGCACGGCCTCCCAGAAGTCCCTCTGCTCCCAACATGCCCCCTTGCTCTGGTTCTGCAGCAGGGAGTCGGGCACCAAGTCCCCAGCTTGTCTCAGGAAAGCCATATCACTTCCTTGGAGACAGGCGTCAGCGGCTCCTTTGGGGCACTCCTGTCACTTGAGGGGCAGATTGGCTGGGCTTGCAGCGGTAGTAGAGTGGGGGATTCCTCATGGCCTGAACCCTGGAGGAGCCTGGCTCTTTGATCTTATCTAGGAGAAAGGCCCAAGGGGTGGGGGTCTGGTCATTGTCCTCCAGCGGGTGAGAGCTTTGTTCTCAAAGTGACTTGTCCTTCCTGTGAGCAGCTGACCTCACTGGGGAGAGGGGTCGGGCAGAACAAAGCAGGAGAGACTGGACTTCCATACTGGGAGTGGTTTCCCGACTGACAAGGCAAAAACAACAAACCACTTGGTGTGGAGGTGTAAATGGCGCCCGTCCTGGGTCAGGGGTTATTTTTGGAACTTATTGAAAAAATTACAAAGCCAATGCTTGAGTCTGGTGTCAAAAGTCAAATACTCTAGCAGGGCTTCTCGAAATGAGGTGCCTGGACCCAGGGGCAGTACTTGCTGGAACCAGCTGCTTCCTCACCCAGACCTGCTGACCGTGGGCTTCGGGGGTGTGCACAGCAGTTCGCTTGTGAAAAATGCCCTCCAGGGGGTCCCGACCCATCCTGCATTCTGAGAACCCTAAGACAGAAAACGAGACAAAGAAGGTCAAGGACACGCTTAGCATGGCTCCTGAGGGACTCTTCAATCGTGTTTTTACACAAATGGGGTCACGTCCTGTTACCTAGCATGTGGCTTTCCCTGTTGGGAATAGACACTAACTGCTCACTCTGCTCCGGTGCCAGGACCCACCCATCTCCCTCCTGCACGGCCCCAATGCTGGTGTTCATGCTGTTCCCAGGTTTTAACTGTTTCCAAGGCAGGTGTCAAGAGCACTCTCATGACAATCAGGTTGTGGGGCACACACCTCATGGTGGCATTGCTAGGTACAATGGTGCCTATGATAGCAATGTTGTTAGATACCCCTAGGCCCTAGACAGTTCTGAAACAGCACCCAATACACAACAGAGTACTTTGCCATAAAAAGCATAAACGAGTCATTGGTAGCACGGTGGATACACCTTGAGGCCTTAATGCTAAATGAAAATCTAAAGACCGAACGATTTCTCTTTTATGAGAAAACCAATTGATAAACAGCAAAATGAAAGATGGATAAGATCAAGTAGGAAGACAGATCTTTCTCACATGGGAAGGGGTCCAAGAGATGGAAGGGAGATGGAAGGGTGGGGAGGGGATGAAGATGGAGAGAATTAAGATGCGCTATGTACATGTGCCAGAACCATGAGGAAAGCAAACCTTATGGACTGCAAACCATGTACCAATAAAAAACTGCTTTGCAAAACAGGGAAAAAATTCCTTTCACCGTCCTTTCCTCGGGGCTAGAACTCTGAGTCTTTCCCATTTGGTTACTCTGACAGAGGTTAAAATGGAGACTCAACATCTGAATTTGTACTGCAACTTTTGAAAGTTTGTGCAACCTTTCATAATGAGCTGCTGGCCGTTTTCTTATTGACTTGGAAATGCTCATTATATATTAAGCAAGTGGTAACTACTGTATGTTACAGGTGGGTTTTTCTGGCATTTTCTTTACCTGCTTTTCCTCTAAGATGTGGCTTAAGTCATTATTATTGCTATTGTTGAATAGGAAGGGGTTTCTCTGTATCATGTTGAATTTACCAATTCTTTACTTTAATGCTTCTGCATTAAAAAGATTTCCCTGTCTTAATCTTTTAAAAAGTCTCCCCTGTCTTCTTCGAGTCTGTGATGAAGCCTTGAGGCTCAGGAGAAGATAGTCACCTGGAAGGCATCTTGGCTTCAGAAGGAACCAGACTGTCAGCCTTTTGGTTCTGGACTTCAGCTGTCAGAACTGTAAAAAAAGACTTCTCCCAATTCCGCTGCTCAGTCAAGGGCTCCGTTCCAGCATGGAGCAGACCAGCGGGAGGCTTTGGCGGCCTTCTGCCGGTGGTCCTCCGACTCAGGCCTGGAGGTCTGACTCTCTACACCCCATGGTGGGTCACAGGGTGCGTGGACTACGCGGGCATCTCAGGTTCCTGCCTCCCTCGTGCTGACAACCACGGCCTGTGTGGATGACTGTCCTTCTGGCTTTCCCCTTCTTTCCATGGTCACTGAATGCTTCAATACCATGTGTGAGGCTTTGTGTTTGGATTAAGATCAAAGCCAAAGGACAGGTGCCCAGGCATGCTCTGAGGGCTTTTCCTTCAGCAAGCGTGGACGGGGCCATCCACACGTGGACCTCTCCAAACCCCAGGCAGACCCTAAAGGCCTGCAGGCAGCTGCTACAAGAACAGGTGTGGGGGCCCACAGGAAGCCAGGGTGGGTAGCACAGCGGGGCAGATGGAGGTTATTGTGGGGCAGGGACAGGAAAAGCAACCAGTTCTAGCTGGTCAGGTTGTGGTGGGCGTGGCCTTGTTGGGTGCTGGGCGTGGCCTACTGTGAGTGCTGGGAACTTGGTGAGACTTTGTTCTCCTCTTCCTCTATCCCACGAACTGAACATCTTGACCCCCAACTGGGAGGGAACCAAAGCAAGAGAACCCATAAGGAGTGGCAGGAGAACCTAGGAGAGCCAGAATGCAGTTCCTCCCCACCTGGAGAGACTGTCCTGCCTTCCTTCACTGTCCTGCAGACCCTGAGGAAAACGCTCAACCCAGGGCACAGCAGAGCAGGGTCATCCACAGAATGCAAGGTTTGCCTCTCTAGGATGCCTGGGCCTCTGCCTGGCTGGGGAGTCCCCGCCTGCCCCTCTAGAATGTAGCTGCGTCAGGGTTAGGGTGCTCTGCTCCTAAGCTCCCAAGGTCTGACAGGTCCGGGCTGTCCCCCATGTAGCTCTGCCTGCCGGCAAGGCCTGTCTGCTAATGAGCCAGCAGCAAGGAGTGGCTCCCAGCAGCTGCCCTGGCCGCACCAGGTGTGTGAGGCCCCGGAGCCTGCAGACAGCTGGGCCAACTAGCACCATGCTCATAAAGGGTAATAAACGAGCATGCAGGAGCCTCGCCCCACCTGGCAGGCAGAGGTGATCTCATTACTGATCCCTGGAAGGTCAGGAGAATGCTCCTGAACCCCAGTTGGAGAGGCCTGCATGCCGGGAAAGTGGGCCGACTTCTGCTCCAGGTGCAAATGGGACCGAGAGCCAAGTTTTGTGGGAATAATGGGGGAAAGAAGACAGCACCGAGCCGAGGTAACGAGGAGAGAGAGACTTCTTCAGTGCTCCTTGCTCCTGCAGAGCAGGCTTTGCTCATCCCCACCTTATTTCGGGCTCAGTCTCCAACAGAATCTGTCCCTGAGCGCTCCCTGCTGGGACCGGCTCTACTCTGGCCCTCTCTTCTCTTTTCTACTGGCGCATGCAAGATAGGGGGCGCATGCAAGATTGGAAGGAAGGACTGACTCCCAACACCACACTGTACTGGGGTCTGTGATTTCTTCCAGGTTATTTCCTGCCCAGTGTCCACTGATTTGCTGAATCTTGCTCTCCTAATCTCTTGCACCCCAGGATTATTGTTTTTTTTTCCCAGAGTATAAACATTTATTGTGAACCTAGTGAAAGCTATAGACCTCCTTCCAAGAACATGTACATATGTGCGATATCTGAGAATCCCTGGATTCTTTAAAACTACCAATAGAGCCTTAAGTCAGTGACTTCCAAATGTATGTTCGTGGAAATCACAAAGGGATTGTTAAAAATGCAGGCATTCAGGCCTTCCTAGCCAGGCTAGGGCCTGGCCAGGGAACCAGACGTCAGCCAGTGTCCAGCCAGTATCCAGCAGCATTCAGATACAGGTTCAAACCACATTGGAAGAAACCTGCTCCAGGAGACCATGGCGCCCAGGAGAGGACCCTGCAGATAGCTATGGACCAGGGTCCTCTCCTGGGCCCCGCGGACTCCAGGAGCAGATTAGCTGGGAAGGACTGAAAGTCTCCGTTCTAAGGCAAACTATCATTCAGTCAGTGTGGTTGGACTCTTTCTCCTTCTGTTTCCACTGTGGCCAGTGTCACCTTGGTGTGATAAGAGGCTTCCATCCCTTCTTCTATCTTCCACCATCAGGCATACTTAGCACTGTCATCGCAAAGGTAAAATTAAGCCCCAGGCTTGTGGCTTTCCTTCCTGGCTCCAATGGCTGTGTATAAACTGCAGGCTGGGGAAACTGTCCGCGTTGTTACGCCTCTGTGTTAGCTAGTTTGAATTTGGAATGCCAATCTGATTGACTAAGTAACTTTTCCTCTAATTAGAACAGTGGGGATTGTTCTTAATCTGCAACCATTTAATCTTCCCTCTCATTAATTGTAGAGGTCTTTATAAATATGTAGATTGGGGAAGGAAGAAAAGATGATTTGACCTTGAAGAAACACGTATAAAATAGGTGACAGTCTCCCACCTCCTGTTTTCTTTTATTATGCAGATACAAAAATTGGTAGGGCTCCAAATCAAGCTATTGTGAGTAATTCACAATCTCGTAGCCAATTAAGGTACAGCATTCTGATGAACGATACAGGTTTAATAATTAGGATAGTATTTACATGCGAGGTTCTTGCTGTGAATTTGCATGTAAATAAAAGTGTGGCTATCAAAACCAGTCAGAAGCAGCCTGCTGGTGGAGAATGTCAAAGTAACAAGGAAAAAAAAAAAGGAACACACTTATGAAGGAAAGGGTTAAATGTTTCTAAACCTCAATTTGGGGATTTTAAAAGAACATTCATTTTAAGAGTAAATGGCCTTCTAAATATATTTCACAACTTGTCTTTGTGCTGTTGATGGTTTGTCCTTGAAACACAAAGTCAGACAAGGTGGTTAGCTGTTAGGATGTTGACCCTACCGTCCACCACCTGGGGCTCTCAGTTATCTCATCTATAAAATGGGAAGCAGCCCACCTTCCCCACAGGCCTGAGAGGCATAAGTAACGTAAGACTGGATATGGGATTCCTGGTGTACAAAGAGTGTCCATGACATGTCTGTTCATCCTTGTATTTAATGCCTGTCTATAGCCAGTGGTCTCTCAGTCAAAGGACTTAAAAAATGTAGAGAATTGAGAAAAAAAAGCAGGACCCTCAGTTTACAGACTCAATCCAAAAATGGGCATCTGAGATAAATACACACTTCTCAAATGAACAAATACAAACGACAAATATATGAAAAATGCCCAGTATCACTGGTCATACTAGAGATGAAAATTTAAAAACCCTGAGATTCCACTTCAGCCTAGAAAGAATGGCTATCATCAAGAAATCAACTAATAATAAATGCTGATGGGGCTGTGGGGGAAAAGGAATCCTTCTGCACTGTTGGTGAGAGTGCAGACTGCTGCAACCACTATAGAATCAGTGTGGAGATTCCTAAAAAACTAGGACTAGAGCAACCATTCGACCCAACTATTCCCCTTCTGGGTATCTTCCAAGAAGAATTCAAATATCACACCACAGCAATATATGTGCACGTATATTTATAGTAGCATGATTTGTAATAGCCAAATCTTGGAAACGACCCAAATGCCCATCAACAGAGGAATGGATGGAAGAGATGCGGGCTTTTTTATACAGTGGAGTACTACTCGGTCACAAGGATAAACGAGATGTTTATGTAAATGAGCACAACAATAAATCAGACACGCATGGGTAAACATCGCATTGTCTCACTGAGAAACTGAACAAGTTAATAAGATCCAACAGGTACAATAGATACTGAGAACTGGAAGGAACTCTTCAAAAGAAAAGAGAAACTGATGGGGAAAATGGAAAGGAAGGAAGGGAAAAATATACACCACAAATATTTGTATGTGTCTTAGTTACTTTTTACTAGCCACTGAGACAAAATACCTGATGCCCAAAGTTCAGAAAGGAAAAGTTTATTTCTTACAGTTTTGGGAAGTTTCAGTCCATACTCAGTTGGCTCCAAGGCAGGATGGCATAGTGGGGCTGCAGTTCATGGCGGCTGCAAATGTTGGGTGCAGGCGCTCAACATACCATACCCCACCCAGGACTAAGGACCATGTCAGCTTCCGCAATGCGCTACGTCCCTCTCCAAATTAGCCACCCCTTGCTCACTTCGTATTCACCCCGTGCTGACTCTGTGGCAACCCCTGATTGACCACAGCTGAGTATATTAGCCAGAGCCTGCGTCTCATTCCGGCCCTGCCTCCTCGTGGCAGCCCTCGTGGCAGCCTGATTGGCCACAGTCAGATATATAAGCCAGAACCCGCAACAATAAAGCAGCAGTTACCTGTTACCCACAAGAGCATCCTCTGTCTCATTGGGGGGCTGCGCCGGTCATGCAAACAGCAAGGAGGAAACCCTGCAAGAGAGAGCGAGACACGCCTTCTTCCTGCCATTACATTACATCCTGGCTCCCCCCGTAGGCCAGTGTAGCACTCACACCCCCAATCCAAACTAGACAATGAACCAATCACAAATGCACAGTGCAAATGCAGGAGGTCTGGGGGCCACCAACATAAATCATGACAGCATGTACATACATACACACATACACATGCACATACACAAAATAGTTAAGATAATTGTACAGCTAGTCTTTCTTCATTGGAAAAGGAGATTTGTGCTAATATTGTCTGGATATTATTTCTTGCCTATATCTTGTACTCTGAGTAACTACTATGAAGATAACTATGTGCAAAGTATTAATTATTGTAACTCCTCCGACCCCGATTTGAAACTCTGTTTTATTTTTATTTCTTTTCTCTTTCTTCTCTTTAAAGTAAGATAAAAAAGAAAATATTTTCTTAAGAATTGATCCCTATGCTTCACACCTGTAATCCTAGCATTTGGAAGGCTGAGGCAGGAGGGTTGTTGCAAGTTCAAGACCAGCCTGGGCTACAAAATGCACTCAAGACTGGCCTGAACTGCATAGCAAGAACCTGTCTCAAAACAAAGAAGGGGAGGAGGAGGAAGAGGAGGAGGAGGAGGAGGAGGAGGGACCCATAGAGAGAAGCTGTTCTCACCTCCAAGGAGCATGATTGGGGGGAAATAAAGGCTCTCTATTTAGTAAACTACTGGATTTTCTTCTATCAGGTGGTGAGTGTAAGAGGGTTTGAACTAGAGACAGAAATTCTTGGTTTGCTGAGACTGGATCTTGTGTGATTGTTAGTACAGGTTGGGTTATCTCAGTGTCTCTTATTTGAAATGCTCAGAACCGGAAGTGTTTTGAATTTTGGAATGTTTTTGGCCTCAAAATATTTTCATGTACATGCTGAGATATCTGACAATGGGACCCAAGTCCGAAATTTGTGTTTCATATACATCTCATGCACATTGCCAGAAAGCAGTTTTATCAGTGTTTCTACAATGTGCCTATGTTCTTTTCTTTTTTTCTAGTACTGGAAATCAACCCCAGGGATATCCTACCACAGTGTCACATATGCAGTCTTGTTTATTTATTTTTTATTTTATTTTGAGATAGGGCCTTACTGCGTTGCCAACTGGCTTTGAACTTGTGATCCTCTTGTCTCAGCCTCCTGAGAAGCTAGGATTACAGACATGCACCATCATGCCCAGCTCTCTGCCCACATTTTGACTGTGATCGGTTGTGTGGGGCAAGTGTGGAATTTTCCATGTGTGGCACCATGTTGGTGCTTAAAAAGTTTCAGATTTTGGAGTATTTAGGATTTCCAATTTTCACTTTCAGAGCCCTGAAGGAGGACCATTACTGCCTCGATTATCAATGTTGGAGCTGCTCAGGAGGAGGAGAAGGGTCAGGGTAGACGAGGCCACAGACCAGGGCAGAGCCAGCTTGGCTCCTGAGGGGTTCTCTCGCTTCTGTTTCTGCTCCTGCCGCTGCTGGTCTCTCTTTCACCCAGGTCTTTAGCAGAGCTGGGGCTTTGCAGTGACGGGAATTGCCCAGGAGTCGCTGGAGGCGTGAGAATGGAAAGATGGGGCTGCTCCCCCGAGCTCACACTTCAGACATTACCCCGGCACAGCTGTCTTGAGGACTAGAACCATCTGTCCTCCTCCCTGCTGGGCTTCCCACCCCTGGTCACACCAGCCCTTCTCTAGGGTCCCTGCCAAGGGCCCAGGGGCCTCTCACCAGCTAACCTCCTGGCCCTCCACCTGGGATCCAGCACCTGCCACCACAGCTGTGACTCCTCCCTGGTAAGTCCCTTGTATTGGGATTCCGGGTGACACCGCCCCTTCTCACTATGTATGTCTAGACTAGGACCCAGATTTATCTCTAAAGGAAAATTCCCAGTGATGATCTTGTCTTTAGAAGACAGTTGTCCTTCTCCAGGTGGGCCCCACACACTCTTCTCCATGAGGATCCAGCAAGAGACTCGGCAAATGCCAAGGGGAGAAACACAGCTGGGAGGCACCCCCTCTCTGCTCCATGGTCCCCTACCGGGCACCTGGGCTGCCAGAGCTGGGGAAGAGGGCATGGCGGCAAGGAGGGTATTTTCCTGGCTAGCTCAGGGCGTGATTTTTGGCTCCTGGCCTTTGACATAGTTTACTAACCCTTCCCACTGCCAGGAGCCTGCGAGGAAGGGCATGGATCACTGCTGGGGTGGGGGCAGCTTGTCCCCCGCCACCTTGCCGTTTTCAGAGGCAGAAGAGGGATGTGTGACTGTTTTCATCTTTACGTGTGGAGCAACTGGGAGCTGGAGCGTTTTGCTAGTTAATCAGCAGTTTTCAGATGACATATTTCACATTCCTTCTGCATTCAAAACGCCAGTGAGAGAACGCTGGCAAAGACATCAACTCAACTCCGTAGATGCTTGAGTGATGGGGGAAAAAATAGCGACACAGTTTTTCCATTGCAAATCAAGACGATATGATCTTATCGTGTACTACAGGGAAATGTTTATGAGCATGATATTAAAAGGGGCAAAACAAAAGTCAGCGTGTGTACACTAACTCAGAGCGTGTAGAAACAGCTCTACGTGCGGGAAGCAGGATCAGATGAAATGTCAAAGTTGTGTCCCTTTCGAGTGAGAGGCTGAGTTTTTCATTGTTCTTGTAACTATTAGTAATGTGGGCCAACAGCTGCAGGAGCAGGTTGGCATTCCCAGGGGCTGCCCAAGTGTTTCACAAATGCTGGGCGCCTGGCCCCCTCCCTGCTCCCCGCGTGGACACTGAGGCCACCTTCCTACTGCCCTCTGTGGCTGCCCTCAAGGCAGCTCTGTGCAGTGCAACGTAGGATGCTCTTCAGGAAAGGAGAGGGAGAGGAGAAGCAGGGTGCAGGCCAGCACCCCTGGCACAGTCACAGGACGCGCATGACACCCCCCTACACACACAAAATGACAAACCCGCTCTGGGGCATACGTTGGTGTCTCACTGGACACACGGCAGCAGCCCTCGGATTGACCCCTTATGAGCAAAAGCCAGGCTTGGGAATGAGGTAGGACTGAGGCAATTTCATTTGGCAGATTGATAAAAAAAAAAAAAGAAGCATTTCCTATTCCAGAACTGAATTTACTGATTATTTTGAATATTTAAATGGGCCTCATCAACACACACAGCTGGGCTCCAAACAAGATGCCCTCAGAAGGTCAAACCTTGTCCATCCCCCACCCCATCACTCCTCCCACCACCCTGTAACAGCGATGTGTTCACTGTGCAGAGAGGCTGACAAGCTCCTCCCTGAGCTTTCTGCCCCTTACATCTTCCCATCCAGCCCTTGCCCTGGCTGTCAGTCAGAGGTGGCCATGCTCACTGTTTTTAGAAGGAGGAAAGTTATAGTGGGGAAGAAAAACCAAAAGCAAGAAGCAGGCAATGTGCTTCAAAAAAAAAAATCCAGGATAGCTTGTTGCACATCAGAAAGAAAGCCAGAGGTAAGCATAGAGCTTGTGTGTTAATAACGGCGTGGAGAGGAGATGGTGTGGAGAAGAGAACATCTTCTTCCTCCTGCTGAGGGAGGGGACCTGACTAGTGGGGTGAGGCAGAGGGTGTGCCACACCTCAGAGGACCTGGGAGCTGGAGCTGGGAGAATGGTGGGTGGCATGGGGTCAGGGAGGGTGCCAGGTAAAAGAGAATGCCTACTTACAGTCCAACAATGTTTATTTCAGATACACAGAGAATACTTTAAGTACGTCCCAACTGTTGTATGGTATTGCTATGGAAGAGGATTTTGGACGGGACTGGATGAGGTGGAAGCCACCCCGCTGGGGTGAAATTCACCTTTGTCCTACTGGAGACTCTGGTGTATTAAACCAAGCATCTTTGGAAACCATCATTCCAATGTTCTCATTTTGTGAAGCAAAAAACAGAGCCCCAGAGGACTTCAAAGAATTGCCCCTCTGTAGTCACCCAATTAGTGGTACACTGGGTTTTTCCTGTGGTCCAAAGAAGGTGGGGTGGGTGACAGGGTGGGGTGGGCAAAGACTGAGAGATGCAGGGTGCTGCCCGTGCCCCGTGTAGACTGGACTCCTCCGACTGTCCCTGCTTGGATGAAGAGGTCCAGGACTCCCCGGAAATGTTCCTACCCTGAATCATAACGTCAGGCTTTGGAAGTATCACCATGGAGATGTTTGAGTCCCTACCAGAAGTGAGGCTGGCATCAACCCCCGCCACATGCCCTTGTGCCCACCACTGGTAGCTTCCCAATCATAAACCTGCCTGCTTGTGAAGTTGATGCCCTAGATTAAAGCGCCAGGGTCTGCTTCCAATTTGGGTCAGGAGAAGCAAACAACTTTAGGGGCTGATACCACTGTGAACCCCGTTTTACGTGGGAGGAAAAGGAGGAGGAAAGAGGTGAACAGTCTTCCCTAAGGTCACTCAAGTCTCCAGCAGAACAGGCAATGTTGTACCCAGATGCTTTTCTGTTCTTTCCATGATCCTCTGGTCCCATGTGTGATATCTTAGGACAACTGTTCACTATGTCTGTCCCTCAGTTGCTAGGCTGATTTCCAGCCTCAATCTGTGGGGAAACCGCCCCTCCCCAATGCCACCTACCTTATATGATGGCATTGCAGAAAAACTGCACACCTCTCCACCTCCTCAGGTTAGGAAGGAGCCTTCTGATTCAAGTAGACAGTGACTGGGAAATTCAGGACAAAGGCGAGATACAAAGAGACAACCCTGAGACTCTGTGAGAGGGATGGGCAATCCCAAGGCAAGTAGATTTAAATAAAAAAGAAGAAAAATAATTTCCATAATACATTTCTATAAGGGGGCTATTTGAATCCATTTTATAGAAGAGGAAACTGAGACAGAAATGTTAAAAAGGTTGCCTAAAGCCAGGTGTGATGACATGCACGTGTAATCTCAGTACTCGGGAAGCTGAGGTAAGAGGATTGCTGTGAGTCTGAGGCCAGCCTGAGCTGTGTGGTGAGACTGTCCCCACCCAAAGCCTGCCTACACCGACAGCAGATGATGGACTGCAACTCAATCTGGACTAGGTGCCTGCATTCCTAACGTCCTGCTGGGGAGCTTGCTGTAAATGCAGAGCCCCAGGGCCCTCCCTGATGGGGTCCTGGACAGAGCTGGTTCCTAACAAGGTCACTCCCAGGTGATTCCTCAACACTCCACAGCGGGGAGCAATGCTGCCTCAGGGAACCAGCACCTGCTGGGTCTGGGTAGGTGGGACCTTGCAGCTGCACACCCAGGAATCTTTGTTCTGTTGCCTCCTGTGTCTGCAACACCTCACACGGAGCCTGGTTCTGCTGAATGAATGAACAGACTGAACTGAGTCGAACCGAGCTGACTTGAGTTTGAGCACAGCTGTGTGGGATCTGGTTCAGAACCCCCGTGGGCTTCCTTTCTGGGAGACATCTTGTTGGAAGACGCAAAGAGTAGCTTAGGGCTCAGCCATTGTTCGGAATCATCGCCTTCCCTCTTTAACCAGCCACACTAGCGATGCCAGGCCAACACGGATCAGACCCTGAAAAGCCACGATCCTCAGAAGCAGCCTCTCTCCCAGCCCTGCTCCTCAGCCCCAGTCTGGGCACAGCGCTGGGCTCGCCCATCTCAACCGTATTACAGGGACCTAGGAGTTCTTTTAGCAACATTTCTCCAACATCTGCGGAAGGGTTTTATTTTTATTCCCTGAAAAGTCTTCAAAGCACTCTCTCTGAGCTTTGAATCTGGCGTGGGCAATTTGAAGCATTTAATGGGAATTGCTATGGGTGTGTGTGCATTTAAGAAAGAATTATTCTCAGCAAAGTCTGGCACTGGCCGGAAGGAGACAGCCAGCCGTCTCCAGGTGGAAGCAGCATCCTGCTGGACTCGGGGAAATCAAAGAGGAAGCAGCGGGTCCCACTCACCAGCCCCAGGCTGGCCTGACCCCTGTCTTTCATATGCAGCAGCCACCGGGAGGAGAGAAAGTACAAAACCAGAACAAACCCCCCAAAGTAAAAGCTTAAAATGAAACAGTTTCACGATGACAATACTCTGTTCTTTAAACCCTGCCCGAGAACAAATGACAGTCTTTTCCCCCGTGGAAAGGCTGGATCCAGGCTTTCATCCTCAGAGGCCTTTCTTTATTTTGGGAACCTCTCCTCTTACCTGCTTTCGACATTTCAGACTTTCTTAGAAATGGTGTGGGGTGGGTGGGGGTGCAGCCGGGCGCCGCCAAGCCGCCCCAGCTCGAGGCCCCATGGCCTGGGTCCGGGGACAGGCAGTTTTGAACTGGTCAGATTTAGGGAATGACGAAGGGTCTGCTTTTTTCCTGGCAGTTGAGAATAAATAAGTCCAGGGAAATAATGGCCTTCTTGTCCTCCATCCCCAAGGCAGGAGCCCCCCTGCCATCTTCTTTTCAACCTGCTTTAACAAGGCCATAACCCTGGCTGGTGCTGCTGGGTGAAAGTCTGGGCTCACTAATGCTGTCACCCAGCCCACTTGGCCAGTGTGATGCGGAGTCCTGCAGGGCTCCGAGCTGGCTCACTGCAGCCTGAGGGGCAGCAGTGAGGAGCTACATGTAGCTGGTGGCTCTTCCCAGTGGGCCCAGAATGACTCAGGAGATGGTCTTAGGGTTTCGGGGTGAGATGTGGCTATGTCTGTGCACAGGTGGTCACACTTGGCTAATGGTGTCTATCGAGGAGTGAAACAGGGCAGACATTTCCCCACAAACAAGACTTTGAAACTAGAGGAGGGTAGATGGGCCCTGTGGTCCCCATCTCTCATTTCCTTCCCCTCCAGACTGAGCTGGCTCCTGGTCTAGGCTGCCAGGCCTCCTGATTGCAGACTTCAAGGAACCTTCCACAGGGAAACTCATCTGATCTGGGGCGTGGAGAGTGAGTAGGGCATCCCAGCAGACAAGGGCCACAGGCAAGAAAGTGGCCCGGAGAAGCAGAGGTCAGAGGGCTTCCACAGGGGCACCCTGAGGATGCCAGTCGCTCCCCTTGTGGGTTGCCAGTGGAGCTCCATAGCTCTGGTCCAGCCCCACTCCTGCCTGTTATAGTGGGGCCTCGTGAACTATTCCCCTCCTCTCCCTCCCTGGTCCTGGGTTTCTGGAGGGCAGGGACCCTTAGCACACTGGGTCCTCAGGCAGAGATGAAGCTGATTCTGCCATCCAGCTCTGCTCCCTGAATGAGCCCCTGTTGCTGTCTGGTGCTTCCTACCCTTCCTTGGCATGCGACTGGGCATTCAAGGTAGGGAAGCAGAGGCCACGCTCTCCCAGCCAGGCAGTCCGTGACCGGGGAAGATGGAAAGAGGGGCCACGTGGGTGCTTTCGGGAGGGGTCAGGTGGCAGCGCTGAGGACACGGACAGCCGGTGCAGGGCATGCACGGCTCAGGGACTCTATCTCTGGCTCAGCACCTCTGCCATCTGCCCTAACCTCACTCTTCTGGGTGGAACAAACTATGAAGGAGCAGGGGAGATTCGGGGCCAGGTTGCTGTCAGCTTGGGGTGTTCACCTTCCGAGATTACATGCACAGTGGTCTAAAACTCCAGGGAAGGAGGTGAGTCCCATGTGGAGGGAGGGCAGCTGGGATTGGTGGGCACCACAACCACACAGGCACACAAAGAAACCCCCAGATTTAGGGGTGCTGGTGCAGAGAGGTGAGGGACGCTGAGCTGCCCCAGTGCCTGTGTCCCCACTTAGCCTATGACTTGACAACCGCTAAGCAAGTGGCCCTGGCACACCAGGTCACTAGGCGTGGCCCCCTGTCTGTCAGGTGGAGCACTGGCCACTTGTCTGTGAGAGATGCGAATGGACCCCTGACTGGAGGGAGAATTTCATGTCACCAGGATCAGGCTGGGAGCACTGAGGACTCTCTACATCCTCCACATCCGGGAAAGGGAGACCCCAGGGAGTTCCCCGAGTCCCTGAGTCCCACACCGTTTAGCCTCAGAGGTTCCTACCTTGGTTAGACAGGACAAGGGGAATACAGTAGGGGAAAGAGAGCCCCCCCAGTAGGCAGAGTTTGTTATCTGCATGGAGACACCCCTGTTCTGGGTGAGCTCCACAAAAGAAAGTGACCTCTGGGTCCAGGACGGGCTTCTTGGAAGCCAGGACTTGGCCATGGAACATGAAGGACATGTTTGATTTCACAAACTGGAGCTGGCAGAGGGTCCCAGACGGTGAATGGACAGAAGCTCTTCCTGCCCCCACTGACTCCTCTTTCCTTTGAATTTCTGCTCATGAGCCAAGTCAATCCTGCTTCTGCTCCTCACCCTGCTCAAGTCTGAGCCCCAGGAGGGCGCCACTGTGGTCTCTCAGAGCTCCATTTCTGGGGCCCGGGACAATACCTGCCTGTGATAATGACTCATTGGCAGCAGGCAGAGTATTAGTGGGGAGAAAAAGAGAAGAGGTTGACGGGAGTCAGGGTGACATCGTGTAAGGGCTCAGATGGCCTAGAGGTACCTCTGTGCCGTGCTTCCAGCAGACCTTGCAACCCAGGCCGACCCACCCAGCCTTCCTCTCCAACCCACGCCCCTCCATGGAATCCTAGGGTGCTGGGGACCCTGGTTTGAACATCACTCTGAAAGCCTAGAACTCTGTGGATCAATAAGCAGAACCACCGCCCAGAAGTTTCACCCTCCAGCTGCCCTGGAGCCCTGAACTAGTCTCTGTGGATCCCATGGCAGCCCTCTCTAAGGTGTGCTCCAGTGACAGCGGGCACAGTCAGTGAGGAACCTGACCAGACCAAGGAACCCAGGCTGCCAGGCTCAGGTCTTTTAGGTGTTAATGTCACCCTCCCCTCCCCTGCCAGCCCCCATGGGTCCCCGCCCTGACAGCCGTTCACGCATAGGTGGTTACCGTTTTAATGCTGCCTCCCCCTGCGTGTCCCGTGGCAGGCACACCCTGCAATTACGGCTGCTGTTCCCTGCCTTTCTATTGTGCCTGCCTCGCCTCCCCACGCTGCAGCTAATTGTGGGGTTGGGCCTTCACCGTTTCCGCACGGTAATGCTAAGGCCCGCTCTCCTCAGCTGCCAGGGCTGACTCTTTTAGTAGCTGCAGGGAAAGAGAATCAAGATGGCTTCAGCAATGCACTCCCCTTGGCCTGGGAGAAAGGGAAAAACTGTGGGCAGGCCAGAGTCTCCCGAATGGAAATGCACACCTGTTTGAGACCCAGGGTTTTAGTCTGGGTGCTGAATCTGGTGCCTGTGGGTCCAAGCTAGGGTTGGAGGTTTTGCATGGCGAAGCTGCTCCCAGGTGGGGGTCAGCAGCCATAGTGGGCAGTGAGGGTACAGGGTGGGAACAGGGACGTCAGGAGACGCAGGCCCGTGGGATCAGCTTGCTCTTGGTTCTGAGCTGCTTGGACCAGGTCCTACCACCGACCTGGAAGACCAGGCTCAGCCCTTCCTGAATTTCAGAGTGGAGCAGAAGGAGAGGACAGGAGTCTAGTCCCCGGCAGGGTCCTAGGGGCAACAGGGGTCCCAAAGTTTCTTCCAATTCTTGGAATTCTTCCAATTCCAATGTTGAGAAAGCGTTGTTTGTTTCCAAAGAAAAGCTCTTTTTAACTCATTGCAGGAATATTTATCGAGCACCGAGGCATGCCAGGCACTGTGTTTGTCCTGAGGATATAAAGTAATCAAAACAGACATGGCTCCTTCCTGCAGCATCCATTCTACTTGGAGTACAGGCGGGGAGAGATGCAGAACAAGGTAAATAAATGGAACAAGAACGTGTTACTGGCAATGGATGCTATAGAGAAAAAGGAAGCCAGGGCAGGAGAGAGGGAGCCCCAGCGGGGGGCGGGGGATGCTAACTTAAACAGGTCTCTGAGGATATCCAGGGATTCAAGGTGGACTTGGAGAAGAGGGACTGTTTATAGAAGGCCAAAGGATCAGGCTATTTTAAAAACCAAAGCAAGTTATGAAGGATCAGGGCCAGCAGACTGTCCATGGGAACCCTAGCAGGTTGTCGGACTGGAGGTGGCTCTGCTGGGTGCTGTGACTCTGGTGTCATCAGTGCGGATAGATGACAGTGACTCCTCCCTGGTCCTCAGGCCTGCTCTAAGGGAAGGGAGATGGAGACGTCTCAAGATCCTGCCCTTCTGGCTGAGAGAACAGCTACTCGGGACCACCTGCCCCTGCAGCTCAGGACTTTCGCTGTCATGGGACAAGTTACCGAGAAGCCTTCCCAAGCCCAGCGAGAAGCTGGGCGGGACTTGCCACAGACTCTGCGCAGAGGAAGCCACAGCAAGCTCTGCTCGGTAGGGAGGGCAGGTGCGGGCACGGCGGGTTCTGAATCTCACAGTTCCCCACTGGGGCTGGCATCCCAGGGGTTAAGCGTGGTGCATATGTGGCAATCAGACAGGCCCTACCCTGCTGGGGCTCTCCGGGCCTCTTCTCCCTTCAGGTCTAACCAAGAACAGAGGTGGGGCTGGCAGGAGGAACCATGCCAGGAAGCTTCAGAAATAGCTTTCAGGGGGTGGCAGGGCGTGGTGCTTGCTGAAGGCCGAAACACCCCCATGGGGTGTTGTTCCTCTGCCTGCCAGACCCAGGGATTTCTCAGATACAGAGGAGCTGGGCCTGTGCTCATGAGGTTCCTGCCGCGTCACAGCCTCAGCCTCCTCTCATGCCCTCCACTTATTAGCAGAAGCATCAAGAGCTGGGCCCTCCTGGGAGGGCAGCAAGGTCCTGCTGGCCATGGCCAGCATCTGGGCTCCAACTCCACCTCACTGTGGCATGCAAGCCAGCTCCAGGCATGAGTGTACCCACAGTGTCATCTGTCTAGGTGTCATTTCGTTGTCTCAGTGGCCTGGAAACTCCCCCGTGGGGCCGTTCCCTTTCCACTCAGGCTTCAGGGAGCAGGGTGCCACCTCTGATAGCTGGGAGGCAGGAGGAACATCCTGTGACAGGGTCACTTGCCGAGGGACAGTGGTCAGCCAGGCTGGAGGACTCCACAGACAGAGGCTGTAGCAGATCCGAGGGACCCAGGTACCTGCAGGGAAACTGAGGCTGGTTACCAGCTGTAGACCCTTCTTTCGTGATGCTCCGTGGAGTGAAAAACAGCTGCTTGCGCCACCTCAGTGAGAATCACTGCCCGCTGTGCGTCACTGAGCTGCTCAGGCTGGGGACCAGACCAATGGGCAGGCACTGTGGCTGGACCACTTCTGCTCTAAGGGCTCCTCCAAAGGGCAGTCCTCCCTCTGGGGACTTTCTCAGTCAGGCTGTGGCACAAGAGGCACAAGGCTCTTCCTCCCTCAGCCCCTTTCCTCCCTTCCTGCTCTTGCTTCCCCAGTGTCAGCCCTATATCCCAGCCCGGGGTGTCTCTGCCTGCTCCTAGCCCATCTCCCCACCCACCACAGCATTTCCCCCTTTGAATCTCCTGCATGTCTCCTTCTGCTCTCCGGAGAACCCGGATGGGCACAGCAGGACTCAGATAGCACTGTGAGCTCTCCATGAGGGCCCATAGTGAGGGGTCAGGACTTGGGCAACCAGACCGGAGGGACAGGAAAGTGAGAGGTCACTGTCAGTCAGCCTTCCCTCCTCTGCATCTCCTCCCTCTCATGCACCCCCACTTCTTCACCCTCTTCAGTGCAGCCCCCACTGCTTGGCACCCCCCAAATGCAGCCCCTGGTTCACTTCCAAAGAGAACCTGGAGTGGCCTGTGTTGAGTGAAGCTCCCCCAGCCCCAGCCAAACTGATATTGCTGGAGTCTTTGGTTTTGTTTTCTCATTAACCCACAGGGACTCCCAAGAGCTTGCCAGGGCCACCTTCTCACACATGCTGTTTTGGGAGGTCATTGTCCACCTAGCTGGTTCCCAGGAAGGCCTGGCTCCTCTCTAGTATGTTACTCTTGCTGCACTGGGAGCCCTGGGGGCCTGGCAGCCCCATCTGACCAGCACCAGCTGGAGGGCCGGCACCCACAAGTGCTCATACATTCCTAGGAGCTGCTGGGAGGGTCAGTTCATGTGGTGTACAGGGTAGTCACAGAGAGGGGCCCGCCTTGCCTCCAACTGCTGTCTCTGACTCTTGTGCCTCCCAAGGCCCTGTGCCCTCCTCACCTGCCCAGTCTGTCACTGGCTAGGCTGTGGCTTCCCTTGGTGCCTCCTTCCCACTTGCAAATGAAGTCCTGAACCCTGCATTGCACCTGGCCCAGATCTCCCCAAGGTGAAGGGCACAGGCAGCCATCACTGCCCCTCATGATTTTCTTGTTGAGGAAAGAAAGGAACAATATAACAATAAAATCCAGGGCGACCTGGCACAGGGCATGACCAGCAGGAAAACGTACAGGCGGCAGTGCCCATCTGAGCCCTCGGTTCCCCAGTACCACGCACTGTGCTAAGCACTTCCTCATCCCATGGGAGCCCTGGGGACATTACCCAGCCACCTGTGCTAGGGAACGGAAATGGAGAAGAACTGTATCTACCCAGGACAGAGATCTCATGCCCGCCAGCAGCTGTGAATGCTGACAATGGCTGACAGTGACAGGGGTGAGGGAGCTGAGTGGCGTGGCCAAGGTCACACAGCCAGCAGGCAGCTGGTCACGCTGCAGGAAATAGATGTGGACAAAGTAGCATCGGTTTCCAGCCTCTCTCCACAGAGAAACGGTTGCAGTTTCTCTCCCACCCAGAAATCAATACACAGGAGGCTGTTAGAAACCACCTCCCCATCAAGCCTGCCACTGCCGGAGCTGAGAGCTGCTGGTCGGTGGCCCAGGGGCACTCAGGGGCATCCACACAGGGTGTGGGGCATGATCATGGGCTTCAGAGGGAGGATGAGGCAGAGCTGGGCCTGCCAAGGTTATGTGTGTGTCTCTCGGTTCTCTGATCACCTTGGTGTTCTCTGGGAGGAAGGCAGGGGCTCCCAGCAGAGGCAACCATTGAGTCTCCAAGACAGATCTGAAAACAGCTTTTGATGCCAACTGGGGCCCTGCTTCCAAGGAAGACTTTCCCTGCAGGTCACCATTTGCCAGCTTGAAGTCACACCCGCTCATCAGGAAATGGTGCAGCTGGTTAACACCTCAGTCAGGGACTGCGGGCTTCCCATGGTGCAGGAGGAGGGTGGTGGGGGTGTTAGAACAATTCAGGCCATCCTCAGGGCTGTTGAAAGGATTGGCCAGGAAACCTACATCTGCCACGAGAATCCAAGAAGCAACACGCCCTGGCTGTGGCTACATGGAAAAAGAGGTGATTTTTCAGGAGTCAGTGAAAATACCGGGGCCTTATCTCTGCCACACAGGCACTGCAGGCAGTGACACCTCCAACTTCCACAGCTAATATGGTAGTCACAAAGTTTCCCTTCTTCTCACGGCATCTTTCCTGCGGACTGATCTTGGTTGTCTCTCCAGGGCCAGGTGGATGGAGGCAGCCACTGCTGTGACATGAATTTTGTGTTCCCGCTGACATTCAGGTTGAAACTAAATCCCCGAGGCAACCGTAGGGGCCTCTGGGCAGTGATTTGGTCAGGAGAGTTCTGTCCTTAGGGATGGCGCCAGTGCCATATAAAACGACTGGAGGACACTAGCTTGGCCTTTTTGCCCTTCTACCCTTCACCCTGTGAGGATACAACCTGAAGGTGCCATCTTAGAAGTAGAGATCTGCCCTCATGAGATCCCACCAATGCCACCATCCTGGACTACCTGATCTCCAGAACTGTGACAAATATTCTACCATTTATAAACTACCTGATCTCGGGTATTTTATTACAGCAGCAGACTCAGCTATCATCTGGAGGTTTCCATCTGTTTCAACCTGACTCAAACCATCTGTGCCCCACCCCGGAGCTGCTCTCCTTGGCTTTCAGTATCCTGCTTGCCTTAGCCTACTTTCCTGTCACTGGCAGCCCACAGAGCCCACAAAGTAATATCCAGGAAGTAAGAGAGGTAAGGTGGCCAAGCAGACCTGCTCCCCACCTGTCTCCAACCCCAGGGGACGTTTCAGCTGATTTTCCACCTAGGAGAGCCTTTTCCATTCACATCCATCCATTGTCAATGCATCCATGCATCCGTCCATCCATTCATGAATCCATCTATCCATTCACCCACTAGGTCCAAACCTGCTATGCTTCTTTTCCAGTTTAGTGAGCATCTGCTAAAATCCAGATGCTCTGTTCAACAAGATATAACCAAGCTGAGATATAAGACCTAAAAGAGAATAAATGGCTGCTCTCTGCTTTTTCTAGGGAGATGGTTTTGATTAGAGGAAGGGGCCCAAGTAGTGCCAGGACAGAAACCATGGAGCAGAGGCAGTAGAGGAGGAGGCACTTGCTAAAGAGGGTCTGTTTACAATTTGCAAAGCATAACTGGTCACCAACCCATGCAGAGATGAGTGTGAGAACAGAGACCCTGTGAGGGCAGGGGTGCAGCCCCCATGGCTCTGTGCAGGGCGAGGGGCTGTGGGGTCCTGCCAGAGGCTGCTGCCTGAGGGCTCTGCAGGTGGGGAGCACTCCCTTGAGAAGAGAAGCTGTTCCCCGAGGGTCTGTGGAGGGCTTTTCTTGGCGGAATGGAGCATTATTATTACAAGGCAAAATATTACACTTGTCACTGAGTCATCTTGTCAATTCTGAGTTCTAAAATGAAGTTTCTAAGCTTGTGTCACTTCCTATGCTGAGCGATAGTAGCTGCCCTTACTGGAGAGTCCTCCCACTTAGCATCTCCCCAGGCCACTCCAGACTGACCCCTTGCAGGGGACTCCTTCCCAGGTTGGCTGTGGTGGATTAACTAATAGTCCACTTGTAACCCCCAGCTGAGCTGAATCAGTGTGGTTACAGGTGTGGAAGACCCACCTGAGGATTGTTGCCAACAGCCTAAAAGCAGAACTAGAGGGGAAGGTGGTGCACTGTTGATCTTCCTGGAGAAGCTCGTTATGCTGGCTTTCTGATATGAACTCGACTGTTCTCATGGTTGGATGATCTTAGGATGGCTGTGATTCTTTTCAGGTGAGGTCCTTACTTTGAGTGTTGTGTCCTGGCTCCAATGTAGATCCCTCAGCCTGCTGGCATAGATCTTTCATCCAGCTAATGCAGTCTTTCTAGCTTCCACTGCTGAACTTTGGGCCTTCCCAATGCAGATCCTTGATGCAGACTTGCATAAGACATTATTGTGGGCTCTTGGCCTCCAGCTGGATTCATGGAAGACATTGTTATGGGCTCTAAATCTTCCACTGGACTCATTCAGGATGCTGCTGTGGGATCTAGTCCTCAGCTAGGTTCTCTGGGTCTCTAGCATGTGGACAGATCTCTCAAACTCTTTTGCATTTGATTCTTTGCATGAGTATTATAAAATAATTCTATAAATCATGAGTTCTGAATTAAATCTTTATCTTGTAAACCCTGATTACAACATAGATACTTGCCATGGTATCTGTACCCCTCAGCACAGACCACACTCCTAAGCCTCCATCTTGCCTTTTACCCCAACCCAACCCGACTTACTGTGGGATGTGCCTCTGCCATAAACATCCACAATGCACCTTCATGTCTCCCAAGTTGTCCCCTCAGAGCAGCCTCTCAGAGCTCTCCTCTTTCCTGGAGACTTCAGATCACAGGGACCCTCTACAGGATGTCACAATGATGTGTTTATGCTTGAACACTTTTGTGTCTGCTTTGGTGGCTCCAGAGGGGTCTTGCCTAGGACACCAAAACTCAACAAGAAACAGAACAAAATGAGGAGGTCACTATGCATTGCAGAAGAGCTGATGGCCTCTACACAACTGGATTCGAATCCCATCTCTGCTGGTGTTATCTGAGCTTGCAAAAGCACCCATTTCCTCACCAGGAGAGTGGAGAATTCCTCTGTGCTCCTGGAAGTGGCCCCAGGGATTATGGGAGTATGTCACGTTTGAACTGAAGAAGTTTCTTAAATGCTGGTGCTGTGGCTGACGCCCAGATTCATACATCCACTCCATGCTCAGGGTACACAGCCTTAAGTGTACAGAAGATGCTCATCTTTGTCATCTTCCTCTAGGCTGGGACACAATACCCAGCACCCATAACTTAAAGAACAGTTTTATTTGGGCTCACAGTTACAGGCTTTGGTTGGCCTTCTAGGTCACTTCCCCAGGGACCCACTTCCAACCTGGCCCTTCCTTCTAATAGAAGATCAGCTCTAGTGATGCCATAATCCAAATGCCTTCCAGGGGCCCTACTTCCGAACACATGAGACTTTTGGGGGACCTCCTAAATCTACACCGCCACACCTAACTCCCTGTAGGTGACTGTGAGCATGGCTGTGGCCATCGCAGGGCAGGCACTGGGACTCTGCTGAGCTCAACAGTTGCACCACAGAATACACAGAGGAGGTTCTGGGACAGGGAAGGCAACCCTCCTTTTAGGGATCCACAACTTAGTGCCAGGAGACTCTAGTGCGACAGAGAACTTAGTGGACAACTTAGTGCCATGGAGAACTGGAGACTCCCAGTAGGAATGGCCCAGCCTCTCTTCCTGAGGACATTTGGAGGGGATTTGAGGCCTGAAGGGCATGGCAGGGCCCGAGAGAGGCATCAGAGCCTCGTGGCAGATGGAGGTGTGCTGGGTAGTATGCGTTGGCATGGAATAGACAGCAGCCTAGTGAATGGATCTGGGGCCCGAGGCCCCTGACTGCGCATACAGAGAGCAGACATGTTTGCCAGGATGTTTCTGAAGGATGGTGGGGCTGGGAGTGGCCCAGCTTTTGTCTGTTGACAGGTGACCATGTCTGGGGCCAGAACTCACTTCTTCAGGTGGTGCTAAGACCCCTTTCTGGGGTCTACATGGGATACAGATGTGAAGCAGATGTTGAGAGAGGGTATGAGTAGCAAGCAGTCCAGGGGTCCACACTTCCTAGTCTTGTCTAGGATATGGAGATCTAATCCTCAAAAGGACATGTGTCTGGGAGTGCTGGCCTTCCCTCTTCTGCCTTCAGGCTCCAACCAGGAGGGTTGGGAAGGGCATCCTGTGATCTGTCCAGCATTAGCCCTGGGTCCAGAACCCCCTTCCTTCTGACCCATGAGGGGGACAGGTTGCATTATCCCTGCCCATAAGAGAAGCCACCACCTTCTCCTCTGCACTGGCTAAGGCACAGTAAAGACCAGGCTGTGATCCAGAGTCTTGTGCCAAGTTGGCGCCTGGCCTGAGCCACAAACTCCAAGCTTAGCTGCGGGCAGGAGAGTACTGCTAAAGCATTCTGGGCCCAGATAGGCCATGCAAGCCTGCGTCCTCTGCCCCAGCCATTCAAGGCCCCCATTGTGAGTATCGGTGACTCAGAGGAGGTGCTGGTTGCTATCAGATTCTAGAGGCTTGGGCAACCTGATCCTAAAACAATGCTGGTCTTGGGACACTCCTTCCCGGCTCACCCAGAGCAGCTTTCAGCCCTGGCCAAAAACGCAGCGGAATGGAAAATGACGTTGGGAGGGAAAGGTCAGGCGGCTGGGCCTCCCGCAGCTGGGAGCAGGTGGCTGCTTGGGCCAGAGGGCCAAGTGGCACAACCCACAAGCACAGGTGGGTGGCAGTGACCCTGAGGACCATCCTGGGCCCTGGCTGCTGACACTGAACAGGCGGCAATCCCGCCTGGCCTGGCTGCCCAGTATGGCCTCCCACTCCGGCCCCCCACTGCCTGGCCAGGACACTTTGGGACAATGCCCTGGCTTTCAGGAAAAGCAGAACACATGACACTTGGCCGAATGACCAAGGCTGCCCTCTTCATCCCTGCCCTGCCCCCCACTTTATGGAGACCCTGGAGCTCCTACTGAGTGGCAAGAAGTACCTTTGTTACTGCCTTTTTCATGCCATCTGTCCATGTCAGTACCACCACAGCCCATTCACTGGTAAGAAATTGAGGTTTCAAAGCCTGGGCAGATGCTGGGCTGCCCTATGCCGAGTACCTATCTGCCTACCTCTTCACAGACAGGAGACACCTACTCTCTTCTCTTCTCTTCTCTTCTCTTCTCTTCTCTTCTCTTCTCTTCTCTTCTCTCCTCTCCTCTCCTCTCCTCTCCTCTCCTCTCCTCTCCTCTTTCTTCTCTTCTCTTCTCTTCTCCTCTCCTATCCTCTCCTCTTTTCTCTTCCACCTGAAGAACATGGTATTCCTCCTGCAAGCACAGCTGGCCATGCCAGAGGAGTTTGTGCCCCCAAGTTCCCTTCCCCATGGGGGTGGCAGTCTGTGTATAAAGGTCCACCTCTCCCCTCACTGATGGAGACACTGAGGTCTCATCCCTGAGTCTCTCTGAGGCCCAGTGAGATGGACCCATTGCCCACAATGAAAACCTCTTATTGATAGATGAATTAGAGGCTTCCTTCCCTTCCCCATCTCCTTTCTCTACCTCCACTCCGAGCTTCCAGGTATCCTCTTCAGATAAATCAACTGTTCCAAGTCCTTGCCATGGTCTGTTTCCAGGGGAACCCAAATGTAGCCATGCTCCTTCCGGGCAGAGAGGAGCATATTGCCCCTGTGTCAAGTTCACATGGCAAGAGCAGGGAGCCAACTGTGGCTTTCAACTCAGAATCAAGGTGAACAGAGGATCCTGCTGCAAAGTTGCACACAGATTGCTTTCACCCATATGAGAGGGAAAGAGGTCTAGAAATCAGGATGCTTAGGAAATCCAGCCCGAACTGTTTCAAGTAGTGAAGACCTTGCTTGGCAATGGCCTGGAGTCCGAGGTAAGGGGCTGCATGGTGGAGTTCACCATGACTCCTAGTCTTGACCTTTTGGTCCCCTAAGTGATGATGACTTCCACTCCAAGAATGATAGCTGCATGGACACAGCAGTTCTGAGCTTGCACTTACTCAAGACAACACCCAACAGTAACCAGGCATTATCAAAACAGAGATTGGCGGTAAGTTAGTGAGCTTCCTGTAGCTGTAATAAAATACCTGAGCTAATTAACTTGGAAAAGAAAAAGTTAGTTTTGGAGGCTCTAGCCTGTGATGGGATGATCTCATCACTTTGAGTTGTGGTGTGAGCACATGCCAGAGCAAAGCAGCTCATTTCAGGCCCACTATGCCTCCCGTAGGCTCTGGTACCTTCCAATGGCTCACCTTAGGGACAAACCTTTAACACACAGGCCAAGCAGTACATGCAAGATGAATGGACAGCATGGGTGTCCATAACAAAACAAATCTGGGGTCTCGAGATGGCAGAAGGAGTGGTAGAAATTGGATGAGTAGTGTAGTAGTGTCTCCTGGAATTCTTTTCTCAAATGTAGATCTTCCCCTGGTGCACTATCCTTAAACCTTCAGTAGTCACAAGCAGAAGCCTACTTGCTGGCAAATGCTGCAGATGACAAAGGAAATCGACAAGTAGTAAATCAGTCTTTGTGGAAAACTCAGCAGTGGCCAATCCTTTTATAACATCTCTGTATAGGGTGAGCCCGTGGGCTGTGGTTTAACTGAGTAAACGTAATAAAGTTGTATTAGGTGAGTAAACACATTTCCTAATTTGAGGGTAGGTTTAAATGTGTTCCATAGCCCTGTCCAAGGAACTGGATATTTCCCAGCATCCTGCCCGTTACCCTGTGGGCTTTGCCATGGCCTGGCCACCTGCCACCGATTGGCTGCACAGGAGGCCAATGCAGAAGCAGCCATTTCCAGGCAAGTCTAGGAGACACCCTGGTGTGTCACACAGAAGTGTTGGAATTGCACCCATCTGGAGCCTGGTCTCCCTCACTGGAGTGTCAGGACACATCCCATCCATTTTCTCTTCCATCTCAGCCCACGTTTTCTCAACTCCAGCCCCTGCTTTAAAGAATCTGCAGCTCCTTGTCTTTACAGACTGAACAAAATGCCCTCAAACATGGCAATGGCATGAGCCTGGGCTCTTAAATCCTCATCTTCTCTAGAAACAAGATCAGGCTTCTTTTCCTGGCAGGGCAGGGTGGTGGCATGGAGGGTTAGGCTCCTGTTGCAGCTAAGCGGCCTTGGCCCTGAAAGACTGTGAAAGGGAGATTGTGTGGGACGTGGGTGTGTCTAGGGTTCCAGATGTGTAGGTTCCCGATGTGAGCACCACTAGGATTGTTTCCTCCCTGGGTCACTCAGATATCTGCCTCTAGCTGGAGGCAGATATCACCTTTGAACAGAGGGAGTTTGTTGCAGAGTTGCTAACTTTTACGCATGCAAAAGCAAAATGTGAAAATTAGGGGAGTTAGTGTATGCAGAGAGACAAATACAAGGGGAGCAAACAGGAGAGGCTGAAATGATGAAATTCCAAGATCAAAGGACCCCATGAAGCAGGGACCTGTATCCACGGGGAAGTGGCCTGGCCACTTCTGGTCTGGCCCAGTGAGGGCAGCAGACCCTGCAGTGTCTCTTTGTGTTTAGTCCTGAGCAGACTCTGTCTTCCAGCTCCTTGGCCTCTGCTGTAACTTGTTCCCTCTCCTGCGATGCCACGTGCCTGGCAGCCTCTCAGGTGGTCCCCCACAGTCCCTGGTACCCAGTGCCTTGTAAGTAGAATAGGGCCAGTGTAATGGGGATGTCATTTCCAAAATGCACAGGCTTCAAAAGGGCAGTCACTGCCATCATGCCCACCTTCTGACAAGTGGCCACGTTTGAGCAGCCAGCCTTGAGGAGAGTCGCACATGCAAAGGCCTCACTGTAGTCAACCACTGTGAGGACCCGAGCCTTCCCAGTGGCTGCCAGAGAAACCTAGGAAGCAGATTCTCCAGCCCTAGTTGATGCTCTAGTGTTGGCCCCACTTCCTTAGGGGACCTCAGGATTTACCTAGGATTCCTTCCCATCAAACTCCTGGCTCCAGGCCTCCTTCCTCTGATGTGGCAGCCCCGACCCCAGTCCCACAAGGGTGCCAGGGCAACTACCATATGCAATGGCCCTGTGCCTGCATGTTCCATATCCATGGATTCAACTGAGTCCAGATGAAAACAACTCAGAAAACAAAATTCATCTATGTCGTACATGCACAGGCCTTTTCCCTTGTCATTCCCTAAACAATGCAGTCTAGCAAGTATCCACACAGCATTTATGTTGTGTTAGTTAGAGATGATTTAAAGGATGCAGGAGAATGTGCACAGGTCTTATGCAAACTGCACACCATTTGACTGTATGTCTGCCAATTTCGACATCCTCTGAGTCCTGAGACCTACGCCCTGCCGATGCTGAAGGATGACTGTACTCCCCTCAGCTGTGAGGCATGGGCTAGGCTATTTAATACTATAGCTGGGAGCAAGAGACCTGTCTGACTCTGGTGTCAGTGACAGCTGAGTTGTGTCAGATCTACCTAGACCTGGGAGCCTGTTGACATCCTCTGCAAAGTGCTGGCAACCTCAGGGTCACTTTGGCTCTGCTCACCCCCTTGCCCTCCCTGCTGACCCAGCCCCAAATCATTTCTTCCATGTCTTGAGGCCACCTGAAGGCTATGGTACCTTTTCAGGCTCTCCATTCAGCCTGCATAGGCAGGGACAGACCCTCATAGTGGCATTTTCTGGCAAGCCACCCAGCCAAACTGCCAACAGATCCCTGAGACCTTCCTTGGAGTGCACAGATCAGCGGGCTTATCTCTACTCTGCGAGATGAGAGAATGGGGAACAGAGAACTTCATCCCACACCCCTTGAACTACAAGCAGGTTCCCAGGACAGACAGCTGCCTTGGAGACGGAGGTTGGTCTGCAGGGCATAGGTTGTGGCTATGATTTGGACATGGTTCATCCCCTCCAAAAGTCATGTCGAAATCTGATTACAGTGTAACAGTGTTGGGAGCTGGTAGCACCTTTTAAAAAGGTCTTCAGGTCACGTAGGCTCCGTGCTCCTCTTGCAGGCCTGCAACAGTTACCGTGAGAACACTGTTGCATGCCGGTTTACCCTTACAGTTTTCTCACCTAAACCAGAACCTGTTTTTGGGTTTCTCAGTCTCTATGAGTCAAGACAAGAATATTCTTGTGTCATTTTATTTTTATTTAGAGAAAAAAGACACAGAAAAGAAAAACAAAAAGCAAAAGAGACAAACAAACAATAACAACAAACCTGAAATAGTAACAGTATAGTTTATAAGACAAGATGATATGAATTTGACAGTGGTTATAACATCGCATAGTGCTTAGATGACCAGATATAGAATGTAAAATTGATCTAATCATATGAGTGTTAACTGTCCTTTTCCAAGAACTAATACCATTAGTAGTATAGCCATTGTAGCTATCTTATCTATATATATACACGAATTTATGTCTTTTCCTTTCCCCTTCCTCCCTTCCTCTTTCCCTCCTTTGCCTCTTTGAGCAGTTTCTTACCCTTACACAGTATTTATTATAGATTATGGATCATATTTGCTCTTTCAGTTTCTTACAATAGGGAGAAAATATAGTGTTTATACATATGAGTCTGATTTATTTCACTTATGAGTATGGTCCCAAGTCATGTCCATTTACTTATAAAAGTCTCAATGCAATCTTTCTTTATAGCTGAATAGTACTCCATTATATAAAAATACATTTTATATAATTTAAATTAAATGATGGATGGATTGTTTCCAAGATTTAGCTATTACAGATTATGTTGCTATAGACATGAGTGCACATACATCACTGTGATATGATATTTTCAGTTCTTCTGGGAAAATACCCAGAAGTGGGATAGCTGGGTCAAACGCTAATCTCAGCTTTTTGATTTCTACCCTGATTTCCACACTGGTTGCACCAGTCTACACTCCCACCAACAGTGCAGGAGAGTTCATTTTCTCCATATCCCCTCCAGGTTTGTTTTTGGTTGATTTCTTGATCCTGGCCATTCTTTCTGGAGTGAGATGGAATCTCAGTGTTGTTTTAATTTGCATTTCTTGAATGACCATTGATGTTGACATTTTTTCATGTATTTATTTGCCATTTGTATGTCTTCATCTGAGAAGTGCATACTCATCTCAGATGCCTGTAAGACAAGTCTGTTCTTCATGAATTACTGAGCCTCAGATATCCTATGATAGTAATAAAAAATGGACCAAGTCCAGTGTTCCCTGGAGGTCTTCCCTGGTAGTGGGGAAGAGAATCGGCAGGGTCAATAATAGAAAGAAGCTGGGCTGTGACAGTCTCGGCCCCAGAGGGCTTGGAGCTGGGGCAGCCCTCCAGTGTGTCTCAGGCTGTGGCATGGGAACTGAGGTTCTATGCTTAGCTGATCAGTCACTGAATATGGGCTGCCTTGGAAAATGGCATGCCCTTGGGCAAGAGGGCAACTCTTTTCTGCCAGGACAATGCCCCAGCAGGCTGACAGCTCTGGGACACAGGCCCAGAGGGTCCAAGACTTTCCAGTCTCACCTCCTCCCAGGCCATCAGGCCTCATGACTAATGCCGGGGGAGGAGAGAGGCTGCGAGGAAACTTGGAGGAGGAGGGAATGAAAGACCCACGTGGCCCATTAACTCCCCTGGCAATCCTGGGCCTGTGGGGACCAGTCCAAGCATCTGAGTCATCCCTGGGGGCCAACCCCTGCTCCAGGGTGCTCCTCAAGGGTGCAGAATAAAGCTGTGAAGCAGCCCGTGCCTTCTCCTCCTTGCTGTCTGCCCCTCCAGTGTGCATGCGAGGGTCAGCTCTGCGTGGTGTCTGCAGGACCTTGCTTAGGGACCATGCACATCTTTGACCTCTGCATGGGCTGCCGCCAAGTCCTCTCTGATAAGAGTCTCTCTGGCATGGACAGGAGCTGTATTAGTGATGTCACTACAGTGAACCTGGGCATTGGTCACCCCAGAACAATAAGTGATTACTTACTTCCAAGTCTGAAGGGGGTTACTTAAACTGGCCTCTCCTGGGTGAGGTCCTGGCCATTGGCCTGTCTATGATGGCCTCTGCTGAGGAACCAGGGACACTATTTCTGTTGCAGATGTCTCACCTGCCAGCAGGACAGCCCAGGCGTGTTCCCTGACAGAGGCACTGGAGCGAGTGAGCCATGCACCCCAGTGCTCTTCAAGGCCCTACTTGCTCCCTACCTACTAACATGGCCTTGGCCACAGGAAGTCATGTGATGGACATGGGGTCCAGAAGGGAGAGGCCTAAAAGAAAGCTGAGGGTGGCCATGGTCACAGGGTGACAGGGCTGATGGCCCCTGCCATGTATGCTGTAGGACAGAAAAGGCAAACCAGGCTAGAAATCAACAAGTTAGCACTGCCATTTGAGCAGGTCAGGGACCTCAGGGCATTTGTGGACTGGACAAGCGTGGCTATGACGGTATGACCACGTGGCCCCTAAGGATTCTTGTTAGCCCCCCAGGAGGTGACTTGATGTGTGTAGGCCAGGACCCTGGGGAATGCTCCAGGCTGAGGTGAGGTAGCGGCCTGTCCTGCTCACGGCCACATGGCCTGCTCCAGACCTCACAGCTGGGCAAGAGACAGGAAAAAGCTGGGCAAGGAGAGCCGCAGCCAGCCTGCTGTACAGACTTCCCTGGTTGTATTTCAGGGGGGTGCATGGCAGGGTGGTGTAGGGACACACCGACGTGGACGAACAGCTCATCCCGGAGGTCCCCACCTCAGCCCGCTACAGCCCAGCCACTCACAACTGTGTCCCCATGGCTTTCCTCCCCCCACGGTCCCTCCCTCCTCTTTCCGGGGTTGGACTGAAACGAGGCTGCACCCAAAGCATCTTGATGGGGAATCAGGACGTGGAACAAACACAGGTTCTGGGACATGAATGTCCCTCATGAATGGTGAAAGTCTCACACATGCATTGGGCACAAAAATAAGGCAGGAGGAAGGTTCATTTCAGCAGCTTCTATGAACTCATGTGTCTTCAGCATCAGCCACACAGTGCGGGGGAGGAAGGGATTTGACCCCGGTCAGCCTTGGGCTTCTTCCTTAGGAAGAAGAGCAGGGTTTCAGGCTTTCTGCTGCCAAGGGGCCAGAGGCCTTGGTCACTTGTCTGTCCTGGGTGTGGCCAGACACTGGCTCTCAGTCTGCACCCCACAGCCTGTCTCCCCCACATGGGCACTCAGTTCTTGGCAAGTCTAGGAGTTCCGGAAGTCTGCTACCTCCCAGCATTTCTGGTAATGGTTGCCTAAGCCTTACAGACTTTATTCTCCAGGACAAAAAGAAAATGAAATCACAGAAAGAAAGAGAGAGAAGAAAACAAAAAACCCAAACTAGCTTGACTGTTTTCCGTTCCTGCAAATAATGACAATAATAACATTATTAATAATAGCCAGGTCTGAATTTGATCTTGTGCCCACTATGTCCTTAGTTGTGGCTGTTTCAGTGTCCTAAATGGATTTAAAATTCTTAACTTTCATCACTTTGACTTTGGGGGAGATCCAGAAGTCATCTGGTGCCAGATGCAGGAAACAAAGTGGATGAGGACTCACTGTGGCACTTTTCTAAGCCTGGCTTTCTGTTGGAGATGGCTCTCAGTGAATGTATTTGCATCTCATAAAGACACTCGCGAAAGAGGAATTTCAGAGCTGTTTCAGAAACAGAAACAGAATGAAGGGGCAGGTGTGTTGAGAGGGCACTGAGGTTATTAACAGCAACATGTACTTTACTGTAACAAATTACTAAAATTTTAACACTTATGGTATATTTTGATTACACTTCATACAAGAAGAGCAAATTTGTCCAAAAAGCATGTGAACCCCAGAAAATCCACACTGCAGTATAGAGAGGTCCTTCTGCTCAGAGACTGCTTGTCAGGCTGGCTGATGACTGTGTCTTGTCATGGATCTTTCCTTTCTGATGTGGCCTGGACCTAAAAGCAGAGAGAGGGAAAGGGTAGGTGGGGGAGAGAGACCCAACGGGCACTTGACTTGTTGCAGAGTGACAAAGGGTCAAACCCCATTGCGGCCACCTGCCCAAGGTTCAGTGGGTCTTTAGGGAACCGCAGGAACTTGTGAGTTTGAGTCCTGTCACTTTTGCTTTTTATGAGTCACATTTCAGCAAAACAGCCCTCAGTGAAGGCAGGGCCTCACCCAGGTCCCTGCTGGTACCACAGCATCTCTCACACAGCACCTGGGCAGGCATCAAGGGCTCCCAGACAAGGATCCCTCCATAGGGGGTTGGTGTTTACACTGACACCAGCTTCCTGTCAAGCAGGTCCCCTGATCAGGTGGACGGTGGTGTGGAGTCCATGCTGCCTATCAGGTCCATGTTCCTAGTGATGCTTTTGATGAGCTCATATTAAATGCATGCTTAGAATTCGGCAGTAGCATCCCTCACACTGAGGAAACAGGAACTACAATCTCCAGCCTGGCCCAGATGCCCAGGTGCCTGTGCAGCCTCCCAGGGTGAGTGCTGCCAATGATCCCACCAGATAGAGGGGCAGCATCAGCTTGAACTGAAAGCCTTACTGCTTCCCTGAGCCAGCGTGCAATTCTCAATTTAAAATCAGGCAAACGTGACTTGTTATCTCTTTCTTTCAATGATCCCCTAAGCAACTACGATGTGATGTGGAAGAAAAGTGCTCCATGGCCAGCCCCCGCCCCAGAGGTGGCACATACTGGTCAACTCTGAGGAGTGCAGGTGCACCTGGAGTCCAGGAGACCCACGGGCAAAACTTAGCATGGGCTCCACCTTGGCAAGGCCACACTGATTTAAAAAAAAAGACATCTGGGCATGATTTTATCTATGCAGTGCCCACAATCATACTGTATGGAATCTAATGCTATACTATACAGCATATGTAGGTGTGCGTGTGTGTGTGTTCCTGGGGATGGAACCCAGGACTGCACCCATGCTGGACAAGCGCTCTATCATGGAGCTGTATCCCCAGCCAAGGTATTGAATTTACATGTATGCAAACATATTAAAAATAAATAGAGACTCCAGCCTATGATCAGTGAGGGAGGGACTGCCACTGATATTTTTATTGTTTGAAAGTCATTCCTGAGGTGGCTGGGAGCAGAGGCCGGTCTGCACAGGGAGACACAGCTTGATGTGTGACCTTGTTTGGGGTTGGAGCTGTGACCTTGTCACGGGCATCCAAGTAACTTGTTTCAGCACTTAGATGTGTGTGTGAGCCAAATGTTTCCAGAACTGGGCCTCAAGCCACAAGGAGAGGAAAGGAGGCCACAGGCCTGGCAGAGTGCGGGTGGAGGCTGGAATCAGGCCCTGGGGAGTGAAATTCGACTGGGGACAGGAGAAGGGCTTTCCTGCCCTGCCTCTCACTCTTCCCTTACCTCATTCAGCCCCAGGGACACGGGATTAAAGATGAGCAGAGCCCAGGAGAGAGGAAGGTAGGCAGGAGGGAGGAGAATCTGGAGATAGGTGGCAGGGGAAGGTATTCTTCTGAGGCTTATTCAGGAAATTGTATATACCTATATGCTTTGTATATTTATATACCTGGCACATTCCACTATTCCTCAGGAAAGTCCTAGTAGTATCTCTTTGCCAATACAAGGAAACAATGCAAAGGGTGCCTGTGGACTTTGGGGACAGTAGAATGTAGGTGCCTCATGGATGGGACTTGGGGAGCATGGCTTCTAGAGTCTTCTAGGCCACAGAATGGCTCGGGTTCCCTTCTGCAGCTTCCACAGTTCCCTGGCTCTGTGCTGCGTCATGAAAGCTCAGAGGAGCCCCAGACCCAGGAGGCCCGCATAGGGGAGGCAGCACAGGCAGCTCGGGGCTGAGGTGAAGACCCTGCACCACGGGCCTGGCACACCTGCAGTGGTGGGGTCCCGGCACTCCCCAGAGACTGCCAGCCTGACCCGAGGCTTTGTTGAAGGGTATATATACTTTGATCGGGAGCAATAAAGTAGTTGTTAATTAACGCAGGCTTCCAAGGCAGATAAAATCTTTTAGGCACATGGGACTCTGGAGGGCAGACACCAAAGGGTCCTGGCAGAGCCCCTGGGTGAGTCTCTGGGTCCTGTCTCCTCTCTCTCTGAGCATCACTGGCTATGGCAGGACACAATCTCCTCTTGAGCTCCCTCCACCTGTCCTTGTGCTGCTCAAAGTCCCACCACAGCGGGAATGAACAACTTGGGCAGGGTATCCGTGTGGGACATTTTCCATACATACCTTTGGGTTCTGGGTAAGGGTTCAGACATCGGCACACCTGACTGGGACCAAAGAAAGAGGCAGCCTGGATCTGTGCTTCATCCAGCCAGTCCTGGTGCACCCAGCTATGCGGACTCTGCCTGTCTGGTCCTCAGTGTCCACTTGGAGAATCAGAGATGCATCCTGTTTGTGGATACAGGGTTAACTCTGAGAGATGGGAAGGATAACGGAGTTCATGAAAACATGTAACTGCCTAGCTTGGGAACCAGGACCCACATCTTAGAGAAGCTGCTCATCTGAAGAACTCTCATTAAGTCCGTTTCTCATCTGCAGTGGGGAGGAGCCTCTAGTTTTGAGACACTGCCCCTGGCACATCCAAGCCACAGAGCAGCAGCTGGCGGGGAGCCCAGAAGCCTGATAAGGTCAGCTGGGCACACCTGGAAGGTTGGCCATTGCTTTCCCGGGAGGAATGAAGATTCTTCCCACAAACCTTGGGCCCTGGAAGGCCAACAGAATGCCTCAAAAGAGGACAATTTGTTTGGTTGTTGTTAGGTAGGAGAGTTATTTTTTGGAGCAAGAAGACATACAAATACCATCGTTTTATATTGGCTGGGGATTTAGTTCAGCGGCATAAGCGCCTGCCTTGCAAGCAGGCAGTTGTGAGTTCGATCCCTGGTACCGATAAAAAGGAAAAAGACAAAATATATATATCTGTGAGGTACATGGCTATCAGTCTGACAATGTCATATTTGTACTTTCTCATTTCCCAGGAATGAATGGAGGTGGCCGGTGGTCTCTGGCCTCATCATCTTCAGGTACTCCCCTCACATCGTGGCCTTAGGATGCTTGAAGAATGGAGAGTAAAGGTCCAGGAATCTTCTCCGGGAGCAGCCACAGCTGTGCTCTTTCCCTGCAGGGAAAGGGTGCTGTGGACCTGGGAGGATTTCATTCTCCTGGATTCAAGCCCTCAGCACTGACTTCCCTCATTCATGTTAGAGGTGCATTTCCTGATGTGAGCAATCGGGCCGGAGTCTGATCTCCTGCAGGGGAGACCCTTTCCCAAGGCTCTGTTTCTTCTAAATGGAGCCTCTTTCTTCTCCCCATGGTGGTGAGATGAGGAGTGATAATGTAGGGTTCATTCCATCACGCAATCGAGATGCAACCCCTCCCACCATCTAAGAAAGTAGAGACGCAGGAGCCCAGAGGGTGAGTAGATCCACCTCTTTCTCCCAAGGTGAGCTGCTTCTGCAGTCCAACAGCAGAGAATTGAAGCTCCGTCAGTGGGGCTTCCATCAGGCCCACAAAAGCAGGTGCTTAGAGAGGACTGCTCCGCGGGGGCCCAGAGTCTTGGGCTCCATCCACATGTCAGAATTGCCCTGCCTGGGGCAAATAGTGGCTTTGAACTGACTAGTATTTATCCTTGTTCGATTACAGGGATGGCTGCTTCCCTCCCTCTGCTCTCTTTTTTGATCTTTCCTTCCAAAAGTTACAAATGAACACACTGAACTTCGCAAGTGCCTGGACTGCGTTCACCACACATAGTTAAAAAGACCTCCTTCCTGACCAAGCTTTAGTCTGGCTCCTCAGCCTACCAGGCCCACTGTGCTTTACTCTCTGATCGCTTCCATATCTGATCAATTTCTTCTTCCTCTACTTGCCCTCAGAGCATCCAAACCTGTCCCCAGCTATGACCTCGTTAAGTCATTTTGGCCAGCATCCTCCTCTCCCCTTGTGTTTCCTCCTGGTAGTTTTCCATCTGCTGAGCCTGATGTGCTTCCTGGCTGTAATTTGCACTTACCTGTGCGGTATGTGGAGCTGTGACAGCCCTCTCTGCACTGAAGATCCCATTAGAGTGGTCCCTGTGCCCATGGTGATGGTCCAGAGTAAAGTCCAGGCTTTAACAGAGGTACTTGGAGAGTTTTTCTTTGACAGAAAGCAATACTATTTCAGATAGCAAAGAACTGTTTTCGGATATTGCTCTGTGGGGCCTGGAATAGCATCTTGAGGTCATAAGTACCCAATAAATATTGCAAGGCTGCTAGAACCCAAACCTCACTCCCACAGTTACTCCCCGTACGTTGTGCGGGGAGTATTGAAAGAGGAGAAAGGGGAGTCTCATACCTAAGAAGGCTACAAATCAACATCATAAGTGTGGAGGAGGGGAGAGCTTGCTGCTGATCAGTGGAAAGGAAGAGGTCCAAAGAAGTCTGGCTGACAGCCGAGAATAAACACAGGGTGGCCCCGTGTGTACAGGGGTTAGGGTATAGTTTGCCCCATCCCTGATTGTAGTGGATTGGTAACAGGCGGTCAAATTGTAACACCTGCTGAACTCAATCAACATGCTGCTGCGTGTAGATGGCCCACCTGAGGAAAGCTGCCAGCATAAAAAGGAGACCTGGAGAGGAAGGACAGCGTTGAGTTCTCCAAAGTGGTGTTGTTCTTTAGAAGCTGTTGGTTCTCCTGGAGGAGCTTGTCACGCTGGCTACCTGATATGAACGTGGCTGTTCTCATCATTGGAGGAGCTCAGGACCTTGCTGTCACTGAGGATGGCTGAGGTACTTTTCAGGAGAGTCCCGGTCCTTATTTTGAGTGTCTTGGCTCCAGTGCAAAACTCTCAACCTACTGGCACAGAACCTTCATCCCACTTGGCACAGACTTTCTAAGTTCCACCATTGACCCTTGGGTCTTCCCAGTGCAGATCCATAAAACAGACTTGCATGAGTCAGTGTCATGGGCTCTAGGTCTTCGGCTGGACTCCCACAGGACATTGCTGTGGGATCCAGGCCCTCGGGTGTATTCTTTAGGTCTTTAGTGTGTAGACAGATTTCCTGCACTTCTTGTATTTGACCCTGGGTAACTATCATAAAATAATACCATAAATTATATGTCCTGCATCTAATTGTTTTTCTTGCAACACCCTGACTACAACACTGGCACAGAACAGGAATGGGTCTTCCTGGACACATCGTCCCTTATAAAGTCAGGGCCAGCCAGAAGCGAACAGGCAGGGCCCTCATTCTCCTGCATCCCAGAAAGAGGTTGTTCCTAGGAATGCTCCCCGCTTCTGTTTTGCTCCCCTTTGTATCCCATGTATAAGGAAACAGCCCAGATGGGAAGAATGCCCGGGCTGCTTGGTGCCAGGAAGTCTGGACTGTGGTGCCAGCCATGGGCAGTTGTCTGGGAGCAAAGTCACAGAGAAACCCCATCCTAGAGGGGGCCAAATTTGGGGGAAGCCCCTCTCACAGGAGGAAGAGGGTCAGGTTCCATGTAGCTCCTGAGCAACACAGCTGTGACCCCATGTCTCTAGGTAAGAGGGCATCATCAAAACCTAGAAAAGTGACCAGTTCCTGGTATCCAGATAGGAATAATTCTGAATATAAGAAGGTACGATTGAGCGCTATTCTGTGTAACGGACATGAAAACGGAGGATCAAGGTGACATGATAATGAAGGTTCCAGGATGAGCAGTTGCAGGTGGACTTCTTCCCCTTGGCCAGAAAGCAGACGGGACATTCTAAGGTCCAGGGACGCTTTGCTTTATGATGCTGTCCAGCAGGCCCTAGTATCCTGCAACAGCAAAAAGTATCCTCCCACAGGTTCCAGAGCTCTCCAGGTAGCAGTGCCCATGCTGGGCACCACTGACCCTGTGAGCCCTGGAGGGGTTGTGGGTTGACGGCAGGGGCAGAAGTAGGTGGTTTGAGAAATACCCGGGGGGTGAGAATTGGCCAACTCTGGAGACTTTGAACCTGGGGAGTTAGTCAGACGGAATACTCAGTGTGACTCAGCAGAGGCAGGTGGTGGTGGCCTGACAAGGGCATGCCCTTAGAGGCGAAGGCTGGGGGGTAGGAGAGGAGAGCTGCTGAGTGGTTTCTTGAGTTTGCTTGTTTCTTAAGGTATAATTTACATACCATAAAACTCACCCACCGTAAGTTTGAAATCTGACCATTGTTAGTATACTTACAGAATTATGCAGATACCACCACCACCTTATCCAAAACAGCCTCTTAACTTCTGTAGGGCTGAGGGCACAGGCCAAGCTGGGTGTGGGGAGTGATGGTCAGACCTGAACGTGGAGTTGGCCACCCCTCAATGCCAAAGTGGGAGCTGTGGCTGACTGCAAGAGACCAATGGTCACAGAGGTCTTCGGTCCAGCACCCTGAGAACTGCACTGGCTGAGGGGAGGCAGCAGGAGAAGGCGTCAGAGACACCGACAGAGGTGGTGTGGGGATCACTGGGGGTGCAGGGGGAGGACAGGACTGGGGTGCCGTGGGGGACAGTCATAGCATCAGAGGGCAGCGGGAGCGGGTCAGAAGAAAGGAGGGCATGGAGGCGGGGAGGGAGAACACTTGGTGGGGAGAACAGGGCTAGATCAAAACCCAAGGGGCAGTGGACAGTGCGGTGGAGAGGCGTGGAAAGCGGAAGGCTGGGCTGGACACTTAGAGCGCCTCCCGTCCCCGCAACCCTCCGGGGCCCAGCATTTGTTGTAAAAGGGAAGGGACACCAAGGACACACTTCATCTATTTCTACTTTGTCCCCCTCTGTCCATTTCTCCGCACTGTGGCTCTGGCCGGGTCAGACTCAGTGTCGTGTTTCCTCCCTTGTCCCATCTGCCCCTGGGGACTTGGACCCACTCTCCACAGCGTTCTACCAAAAAGAGCGACAATATGTCAGCCTGCCCAGGACACTTCATGCCTCCTCCTTCACAGTGGCTTTAACAGGCTGTCAGCAGCTTCGCCCACCCCACTCTGTCAGTCACCGTGTTGAGTGATGCTGGGGTCCCCTGTCCCAGGACATGCCAGGCACTTCCTCCTTTCCCCTTCTGACTGAGCACCCTAGAGCTTAGCGCACAGAACCTGCTGCTCCGAAGATGTACTCTGCAAGTGAATCAACCGTGGAGTTTTAACCTCAATGTTTTTACAGTCACCGTGTGAAATATTAACTGCGTCTTCTCAATGTCCTCTGGCATCCCTTTCCTTTTGTAACTAACGTGGGTGGATGTATCAGCCCTCCCGGGCATCTCAGCATGGCTGACAGGCTACACTGTGTTGTCAAAGTGGCTTGGGCTGGGTGCACTGCCTGTTAGAAAACTCTGGTTTTCTTCTAACTTTGGGACTGTTTGTCACTGCTGCCTGGTCCTCTGCAGTTTGGCATACCCAGCTGTCAGGAAGAGGTCAGAAGTACGTGGAGCTCAAGCGTGTCCTCAGGGAAGGGGTGCGGTTCCCAGCCTAGTCTCCCGGGGGCGCTGCCTTGCAAAACTCAGCCAGCATCGGTGACTGTCTGAGGGTCTCTCCACAGAGCCCCCCGAGAATGAGAACCGGCTCCCCTCTTGTCTCCTGTGGCCTTTCCTCAGATCATGTTTTCTCTTTGAAGGTGTCTGGAAAAGGGACCGAGATCACTTTTCCCTCTGACACTCTGCCAATCTGTGGAGGATGTTTGAGTTTCTTCTCTGTTGTTTTTAAGGCTGTGAAGTCTGCCTTGTTAACACCAGGTGCTGAAAACTTAAAACTTATCTCATCCATCACCATCATCAAAGCAAGGTGGAGCAGGATGGTTTCAACTAGCCCCAAATGTCCTGAAGTCATCTGGCCGCCTGGCAATTCCTCTCTCCCCACGGCTGACTTTCGAGCTATAACCAGCCTGCCTCAGCTGCTTGGGTCTCTCTGCTAAAAATCTCCTACAAGGGGCTCAGTGCTAGCGTTTCTAGACTGAAAATATATCTGTTGTCTCCTGCCATTTGACTGTGGGACTCTAAGAATAGTACATATATTTTTTTTCTGGTAGCAGAGTTTTAACAACCTAGAAAGCTTAATTAAGCTTTCCTACTGCATTTTTTAATTGAATTAGTAGCAGGAGAGTATTTTTAGAGCCGAAGTGATTATTTCGTGTAACAGATACATGTTTGAATGTTCTTACACCCCTATGTAGGTCAAAAACAGTCAAAGCATCGCTTCACAAGTCTGAAGGTTTGACTGGTTGCTTTCACATACGTCATCACTGTTACATGGACAGTATTTATTGTAGTCATTCATTATTGATGCCTTGAATTCCTTCTCCTTATGTGCAAAGTAAGCTGGGATCAGGAGGAAAGACTGTACAAAGAATTTACAAAAGCATTAGGATTTGAGGAGTTCTGTTTAGTTCTCTCTGGCTTTGCTGGTTTGGGTGAACTCTCTTTCTAGACTTCAATCCCCCTTGGAGTTTTTCTCTCATTCTGAAGAACTATGATATCTTTGCCTGGCACAAGCAACATGAAAAAGTTCTTCTATGAGGAAGCTGAAGGCCAGCAAAACAAGAAGCCATTTAACTAAATCTTTGAAGTACACATTGTGTTACCCAACAGAGGTGATGATTTTTAAGCGAGGTACTAGGTGGCATGCTTTTCTGGAAGGTTGAAGATGATCTTAGTATCAATAATGTGGTAATGTTGCGTGCAAATTATGGCCTCCGTGATTCCTGGTTTTGAGATCGCTAAACTACTGATTTAGAAACACTGGGAATCATCTAACACATCTAACGGAGGGTGAGCCAAAGGAGAAATGAGCTACAGTGCATGCTATAGGTTTGCCAAAGGAGCCGACAGGGATCCTGTGAGAAACCCGAGGGGAGAGGTGGGGCGGGGTGCGATGAGTTCTATCTGAGGAATTTTCCTCCCCTCTGAGATAAGTGCCAACTCAGATACACCAGTGAGATCCATGCAGAGATATGAAACTGGGCAAGAGTGTCCCAGAGGAAGCTGGCGTGCAAAGACAGCTCCCGGAGGGGGCCACGTGCATAGGCAAAACTCGAGTTATTTCTTGCTTTCTTCTGATATTTGTAGTATCAGATAATTCTCTTTCATCTCTTATCTCCATGACCACCATTAGAGTGATTTTCAATATTTCTCCAGTCTCTTCTGTTGCCAAACACAGCTAATCCAGGGAGTTTTTGGTAAAGTATCAGACCCCATTCCTGCGGAGACTATATAGTATCTTTCTTCCCATTAGGGTTTGTTTTGATGACCTGCAATGTCTCAGGGCATCTTCTTCTCCAAGTATACCCTTAGCTTTCTATGAGGTAACGAGAAGTTGGCTCATTGTGGCCTCTATTTTCCAAACCCTAAACTCCAAATCCTTTTAGAACAGCCACCGCCATGGCCGTGGAGGCAGGATCCAGGCCTGGCATAGCTGTTGGCTGGTGAGCGATGGGTACCGGGCAACACTGCGGCACTTTGTAAGGCTGCATTAGGGTCAGGCACAGACAGGACATGGAGGGCATCAATATACAACATTTCTTTCCTTAAATTTGGATTTTTTTCCACTAAGTAGGGTCACATTGTTAAAGCAAAAGAGGATGAAGAAAACATAGGCACTGATAAAATTCTGCACATTTACTCTTAAATGCCTTTCAGATCACCCTTTTCGCTTTAGCTCTCTTCTCCACTTAGGCTGATCACTCTGCTTGCTAAATCTGCAGTGCCTCAGCCGTGCAAACTGGAGCAGGGTGCGGCCTCCTCTTCCCCAGCTGCTGCCGTGACATCTCTGCACTTTTCTTTGAGCTGCTTGATTTGGCTAAAGTGAGAGCCCATGTTCCATTTTTGCAGTTATCCTGGATTAACAAGCAAACCATTAATGTTGTGGCCGTGAATCTGATGTAAATCAATGCCGTGAATTTAACATTAAGCCGAAGGCCGAATGGGTTAAGCCCGAGTTGATTTTGTCCTGGGATAATATGCTGAACGGAAATGGTTTGGGGGAAGCTCTGGCTGAAAACTGTTCAAGGCTGAGGCACCCCAGTTACACAAATAAAAAAGTATATTTTGAGCTACATCACACTTTAAGGCTCTAGTCACAAATGAATTTGACATTAAATAAAAGCATAAAGTTTTCCAAAATTACTCTGGTTAAAAAGAGCTAAACTGGTAACATGTGTTTATAGCAGTAGTAGCAATCTGATGCTTGCTTATAAAAGAATTAATCTCCCACCTTTCTCACCTAAATTGGGACTGCACAGAAGAAATTGGGGAAAAATGGTATTTTCAAATAGCAGTGCAAAAAAATAATTGAAAGTTGTTAAATACACATATAAACAGAAAATATATTAATGATCACTGAATAGGCATTTTCAGGATATGCTAGGTGAAGAAAACGGGTTATACACTGTGCTTGAGCTGAGTGTGGTGGCTTACGCCTGTAATCCCAGGGATTTGGGAGGCTGAGGCAGCTGTTCTCAAGTTCAAGGCCAGCTTAGGGAACTGAGTGAGACACTGTCTCAAAATACAGAGGGCTAAGGATGTAGCTCAGTGCTCCCCGGGTTCAATTCCCAGTACCCCAAAAGAACAAACAAAAAACTTGTACATATAATATACTATTTAAGCCCACATGTGTGCATTTTAAAAAGAATAAAAAGATAATCACCCAAAACTGGGGAAGTTAGTGGAATTTTTAAGATTTTCTTCATGTTTATCTCTCGACTGTAGAACTGTCTCTCTAAACATAAAAAGGCTCTTTATCAGCTACTAGGGAGCAAACAGAATTGTAAGTTCGAGGTCAGTCTAGGCAACTTGGGGAAAACCTTCCTCAGAATAAAAATAAAAAAGGGCAAAGTTGTAACTCAGTGGTAGAGGTCATGGGGATTTGATGCTCAGTCCTGGGTGGGGGGGACACAAAGAAAGGAGAAGGCTGTTTGAATGAAAGCTGTATGAACAGATACCACATGGAGAATTCCTACAAGGAGATGGAGATTAAACTCACTCACGGTAAATGAAGAGGGCAGGTTTTCCCTGTTAGCATGGCCTCCTACCAAGTGCTTTTCCAGATGTACAAGACAACACACAGCTTATCTGGCTCTTCTAGTTAACTTTTTATGTTAAAATGCTTTCAAGATTCATCCACATTGTAGCATGTGTCATGGGTAGCCTGTGGGTAGCGTGTGGATAACGTTCAATCCCATGTATACACTACATATTGTGTAGCATCATCCATTGACGGGCACCAGAGTTGTTTGTACTTTTTGTTATTAAGAAAATTCAGGTATAGGTGTTTTTTAAAACATGGTTTCAATTCTCTTAGGTCCTTAGGTGTGGAATTGGTGGTTACATGGTCTTAATTTAACCATCTAAAGAATTGCTGTTTTGTGCAAGAGCTGGGCCAGTGTTACATAGCTCATACATTCTGAGGGCTTCAGTGTTCCATGGTCCTGTCAACAGTTATTATTGATCACCTTAAAGAACAGTCACTCTAGTGATTTTAGGTGGGATCTCCTGGTTTTGACTTGCATTTTGATGAATGATGTTGAGCATCTTTTTGTGTGCTTTTTGGATATTTGTATCCAGTCTGCTTCAGAACTTATTCAACTTTGGAATTTATTCAAATTGTCTATTTTTTATCTGGAATTTTACTTTGTATTATTGAGTTGTAAGAGTCCCTTATATGTCCTGGATACTAGACCCTCAGATGTTTTTTGTCCCATACTGTAAGTTGTCATTTTACATTCCTGACAGTGTTACGACACAACATTTTAAAATTTTGATGAAGTGAAATTTATTTTTTCTTTGGTTACTTGTGCTTTTGGTGTCATACCTAAGAAACTACACATTTTTCCCTGAGTTGTCTTGGAACGCTCATCAAAGATAAATTGAACGTAAGTGTAATCACCAATTGCTCTAATACCCATTCTGTTTGTCTCCATGTCCGTCCTTCTGTCTGTACTACAGAGTCCTAATTATTGAAGCTATTCAGTAAGTTTTGAAATTGGGAATCATGAGTCCTATGACTTTTTAAAATTTATTTTGCTATTTAAGGTCTCTTGCATTTTAATAATAACTTTAGAATCAGTTTGTTGATTTCTGCCAAAAGTGGCAGCTGGTATTTGCATAGAAATTGCACAAAATGTATTAAGTGTTATCATCCTAACACTATTGCCTCCCGATATATAAAGATGGAATTTCTTTACGTCTATTATCTTTAGTTTTTTCAGTGATATTTTGTGATTGTTGATGTGTGTATTCTGACTTTCTAAAATTTATTCCCACGTATTTTATCTTTTTTGATACTATTGCAACCATCTTAATTTCCTTTGGGGTTTTCATTGCTAATGCATACAAAGCAATTGATTTTGTATAATAATATTGTATCTACAACCTTGTCAAACTTGTTGATCAGTTTTAATAGTTTTGTAAATCCCTTAATATTTTCTTTATGTAAGATCACGTCATCTGGAAATATGTTTTGCTTCTTTTCCAATCTTGGTGCCTTTTATTTCTTCATTTTGTCTGCTGCCCCAGCTAGATCCCTCAGAACCGCTGAACAGAAGAGGTAAGAGAGGCTTCCTCTGTTTTATTTCTGACTTCAGTGGGGAAAGCTTGCACTATTTCATTACCACCTGTACCATGCTCTGGTCTTTTCCTTTGGTGGCACTGGGGACTGAACTCAGGGCCCGTGTGTGCTAGGCAAGCCCTCTATTTGAGTCACAACCCATCTCTTTTCTTTGTCTGTCTGTCTCTTTCCCTTCCTCTGATTCTCTCTTTCTCTCTGTCCCTCTGTCTCTCTCTCTCTTCCTTTTTGTGGTACTGGGAATAAAACTTAGTGGTCCCCCTTTTAATTTTTGGAAAAACAGAATCTCAGTAAGTTGCTAAATTGTGCAGGCTGGGCTTGAACTTGTCTTTCTCCTGTCTTAGGCTCCCACAGTGCTGAGATTAACTATCATTTTTTCATAAATGTCAACTGTCAGATTGAAAGGTGCTCCCATTTTTAGTTTTTGAATGTTTTCAAGAAAGGCTGTCAGATTTTGTCCACCATTAAGTGCTTTCCTGACGCCTATGCAGAAGATCATGTTGGCAGTTATTCTAATAACGTGGATGTGAATGTTTGTTGTACTCAACTTTGTGCTCCCAAGATAAATTACATGATTTTTTTCTTGTACGATCCTTTTTGTGTGCTGCTGGATTCAGTTGTGTACTGTTGAGAGTTGTTGCTTTAATATGATACTAAGAGATACCAAACTACAGCCATTCTTTTCTTTGCCTGATTTTGGCATGTGGGTAACATGGGCCCAAGAAAGTGAGCTGGAACCTGTACTGTCTTCTTTCAGATTTTTGAACAACTGATGTTAAATATTCTTTAAATGTTTGGTAGATTTTACAGAGGAAGACATTTCTTCCTTGACTTTTCTTCATGGAAAAAAATTTTAAATAGTTGTTTTCTTGTTTAACTTTTTAAATTTTCTTCCTTGAGTTGATTTTGCCAGTATCTATGAATTCTCAGTTTCATCTGAAGCCCCTAGTTTGTGGGCATAGAAATTCCCTTATAATTCTTTTATTTCTGTAATGTTGGCACTAATCTTTCATTCTTGGTTTAGTAATTTGAGCATCCTCTAATTGTGTGTGTGGGTAGCTATGGGTTTTGTTACTTTTGCTGATTTTCCCAAGAAACAATTTTTATTTTATTTATTTTCTCTATTTTTTACTAATTCACTTATTTTTATCTAATTTCTATTATTCCTTTTTTAACTTACTTTTCTGCTTAATTTACTATTCTGTCTTAGTTTCTTAAGGTTGAATGCTGGTGATTGATTTGAGACCTTCTTTTTAATATAGGCATTTATGTTATATGTTCTAAGTGCTGATTTAGATATATAGTTCCTAAATTATGGTATGTTGTCTTCACTTTAATTAACCTAAAGGAACTTTCAAATTGTTCCTGTGTTTCTTCTTTAACCCATTGGATTAATTAGGATTGTATTGCTTAATTTCCACGTATTTGTGAATTTCCCAGTTTCCTTGTTACTGATTTGTAATTTCATTCCACTCTGACCAGACAGCATACCTTGTATCATTTCTATCCCTTTAAAATATTAATATTTAATGACTTAGTCCGAGAATGCTTCACGTGCCCTTTAGAAGAATGCACGTTCTACTGCTGGGTGGAGTATTCCAGTTGTTTGCTAGGTTTACTTGGCTTAAACCATTGTTCAAGTCTTGTATACATTTGCTGACCTTTTGTCTCATTCTATCCATTACTGTAAGAGAGGCATCAAAGTGAACAGTGATTTCTGTTGAACTGTGTATTCACTTTCCAATTCTCAGGTTTTGCTTTGTGAATTTTGAGCCTCTGTTATTAGGTACACATAATGTGCATTATTATAACTTTTTGAAGGGCTGACTCTCTGATTATGTAATGTCTTTGTCTCTAGCAGCACTTTTTATCTTAAAATACAGACTATTTTGTCTGGTATTGACTCCAGGTCTATTTTTCTATGGTACATTGGTGTGTATCTTTTTTCATCTATTACTATAAACATTTTTGTCATTAAATCTAAAGTATGTTTCTTATATAAGCATGGCGATAATGTGCCTATAATTCCAGTACTCTCTTGTGAGTCAGGATCACAAGTTTGACTCTAACTTAGGCAATTTAGTGACATTCTGCCCCAAATCTAACCTAGGTTATTTAGTGACATTCTGCCCAAAATAAAACTAAAAATGGGCTGGTGATGTAGCTCAGTGCAAAGGACCTGGGTTTATTCACCAATATTTCCAAAAAAAAAAATCTGTGTCCTATAGATATCTGGACCATGATATTTACCCATTTTTCTACCTCTGCCTTTTAACTGAAGTGTTTAATCCATTTATATTTCACACAATTATATGGCGGGGTTTTAGGCTGCCATTTTATTTTCTATGCCTTTTATTTTTACAACCTTTCCATGCATTTTCTTGCATTAGTATTTTTCTACTGTACCACTTTACTAGTTCCTTTGTGTGTGTGTGTGTGTGTGTGTGTGTGTATATATATATATATATATACATATAAATAAAAGATACTTCTTAGTGGTTTCTCTGATTACAATTAACATCTTAAATTTATAACCTATTTGGATTCAAATCAACTGAATTTCAAAACATTTTGTTCCTACATAAATTTGTTCCCACATCCTTCCTTTGTACTGTTATACATTTTTTATTTTGTGCCCATCACCACAGATTTGTAATTTCTGTTGCTCTTAGGAGGAAAAGACTTTAAGAACAAATATTCTGTCATGTATTTACCCACATACTTACTGTATTGGCATATTTCTTCATGTTGAGTTGCTATTACCCTTTCCTTCCAGTCTGATAGGCTCTTTCTTTATGATTTCTTGTAAAACAGACTTGTCACTGGTGAATTCTACCTTTGTTTTTCTGGAAGTGCACTCATTTCATCGACATTTTTGAAGGATAGTTTTGCTGAATATTAAATTAGTATTTGATAGTTACTTCCAGCTCTTCAAATACGTCATCCCGCCACCTTCTAGCCTCCTGGCTTCTGATGAGGAGTTTGTACAGAAGTCACTTCCTCCTTGTCTTCAGGACTCTGTGTGTGGACAGGGGCGTTATGTGTTCAGTCATGGATTTGTTTTTTTCCTACTGGAGACTCACTCAGCATCTTGTATAAATTGATGTTTTTTTTTTTTAAATCAAAGTCTCTTATCATTTTTTCCACTCTCTTTTTTCTTTCTTTGCTTTCCTTGTAAGAATCCAATTATAGGGCTGAGATATAGCTCAGTGGCATAAGCACTTGCCTGGCAAGGGTGACGTCCTGAGGTTTGATTCTTGGTACAAAAAAAAAAGAATCTGATCATACATAAGCTGGTGTGCTTCACCGGGTACCTCGGTCTCTGAAGCTCTGTTCATTTTTTCTTTATGTTTTTTTTATCTTTCTACGTTTCATAATGGATAATCCATTCAACCTACATACATTCATGTTTGTTGATTTTTTTTTTTTTTCCTGCCTGTTGCAACCTACTGGTGACTGTACTTTAGTTACTGTGTTTGCAACTTCAGAATTACTATTGGATTCTCTTTATATAATGTCTACCATTTTATCAATGTGTTCTGTGTTGCTAAACATCATCTTTCTATCTGCCCTTGGTTCTTTTTTTTTTTTTTTTTTTTTTTGTCTTTTTCGTTTTTATCGGTACCAGGGATTGAACTCACGACGGCCTGCTTGCAAGGCAGGCGCTTATGCCGCTGAGCTAAATCCCCAGCCCCTCTGCCCTTGGTTCTTTAGTCTTGGTTTTACTTTAGTTCTTCAGGCATATTTATAATAGCTATTTAAAGTTTTTGTCTGGAAATCCAATGTCTGGAATTCCTCAGCAGGTTCTAGTGATTGCTTCTTTCCTGTGCACTTTCTTGTTTCTGTGCATGCTTCATACTTTAGTGTGTGTGTGTGTAAAACTGGACATTTTAAAGAATAATGTGGTAACTCTGAAAATTATATTTATCTCCCGACAAAGGATCTGCTGGACTTGTTTTGTTTTCATGACTTTTGAACTAACTCAGTAAGGTCTATATCCTTTGTGATGTATGACATTGAAGTCTGCTCAGGGAACTTAGTGATAAGCCAAGATTAGACATAAGCCTCTCCACCTGAAACCAGTAAGTCTTCCCATCCATGCTGAGGGCTTGAGGGTTGGCACACTCTGATTTCAGCCAGAAGGTGATAGCTCTGCCTTTGGCTTCACTTTCTGATGGTGCAGAATCTCAACCTCAATTTAACGTGAGTATTTAACATATAATTAGGACACTCCCAAGGCAGAGTACAGCTCCCGGCATGTACAAAGTCCTACACACGTGCATGGCCACCTAATCCCCAGTAAGGCTGTGGCTTTCCAAAACGCTTACAGGGGCCTCCTTCCTCAGCTTTCTGGGGTTTAGGTTAGCCCAGTTTTTGATCCAAGGATTACCCTCTGCCTCAGGCAGCTGTATGTGAATCACTTATCTCTGAGACTTTTCTAGCAAATTGCCCTGAGGAAAAAGCCTTTTCACACTAAGCAAGCTACAATCAAGTAAGATAAAGAGCATCTTGCAAGTCAGGTCTTCCTGGAAGCCACCGGACAGGTCAAGTGACAATTCTCTGGAAATGAGGCTTTGAAGGAACCCCCACCCCCAATCTCCCTCGTCTTCTTTTTTCCAGGCTGAGGCTTTTCACTTTCTTTGTGCACTGCTGGTTTTGAAGGATGCAGCAGAGATAGAAGAGGGAGCAGAAATAGGGCAAGTTAAAACAGTACAAAGCTCACTATTTGTGCCTAGATCTAACCATTTTCTTGAATAAATTCTGCTCAAATTGCTGAAGCTTTTGTAATTTCTAGAATTGTGGGGGAAAAAAACCTTAATTCTGACATTTTGGGCCAAGTTTTTCCTTGCTCAATGGGGGATGCAAAGTTTTCAGACTGGTTTTAATTAATGCATCTTTTCCAAAATGAATTGAGTTTTTAAAAAGACACCACTGTTGATATTTCTGAGTAGTCACACAGGTCGAGGTCTTAGATTCTATAAACAGCAATTATTCTACAAACATGCAACCAAACTGGACAGAGTACAAATTTTAGACACTCAAAGATTGCTGTAACTTTTCAGAAGGCAGAGTCAGTGTTAGGCAGGCTTCTTGTTACACACCTGTATCTCGGATTACTATGGGAAACTAAACCTAGTATCCTTAGCATGGGTAGCAAAGACAATCTGCACTCTAAAAACCCCAGCAGCCCTTGTAATTCTTGTAGATACATAAAGGCATGTGTTATGGTTTGAGAACTGGTGATCAACTTAACGCCAGCTGGATTACATCAGCATGCATTGAGAGAAGATATTCCACCTGAGGAGGGTTGCCAGGATAAATAGGTGGAGAAGAAGGGAGGTGTCGAGAGGGTTGAGGCCTTAAGGAGGCATTGTGGGTTCTCCTACGAGTTGCTGTCTGAGCTGTTGGTTCTCCTGGAGAAGCTCTGGTCTTCACATTGAACATTGCTTCCTGGCTCCAGAGGGGAAGACATGTGCTGCTTGGTCTCCAGGATGAACTCGTCACGCTGCTTCCTGGCACATACCCAACTGCACAGCTTGTCGTTGGAGGAGCTCAGGGCCTCCGTGTCGCTGAGGATGGCTGTGGTGCCTTTCAGGATAGCCCTGGTCTTTGTTGTGAGTATGACTTCTCGGTTCCAGCATAGAACCCTCATCCCACTAGCACAGCTCCTTCATTCTGCTGGCATAGACTTTCTGGCTTCCACTGCTGACCCTTGGGTCTTCCCGGCACGGATCCGTAAAAGAGACTGGTATGAGTCCTTCTTGTGGGCTCTGGGCCTCCAGTTGGACTCGTGGGAGGCATTGTCCTGAGCTGTGGGTTTTTATCTGGACTCATGTGGGACACTGCCATGGAGTTTAGGCTCTTGACTAAATAATCTATGTCTTTGGTGTTGCAGATAGATTTCCTGCACTCTCCTGTGTTAACTTCCGGTGACCATTATACAAATATTATAAACTCCATGTCCTGATCTGAATTGTTCTTTGTGTACAACCCCTGACTACAACATCATCTCCAAAAGCTCCACCCTCTGCCCAGCCACCTAGGCTGTCAGTACTTTCCTGTCTCTGAAGGGCAAGGGGCCATTCAGCTGGAGCTTCAAGGAGCACATACAGGGCACCCTCTCTTCCTAACGGCCACTTGGCTATGATCAATCCCTTTCCTTGAGACACCTGCACCTCTTTCAGATCTATTAGCTGGTGATGCGGTGAGCACTTCCTGGGTAGGGGCATGGAGATGGCAAAAAGAAGGCTGTTTTCAAGTGTACGGAGTTTATAAAAACGCCCTCTAAAGGCAGGGCCAGAACCACGGGGTTCATGGAGAAATGAGGCAGAGCCTCATTAGCAGCAAGGAGGAGTGAATGAAAGTCACCAAAATAACAGCAAAACAAAATGGTCAGCGTTATGTAAAACAACTTCTAAATGAGATTATATATGACAGAGTGTTTATGAGTCTATGAAATGAATTTCCATCTCCATATTTAATTACATCACATTGCATTAGTGCTGGTCCAGTTAAGAATCCATTTTCATAAATCATCTGAATAAAATATTTTGATTTCTGCTGAGGTGATGTATTGCATTTAAGTTTTTTATAGTAGAAATCAGAATGTCAAATTCTTCAATTCAGGACAGAGAAATCTAACTTTAAGATTAATAATTTTAAAAGCTGGCTTCCAGAGTTCCCAAAGATTATGAAATGGTATATATTTTAAGAAAAATTACATGCAGAACCTGAAAGCCAACTGGTACCAAAGGCTTTTTTCCTAAACATTTTAATTTATAATACTTAATGTGCAGCAAATGAGAGACGGGCATTCAACCAAGTAGCGTGTGAAAGGTCTTAGTGAATGCTGGGTATGCTGATGGGGGGGTGTCCAGTGTAACCCCTTCTATTCCCGAAGAGGGGTCAGATAGCAAGTGAGTAACTTCACATTCTCTATTTGCCAGAGTGAGTCCTCCACCACCACTGAAAACAATTAAAGAGTGGTAAAAATATACATGAATTGAAGAGACAGATTTCACAGTGTTACACAGCCAAGACTTGGAGTCTGATAACAATAAGGCATCACGAAGAACCCTGAGAGGCAGCTCACTAAAATGGGCCCCATCTTAACCACCTTCTTATTGCCGAAACAAAATCCCTGGTACCCAAGAGTTTGGCTTGTTTTCAGTCCACAGTCAGCTGGCTCAGGGGCATGGCGGGAGGTTCTGGTAGAGGGCAGCTGCTCACATATTGTGGTCGGGAAGCAGAGACTGAGGAGACCCTCTTCTGGTCACACCCAGTGACCTGCCCTTCCCGGTCCAGGCCCTCTCTCTTAACCCCGCAGCACATTTTTCTGTGGTTGCATCTGTGAATTAATCCACTGATCAGTATAGTACCCGCATGATCCATTTAGTGTCCAAACACTGAGTACATGAGAGTCTGGGGGGACATTCTTGATCAAAACCTACACCATATATAAGTGGATTTTAAAACTTACCACTAACCAACCACACATGGCTCACTGACACAAACTTACCTTGAACAGACTATACTTTTCAGGTAGATCACTTTTTCCCCCCACTATAACTACTGTATGAAGTATTTTTCTACCCAGAATAATGGTTTCTAACAAAACTACATACAGAGTTGGGGTGCGTAGCTCAGTGGTAAGGACATTCTCCTAGCAAGCACTAGGCCCTGGTTTGATCCCCAGTACTGGCAAAAAGAGAAAGAAAGAATGAGAGAGAGAAAAAAAAAGAAAGAGAAGAAGAGGAGGAGGAGGAGGGAGGAAGAAGAAAAGCAGAGAAAGGAGAGAAAAAAGAAAGAAAAAAGGAAACAGGCCTTAAATTTGTTTTTTTGCAAAAACTTTGGACACAATTCAAATACACAGCTTGTAAGCAAGTTTTCTCTAGCCAAGAACACCCCTTTATAGTATCAAAAGTTTAAGAATCACATCAGTGAACCTCCCACAAAATTTCCAGAATGAATAGCACCTGACGGTGTTTTCAGTTCCATTTCTCATCAGTCAAGCCCAGATGCTGCGCCCCAGGATTAAAGTGGAGCCTGCCCAGAGGCTGACTGTCCATCCAGCACACTGCAGGTGTTCAACAGTTTATCACAGGCAGAGAGAGGACGCCAGGAGTAGAAACATCTTTATAAAACTTCCAACGAGTTAACAGTCAGACCTTATCACAACAAGAATTCCTGAGTCTCAGGTTAGCACATTTCATAGCTCCATTTGAAGACAGGATGGAAGAAGGTGGAACAGAAAGATGTAGCAATATATTTACTGTCACTTTAGTGACAGGTAGCGGTCACTTAGTCCTGAAGCACATCTGGGAAGTTTCACGCCATATTTGTCACCCACCAACTCATATACGTGGAGAGGTTATATCAAAACTTCAGTGATTCCAAAGGATGAAAGAAGCGGTCCATTCGAATACAGATCTTGCGTTTCTATTACACGCTGAGCCTTTGAAATGCTAAGACTGAGCAGACCAAGTTAGGAAAGGGCCGGGAGGGAGAGCAGTGTGACACAGCTGGAACACATGGGGACTTTCTGCCCACACCAGTCTGTGCGGATAGTCTGCTTTCCGGGCAGCAGGTGGTGCAGATGTAGAGATATCACACATCTGTCGGTAACTGTGTGGGATTTTTGGCACTGTTAGAGCCTAGCCCTAGTTACAGAGTTAGGGCAGCTAACAAAATGCCACCGACCACATTTTTGACATCTGAACGTTTTTGAAAATAATTGTTTCTACCAAGCAACCCTCCTTGGTTCTTCTTTCAGTCCTGCCTCATATAAAACTGCGTGACTGAAAGTTTTTAAAAAGTACTTCTTTACAAGAATCACTGCACAGCAAGCCGACGAACATCTGGCAGCAAAGTCACACTGAAATGCCACCCTTTTAAAGGAGGAACAAATATGTGACTCTTCCAAGAGGAACATGTCTCTCTGGAGGGGGAGCGTCACAGGCTGTTTATGGACTTTTTGTTTCTTGCAAAATCCCAAGGCTGAACATGGTCCTGCTTTCTCTGTATTTTCTCTGTCCTAGCCAGGCAACAGTATGTTGCATAAGAACCAAAATGAAGACATAAATAAACCGATATGCACAGGCTGTACCAAGAATCACGCTACCAAAAACTAGTAGCAGAAGTAGCCAGTTTTTCACATGCTTATGGTATTTCAGTCAGCATAAACTGAATCATAAGCCCATCTAACAAGAACAGGGCAGGCCTTATCTTGGCATGAGTTTTCTCCCCTTTTCTTATGATGTAGAAAATACTTGAATCTCAAAAGAAAGGGATCAGATCTTTTAAAGAATCAAGTATTCTTCAAATTACTCGTGCATTAAAAAAAGTCTCAGGCAAATCCAAAAATGCAAAACTTAGTCTTCTCTAATCTTTTAAAATAAGAGTGTATTTCATGATCATCATTTTTGTTTTTAAAATGTCTCTCCAGAGCCTCTTAATACGCTGCAAATCTTGTAAACAAGATTGTCCTTTCCAGAGGGTGTGTGTCCCTGTGTCCCGGGATCTCGCTCTGCAGCCAGCTCAGATGCCCCACCCAGCTATGCAAGAGGACTGAGGCCTCGGGTTTGCTGAAATGCTAAAATCTGACAAGTTTCTACTGGAGAAACCACAGAGAGTAATCTCTCCAGGGAATAATTCTCTGGGGAAAGAAAGAGAAGAAGCGTATCACCGACGGTGTGTTGCTCAGAAGTTAATGTGGGGATATTGTCAAATTATAGTTCTTCAGGGAACTGCAGCTCGCTTTCAATTAGATGTGGGGAGGCTCGTCAAACTAAACAGTTTACGTATGAGACACGCACAAAAAGAAAAACACAGAAGACAAAACGTCCTTAATTTGGGAGCAGGATGTATTCTGACTTGGGAGAAGGGTGAAGGCATTTTAGCTGCAACACCCCATCACGATACTTCCAGAGAGTTCTCATGCCCCCGTGGTGCACAGGACAGGATGGCAGGGGCGATTCCGGTCTGCATGACCCTCCTGGTCCCGCCATACGCAGTCCTGACAGGCAGGGAGGTGGCTGCAGTGTCAGGCTGGCAGTGTTCCTGAGGCTCATGAGTGTTTATCAACTCAGCAGGTCAAAAGTCTGCAGACACTGTGTGGAACAGCAGTAAGCCACAAAACTAACCGTTGTCCTCCTGCAAGGGGAGAGGGGGGAAAGAACACTTTTTATTAGCTCAGGATTAAGCCTGTGAGGCTGTGCTTGGTGGTGCATGCCTGTAATACCAGCACGCTGGGAGGCTGAAGCAAAAGCATCACAAGTTAAAGCTCAGCCTGGGCACTTTAGGGGCTTGGTGAGACCGTGTCTTGAAAAAAATAAAGAGAGGTAGGGATACACTTGAGTGCCAAGCAACTGGGTATGCAGTTTAGCACCAAGGCCGTGGGTTCAATCACCAGTAAAAGACACACACACACACACACACACACACACACACACACACACACAGAGTCTCTGAGCTAGGCATGATGATATGCATCTATAATCCCAGTGCTCTAGGAGTTTGAGTAGAAGGATTACAAATTCTAGTTCAGCTTGGTCAATTCAGCAAGGCCCTGTTTTAAAATACAAAATGAAAATAAAAAAGGGTTGCTGGGGACATAGTGCCACACGTTATAATCCCGCACTCTGGGAGGCTGAGTCAGGTGGATTTCAAGTTTAGGCTCAGCCTGAACAGTTTAGCAACTTAATCTTAAGAGTAAAAACTTTAAAAAAAAAAAAAAAAAAAAGAGGGCTGGGTGCAGCTCAGTGTGAAGGCCGTGGGTTCATTCCCCACTATCTCTACTTCTTCAAAAAAATCAAGTCTCTGGATTTCTTCCAGTGGGGACTTTCTTTGTTAAAATCAACGATTTAGGTATGGGTAACAGACTGCAGTACAAAAATACAAATTTCCTTTTCAGCCTGAGCACCAAAATGAGGTGAGCATGTGGCTGCAGGCGTGTGCTCACCTTATTAGTGGTGTTCGGGTGACATCCACCCCTAACACAGCTGCAAGGGGAAAATAAGCTTTCTCCAAATCCTGTTCTGAATTCTGCTTAGTGGAACCCACAGTGCAATCAGAGTCTGAAGTACATTCTACAAATCATCCAACAGAAAATGTTACCAATTCAGCTGAAACACATATATACTAGAGAGCTTAAATAACATAATGTACCCTACAAATGTGTTTGTGTAGATTGTTTGTGAAAATAACTTCAGAATCTGATAATACAGTCCAAGGGACTCCCTGCAGACGAGAACAGTGTGAATCCCTTTCAAACTCCAGCCTGGGAGCCTTTGCAGGGCCAGGTGTGAGCTGCCCAGGGCCTCTGATGCACTCTGGACAGCTCCGGCTTTGTATGCCCTGGATTTCTACCAACAGTGCATCCACGAGGGGAAAATAATCTACTAATGTTTCCTAGTTTCCCACCACTCAATCTAGTTTCTGGCTTTCTCTGTCACCCAGGAAGGTGACCCAGAAGCTGCTTGCTGCTGACTGGTAGCATGCTATGGAGTCATGATTATTCAAAGTATCACACAGGATGCCAATGGGCAGCTGGGCACTGGGACAGCAAGTGGCTGGGGGAGTCAATAGCTGAGACATCATGGTGAATTCCAAGTCTATGACTATGTGGAAGAGACTCGAGAGGAAGAGAAAGACAGAAAGAAAAAGAGAGAGAGTGAGAGAGGATAATGGCTTATGTCTAGATTTCCCCCCAAAGCCTCATGCAGTCATAGGTAGGACTTCCCTGAGGTGGCTGGATCTAGAGGATCTGATGCTGGGATTAAGGGTGTGTGGTTACTAAATTAGTCCACTGATTGACTGGCATAGCTCTGGGAAGAATTAAGTGTGCCCTACCCTGGGTGTGAGCGCTGCCTGCTCTAAGGATAAGACAGAAGAGGGTTCCTGCTTGCTCTTCGCGGCTTGCTGCCCACGTGGGAGCGTGCTGCCTTCAGCCTGCCATGAACCGTTTCTCTGCAATGCCCCTCTGTACACCACCCTGCCTTGCAGCTAGACAACTATGAACTGAAACCTCTACTAACTGTGAGATGAAATAAACCTTTTTTGGTTTATTTAGGTGTCCGGCATTTTGTCTCAGCAATAAGAAAAATAACTAAGACAGAAAACAAGAAGTGAAATTCAGGACCCACCATCACCATACTCATCGTCTCTAGGCTAAAGGGAGCAGAACTGCAGCATGCACGAGCGATCACTGTCAAGGGTGCTCCTGGAAGAGCTAATGTTCGCACCGATGAGTCACACGAACTTGGCAGATTCTATTAGCAGCAAGCCAGGAGGAACTTAGTCAATGAGAACAAATGGAAAGTTGGATCAGGCCAATGGGGTAAGTCTGCCTAGGCCTGAGGATTTGCTGGGCCACTCTAGGGAATCGATAACTGTGGCTGTGGTTCAGTGGGGTTTACGGGCCATGAAAGGAGAGGCCAGAACTCCCCTGCCCACTTTAGAAGGAGAAGAGCAAAGGCAGAGAGAAATGGGAACACTGCAGCTCGCTAAACCCAAAGTAAGCAGGAGGGTAGAGAGACAGAAGACAGCATAGAATTAAAAACATCACTAGGACTGAGATGGATACGACTAATAAGCTGTCGTAAGACCAATAAAGATAAAAAAGAAGACACAAATAAATACTGGAAATGAACTATAGATCCTTCAGCTATTAAAAAGATAGAAGGGAATCATATGCTCAATATTACAATCATAGATTTGTCAGCATAGAAGAAAGAGACCAATTTCTTGGAAAACACAAACTACCAAAACTCAACCTTAACATAAATAAAATGAAATGAGTAACTCAACAGTCCTATAACCATTGAAGAAATTAATTTGTAATTTAAAAAAAGAACAAGAAATTTCCATTCCCAAATGGAGAATCTTAACAACCATTTAAAGAAGAATCAAAATGAATTTTTATATACTTTCCTTTAGAACATTGAATATGAAGACACTTTTCAACTCATTTTATGAGGCCAGTATTACCCTGATTCCAAAGTCAGACAAAAAGACAAAAGCAGAAAAGTATAGACTAGTATCTTTCATGTGTATAAATGAAGGAATATGCAATAAAGTATAAACAAATTAAATATAAAGGTATAAAAAGAATCATGATCAACTGACAATCTTTGCAGGGTGTGCAAGGCTGGCTCAGTATCTGACAACCAAAAACAGGCTAATGAAGAAAAATCATATGATCATATACTCTACTCATGCACTAAAAACCCAACATATTAAGATGCCACCTCTCTCCAATCGATCTGTATAGGCTAAATGCAATTCTTTCCAAAAATCCAAAAAATTTTTCTGGAGACAAAATTATACTAAAACTTAATGAAAAAGTACATCTGAGAATAGCTAAAACAACTTTTAAAGGGAAGACTACAGTAGAAGGAGCTTTCTCAGAAATCAGGGTCAATTATTGAGCTACAGAAATCAGGAGACTGACACTGGCTGAGCAACAGATACAGATTAACCAAGCAGCACAAAGAGCCCGAGCAGCTTCACCATCTTGTAATGGGCAAAGGTTTCTTAGGACAAAATTTTTTATAAAGTTAAAATGGATAATTTTGACTTGATGAAAATGAAAACTTGGCTTTCAAATGATACCTTTCAAAAAAGTGAAAAGACCAGAATGACTTTTTAAAATATTGGGTTTTTTTCCTGGTGTTGTAGGAATTGAACCAGGGCCTCACACATGCTAGACAAGTACTCAACCACTGAGCTACCTCCCCAGCCCTTTAAAAACTTTTTATTTTGAGGCAGGGTCTTGTTAGGTTGCCCTCCGCCAAGCCCCAAACTTACAAACCTACCTGAGTAGCTGGGATTATAGACATGCTGCCATACTTGGCTTGAAATTGTTTTTTGTAATTTAAGAAATTATGTAAATTGTCACTTATTCATTCTTGTTTTTAAAAAGCTAAAGCTGGTAAGAATATGAGTTCAGGTCACTTTTATATTCTCATCTGTGTAAATCACAATTGAAACGAAGTGCAGCCAGAAAGTGACCTTAAATGGTTAATTCCTTTTGGAGGATTAGCTCACAAAATGTAACTCTTTGTTTTTTTTTAAAGATAATTATGCAAATCACTCATAAAAGGGATACATTTACTACAACTGTTAAGTTTTGCTTTTTGGTTTTTCGTTTTTAAAGCAAAACTTCTGAGTAAAGCAAACTACATCCATAAAGATATGGGATTCGTTTTCACTGAGCATAAAGCCCTTTGGATCATCATTCTCTGCTTGGCAATGCTGCGGGGTGGGGAGGGTGACCTGAAGGTGTCACAGCTGTGCTAGGGAAGAAATCCCTAGGCTGGTCTGTCTTGCTTTTGGGAGACCATCTAATGACAGGCCACACTTGCCTGTAGTTACAACAGCACTGTCACATCTTGCCTTAAGAATGAATTTGTCACTCAAGTTCCTTAACATCTATAACTGAGGCAGGCGCCAGACACCTAAAATTTTGAGGGTGAAACTTTGAATTAAGCAAAGAAAAAGATGTCGATAAATTCTACACAGAACACCAGACAGTACACTTGTGGCTTTAGAATCTAAGCATATTCACTGGTGAGGCAGAAGAAAGAGCATTTGAGCTTGGTTTTAAAATCCAGAAATACTATCATTCCTTAAAAGAACAAATCACAATGTTGTTGGCACATATTGGAGCCCACAAATATCACAAGAAATGTGGGATTTTATCCTGTAAATGTGTTTCCTGATTAAAAATAAAAAGCATATCTTTGACTCATACAGACATTGGAGCCAAAAGAAAAATAATATTTATAAGGCAGAGCTGATCAGATGAAATCCTGAGTCTGTGTACATATTAACTTGTGAAAGAAGCATCTAACATAACATGTTGCATCTGCTGGTTCCATTTATGCCAATAGTGACTTTCACATAGCGAGATGCTTTATATAGAGTCAGGATTAAATATCACACACTGGCTTCTTTATCCATCCCTGCCCCAGACTCCTGGGAATAAAATATTTGTGGGAAAAGAATTAAGTGATTTGGTTATTGCAAAATTCTCAAAGCATGGCACAGTCGATGGTCAATATAATGATTTGATAAAGATGAAATGGGAATAACTTCAATCTTCAGAAGAGCATTCTACTTGTGGGAAACACAGAAGTCACCTTAAGAGGGTGTCAGCTGAACAGGCTGCTGCTAGAAGAAGTACAAACCTCCCAGAGGAGTATGGAAATGATTTCAGTACTACTGATGCTATTTGGTTTCATATTAGAGAGCAACATGCACAAAAATACAAGGGCAAGGAAATTAAGCATTTCATGGATAACTAAATTAGATAAGAATTACACAGAAGAGTTCATTAAAAAATAAAGCGCTAGTGGGGGAGGGAGGAGAAAGGATATTACATTGATCTGAAAGGTGAAGCCAACACCGGGCAGTTCTGACAAGGTCCAAGAACGCAGACGTCGGAGGGCTCATGGAATCACTGTGGCCCAGAGATCCAGAACTCCTGAAAGCAAGCACCAGGTTATGTAAACCCAAGCTCGGGCCTGCCGGGAGCCCACATGACATGTCCTGCCCCCGGGCCCTGCCTGCACAGAACCTTGAGCGTTTCTGCTGACGAGGAGAACAGAGAATGTGTTCTTCTGACCTATTTGGAAGGACTTGAAAGGATTTCTTACAGAAACCACTGGTTTAATGCTTTAATAATTAAAATATTTTTTAAATCAATAGCAATTTGTTATAAAATTTAACATTTCTTGAAGGAAACCACTGTTATTTTGGAGTGTGAGTTCTTTAACATACAAAATTATTTAAATATATGAGTGTGCACATACGTATGTATATATATACACACACATACACACATATACACATAAATGTTCTTGCCTATAATTGACAAAAATCAGGTTGCATTACACATGCTTTTATGTGGCTAAGATAATTAATCAAAAATATTTGGTTATAACAACGTTTCATTTTCTTTTTTAACCTGTAAAGATTTTAGGCAGCACTTTTTAAAAAACATCTCTAAACATACATATTTTTCAAATTGTATTTTGGAGACTCCTCACTGAACGTATAGAATTGAAGCACCGAGTCTCCCTGGCCGTGGCGCACGTGCGATTTGTGCCCTACAGCTCTGCATGCAGAAGCTCAGTCCTAGCGGGGCAGCAGAACCTGAGGTGACACCGCAGGGGGCAGCTGCTTCCAATAGAAGGAGGCGGTTATAAAGGAACAAGGCGGCCCTTCCTGATCCCCTGGTTCCTGTCCCACATGGGGTCTCTTCCACATGTCCTCCCAGCTCTGCAAAACTTGTATCATAAGGACCACAGCCAAGGAGATTCCCACAACCGTACTCTTGAATTTCTAGACCTGGAGCTAAACTAACCTCTTGTTATAAAGTATTTAAGTATTTAGCCTTGGATATTTTGTTATAGAAACACAAAACAAACTAAGACACCTCCCTACCTGACAGCCTTATAATTTTCAAGTCCTCCCTTCTAAGCTAACCATAGTGAAAAGCTAGATCTACATTCTTTCAAGTTTTTCACTGCACATACTGAAAAAGAAACATAAATATATACATACACACACATATATATATTATACATATATATATATATATATATAGAGAGAGAGAGAGAGGGATATAGATGTAGATATATACACATATATTTCAAAAGTTTCTTATTCAGACTGTTAAAGAATATTTAATTTTATATTTATGGCTATTTTTGCAAAACTTCCTCATGTTATACAGTGATCCAATTAGCAGCTAGTTGTATAGTATTGTAGCTTAAACAAGGATGTGGAGCCAGTCTGCTAGAATTCAAATCCCAGCTCTGCAGTTTCCAATCTTCCTGTGCCTCAGTTTCCCTTGTAAAATGACAGGAATAAATGCCGCAATACTATCTGTCACACAATACCGACAGAAGACAAGACTCAACTTCCATGCTAGGTCTCTGGACTCCTCAGACTGCGGACTTCTCTCATTGAATGTCAGGGCCTAACTGCATGGAAGCAGAGATGTCATCATGACAAGACCCAAATGCACCCAAGAGTATGGGGAGCACCCCTGGGACTTTGTAGCATCTGTAGCTGCCATCTTAAAATACCCTAAGGGATTTGAGTAAGCCCTTTAAGATGCCCAGGGTGATTAATTTTCTGTGTCAACTTGGTGAAGCTGTGCTGTCCAAGTGTTTAGTCCGGTTGTTGCTGTGAAGGATTTTTTTTTTTGGGTACCGGGGATTGAACTCATGATCGTGTGCTTGCCAGGCAGGCACTTACACCACTGAGCTAAATTCCAAGCAGGATTATTTTTTGCAGTTGTATTTAATGTTTAAACCAGCAGACTCTGTGTAAAGCCGATTATCTACTGTAGTGTGGGTGGGCCTCATCTAACTAGTAGAAGGCCTTCACAAGCAAGGGGTGCGGGGCATTCTTTCTAACACCGCCTCAGTCTCCCTCCTGCCATGTGCTGCAGAGTTCTGGCTCAGTGCTGCAATCCCACTGCTTACCTGAGCTTCTACACTGCCAGTCTATCCCACGGGTACGAACTTGCCAGCCTGTGAGACCACAGGAGCCAGCTCCTAACACTCAGCCAGCGATTCCCTCTTTCTCTCAGCCTGGAGGGAAATGAAGAGACTCTGCTGCAGGAAAGCAGCCAGCAAACGGGCAGCGGCTTCGAGCTTGGGCAGCAGAAGAAGGGCAAGAACCTGCGGCACCTGATTTTAAGAGCCTGTACTGCCTGGCATGACCGTAGACAGAAATACACAAAGAGCCAGGGGAGAGGTCACAAAGGGCACAGCTGCAGAAAACATTCCATTTTCAGAGAGAACACACACACTGTCAGGGACAGAATGATAAAATCGGAGTGTGAGCGACACTTCTGCAAGGGCTTGGGTGGAAACGTGGCAGAGGGGAGCAGATCGCCGTGCCCTCCTGGGTGGCACCGAGATCTCCTGCCGGCGAGATTCCCAAGACAGGTGTTGGAGGCACGGCCCGCCTTGTGCTTGCTGCTTACAGTAAAATGCAGGGAGACAGGGACACCCTGAGGGAAAGTTAAGTAAAAGGAATCCAAAACTGAAAGATCTGGAAACTTCCCAAGCGTTCACGCTGTGACAAATGAGCACGGATAGCTGGGGAGATACCGAGGGCGAGGCCAAGCAGCCACTGATAGAGCTTAGGCAAGGGACTGCAGAGCCAGCCTGTCGCTGCAGCAAAAATACTAACGTGGACTGCACAGGACGGAGACGGGACGAGATGTACAAAGGCCTTCAGACATCGGCACTCTCCGGGTAGCGGGGGGCCAATGGAGCCCTTCAGCCTCAAACCCAAAGTACCCCACAGAAAGGGGCAATGCAACCTGCGGCTGGGCCCCTCCTTAGTCCCAGAGCTCCGGGCAGTCCCCTGGGTGCCCACAGACAGCACTGGGGTTTCTGTGCTGTAGGTCACCAGCCTACAGTGTTTTGGTATGACAACCTGAGCTAACTGGCAGAGACCTTATTTGGAATCTGCCCTTGTGCAGGGATGGGACTTAATCAAGCATGATTATAAAAATGGAGGCCAGGGTATAGCTCAGTGGCACAGAGTCTGCCTGGCAAGCATGAGGTCATGAGTTCGATTCCCGGTATCAAAATAAATAAATAAATAAAATAAAAACAGGACACTTGGACAGCAAGACATGCAGAGGGTGGATGACACGCAGATACACGGACAGGGAGGAGCCCTCATAAGCCACAGGGAGGCCTCCAACAGACTCTTCCCTCAGAGGACACTGGCCCTGTTGAAACCTACACTTCAAACTTTTCAGCATCCAGAATCGTAAGAAAATCATTCTCTGCGCCACCTGGCTCGTGGCACTTTGTCGTGGATACCTATCAAAGTGCTACCATGCTTCCGAAAATCTCTGCGCAGTCTGATTCCCTGCTGGGAAATGTGGATCTTTGGAGACTCATATATGTATTATAGATATACAAGGAAAGCCAGGTGCATATTACTGTGCTAATAAATAATACTTTAGGTTGAGGCTGTTCATTTTAACAAACGATTTGTGAATGAAACATTACTATGCCTCTAAGATCAAAAATCATGGATTTACAAGTCACTCTTCCTTGATGCATATATTTGAGGTTTGCATATTTATTGTTATGTAAAATACTGTAATTTCTTTTTACATCATCCTGTATTAAATTTAGGATAAAGCCAACACTACCATGAAACTTGGTATTTTAGAAGAATATTCAATATGGTCCCTTTTAAAATAATGCAGATGTCCACATGGATTGAGATACTAGCTGACACAATGTGTTATTTTATGACAAGCAATGCATACAGAGCTAAATAAATTAGAAAACGACAAAGTAGTATTAGCAAGCTTTTTAGAGTATATGATGTCAAAAATACTGGTTTTATGTTCAATAATAAGGTACTAGAGATTCAAGTATTTGGGTTTCAGTTACAAAAGAAAGTACTTTAAAGAAGATGGTAGGAAACTGAAGTCGATGCTTTTAGTTCGGTCTCCATGGCAACGTGGGAGCGAGCACAGTCTGGGGATGAAACGAGAGCCACCAATTCTCCGCCTCAGACCCGAGCATTAGCCCACCACAGAAAGTCCTGTTTAGATCTTGGCACTCGTCTCTGCCTTACACACTGCACTTTGGCTCCACTCCACCAAAGGGCAAACTTGATACTTACTCCCTTAACTCGGGCTTATGTTCTGAAACTATGTAAGCTTATTCACACTGCCCAGGGGCAGGGCAATGAGTGGCAGTAACTGGAAAATGGAAATGCTGATTAAGTTGCCCACCTTTCATATAAAGTAGCCCAACATGACTTCACTGGAGGGATCTACTTCATTTTCATACATAATTACGATGATAAAAAAGAAGATTTTCAGTAACAGGCATTTAGAAGTTGATGGGCTGCTTGTGAGCATTCTGCTGCACACTGGTTTCTTTTTCACGTTTGCAGTGAGAAATGCTTTCATTTGGGTACAATAGGAAATTGTACCATCACAAGGTTTGAGGACTTTAACTGCTGTTTAGTGAATCAGTCAAGACTTTCCTCTGATGACTTTAATATGAAGATCGTTTGCTAAAAACAACACAACGAAAATAAGGAACTAAGTCTCTAAACCATGGAAATAGCTACCATTTTATCACAGCTCCTCACTTATTTAGTATTTATTACACCTCCCTGGGCTCCTGCCATGGTGACTTTATCCACGCCTCCCAGTGACTGCGCAGTGGATCTTATCTGTCAACAACATGAAGCTCAGGAATCTTCAGTGATTTGTCCCAAGTCTCTCAGAGCAGGAGTCAAAATCAAAGCCTGTGCCCTTGGTCAGCAGGATACTGTTCCTCACAGATGTGTCTATTTCATTTGTTAGTTTTGCATGTGTCATAATACTCTTGGAAATCAACTCAGTCCTATTTATTCTAATGTAAATGCAACTCAATCAACTTTGGCTATCTGACCACTAAGATTTAAAGCAGTCTAATTAGGTTTTGTTCCCTTGGTTCCTGTTTGTAACTCCCTCCCGGAAGGTGGCTCTCGGAAACTCTGATCTTCCCCTGCTTGTCTACAGTGAATGACTGTCTGGCTGTAGGTTGAAAGTTCCACCTCATTACAGAGAGGTCCTGCGCATCTCCCACAGCAGGACTGCTGCACAGAGCGAGCTCAGGGAATGCGCTCCCACCAAAGGACTCACAGGGGCTTTCCTCAGCCTCCTGGCAGTCACGTCTATGTAATGAAATCTTCATTGAACCCCAAAAGGACAGAGTTTAGAAAGTTTTGCACAGCTAAACATAGGGAGGTTCCTGGAGGGCGGTGCCTCAGAATTAGCATGTGCGCTCCAAAACCCCTCTCACATCTCAGCCCGTGCTTCATTCGGTCTGTGTCCTGTGTAACACCCTTTCTAATAAACTGATTAAAGTCTTTCCTTTGGTTGCCAAGAAGGAGTTGTGAGGACCTCAATTTACACTGCTTGGGTACAAGCACAATTAAGTACAATCTGGGGCTTGCAATTGGCATCTGAAGTGTCCGTGGGGGCAGTCAAGTGGCCTGTGATCATTATCCTGATACGTCAGCTTCACTGGATTAAGAAACGCCTGTCAGGTCAATAAAGCAAGCTCCTGGATATGTGGCGGTGGCCTGGCTGCGTGGCCTTGTGTATCCTTTCTCCCTGGGGCGGTTTCCCTGCTCTGCTATGAACTGAGCAGTTTGGCTCTGTGGCGCCCTTCTGCATGGAGCCTGCTTGCCATGGACTGACTCCCCTGAAACTCTGATCTCAAACAAACCTTTCTTCTTTGAAATTGTGGGTCCAGAGCATTGTGTTTCAGTGATGGCAACGCTGACTGACACAGGGCCTGAGCCCTCAATCTTGGATCTAGGTAGAAAGTGTCAGAACAGAACTGGGTCAAGGATAGCCAGGAGTGCACTGCTGCAGAACTGCCTGCTAGCTTGATGCAGGGAAGAAACCCTGGCTCATACGCCAAGAGTGACCTGCATGGTGAATGCACAGTAAGCACAGCCTGCGTTTGAGTGTGGGGTTTGTTTGTTTTTCCCAGCAAATTAGAAAGGTTCAGAGTGGGGCTCTACAAGCAGGAAACATTATAAAGCATAGAAAGTTGAAATGGGAACTGAAAACATACCAAATAGGATTATCCAGAGCGAGGAAAAGACAAACACAGTCGTTGGAAAGAGCAGGCGGAGAAGGGAAGGCAGCTCCTTGGGCTGAAAGTCTGTTATGTGCCAGGTGTGCTTCGCTGGCTGTCCTCAGGGCCCTGCCCTGTGGGCTGCCCTGTCCCCATTTCAGGCTCAGAGGAGCTTAGCTGGGTGCTCCAGCGCTCTCAGCAGGAGCTGGGCTGCTGGATGCAGAGGGCATGCTCTGAATACCGTCCCACACTGCCCACTGTGCAGGGCGGAGGAAATGGAATGGGGAAGGGGGCTCGGGGAAGGGCAGTGAGGGTCGATCCCCAGCACCAAAAGAACACAGAGAAGCAGGAGGAAGGTGAGGAGGAGGAAGAGGAGAGAACGGAAGAGGAGGAAAGAGAACAAAATGAAAGAAAGGAACTCTTGGGAATGTTTCCATAACAATGCTCGTGATGGACACTTTGGTACCACGAAGGGGAGGCCAGCGTCAGTTACCTGGGACACTCACACTGGACACCATTTCTGAAGTGTGGGTAAAGGACTACACTTCCTTTTTAGCTTTAAAAATTTAAACCTAACAAAAATCCTACAGTTAGAAAATCCATGCTCTAAATTGTGTATGTGGGATTTCTCATTGCCTGTTTTATCATCTTTTTTTTACACTATGGTACCAGTGTTGAGGTTTCTGCTTAGTGAACATTCTTAGCAAATTCAAAGCATTATGTCAAGAAGCAGAGTGGCCCAAGAAAGCCATTTGGAAGGGCTGGAAACTGAAAACACAAACACCACGCATGCCCAGACACCTCACACACCTTCAGCCGGCAACGCCAGTTAAATAGGACTGTTCCCTCCGTACTGTACAAATTATTATTTAAAGATTACTCTGAACAAGAGATCAGGGAGACATTCCCACAAAGAATGAGCTATTCTAAATTGCATGGGTAATATAATTGCTCTGAATTCACCCAGAACATTAATTAATAAAGAGAAATCCAGGGTTCCTGTGATGCTGAGTACGTATTTGTTCTGTTTAGCTGCATCGCAGGAAGCAGACTGTGCCCCTTCCGGGCTGCTCACTCACAGCCTCCCCTCCTCTCCATGCTGCATGTGTGCCCAGCTCTAAAACCTGGTGCCCACTTAGGCGTGATTACCCCTGGTGCAGCCCGGCCATCGGTGTCTCTCTCAAGGGGAAGAGCTTGGGGTAGACGATGGTAAACATAGGCTCACTACACCGGTGACAGTGCCCCAGGGGGCAGTGCAGCAGCTCCAGGAGGCTTCTGGGTAATGAGATGGGAGACAGGAAGTTCAAATCTGGAACACAAGAGAAAAACCAGGCCTGTGCGTGAAAATCAGGCTTTCTGAAACCAAACTGCTTAAAATACTTCTCTTTGTTACCAAACAAGTTCAGTTAAACCACTTTACACTGAAAATTCTGTTATCTGATCGGTATTGAATAAAAATCTAGCATTATTAGGAAATGAAAGATGTTTTCTACATTTTTGAGTGTAAAAGAAAATGAAAACCCACTCTTTTTTTAAAAAAAGCCAGGAGTGGTTCTGAGGGAAAGGCAAGGGAAGAATAAGATCAAATAATCTTTAAGAACAAGGATCAAAAAGGCATCAATTTACTACGGAGGGTTTCGCAAGCTTTTGTAAGAGTCCAGAACCAAAAGAGGACTGGGACCAGAGACTGTCGCTTTCATTAAGTTTCCTGACTGTACTGGGCATCCACTCAGTCAAGCACCAATCAAGGATAAATTATGTTTACTGAAAAGAATGAAACACGGGCTACCAAAGAGAATGAAAAATAATAAAACTGAGTTTTCCCTGTCGCATTCCCATGAGCTGTTATTAATCAAAACAGGGAGCGATCCTGCTCAGGCTAATCTGAGCCACACAAAAGAGATGGTGAAAGCCACACATTTGTCCTCGGTTTCCATATGGATGATAAGCAGCCAACAGAGGAAGAAACGTTCATAATGAAGTGAAAAACAAGTATTACCAGCTCGTCTCTGCAAAGTTGTATCTGCCCAAACTCACCAGTTACTGTTTAGAAAAATGTACTTTATTCATAAGTCGACAAATAAAATGTTTGATTTAGTTTTTTAAAAAATGTTAATTTTGTACGAGACATACATGGAAGGCTAAATTTTTTTATGGTTTTATTTTTTATATAAAAACGAAACATTTAGCAGCTTTAAAAACACTTGAAATGTGCTTTCCTTATTACTGTTGCCCCCTTTTTTGGTGGCAGGGACTGAATCCAGGGCCTCCCATACGCTAAGGCTATGCTCCACCACTGCAGGCACTGCAGAAGTGTACCCTGCAGAACCTATAAATCTAGGCACTGTCAGGTCCCTTCCAAAAGAGCTGGCATGCTGTGATCATACCGCTAACGGCCCCTCATACATATTTCTTCCCTGTGCATGTCTCAGATGTAAGGAGACAGCAAGGCAAAAACCTGCTCTGCTGAGATATTCAACTTTGCTTCAAGGATTAAGACCCTCCTAAATATTTCCCTGCCACCAGCCTTTATTGCACACGCATACTCCCCAACCCCAGCTAGCTGCCCCGCTTTAGACGTGGAGTAACTCTGATCTGCTTTCATAGCTGAAGAGCATATTTTAATGAGTGCCTCGCTGTGTTTGCAGTGGGTGCTGAAGGGATCAGTGCTGAGAAAATAATACAACTTTTTTCTTATAAGAAAAGTGTCAGAGCCTGGAACTTAGCTCCGTGGCATAAGTGCCTGGCTGGCAAACCCAAGGTCGTGAGTTTGATCCCTGGTTCCAAAACAAGAAAAGTATCAGCTGGCGAGATCATATGTGCCTATAGTCCAGGCTTCTGTGGACACTGAGTCTGTGGCAGGAGCACCTGAGCCCAGGACTGACAGTCTTAAGACAAAATAACTGCCCCCCCAAAAAAGACCGCAAGATAATGTAGAAATATTTTACTGCCACTGAACTATACACTTAAAAATAACCAAAATGGTATATTTTGTGTTATGTATATTTTACAATAAAAAAATAGATTTTTACAAGAGGAAAGCCGAAACATAGCATGAGACGCATCTGTTCGTTCCCCGAATGAAAGGGCGGAGGAAGTACCTTTGCGGGAGCGGTGGCAGGTGTGATAGAGCCGCCTCATGGCCAGCTCCTGCAGGGGCAGCACGCGGTCGCGCTCTGTGCCAATGGCCTTCACCTCTGCTGGCAGGAAGACGGTCAGCTGCCCCGATGAAAAAGAGAGCAGCTTCACCTCTGACACCTGGATGGGGGCCCCACAGCTGCAGGAAGACACATCCGCATGGCCTGAGTGACAAGGGCCAGCCTGGGCGATCAGCACAATGCACGTCTGAAAATCTACAACGCGCGTCTGAAAATCTACAACGCTGCTGAATTGCTGGAATTCTTTTCAAAGTACACAGATTCTGTCCTGGGCTCTGCAGTCACACTTTGTTCAGAAATCTAAGCTGGGCTGGGTTTGGTGGTGCACGCCTGTAATCCCAGCACTCAGGAGGCTGAGGCAGGAAGACTGTGAGTTTGAGCTAGCCTGGACTACACAGGAAGTCCAAGCCCACCTGTACTGTGTAGAGAGACTCTGACTCCAAAACCGAAGCAAGCAAATAAAACTCATCAGCAAGAACACAGCTAGCTCGTGGTGAGGCCCAGTCATTTCCAGCAAGGACACCTCTGAACCCCTCTTCCAAGAATCCACACTGTTTGCTTTGTAAGTTCTGTTTCCCCTCCTTTCACTACCCTGGGCTAGTTTATGTCTGCAGAACCTCTCACAATTAAAAATTCATCATTTGTACCTCTTTTATGCCAAACAAGATACTGAGATTAAGCCAAGATGACCCCTTCTCTCAGGAGAGTAACTGCGCTGTTCTAGTGGGGTCAGGGGGGATGCAGTCAAGGGAGATTTCACAGACAGCCAGTTCCAACAAGGGAGTAACGGCAGGGGACCTGTGCGGCAGGAGCCACACCCTAAAGAACAAGGCTGTTTCTGGGGGGCAGCCTGGGCCAGAAAAGGGACACTGGACAGGGAAAGTGGGAGGAGGAAGCTGGGAATATGAAGCGATGTTTGTTCGCCCTAAGTGGAAGGGAAGACTCTTGGATGGTTCTTTGAGAACTAACTGGTCACAATATGGAGGACCGGAAGACACTGGTAGCCAAGAGGCAACGGAGACCATAAACACGGGAGGAAACAGGATTGGAGAAGGTCCTGCAAGGGAGAGTGCGAGGTCCTTAGAAGAGGGTGGAGCAGCCTCGGGGGTAAAAGCCAGTGGTTTTCTCTGTCTGGGCCTAAGGCAAGTAATTTACAACTCCCAACTGTTTGGGGATTAATCTGTTTAAAACACAAATGTCATTAAATTTCACAGGCAGAAATCATACATGAGTGGGCTTCACAAATTCCACTTAATAACATCTTTTTTGAAATAAAGAAATTGTATTGATTCGACCATAAGAGCTCTCTGGGTTTTAGCCAGGAGTGTGTTTTTCCATAGGTTATTTCAAAACAATCTAATACTGTAAACCTGAATTGTAAGAATAATGTATGACAATTATTATGAGTTAATAAAGAAAGTGAAAGGAGGAAAAAAGGGAAAAGAAAAAAGATATAAATTTGAATATATATACATAAGATAGCTAAAATTATTGTACTACCAATTCTATTAGTTGTTGGAACAGAACAGTTAATACTTATAGGATTAATTAGATCAATTTTGCACGCCTGCATCTGCTAATCTGAGCAACTCTTGAAGATAATTATGCAAAATAACAACCATTGTTAAATTCCTATCTTCTTATTTTGAAAGCCTGTACTGTTATTGTTTGGGGATTTGCGTGTGTGTGTTTGTCTCTTTTGTTTCCTGTTTTTATTGTCTGTTTTTCGTTTGTTCTTTCCCTCTTAAAATAAAAATAATAATAAAGAAACTGAAGATAAAGTGCACATTTTCCCAAGTTTCTCTCTTCCAACAATTACCATTTTGGTTTTGGTCATTCTCTTTCCTCTACACTCTACACTCAACCAAAAATGTGGTGACTGTTTTTCTCCCTAGACTCTTTACTGTAATGGGCTTTTGTTCAAGTAATCATTCCAGCCAATCAGATTTAGAGAAATCTTTGTAATGCCCAAGTGACACTGCATAGTATAGACAAATATAATATATTAACTTATTTGTATGTTCATCTCCTTTTTCAGTTTTTTGTTCTATTCTACAGACATCACAATAAATGTTACGTCCACTCTTGTGCATGACTGTTTGCATTACTCTAAGATAAAATGCCCACAATGAGAACTGTTGGCCGTGAAAACTGAAAAATTTAAATGTCTGAGGTCTTTCTAAAAAGGTTGTGGGAAAGTATTCATTTCCCCAGAACTGGGTGTTAGCAACCAGTTCAATCTTCTGCCAATCTAATTAACAGAAATGGCTGCTCATCGTGGCTGCTGAGTTTTATCGCCTTTTGACATATTTATGGCCATTTGCATTTTCTTTCTTGAAAACTGTCCATCCACATCCTTTGCCTAATTTTCTACTGAATTAAAAAAATCAATTCTTAGGAATTTCCAAGTTGGCAGAAACAATCCTTTGTCATATGTACTGAAGTATTTATTTCCAAAGTCGTATAATTTGCATATGGTGCTTTTTACCATCCATCCAGCAGTTTTCTTTTTCCTCCTGTTTGAAATGTCAAATCCATCCACTATTTCCTTCAAGGCATCTAACTTTTCTGATTTCTTAAACAGAGTAGACCTAATTTGAGGACTGTATATATACTCGCCAAACATTTCTTCTAGTGTAATTATACTATTATTTTTACATGCAGGTGTTTTTATCTATCCTTTTTGTTTTTTGGTGTGTAAAACTGGACTCAAAATTTTTTCTTCTGAATGGACAACACTATTGGCGGCTTTATTGAATAAAGCTCTCATTTACCTCTGCTTTGAAATGCCCACATTATTATATAAAGTTCCCGAATTCCTTTGAAAGAGCTTTTGGCGTCCCTGACTGCTCAGTGATGTGTTTGTTTAACCCGGTGTCATCTTTCATTCTTTTCATTACAACAGCTTTACAGAACATTCCACCAACTGATAAGTCTGCGCTGTTGGATTTTTTCCCCCCGATTCTCATGTAAGTTACTCAGTTTCAACTTTGCAGTCCTTTGATATAAATATCCCCCAAACCTTCTTGGGATTCAGATTGGAATTAACATAGATTTATATGTTAATTTGGGTGAGACAGGTCTTCCAACATAAATACAAAATTAACCGTTGCCATTTCGTAGATATCTTTTGTTACATGAAATTTCCTTCCATTCCTAGTTCGGTGAAAGGTTTTTTTTTAATCAATAAATTAGGAATGGCTGTTGGATGTGTTTCCTTTGGAGTAAACAGGCAGAGAAAGTAGAGGTATAAGACAGCGCAGGCCTCAGCAGCACACGCTAAAAGGAAGTGAGGCGAGTGAGAAGGAAGCTAAAGTCCTTTATACACTCCCGGGACCGCTTGGGGGGTCATACACCCCGGGGCCAGGAGATGGCAGAGAACTGGCCCTGCGGACGGACCTTTGTATATGTTCACCCCATAGGCCAGCGTTTACGGCAACAGCGTCATCTGGTAAATGCAATTCTGGCGGCCGTCTTATTTTCTGCATCACACTAGCAAGGGTACGGTGCCCAGATACTTAGTCAGATACCAGTCTGGAGGGCATTTAAATCAGCAGACTTTGCCTAGCCTAGAGCCCCCTCTGCAGCCCAGGTGGGCCTCATCCCATCAGTCACGGGCCTTAAAAACGAAGACCAAGGCTCTCTGCGGGACACAGAGCTCAGGCTCTGGGCTGCCTTTCCACTAAGTCTGGGTCCTCCTGGGTCTCAGCCTGCTGGCTTACTCTGCACATTTTAATTCTGCCAGCTACTGTGTGAGCTGAAACCGATGGATACACACAGTAAAATTATATTATCTGTTTCTGAACTTTATAGCCACATTGTGGTACAAGAACTCTGAACAAAACTGTAAAATCGTGAAAATGTACTTTGAGATGTAAGCCATTCAAGGCCACTCACTTCGTACTCTGACTTAGCAGCCACTGCTTCTGAGCCCAACTTTGGGTGTACTGAACGTGGACAGTGCCCAAAGAACCCAACGTGGAATACTCAAGAAAGCTCGAGAAAACTGAAAGCCAGATTCTTCCAAGTGCTTCTACTGTATCCAATAATTAAAAAGACAGATGTCTGATTTACCAAATGAAAGCCTCACATCACAAGGAAATGTGTACTACTCTATGGAAAATTTAATTTCCCTTTGAGAATTCTTTTCGCAGGCATTTCTACTTTTCACCACTGGTTAGAAAAAGTTGATTAATTTTAAGATCCATTTATAAAATGCTTTCTGTGCTTCACTGGAGAGCGAGCTACAGCTGTGTAGATAGGCTGCATGGAAGCCTTAGCACAGGCTTTACAATTGGCAGTTCTTTGGGCCGCCTCTGCCCTGGCTCTGCTCTCCAAGAGTCAGCAACTCAAGCATAAAGTCATAGCTCTGGACCACAACGAGGAGAGAGCAACCAGGACACAGGAGTACAAACAGGGAGGAGACCACACTGCTACACACCCAGCTGTCTGACCTCAGACAGTTAATCTTATGGGCATCTGTTTCTTCATTTTTAAAATGAGGGTAATCGTGGGGGACCACCTGGACTCTCCTTGAAAAAAAAGCAATTATCTCCATTTTGGCTAAACCTGGCCCTATCTCCATGCATTGATATGTACAGAGCTGGCCAGGACTTCTCCCTAACCTTTCAATTGGCTCTAAGCAACACACATCAGTCTAGCCAGGAGCTGCTAAGTGGTCTTTGAAGTAAGGCAACAGGTCAGTGTTGACAGGTCAGTGTTTCCCAAAAAACATGTGTGAGCCAGGTGGGAGGGAGAGCCACACTCCACGCTGTCAGCTGAGCCTCAAGATAAGAGCCTATGACTTCCTAGGGCATAAAAGATTACACATCAAAGCTGAAGCACCGGCCCCAAAACATTAGACACTACCTTGAATCTGTTCTGTAGGATACTCTTTCTGCAAACCCTTCTCTTGCATATTGCAGAGGTGATTTCTGGCCTCTTACCCAGCCCAGCTCACAGCCCTCACTACCTCCTGCCATTCATCCTCAGGCCACTCCCTTCTTCACCAATAAATAAAACCTGGGGCCCTGGGTTAGGGCCTTTGTCCTGGGTAGCCACCACCCCAGCTGGACCCCTTTGGCTCCCCACAACTAGAGATATGCCTTGGCATCTTTATTCTTGCTGTGGGTTGCACTGGAAGTGGTGGATTTGGAATTAACTGGCTAGAATTCCAGCTCTGTGAATACTCAGGGCACACAGAATTAAACCAGAGTGCCTGGTAACTGGAAGAAAACTTCCGAGGGGGAAGCAGTTGGAAATGTACCTGCCTTGAAAACTGAGGGCCACTCACCTAAAACACATAACGAGGTGACTTGTAGGTAAGCAGAGCCCTGACAGGTTTCAGTTCACAGTGAAATGGAAAAAGTGCCAGCTCTCCATTATTCAACTGTGGCACTTAGATTTTCAGTGCCACAGTTTTTTCAGATTAGGCGCCTGGGAAGTTACCGAATAAAGATTTGCATACGGAACCCCCAAATGAGTTGTTAAAATTAAAAATGTTAGTACCTTTTAGTAATACAGATAATTTATAGCAAGTATTGCCCAATTTCCTTTGGAATCAATATTTTCAGAACTATCATTCAACTTCCAGACCAAAATAAGCTACAGGGTTCTCACTTTCCTGCTGAGACTTCACTACATATACACTTCATAACGTGACTTAGCAAATTAATTTGTAAGCATGTTACACTCAGCATTTCACCCGACAATGTGTTCAAATGCAGCGTAAATTGTCTTTTCCAGAGTACCCACAGCAATCTTTTATCCTTCAAAAAGTACATATGTAATCTGTATGCACGCTCATGTGGAAAATGCTACATTTCTCCTTTTTAGCAAACTATTTTTTTTTTTCAGTTTAGCGGAACAGGAAAGAGGCAGGGTGGACACGGAGAAGGAAGGAAGGAGCCGCGTCCTCTAGGAGGCACAGATCCTGCCCTGTGTGCAGGTCCTGACTGGGCAGAGTTTCCTCCGGCTAGATTTTCTTCTCTCTCGCTCGTGTTTGTTTTGCCTTCATTCTGGAAGAACACTTTCCTGGATACGGAGTTCTGCTTTGACTGTCTTTTTCTTTAGCACGTAAGACAGGCCGCTCAGCTGTCTCCCGGCCTCTGTGGCCTCTGCTGAGCTGACCGGCTGCCCAGGTGCTCCTCTGTGAGGTGCTTTGAGTTGCTTTCACCATTTCCTTTCGTTATTTGGTTTTCAGCCGCAGCTTCTGTGCTCAGACTGTGAGGGTTCACTGAGCGCCTGGAGCATGGAAATTTACGTCTCCCATCAAATTTGGGGACATCTGAGATACCATTTCTTTTTCTTCTTCCTGTCTGTTTCTATTCTCGTGGGATGCCACTCACACCAGTCAGTGTGTGTTATACTGTCTGGCGGGACGCTGACATCACATTTGTGTTTGTTATTTATCTTTCTCTGTGCCTCTCAGATGGAATCATCTCTCCTCATCTACCTTCAAAGTTCACTGACTTTCTATTTACCCCAGTAAGCCTCATTGATTTTTCAATCCTAAAATTTTCCTTTTTAAAAGTTTCTATTAATTTGTCTTTTCGCTGATTACAAACCTATTTTTCTTCACTGAGAAAAGTTCTAACAGAGTCTTAAAGTTTTAAACTTTTGTCTTGAGTCAGATGCGGTGGTACGTGCCTGCAATCCCAGAGTTTAGAGGCTGAGGCAGGAAGATGTGGATTAGCCTGAGCTGCATTGTTCATCTTTCTCTGAAACAGATGGATGACCCACCCACCCCTGCCTCAGATCTGTGTTTTCTACCTCCAACATCTTGGGTTATCTCAGGTTGGCCTCTGCTGATCTTTTCTCTTTCTTTCTTTCTTTCTTTCTTTCTTTCTTTCTTTCTAATGCCATGTAATATGGGGCACTGAATCCTGGACATTGTGAAAATTATACTGTGGAGACGATGGACTCTGCTGTACTCCTCTGACCCGCGAAAGGAAGTGTTCATACTTTTGTTTTAGCAACTTTGTCTCCTGTGTGACAGCTTAAATCCCTTCAGCTCTGTTATATGCAGCCAGGCTACTCTGGGCTGCCCCAAGAAGAGCGGTCCAGATATCTATGATTGATTTATGGGCAGTTTTAACCTCCCAGTGCCCTAAATGGACTGTGATCTAAAGGCCATTTTTAGTCTACTGGTTTAACTCAGAATACAGAATGCATTTCTCATACAAACAATTCTATTATCTTGAGTGGTTATATTAACAAACCATTAGAAAGTCGCTTAACCAACTGCTCCCAAATCCTGCTATAATTTGCTCTTTTACACAAGAAAAAAGCAATGTAAGTGCTTGTCCTCCCCACCCTTATAATCAGATAACTGGAGAAATAACTCTGGTGTGGGATCATTTTTACAACTAAGTTCTTCTGAATACACAAATAGGCCAAGTACCACTCTCTGAATCCTGACCAGGACAGACTTCTCTTTCTGGGTATAATGTAGCACAGCTGAAGATTTTCATTCCTGTGGCAAGACCAAGAAAAACCCACAGGAAATAAAAACTGCACCTTTCCGTGGAGCTAGCAAGGAGCGTGGATGTGAGGAAGCTGTGATGGCCAGTCCAAGAGGGCTGACCCAGGCTGGCGGAGTGGACGGTGTGTGCCTTTCGGGTGAATCACAGAAGTCAGTCTCCCCATGCTACATGTCTGTCTCCCCACCGCTCTTGGGGTGGTCACTGTTTGCATTACAGTTACTTTTGTCAGACCCAAGATGCACACTTCCTAGGCCTCAGATACACGCAGTCCCCTTCCCCTCCTTTGCTCTCCTCCGCCCTGGGCTGAGGCAGGAAGCGCCACCACTTTGACTTGGCACCACAGCTGTCCTGTTTCATGTATTCAACAGGTAGGCAGAAGGACAAGGACCCTTAATGTTTTCCACTAGGGCTTCATTCAGCATTACCACGAAAATCCTGAACACATTTTCCATAGAAGTGCCACTGAAGAAGTACCACTTTTGTACTCAGGAGGCTGAGGCAGGAGGATCCTTGCGTGTCCAAGACCAGCTTAAGCTACGAAGTTAGCTCAAGGCCAGCCTGAACTGCATAGCAAGACCCTGTCTCACAAAGACAAATTTAAAAAAGTATTACTTTTGGAGTACAAAATAGGTTAAAAACCTTATAATGGGCTCACTTAGGAATGTAATGAATAGAATTAAAAATGCATTCTGAGTTTTGCTTAAACCAACAGACTAAAAATGCCTTTTGGATCAGAGTCCATTTGCAAGAGGGGTTACATACAGCCCCAAAACTACTAATATTAGAAATCTGGTTATTTCATACTGTCTTCATAATTTTAATATTAACAATCAAAACACAAATTATTAACTAATACTTTGTATATTTTCCCATACTATTTATTTCCTCAAAGATTTGAAGCTTTTATGAAATTCATTAGTACTGCTACCAGACACCAACTCAAAGATGAAGAACTGTCTTTCTTCTCAACACCAGTAGAACTGTCTGGTAGTCAATAACAGCCATATAAAAGCGGGTCATGGTGACGCACACCTGTAACCCTAGCACTTGGGAGGCTGAGGCAGAGAGCCTGTCACAACTTTGAGGATAGTCTGCGCCACATAATCTCAAAGCCAGCCTGACCTCCACAGTGAGACCCTGTTTCAAGAAAACAAAATCCACATATAAACAGCAAAGCAGAAGGTTCTCTATCTTAAATAAAAGAGGCTCCTTAACTGTTCAGTGCAGTCTCGGAGGGTTTGGGACTGAGGAAAGTGTATCACAATGACTGGAACACGTCACTCACCACTCGGAAGACTCAGGCTGTCATAAAAATTCTTTAAAAAGGTGCTGGGATTATTGACTGTGTGGGAGCACAGCTGTGGCAAAATCCGCTGCCGAAAAATCACGAGCTGAAAGCCTACCACACGTGCTCCTATCAGTGCTTCACAGAAGGCTCTGGGGGAATCTCAGCTTGGGTTTCATCAGCCTCCACAGGCGCTGAACGCGGTGAGGGCTTTCCCAAAATAACACATGTCTAGTTTTTCCTAAGGGAAGGCCACGACTCCTAGGACAGCCTCTCTGGAGCGATCGTGGCTCTCTGCCCGCGCCCTGGAGCCAGGCCAGCAGGGGAATAGCTGTCCTGGATGCATGCGCTTCCTGTCATCCTGGTTCTCGCCAGAACAAGCAACATGAGCCAGGTTATGCAAGATCCTGGGGCGAAGTCTGAGTCGGGTGCTAAGGAGCCTCAGAGATGATGCTCGGGGCCTGACATGGGGGGAGCAGGGCCAGTAACCTGCAGAACCCGGGAGAAGAGCGGTCCTCTCAATCTCAGGCCATCCTGAGGGTCACTTGAGGGTGGCTGTCACCCTGCTGTTGAATGAATAGCTGAAGCCACCTTCCTAAAAGCCTCAAAAGGAAAGCCTGCTGCTGCTCTGAGAATAACAGCCATCATCTCCCATGGACCGACATACCTGTTTTGGTTACCAGAATCATTCTTCGTATTGAGTGACTATCTCAAATGTTGAGTTTTAAATAGTTCCAGCTGGTAAAATTCTAACTACTAGGGTTGTTACTCTAGGGAAATAGTCCTTATGGCCCAGTTCAGACAAAAATTGATACCTCTCCTTTCTGTCACCGATAACAGTACCTTTCTAAGGGCAAATGTGACAGTGTCTCAGTGTATCAAATCATCACACCATCAACAAATACATACAATTTTATCTGTCAAGTATCCCTTGATAAAACTGGAAAGATAAGGCTGTTTATTTCTATGGCAAAAAAAAAAAAAGTATGTGTGAATTCATTTCTCCTTTGAGTAGAAAAAAAAATAAACGTGCTGACTGAACCTACAGTTTTCTGACTGAATCCAACATGCAATATTCATCATTACCTGCTCACAATCTTAGATCTTCAGGATAGTCGGTTTAGCACGTCAAGGCAAACGCTAAACTGAACCGCATTATCCACAGCACTCGGTGGATTTTTCAGTCTAACATGTGAAGTCAGCCTTACCCACTGCACCCGATGACTTTGTTATACAGATAGGATGGCAGCCCTTTCAGATGAATGTTGTTATCCACATACACGTACTGTAGTTCTCGAGATCGACCTAGATCTGGAATAGAAAGAAAAGCGCTGTCATTCCTTTCAGTGGGCACGACGGCCCTGTGAAATGGCCTGGCTTCGAAAATTTCTGGGCTGGAAGAAAAATGTTGTTGGTTTAAGTCTGACTGTAGAATGATGTGGGCTGCAATATTCGATTGTGTGTGCGTCCGAAAATGTGGCTGGGGAAACTCTACTTAACTAACGTAGGCTTGGTTTCTTGAACTGTTAGATAAAGTAACTAGGATGAGAATATTATCTTTCCACGTAAAGATTCTTTGACATCTTCTAGGCCATTGTAAGCCAAGGAGAAGTTTGCTGTGGGTGACTGACTGTCAGTTTTCAACATGGAAAAGGTTGTACAAAGGAAGTTGATAGCTCGACCTAAGCCAGACCACTTCTGCCTGTTGGTGACAATTCCTTACTTGGCCAAACTTTAGTCAGGCCCCTGAACCTTCTGGTAGGTTCATCTGTGTACTTCCTTGTAAAATCCAGTTTTAACAAAGAACCCCGCCATATCATTTAGCAAGAAACTCGCTGCCCCATGGCTGATCACCCTCTTATTTCACCATCTCTTAGGTGATGTCTGATCTCCTGGGCCCGTCTGCAGCAAGAATCTTGTTAGGTTCATTAAGCCAGAATTCCCTCTCTCCTCTTAGTAACCTTCCACCCACAGACTCCCACCAGCCTGCTCTTTGACTATGATCTGTATGCTGAGCTGACCCAATCTCTCTCCCCCACAGCAAGACTCCATCGCAGAGTTCCTGTACCTGTCTCAATGGTTGTTAAGAAAGTCTATCTTACTGTGCTCTAAAGTATCACTGCATATTTGTGTTTAAAAAAAAAAATCTATGTGTCAAGATTTCCTATCAAGATTGGAAGGAGGTCAGGGAGGGCTGGACTTTAGCAGCCAAGCAGATGTGGGAATGGGCCCAGATGCCTTGTAGCTATTCGGTAGGCACTATCCAATCACAGTCCTCGAAGAGGGGTGAAGACGGGGTTGACAATGCCAAGGTCAGTGAGCAGGGGCTGGAATGGGAGTAGAGGAGACAGGGATGTGCGACAGAAACAGGATGCTGGACCCCAGAGATGGCAGGGCAACCAGGAGGCAGAGGCTGGAAGACGGCTCAGTAAGAAAACGCGATCCCACATCCCGAGGGTCACCTCCAGTCAGTACAGCACACAGACCAAAGACTCAGACCAGCCCTGCCATGCGCACCACAATTTGTGGCCAAGGCTGGCTTCCACTCCTAGCACGCACTGAACAGGGCTGTTTGTCTTCACTGTCAGAGGCGTACAGCAGAGTTCTGAGCAGCTTTGCTGACCCTCTGCTTCTGATGCTCTTGGAAGCAAAAGCCTCATCTCTGAAAGGCTGTCTAGAGTCCTACTTGTAAACGTAGGAAATAGGCTGAAGGAGATCTCTTCTTCCTAGACTTGTGGTGGTCTAGGAAAGACAAAAGCTCAAGCACTGATAAGTGAGGAAGTTCTTGGACATGCTTACTGTCCAAAAGATAAGCCATTTACCATTAAGGACATTTTAGGCACCGTGCTAGGGCTTGGGGATACAGATAGGAGCCTGGCATTAATGGATGGGAACACAGACATGCAAAGCAGTAAGTGCAATATGACACGATCATTGCCATTAGAGAGGCTTGTGAGCAGTCTACAGCCCTCAGATGGGTCCAACGCAAAGTGACAGGAGGGTACTACAAGGCTGAGGTGAGGAAAGACCCCTGGGGGAGCAGGGAGGGAAGGGTTAACCTCACCCCTCTTCTCTACTCCTAGTCCTATTCCAACAATCCTTCCTGGGACCAGCACTGGAGAAAGTTACAAAAAGAAGCTAACCCTGGGAGCACAAGGACAGGCAAGGAAGGTGAAGTGGAGGCTCTCGGGGAGGTAAGGAAAGGAGGCGGCGACCAGCTGGAGTTTCGGGTACAGTGGTTTTATCTCGCAAAAGGAAGCAGAAGTGATGGGTGTGATTACAAAATCCAAGTCACAAAAGGCACTGGGGTGACTTTTGTGTCCTCCTTTCTCTGTCTGGGGTCACCAATCCTGAAGCTAGAGGAGTCCCTTGTCACCAGGGCATTCCTGCAGCCTTAAAAAGAGTTGTGTGTGGGCATCTATAAGCAGATTTCCCTGGCTCAGATCAAGTCTGACCCCACCCTAAGACTATGTAAATATCCTGTTCTTCCTCAAAATTCTGACCGCTAATTATAGCCCTCATTACCAGCGCTTATCTGTAGCACTATACTGTATTTACCTAATAGTGATTTTCTATTTTCATATATTCTGGCTACGTGTTAATTGGAATTCTTCTGTAAGGAAGAACTATTCTTTCTCTCTCATTTCTTTGTTATGTTAATATAATTCATGGATATTTATTTTATTGTAAAGGGGTATTGTACTGATGGACTGGAACCCATGTGAAGCCAGACCAGACATTCTGCAGCAAGAAAGCAGCTTTATTGGGTGGGGGATGTGGGGAAGGGTAGGGGTGGACTGCCTTGTGGTCCAAGAAAGGGTTTTGAAGGGTTGTTTTTTTTGGGGGGGTGGTGCTCTGCAGAAGAGCCAGGTGTGGGCAGCAGAGTGTGAAGCAGTCATCGTTGGGTACCCTCCTGCGCAGGGTGACTTCTGAGGTTGGAACAGTTCTGGGGAGTTTCTTTTCCTGCAACCCAAGCTTTGAACAGGCTGACCCTTTATCCCAGCCTTTGTTTTTAGGACTCAGGTGATGAGGTCTTTTGGCTGCTTCAGGCTGGCTTGGGGTGAAGTGGGAAGGCTGGGCTGGGGATGTAGGGTCACCCTCGGGATCAGCTGTGGGCACCATCTGATAAGAGACATCCGAGAGGAGCATCTGGTTAGAATTCTGGGTGGTGACTTTGTGACCGTGCTGGGGAGATGAGACCTGGCGGGAGCACGGGCATGACGCAGAGGCCTGCGAGGGGGCCAGGAGTGGTGAGAGCTGGGAGAGGAGCTCCAAAGAGGGACTGAAGGGAGGCAGTGAGTGAGGTGGTGCGGGTGAGGGGCTGGAGAGGCTAAGGCTGCCACGGCTGGGACTGAGGGGAGGACGGGGCACTGCGGGTGGGGTCTGAGAGGAGATGTAAGAGCCCTAGGGTGGTCGGGTTACAGGATGAGGGGGTGCTGCGAGGGTCTGAGGGAGGCAATCAGGGTGTGAGGGAAGAGTGAGACATGTATCTTTGGGTCTAATACAGGAGAGTGCGAGGCACACGTAGGAAGGGTTTGGCTCCAGCGGGTGAACTGGCACTATCACATTGTTAATAGCTCTGGGATCTTGGACTAGGCGATAGGAGCCGCTGGGTTTGAGGACAGGGAGAACAGGGTGTCATAAGGTGAGTGAGTGACCTCCAGAAACCCATCAGTTAACAAGCAGCAGATTACAGGTTTGAGCCCCCTGGGTACTGGGGAACGGAAGGGAAGACCGCGGGGCATTTGAGGCAAATTAGCAGCCGAGTAACGCGGGTGGCCCGAGTGGGCCTGGAGGTGTCTCACTTTCTCGCTGTCCCCTCAACAAAAGGTTGAACTCCCATTTTACTTCCCAAGCAGCACCAGACATTCAGACTAAATCCACAAAGTCAGACCTTGGTCCTCAGTCCCCAGGGAGACTGTGGGGGGTAAGCGAGCCAGAGTGTCTGTGATGTCATTACAAGCCGTCTGAACAGAGGCCTGATACTTGCATGTGTTAGGCGGCATGGCAGTGCCCAGTTCCTCAGCTTTATTAGGACTGCTGAATGCGAAGGCAATCTATAGTTTAGGTGGCTATACAATGTGCTTTAAGTATCAACACACAGAATTACCTGTGAACTAAAAAGCTAAATATACTTATAAAACAGAACAGATGGGCTGGGGATTTAGCTCAGTGGCTTGAGTGTCAGCTTGGCAAGCACAAGGTCATGAGTTTGATTCCCAGTATCACAAAAAAAAAAACAGAACACAGAATACCAGAATCCACTTGCAACAGAAAAGACATCAAAATTTCACTTAGAATTCCTACTCTAAATTTCTTTACTGCTCTGATACACAAATTTTAAGCACCAGAGAAAAATTTTAGACTTCAAAGGCAAATAGAAAATTTAAGAAGTTTTTTTTTAAGAAATGAAAATTATATTGACAAAATGCAGATAACCTCTGGTCTCAGATTTGCCTTTCAGAGCCTTGAGAAAGCTAACTCAAGGAAAGCCAAGAAGAGTCTTTACTTGGGTTTACATATCAGTAAGGAGTACTAATCAGTAAGCAGACTAATTCGGAAATCAGGAACAGGGACTTGGAGTCAAGACAATCTGGGTTTGAATCCCCATTCCTCCCTTGACTACATATATGCTCTTAGCTGCTTGTCTGTTTTTTTTTTTTTTTGTACTGGGAATCAAATTAAGGACCTCACACTTCCCAGGCAGGCGCTGTGCCACTGAGCTATAACCCTGGCCTTCTCATCAGAATAACAGGAGACTAAACCTGTCCCTTAAGTTTAGTAAGGATTCTTTAAAAATTTTATCAATTATAAGGCAGAATTTCCTTCTCCAATATATACCAGTCATTATTCTCACCGTGATTAGTGAGTGACACATTTGGAAATACAGCATACAGTCGCAAGCCTATTAAGAGAGAATTCTCCTTGGCTGGAGCAAATGGGGCTAGCCCCCTTCTACACTTCAACTGTACAAAAAAGTTAGAGGCCACAGCGTCTGGAGACAGTGATTCATCCCCTCAAGCCAAGGATACAAAGTGGGTAAAGACAGCAGAAGTGCCTCTGTCCTCTAAGTACCACCAAAGGGCTCGTACAAGTCAAACAGGTGACACTAAGATCACACTACAAAGTCACACAAAAGCTGATAGTCGCTACTTCTTAGACCGTCTTCTTTCCTAGCCCAGTGGTTTTCTTTTCTTTTCTTTTTTTTTTTAATGAGTAATAAATGATTTAAAAATAAGAGTTGGCTTACATTTTTATCTTAGGTATTAAATATTCTAGAGAATTTGATTCACACCTCCTGACCACAATTTGAGGAATGCTATTTCTTATACATGTCATAGCAGTACGAACCATTTTATGCTAACCTGAGTCGAAGCCAGTATCTGCTGTGTTCAAAGCTTTTGTGTATTAGCCACCCGAGGCCAAGTAGACATGTGTGTTTAATACAGATAATTAAACTTCCCAAATAGAAAAATCTGATGTCGAGTGAAAAGATCTTGTGGAAATGACACAACATAGTGGGTTTGGAGTCAGAAGTGAGTCTAAATCCTGGCCCTCACTTACTGCTCCCTGCCTCTGAGAGAAATGCAATGCTCATCTCTTTCCTGCTCCCTCTGCTGTCTACCGCTTGTCTCTGAGACTTGCTATAAAGATTAGCAATGTAGATGGTGCTAAGCTTGATATCTTACAAAATCACTGGTGCCTGATACTTCTTAAGCCTTTTACCGCCCTCTGACTACAAAGCTCAAGGGACAGAGTGCAGGATGGGGACCAGAACCAGGCGGCTCTGTGGTTTTAGCTGACACAGCACAGCCTGCTGGTGAGGCTGAAGCAACTGAACGCGAGGCAAGGTCACAGTCTGCAAAGGGGCAGCTCTGACAGCCTCACCAGAGGAGCTCGCTCCGCTGGCACAGCCCCAAGCACGACACAGCGGCGTTTAGACCATAATGAGGTTAACACAGGAGCATCTGCTGCCTCAAAAAGCTTTGCGACAGTTCTCATCTCAACACAGGACACTTTCACTCAACAATTAGGAAGGGAACATTTATTTACTGAGGTCATTTGTTTTCTACCTTCAATTAACACACATACTTTGCCATAAATACACCATACAATATTTTTTAACGTTCACCATACAATATTTTTTAACACCATACAAAAATGCACATTGTATAAAATTTACAAAGTTGGGAAGGGGCCAAGCCCAGCAAGCTACGTACCAAAAGTATTTATTTCCCTTCTACCTTTCTGACTCACACGTCAAAGTTTGTTACTTAGGAATTAGCCAAAGTGAGGCGTCCTTCCCAAATTCCAATTCTTTTCGTGTTTTAAGCTTTAAGGTCCTCACACATGCAATCCACATGGCTGAGATGGAACAGATGCTCTCGTGTTTAGGTTGTTTTAAGTCTGACTGTAAAACCAAGCGGGGTTGACAGCACAGGATCAGGGCAGAACCAGATCTGTGATCGCCATGAACTCATCACAGCACAGAACTCTTCACGGGGTGGATGGGCAGTCTCTCCACCAAGGAGCTGGGGCCACAGGAACCCCTGGGCGCAGCAGAGACTAAAACGGGTTGTTCAGAACACGCTACCAGTGTTAAACCACTCATCACAGGTCAGCAAAGCAGAGATACTAGGAGTCAGAATTACAGCATTTTTAAAATTACTAAAGAACGTGGGGTTTTCTTTAGTGCTTTCAGGGTAATTTAAAATGTGCTCCAAATAATTTTCAAATTAATTTAAATTATTGATATGATGCCTTTTATAGTTTCAGTCACTTTTTGAGAATAAGGAAAACGTTGAGTGCCACCTTCTTTAAATGTACATACCACGTATATAGACTCGATTAAATCTTTTACTCACACTTTCTGATCTACTGAGTTTTATAAGATAAAATTTCACATTGAATGAAAATTTAATAAGGTACTATATATTCAGTAGATAAGTAATAACTTTTTTTAATTTTTATTTTTTATTGGTACCAGGAATCGAACTCACAACCATACACTTGCAAAGCAGGCGCTTACGCCGCTGAGCTAAATCCCCAGCTCCCTAATAATTTTTTATTAATTAAATTTATTGGTATATTTTAAAATGTACATAATGGTCACTTTCACCACACGGACTTTGTCCTATGCAAGACTTATCTCAATGTCTTTTTTTCCTCCATTTCTTCAACCTCCCTTCAACTCTTCTTCCCCTTGTTATTTACAAAAGCTTTGTTTCCATTTCTTCCTGTTTTCCTCATTTATTTCTTTCCCCTTCCTCCCTTTCCCCCTCCCTCCTCCCTAGTTCCCGTACCCAATTCAGTATTTTCTTCCTATTTCATAATACCTAGTATATATCCTGGTCTTTACTCACACTTTCGATTTCTCTCCCAATAGAAGAATAACAATGTGATGGCTACCCAAGGGCATTTCACTGAAGAGTGTGGTCTCAGTGTCCATCCATTTATCTATGAATGTCTCAGCTGTACCCTTTATTCTGCGTAGCACTCCATTGTATAAAAAAACTGCATCCTCTTTATCCATTAAATGGTTGATGGCCATTTGGGCTGTCTCCAAGACAGCGCAAGCTATTACAAACTGTGCTGCTATAACATGGGTGCACGTACATCGCTGTGGCATGATGCTTTAAATTCTTTTCAGAATGTACCAAGAAGAGGAATAGCTGGGTCAAGTGGAAACTCTAATTTTAGTTTTTTGAGGACTTCCTACACAGTGGTTACATTAGTCTACACTCCCATCAACAGTGGAAAAGGGTTCCTTTGCCCCCACAGCCCTGCCAGCATTTGTTACTGATTGATTTTTGGGTGATAGCCATTCTTTCTGGAATGAAGCAGAATCTCAGTGTTGTTTTTATTTGCATCTCCTGAAGGTTCAGTGATGCTGAACATTTTTCATATATTTATTTGCTGTTTTTACTTCTCTGTCTGGAAGTATCTGTTTATTTCAGATGCCCATTTTTGGATTGAGTCTTTAAATTTTGCATGGAGGGGGATCTGATTTTTTTCTTTATATATTCTAGATCCTGGTCCTTTGTCTTAGAAACAGCTGACAAAAGTTTTTCCCATTCTGTGGTATGTCTCTTCACTCTGTTGATGATTTATTTTGCTGGGCAAAGGTTTTTTAATATCATGAGATTCCACCTGTTGACTCCTTGTAATATTTCCTAGTGATCTGGTTTTGTTCATGAAGACTTTGCCTACAGCTGTCTTTAAAAGTTCTATCTATTTTATCTTCCAGCAGATTTAGTATTTATGTTTTAATATTTAGGTCTCTGATCCATTTTGATTTTGGTTTGTTCATGGTGAGAGACATGGGTATAATTTTTGTCTTCAGCATGTGGAAAGCCAGTTTTTCCAGCACCACATATTAAAGAGGCTATCTTTCCTCCTTTGAGGGTGTTTGGCCCCTTTGTTGAAGATAAGGTAGCTGAGTGTGTTTCTGTACCTTCTAATCTGTTATGTTGATCCCTGGGTCTGGTTTTTTTTTTTTTTTTTTAACTTTGTAGTATGATTTGAAGTCAGGGATTGTGATGTACTCTGCCTCACCTTTGTTGTCCAAAATTGTTTTTACTATTTTAGGTATCTTCTGGTTCCATATAAAGGTTAGGATTGTTTTTTTCTAGTTCTGTGAGGGATGCTATTGGTATTTTGATTGGAATTGCATTAAATTTGTATAACAATTTTGAGAATATGGCCATTTTCACAACATTGGTTCTTCTTACCCAATAACAAGGGATAGCTTTCCATTTTATGATACTCTCTTCAATCTCTTTTTTCAAAATACTGTAGTTTTCAATGTAAAAATCTTTTACTTCACTAGATTGATTCCTAAGTATTTCATTTTTTTGGATGCTACTGTGAAAGGTATGGTTTCCCTAATTTCTGAGTTGTTTGTGTACAGGAATGTTGCTGATTTTTAAGTGCTGACTTCATATCCAGCTATGCTTCTCAATTTGGTTATTGAATCTACAAGTCTTTTTGTGGAGTTTTCGGGGTCTTCTGTGTAGAGTACCATGTCATTTGCAAATGATGATTTAACTTTTTCCTTTTCTATCCTTATTCCTTTTTATTTCTCTTGTCTAATTGCTCTGAATATGTTTCCAGACTATATTGAAGAGCAGTGGTGATAGTGGACATTCTTGTCTTGTTTCTGATTTTACAGTGAAAGTTTTCAGTTTTTGACCATTTATTATGATACTGGTGGTTGGTTTGTCATAGATGATTTTTATCAGTTTGGGATTAAGAGCACCTATTCCAATTTTCTGTTGGGCTTTCATCATGAGTGGATGATGGACTTTGTCAAATGCTTTTACTGCATCTGTTGAAATGATCATATGGTTTTTGTCCTTCATCCTGTTAATATGCTGTATCACAATTGTTAATTGGCACATATTGAGCCACCCATGCATCCCGGGGATGATTCGCTTGGTCACGAGGTACAATCTTCTTGATGATTTGCTACGGTCTGTGTGGTCTGTGTCATGGTTTATGTCAGTGACCCCCAGGCCTCATGAGTTTGCATTGTTCATTTGTGATGGTTCATTGTATACTGCTTGAATTGATGGTGTCAGTGCTCCACCCACACAGGGGTGGAGCCAGGATGTGATGTAATGGCAAGAAGAAGGTGTGTTTTGCTTTTTGCTGGTTTGAGTTTGCTGTTGGCGGCCGCCATGAACTGCAGCCCAGCCATGCCTGCCTGTGTTGGAGCCAACTGAGTATGGACTGAAACCTCCAAAAACTGTAAGAAATAAACCTTTCCTTTCCCAGCCTTGGGCTTCAGGTATTTTGTCTCAGCAACGAGTAAAAAGTAACTAAGACAGTCTGTTTGCCAGTATGTTAGTAAGGATTTCTGCATCCAAGTTCATTAGGGAGACTAGCCTATAGTTTTCTTTCTTGGTTGGGTCTGTCTCTGATTTTGATATCAGGATAATACTTGTTTCCAGGAATGAATTTGGGACTACTGCTTCCCTTTCAGTCTCATTAAAGAGTTTGAGAGTAGCAGTATTATATCTTCTCTCACATTCAGTAATGAATCCATCAGGACCTGGGCTTTTATTTTTGGTAACTTTTTAGTTACACTTTCTTTCTTTCTTTTTTTTTTTTTTTTTGTCTTTTTCGTTTTTATCGGTACCAGGGATCGAACTCATGACTGCCTGCTTGCAAGGCAGGCGCTTATGCCGCTGAGCTAAATCCCCAGCCCCTTTAGTTACACTTTCAATTTCATTGACTGATATTGGGTTATTTAGAACTTTTATATCTTCTTGACTCAGCTCTGATAATTTTTTATATCTAGGAATCTGTCCATTTCATCTGCATTTTCCACCTTACTAGAATAAAGGTTCTCAAAGTAGGTAAAGATGATCTTCTGGATTTCTGCAGGACTCACTGTGATTTCATTCATTTCATTTCTATTTGCTTGAATATGAGTTTTTCCTTTCCTTTCCTCCTTTTTTTTTTTTTTTTTTTTGGTAAGGTTGGTCAATTTTATTTAGTCTTTCAAAGAGCCAATTCTTCAATTCATTAATTTTTATTTTTTTAGTCTCTATTGCATTAATTTTTGCTCTGATCTTCATAATTTCCTCCCTTGCACAAACCCTTTGGGTTTGACTTCTTCTTTTTCCAGAAGCTTGAAATTCAACATTAGGTTGTTTATTTGAGCTCATTCTGCTTTCATAATGTGAGAATTCACTGTTATAAATTTCCCTCCTAGGACTGCTCTTATTGCATCTCCTAAGGTCCAGTACGTTGTATCAGCATTATCATTTAATTATAGATACTGTTTACTTTCTTAATTTCATTTGTGATCCACTGGTTGTTCAGGAGGTTGTTTTGTAATTTCCACGTGTTTATGGAGTTTTTGTGATTTCTTTTAACATTGATTTCTGATAGCATGCACAGGAAGATTTCAATTTCTTTGCATTTACTTAAGCATGTTCTAGGAGCTAGGATGTGGTCTATTTTCAGTGATAACAATTGTTAAATTTTAAATAACTGGTCGTCATAGGTCTGTGTGACCAAAGCCTGCCTTCGCTATTAGTTTAAGTAGGCGTGCCCCAGCATCTTTGTTTCTGGTGCCCAGTTCAAGTAGCAGCAAAAATAATAACCAACTGGCTACGCACTGTGCCAGATGCCAGGGGCTCCAAAATGAAGATTTTCAGTAGTGCCTACCTTTTCTTATAGTCTAATGAAAGCGGAAAAAAAGGTTCATATTGATTGCATACGTATGGGATATTTGTTGAGTGATTTGTGTTTAAATGGATTTTACTGAATTCTCACGCTAATGCTATGCAACAGGTGCTACTGTTACTCTGTTGCTGAGACTAAGTAACTTTCTTCTGCTCACATTCATATAATTATTAGATGGTAGACTGGGTTTAAAGGCACATCTGCCTGCTTCATCATGATGTTTGCTAGTAGCCTCCCTGATGCATAACTTCTTGTTAAGCAGGGTGCCCCTACAATGGAGAGTCAGTACTGCCTAGTACCCACAGGAGCTGGGGAAATAAGAGGGCTGGCGCTGTACCCAAGGCATCCAGGTGTGACATCAGAGCTGGGTCAGGAAGGAGACACTGCCGAAGAGATAAATAATAAATGAAGTATTTCTTTGCTTCCTATGAGGTGTATACGCTTGAAAGCTCAGCTACTCAGGAGTCTGAGGCAGGAGGAGACTGAGGCATGAGGATTGCAGGTTCAAGGCCAACCTAGCAAACTTAATGGGACCCTCAAAATAAAATATGAAGTGTTGGGATATAGCTCAGTGGTAGAATGTGACATGCATGCATGAGATGCTACAATCAATCTAGAGTACCCCCAATCCATGCCCCCCTCCAAAAAAAAAAAAAGACCATAGAGATGGTGGGCAGTTCTGACTCACAAATTTCGGGCAGAATATCAAGAATTCCTTCAGAGAAGATCCCAAGAAGAAGCCTTTATGATTGCCCAATGAGGCACAGACAGCACACTAGTGTCTAGCGCCATGGCAGCTAAGGTGAGGAGCAAAGTCCTCATCACTCTGTGTAGCATCTGGAAATGCTGCTCAGATGGACCGGGGTCTGTTTCTACATTTTGTTTTGAATTTAAGAACTTTGCTGAGAATTATGACTGACGAGAATTCCAGATTCTTGCTTCTAAGTCAGCTGACGACATCTTCCAGACTCGCGAGCACTGCACATCCTTGTCACTCCCTTACAAGCTGCAGGTTCCAGGACCAAAATAACACACAATGTTTACTGGTGGACTTTCTGCTCATAGTTCTGGTCCTCGTACTACTTTTCATGCCTTTTTAAGAATGAAGAGCACTTTCTTTGCTTTGTTTTTAATTGATCCTTGGAAAGCGGGGCTCTCTGTCTTCATCTTAGTCCTCCATCCCCCAAATCCTACTCTATTTTTTAGAGAAGAAGACATATTTGTCCACAAAAGCACATTTAACTCAGGTGTAATTTTCTCATCACTCATTAGCACTGTAGGTCAACATCTGTCCCATGCTGAAGAACCCGTATCAAATAATCCTGTTAATTTTCCAAGAAACTTTAAGGCAGGAGCATAACAAATGAAGAAAGTGAAGGGCGGGCACTAAAGAGCGCTTAAACCAGACAGGGATAAAGGATTTTTCATCGCCAATTCTTGCAAAAGGAGCTCAAAAAAGAGCACTTAACACCCATTTTCTTAAAGAAGGTTTCCTCCCAGAGTTATAACTTTACTCCTGAAACATGGTCTCTTCGGATGTTAGTTAACAGATGATTCTCTCCCATGTCTTTTCATTGCTAGTTTTTGAACCTTATTTCATGACTTTCTTTTCTTATTTTCCAATATTTCTTTTTTATTTTTGAATTTCTTTCCACTTTTGTATTTCTTTTCCTTTGATTAGTGACCCACCCAACAATTTATCCAGTACACAATTTTAGTCACATTTTGTTCCCCTTTAGAAAGCAATTACCATAATTTCTGCTCAAAAACAGGCCAGCCTCCAACTTCTGAGACTGTCTTCACTAGAATAAACTTGTTAGCACTGCAATTTATTTAAGGCCGCAAACTTTGCAAATTAGTTCCAACAAACAATGACCTTCAAGGCAGCGGTCCTTTAAAAGACAGGCAAATACATTCATAGTTCATCTGAGTACAATTTACACTCACCCCTATGTCTGACACTAAGAAATTATTAACAGATACATGTACTGAAACATTACATGGTACCTGATAAATAAACACAATTTTTATGTTTCAGTTAAAAAATTAATTTAAATTTAAAAATGAACTATTAGTTTTTACCTAGTTTTTAATAGTGGATTAAAGACAAAATAGTTTTACCTTGGAAACTTAAATTCTTTAGTTGAAAAATCATAAATAGCACCTTCTAACTTTGCAAGCAAATATGGAAAAAGCAAGAACAAGATGCAAAACAAAAAATAAGTACAGTGAACATATTGGTATCTTTTTTATGCCATTTACGATAACAGATGAGATTTCAGCCTATGTCTGAAAAAATGCCAGGGAGCTAGTTTCTAACAGTGTACTCATTGGCCATAACCTATCTTGTTTTTCTATACAAGGTATTGAATTCCTATAGAAAAACTACTACCACTACAAAAAGCTAGTAGTCTCCTATTGTATAACCACAGGGTTAGTTTCGTTGCCTCATCTATGCCAGTGTGTGACACCACACCAACGATGCCATCCATCTGTATCCCATGTCTGGACACACAGAATAACTTTCCTCACAAAAATAAACATTCCACTCCTAGAATCTGTAAGAAACAGCTAACTGTGATGATAGGTGGAGACCTCAGTCCATTAACAGCATCTAACTTTTAGGCTACTTTGAGGTAGTTTAGTTTGTCAGACTATTCTGCAAAACTTCAATGTCATGCGCCAAGTTCTTGATTAAGAATTTATCCACTATTTTCTAAATAAACATTCGATATAAATTCTACCTGGGCAACACTTTTGCTTTCTTCTTTTTTTAACTACAGAATTTCTTAGAGGTTGACTAACATACACTACGCCACAGCCAGCTTGCACGTGGGCAACCTGACAACCCCCAAATCTGTTACTCAACATTAAATCGTTGTAAACATTCCCAAATAATTTGGCTTGTTAATTATGCAAGAAAATGAGGAGCACTTGGCTAAAAAGAAAAATAAAAACCTTAGAGGAAAGAGTCCTTTCTTTGTATTTCCCTACAGTTTTAGAAGCCAAAAGGTGAGTCACAATTCTGTGAGCTCTTAGTCAACAGAGCTCTATTGACAGGAAATAAAGTTTGGAGACCTTAGCTAACTTTCCTAGCATCGGGCTCAAGTGACTCCTTTTTTCCTCCTCTGCTGACAGCCACCACTGTGAACAAAGCCCCTGCCTCTCATCTGTCACTCAATTGCCATGGTACAGCAGTCGCAGGAGCATCCTCTGTGATTCACCTTTTCATCTGAAGAAGAACACAGTCAAAGTATCTTAAGGGCTTTGGCAGTGTTACAAGTGGCTTAAGGAGCACACACTCAGGGTTAAGGGGTTCCACAGCATTGCAAGCAATTTAAGTCATCCCATGTAGCGCTTCTGAAGCTGTCTTCTGAAGCAGCCATAGCTGACATCTTTTAAGAAGACCATAGAAACTAGTTTCCTCTTAAATTGGACTCCTTTGGCAAGCAACTAAATTCAGTAAGTGGCTCCCAAAATAAGATTCCCACCTCCTCGCACAGGCAGGGGCATGCTAGCACCCACTTCACACCGTTTTCCAGTTCCTATATTAGACTCCTAGAACCATGGTTACACGTAGGAGCCTTCTAGTTTTGGAGAACTTGAGGAAGAGGGGCAGTGTGTAGGGGCTCTTCCAGCGACTGTCTGAGGCACCCATTCAGTTCTGCATGGATGGGGAGGACCAGCAGCCATACGCTGCGTCTGACTTTCTCCCAGATAGTTCTTGGTTTATCAAGGAGCTCAACAAAGACTTCAAGTGCACAGACTTAACTATTTTCTTCCTAAAGACAACAGAAATCCCTTTGCATTCCTGCCTTTTATTCCTTTAAATTTTTTCAAAGGAAGTGAAAATAAATAAAAACCAAGCCACATGCCTAAAAAGATTGCTGACATTTGGCACACTGCAGTTTCTCCATACTCATGGGCAGCTCCATCTCCCGTCTCCTGAAGCCTTGTTTGGGTGACCTCACACGGTGGCTCTTCAGTTGTCTCATCCAATTCTCTTCAAAGAGTATCCAATACACCCCAGGAAGCAAGGGCACCAGTGCATGTATTTGCTCCTTGGCCATTTATGCTTCCCATTCTCAAAGAATCAAGCCTTCAGCGAGGCAGGGCATTGCTTCAGGTAGGTTGCTTCCTTTCTCCTAGATAAGCATCATCCCTATCCTCTTGCTTTCAGGCTTCTTTCCCTACTCCCAGACTGTATCCTGCTATGACCGGGAGCCTGCTAAGCTGCGACAGTGCCCAGGGCAATGTGAAAGCTGTTTCCACATTTGAGGTCATCAATAGCCCCAAGCCTGAGAGTTGTGGTTATTTCAGCCGTTAAGAGACACTTTGCTCAGAGCTCAGCACAGACCCTCTGACACCACATGATCCAGGTCACTAGTGTTATGGCCTGTGTCTAGATGTCCCCCAAAGCCTCGTGCGATCGTAAGAGGAGCTTTGCAGGGCTGGCTGGATCGAGAGCGTGCGGTGCTGGGACTAAGGATGTGATGCTGGGGTTGATTTAGGGTGTGAAGCTGGGTTGAAGGGTGTTCCACGCTGGAGGAGCACTTACTTTAAGGACAGGTAGCCTGGATAGACAATAAGGCACAGAAAGAGGGTTGTTTTTGTTGCTGATTGTCACTTGCTGGTTCTTTGCTGCACTCTGCCCACCATGAATGCCTCTCTGCCATGTCACCCTGCCTTGGAGCCAGCCACCAATGAACTGAAACCTCTACAAACTGTGAACCCAAATAAACCTTTCCTCCTTTAACTTTGGTGTTAGATATTTTGTCTCAGCAATGAGAAAATGTAACTAACACACCGAGACATAAAAATTATTCTGTAATAATGGTATTCAACACTAAATATTGTGTTCAAAAGACAAGATGCCCACATCCTCAGCCACGTCCCACCCTGTCCCAGAATTCCACACGGTACATCCAGGAGATAACCAAGGAAACGGTGACAGTGCCAAGACAGAAGAGAGGCTCGACTCTCTCTCTATTAAAACAAAGGTGGGACTGGTGGCAAATGACCAGGAGAGTGAAGAGCCAGGGCTGACAGCAATGGTGAGGCAGGGAAAATAGGAAAGGTGGGGCACGGATTTAGCCCTTTGACTTAAAAAGTGGAAGACTGTGGGGTTCTGGACAGAGCGAGGGCTCTCAAGCTAGCTAACGGGGTATCTGGCTACGAGACCTAAGCACAGGGCAGTGGAGCCAGCTCTGGCAGGCTGGATGTAGCCAGTAGCTGTGACAACGGGTGTAACAAAGAACTGAACAAAAACACAAGGAAAAGCAAGTTGTTACAGCAACTTCAGAATTAAGGAACCAGCGGCTTTGTGGAAATTGAGAGGGGACAGGCAAAATAAGAAGAAATGCTAGCATCAAGAATGACCCAGATAACAGGTCTCTGCTTGGTGTTTCTCTAAAGGTCCCTGTTGCTGAAGGATCTTCTGGAGTTAGACAACAAGAAAGAAAGTCACTGAGAGCACCTGGCTGACACCCAAGGAGGAGGAAAAGGCTCGGGGTGCCAGGAAAACGGAGAGGTGGACCGCACCGAGGCCACTCGGTGTCCTTAGCAGTATCTGAACACAAAACGGCAGAACAAAATCGAGCACTGAAGATGGCCACATGAGAAAGAGGCTCGATATGGTTCAGCCACGTTCCCAAACAAAGTCATCTCCCAGAGAGACCCTGCCTGGAAGGTGAAGGTAACACATCAAGGGTCAAAGAATACAAGACTTAGCACCTAGAAAAGTCTAAGCTCAATTCTGTCTCTTACTCCCTGAGATTCAGGGCAGGGTATTCAACTGCCATCCATTTCCTCATATGAACTGTTAAGCTGTCCATGGGTTTTGCAAGAGATTCTGTCATAAGGTTTTGTAGTAATTAAAGTAGAGAGTAAACAGAATACTTGGCCAGATGCAATAATATTCAACAAGTGAAAGGTACTGATTGTTAATCATGCAGAGTCACAGTAGTGTTTTGTGTGGAGCAACATTCCCTACATGATTTATAACAACAATAATAATAAATATAATAATAGCATAGGCAACTCAGACTTAACAAGCTAATCTGTTTTTCATAACATCTGAAAATCGAACCATAAGACAACATTGCTTAAAAAGACTTTTTGGCTTTGCCCCAAACTCCGATGCTACGCCAGGAAGCTGGGTGTTATGCCACATGAATCAAACCCTCCTATCTTTTTCTTCTCCCCCGCCTCCCTTCCTTTGTCTTCGTCCCCCTTCATAGATGACCAGCACTGCTGAGCCACACTGGGAAGTAGCTGGGAGGGAGTCAGCCCTGGTACAGGCCACGTTTGCATTTGCCTTAGGAAGTGGTACTCAGGCTTTAGAGATTAGTACGGCGTGGGGGACGCTTTGAATATGAGCAAAAGGGTAACAAAACTGAGAGGCTGCACGTGGTAATCTGTGTGTTGCATCGTATTTGAGAGCTACCCACACTTGTGCAGGGTTTTATAGCCTTCTCCCTGGACTGTCCCACTAAGCAGGGTAACAGCATCATGTGTGGCTTATGAAACAGAGCTCAAAGTTCTGAGGGGCTCCAAGGATTTACTGCAGGCCACACACTGTGACACGACAGGGCCCAGCAAGAACCTGGATCCCTGGACCTGTGACCGCTGCTTGCTCATTATAATTGTCCTGCAACCACGGGGTGAGAGCTGCATGTGCATTTGTTTCCTAAAATACATTTATATTTCATATTCTTTTCTCTCAAAAGCTCTAAGTTCTTAGGTAGCTTGCTTTTGGAATAGCTTTATTTGATTTTGTTACTATTATGAGTTTTGAATCTATATGTGCACAAGTGACCTCCTTAAATCTAACATTATTATGTAAATGGATTTTGACATCTTTAAACTTCTCTGGAAGAACTTTAAAATAAAAATAATATGTGCAACATATTATGTTAGAAAATATTTTCTTTCAGGGACTAGTAAATTATTCACTTCAGTGCCCTCAGAGATAAACTATTCATTACAAAAATGCCTCTATGAGTAAAATCATACAGTACTTATTTGACAGTTGAGAGTTCTACAGGACTTCACAATTTTTTTTTTTTTTTTTTTTTGAGACAGGGTCTTGCTCTGCAGTTCAGGTGGCCTTGAATTCACTTTGTAGCCCAGGTTGGCCTTGAGCTCTCAGCAGTCCTCCTGCCTCAGCCTCCCAAGTGCTGGGATTACAACATGTGCCACCAGCCCAGCTTGTTTTAATTTTTTAAAATTGGAACATTTGTTTCTTACAACTTAAAAAAAATACAGTTTTATGTGACATAAACGCTCTATTAAAAGTTTATATTGTTCAACATAAAATATGTCAAAATGAGCCAATTACAGAAATCTATAGTGGACAATATTATTATCCAGGGTAACATTTCAAGCTGGGCACGCAGTTCTGCCACTTTGAAAGAGTTTAAAATTTTGTAGTCAGGTCACCTGGCGATGGTGGTTACTGGGATGCTCGCCACCCATTTTCTAGATGGAAGCTGATATCTAAGCAGAGGCATCTGTACCAGCAGCTCTCTTTTGCAGATTGCTGGATACCATGTCAAATTTATCGCTGCGAACATACACTGTAATTCCCTTCTTAGGGTGATTATTTCATAGCTCATGTATTTTGCTCCTAAGCAGATTTTCAGCATTGATTTTTTTACAGCCATGAAATGCCTTACTGACATACATATCATTTTTCACCAGGGAATGAGGCTTTGTTCACTACAAAAATGAGCTGACGGAAGCTTCTTCAATCTAAATAGAAAGAAACAAATTCATCCCAGTCAAAGAAACAGAGCTGGGCCCGGGGATCTAAGTCAGTGGTAGAGTTCTTTTCCAGCACATGTGAGGCCCTAGGTTCTATCCCCAGTACTTTAAAGAAAGAAAGAAAAGTGGATTTTTTTCCATTTTATTCTTTTGCTGTTTTACATTGCCGGGTACGCACAATCACTTACCAAGGGGCAGAAATGCGAGACGGTTTCCAGCCATGGAGAGCTCATTGAGGCTGGGCAGCTGGCAGAGGTGGCGGGGCACATACCACAGCCGATTGCGGTCCACAGTCAGGTACTGCAGAGAAAGGCACAGGTGAAGCCTCTCGGGTAAAGTTAGCAAACGATTGGTAGAAATGTCTAGTGTCTGCAGCTCCTTCAAATCGCCAACCTCTACAACCAAAATCAAAATTAAGATGAATGCATCCTGATAAACTTAAATAAAGAAAATAAAACAAATTAAAGCTGTAACAGTTGAAATAAATGAAAAGCAGTAGCTAGAACTATTTCCACACCATAAAGGCAGAGCTAGGGTTCAGATAGCCCAGCTTTGCTGGGGGTCGTTGATTTAGCCTGTCATAGAATTTCTAAAATCAGGAAAAGTACAGACATGGAGACACAGAGCAATGAATCTGAACTAGAAATCTATCACCCTCAAATTAAAAGTCATTGCTAGGCTCAGAAAACAATTACAGTCCGTTCAAGATACCAGGTTTCTGCTGTTTGATTTACTTCCTATCTGAATGGACAATAGGAGATTTGTGAGTTATAGCATCCCAGTAAGTACAAACTCTTCATATGAATTAGACAGAAGATTTCTGAACTAAGAATTAGGGTGTCTTTTGGAAATTTCCACCATAGGAAAGTGTCTTCTAAGATGAAATTATTGTACACAACATTTTTAGGTACTGTCCACCACGTGGCTCATTTAAAGATTCACTTGAAGTGTTGGTATCTGATGGAGACTTCGTTTAGTTCCACCCAAATTTAATGCTTTCTCTCCAATACCTCATCACTGATGTCTATAGTTGCAGTCTGTTCCTTGGTGAGAACAAGCATGTGCTTGCCAAACCATTAAGTCTTGAGACAAGATTGGGAAGTTCTTTACGAGGAACACTGTCGTTTTAGGGGAAGGACATTTACTATGCCCCAGGACAAAACATTCTACCCAAGGCTCTACGTGAGGGCCAGACAGGAGAAGCCTGCTTCTCCTCCATCACGGACACTGTGTGCTAAAGACCATCATGATGTCCTCTACTGCCCTTCTCCTACCCTGACCCCTTTCCATCCCACCAAGGGATTGTAGCGCCCAGGCACATTCTAGGTGGGTTAGGACTTGGGATGACATTAGCAATGTCTTCTCTTTGGGACACAGACCATGTACGGCCTGCAAAACGTAAAAAGATTTACCCTCTGGCCATTTATAGAAAATGCTTTCTGTCTTTACACTTACTGTAAGTTAAGAGCATTTCTTACTAACTAGTGCTTAAAAAAATAAAAAACAATATAAGTACAAAATAAACAAGTTCCCCAAATTTCTAAATCCCAAAATAAGTGAAATTGAAGCAACACATTTCTACATAAACCTCAAGTAAAAGACATTGCAAGGAAAATTAGAAAACATTTTTGATAAAAACTACCAACATGAGATATCAACATTGATGGGCTACAGTAAGGGAAGTAGTAAGTGGGAGAGTTAAGTTTTAACTCTATATTAGGAAAAATGTTCTCAAATTCATTTCTTAACCTTCCACTTTGGGAGAAAAAGTAGGAAAAAACTAAATATATAGAAATTAGAAAAGAAGAAATGACAACTAATATACAACAATGAAATAGAAATTGAAAATACATTATTTAAAGTTCAATAAAAATAAAAGTTCTTTCTGAAAGGGTTAAAATTGGTAAACTTTTAGCGAGGCTGAAGTAAATGAATAAATGAATGAGTAAAGCAGTGAACAGAGGGACAGTGCACAGACTGCCAAGCTCGGGAACAGAAGAGGAGACATCACCACCGACTTCATGGCGCTGCTATGGAAAGTGGTGTGCAGATGCCTCAAAAAATCAAAAATAGAAATCCTATGTGACTCAGCTAGCTCACTTCTAGGTATCTTCTCACAAGAGTTAAAGTCATCATGTCACAGGAATATATGCATACCCATGTGTGTAACAGCACAATTTATAATAACAGATCTATAACAAAAGATCTTGTAAACAGTGTATGTATCCATTTATAGGCAAATGGATAAAGAAAGGGTGGTATCTATACACAATCGAGTACTATTCTATCACAAAGGAAGATAAATTTGAGGAGTTCACAGGCAAATGGATGCAATTTTAGAAAATAACGTCCAATGAAATAAGTCAGAAACACAAACTTAAATATCACCTGGTTTCTCTTATGAGAACCATATACACAATTCAGGAAAAGACAAACAGTATGATTTTTTTAAAACAGTGTTACCTTTCTATGGGGGACCCTAAAGGAGGTCATATATTGCAGAAAACCCACTACACTGGCGGTCCGTAAAGAAGAAATTGAAAATCCACTGCAGCAATCTCAGTGACCAAGGTGACCCAAACAGCAATTCTACATACTAATAAATGTCTGGACGTTAACGGCCATTAGTTTGAGCACCTCTTGTAATTGTAGAGGACAAAAGTAACTTGTATTAATCTCATGGTGTCTCAATAAATTTAGTGTTAAAATATTTATATGAGTTTTTTCTCCTGAAGTGTGTATACATTTTTTTTGGCAGACTCTGTAGCTAGATAGATAAAGGGATTGATAGGGGGAGAAAGAAAGAGGAGACAGATAAGCAGAAGTGGGGAGTAGTTCAAATAACTCCCCAAATTATCTATTCTATTGTTTCAAACATTTTAAGATAAATGCTAACTTATATTATTAGTTTATTCACTGAAATTATATTATATTATTATATTATATTAAATTATTATATTATTAGTTTGTTCACTGAAAAAAGTGTTGGCCTTCTATTTGTTTCTTCTTTGTAAGAAAGAATCTTTTTTTGTCTATGATGTGTACACTTAAGTAACATTTTGACCAGTTGTTTGTTAGTTTGTTTGCTATTTATCTTAATATCATAGTAGACAATAATTAACCATCACTGTTCTCTATTTTCTTATATGATTTTATGTTTTGCTTTATTTTCTCATAGAAGTAAAAATGTTTTTATATTATTATTATCCACTTGTATTACATTAAAGAAAATTTTTAAAAACTATGACAATAAAAAAATTACAAGAAGATATCATGAACACACTTATTATGGCAAATTGGCAGCTCTGATGAAATGAACATGTTTCTGCTCACCAAACCTACTTGAGGAAATCATTAAAAAATGTCACTGATATTAAAAAACTGAGTTAGTAACTTTAAATGTTTCCACAACGGAAAGCCCAGGTCCAGATGGCTTTTTCCGTTCTATTAAATATTTGTTTCACTAAATAAAAAAGAACACCAATTCTTCATAAACTCTTTCAGAACTTAGATAAACTTTCCAACTCTATCTTTGAAACCAATCGAATCTGTTACTAAATCAATCTATTACTAATCTATGAACCCAGTCAAATCTATTACCAATAAATATATTACTAAAGCCAAACAAAAAAAAAACATGCTAAGAAAGTAAGTCATGAAGAATGAATATCCCCCATGAACAGAAATACAAAAAATTCCTTTAAATATTACCAAATAGTAGATGGAAACACATAAAAATAATTGTACATAATGAGCAAGTAGGACTGATGCCAGGAATGTGGGCTGGTGGAACACTTGAAAAATTAATCAGTACAAAAGTATGGTTATAGAAAAAGGACAAAATCTGAACAATCATCTTGATAGATACAGAAAAAATATTTCCCAAAATTCACAATCCACTCATGACAAAAGTCTAACAAACTAAAAACAAAAATGACTCTTTAGAAACCAAACCACGCCTTCTCATGAGCCAGCAGCAGCCATGCAGAATAGGAGGAGACTCAAGAAGCCAAACAATACTTTCCCGTGAGCCAGTGGGGTGGGACACAACAAGAATACCCATTCCCTCACCCTGGTAAATAATTGGCTGATTTGGAGGAACTCAGGCTATGTCAGCTATAAAAAGAATAATAATAATAATAACAACAACAATGCTTGTATTGTCTGATTGACTTTGCAGGCCTAATGCTTGTAGTCTGAACATCTATTTGGAGGATGACAGTATGCATTATAGCAACTATAGGGGATTTCCTTCAGTCTTGTTTTTGAAATCCAATGTTTTGTTCCATTTTATTGTTTTGCTTTATTCACATATCTGATAACCTGAGCAACTACTTTGGAGATAATAATATGCAATATAACCACCATTGTTAAATTCCTATCATCTTGTTTTGAAAACCTGTATTGCTATTGGTTTTTTGTTTCTTTGTTTTTGCTTCTGTTGTTCTCTTTTGGTTTGTTTGCTTCTTGATTTTTTTTCCTCTCTCCCTCTCTCTCTCTTTTTTTTTAAACTGACCCCTTAATCCACTAAGGGGAATCTAAAAAACACCCATAGCCGAACTATTTTGGAGGGGTCAGAGTGTTTTATTCCTTAGATCAGGAGTAAGGCAGTGAGACCAACTCTACCCATTGCCTCTCGATAATTTGTGGGCGGTTCTGGCAACTGCTTTATAAAACAAACAAACAGAAAGCACCAAGAATGGGAAGGAGACAGAGAAGGTTTCTTTATTCATAGTTGGCTTAGTTGTTTAGAAAATCCTAGGGGATTCACAAATGTTCAGACTAACAAGACTAACAAGATTTCCGGGTACAAGATCAACATTAAAGAATCAACTATATTTCTGAATACCAGGAAAAATAATTTAGAATTGCAGTTTCAAAAATAACTATGGAGATATCTTGGGAGTTGTTGGAAATTTTATGTATCTTGATTGTGCTGGTGACTGCATGACAGCAGACCAGAAGGGTGAATTTTCCTGTATGTTAAAATAAAAAACAAAAGCAGTGACTCAAGAATTGTCTTCTTAAATATTTAAAATAGTATGTATTGTTTATTAAAGCAAAATTCCAAAAAGTTCCACATGCTGATTACTGTACCTTATGAAGAAGTGCAATAGTTATTTTTGGTGTAAATTCACATACCTGAATCAGTTTCATAATTTTTTATTTCTAATACAATGTACTTGTATTTTTTCTGGAAAGTCTTTTTTAAATATAGTTTTATGGTTATTTTTAATGTGAATATAATTTATCACACATTTAATATTATTGACATCTTCATAAATATTTATTGCCATGTCGTCTTCATTTAAAGGTAGTTTTTCTGACATCCAGTCACCGCACATTTGTTTCTCTTTTCAGCTGGTCTCCTGCTCTAGCTCCCTGGAAATAAACAGCACTTGTGCACTTCAGTTCCTAATGTCCCTGGAATAACCCTAACTTCACAGTTGTTGACACTGCTTATTTTTATGATAAATATATAATACTCTAATACTTTTCAGCTACTCACAGAGTATTCTGAAAATTATTTCATTATTGTCACATAGTCATTACTTTAACTAAGCATAAAAATAACATTAGGGGACCAATTGCCAAAGAAAAAACACCAGGTCCCCTTTAAATCATCATTCTGGATGATGTGCACTGGCCTAACCTAGAATTTAAATGGAATGGGAAGGAAGCCACCCACTCCGGGCCAAGCCGGTGACCACAGAGAGTCAATAACAAGGTTTGCTATTTTCAAGAGCTGGCTTTTTCCGGTACCACTAAAAACAGCTCTAATTTAAGCTCCAAAGCACTCCTGGCTAAGGAGAATATACAAAGAAAGAAAAAGTATTTTAATGCCAAATTTCATTCTCTACACAGTTAAATCACCTTCTTTGTGTTCGTTTGCTTTCTCTTGATGGGGTTGTAGAATGTATATAATCTGTTATACAGAAATAGGCTCAACCTATAATCCTGTCATTTATTATGAGTTGTGTGACTGGGTTAGTTAGGTATTTGCAAAAAACATCTGTAAAAAAAACAGCTAAGACTAAATAGAATAACCCTAGCTCAAGAAGGGTAATAATGTGAGTAGATGAAATGTATCACAAAATCAATTTGATGATACATTCCGGAAAAATATTTCTAATCTTTAGTTCATCATATTGTACAACATTCTGAATATAAATTCCCTTGTAATTGATGAAGTTTTACCATGGAAACAACTACAAACACATATGCTTACGGCTAACAGAGAAGGGCTCTTGGGAGACAGACATCTCTCAAAAAAACTGAGCAGGACCACCTTTCTGAGCCAAGTGCAAAAAATGAAAACTGACTCAGATTCAGTTGAAATAGCAGTCTGTCTCAAGAGAGGCTAAGGACACCACATACCCTTAAGTTAACCACAAGCATCGAGCAATACAACCTTTCAGACAATACTTATAATAACTGGGATCAAATCTCACATACAATCTGAAGTCATTTAAACAACAACAAAAAAGCAAAATTCATATGGAATTGTGACATGAGAATTAAAATGCTTTAACACTTTCCTACAAAATCATGTATCAATTAACAATCTGGATATTTTGTGAGAGATGTACCACTAGACAATTTTGTCCTGTGGACGTTGCAGAATAGATCAGACCTAGGGCACCGCCGACTGCACTCTTAGGCAGTAGAGTGTGGACCACTGTTCCTAGGCTACAGCTTGCATAGCACATCCCTGTGCTCAGTACTGCAGGCCACTGTAACACAGTGGTAATGGCTACCATGTCACTAGGCCACGGGACATTTTCAGTTCCATTATCATCTTGTGGGGCCACCTGTGTCTATGCAGTATGCCCTTGACTGAAATGTCCCCATGCAGCCCATGACAACGGTTATATTTTAAATCCGGACTGCTCACTCTGCAAAGAAGCAGCCCGTCCAAAAATTCTTGATCCCTGTCTGTGGCTGAAGTGAGCTTGCAGACTAAATACAGGATGAAATAAAATTGGAGAAAATCATACGAAATAATAAATGTTGACACTTCAGTCCCGAGACGTTACTGGATATACATTTTTAAAGCAAGAACATGTAAAAGTCAGGGGAAAGAAATACTGGCAGCTGGCGCAAACCAGAAACTGTGAGAAATTACTGAATAACAGAGAAGAAAAAGAAAACATTGCACTAATGGACAAAGGAGAATTCTTACAGAAAAAGGAAGCCTGGACTATACGCCAATGCTCAAAACATGACCAGGCAGGGCAGGGATACGGCTCAGTTGTAGATTGCTTGGCCAACATCCATCAGCCCTGGGTTTATCCTTGGTATCTCCAGATAAACAAACACCCCAGTAAATCCTAAAAATTCTTTGAGAAAACAAAACAGGAAAAACCAGACAGCTAAGCCACAGATAACTTGCCATCAACCACTGCTCGCTAATCACACAGCACTGAGATCTTGAAGTCTTCATTTATCTACCATAGGGTTCATATACAACCGCGGAAATGTGAGCCCACAATGAGCTTTATGGTTGGGCCCAACTCTGGCTAGGATAAGTTTTTGTCCCCTTGCCCTAGTGATTATTTAAGGACGGTACGTGACCCAGGTCAGGCCACTGAGAATGACACAGAATAACCCTTCCTCCTGGGCCTCCACCCGTTTACTTGCTGAAGTAAAAGGAAGCCTTAGAAATAGGGAAGGATTTGGAGTTCACTGTGCATGTAATTTATCTAATTTACATTTAATTTATACATGTAAACTAACAAAATCATAACTAACCATGAATGGCGGTGTTAGGATGAGAAATACAACACAGAAAAACAGTAAACATTATATAGGATGCACTGACAGACAGAAAATGTGTGCTGTATGTTAATAAGCTGAGCAGGAATTTTTAAAGCAAATATTAAGTTTTTTTTAAAAAAAGAAAAATACATCACAAGTTATATTATAGTATCCTGAATTTCAGTTATATCCCAAGAAAACACAGACAGGTACAATGGAAAGAAGATTAAACAGAGAAGTAAAAAATTTCTTCCTGGGAAAAGGAAGGTAGAATGAATGGGAACAAAATTATCTAGCTGAGGAATAGAGTTATTTTTTACGGTCACAAAAATACAAGTTTAATTAGGATTAAGAATGTGAAAGTAATTAGCAGCATAATTGAAAAGTGTAGTAGAATTGGCAAGTGGGTCCAGGAAATTAACAAGAATTCTATTATGCAACATGAAGAGAAAAAAATGCAGCAGAGAACATAAAACAAGATGAGAGAAAGAAACTCAAGTGTATCAGTAATAGTATACTCATCCCTAATCAAGTGTGTCTAATTGGATTTAAAAATTTAGCTAGCAAGGTAATTTTGCAACTTCTGTATACTTAATGCCTGAAGAACAAATAATACTTATGGGATTTTAATCTGCTCAGAATTTCAATTATTTTAAAGTGAATAACAATGATTTAAGAGATATATAATCCCTTAAAGAATTCCCTTGAAAAATGGTTCCAAGGAGCTTCTGTAAAACAGGATGGAATTGGCATGATAAGAGATAAAACGTCATTCCAGTAAGAATACAAACAGCTCCAAGTACAGCAGCCCTGATATCCCTCGGAAGCAGCGATCGGAATCTGACACAGCTGTAGCAGCTGGACCCTGAGGAGCACAGCACAGAAGAAAAAGGGGTGGTGGGAAGATGAAGTGGCAAAGTCTAAGTAGGGGGCTCCCAGGAGTCCGCGGCTCAGGGCAAGGTGAGAAAACCCCACACTGCTGTGGAGCTGCCTGCCGAACAGAGACAGCAGCTTTCAAGTTGTGCTGGAAGCTACTGGAATTCTGGCCAAAGCAGAGGAAAGAGACCTTGTTCATAAACCCAATATCCATCTGAGACACCAGAAAAAGCCTGAAGCTAAGAATCACATCCTATAGTCAGATCCCTGCAACACTTTGGAAAATACCTCAGGCCTTCCACAGTTAGTATTGTGTACTAAAATGTCAAGTCAGTCCTAAACAAGTTCAAGGTAATCAGCGGAACTGAACTGCCTAGAAGGGCCAATGCCAACACTCTGCAGAGGAAGATAAAGGAATCTGGAGTTCCACAATGCCAACTATGAAGAAGGAGAAGGAGGAGGAACAGGGGAGGAGGAAGAGGAAAAGGAGGCAGAGAGGGAGGAGGAGGAGGAGGAGGAGGAGGAGAAGAAGAAGAAGAAGAAAAGCAGCAGCAGAAGAAGAAGACGAAGACCAAGATGAAGATGAAGACCAAGACAAAAGGCAGATACACAAAAAAGAGACTAAATGACGCATGGGCAGAGCAGAGACAGACAAAACGTCAGCCAATAGAAACTGACCTAGAAACAGATCAGCTATTGAACTCAGCGAAGATTTTAAAGCAAGTACAGTACAACAAATACATGTTAAAAATAGAGAAAATGTTTAAAAATAAATAGAAATACAGTCTTAATGAAGCAACAAGTCTCAGCAGAAAAGTGGAAATTATATTCAATAGGATTAACTATTAAAATATATAAAGAAAATGAAAAATTCACAGATCTTAACAGACTAGGAGTGGCAGAAACAAGAGACAATAGAATTGAAGAGTTACTGACTTGGGGCCTGGCTTAGCAAACAGAAATACCTGAAGAATTTCTGTCTGGGAAATCAAAATAAAGAAACGGTCAGGAGGAAGAGCTTGGAAAGTGAAGTCCTAATTTGAACAATAAAAGATCAGAAACAGCTACCGTCCTAAAAAGGATGGCGGAAAAGTCTATCAGAAAGGAAGACACAGGGCCTTCCGGGCTAATCTGATGCGGATTTCAGAGTGCATCTACACTGAGCGCGGTAAACCGTACCTCTAATCCCAGCACTCGGAGAGGCCGAGGCAAGAGGACCGCATGTTGAAGCTTAGTGATTCAGCAAGACCTTGTTTAAAAAAATTACAGAGTGTGGGGTAGAGCTCAGTGTGAAGGTCCTGGGTTCTACTTCCCCCACCCCAAAACAAGCGATCACCCACACAAAAACCACGGAGCCTGCCACAAGTGTCACTTAGCTGTGTTGCTTTGTAAAAATCATCTGCTCCCCCAGGGAACATTTTCCTCAGCTATTCTGCAGGTAGATATTGGCAAAGAGTGTCTGGAACATGATAACCTCTTACTAAGGTGTTATTTTTATTGGGTGTACAGAAACAGGAGAGCACTTTCAATGTGTTACCCACAAATGACACCTGCGGACAGAGGTGTTGCATGTGGCTGTGAAAGTTATAGTTCAGTGAAATTTAAAGTGCTCTCCCCAGGTTCAGTAGCAGGACGTTCAGTGATGGGCAGGGAGCCACGTTTTGGGAGTGGCGGTTGTTCTGAATGGCGCAGACATGGATTGCGCCATCTTCACGGAAGGTTCTAGTCGATGGTACGGCTTCATAAGCTGACAGGGTGGGTAAACGAGGACACCCCAGACAGGGAAGTTTTCCTGTTTTGCTCTTAAAAGATTAGCACAGGTTTCTCAAATATTTCTTTGATAACAGAAACTGGTTGGAAAAAAAATGTTCTTAAATACACAGGTGCCACAGAAAAAAGCAACTTCAACAAATTATTCAAAGCCTCATTTAGGGATCACCAAGTCAGCACACTTGTCTCTGGCCACAAAAACGTGGACCGTCATTTTGCTGTTTAGCTCTTGCTTGTTCTGTCCCCAAAGACTTGACTAGGGCCAGGGACAGGGACACTGTACTCCTCTTTATAGTACTGTGCATTTGTCTCTGACCGGACAAAGGGGTACCCGGTGTCTCTCTGCTGGAGGAACTACACTGCAAACATAAACTAAAATGTGGCTAACATACTCTAAAGTGATACTGGGGACTCTGTGGGGAAGGAGGGGTTACACACAGGGAGTTTTACAGGTGACTTTACCCCTGTAAGATCTTTCAGTCATTTTTAACTAAGAACAAAACAAAAATGAGCATAGATAAGTGCGTCCACCGTGGGCAATAGTCCATGACGTGGCCAGTGACCAAGAGAAAACCTCTGTAACTCGCCTTTTTCTTTCACACCACAGCGACAAGTAGTGACCGCAGTCTGCAGAGAACCACGTCAGCCGCGCTGTGGTCTGCATGCATTCCCAAAAGTGCAGGGGCTGGAAATCGAATCACCAAATTCCTCTGTTAAGGACAGCTAGAGGAGGCCCCCGGGAGGCAGGCAGGATTAGGAGAGGTCAGGGGGCAGGCCTGCCCCGACGGCACTGGCAACTTTGCAAGAAGAGGAAGGGGGTCTGGACACACTCTGTCTCACCATGTGACGCCCTCCTCAGTGGCACAGGCACAAGACCCTCACCACATGCCCACGCCTTAGGCTTTGACTTCCTGCCTCCAGAATAAATAACCTTCTATTCTTTACCAGTTATCTTATCCCAGGAATTCTGTTATAGTAACAGAAAACAAACTAAGGCAGGTACTCAATCTGTCTGTAGTGAATCTGCCTTTACCTTCGCTGTTACCCACTGTGTGCCAGCCGCTTTTACCTCTTGCTTGATCTACCAGTCTCCTAGACTGTTTCTGCTTCTCATCTAATCCTTGCCAACCCATTTTCCACACAGAGGCAAAGTTACATTAAATATAAAAAGTCAGATCACATTCCTGCTGCATTCTAAACTCTGTCCTGGCTTCTCACAGTCTGTCAATATAAAAAAAAATTTTTATGGTATTGAGGATTGAACCCAGAGTGTCTGTACTGCACCACCTCCCTAGCCCTTTCTTTTTATTATTTATTTGAAAAAGAGTCTCAAACAAGCTGCTAAATTCCTCAGAATGCTGGGATTAGGGTTATACCGTGCCAAGCTGTCAATAAAATCTTAAATCTCGTTTGACAAACCACACAGCCTGCAGCTCAGCCCCGGCCTGGCTCCCTCCCTTATCTCCCAACTTTTCAGTATGCAGACTCATTCTTTTTGTTTGTGCTTTTGCCTGTATACATGTGTGTGTGTGCATGTGTGTGTGTATCCATGTACACGTGCTGAGGACTGATTCTAGGGTCTTGCACAGACTGAGCACGTATCTACCACTGAGCTACACATCCAGCCCACAGCCTCATCCTTGAATACTGGGATGTCAGGGATTTACCATCACATGTTCACTAAGGCCTCCCTGGTTCTCTCTCCAGGTTCTCCACCTCTCAACGATAGCATCCCATTACAGTTATTTACCTCTCCCTCGCTGCAATTTACCACAATTTATTTTGCTAAACCATATTTGTGCCTTCCACTACAAAATAAAACGTCCTAAGAGAAGGGGCTCCTGCTCTAGAAATGTCTGGTACGTGGTAGGTGCTTAATAAATACTCTTGAAACTAATACATTTACTAAACAGTCTCATTTGCTCAGCAAGCACAGATGAAATGTACAAACCTCACGCCTATAATTCAGATTTGTTGCTTAGTAAAACTCAAACTACCATCATACCTTGCTATTCAACTGTTTTGAAACTTGTGGAATTTGGTACTTCGCTCATTTTGACATGCAAATTTTGTCCTGTGTTTGATATTCAATGCAGGCTAAAGCTTAATTAGTGTTGATTTCCTCATGGCTCACTGCCCCTCCCAGCCGAAACATTTGTTGAGTAAACCTTGCGCCTCTGAGAATGAATTACCAGTGACATGGAGGTACCACTGTACTCGGACTTCGGAGGTGATCTGCAGTTCCCTGATCAAAGAAAGGAGCAACTATAGATTGACAGCGGTTTGTTACAGCTGCAACACAGCCTAACTCTTCCTGACATCATATCTCTACAAGTGTAAGTGATGGCGGTATTCTTTTTATCATTTTAATTTTTGGTAGTACATGTTTGCAATACATAAAGATTACACGCCTCGTGGGGAGCTGGTACATTTCTACAACACACCTTAATTCTTTTTACAGCCCTCCCCTCCTTCTGTCCATTTCTTGGTCCCCTCCCCACCTGCAAAAGATCTAGATTACCCATAGAAGACCCGCTGCCCATGTCAAACAGACCCAGCCTTCTACGCATCTTAAATTGTATGTGGTTTGCTATTATTGATACAGGTTTAGAGAAATAAACACAGTACGGATAAATGATAGAGTTGACTATAAAATAATGTAACTAAATTTCCAGCAAGCATTTTGGAAGATAAGACAGCCAATAAATACTACTCATTAAGGTCATAAGGCAGCAAAGTCAATCCAATGTTTTCATTCAGATTTGTGAAATTCCTATTTTGGAACTGCTGTGATGTAGAATTATTATATAGATTTTAAGCATGAAACTGACTCTAAAAACAATAAGATCTGGATGTATTATCACTAGTTTTATTAAGAATATACCTTAAACTCTGTGGGGAAGTCTAAATATATATAATATATATACAATATATATATATATATATATATACACACACACATATACACAAGATCAACATCTTCAGAATTAAATACTCAATGACTGCTTAGAAATATTTTATAAGAATCATGATTTCTTGCTTTTGAAATTATTTAGAAACCTCATAAGGATATATTAAACTTAAAAACTGTTGAATCTTGTAAATTTATGTCTCTAAAAGTAATTAAAGTAATGATCTGATTTCATGAATTTGGAATGCAGGTGTATTTGTTTAACTATTATATTATTTTCACATTTGTGAGGGTAAAGCCAAACCCATGAACTTTGGAAAAATATATTCATGGCTTAACTGATCTGTTCTAAGGGTTAGAAGTAGTTTTTGTTTCATTCACGTCATGATCCAGGAAGACAGAGGGGGTGACATTTGTGGAGTGCAAACATCACCAGTGCACTTCTCCCAGGGTTCATTATTTTTTTGCACTGGGACTCGAACTCATGATCTCATGATCTCATGCTTGCCAGGCAGCTGCTGTGCCACTGAGCTACATCCCCCACCCTCCTGTCTTCCCTCTTAATCATGTTCACTGGGATGTGTTCTCTCATACAACAGAAAGTGTGTGATGCGCTACTTCAAAGGTACGAAGACCTATGGGCAAGGCTCAGCAATGAGCATCTGCATAGGATGCACAGGCCCTGGGTTCAACTCCCAGCACTGCAAAAAAAGAAAAAGAAGAAGAAAAAAAGAATGTTGAGAAACTTCTTGGCCTAGAGAGATAATGGCCTATAAATTTAAATGGGAATTTGTGATTAACATTTTGAAGACTCTTAATAGTTAAGAGTCTGTTAATATAACTTAGGACCTGCTCGTATAGGACATAACTGTTCACAATCACAGGGAGCAGGCTATATATTCATAATTTTGAATGTGTGGCAAGTTAGACTGAATAACAAATAATCACAACTGAGAAAAAATAACTTCACAAAGTAGGCTGAAAAACCTATTATGTATTCGTAATAGAAACAGAACACTCTGTTAAGTTTAAAAATCAAATTAATAATTAAGAAGCCCTCTTAACATTATCTATTATATTTATGAAGGATAATTAAACATTACTTAGGAATTTTAAAAACAAATGCTTCTGACATGTGAGAAGCACAAAAGAAACTGATTTATTTAAATATTTATATGTAGCTGTCAAGCTTGCCAATTAATTCCCAACAAAAATTTTTAAGTGTTGAAGAGACTGATTCATGAAAGAAAATCATTTTGTTGTGACATTTTACTCGGCACTTTATATACTAGAATCACAGTAGTATTCTCCAAAATAACTTACTTCTCTGCTGATTACTGAGTACCTAACCAAGTAATCAAGTTGATATTTGAGGTACCTACCAATATACCACTGAGAACATTGCAGAACACGAGAGAAAGAGCTAGAAAGCGTTCTGGCTAACTGGCTGTTGCAACCAGCTGCTGCAGGGAAGGAAGAATGTACGTCGTCTTCGGATGTATTCTTTGATTTTTAAAAGCACTTATTTTAAAACTTAGCCTGTTTGTTATTTTGCCTGTATTTGTACATGGTGATTTCTACCTGGAAAAATCTTTTATCTTTCTCATTCTGTAAGATTCTTGGAGGCCACATATGCAGATTTTCATTTCATGTTTTATTTTAGTGGTTGTGTATTTTATGGATTTCTCCTAAGTAGGCTTTTTATCTCTCTATTTGAGGTAACACAAAGAAGCTTTCGGGTTTGACTTGAATGAAATCACTAGGTGTCCATTGTTGGTGTAAAACTGTTATAATCAGAGTTTCAAGAAATATCTTAGTATCACAGCCCAAAACAAAATTATTTTATTACTTTGTAGAGAATGACTAAAAGCAGTACATATTTGATTCTCTGAAAAGAATATTTTGACAACTGCTTTCACCTTACTTTTTAAACTCAAAACAGGAAGAAACTTTAAAGATAAAATATTTAGTATGTATACATTTCGTATCACCAAACTCATTAAATCCCAGTTCAACTCCTTGAAATTTCCATAAGAAAAACTACAGTGAAGAAGAGAAAGTAGATGGTGACTCCCACTGATAAAATATTTAAAAATCACTGAAAAGACACATGACGTACGTGGTTAAAAACTCCTTTAGTTAAAAAAAAATGCTACATTAGCATAAAATATAACTGTGATTTTTTTTTTTGTCTTTTTCATTTTTATCGGTACCGGGGATCGAACTCATGACCGCCTGCTTGTAAGGCAGGCACTTATGCCGCTGAGCTAAATCCCCAGTCCCCATAACTCTGATTTTAACTACACAGTCTTTGTAAGAAACAATAATAAATTCACATTCCCTATCTCCTTAAAATTTTTGCATTAGATGTCTAGAATTTGCATTTTAAAAAATTTTATTAGTACGTTTGCAATATGTATTAAGTACATTTGTTACGGGGAAGTGGTACATACACATATCTCACCTTGATCTTTTTTACTGCTCCTTGAATTTGCATATTTTCTCTCAAAGTAGTACAAGTCTCTAGATTTATCCACTACTGATCATTCAGTGCTATGAAGGTAACTATCAGCAGAATTTAAATAAAAAGTACTTCAGAAGTGATTGATGTGATTAGTTACAGAATTACAGAAATGGAACTGGGCACAGAAAGCATTAACTATGAAGCTTTCATAAGTTGTTTGGAGTTTTATATCTATAGCCAGTCATTATTTTCCTAACAATAATAATTAACACAATTGTGCACTGACATGTTGGTATTTCATCTTACACTTAGGATTCCCTAGAACAGGAAATGCAAACCCTAAATACCTGTTACTTTTCAAAATTAATTAATCAAACTGGGAATGGTGATGCACACTTGTAATCCCAGTACTTGGGAGTCTGAGGCAGGAGGATCACCTTGAGTTCAAGGCCAGTCTGGGCTACAAAGTAAGACCCTCAAAAAATCAAATAAATAAATAAAGGTGGGGGATATAGCTCATGGCACAGTGCTTGCCTGGCAAGTGAGAGGTCCTGAGTTTGATTCCTGCCACCAAAACAGAGAAGACAAAAAAAATTAATTTATTTTATATAAGAATGACCATATAGAATTTGTACTTGTGCTTTGGTTCACTGAAACACAATGCAACAGAAAACGATATATAATCTACGTTGCCGAGACATAGATACATATCCATTGTAAAATCAAAAGAAAATTTCAAAGTTAATATAGTGTCTGTCAAATATAAACATCACAGAAAATTGTATTGGGTCTCTCAGAACATGTCAAAATATACTTTGTTAGGTTTCTGCTTCATTCTCTAGCCTTTACAAAACTGCTCCAACTACTGCTTTGCTGGGAGCCAGTTAACATGTAACCAATACATACTGGAGCCCAAATTCTTTTCTTGTGCTCTATAATCTTTTGCTGTGCTTTGTTTAACAGATCTTCCAAACACTACCCAATAACAAGTAGAAAAATGGAAGAATAAATGACAATAAAAACTTGTAAGCACATAAAGAATGACAAACAGAAATGCTTTAGGTGCAACTACTTCCAAAAATACTAACATTGCCTGACTTAATTTAATGTGTTATTTATCCTATTGTTTGAGTCAGCAATTTGGCAGAACATAAGAAATTAGATGAAAACAACACAGATAAACACAGAAATACAACTTTAAACACAGAAGCACAACCTTAAAGAATCACAATGCCCGTATGCAATGTCTACATTCGCTGAACTAAACTAAATGCGTGTAGTAATAGGTTGGCTGAGCAATGGACCACTCTCATCTCCAGCAGTGTTTATGCAAACCACCCACGTAAACACCTGCAGAGAGCAGTGGTCTGGCGAGTTGAGGAAAACAATGTGTCACCCTGCTCCTGCAGTGCACATTAGCATATTCCAGAGCAGGCATCCAGTCAGGAAACCACTTCCTTGCGATTGGTCAGCGGGTTCCCATTCATTGGCCGCCTCATACACTTTTTACTGTGTAAGAGGTTTGGAAAATGCTGATAATCAACATTTCTAAGGCATGCTTCCCCCCACCTACTCTGTAAGAAAGGCCTAGAAGTTGTATTTTTTTTTTCCTTTTAAAAAAGGGAAAGTAAAAAACAGTTATTTTGGACTGTGCTCAAGGAAAGAGTGAAAGGGGGACCCTAAACCTTAGGGTATGGTGGCACTCACAGTCACTGGAACACTCGTGCATGTCCAGCATTTGTGAGGTGCTAATTATTAAGACAGGGCCTCATTATGTAGTTAAGGCTGGCCCTGAACTCACTAGGTAGCCCAAGCTGGCCTCAAACTCTTGGTAACTCTCCTGCCTCAGCCTCCCAAGTGCTGGGATTACAGGCTTATGCCACCACGCCCACTTTATTCATCTTTATGTCACAGAACATAATAAATCATGTTTTTTGTTACAATAAAAATGTCATAGGCTGCTAGTAGGTAAAGATGGTGTTTCTGGTTCATTCATTCGGTCACCAGCAGATCTGGGGATGGAAGCAGGGTTTTGGTCATGTGATACCTAATCATGACTATTACCACAGTCCGCAGTAGGAAAATTATTGCCATAGATTTCAGTGAACTTCAAACCTTTCCACATGGTTCCTCTCATTACTCACAACACAGCAATGGCTAATTTGTGCAAAACCAATTATGAAGACAAAATTATGTTTGGTTCAAAGCTTATGGATTTATACCTGCATGTGAATCTCCAATTATCTCAGAGTTTAAAGTTTTATAAACAAGCCTATGGATTACCACTGGCAGTGCTGCCTGTGACACTGGGCTTCTGTTTCCCACCATGAAAATTCTAGAACACTTACAACTTTTCATTGTAAACCTATAATTACGGTCAAAAAGTCAATAGATTTGTGACTCAAAACATTACAATGTTCTGATATCACAGAAGCAATGACATAGGAATTGCAGTACCTAAAGCAAGAAAATGAATGTTTACTTTTCTGTTGCCTACATATTTATTGCTTGATTTTCTGTTATCCACAATTACATTTCATATTTTAACTAAATAATCAGCATTGAAATTACACTGGAGCTTTCTAGGAATTGTTCATTACAACGATTGCATGATTATTTGTTTCACTCTGATTTTTATAATTCAATCAACCAAAGAGTTGAAGAAAAAAACTCTGGTTTGTATTATTTTATTCATTCGGAGCAAAGAGAATGAAAACTGTTAATCCGCTAGGTAAATAAAATCCAAGTTTGAAGTTTCAAATATGTCTTACTGCTTTCTGAGAAAAAGAACCATACTTTAAAGCAGTTTCTGGTCTCACAAAAGCACCCACCCCAATCACTGAACAAAACATTTAAAAACACATTCTCAATGTTTTTGCCTGTAAGTGTGAACACAGGAACTTGTCCAATAACTTTGAAGTAGGAACAGAGCCAAGGAATCAGGGATAGGAAGATACTGTCACAAAACTCATGACAAAAATAGGAATTTTACAGCTCTGTGAGCTCCTTAAATATTTAAAAATAGTTAAATAGCTTGAAAATGCTTAAAAAACAATGGCAGTTTGGGATAATGTGAAGAATTCAATGCAGTTTTCAGCAAAAACAAGCAAACACTACACACAACAATCCTTTCGGGGCTCTAGAAATCAACCAGAGGCAGACAGCAAAAGTCTAGAAATGTCTCTTCCTGAGCACCTGTAAAGCTCCCTTCGAGAACAGGGGGAGACCAAGGCCTCTCTTGGGTAAGGTGGCTCCTAACCATCTGCCCTTCAGCTCAGCCTGCAAGCATGGTGGCCCAAGCTCCCTATGACTGTGCAGCCAGAAAGGCCGGGTCTGATTTGGGGTAGGGGCCACAACCTCACAGCTCTGTCAGCTCAAAGTGGTAAATCCTGTAGGAAAAGGGGGAAAAAAACCTGTAGAGCAAGAATTCTCCATCCAGTAAAACTATCCTTCAAAACATAAAGACAAAATAAAAATGTTCCTAGATGAAAGCTGAGAAAGTGACTTACAGCAGATCTGCCCTATAACAAGTATTAAATGGTTACGTGAAAATGATAAATGATAACTCAGAATGATAGGAATCGTGCTGTAACTTCATGGAGACCTGCTTTATGGGCAGGCAGGCAGGCAGGCAGGCACATGATCCACCCTGAAAAACGCTGTGTGTTGGAAGAGCATGTAATCTACTCAGATTAAGTGAAGCATTAAGGTAGTTCAAGTTGGTCGATGCATGAACCGCACTGTTCAAGTTTTCTATATCAATATTGTTCTATCAGATGCTACAAAGGAATATTAAAATCTCCAACTATAAATGAGTTATTACACCTTTTAATTCTGTGATTTCTCTCCTTCACTGATATATTTTCAGTCTCTTTTGTTAAATACACATATATCTAAAATTGTTACTATCTTCCTGAGAGACCCTTTTATTATTGTAGATCACTCTTCTTTATCTCTATCCTTGTCTTAAAGGTTTCACATCCAAAATACAAAAAGCACTTTTATAACTCAGCAAGATGAGCGATACAATTAAGAAATGGGTACAACATCCAAGAAGACATATAAATGGAAATTTCATATTAGAAGATGAGCAACATCATTAGTCATTGGGGAAATATAAGTTAAAACCACAATGAGACAACACTCCACACCCACTAGAAAAACCTGCAATCAGAGTAATGAGAACTGAGGAGTAATAAAATCCAAAATGTGTAAATTTTGTTATAAAAAAGAGAGGGAGGGAAAAAAAAAAAGAGCTCTAACGGATATAACAACAAGTGTGTTTAGGGATGTTAAATAGCTGACTATATTAATGTTTTTGGATCATTGAACACAGCTGTTTGCAGTCTCTCCGTTTGAATGTCTACTTTGTATTCTTTGATACTGTGATTTGAGCAACTATTTCCAAGATGATATTATGTAATCTATTAACAGGTGATTTCTTACTATTATGTTTATTTTTTTTTTTTTGTAGTTCTGTATTATGTGTAACCTTACACTGCTTTGTCTTGTTTTGTGTTTTTCTCTTTTTCCTCTTAAATAAAAAAAAAAAAAAAAAAAAAAAAAAAAAAAAAAAGACTTATATTAGTAAGTGTTAGTGAAGGCAGAGCAAAAACAATCTCCTATACTCCTGGTGAGTCTGTAAAATGGCACAGCCCCTTTGCAAAGAAGTCGGCAATATTTAAAATCGAAAATACACTCAGAAGTTTCACTCTTGAGGAATCTAAGAAAAAGGAAGATCTGCCCACACAATGCTTTTGGTTTTTTGTTTTTCCAGGGCTTGGAATTGAACCTGGGACCTCATGCAGGCAAGGTGGGTGCTCTACCACTGAGCTACACCCCCAGCCCTACACAAAGACTCTTTTTGTACAAACATTCCTCCAAGCGCTATTCAAACTGTCGAAACTTGGAAATGATCCAAATGTCAATCAGATTGCAAATAGGCAAAGAAATAATACTATGCCATATTATTAAATATGAAACCACTCACAAATGGAATAAGTTGGCAGAAGCCCCTTCCTTTGTCTGGAGGAGTGAATATTTCTGCAAGCAGGGAGGGATCCCAGGTTCCTGAGGCCCCTCGGCCTGTGGTGAGTGGCCAGCACAGTCTGCCCAAATCTCAGACTGTTCCGGACCCCCCAGGCTTCTGGGTGCAGTGAAGTGGAGCAGTGGGTTAGACGCCACTACTGCCGCCTCCCCATCCCGGCTATACCTGGAGGTCTGTGGAGCTCACCGGGTGGGTGGGCCTACACTATCCCCCGAGCCCAGCCGCGCCTAGCCGCCTGCTTGCAGAGGAGGAGCTGGGCGGATCCGGAGTGCCTGCAGAAGCCCCTTCCTTTGACTGGAGGAGTGAATATTTCTGCAAGCAGGGAGGGATCCCAGGTTCCTGAGGCACCTCAGCCTGTGCCCAGCCGTGCCTAGCCATCGGCGTGCAGAGGAGGAGCTGGGCGGAGCCGGAGTGCCTGCAGAAGGCCCTTCCTTTGTCTGGAGGACTGTGGATATCTCTGCAAGCAGGGAGGGATCACAGGCTCCTGAGGCACTGTGGCCTGTGGTGAGTACCCTAACCCGGCTGTGATTCAAGAGCTGTGGATCTACCAAGGGGCAGGTGGGCGCACAGTGTCCCTGAGGCCCAGCTTGTCTGGAACAGCGGAGTTCTGAACAAGCAGAGGAGGGCCATTGGTTCTGCAGGCCCAATGGCCTGGGGTAGAGTGGTGCCAGAGTCTCAGTAGCTGCAAACATAGAAGGGGATTTTCAACAGATCCTGAGGAGGCTTTCAAACAACACTTGAAACACAGAAATATAGGAAAATGACAAAACGAAAGACCAAATTACAACCTCAAACCTCCACCCATCTCATGAAACCCTAGGAGGAATGTATTTAGAAGAAAATATATCCCATCCTCCTCATATATCAGACACAATAGCTACTGAAGTTGACAAGCAACTCCAGGAAGCTTTAAAGAAATTCAAACTCGAAATAATATCCCAGATAAAAGAAGAAATGATAAAAGAAATGAAAGAGATTCTAAATATATCTAAAGAAAACACAGATAAAAAATTGGAGGAACTAAACAAAAAGATAGAATCCCTAGATGAGCAATATAAGAAACAAACAGAATACATAATGCAGATGCAGAGAGATATACAGGAAATAAAAAACTCCACTGAAAGTTGTAAAAACCTCCTTAATGAAAGTGAAGATAGAATTTCAGACCTTGAAGACAGGATTGCAGCTAGTGAACAGGAAAGGAAAGATCTTTTAAAAATAACAAGGAATCAGGAAACAACAATTCAACAACTGCAAGATGATGCAAAGAAGAATAACATAAGAATGATAGGGATTAATGAAAAAGAAGGAGACAACATAAAGGATATCAAGAAGATATTTAAAGAAGCAATAGCTGAAAACTTCCCAAGCATGAGATCAGAAACTGACATCAGGATCAGTGAAGCATATAGAACTCCAAATAGTCATAACCAAAATAAAACTACACCCAGACATATAATAATCACCATCCCAGAAATCCAACACAAGAATAGATTATTAAAAGCTGTCAGAGAGAAAAGACAGATCACTTATAAAGGAAAACCTATCAGAATCACAGCAGACTTCTCATCACAAACAATAAAGTCAAGAAGAGCATGGAGTGAAGTATTGCAGATCCTAAAGCAAAATGATTTCCAACCTAGACTGATATATCCTGCAAAACTATCATTTAAAATAGATGGTGAAATACGATACTTCCATGACAAAGAACAGCTGAAGAACTTCATGAACACCAAACCAACCCTGCAAAAAATATTGAAAGACAGTTTAGATACACAAAGGAAAAAACCACTAAGCAAAGCAAATAATTAAACAGAACAGAAAGATAAAGATGCAACAGCAGAGAGATAAGATTCCTACAATTAACCAACATTTAACAGTAATAACCATTAATGTAAATGGTCTCAATGCACCAACCAAAAGAAACAGACTAGCAGAATGGATCAAGAAACAAAATCCAACCATATGCTGTTTACAGGAAACCCATCTAACCCAGAAGGATACTCACAGACTGAAAGTCAAAGGATGGAAAACAATTCTTCATGCAGCAGGAATCCAAAAAAAGGCAGGAGTAGCCATTCTGTTTGCAGACAACGTGAACTTTAAACCAACAATGACCATAAAGGATAAAGAAGGTCACTACATACTCGTAAGGGGAAAACTCCAAGAGGAAGAGATAACTATCTTAAATATATATGCACCAAACTCCAGAGCGCCCAGTTATATAAAACAATTATTAACAGAAATGAAAACTCAAATTATCAGTAACACAATTGTAACAGGAGACCTTAATATGCCATTGACACCAAGGGACAGATCGACCAGACAGAAAATGAGTAAAGAAATAACAGAACTGAATCATACCTGTGAACAAATGGGTTTGATAGACATATACAGAATGTTCCACCCAACAACATCAGAATACACATTCTTCTCAGCAGTACATGGATCATTTTCGAAAATAGACCATATATTAGCTCATAGAACATATTTAAACAAGTGCAAAAGAGCTGACATCATCCCTTGCATGTTATCGGATCACAGCGCTCTGAAATTAGAAATTAACGATAAAAGATACTGCAAAAATCCCACAAACACATGGAAACTGAATAACACACTCTTGAGTAATCAGTGGGTCACAGAAGAAATTAAAGAAGAAATCAAACAATACCTAAAAGAAAATGAAAATGCAGATACAACTTACCGGAATCTGTGGGATGCAATGAAAGCCGTCCTGAGAGGAAAATTTATTGCACTGAGTTCCCACATCAGGAAAACAGAATGAATACAAATAAATAACTTGATGCTACACCTCAAATAGCTAGAAAAAGAAGAGCAAGTCAAGCCCAAAGCCAAAAGAAGAGAGGAAATTATAAAAATCAGAGCAGAAATCAATGCAATAGAGACTAAGAAAACAATCCAAAGAATCAACAAATCAAAGAGTTGGTTCTTTGAAAGAATAAATAAAATCGATAAGCCCCTAGCCAACCTTATTTAAAAAAGGGAAGAAAAAGCTCAAATTCATGCAATAAGAAATGAAAAAGGAGATGTCACTACAGACCCAATAGAAATACAGAAGATCATCAACACCTATTTCGAAAACCTCTACTCTCAAAAGTTTGATAACACAGAAGAAATAGACAGATTCTTAGAAGCATATGAAGTGCCAAAGCTAGATCAAGAGGATGTAAAATTGAATAACTCAATCTCGGTTACTGAAATTGAAAATGTAATTAAGTCCTTACCCACCAAGAAGAGCCCAGGCCCAGATGGATTCACTGCAGAATTCTACAAGAAATACAAAGAAGACCTAATGCTGACACTCCTCAAACTATTCAATGAAATTGAAAGGGAAGCAATCCTTCCTAAGTCACTCCTGGAAGCAAATATCACTCTAGTACCAAAACCTGAGAAAGACCCAACTAAAAAAGAGAACTATAGACCGATCTCCCTAATGAACACAGATGCAAAAATCCTCAATAAAATATTGGCAAATAGGATCCAGCAAATCATCAAGAAGATTATACACCATGACCAAGTGGGATTCATCCCAGGAATGCAAGGATGGTTCAACATACGCAAATCAATAAATGTAATCCACCATATCAATAAAGCCAAAAATAAGAATCACATGATCATTTCTATAGATGCAGAAAAAGCCTTCGATAAGGTCCAACATTTATTCATGATAAAAACTCTACAGAAAATTGGAATAGATGGTCTTTATCTCAATATAATAAAGGCCATTTATGACAAACCAACAGCCAGCATCATACTAAATGGCCAAAAATTGAAAGCCTTTACTTTAAAATCAGGCACAAGACAAGGATGTCCTTTATCACCACTCCTATTTAATATAGTACTGGAAGTACTAGCCAGAGCAATTAGGCAAGAAAGAGAAATAAAAGGGGTAAAGATAGGAAAAGAAGAAGTTAAGTTGTCATTGTTTGCAGATGACATGATACTCTACATAGAAGACCCCCTAAGCTCCATTGAAAGACTCTTAGATACAATAAATAAATTCAGTAATGTGGCTGGATACAAAATCAATACTGAGAAATCAATAGCATTCCTATACACAAACAACAAAATCACAGAGAGGGAAATAAGGGAAACTGGACTATTCACATTAGCAAGCAAAAAAATGAAATACTTAGGAATTACTCTTACGAAAGAAGTGAAAGACTTATACAGTGAAAACTATAATACACTGAAAAAGGAAATTGAAGATGATCTCAGAAAATGGAAAGACATCCCTTGCTCATGGATAGGAAGAACAAACATTGTGAAGATGGCCATTCTCCCAAAACTCTTATACAGATTCAATGCAATCCCAATAGAAATACCATCAACATATGTCGGTGTCGCTCCTGGCCGGCAGGAAAAACACACGACAGATTCTGACGTGTGCAACCTTGTCTTTATTTGTCTCCGCGTGGGCCCCGCGAGGCCTCTGCTCTGCCACCAGTCCTTTCTTACCGGTGGACTTTCTCTATCTCTCTCGTGCTTCTCTCTCATAGCGGGAGAGGCACTCACTTTTATAGGGTAACAGTGGCTAATCAGTTCAAAGCGCGCGATGCGGGCTGACTGGCTAACATCAGTTGTTGCTAGGCAGACTATCTTACAGAGCGGGTTGTTTAAGTCGCCAGGGCAATCAGGGGGCAGGAAGCAGGTGCCAACTTGGCTCACTCGATGGGAGGGGTAATCTAGCTCAGGCTTTGCTCTTACTTACAGGCCTCACGTCCGCCAAGTAAGGCGACCGGGCTCGGCCGCGGCTCCCAACAAACATACCTTATAGATCTAGAGAAATCACTCCTAAATTTCATCTGGAACCAGAAGAGACCTAGAATCGCAAAAGCAATTCTAAGCAGCAAAGACAAAGCAGGAGGCATCACAATCCCTGACTTGAAATTATACTACAAAGCAACAGTAGTAAAATCAACATGGTATTGGAATCAAAACAGAGCTGAAGATCAATGGAATAGATTAGAAGATACAACCACAACTACAAACACACTCAACCACCTTATCTTTGATAAAGGAGCCAAGCAGGTTCACTGGAAGAACGACAGTCTCTTTAATAAATGGTGCTGGAAAAACTGGCTCTCCATTTGCCGAAAACTAAAGCTAGACCCATGTCTATCACCATGTACTAAATTAAAATCTAAATGGGTCAAAGATCTGAATATTAAAACAGAAACGCTAAATCTATTGGAAGACAAATTGGGTAGAAACCTTGGAGACATAGGAGTAGGTAGAGAATTCATGAACAGGACTCAAACTGCACGGGAAATACTTCCCAGAATCAATAACTGGGACTACTTCTTATTAAAAAGTTTCTGCATGTCAAAAGAAATCTCCAGCATAGTGAAAAGAAAACCCACAAACTGGGAAAAGGTTTTAGTGAACTCTCTCTCAGACAAGGGACTCTTGTCTAAAACATATAAAGAATTAAAAAAACTCAGACCTCCAAAATTCAAAGATCCAATCCAAAAATGGGCATCTGAGATGAATACGCAATTCTCAGATGAAGAAATGCAAATGGCAAATAAATACATGAAAAAATGCTCATCATCATTGGTCATTAGAGAAATGCAAATTAAAACCACACTGAGATACCATCTCACTCCTGAAAGAATGGCCAGGATCAAGAAAAGCAACAACAACAAATGCTGGAGAGGCTGTGGGGAAAAAGGAACTCTCCTGCACTGTTGGTGGGAGTGTAGACTGGTACAGCCTTTGTGGAGGTCTGTCTGGAGGTTTCTCAAAAAGTTGGGACTGGAAATCCCATTTATTCCAGCTATTCCACTTCTAGGCATATTCCCAGAAGAACTGAAAGCATCATACCACAGGGATATATGTGCACCTATGTTTATAGCAGCACAATTTGTAATCGCCAGATCTTGGAAACAACCCAAGTGTCCATCAACTGAGGAATGGATAAAAAAGTTATGGTATTTCTATACAATGGAGTATTATTCAGCTATAAAGAAGGATCGCATTGAGATATTTATCAATAAATGGGCGCAGCTTGAGACCATACTCATAAGTGAAATAAATCAATCTCGCATGTATGAATACCGAATAGTTTCCCTAATGTAAGTAATGATTCAAATATATAAAAATATGTGATAATCATGATTCCCCATTATGTGGCCTTGAAGCCTTATAAAATTTTCTCTTATTAATTAGAAAGGCTTTATTCTGGGCTTCTTGATATGGAAATATTTGAAGCTATAGTATATGAAGTTTTATCCAAATATTTTAAGGAAAAAGACAGACACTATGGTAACTACTATTCCTTAAAAAAATTATTTAGCTATTTCTTATGTTTATTTTAATTAAGGGAAAAATTTAAAAAATTAGGATATATAATAGTAAGTCTTTTCGATCTCCTATTAACTTGTTTTGAAGTCCTGTAATACTCCCACGATCTTGTTTTGACTGATTAGACTCTGTTCCATTCTGTGCGATAGTAGCAAGTCTGAGGGTATAGGCAACTAATTTGAAGGCAATAAGATTCACAAAGATGCCCATTCTGGTTTGACTATTATCTCCTTTGGAAGTCCTGTAATGTTCACAATGCCTAAGTTTTATTGGTCTTGTTCTCCACTGTTTTGTCCAACTTTATAATATCTAATGAGATAGACAATTCGTTTTAAGGAAACAAGAGACAACGTTGATAACCATTGTTAATAACCTTGTACTCTGTTCTACATCATGTGCTATGTCTATCCTTGGTTTTGACTTACAGCTTTGTTTTGCCATATTTGACTTTATTTTCTCCCCCCAAAAAAGTAATAAGAACTAAGGAGTAATAAAATCCAAAATGTGTAAATTTTGTTGTAAAAAAGAGAGGGAGGAAAAAAAAAGAGCTCTAATGGATATAACAGCAAGTGTGTATAGGGGTGTTGAATAGCTGACTATATTAATGTTTTTGGATCATTGAACACAGCTGTTTGCAGTCTCTCTGTTTGAATGTCTACTTTGTATTCTTTGATACTGTGATTTGAGCAACTATTTCCAAGATGATAATATGTAATCTATTAACAGGTGATTTCTTACTGTTATGTTTTTTTTTTTTTGTAGTTCTGTATTATGTGTAACCTTACACTGCTTTGTTTTGTTTTGTGTTTTTCTCTTTTTCCTCTTAAATAAAAAAAAAAGAAAAAAAAAACAAATGGAATAAGTTGTCAGTTCATAAAATTTCATGAATTAACCTCTACATTGTTAGAAGTACCCAAATACAAAATACTGTACATTATTATTCAGTGCACATAAAATCTCTATGAAAAGCAAAACTAGACAGAGTAGACAAGAGCAGACCATGAAGTGCTTCAAAAGATACAAAGATAAGTAAGTAATAGTATTTACCTGTGAACCCGAAAACTGCTGCCAGTTTCTGATGCATTTAAAATGATCACTTTGGCAACTCTGCCTTTTGTTATTATGGTAAAAACACAGGCTTCCTCAACAAACTACCCGCTCCCTGGGTGTTAATTCCCTAAAAGTGACTTCTTAACCCTGATGCTCACAAAAAGCTCTATGTCCTGCTTTTGCCACATAATGAACCATCCCCAGAGACCATGATTTAGTTTTCATGATTTATAACTTTGCATCAAAAAAATTTTTGTGAGGTTCCAACATGATGCTGCCTGCTCTTTTTTGCTGTATAATATCTCAGTGTAATATATGAAGTAACCACTTTTTTCTATTTCACTGCTACATAGTATCTGTTCTTTCTAGTGAGGGCAGTTATGAGCATTCCAAACTTAATGAACACCACACCCGTCTTTTCACTCAGTTATGGGAGCAGAATTGCTGGTCGCAAGTCATGAGCATCATCAACATTGTATGAGCTCCCGTTGCTCCATGGGCTTGGTTTTGTCAGTATTTTTGAGTCATTCCAGTTGCTATTTAGTGGTTTTAATTTGCATATGTTCACTGGCCATCTGGGTTTCCTCTTTGGTAAAGTCCCTGTCCAAGTCTCCTGCTGATTTTTTAGGCTAGATTGCTAAGTCTTTTTCATTTTGATATGTAAGATTTCATAATGCACATAAGCTACTGCCATCTACATAGATCACAAATATCTTATCTCATAGTGAGACACACTTATTTATCACTTAATTAGCTATGTCAGGAGTCCACAAACTGGCCAACATGCCAATACTGGCCCATCTGCTTAGGCGATGTATAAAGTGTTATGAAAATACAGCCACATAAACCTATTTATGCATTATCCATGACCTCCTGCTATAATAGCAGAGGTGAGCAGCTGAGGCACAGACCACACTGCCTGCCAGAATTAGCCCTTTACAGAAAATACCAATCTATGCAGTGAACACGTTTTTTAAATGTTAATGCTGATTTTACTAATTTATTTCTTTATACCTCTGTGAATAAGGTCCTGTTTAGGAAGCTTTTCTCTAGCCTGAGGATGTGAAGAAACTTAGCTGCACTAGTCAAGGAAATACTAGTTACATTTTAAAAATTGGTTCCTCATTTAACTGCACTGTATTAACAGAATAGTATGATTTCACTTGTGGGTTAGAATTTTCCAAGCTCCTATGTGCTTGAAATGAGGATGTGTTCTTGAGCTCTGTAGTATGTTATTCTGTACATTCTTGGCCTATATTTTGAAAAACTGATTGTAGAAATAATTTTAAGGGTACAGTAATGTTATCCTCTACTGAGAACATCTGTATTTGTTTCTGTCAGGTACGTGAGGTCCTAAGCAATCTAAAATTCATTTTCAGAAATGTTCATGTTTTTGGTTGTCTACCCTCTGCTTTCTAGAAGCTGGACTAATCCATGCAAGGGCTATTTTATTTCATGTATACTGTATGAACTATTTCACCTTCAAAAATACTTCAATATATATTCTATTAGGTAAAAATTTAAAAAATCAACCTGTACCTAATGAAATTAATAACTTCTTACTATTGTCTAATGGTTTATCCATGGTCAAGTTTTCCTGCTATCCAAAAAATATGTGTATGTAACAGGGTTATTTGAATCAAAATCTAAACAACATTCAACAACTGCTTTTGACTATGTTTATGGAGTTTCTTGGCTTATTACAGTTTTTTCATTTTCATGTCTTTCATTTATTTAAAAAATTAGACTTTCATCTTGTAGAATTCTCATCATCCTAAATTTGGTTTATTGGGTCATTAAAATATTCATTTATCCCTTGTTCAATTTCCTTTATCAAGATTACTTAAGGATAGGATCGTATACTTCCAATCATATCACAGAGAAGGAGGACATAATTTTTGCTTGTCCCACTTTTAGTGAAGTTAAAATTAACTAGCAGATCCTGGTACCAGCCTAGTCCATCTACTTTTTAATGAAATGGTTCAAGAAGTGATCAGTGATCTTTGCCAACAATTATAGTTAATCTTGATTGGCTTGAGAGATTCCTTGAAAATTCATAGAGCAAACTTCTAGGTATGTCTGGGAGGGTCAAGGGGACAGGAGCCCGGGGCTGTGTCTGGTCCCTGGCCCTTGGCTTCCTCTCAGGCTTTCTCCCTGCCCCTCCCTGCTTCCTGGCTTTCATGAAGGTAGCGGCTTTCTGTCACTACAGCTTCTGCATACTGTTTCTGCCTTAGAGCAGGAAGCCAGGGACTGAATCCTTTCAAACTGTGAGCCAGATTTTCTTCCTTTAAATTCTATGTCAGATACTTTCTCCCACCAATGGAAAGCTAATACACAAGGATCTATTACTTTGTTAGAGATTATAAAATTACTTTTCTCATGCCATCATTTCCTGTGTATTTATTAACTGTATTATTCCATGTTGAAAAATCTTCCCTCATTCACCTATTCACTTAGAAATATACCTGGCTTGGAAAAGGCAGAGAAATATTTGACAAAGTTGGTACCTTAGCAACCTCCGGAATTTACAAGTAGGGTTTTGTAAAAAGTATCACCATGAAGTCATCGATGTCTCCATCTCGGATTGTCTGAATCTATTTCAGACATCTCTCTTTTTTTTTTTTTTTGTCTTTTTCGTTTTTATCGGTACCAGGGATCGAACTCACGACTGCCTGCTTGCAAGGCAGGAGCTTATGCCGCTGAGCTAAATCCCCAGCCCCTGACACCTCTCTTTTGATGGCTAACCCACCCTTGATTCTTGCATCATTTTCACATGAGCTCAGTCACTGACATTTCCATTTTCTGGCACAAGACGCGCCGAGTGTACCTTTTACAGCTGTGTCTCAACACAGAACTCAGGATCAGCTTAGCAAGAATGATTTTTAACAACTGCAATCCCTTTGACCTGGGAATTTACTGTCACCTAACTGGATCATGAGAGTACCCACAGACCTCCTTTCAAGTTTTTCTAGTTGTTTAAGGGAGCACTGGTTCACTTATCTCATCTCCCAATTCCATAGGCAGAAATCCTAACGTGAAACAATTTAAGATTACAAGTAAAACAGAAAACAGGAGTAAACAAAATGAGGAATTTCAGAAGAGAATACTCAAAAACTTGTAAAAAGACACTTGCTTTCAGTTATGTATAACAAAAACAACTATTTCAGAATAATAAATCTGGGGCAGAATTTTTTTTTCTCAAAAGTTACACAAGTAGAGATTGAGGTCACAGTTGAGGAAGTAGCTTTGGTTTTTAATCTAGGGGTTCCACAACTAGTTTTTGTAATTCGGCAGCCAAAGAACCTGCACAAGATCACTCCGGGCACTAGAATAGCAGCAGAAATACAAGTAAATTTGCAAGATAAATGGAAAATAACCACTGAGAAGCCTCAGTAGGGTGTTTTTCAGTGGGAGCAAAAGGAGGACAGCGTTGACCAGCCCAGTCTGGAAGCCAAAATTTTCACACAGTGTAACGTACAGGTTTTTAGGCTTCAAATGTGGAGGTAAGGATGGGGTCAAACTTCAGAAAGAAGCCACGGGCTGCACTGTCCAACAGAAGTCTTTCCCTTGAGTGACAGAAACAAGCTAGAATTCATTCACCTACTAAATATTACTAAAGTTTATTTTGTGAATTGTTATTTTTGTTCCACTTTTGAGTACAAAACAATATTTAGAGATTGTAGATTGTCGTGAAAGTTTCTTCTCAGCCGAGCGTGAGATCTGCCTGCAGCCCTGACGACCCCAGCTTCAACCGAGACTTTGGGAGATCTTCCCAGAGGGCCAAGCTAAGCTGCTCTTGGTCTACTGACCCCTGCACACTTAGGTCAAATGTGTGACGTTGCTTTAAGCCACCAAGTTTGTGGCAATCGATATGCAACATTAGATAAATAATACAGTACTGCAAACTAGTGTGTGAGTTCAATTTCCTCACTCACACAAAACATATGCATCAGATATTCCTAAAAAGACATTATTATTATCTTTATTATTATTGTACCAGGGATCAACCTCAGGACTTTGTACTTCCCAGGCAGGTGCTACACTGCTAAGCTATATCCTTGGCCTATATTTTTGTGAACTTATGGATCTCCCTGAATTGGGAATTAGAAGACCTTATAAAAGCCTTAATTCTGCCTTACTAACTCATCTTTTGTTAGTTCACAACCCATCAGTGCCTCAGGATTCCTTATGTCTACTCAAGGGTGAACCCTGCTCTGCTTACCTCAGAAAATGAGTGAGATACAGTAAAAATTATAAAATACTAAATAAACCAGAATCCAGTAGCTTCTCATCACGGTTCAGCCCATGTTAGTGTGATGCCTGGATTATGTCTGTGGATTCTTAACTCCTCTCCCACCTTGTGTTCTTGGGCAGATCTTACAGTTACCGATGCAACTCTTCAAACTCCAGCGAGATCATGCAATTCCTACAATCAAAACCTCCAGTGCCTTCCTACCATGTCCTGCACCGAGTCCACAGTCACACAGCATTTATTATTAACAAGTATAGGACGTTGCACCTCACCAATCTCTTCCACTGTTTGAGGTGAGGTTAGTGGTTACTCTGAAAGTGGGTAGTAATGACCGGAAGAAAGCACAGCGGGGTTTGGGGAACAAAGTTTTATTCTTGATCAGGGTACTGGCTACACAGGAGAACTTACGTTGTGAAAACCTATTTTCTTAATACTTCTGATCTCTCTACTGGTCTATATGCTATGACCTTTATGTTTTAAAAAGGGAATGAACTGGGCTAGAATCGTTGATCAGAGGATGGTGTAAGTTCTGGTAAGTTCTGCTAAACAGCTAATCTTTGTAAGTTTCAGATTCCTCACCTTTAAACAGTGAGACTATTCTGTAAAATAGTTGTGACAATGAACAGCAAAAAAGAGTTAAAACATTTAACAGTATACCCACTTTGGTTTAAACACTTAATGAGGATGCTAAAAATAACAATAACATCTTGATTACTAGAGAAGTAAAATTTACCACTGTTTGAAGTACAGAACTGTATTATTGTTACGGTTATTACTAGTAGTAGTAATAGAAATACACTGCATTTAAAATCAAAATTACTATGAGACAGCAAAGACATCTACATACTACATCTTCAATAACGTTAAGAATCGCACAGTGAGCAACAGATGCCAGTGTGACTCCTTGCCATCAGGGACCTCCCCGTTCCTGCCCCTTAGCCAAAATTTTGCTAGGAAAGGACAGAGACAGAGGACCGATGAGCCAGTCTTCACTGGGTGTGATACAGGAATGAAATCCAGGGCACAGGTGGTGAGGAACAGGGTTAACCCATTCTGAGCATACACTTTTGCTCTGTGAACTTTTCTATACATAACAGATTCATGCATTAACCACAAATGAACAAGATTAGAATTTTTGACCTCTAACACTGGGAAGTAGGCATCTATCTGCCTTATTTATATATTCACAAAAGTCTAGCAGTACCTCAATTTAAAAACTGGTTATTTTCACAGATGAGTAACCTTCTGAGCGCTTTTGGTCAAGAAATTTGTGATAGGGGGTCGGTGCTGAAAATGGCGGCGAGCTAGGGGATCAAGTGAAGAGTCTCTCCAGAGAATTCAAACTCAAAGCTAAAAAAAGACAGCATGGAGAGGACCAGACAAATCGATAGCGATTCTTATTAACCAAGACAGTACAGCTGGAGGATTTAAAGTCATGCTGAGACCGGAGGCTGCAAATCCCGCGCCCTTAAATCAACAAACAGACTCGTGGACCCAGCACGAAAAGCTGAGTTGCTTTTGGGGACCGTGGGAAACTGAGACCCAGATCGAGACTCCAAGTAGCAGCCAGTTCTGCACCGCTGCACCAGAGCGGATGTACAAAGCTCTGGCGATTCAAATCTAAACGGTGCACAGAAATCTGACCTGTCAGCGCTGAGCCGCGAGTGGGGGAAAAGTGGACAGCTTGGTGTGCGGTGGTCCCGGAACGAGGACTTGCACCGGACCCTGGTGAGTACAGAAAACCCCGTGGCTGCTGGGTTTGACCAGGGAACAGCTGGCCCGCCACCACGGGGAAATCAATAACACAGAGTCTGGTGCAGACATATTAGCCTGGCGGCAGAAACCGCAGCTTGGTGACATCACCAGGTCCCCCTGTAGGGAGGGCTGGTGGAAGACATCTTGAGTCCTGGCAGAGCCTGATTACTTGCTGGCTTCAGCTCCACACAGAGAACTTAGTGGGAGCCATCTTTGTTTTGGGCAGATCTGCTTTTCTGGTGCTCCTATCACAGAGAGGTTTGGAAGAGAACGGCTGGGACCTGGGCAAAATCCTGTGCCATTACTCAGCTGCTTCTGATTCAAAGAGAACTGGCAGGAGCTACTGGGGCTAAACCAAGCCTCTGCTTGGGGCCCAATAAGCAGATACAAAATAGTCACAACTCAGTGACAACCAGAAAGTACAGCCTAATTTATGAACTAACTGACACAGAGGCTAGAGACTAGACTGTACCGCCCCTACATCCCAGCCTACCCCAGATAACAGCAAATTGGGGAGGACAGCAAAAACTCAAGCCAGCACGCTTCTGAAAGGCCCTAAGCAATTCGGAGAGGGCCAGAGAACTCCAGGACAGTCTGAAAGAAACCAGAAACATGACAAGAGATAAAAATAAAAAAAAATCTCCAGCTGTTCAACAGGAGAAATTAAACCCAAGAGAACTAAACACTGAAGAGAACAAGCACAGTAACCATCCTCTACTCGACACAGCATCAGCCGAAATTAAAAAGTACTTACATGATCTCATAGAGGAATTTAAAGATGTACTCCTGATCCAAGTGAGGCAAGATATAAAGAGATTAATTAAAGAAATGACAAGCCCCGCCCAAGAGAACACAGATGGAAGAACTGAGGAAATCAGAAAAGAAAGAGAAGCATCTGAAGAAGAATTTAAGCATAACTTAGAATACATGAAACAGATCCAAAGAGAATATCAGGAAACTAAGAACTCCATTGAATATTGGCAAAATGCCTTGACAGAAACTAAAGACAACCTTCTGAAACTTGAAGAGAGATTTAGGGCTTATGAACGTGAAAGAAAAAGCCTCTTAAAAATAACAAGGAACCAGAAAGAAGCAATTCTAAAACTGGAAGATGATAAAAAGATACATAACCTAAGAATAAAGAATGTGAGTGAGGAAGCAGGAACATCCAAAAATGAAATACAAAAAATATTCACAGAGATATTAAAGCAAAATTTCCCACGTATAGCAAAAAGAAATGATATCCAGATAAAAGAAGCATACAGAACGCCAGCTACCTACAACCAAAACAGATCTACGCCTAGGCATATAATAATCGAGATCCCAGAAATCCACCAAAAAAACAGAATATTAAAAGCAGCCAGAGAAAGGATGCAGGTTATCTATAACGGGAAATCTATCAAAATAACAGCAGACTTATCAACACAAACTCTTAAGTCAAGAAGGGAGTGGGGAGAAATATTCCAAGTCCTGAAGGAAAAAAATATGCAACCTAAGTTCATATATCCGTCAAAACTCTCTCTAAAAATTAATGAAGAAATAAGATACTTTCAAGACAAGGAGGAACTGTGGGAGTTCGTGGCCACCAATCCAACCCTACAGAGAGCGCTGAAGGACATTACAGAGAAAGAGAGGAAGAGATATCAGGATTACAGCTACAGTGGCAGAGAAGCCTCAGTGAACGGGGCAGACCATGGAATGAGGGAATAAGGTAGACAAATTATAGCAGAAAAGTGGAGTAGCAGACATGAGGCAGAGACGGTAAGCTAGTCTTTAGTAGAGACAGCTCTGAAACTATATTTAAAAAAAAAAAAAGCAGAGGTCATTGCTAATGGTGTATAACGATTTAAAAGACACAGTAGTCCTAGTGACATATTTAGATTGAATTAAATTTGTTCTGGTCTGTCCACTCATATCAGATTTGAGGACACAGACCTCTAGAACCAAAAATAGCAGGTTATACCACGGCAACTATCCTTACTTTCCTATTGACTTAGGCTGAAATTCTGTATTACTTACATTGTCTTACTATGACTGATCTTAATTGTATCTGAATCATAAGACTATTGGTTGGCCTTGACTGATCCTATTTGAAATCGGTATGCGTGTTAGAATCAACCCTAAAAGTAGAGGAAACTACTCTGAGCATGACAAGATGTAAAGGATATCCATACTGGTATGAATCAGTAACAGCTCTCAAATACTACAATGCAGTCAAAGATAAGTTTTTATAAAAATAGGTGATAGTATGTTTAACTATAATAAGCCAGTGTTGTCGACAAATCTATTGAAAATAACAAGAGAAAACATAGTAGCTACGGAAGATCATTTATATTATAGTTTTATAAGTCCTATCCATTGCATGTTTATCTAGGAAATTGTTTCGTTGTCTTGTCATGACTTGGTTTTCCCTATAATACAGAGAGGATAGGAACAAATACTCTGAGGAAGAGACCTGAAAAACCCGAGGCTTATTTTGTAGCATTATAATATAAATTCTAGCAATCTATTGCTTGCTGATTAAAATGACTCTGGACTGGTTTCTTCAGCTCAACTTCAGCATATGCAGAGATGGGGACAGCTATCACAAAGAGAATGAGAGATGCGATGGTAGTTGGTATTGTCTTCCCTAATTTGGAACTTGAGGACCTAAAAAGACTCCATCATCCTGTAATGATTTGATTAGTTCTATAATATGCAATAAGTATAGAAAGTGGGTGAAGTTAGGGACAACTATTTGTAAGAAGCTAGAGACAGTTAGATAAGGTAGATCTCCAGTGGACTTGCTTTGAAATCTGTATTTCTTTAAATTGTTTTTTATTTTTTTTTAAAAATGTTCTGTTCTGTTTTGATATGGTTAACCTTATCCTCTTAGAGATGTAAAACAAATAGGTGTGACTGATAATCATATTACGGAGCTTTTGTTCGGCCATAGAGCAGAATGGTTTGTAGGGTCATTTTTTTTGAATGTCATTCTATATACTTTAATTCTATAACCTGAACAGCCATTTCGAAGATGACAATTTGTAACTTATCAACTGACAATTTCTTACCTTTTGTTTGTCTGTAATTTAGAATTATTTCTACCCTTTTTTTTTAATCTCCATGTATTTTTTTTTCGTTTCCTTTTCTTTAAATAAATAAAAAAAAAGAAATTTGTGATATTTAGGGTTTTTCTTATTCTTTGGTATAAGATCGCACTGATCCAAAAATCGATGTGATTTGCCTAGATTTCACTGAACCCCCTGTGTTCCACACTGTGATGACCCTCTTTCTGTACGCTGTATTCATATCCCACCCACAGCAGCCCAAGGATTAGAATTCATGGTTCATGCCTATTTGTCAGACATTTTCTATGAGACAAATTCTTTCTCTGCCAATGAAAATATAATTTGGAGTAACCTGCTGCCAGCATTTACCCACAGTATAAAGCCAATTCAACAAATATCACCGAGGTAAACAACTCACTGTTTCCTGACAATAAAGAAAGAAGCTAAAAGAAATACAGGGTGACTTAAAGAAGAGAAACAAGCCACCCCTTGGGACTTTATGCTCTGCTCCTAATGCAGGGGCCGTGGACTTCAAGAGGACCAAGGATGCGCCAGGTGAGGTACCCCAGTAAGAACGGGAGGACTGGCAGACAGGAAGGCAGCCTTGCCCGAGCCCCCAGGAAAGAAACTGCTGCAAAGCCACCCAGAGTTAAAGTGTTAATGTGACATAGAGCACCAGTGACACTCATGGTGTAGGACAGGCCGGGCCACCAAGGTCACTCCACCACATGCTTATGGTGTCACAGCTAGGGAGGAAAACCAGGCTTTAAAAACAAAATCTTGGCCAGAACTTTCTTTCACTTTCTTACATATTACATATTGCAGGAATTACATATTATTAACTCTTTTATTTATACTTTTTTGAAAGGTGCTCAAGCACAGAAAATCACTGAATAGCATTAACTAATTTCCATGTATTACTTAACTAGAGAAAGTGTTTTGTAACAGGTTACAAAAATATGAAATTAAAAACACAAATATGAAAGGTACTTATAAGAGAGAAAAGTAATTTATCATTTCAAGTATACGTGTGGTCAAACAAAATGGACTTGATTTAGGAGGCGGCAGGTTAGCGGAGTTCCTCTAAATAGTTACGGATTTGTGAAAAAAGCTCATGCAACAAAATCCGTGTTTTCCTCAAATCCCCATCGGTCCATTTACTTAAGAAACCCATGCTTCCTGGCAGGGCGCCGGCATACCAAACCTGCCTAGTCCTGCATAGTTTTATTTCTGTTACTAAATTAGGAAACTGAAGCAGGCAATGTCTGGGCCAACAACAAACTGAAAAGACTCAGCATCATTAGTTATGAGTCTCCCTAAAAGCCGGCTCATTAGAAGATGTTTAATTTTTAATTAGAGACACCAAAGCAATTTAGCCTAATAAGAAACAATACCAAGAAATAATTAAGTGAGCACAAAAGGGAGAGATCTTCATGTTAAAAGAAGTATTCTTTGGAATAGCCTTAAGCATGGTGTTGAAAATAAATTAACCAATAGCACTCAGGCTTAACTCTGCGCCGGCTGCTGGCCGGCTGATGCTGAAGAGCTGCCCTCTCTTCCTAAGCAGTGAAGGAGAAATGCAAAGCATTCATCAGTTTTTATAAAGCTATCCTTCATGCAGAGCTTGGTGGGGAGGAACCAAAGAGCATTCAAAGAGACCTGAGTAGAGAACCACAAAGAAGAATTTCAAGAAAATAAAGTCACTGTTTGTTTTCAAATTACCTATAAATGACACCAATTTTACTGTTCCTAATGTATCACAGGCTTTGAAAAAAGACAGTAGATGTTAATTGGTATTCCTTACACTACATTTTAAACCCATGTAATACTTCAGCAAAAGTGGAATCCTGAAGGTGCTGGGGAAGTTTTAGTGCCAGCAATATGTGAACACATATTTAAACATTTTGTTAAATGTTTGTAAGTTACAAAATAGAATTTCTTTTACTTTGTATCTATGAAATAAAATTTAAGAGTATTTGCTATGAAATCTACATTTTATATGAATCGTCTGTGTATTTAAATACTACATTTCAAAATTAGAGAAAACTAAATAACCAAGTTTGAGTTCTATAATAAGTTCTGGGGCCAGGGACACAGCTCAGTAGCATAAGTGCCTGCCTGGCAAGCACAAGGTCCTGAGTCTGATTCCTGGTAGCAAAATAATAGTAATAATAATAATAAGCTCTGAATGATGTATCAACTGACAATATTTACCCACCCTTTCAGCAACACAGGATATTTGGTTGTGTTTATAAAGAAGCCAGTGGGATGGACTCTTCTATAACTGTGCTGGGGTCTGGCATGCTTTCGCTGGTCCCTGGTTATGGATTTACGTGATCTCCACGGGGTGACGTTGTGCACTCAAAACACCAGAGTCTTTTGCTCTTTTTGCACAGCTCCTACCACTAAGATCTGGCCATCCGTGAGGTGGACAGGCCCACTGGCAGGCTGGGCTGTGCAGTCTCAGGGCCACACAGCTCCTGCAGTCCTGGAAGCTCTCTGATCTGCCTTTCACTGCTCCTGGCTCTTTTTTATTTATTTTTTGTTTCTGTTTTTGATGGCACTAATATTGGGAGGTGGTGAAACCTTGAAGAAGCAGGACTGAGTGGGAGGTCGTTCCATGGTTGGTGTCATGGTCTTGAGGACACTGTGGTTTCACTTTCTCTTCTTCTTTTACTTCATGGCAATGAAGTGAGCAGATGTGCTGTCCTCCTCAGAGCCAGGGGGCCACCCAATTATGGGTGAAACCTTGAAAACTGTGAGCCGAAGAAGATTTTTCTCCTTACAGTTGATCATCTCAGCTATGTGTTACAGTAACTGAAAGCTGACTGAGCCCAGTAAAGTCTTGGCTGAAGATCAATGGTTTTCCTGTGCACCTTGGATTTCTAGGTCACTGACTGTCCCAGACCACTGATAAGAGGCTCATATCATGGAGGCTCAATTAGAGACGCAAAGCTGGAAGTTATGCAAATAAAAGCAAAAATAAGAAACAGACTGGATAATTAGAAATTATACTGAAAAGTGGAATGATCTCCATAGACTAGTTTAATAAAAGATGTTTCAGACCTTCGTTTTACCTTTCTTTCCTTTTTTTTTTTTTTTTTGTACTGGGGATCAAACTCATGACTTCACACTTGCCAGGCAGGTGCTTATGCTGCTGAGCTAAATTGCTGGCCCAATTTTATCTTCTTATTGCCAACTTTATACATATAAGGAAATATATATTATATATAGTATATATAATATATCGTATATAATATATATGAGAATATGGATGTCACAAAGAGGAAAAATGAATTGTATCCTACTGTAAAACAATGAGGTAATAAGTAATTGGGAAAAGAGCATAAAGTTGGAAAACTTTCACTGCCTCACTCAAAACCTCCCTCAAAGCTCAGAGTAATGGAACCAGGGTAACTGCCGTGAGGGTAAAGACCCAAGGAACACAACCATCTCCACAATTAAATCATACGCTTACAGTCCACTGAGTGGTAACAAAGGTAACAGGCAATTCAACAAGGAAAGGCTACTTTTTTCAACGAAGTCTGCTGGAATAACTGAATGTCCTACACGTACGAGGTATGACTGGAATACACAGTGAATGTTTAAATTTTTTTAAAAAATATTTACAGTAAAAGATACATGCCACTAAGCCCTCTCAATATTCCCTCTTGCTTCTAACATATCCCACTGTTCTCCCCACTTTCAGAATTGATCTGGAAGTCCTCTTTTGTGAGCATCTTTTGGAGGTGTGATAAAAAATACAGTGAATTCTTTTTTACTTTTTGGTACCAGCAATCAAACTCAGGATGCCACACTTGCCAGGAAGGTGCGTGTGCCACTGGGCTGCATCCACTGCCCACAATACAGGGATTCTGTTGCCAACTGCCACCCAGCAGAAAAGCCAATTCGTCACTACATCACCGTCTGTAAACATCTGCCTTGTTTGCTGGATCTGGCGCCATGGGACTTCTGATTCTTCCTCATGGGAAAACAACCAGCAAAGGCAAACATTTCCAATCCATTTAGGACACGGAGGAAGCCATGATAGCACAACTAAAGACTCTTGTGAAAAGCAAATTCCATAAATGCCTCCGAAATGGCAAAAATGGTAGGGTAAATGTGTCTAAAGTAAGGGGGTGTGTTTTGATATGTCTTCTACTGTGATAAAGAATTTTTCAACATAGACACTCATCATGCCTTATAACAATGCCTCAACCCTCATGCAAATATACACAATTAACTTGAAATGAAATATGGTATAATTATGAGATAAAACTTTATTTAAAACAGAGTAGGAGAAAATTTTTGTGACCATGCAAACATTTCTTAAATGACACCAATATATAATCTAAAATAATTATATATAAACCTAAGTGGGAATCATCAAAATGTAAAACTTTTATTCTTCAAAAGACCATGAAGTGCTGGGCATGGTGGTGCACTCCTGTAATCTCAGCACTCGGGAGGCTGAGGCAGGAAGATCACTGCAAGTCTGAGATACAAAGTAAGTCCAAGGCCGGTCTGAACTACACAGGGAGACCTTGTCTCACAATGACAAAAAAAAAAAGGCCACTAAGTTTCAGGTAAGTGACAGACCGAGAAAAAACATTTGCAAATCTAATATTCGATAAAAGATTTGTGTGGAGACAGTAACATGGGTGAGCAAACTTGCTATAAAGGGTCACTTAGTATGTTAAGTTTTGCAAACTATTTAATCATGATCACAACAATCAGCTCTGCCATATTGTACAAAAGTCGTTACAGACCACAGTAGGTTAACAAATGGGCACGGCTGTGCTCCAATAAAGTTTGATTTATAAGACTGGGTGAGGGTCAGACTTTACTCATAGGTAAGAATTTTCCCATTTTTCCAGGTTATCTGTGAGAGCTGTTTTTCCAACAGAAATGTAAAATAATCCTTGCTTTAAAATATGCACATAAATTATGTCTAGTGAGGGAACAACTCCCTGCTCCTGTGGAAGGTAACTAACTTTGCCTGCCTTTTAACTGCGTTTCAGAACTGATTTATATAACATGTCTGCTCTGTCGATTCTTCTTGGAACCGGTCATAATATCTTAACCAGTTTCTTCATGAACGCGTTAAAGAAGGTTCTGCCACATTTAAAGTTTCACAAATGAATGGGTGTTATCACCTTAGCTTTTTAGTGAAAATTACCCTTCAATGCCAGACTATGAAAACTCTTACAATGCAATATGAAGAACATAATTTAATTTTTTATGATCAAAAGATTTGAATAGACACTTCACCAAAGAAATGGCAAATAAACACATAAAAGGTATCAATCTTTAGTTAATAATGAAATGCAAATCAGAGCCACAGAGGGATGCAGTCACTGAAACACTTACAATAAAAAAGACTTAAAATGCCAAGTGCTGCCTAGGATGGGGAAGAACTGGAACCTGCATACGCTGCTAGTAGCAACATAAATGGTACAGCCACTTTAAAGATAGCCTGGCAGTTTTTCAAAGTTAAAAATATACGTATCATATTATCCAGCAATTCTATTCATACGTATCTGCGCAAGAGAAAGGAACACATACCTGCACAAAAAGCCTATGCACAGATGTTTATCAAATGATATTACCCATAACAGCCCCAAATGGAAACAGTTTAAATTATCTAACAACACTTAATAAAATATGGCATGTCTGTACAATAAAAATTACTTTTCAATACAAAGAAACAAACCACTAAAACATGAGCTAGAAAAGAAGCAGAAACATTAAGCTAAGTAAAATAAAACAGAGAATGCTATGTATTACATGATACCATTTATATGAAATTTCCGGAAAACTCAACACTAGATATTTTGCAAATGGGACAGGGACACACAGATGGAAGGAGCGAGAAGGTTGAAGAGAGGAAATAAAAAAAATTAAGTTACATACATGTAACAACTCCCCATGATGAATATAACCTACAGGTACTGTGAAACATAGCCTAATAAAAAATCAAAGTGAAATGTCATAAACAAATTACTGAGCATGCCAGGAAAAATATTACTGATTTTTCCATAAAGTTGGACAAGATATTACTAAGAAGACATTTCAAAGCAACATATAAAAGAAAACCAAAGAGCGACATACAGATCACACATGATAAGTCAGTGATAGTTAATGCCCTGGGGACATGAAATTGGGGGTCTATTTCTTGTTTTACCATTTACAATGTCACAATCTTACAAGATTTTCTAATTAGAAGTAGCTGGAAATTTAAACTATCAAAGGAAATTAACAGATGTGTGATAGTACACTCTCATTCCCTCTGTATCATGCCATTTATTAGCAGAAGCACATTTTTCAAAACATTATTTTATGTCTTTCATAATATCAGACCTGCTAGAGTTACAAATGTCAGGATGTTGAATTTTTAGGGGCGAATGAGTATCAGAATCCATCAAGTTAAATCCCACCACACTGGATAAGAGAAAGGGTGACACAGGGGCCAAGGAACATTGGTTTTATAGGTTTCTGCTTTATTGAAAGTTTACAGTAAAGTTCTATGGAATACTAGGTATGGGAAACTTAAGAAGTTGTATCTATAAAGTCTAAGAGCAGCTTCATAGGGTAAAACCAAGGACATTCAAATAAAATATAAGTGACAACTGACATTTTCGTAAAAGTTCTTAATAAGTATAGAACAAGTAAAATTATTACTGAATTTTGATTTATGGGGCTGACTCAATATAAAGAGCTACAAAAAACAGCAAAACATGACTTTGCTTAAAGTTAAATAACATCTACTGTTTGTATTTAATATAACACTAAATAGGATATGAACATTTGGTCCTTAAATAGTTTAATCTACATAAAACACATATTTAATTGTGCCACTGGATTCTGCTTCTTGGTATTCATATTTTTTAAAAAAAGGTTATGAATCCACTATAGGCTTCAGCACGGCGACCATAACAGATTTGTCAATTTATTTAAATGGGTCTTTTAATGCACTACTGGTGACTGGACCTAGGGACTCACACATGCCGTGGCAGGTCTCTAGCACTGGACTACATCCCCAGAGTTCCTTGCCTTAGGCTACCCAGAAGCTGGGATTAGTGGCTAGTGTACACTGCACTTACCTTAAAGGAAGGATTTTAATTGAGGAAATATTTTATCAGGTCAGTATTTGACAGACACAGAGACAGAACCCGCTCTGGGGGCAGTATGTGTGGAAGACAGGAAGACCAATACATTTCAGAGTATTCGTCACAGTAACTCATTCATTAACAGGAAAGACCCACATCCAAATCCTTTGCCCTGCAAGCCACCTCGGTCCCCACATCAGACACAGCTCCCTGCATCCCCTTGTGACTTCAGGGCTGTCGCTGTGGTCCCATAGAGCCCTGAGCCTGGCACACACCACAGTGCAGTAAATCAGGGGCGCACAGGCAGGGAAGGGAAGCACTGTGTGCGGGGTGGGTCTGGATGTGACCTCAGCTGCTGTCGCATTTTCTCAAGGGAACGGGACACTGAGCGAGGTACAATGTGCCCTCACCAGCAGCACGACCCGCGCCAGAGGCCCTCCGGTGGCAGTGACGGACTTTTCTTCTTTCAGCTTTTAAAAACATCGTCACAGTGAACTTTTATGTTCATATATTTGGCAAGTTTCCTGCCATTTCCCTTCACACTTTTCCTAAAAAGGGGTATTGTCCACATTCGACACAGTGCATGCAGGGCCCCAAAATTAAGCTGCTTTTCTTTTGGAAGGATTTTTTTAATGGTCATTTTAATGTGAAGGTTTTGCTAGATCATTGAAGTGATAAAGGTTTATAAATAAAACATAAAGGCCTTCGCTCCATATCTGGGAAAATTTTTATAATACGTAATAGCATTTATAGAAAAGTATTTTTCTGAAAATTCTGCTTTATCTAGTATACCAAGATCATTTTAAACAACAAAATAAAATATCTGCATATTACTAAAAAGTTATGAATACGTATTTAATTACACGATCAAGTTACTAATAAAATATTCCAGGTACAATAAACTTTAGGTCTGTAACAGTCACTGACAGAAGAGGTTCTGAATATGAACTTAGGACCCTTGTAGGCGACTGATTCATTTTTTTTTTTTTTTGTGGTCATACAGCAAGCTTAGAGTATTAGATTTTTATCCCATCTCCCATCTGTTATCAAATGCATATTTAACCTCTCAGCACCGGCCTGCGGTAATGATTGACTATGTTATACCCCCAGGACTTCCTTCTCTCTCCTGTCCATTCAGCTCCCTCTTTGGAAGTACACAGTTTAAATAGTACGTAATAAATATTATCAATTCCTCTGAAGTCTCAGTCCAGATTTTGTCCACTTTCATAGTGTCCACCTTCCAAGGCCACACAGCAAGGTACATCTTGGCCCAACACAAATATTTTGCTAAGGGGCTGAAACAGTGTCTTGGGTCACGCAGATGACCAGAGAAACAGAGTCAGAGTCCCTTTGCATATGTTGCCAGCCGGGTGACTCCAGAGACGTGCTCTGCCAAGGATGCGCTTCTCCGGCACATTTCTAGTGAGAAGTGCTGGCAGCAGTCCTAACGTGTGATCAGTGAGAAGACGGGTCTCCCCGAAGGCCAAGTCACCTGGAATCACTGTGGTATCTGCCCACGGAGGGGACACGGGGTGAAAGGCAAGCACTGAAAGCTCTATGTTTTGAGGACTCTAAAAAGAGAACGCCTTTGCGTTGACCATCGAGGCAGCGGGCACAATGGAAGGGATGCAGTCAGGGCGGATCCCCGTTCCTAGGCCACCTACCAACCCCAGAAACTGCAGCACAGGGAATTTCAAGGTGAAGTATCTGTGGCCAGGCCTGTAACTGGGAAAGGGACCTGCACCTCTAAAAAATCATGGGCCATGGACACCACCACCCACCAGCCCACAGCACAGCTTGCCAGCCTGTGCCACTGCAGTCTCAACAAACAGAGGTGCAAGGGTGGGGCCTAGAGGCCCAGGCCCTGATTCCTCGTACGGTCTCTAGGGAAACCGATCTCCTTTTGCTGCCTCCGAAGTCCTCCAGCAGGCATAAAGTTTCCGAACAAGCTAGGTGGCAAAGGGACAGACCTAGCAAGAGATACTAAATTTCATTACAATAAAGCAGGCTCAATCCGAGAAAAAAGTAATTTTTAAGGAAAAAAACACAGTAGTAAACTTGATCACGCTCAAGGCCCGAGTCTTAGGAACAATTCATCCTGGTTACTAGGTAGTGCACGTCTCTGTCTGCACAAACTTCTCGATGCTCAAGTACAACACGTTCATGTTTTTAATTTGGGTTAAAAAAGCCTTCCTTTTTTGGTATGCAAAACAACTTTTCAAGTATAAAAGCATTTCAAAAAACAGGCTGATTTATATGCCAGATGTTAAGCAGCATCTTGTCTGACTCCTTGTTCCTTTTCGTTGTTTGTTACCATAAACTTTTCTCTTGGGAGTTCACAGCGAGCTAATGGCAAATCTCAAAAGTTGTACATGGTTCTCTTGACTGTCAAGTACTAGCTGAGTTTCTGCCTCCTCTCATAACCACTGGTCTCGGTGGTCTTTACAAGGACAAATCAGTATTGATGGAAACTTCCCCAGTAATCCTTTATTCATAGGTAGCAGTATTTCTCTCCATAACAGATCACATAATTTTATTTCAAGTCTGAAAAAGTCTTTGGGAGGATATTACTTTAAATTTGTTCTATAATAAATAATGCTATAGTTTTCATACGTAGAATGGGGAAAGCAATATCAATGTTCAAAAAGTACTTAAAATAGTATGACGTAAACAATTAGATAAAAAAATCCAAGATTGTCTAATAAAACTTCCATTTTCGTACATAAGAGGGAAAGTAACACCAGGTTGCCTCCCACCAAAAACAATAAAAGTAGTCACAAAACATCTGAAGTACCGTTTCCAAGCAATGAACAGGCAACACAGAACTACAGGGTACTTCAGTTCACAAACTTAATTCTCATGGAAATAACTAAATTCATGAACCAAATCACCACTGTACAGCCCTTGAGATAAGGAAACCCGTAAGTGTACCCCAAGTTGGACCTGACTTTCTGCCAAGGGGTACATTCCAGGCCATCACACAGGAAGTGGAATCTAAATACAGTCCAATCTCACAGAACAGAAGAGGCAAAGATCAGAATTCAGGGCAGCTGAAGCACCTGTAAATGCAGGACTGTGCACCAAGGAGTACAGAGCGGTAAGCAGATAAACAGGTACCATCCTGAAATGCTGGCATCTCCCCAAATTCATGTGGTGAAACCTAATCACCAACGTAACAGTGTTAGGAGGAGGGGTCTGTAGGAGGTAATTAGGCCACAAAGCTGGAGCTCCGTGAATGGAATTGGAATATTTATGAAAGAGGCCTCACACAGACTCCTCATATCTTCACCATGTGAAGACACAGTGAGAAGCACCCTACAGACCAGAACACACAGGCTCCACCAGGCATCAAATCTGCTGCTACTCTGATCTCTGACTTTTTAACCCCTAAAACTTTGAGAAATTAGTTTCTGTTGTTTACAAGCCACCAGGTCTTTGGGTTGTTTTTAAAATAGCAGTCTGAATGAGCTAAGACAAAGGGACATAATAAATAGCATATTTGAGAGCACAAAAGAAAGAATGGAATCAATGGAATCAAGAATGGATCAATAGATACCTAATTTTTAGAACTAGGAAGAAATTATTTAAAAAATAAGAACAAAATTTTCGTGACCTTTAGAATAACACCAAATGATCTAACATAGCTAGAGTTCCAGAAAAAAAGAAACGTGGGGCAGAAAAATATATTTAAAGAAATAAAGACAGAAAACTTTCCAACCTGGGAATCAGGAAAACACTCAGAAGGACATGGAAAAAACCTACATTCAGACACATCTTAGGCAAACTACTTACATAAAGATGACACAAGAAACTTAATGCAGCCATAGTAAAAGGTCATAATATAATACAAATAATCATCATACAAATGACAAATGACTTTTCATCAGAAACAGTGGAAGTTAAGAGACAATGGAAAGTCATCTTTAATGTGCCAAAAAGAAAAAACCTTTACCAACCCAGAATTCTATTTCTAGGGAAAATCTTTCTCACAAACTGTGGAGAATTAAAGCATTATCACCTTAGGAAAACTGAGACAGTTTATTATCAGTGGGCCTGTATTACAAGAAATACTGAGAGGAGCACTTTAGGCTACAGAGAAACAGAAATAGATGGAAAGTAGATTAACAGAGGCAGAATGAAGACTAATATGCAAGCAGATACCCATTACCACACACACAGAATAAAGCATATGATACAACAGCACAAAGGAAGAAGAGTAAATGGAACCTGGCTCTTACGAAGCTCTTAACGTTTACGTAAAGTGGGGCAACATTTTAAATATAGTAAGTTAAGGCTGTATATTGAGAGCTCTAGAGAAAAATCAATAAATGAAAGAAAAATGGAAACAGAACACTTTAGCATATGCTTTAGCATCCTCAAGTAATTCAAAAAAAGAAACAAAAAAAGGGACAGAGGAACCAAAACCAAACTGCTGTAACCTGTGTGGAAGGGAGACTCAATGGCAATTTGAAAACAGGAAAAGTCAAAAGAAATCTTCATTACCATTTAATAATTAAACAAGTTACATAAGCTATATAATTACAGTTTTTAAAAACTATCAGGGACCGAGGACCCAGAAAACCTAAATCAGCTCCAATGAGTGACGAGTTCCTTGGGAAAAAGAAGATCCTCAGTTACTGTCATCCCGACATCACGGAAGGCGGGCAAGCAATCAGCAGAGCAAGACCAGAGAGAAGCCAGGCCATGTGAAGGGCTCCAGGAGGGTGCGCATCCTACGTGGGCTCCAGAGGAGCCACAGACACAGGGAGCTCTGTCCAGAGCTCCTCCACCCTCCCTGAGCCTCACGTCCTCTCCAAACTCTTCCCTATTAATCTTCACCAAAACGGAGGACAAGAAAAGAAAGCTGAAGAAATCTCCCCAGGGTCCTTCAGGCTTTCGGCTACGGAAGAGTGGGGAGTGGAGGGTAACGGGAAAGCCGAGAGCAACACTCGGCAGCTGGACTGCAGAGTCAGGACAACCAGAGTCAGCCCGGGAGCCCACAGAGGAGCAGCAGGGCCGGAAAGGCTCTCGGCACACAAAGCAAGGAGCAGATCTGGAAGGCAAAGGGAACTTGCTCAGCAAAATGAAGCAGGAAGACACATCCCACAGTTCAAAGGATTTGTCCCTGCAACTCCAAGGAAAAAAACCCCATAGAATAGCCCATAAATAGACACGAAAATGCTCATTACGATTTGTCGAGGGACATGTAAATTAAACTAAATATAAGATAAAATAACAGTGCAGTACGAGCCCATACCCATCAGGATTGCCGAAAATAAAAAACACACAAACAGATATAGTTTGTATAAGTGTTGACGGGGACATCGAGTAGGTGAACTTCTCCTATATCGATGAGAGAAGAACCTAAATGGCACAACCACTTTGAAAATGTTTTGGCAATTTGTTACATAGTTAAATATACGCCTACCTTATAAAGCAACATTTTTCACTTTGGGGAATTTACTCAAATGAAATTTAAATATATATATATATATATATATATATATATATATATTTTTTCACAAAAAGCTTTATACAAAAATGTTTATGAGTTTTATTCATAATTCAAAGCTAGAAAAAAGCACATCCAACAAGAGAAAAATAGTAAACTATATCCATGGAATGGAACAGTACTCTACAATAAAAAAGGATGAACTGATGTACATGAAAGCATGCAATTATCCAAAAACCATTACTTTCAGTGAAAGAAAATACAGTATGGCTATGTTTATGATAAGTTCAACAAGTTCTATTAATTCATGGTGACAGAAATGAGGGAAGTGTTCACTTGTGGCTTCCCTGCGTTCTCTTACTACTTCGTAATATTCTCTGGACCTTCCAAAACACTACTTATACACACATGGAAAAAAAGACACCTAATAGAAAGGATACCAACCACACTATAAAAATCCCAAGAGCAGCTGACAGAGCAGCAGCTGACAAACCATTTCATGTAGAAACACGATGCTCTTATTACACTGGGTTTCCTACTACTTGCATCTATTGTAATTTCAAGACTTCTTCTGTGACACATTTTAGTGTCAGTCTGTGGAAGCGAAATGGAGCGAGCTTGTCGCAGGCCGATGGGTCTCAAGAATAGAATCAGTGATTGGAATATTCAAGAAAGTTTGGGGAGTTTTCTGCACCTTCTTCTTTCTTGCTTCATTTTTCTTTCTTTTTGTGCTTCCCAGTCCCCATGGTTACCAACAGCACTTTGCAAGAATATACAATATTGTGTGGCAGAGACACAGAAACTGATTTCTTTCTCCCTGGCTTTCTGCTCTGTCTCCTTCTCTCCCATCTTACTCTTCCAAAATTCTCAGGGAAAGGACTGGACTTTGTGTCTATCTGGAGCAGTAAATGGGAAGAGAAAGTGATGGCACGTGGCAGGACATGGCAGTACAATCTAACAGAACAGCGGAAAGATGTGAGAGAAATTAGCAGCAATGACCCATTAAGGTTTTTGTTGCTGTTTTGAGACAGGGTCTTGCTATGTAGCTCAGGCCAGCCTTAAATGATTTACGTAGCTCAGGCTGGCCTCGAACTCATGGCAGTCTTTTTGCCTCAGCCTCCCAAGTGCTGGGATTACAGTGTGCACAACTACACCGGCTCCATTGGGAAGTAAAGATGTAAGTCGTGGATCGGTTTCAGAAACTGATGAAAATACTGGACCTCCCCTCAGAAATATAGACATACAAACACCAACCGTGCGCACAGTTTCACAGTCATGAAAGCTCTGTGCTCCATTCTACCATCCTGATTTTAAAACTCTCTAAAACCATCTAGATTTTTTTCATGTGTTTCAAATACTTCTCAAATTTTAAGTAGTGGATATGAAATAATACTCAAAGGTTTTCTAAATACAACAAGTAGCCGCGGTCAAATGGTAACCTTTTGGAGGACTGTAACATGAGACAAGTCTCCACAACAGGACTGACCGCCAATCAGACACCAACTGATACCTAAAGCTGTCACCCAGCTAGCACTTACATGGCACATTTTTTCCCGTAGTTGGCACATGCACCGTTCTAAGTCATCTGGAGAGTATACACCTGGACCCTTATCCATACGAGTTCTACTATTTGAGATAACCGCACAATAACATGTCTCAAGTCAGCCAAAGGAGCCACAAAGCCTGCTTCACTGTTATTCATAGTGGCCCAGGAAGGAAGAAATCCTATACATGGTTCGACCGAAAGTTCCTATCTAAAATATGTAGTTATGACAGAACAGAATTTCCTTAAAACAAGCAAAAACAGACAACAGAAATAAAGCTAGAAAAAAAATTTAAATGAAATCTATAATCAACTGTCCTGTGTGACAGGTGGAGATATATAAAAAATTACATGGAGCTAAGCAGGAAATGCACATCCTTCACTGGTGATGTGAAAAGTACATATTTAGCTTCTGAGAACATATAATAGCAGGAAATAATCATATTCCACCGCAAAATGTTCTCATAGGAAATGAGAGACTAGCACAACACACAGAACAGAATGGTATTTTTACATTTTCTTTCGGTGTACATTTTAAAAGGCTTATAGATACAGCATTATGCATTGTATTTTGAATGCACTGTATCGTATATCTTATATAAATTCCTTACATGAAAAGTTAAACCATTATCCTTGCAGACACATTTTCTAAGAAACCTTCAAAACAACCTAATTTTCTGAATATCTGAATGTATGAATTTGATGAAAGCCAGAATGATGAAACACCAGCGATCCTGATTACTATAATAAACTCTAAAGGGAAGCCCATATCCTATATTAGCTGAAATTGTTCACATCAGTATAGCAGGAAACAAAAATACAACTCATTCTATGAAGTTATATATTATTTTAAAGCAAAGTCACTGCTGTCCTAGTATTTTTATAAACAGTACTGAAACCATATATTATAATCTATATTTAAAAAACCTAAAAATTAATCAATTACTATGTTTTCACTCAGAAATTTCTAGTACTTGAAAAAATTCTGGAGAAAGTTTTTTTTAAATCATAAAGAACCCAGGCATGGTGGTATATGCCTGTAACCCCAGCATTCTGGGAGGCTGAGGCAGGAGGATCTCAAGTTGAGCTCAGCTTGGGCAACTCAATAATTTCGTGAGACCCTATTTCAAAATAAAAACATAAAGAAAAGGATTGGAGATGAGCTCAGTGAGAAGGCCCTGGGTTCAATACGCAGTTACACAATCAATGAATGAATAAATAACAAAGAAATGCCACAGATTTTTCATTCATAGATTTAACATGCATAGTTTTTAAAATCATATAACCCTTACAATGCTGAGTCATATATTTCACTTGGATGGACTAAAGATTTAGGCTTGCTGGTATTCCAAAAAAAGAAAGTAAAAATAATCCCAGCCAAAGTGACAACTTATATCTTTTCCTGCTCATTCTTGAACATACGGTAACTTTCATGTAACACCTGAAGCATGAGGTTTTTAAATGTTTTAAATCAGACTTCATTTTCTTTTTTAATGAGGAAAACGATGCATAGTGGAATTTGAAAACGTGTGGATTTACCAAGGAAGGCTTAAGGAGGCCCCTCCAAAAAAATCAGAGGGCTGAACAGCGGCTCTCAAGAGAATACACGCATTTACTAACTGCAGACATCTGGTCAGCAGGTGATTCGAGTCAAATTGTGCGGCTAAATTCTAGCTCGATTCCTTATTACAAAGTTAATACACATCAGTAGCCTCACTAGAGAACGACATAAAAATCACTCTGCGTTACTGCCTTTGGGGCTAGCAAATGATTATATCACACAAAGTTGACCTGAATCTCTTATGAAACCCTCAGAGCTGACGTAGCTCTTTGCACAAACATCTTGCCAGCAAAGTGACTAGAGGGACAAGGATTGCAGTGCGCATCGGCAGTGACCACAGTTCTACCTAAAACATAAACGCTAACTTACGCCACGCTTTCTCAGGGGACCCAGTCACACTTCACCCACAGCCCCCCTTTCTTCATCAAACACATTTACATGCCAGCCCAATGCCTAGCTACACAGCGAGACACACAAATAAAAACGGATTCGTAGGAGACAAGAAACCATGGTGGGCCACAGGTGCGATTACCTGGAGGTAGGAATTGCAGTTGGTTGTTAGCTAATCGAAGATGACGTAAAGCTCTCAGCCGACCGATTTCCGGACAAACAATTTCCAAGGCATTGTCACTGAGATCCAGACACTGGAGTTTCACAAGAGACCCAATAGCTTGAAAAAGAAGGGAAGGGAAAAGGCAAAATGAGTTTGATTCAAGGATGAACAGCAAATCTTTAATACAAGAAAAGATTCCAGCATTCCTGAAAAGAAACTTCTGTGCTACTGTCTATTCCTTCTTTGGAACAATCTTTTCTGTCTATAGCCTGTTCTCGGAGGAACAACTTTGAAAATAATAAATATAGAATACTAACTGTTGTTATTCTCATTACTTTGTTATGAAAATTTGCCTTATTTTTTCATAAACTAAAAATCTTGGTTCACTTCTCACAAGATAAAGCTTTGATCAAAGTTTTATGAATCTGATAAAAAATTCTACCTCGACATAAAATATAATAGCTTAAAACAGAACAAAAACAGGCACTGAAGTGTACACCGCCAGCAACTCCAGCTATTCTGGAGGCTGAAGCAGAAGGAACACAAGCTCAAGATCAGCTTAGCAACTTAGATCCCTTCTCAAGTTAAAAAAGAAAAAAGATTTGGGGGTGTGGCTCAGTATGATGACCCCAGGCATACAGTCCAAAAAGGAAGGGAAGAGACACATGAAAAAGTTAAAAAACGTAAAAATCGCTTGAAAAAAACTTTAAAAACTTAATAAGCAGCACCCAAGTTCTTTATGTAATCAAAATTCTTAACTGAATTTGATAAGTTTAGAACTTATTTTGACTTACTTTATTATTTGTTTAACAATTTTATCTAATAATTTACCTAACCATTATACCCATTTTGACTATATAATTTATTTAATCACAATTCTTAACTGGACTTACTAGGGGAAAATTGTGTGCATCTGTGTGTGTGTGTGTGTGTGTGTGTGTGTGCGCGTGCGTGCGTGCGTGCGTGTGTGTGTGTGTGTGTGTGTGTGTGTGTGTGTTTTGTTTTGAGACCAAGCCTCAGTACGTAGTACAGGCGGGCCCTAAACTTGCCATGTTGCCCAGGCTGCCATCTAACTTGGGATACTGCTAGCTCAATTTCCTGAGTGTTAGGATTTCAGATGCATGCCAGTAGGATAGGTCCGGGCAGTGTCGAGATGGGGTTACATCTTCGAAGCAAATAGTTTAAAAGAGCTTTATAATTAAAATTCCCTAATGCACCTAACTCAAATGGACTTAAGAGACAATTTATTTGCAAAGCAAAGCTTAAACTATGTTGTCTATTAACTAAAACTTTAAAAATTAAATTAAAAATGTGCTTACCTTCTGGAACTACAACTATGTTATTTGAGTGAAGGTATCTGTATACAGGGAAGGGGAGAATAAAGGAAAAATGTCTTTAAAAAGAAAAGAAAAAAGACAAACAAACCCACAGATGTTATATATCATTCAGTACTTTTGCCAGATAATCAGGTGGTAAAATACTGCGCTCATGTTGAAATTCATCCAACATAAATGAGACAGCGCTTTCTTTCACATCCTACCCTAGGGTAGCAACGCGAAACACACAGCTATTATGTCTACTTCATACTATTTTGGGAGCCACACTTTTTGCGAGAATCCAAATATTAAATCTACTTTGTGACTTAGTTGCTATTGTAAGATAAAAGCAAATTTATAATAAATTATGAGGTTTTTTTCAAGTTCATAAAAAAATTACTAGTTTCTCCAGTTCATTTTGAATTATCCAGGTTTTTCAGAAATACACCTACTGTGTACTGTGTCGGAAAGAAATATTTATTGTGTAAAGGTAGACATAACTTTTAGCTTCTAAAGGACAACTTCACAAAATAAAGGTATTCCTAGTTGTGTGCTTACTGAAAACCAAGAATGGAGAGATTAGATACTTATCATTTGAAGTATCTATGGAAACACTCGACAGTCCAGATATGGAATTATTTCACAGCAAATGGAATTTTGTTAACAAGACGACAAAGTCTTCTCTTTAAAAATAAAAACAGTGCCAAGGCTGACAAGTCCAGGCAAGCACGGTTACCACCGCGCCGAACGAAGTACCTTTAGCACACTCTGGTGGAGACTTCACGCCATCCTCAATACCCAGCTAGTCAGAGCGGAGGATACTGCAGCTCCGGGAGTAGCCAGCAATGATGTTTAACAAAACGAATTTATATCACTAGTTTTAGTAAACTTTATTTTTACACCTATCACTTTGTTTATATTTTAAAATAAATTCTAAGAAATTATTTTTAAATAGAATTTAGCCATTTTCTCCTACATTTTAAAAAAATGTCAAAGAACATAGAATAAGAAAACACAGAAAATTAATAATGTCATGAAGATTATTCTCTGCTGGATTAAGTTTTGAAGAAGATACTAATCCTGGATATATCAGCTAAGGCCTAGAAACACCTAGACCTATATTTTCTTAAACTTGTTTCCAGGAAGAACACCAGGTCTTTCATGGAGGCTTCCTGATTCTCAAGGTTTGGAGCTGGCCTTTCTAGAATGGACGGGACAGGACGGCTGGTCACTGGTCAGTGATGTCATAAACTCACGCTCCCTCCCTTCCCCGGGTCATCCAAGCAAAGAGCACTTTCCCCTTCTCCCTTCTTGGAATTCCCCCTGCTAACAGCTCAGGGGCAGACTTGAGTTTATATGTAAACTCCTTGTTGGGAGTCTACACAGTAAAGGTTTTGTTGCCAAATCCCAGTGCTATAGCAGTATCGGCTTCAATCCCTTGTTCAAAATAACTGTAGCACATAACTGAAACAAATTGACCATTCTATGCAAATTTCATTCCTTATTTTGTGTATATGAATCCATTACATATTTTTTTAAAAATCGATTCTCTTGAGACTTTACTTTTAGGAAAGAATACCAAATCATTTTATCAGGGGACCTTAAAGATTCTTTGTGTTAAACAGTTATAAATAAATACGCATATACACACAAAAATACACACACTCACATTTGTTACACAAAAGCCAGAGTGCTTGCATTTGAAAACACAGAACTGGTTTTTAAAAATTGTTTCAAGAAAATATTTACCTATAAAAAAAAGAATCTTAAAGGGCCAAGGATACAGCTCAATGGTACAGCGCCTGCCTGGGAGGCGTGAAGTCCTGAATTTGATTCCCATAAAACCCCGCCCACCAAAAAAAAAATCTTAAAATGTCCAAATCTAAATAGGTATCCAGAGTGTGACTATAATTTGAATATTTTAACACATTAAATGTACCGATGTTACAATAACGATGCTGCAGAAAGAGGCATGGCATGGTCCTAAGATTATCCCATACCCAGGAATCACCATCCCAGCTCCACACCTAATTCTGATATGAAATCAGTCTGCTGAGAACCATCACTAGCGCAGCTCAGTTCCTTTTACACTGAAAAAGTCGGGACACTCAGGGCATGTCCGAAACCTCTGTTTATCATCAGCTGACCAGAACAGCCAGCTTTCCAATGGGTCTCGGAATGGCCCTGGAATGGATTTAGAGTAGCTGCTAGTTAATGGTCAGCAAATGATCAGACTGGAGATAACTCAGGTAACTGAGCAAATATTTTTTTAAAGGGGAGGGTAAAGAAAGAGGAGAGGAAGAAACTCTTGCTAACTTACTCTATAAGGTCAGTATTACAGTGATACCAAATCTAGAAAAAGAGAACACATAAACAGGTGACAGAGACATGCCCCTTATAGAGTCACTTACAATTACACAAGAAAACAAACCCAGTTCACCAATACACAAAAAGGCTCATACTCCATGACTGCATGGGACTGACCTCAGCAAGGTACAAGTAACAGTCAGGGTAACACGGTAGCGTTTCTTTGTGTGACAAAGAAAAAAAGCAACTAGGTTTAAAACAGCCACTTGACAAAAATCAAACCCCCTTCTAAGTTAAAAATAATTCAATGAACAATAAGTAGAAGCAAAATTCCTTAATTATCAAGAAACTATGAAAAACAGCTAACGTTTATTTAATGGCAAAAGACGAAGTTTTCCCCCAAGAGAACATAAAGCCCCAAAAGAACATCAAGGTTCCTGCCCTCCTCACTTCTCAACTTTCCTTGTGCTAGCCAGGCCACTCAATCAAGAGAATAAATAAATCACAGAGTCCGGAGAGGAAAATGTAAAGCTATCTTAGTGTAGCAATTTCATTCCATTCATATAAACCCAAGAGAACTGAAAATTCGCATGCATACTTCCAAAAAAGGTTCATAGCTGCATTAGTCACGACAGCCCAAATATCGCAATGACCAAAACGTCCATCAGCTGACAACCGCATAAGCAAAATGTGGTGTATCAACACACTGGAACATCATTTAGCTATATAAAAAGAATGAATTCTGGTACATATTACAACACTCAAGAACCTTGAAAATATTGTTATGTTAAAGCATTCCGACAAAAAAGGCTACATGTAATATGGTTCCATTCATATGAAATGGCCACAGAAGCAGAATATCCATAGATGGGGGATCTATAGACCCAAACTGCAGTGATTTCCAGGGGATTAAGAGGGATCAGAGGAAGGTAGGAAAGGCTGTGAATGGGTCTCTTTTCAGGAAAATTTTCTTCTCAGGAAATTGTTCTGAGCCCATAAGTGCGAGCTCATGAGTTTGATCCTCGGCACAAAAAAAAAAAAAAAAAAAAAAAAAAAAAAAAAGAAAGAAAGAAAGAAATAAAGAAAAAGAAAAGAAAGAAAGTAAAAGAAAATGTTGTAAAATTAGACAATGGCAATACTTGCACAATTTTGTGACTATACTAAGAAGTCACTAAATCTATACTTGAAAAGTATAAACAGATAAACTTTATTATGTGTGAAATTATATCTTAGCAAAAGAGAAATGAAACAATTATCATATGGCTGAGTAACTGTGATCTTAGTAATTTATCCCAAGGAAATAAAAACTTATTTATAAAACAGCATATATACAAATGTTCACAGTAGCTTTATTCATAGTATCAAAACTTGGAAACAAGAATATATCCTTCAGTGAATGATGGATCAAACAAGTTACATTACATCCATAACATGAAATAGTGGTGCCTCAGTCTCTTAGTCAATTTTCTCCACGATTCTGGTTGCAAACCAAATCAAATTTCCCCATAAGGTCAACACTGAACCAAGGTGATCTGGTTCTCTTTCAAGTCTATTTGCAACCAGAATTGTGGAGAGAATCAAGCGTGTGACCCGGGTACCACTTGCTAATAAAAAGGGGCAAACTACTGATGCAGGCAACAACCTGGGAAGAGAACTCCCAGGGGTTATGCTGAATGGAAAGAGTCGGCCCCCAAAACTTACACGCTGTCCACATCCATTTTAATGACCTTCTTCCAATGACGAAATCATAGAGATGATACGGAGAAGAGGTCAGTGATCCCCAAGGTGTTGAGGTGGGCTTGTGCTTACAGGGTAGCTCAAGGGCCCCCGACACTCACAGACGTGTTCTCTACTTTGATTAGGACGCTGCTTACACAGATCTACCCAGATGAGAGTGATAAAAATCAACACTGACAAGACCGCACTAACCAAACACATGCACACAAATGGATACACGCGAAGCTGGTGAATCTTATGTAACAGTCGGTTTCCAGGGTGAGTCAGTAACACGGGGGAACAGAGACACACACGCATGCAGGCTGTTTCTGTATTATCACCCGTGACTATCTTACAATACAATGTTTCCTTTAAAAACAGGGAGAAATAAAGACTTTTCCAGGCAAGCTCAATTTGAGAGGATAACAAGAACTATATATAAAACACTTTTCTCACTGTTTAATGCCTTTAACCATTTAAATGAAAAATCAGAATAGCGTCTTTTGACAGCTGTAGGTTTATGGTCCCTTACATCCATTTCTCCTCTCTCTGCTGCTCTCTCCGACACTGGAGCTGGACCCCACCAACACGTCTGTGCCAGCTGCTTCGTCACGGCTCTGCCACGCACCAGGAAGGTCTCTCTCCTGGGTGCTCACTCCCCCTCTGTTTCTTTATTGAGCACAGAATCCAAGCGCCAATGCCACTCAACTTGCCAGACTTCACTCAAGCCACATTTCTGAACTATGAACTCTCCTCAGAAGCCACTTACTGTGGCAGTGCTGGCTGCAGACTCTGACCACAATTTGCTCACCCAGCAATGCGCGTCTGTACATCAGCCTGAGCCACGTTCAGGTAACTGCCTTACGACCCCGTGGCTACTGCTGTGGTAGCCCTGTGCATTCCCTGGAAGGCTGGTCCACAGGCCAGCTCCATACCGCCAGTCCCCGCTGGGACAGTGAGTTGGTCACTCTGCCCAGTCCTTCTGGGGAGCCTGTCCAGCACCAGCAGGCTGCACGCCCTTGAGGCAGCCATGCCTCTGACGACATCTCAATCTCAGCCCAGGGCTGGGGCTCTCCTTGTCTCTGTTACTCCTTCATTGTTCACTTCCCCTCAGCACAGACGTGACAGCTGCTTTTTTGTACCAATTCTGAGCTCTGTACTCTTCTTTAACCTTTTTAGTATTTAATGACATTTTGCTACTTAAGAAGTCTTTGTATTAATTGTCTGTTAAATTAGGTGTGTAGTTTTTCTAATTGATAAACACACACATGCATACATGTGCACACACACACACAAAACAATACAAAGGATGGAGAAGATGAACAGGAAGCATGAATGTAAATATCTGTGAATTAGTAACAACCTCATGTGACGTAGATTATGCCAGGTTACACAAACATAATATAAGCATTATAACATCGAATTGGAGTCAATAAGCTTACAGGGATACTAAATGGAATCCTAAAAAACATTAAAATAATTTTTATAAAGGAAAGAGAGGGAAAGTAATGACAGAGAAGAGCTAGGACAAATAGGAAGATAACAAATTTGAATTTTAATCATACCAACAGTCACACTAAATGTAAATGATCTAAATACTTCAAAAAAAGGCTAAGATTATCAGACTGGTCAAAAAATGAAAGGATCAGAGTTGGGGGTGCAGGTCAGTAATAAAATGCTTTCCTACTATTCACAAGGCCCTGGGTTCAACCCTAGTACCACAAGAAATAATGAAAAAGTAAAATGATCTACTAATATTGACTTCAAAAATCCACTTTAAATAAAGGGATGAATCCAGGTTAAAATAAAAGAATGTGAGTTCCAATTTTAGTATGGTGAATAAACTCCTACTAGACTGATCCTCTGGTAGGTAACAACTGAAACACTAAGGAAAACTAACTTTAATTACCTCTATCTCTCGCTCTCTCTGTTTCTCTTACCCCCCCCCCCATACTGCTAAGTAAACAAAAACGAGTCAAAACTTAGAAAAAGGAATGGTACTGGCTGAGTTTGAGTTCCCTTTTTTAAAACAATATAAGAGCATTTAGTCACTAGACAGTTACTATGTAAGCTGGCTAAAATTCTGCTAGGAAATTTTACTCTTGCCAGCCTAGCGAATGAGAAGACAGAGTTCAGGGCAGCCACAGCCACTAAAAAGTAAAGGTGTAATACTAGAAAGAGCCAGGATGGGGAACCCCAAATTCTACACATAAACTCTACCTAAATCAAGGGCTACTTCCTGAACAACACTCATGTGTAAGAAACTACAGCTAAGGACAGAAGAATTACTGTACGCTAAGGGCTCAACTGAGTTCTAAGAGACAAAGATTATTGTCTGATTCACACCAGGTAAATTTGCCAAAGCAAAAATATCAGTACTATCTAAGGAAATAGTACAAAGTCTGGTCTCCAAAACATCTTTCCCAATTTCTAGAATATAATCTAAAATCAAAATTACTCAACATACAAAAATCCAGGAAAATGTGACACATTATCAATAATAAAAACATCAACAATGGAACATATAGGGCTGGGGATATAGCTCAGTGGCACGAGCACCTGCCTAGCAAGCGCAAGGTCCTAAGTTCAATTCCCTGTGCAAACAAAGAAACAAACAACCACAGCAATGAAAAGCAAGTAAGAAAACTCAGATGCAACAATTAGCAGAGAATTTATAAAGTCGCTATTGTAATCTATTATAGATCATGTTCAGTGATGTAAAATATAATTTAGGTTCCTTAACCTAGAATACATTCATTGACTAAGAGAGACATACAACGGAAATAAAGAATTTATTATTTACAGATACGGAGGTAACACGGTGCATCTAGAGACTACACACAGGGGTCAGGGAGTATCGGCAGGCCAAGGGACCTGAGGGCCAACACCCACATTGGGTTTAGGGAATTCTCCTATCAGGCTCCTCACTGGAGGTTTATTGGTGGGTTTGGACATAGTGGGCGTGAGTTCCAGGAAGCCAGGCAATGTTAGGAACTATTTGCTGTGGCGTATCTGCGTGGCCCCTGCACAGTGTGGGGGTCAGCAGGCCCACACGGACTGCGCTTCACTGTGCCATGTGGAGGTGGCCAGCAGGGAGCAGTGGTACAAAGCAGACCCCCAGATGCGTCACACTGAGGAACTGGAGGGGAGAGTAATGCACTGGAAACTGTGTCAAAGTGACTGAGTTCTATTTCTGGTATGAAAAAGTCCAACTTATATTTAAAATGGATGCTGAGGCAACATAAAATTATGAGCATTCAGTATAACCTGTAATTTAAAAAACAGTAAATATCAACAGACAAACTAAAACTTACAAACTCTAGAATTAAATATTCCACTAGAGAATGCTGAACAGTAGGATGAGTGCCACAAAGAGACCATGAACTTGAAAACAGATCAACAGGGGCTGGGGATTTAGCTCAGCGGCATAAGGCCTGCCTTGCAAGCAGGCGGTCGTGAGTTCGACTCCTGGTACCAATAAAAAAACAAAAAGACAAAAAAAAAAAAACACAGATCAACATAAATGATCTAATCTGAAGCATAGAAAATAAGATCAAGGGCAACATCAACACAGCCTCAGAACTATGTGGAATAACATCGACAAGTGTACTATATGTGTGGTAAATGTGGATTTCAACAGGGAGAAATGGAATCGCAAATAAGAAGCACATTCTGAAATACGCATCATTAGGTGATCATATCATTGTGTAAACATCATACAGTGTACTTAGGCTAAGGCAGCTTCAACACAATCTTATGGAACCACCGTTGCTTCCATGGTCTTTTATTGAGTGAAATATTATTATGGGGCATATGACTTCGTTTGAAGAAACAATGATCAAAAATTATTTCAAATTTGATTAAAATATAAATTCAAGCAGCGCAGCAAATTCCTTAATAAATACAAAAAAAATCATACCTAGACATACCAGGGTTAGACTACTAAAAACCAAGTATTATAAGACAATCTTGAAGACGGGAAAATGACATGGTATGTGTGACAAACAAGTTAGCATTTCTTAAAAATCGAGATTTCAAAAAACAGTTAAAATACTTTTTGAAAACTCAGAAAAAATTCAAGCCAGAATTCAACAGTCATTATGTGCATAATTTAGTCAAGGTATTATGCTGTATTATTCATACTCATGACTGTTTCATTTTACTGCCTAAAGGCCCTAAGGATTTTTTAAAGCCTTAGAAAGTCTTTAACAAAATCCTAGGCCCAATACACTAAAATTCTCAGGATAGCTGGAATTAATGGCATGGAAGGCAGCCCAGAGATGATTTCCATTGATCTCCACTCTCTGGCACTTAAGCTCTGTGTAATAGCTTCCCTCAAGGCGGGGTGACACCCAGCAACTCACTTCTACTGGGTAAAATATTGCAAAAGTGATGGGAGGTCATTTCCAAGATAAGGTTAGAAAGAAAGGAGGGTCGTGTCTTCCCTACCCTCTCTGATTGCTTTGGTCTAACAGAAACTTGAGTTGCTAGGTTGTGGCGTCCTCTGTAGAGAGATTTCTGCAAATGGCAGAGAACAGAGCGAATCTTCTGCTTAACCAACAGCAGGCAAGAAAGGCACTCAGCCCAGCAGCCTGTGAGGGGAACTGAATTCTGCCAACAGCAGAATCTAAAAAGAATCCTTTAGTTGAGACCATTGACTGCAGCTTTGTGAGAGACCCTGAGGTAAAGGCATCCAGCAAATCACACCCAGAAAATATAAGAACACTTATTCTCGTAAGTCACAACATTTGGGGGGTTTTGTTATTAAGCAGCAATAGACAGTTAATATAGATGGATAATGGCTTAAGACAATAAACTACATTCATGGTAATTCTAAAACCAGCATCTTTCTTAACGAGGAAACCCTACAGGAATTCCAGTCCACCTCATTCTGAAGGAACAAGCCAATGCAACTAGACTGGAAAAAATAAGTAACGGCATGGGAGTTGGACAAAACTCACTATCTGTATGTTCACACACAAGAGGACATCTAGAGAACCTGAAACAGTAATGGTGAACCTTTTACAGACAGCGCCCAAATCACACTCCAAAACCCACCTCTATCGTAAAGTGTCAACACTGCAATTAAACCTGAACACTGAAGTTTTAGTTCAGAAAAAAATTCATACGTGAATATCTTTTTTTTTTTTTTGTCTTTTTCGTTTTTATCGGTACCAGGGATCGAACTCACGACTGCCTGCTTGCAAGGCAGGCGCTTATGCCGCTGAGCTAAATCCCCAGCCCCTATGAATATCTTTTGTCTTACAAGACAAACGAATAACACACATGCCACCATAGGTTCACCACCACTGACCTGAAGAATCCATGTGACTGATACAATGCAAGATTTCAGCAAGATACCAGGATATAGTTAACAGGCTAAAATCAACTCTATATATTTAACCAGTTAGAAGACATAACAAATGAGCAAAACTCATTTATATTGGCAAAGCAAACAGATAAAATACTGATTCTAGAACTTCAAAAACCTATACGAACACTAAAAAATACCCAAATGGACAAAAAAAAAGTGATCTAAAAAATACAGGGAAAAGGATGGGGCTCAGAATCCTAGTTTAACATGCATGAGGCATGGTTCCGTCCCCAGCATGGCCCAAAAAGAAAAAATTTTTTTTGTTTTTGTTTTTAGAGATACACACTGAAATATTTGAGGACAAAGAAAGAGCCATGATTATCTAACTTAGTTTTTAAAACTTCAGAAAATAAAAGATGAACACACATACACAAAAGCACATCAAGAATAAAGGCAAAAACACAACAAAGTAAATGGAATAAAACACCATTGAAACGCTAAATGGAATCTAATCAAGAGGAAACAGTCAGATGCAGACACGTACTTTACATAAACCTTTTTAAAAAATAAATTGGGATGATTTAACTGTATATTAGATGCTATTGAATGAGTATTACTTTTCCTGATTGTGATCATACTGTGATTTGCAAATTGCTTTCCAAATATTCAGAACAAAATAGCTCCTGTGTGTAAAGGCTAGTATTTTGGGAGGAGAGAAAGCTAATGTTGCAAAATGTTAAAATTGATTCGATTTAAGTCAAGGGTACCTGGGTATTCATTGTACTGCATTTTAAAACTCTGTTTGCTTTAAAAATTTCAAAATACAATGAAAGTATTTGACAAAAGGAAATGATAGAGGCTCTGGATATAAAAAGGAAGGAACATATGGGATTGGCTTTCTTTCCTTTACCTCACAAGAATCATAACAAACAATGAAGAGAATAAGAAATGTCAAAGCAATTCATCCCGCATGAAATCAGGGGGGCAGCTGGAAGAAATAAATTTAAGACCTACATTGATCTTTCTCAGTGTAAGTTAACAGACACTTGTAAGCTGATGCGTTACAAAGCAAAAGTGTAAACATGTTATTTAGCATTATGAAGGCAATTATCAAAATACAATAATGAGGTGTGGAGAATGCAGAGAAAGATAATTCCACTATATCTTTTAAACATTTTATACCATCTCACTGTTTCTACTTAATATCACATGTAGTAACAACAAGCACAGATTTTTCCCAGTTACAGGAACTATCTAGTAGGCTCTATGACAAGGTGCTTGGCCCAGAGAAAATGCATTGCTCTTCGTCTTCATTACCTTGAAGTGAGACACTAAAAATGGTAAAATACTTTAAAACTCTGTTGGGTTTAAAGAAACAAGTCTATCTAAAGGAGTAGTACCATGATCACAATACCAAAAGATAACATCAGTACATCGCAATGACATATCCTATTATTTCAAATAAAATTATTTCCATTTTTGTTGTTTAAAAGTTTGAATAAACAGACTCACAGTTCCACAAGGTTTGGAAGCTTCTGAGCAAGGTTTTCTGGCTGAAAATTAAAAACTGAGAATTAAATTTTATTTTTGAAAAATGTATAAACATTTGTAAATTGCTTAAACACAAAGTACTACCTGCTTGAAGCTATAATTTTTTTTTATTTTATTTTTTTTATTGAGACAGGGTCTCACTGTGTAGTCCAGGCTGGTCTTGAGTTCACTATGGAACCCAGGCTGGCCTTGAACTCATAGCAATCCTCCTGCCTGAGCCTCCCCGAGTGCTGGATGACAAGTGTGCACCACCATGTCCTGCTAAAGCATATATGTTTTTGAAAAAAAATGTAAAATAATAAATAGGCAGATCAGGGTTTCAGCTTACATAGCCCACGCTACAAGTGATAAGCTCCAACACTTAGAATCTGCATCTCATATAGAAATGAGGATCGGCATCTTCCACGGTCATGGAAGAAACGTAAATTTGCTAGCAGATGTGGACGGGAAAACGCTATGTGAAGACACAGCCAGAGACCAGCGGGGGAGAGCCGCAGACAGGACCTAACGGACCACAGCGGCATTCTGGACCCTTGCTTTCAAGACCTTGCGAGGACAGAGGCCTATTGCTCAAGTCCCTGGGTTTCGGTGTTCTGTCTCATTGGCCCAGGAAGGTACCATACCCTAAGTTCCCAAATACAGGCAGGAAGTGCACAGGGACCAGGGCTCATCAAGAGCTGAGGCTGGGGTTCCTGTGGTCCAGTGGAGGACAGAGGGTCACTCCTGGCCAAAGGTCCCGAGACCAGGGTAGAGGCGCTGGGTGGCAGAGAGAGAAAGCTGGCTTTGGGGAGAAGGGCCCTTCCAGGGAAGGGACCCTAGAACACGGTGCTCACAGGCAGGGCCAGCTGCTCTCTACAGCGAGCCCAGGGCAGGGGAAGAGCATCCCGTAAATAATACCTGACAGCCAGCGTAACATGCAAAGAACCTCAATCCTCCATCTCTCTCTCTCTCACATACACTCTTCAAATTTCCATGTACCCAAAGAAATGCTGTTAAGACTGAAGGAACACGTGGGAAATTTTTTCATTCTACATTAACACACACTGTAAATTAGATATTAATGACGATTAATTTCTTTGTAGGAGAAATCCTATCTGATTTAAGTCTGAAAGACAAATGTAAATTATAAGAGGCTGACATAAGGTGGAGAGGAGGACAGTTCTAGATACTTTGTAAGTACAGGAAGTAAGATAGGAAAAGGCAAAAGAAACAGGAAGCAATTTAGCAAACTGAAAATACAATCTATCTTGCTTGGTAACTCCTAAAAGTTTAAGAAGTCTTAAACTTCCACCATGGAAAATCCTGTTATAAATACAACTGTGTCAATAGGAAAACACTAGGGGACTATCACATTTTAGAATTGCAGTGACATAATAAGTTTTCACCTACTTAATAGCAAAAAAGCTTTACAATTTTTTTAAAAAAAGAAACTAATAATGATTATTTTGAAGAAATGGACCAGGATTGCTATTCTCCTACTTCTGTCATTGGAAGTTTTAACAACCAATGTTAATTGAAACATTAAAATTTTTTGTAAATGAAAACATTAAAATTAAGTTTTAAAATGTAGCAGGCACAGTGTAAGTGTTACGTAATTGACTAGTCAATCATGCTGTTTACTATTTGAGACTTAAACACTCAAAGACAGCTGTCATTAGTTAGTAGGCTGAGTTATCAAGTTGGAAGATATGTGACAGTTTTTGGGAGAGTGGCAAGGAACACATCATTGGGGCTTTTATTTTATACTAGAGAATAACTTTCTTAAAGTGCAAACCACAGTGGAAATCTGCCTGTTTGTTTTAGACAGGGAAACATTTTTAACTGTAAGTCGCCTCTTCCAGCCCCCAGCCTGCTGGCCAGCAAAAGCTCTACTGTCGGCAGGGAACTCAGCTCTGCACTGACAATCGACAAGGACAGGAAAGGAGGTAAGGAAAGACAAGGAATTTACAGGTCGCAGGGACATCTGGAGACATCAGAAACCTTACAATGAGCACTTCAAAGGCCTCTGCCCACCGAGGTACCAGATCACCAGGGAACTTTAACCACCGATATTCACTGGTATCTTCCCACCTAATGTCTCTGCCTTCTCTACATCCCTATAAAAAGGACACACTTCTGTTGGGGCAGAAGGTCTTATCAGCTCTCTGCCTGAATTCAGGCATAATAAACTCCACATAATGTTGCCTTTACATAAGCCTGGTGGTCCCTAATGCTTACACATGTTACATTAACTTTATATTGGCATGCAGATGTATTTAAAACTCAGCAATAGTATCTGAAGCAAATTCCACCAAATATGAACACTGTTATAAAGTAAATGAAACATTTCCTGAATATGCACTCTTGACAGAACCACTTGTATTTGGTTTTTAAACTATGCAAGTTCCAATTCCCTTCCCTTGATATTTTTTAGATCTATATATGCAATGAGGTCCTTCAAAATTCCTCTCCTCATACATTACTTGGGGATCCATCCTACTTCTTTTAGTAAGTAGGACATGCACACCCATTCATAGGCACACGGGAAAAACATCTTAACAAAACCAACTATAAGCAACTGCTTATAGCTGCTCCTAAAAAAAAGTAAAGACCTGTCCAGAAAATGAATGCTTTTGGGTCCTCAACTATCTTCACCTATTACAACATTGATACTGTGTCTAGCTAACTCACACGAAAACCACTCATCCTTTCTGGTTCCATCAGCCTGCATTCTTACCTTCCATGATGAACTACTTAGTTCTTTTGACTTATAGCTACATACACAATTAAGTGCTAAAATGTTTGGATCACTATGTAATTATTTAAAAGATTGTGTTTTCATTTAAAAATAAGCACAGTGTTAAGACCTTGATAAAATGGCAGTTAGGATGCTCCCTTTTAAAAATACAAAAAAAAAAAAAAAGTGAAAATCCTACATAAACAAGCTTTTTGAACAAATGCTCACAAAACCTGGCACGCAAAGCAGCCTTTTGCACAGGCTATGGCTGACACCTACTGGCGTTCGGTAATATTTTCTGCTTTCTAATACCAGATTTTTAAAAGGAGCCCAAAAATATATGGAAATTCTACATATTTGAATTTTCATGCTTCTATCAATTTAGGTCATGAATAGATTAAATAACTATAAGTTTGTGTCAAAATTTTTGTTACTTTGTAGGAAACTGAACTTAATGTTCAATTCTGAATGGCACTATTTTATTCTACTGTATAAGATTTATAAGTTATTCAGATTTTAAATGTTTCTAAAAGTTGAAATCTTCATAAAAGCAGTAGTTTAAAGTGCTTCTCAAATCCGTTATTTCTGCTATTTCCTTTTTTGAGTGTTTTAACAAAGAAAAATTATAAAAGACAAATAACCTATACCTAAATTCCTTGGACACAAAAACCTCCATTAAACTACTTAAAATTGTTTTTCTAAACTGAAGACTCTCTTTGCTAAATCCTACCAATATCATCACTCAGCTGAATATTTTTTTGCTAAAGTCTACTGCAAAAGTAATATACTAAAACTCTGCTTGCCAAAGCAGACTTCAGCAAGCACAGAGAGTGTAAACCGTACTTCAAATTTTTCAATCAATGATGCTTTACCATATATTTTTAAATTTTCCTTAAATGTAAACAAGCACTTTAAATATTTTTGCAAACAAGAGGCTTTGTGATATTCTTTGGCGGGCTCTGTGGACCAGCTGCTTCCTGTCTGGGCCCTTAGGAGAAGTACATTTCTCTAGGCTGACTGTGGCTTAGCAACTTGCTTTCATCAGGGAAATTAAGTTCCAGTGGAAGCCTTAAGAGCTGGAGTGCAGAAGACCGTGCTCCTTCCTCAGTGATCTCCAGATGGCGGAAGTCTTCCGACTTCATCTCTAAATGAGGATACTACAAACTAGCGTCCCCGGGCAATCTAAGAGAGTGAGGCAGGGTACTTAATACTTCTGCTGTTGTAAGCCTTGAGCAGTCACAGTTCAACAAAACCTATACCATTCAGGCCTCTAACAATCCCTTTCAAAGAAGTCACATGTGAAAAGCATTTTACAGCAGTTATAAAAAGAATCAAGTAAAATGTATTTGGACCCTTACACTATATACAAAACAATAGCTTCAAATGGATCAAGATTTTAAATTTAAGAGATAAAACTGTAACTCACAGAAGAAAATAGAGGTATAAATCTGACTTTATATTTTGCATTGGGTTCATAGTTATTTCACTGAAAACATGAGCAAAAGGAAAAAAGAAGTAAATGACTTGATCAAAATCAAAACCTGTTATGTATATTAAGGGATATTACAAGAAAGTAAAAAAGGCTACATCCTAAGGAATTGGAGAAAATATAAATTATATGTCTGATAAGGGTCTAGCGTGCGGAATGTAAGAAGATTTCTTAAAATTCAGTAAGAAAAAGACAACTTAAAAAACAGGCCGAGTATATTAAGACAGATTTCTCCAAAGAAGGCCTCTGTCCTGGCTTGAGTCCTGGATGTCCGGTGGCTCATGTGTTAACAAAGGCTGGATTCCCAGAGTGCCGCTCTTGGGAACCTTTAAGAGACAGAGCATCATAGGAGGTCCTTGGGGGCTGGGGTAGGCACCTGAAGGGGACTGCGGAGCCCTGGCCCTTCCTTCATGTCCTCTGCTTCCGGGTCCCAGGGCAGCAGCTTTGTTCTGCCATGTGCTCAATGTCATTACCAAGTGGCACCTCTCCTGGAAATCTAAAATCAGCAGGTCAGGCTGGCCAAGGTGGCACATGCCTGTAATCTCAGCACTCAGGAGGCTGCAGCAGGAGGGAGGATTTCTGTGGGTTGGAGGCCAACCTGGGGTTCAAAGTGAGTTCAAGTTCAAGGCCAGCCTGAAGTGCATAGTGAAACCCTGTCTCACAGGGGAGAGGGGACACTAAATCAATCAATCAATAAATAAAAGCAGCAGGTCTGTTCAATCAAGGACTGCAATTCTAAAAACAGTAAGGCAAAATAAGCCTTTCCTCTTCATAAATTGCTTATCTAAGGTGCTTGTTACTGCCGTGGGAAGCTGTTGAAAACAATATGCAAACAGCCAACAAACTCATGAAAGGATGCTCAACATCCCTCAGTGCTAAGGAATTACATTACAGAATCACAAAGAAGAACCACTTTATACCTACTAGAATAGCTCTAACAATAAAAAATGGAAAATGCCAAGTGTTGGCAGGGATTCGGGCAAACTGGAACCCTTGTACAGTCCCAGGGGTAACACACAATGGCTCAGCCACTGGGAGATACAGTTCCGCAATCCCTCGAAAAGTTAAATGGAGGATTAGCGTACCACCTCACAATTCCTCTCCTATGCATCTAAGAAAATAACTGAACATGGTAGCATATCCGCACAAGGGGATATGAAGTACCGATACGTGGTACGATTTGCATGAACCTTGAAGACACAAAACCCTTCTAAGTGAAAGAAGCTAGACACAAAAAGTCGCAAGTTATATAATCCTATTTGTATGAGCTATTCAGAACAGATAAAACCCAAACAAAGGAAAATAGGCCGCTTGTTGCCAGGACTGAGGCCAGGAATTAGGGGAAGGAGAGGAGCGGGCAGAAACTGATGAACAAATGTTTTAGGTTGCAGTGATGGAAATGATCAGAAGGAGAAATGGGGGAACAACATGGTGAGTGTGGTAAACGGTGCCAAATTCTTCACTTAAAAATAATTAACTTTCTAAGATGTTAATTTGACCTCAGTGAATTATTTAAAACATTTATGAAAAGTCAATCAGGCTCTGGTGATAAAGAAAAGTTACTTCATTCACTACTCTCTCAACAGGCTTTCTAGTTGGGTCGGAAACTTGATGTCACTGCTTCTGAGCCAGCCATGCACAGCACAGGCTGGACACCGCATGTTTCCGTGAAGGCAGCCATAGCCGATCCCTGTCTTCCTGCAGTCTCTGTCCACTGTTCCTCCAGGAACCCGCTCCATTTTCATGTATGTCAGAAAGCAGTGTTTATCAGCAGGGAATCAGAAATGCTGCAAGCCTGATTATCAAGAAAGCAACTAACAACGAATACTGGCAGGATTGTGGGGAAGAGGAACCCTCCTCCACTGTTGGTGGGAGCACAGACTGGTGCAACCACTATGGAAATCAGTGTGGAGAGGCCTCAAAAAACTAAAGCTAGAGGTTCCACTTGACCCAGCTATTCGTCTTCTAGGCATCTTCCTGAAAGATTGAAAGCATCATAACACAGCAGTATATATACATCTACATTTACAGCAGCACAATTTACCATGGCTAAATCTTAGAAACAGTCCATATGCCCATCAATGGATGAATGCACAAAGAATGTGGAGGTTTTTTTATACAAAGGAGTACTACTCTACCATAAAGAAGGATAAACTGGAAACATTTTTAGGTAAATAGAGGCACACTGACAATATACTTTTAAGTGAAATAAATTGGACACATATGTTTAAATATTGGCTTGTTTCACTAGTGTGAGAAACCCAGAAGGTATGGAGGATAGATATTGGGAAGTAGAAAGAAAATGTTCAAATGGGGAGAGGAACAGGCAAGGGGGACAGGGAAAGGTAATGAAGGGAATATGGATTTTAAAAAAAGAAGGAAATTGTAACTAGAGAGAAGAAGAAGGGATGAAGGGACGGGAGGGAAGTGAGAGAAAAGGATTAAGGTACGGCATGTACAAGTACAAATTCCCTCTGACGAATGTGATCATTATGTATGACAAAAATATACCAATAAATACTACTTTTTAAAAAGCAATGCTAGCATCCAATGCAGACAGAATGGGTGAAATCTTCCTTCTGCTGTGACAGAAAAAGCTCCCAAAGTTCTCATTATAATTTACTCACTGAGGTCCTTTGTCATTGGCATTTTTGTCTCTTCTCTCACTTTTTCATTAATTACTAATTGTCCTCTAGTTCTCTCTGCCAGGATGAAATAGTGTCTCATGTCTCTTGTTCCATATGGCAACTGCTAGCCACTTGTGGCGCAAAAGTACTTAAAAGGTAGCTATGTGACAGAGAACATGAATGTTCAGTATTATTTCACTTTAATGGGCACATGTGGCTGGTACCTATCATTGGAGAGTGCAGAATTTACATCTTTATACCTACTAGTAATTGTTCATTTAAACTCAGGTCTTCTATTTTTTTGTTTTGGGATTTTTATTTTGCAGTGCTCGGGTTCAAACCCAAAGCTTTATGCATGCTAAACAAATTCTACCACTGCACTACATCCTCAACCCAAACTTAGTTCTTTTACATAAAAAGCACAAAAAAGAACACCTATTTAACTGTCTGATAGATTTTAAATTATTTTTCTGAGAAATAAATATTTGCTTAGTATTTATAGGAACTGAAATTGTCACCTTAAAAATATAAGTTTAAACTTTTAAAGTATCTCAAAACTGCAAATGTTTTATTGTCAAAGATAAAATACTTAAAAGACTGATTGGGGGGTGTTACTGGGAATTGAACTCAGGACTTTGAGCTTGCCAGGCAGATGCTGTGCAACTGAGCTGCATCTCCAGCCCCTTAAGACTGATATTTTTATCTTAATAAAATCTTACTGAAATTTTAAGAGTATATATCGAATATATTTCCAAAAATGTAATATATATCTGAATTTGATAAAAATTGGCTATTAAGAAAAAAATTTTCTGAGAAGTAAAAACATTTAAAAATGCTGAAATCTCCCTTGAAATATTAATCTTTTTATTTATTTGTTAATTTTGTAGCACTGAGGGTTGAGCCAAAGGCACAATGAGGAACATTCCCCATGTTTTTTTTCTATTTTCTTTATTCTATCTTGGAGCATGGTCTCACTAAGTTACCGAGGCTGACCTCAAACCTGTGATCCTACAGAGGGTTATAGGTGTACCCTAACTTTCTAGCCTTTTAAGTATTACTTTTAAAAATATTCTTTTAGAAAATGAAGATCACATAAATGTCATGAACAAGAGCTGAAGGTTAGAGAATCACTTGCTCTTATCTAGGTTTCTGCATTTTTAGTTTTAAAAGAAAACTGTTTAGTATGCATTCAATAAGTGTGATTGTACAGCTGGAATCCTCAAAGCACTAGAAAAGCACACACACAAAGCACAGTAAACACTTACTCCCACTGCTACGCCTTACGCCTAGAGGTCCCCCAAAGCCTCATGCGGTCAGAGGTGGTTGCATTTGCAGTGTGTGACACTGGGATGCACTGCGTGGTGCTGGAATCAAGGGTGTGTGATTACTAAATTAGTCTGCTGATTGGTTTGGCCTAGTTCTGAGTGTGGATAACAGGAAGACTCACCCTGGGTGTGAATGCTACCAGCCTAGGAGGAGGAAGCCTGGATAAAATAGAAGAGACAAAAAGAGGTGTGCTGCTGTCCCTGCCTGTCACTTGCCACTCTGCTGCTCTGCTATGTTCTGCCTGCCATAAACTGTTTCTCCTGGATGAGGCCTCTCAGCCACGCCACCCTGCCTTGAAGCCAGCTAAACCTGCACTAAAACCTCTGAAAACTGAGATTCTAATGAAGTTCACCTCCTTTGAGTATCAGGTATTTCGTCTCGGCAATGAGCAAAAGTAACCAAGACACTCATAAAACCAGATAACCCACTTAAAGTTACACCAAGCTTGAATAATTTTATAGCCTTATGACATAACTGGTTTTAGGGGGAGGGAGTATCCATTTGAGGTTCGATGTCTGGTATTTCAAGTGCCTTATGCACATATTGTAAACATACATCTAGAAACTAGTGCTTTACTTTTAATACACAGGTATTTCATTATACAACAGTGAATGCTTGAAAATGAATTTAAACTTCTGGAATATAGCAATCATAGTGGAGCCTTTTGCTTGCAAACAGTGCCTTTCAGTTGCATAAGAATGGTCTGGGGCACAGGAAAGGCACCTGTCCTCACCAGCTTTTTATAAACCCTCCCCTCTAATTCTCCAAGCAGAAACAACACATCACAAAAACATCAACAATAACTTCCTGCTGTTTTGACTTAGATCTAGAAGGCCTCCCAAAGGCTCACAGGCTCAGCGGAGAGGCTTTGGAACCTCTAGGCCTAAGGCATAGCAGTGGGAATAAGTGTTTACTGCGCTTTGTGTGTGTGCTTTTCTAGTGCTTTGAGCATTCAGCTGTACAATCACACTTACTGAATGCATACTAAACAGTTTTCTTTTAAAACTAAAAATGCAGAAACCTAGATAAGAGCAAGTGATTCTCTAACCTTCAACTCTTGTTCATGACTGGGTTACGGGGATGTGACCTGGACGCGTGTGTCCCCTCCCCAGCTCCTCTCTTTGCCCTCTGCTTCCTGGCAGGGGTGAGTTGAGCCCCCTTTCCCCCACCATGTCCTTGTACCGTCCTGTTCTGCCTTGGAGCCAGCTGGCCATGGTCCAAAACTGCAAACCAAAATAAATTCCTCCTCCTTTAAATTGTGAGTGAGGGTTGTTTTGTCTCAGCATAGAGAAAGCACACACTTTTACAGGATTAAAATGAAAGCCAGACTAACTGGACTACAAATTAGATTTTATTTTTTTCTCTGACTGGCCATAAAAGGGACTTTCAACCCATTCATTAACCTCTTCTAAGTTAGTTTCCTCAAAAGGAAAAACTATCCAAATTAATCACTCAGCTTCTTCCAGCTTTACAATTCGATGATTCAATACACAGAATTAAATTACAGGTCAAGTGCACATTTTCATAAGAAATGAATCATCCAGCTATGACACGTAAGAGGCTTACCTAAAGTTTAACTAATTTAAACAGTAATGACAAGAAAAAATTAAAAATTTGAAATTTCCACAGGAAGGAAATCTTTGATTGGTAATAAAACTCTTTAACTTTCAAGACAGAACACATTTGTAACACTGTTTTCAAGGACCATACATACTAGGTTACACAGAAGTATTAAAACAAAGAGACCGCTGGAATGCTTGATTATATGACATACCTATTTCTCCATATTCAGTGTAAGAAATAATCCAGATGGTTTTTATGTACAACAAGCTCAAGAACAGAGCATGATAACTATGGAAGCCCCGTAATGGAGCAACAAGTGAACCTGCAAGGGTTCAACAGATTGTAGGAAAAAAATATAAATAAAAAATAAAAAGATCCTTGCCCCGGGATTCAAAATGATCTAAACAAGTAACAAAACTTAATTCTTCCATTTTTCCTACCAAATGTAGATATATGTCATGGTTTGTGTCTAGACCTCCCCCTCAAAGCCTCACACATTTTTAGAGGGGGCTTTTTCAGAGGTAACCGAATCTAGAGTTTGTGACTGCTTCGTGGTTCAACGCTAGGATTAAGGATGCTGGGATCAAGGGTGTGATGCTGGACCAGTCCTCTGATTGGGTGGGTATCACCCTAATCCTGGTAGACTGGGTACAATACAAAGGCCAGAAAGAGACTTGTCTCTTTCCTTGCTTGTTGCTTTTGCTCTGTTCTGCCACCATGAACTGGTACCCCACTGCCATGTGAAACCCTGCCTTGGAGACAGAAGATTATGGATTGAAACCTCTACAAACTGTAAGCCAAATAAACCTTTCCCCTTTAATTTTGGGTGTCAGGTATTTTGTCTCAGCCATGGGAAAAAGTAACTAAGACAGATGGATGGTTTTCTTACATTATCTCCTTAATGCTTTCCCTCAAACTGATCCCATACTCATTTGGTCTAGAGCCTACTATAGGTTATCTTTAGTTTGAAAATTCAAGATCTGAAATTCTGCAAAATCTGAAAACTGGAGAATTGACATGATGTCACAAGTGGGAAATTCCACACCTGACTTCATGTGACAAGTTCCAGTCAAAATGTAGCTACACTAAAAGTACTCCATTAAATTACCTCCAGGCTATGTATAGAAATTATGTATATGAAGCATGATGTATCTTATATCTAGATGTGGGTCCCAGGCCCAAGATATATATGTGTATATATATGTATGTATATGCAAATATGCTACAATCAAAAAAAAATTCAAAATCTGAAAATGCTTCTGATTGCAAGCATTTTGGATAAAGGATCACCTGTATTATCAATTTCAAGGAGGAGGAGACTATAAATTATGTGTACATTCCCTAGGTATCACCCTCTCTTACTCTCAATCTGGCTACCAGTTATAAAGGAGGTAATTATGTCAATGCAGCACAATTACCAGCATCATCATTAGAAATAAAATGTTTAGATCCTTTGATTAATGAAATCTGAGAGCTGGGTAATACTTTAGTGGTGCTAGATTTCAACATGTGCTTTATTATTATTTAAAAACAAATACTTATTGAGTCAGGCGTGGCACACGCTTGTAACTCCAGCACTCGGGAGGCTGAGGCCGGAGAACTGCTGCAAGTTTGAGGCCAGCCTGCGCTACACAGTGAGTTCAAAGCAAGCCTGACTACGGAGTGAGAACCTGTCTCAAAAACAATCACTTATCGAAAGAAACATAAACCAAACATAAGAGCAAAGCTTTTCTCTTTTACTACATGCTGTTTCTTTTAACCCCCTCCCACCTCCCCCCTTCCATTCACCTCCAGCTATAGTCACTATTGAGTTTGATGTAACTCTTCTTAGTGGTTGAGGTTGTTTGTACACAATGCAGGGAAAGTAACAGCGCCTACTTCAAAGAGTTGTCTTGAGTGTTAAGCAGTATGTGTAGGCTTAGAACAATGCCTCTTTTGACTTAGTAATCTTCTCTTCCAAACTGTCCTAAGTTCATGCACATATACTCAAAAACAGATGTGTACCTACCAGCCTGTACATGAACGGGATAATATCATGAAACAAAAAAATAAACTTGGAGAAAAAATATGTATAATATGATTCTATTCTTTAAAAAAGAAAAATATAGAAAGAAATTTAGAGTAAGTAGTTATATAATCCCAAGCACAGGAGTGGGAGCTTGAATATTCATATCTGTCCCCAAATTCATGTTGAAATCCTCATTCCCAAGGTGATGGAATAAAGTACAGGTCTCTGGGACATGATTAGGTCACGGGGGCACAGATATCCTGCATGGGGCTAGTGTCCCCTGTCCATTCCACCATGTGAGGACACAGAGAAAGTGCCACGTGTTCAGCTGGAAGCAGTCCTTGCTACACACTCCAATATTCAAGCATTAGATCCAGGGGTTCCAGTCCCCAAACTATGGGCAATAAACTTCTGTCATTTATGAGCTACCCAATATATTCCTCTGGAGTCTTGGACACGTGCCATGATTAAATCACTTTTGTGATGAAAAAGATGACTTTTTCTTCCTGTGCTTCACTTCTAAATAGGGCCAATCCTCAAATTCTGAATCTCTGATGTACAATCACCCTACAAAGATGAGTGACACGCTCCATCAAGCAAGGGGAAAGTTATACCCAGCTGACCCCTTCTCTTCCCACCAAGAGGCTTCACGTGGTGAAAGGTGCGGGTGAAAAGGAGAATGTGGAGAACGTATTTCACGTGAGACAATGTTAATAGGAAACAATAAAACAACATGAAAATGGCTGGTAGGCTCCCATGCTTATTAAAAATATAATAAAAGTCTAATTAAATCCATACTGCATTTGAGATGCTACATGTTTCTAATAATGTCCCCTCCTCTTGGACAATCAAATTTCAATAACTAAATCTCCCATAGGAACTATATTTTATCTTTAACACCAGAAAATATTCTAAAAGCAGTAAGAGTCACTAGTTCAGAGCACTCTAGGACAAGTATTATTTCATCTGCTTTCAACATCTATGCAGTAAACTGTCTTTAAACAAAGAAGGAGATGACTGTTTCTACTCTCACCATCCCCTAGTATCTGTACGGGGCTTTGTAAAGATCTTTGATACACAGGACTCAAATGTTTTAACTGCTAAGAGAAAGTAATTAAAATTAAATGGACCTTGTATCATAAACATGTGCAACTGTTTAATCTTTAATGCTTAATAAGATAGCATAGCATGAATTTGAAATGTATACTATGAGCGATTAAAAATAACTGCAGTAGACAGATATTTTCACAACTATAAAATTGCAGTGAGAAACTGTCAAAGACCAAGTTCAACTTTTATAAGTGAAAGTTAATTTCTTTGCACAAACTCTACTCGATAGAGCTATGACTGAAAGTTAAGTAATTCACTTACAATTTTTTTCTCTCATAAATAACATAGGAAAATCTGTACTATCATTCTTGGCAAAGTATTTCTTATATTATCTCTCCCCCAGAGGATTAAAAAAACTTTAGGTAAATACGATTTCCTATCGTGCAACGGTGATTTTGCAAAAGCAAATTCATACAACCTATATATAGATTTTCCAAATTCAAACGCTGAAAATCTAATTTTAAAAATCTAGGCATTGAACATATGTACCAATATGCCAAACACTAAAAATAAAAGATATGCACTCATTTATTTCCAGATACAGCAGAAATAAACTTGATAATGCTTTCTACCTGCTCACAGATTAAATACAACTTTTCCAGGAACATATGCCATATATACCAAACCATCAGGATATATTTTCCAGACACTTAGGAAGGTTCAATATAGTGAAAGGAATAATAACCACAAAAACCCAACAATGTCACAAATCATCTAAAATGAATTAGAACTAGAATTCAACTACAAGATTCAAAGGAAGTGAAGTGATAACTAGGAAAGGCCATATAAGTAAATTCATTTAAAATAAAGATTGAATTTTATAATAAGCAGCGGGAATAAAAGCCTGATTAGGAAATTCTGTTGAAAAAAGTTTAAATACTCTCTTTATTTCACATGTAATACGATTTAGGTTACAAAGAGAATTATTCTTAGGTCATCTTGCTTCTGTAGCAAAAAAAATTCTAAATCATTCTAAAAATTTCTAAAATCACTTAGATTTTCACAGGGCAAGCATAAAGGTTTTTATTTGCCTTGTTAACACCCAAAGGCTTCACTAAGCTTCCTAAACACCTCTCTTAGTCTTCATATTATTCTTTTTAATGCCTATAAGTCAAAGTCATCTAACAACATTATTCTCCTGCATAAGTTCTTAATTATCTTGTTGGGAACTTAAAAATTCATAAATCTCACAGGAAGCTTAAAACACAAAGGATCCATAGCTGGGATACATGCACATGCTAAATCACGTGGGGTTTTTGACTGGGGATTAATTATCTAAATAGTTTATTAGTGAACATTTTGGTTTCCTACAGAACTTCTCCTGTAACCTCAAAACTTCAGGGACTGGATGATGAATCCCCAGCTAGTGTTTATGTATTTACTTGTGTGTAAGACACAAGAAGGGTTCTACACCGTGGTGTGCGCATCTCAGGGCATGTGAAACACATCTCTGCCAGGACCACATTTACATGTGATAGTTTCAAATGGAATATAAGACCATACCAAGGTGGTAAGGGAGTTCCGTTTCATATAGAGTCTCTCCAAATACTGCAGCCCTTCTCCTTTCAATAACTCCAGTGGGAAATGGTGCAGGTTCCTGTAATTTAAGAACAAATTCTTGTGCTTTTCAAGCCTTGCCACAGAAATCGTCTTGCAAAGTTCAGAAGCCATGACTGAACATATTCCGTCAGGCATGCTGGAGCACTACATTGTATCAAAACTGGTCCATATCTATAAAGAGAATAACAAACTTTGATCATTACAAGACTTCTCATAAGCTGTGACAATCAATCTATTAACAAAGAGAACTACATATATTCAGACACAGTAGAGATAGTTTTATAAGGTATCCTATATTTTTACGACAACTAAAATTATCACATATGAGGCCAAAATAAACAATAAAAAAATTCTGATTAAGCTACATTTACTACTTATCAGAGAAATACTTTCTAGACTTCAGGTAGGGATCCTTGCCCAGGAGAATACAGACAAATTTTATAATATGCAACTAACGGAAAACCTTAAAAGTCAAATAATCAAGGTCCACTTGCATCTTGAATTACCTCATTTTGCATTTAAGTTTATTAAAACATTAAAATATATATTTTTCCTATTTAGATCACTAACAACTCAGTTCCCTCCACTTCCTAATATCTAAAAACTGTCCTATATTCCAACTTATTTTCTTCTTTCCTTTCTTTTCAGCTTTGCAGATTATCAAAAGTAGTAAAGACATAGGTCCAAGGTCACCTAGTGTTATTATTTCAAAATTATTCCAATGAAAAAACAAACACTGCATTTGGAAACCAGAACCCTGTATTATTCCATTACAATCCTTCTGCGTCTCAGTTGACTGAGACATAAAATGGATTTAGCAATTAATATATTAATTTAAAGGCCTGAGTCCAGGGTAAATTATTTCAAATTTTCTTCTAGCCACAAAATTGGCAAGACCAGGAAGAAAAGTAACATTTGACATCTTATCCACTGGACACAGAGCTGAAACAAATTTCACCACGGCTTAGCACAGCAAGAATCAGGCTTTAGGCTTCCTTAATTCACCTTGTGGAACAGCTCAAAAGAGATTAAAAGCAAAGATTTGACACCAGGCCCCGAAGGCTTTCAGAGTGTGGGTTCTTCACAAGCACTGATTTACAAGATTTCACAAGATAGTGAGGAAATGCTAAAAACAACTACAAAGTTAAGCTTTCCTCAAAGATTCTAATCTGTTTCCTGGGCATCTTTCCAAAACTCCCTATTTGGGAAAAAAAAAGTACAGCACCTTTCAAAGAAAATGTTTTTCCCTTAACAAAACAATTTTCACTGAGATTTTATACCAAAGGCTACAAGCAGAGTTTTGTAACTTTTTGGTTACTTTCTGTAATTTCCAAACTCTAATTTCTACCTAGTAAGGTAGTACTTTCCAATTCATATTAAAAAAGAAGAATATGAAATGTTCAATAGTATCCTCAATGCAACATAATCATCCAAAATTTTACCAAATCCCTCCCACCTACTTACCTACTTTATGAAACACCTTATGAGACAGACTATGTGACTTCGCTCTCAAAATTTGTCTCTCTAAAACCAAGAAGAACTGGTCAATAACTAGCATCAATCTGTGTGATGCTTTCTAGGCAGTTATTCACTGAAGTAGTAAACTGGAAGCAGTTTAGATGTTCCACAAGAGTATCTAATTTAATACACTCACAGAGAGCCATTAATGTTCACTGCCAATCTGAACTCACTCTTAGTACAGGGTGGGGGCACTTCTATCCATTTGGAAGTCACAAATAGTCCCATCCTTTCATTCATTCACATCTCCAACCTACCAAAAGCCTAGTTATTTCCATTTCCAAAATACACATCAGTTCTAGCCATGGCTGTCCACCTGGCAAGACCAAAGCCCCTGTCGCCTACCTGGGCCAACTGCATTAGGGTTTCCCCATGTCCCTTCTAATCCACGGATCAGAGCAGTGAGCCTTTGAAAACGCACATCCAACTACACTTGGTGATCAAGCATTGACCTTACAGAAGCTTCTTATCCAGAAAATCAAACTCACTCTTCAGGGCTCCTCACCATCAGACTGCACCCACTTCTCCAGACTCAACTGCAGCATGCTCCCTGGGTTTTTCCCGGGGAGCAGTTTCCACTCTTCCTGGACTCTTGAGTGTCTAGAATTATCAAACTTCTCAGCACCTGCCCCTTTCTTTTTACCCTGAAAAGCACTGTCCCATTGTCCTTTAGGTTTGAATGTAAAAACCACTTCCTTATCTTAGACTCATGATACTCTCTGACAGCAGCCCTGCCTTGTGAGTTTCTTTACACGACTCGGTATAATTTGTATTCTATATATTTATGGATTACTCAATTACTGTCTAGCTAAGACCTTGTAAAATCCTAAGGGCACAGCTTTTGTTGCTTTCTTCCTGCTCAAATATCTGCATCTAGTACAATATCCAAAAGTAAGCCTTCAGGTTGGGAGTGGTGGTGCACTAGGATCTATAATCCCAGCTGTCTGGGGTGGCTGAGTCAGGAGGATTGTAAGCTCAAATTCATCTTGGACAATTTAATGAAAGGGTGTCTCAAAATTTTTTTTTTAAAAAGTGGGCTGGGAAGGTAGTTCAGTAGGAAGGCCCTGGGTTCAATACCCAGTAAGGAGGTGCGAGTAAGACTTCAAACAGCCGATGATTGGAGGATGAAATTAGAATACTCCCTGGGATAATGTGGGGAGGCTGACTCTTCATTTACCCACGTGAAGACCGATACACTTGCTCCCTATCCTAAGCACCTCTAAGTCCTCAGAATCATGCACTGAAATTGTTAGTACTTAGTACATTTTTTGGAATAAGTTTCTCAGAAAGCAACTGCAGAATTCCAACACAAGTGGCCTCGCAGCAAAGCCTCTTACATGCACTTCAACGCACCCAGGGCTTTTTCCTTTCGTCACTTAAGTGGTAGACAAAGCTTACAAACATGGAAGACTTTGCATTGTAAAGTCAAACTATATCCAAAACCCACACTCACTAATGGAAGATTCAATAAGAGTGTTCACTCTAACCTGACAGCGTTCCTTCTGAATGCCATGGCTAGGGTTGGTTGCCTCAAAAACATTACACCTTGTTAAATCGTATCTTGCTACAACTAGGAGAGGCATCAATACAAATGAAAGCCGCTGTTTCAACGCATCTTGCTACGAAGGCAGATTATAAGATTAAAATCTATACAAATGAAATCAACAATGCCAACAATCAACAACCCTCGTTTTCGTCACGTTTTCACCGGCAAGAGACAGCCTTTGGCAGAATCATGTTCTTCCCCACTCCCCCTCACTACCTCATGTCTACAGTTAAAGCACTCAGTGTAGACAGCCGCGCCTACACACGAGCTTCTGACGGGTGAACATCGATTTTCTATTTTTAAAAAACTCCCATTTTAAGAAAATTCCGTACATTATAAGAAAGAGTATTCACAGGGAAAGAGTCTGTTACATAGACAGAATACCCACTCCAACTTCCTGACTTGGGAGATCAGGGAATTAGAAACTGTACATTCAAAGCATTCATAACAAGGTAATTTTCTTGGTGCTAGAGGACGCTAGCACACGTCTCAGGCAAACACTCGAGCTCGCAGGCACTAAGGAGGCTACATGTGGCAGCTGCGAGCTCGGGCAGCCTCACTGACCAGGGGTTACTGGGATCTCGGGGCGACGGGCCGCGCAGGGCGAGGCCGAACAGCCCGGGCTCCCACTCCCCACGGCCAGGAGATTTCAGGGGTGTGGAGGTCCTCGCCGGGGGCCGGGCCGGGAGACCTGACGTGGGAGCCTCCCTACGCCGCGGCCCCTGCACTCACCTCGGCGCCGGCCCAGCCAGCGCTCCGGAGCGCAGCGAGCGCTGGACGACCAGCCGGGAGCAGCGGGCGGGGCGGGGCGGGGCGAAGGCCGGGGGCGGGGAGGGGGCGGGGCCTGGGCGGGGCGGAACTCGCGCTGCTGGGAGTTGGGAAACCCGAGTATTGGAGCCCTGGATGGAACCTCGCGATAATTGGCCTTAGTTCTCGCGGTTGCACGATTGGTGGGGTTAGAGGCTTGTTTTCTGAGTGATGCGTCTATTGGCTGAAAGAATGTTCCTCTAGACTGGCACCGCCCACCTATTTGCTCTTGCTTCCGGCTCTAATTTGGGGCTGGATGTCAAAGAGAGTAGCTTCGTGCTTAACTTCGTTGAAGGGTAAATCAGCCGGCGCCGACCTCAGGAACCACCAGTAACTGATCTGTTCGTTCATTCATATATTCATTCAGGCGCTGGAGCTCTTAGTCTAATCGTACTTTGAGGGATGACAATGATAACACCCGACGTTGAGCATTTATTGTGTGCCATGCACCGTTCCAAGAGCTGTGCACAGACCACCACATTTCAGTCGTCACAGCAACCCCAGGACACGGATACCATTACTATACGGGCCTGATAAATTTAAATGTGAGGCGTGCGGCTTTATGTAAAGCAGCTGAGGCTGGGCAGCAAATCGTGAGGCTAAGCGCTGGATTTGGGCTCCTAGTACACACCGACAAGTTCTAATAGCATCATCGAAAAATTGCTAAAAAAAAAAAAAAAAAAAGACCAGTGACAATTTAGAAAGGTAAATATTATGACAGCTCCTAACATGACTAGGCTGTCAGATATTTCTTCAAGATGAAAATTCCTGTGTCAGCTGAAAGACACTTCAAAGGCAGCGGGCTTCATGCTGGGGGGATCCAAGCATTGTACAGGAACACTTAAAAATCTTTTTTTAAAATTCTCCCTCCAAAACATATTTCTTGTCCTTTGTAAAAGTTGATATCTGTTTAATTCGCTAGAGGCTTATTGTCAAGCAACCTTAAATTTATAATAAGCTAGTTTTATATTGGCTTACTTTTTAAAAGGAGCAACCTAGAAGGCAGAGTTATATTAAGTAAAAAACCAATTCCAAAATAAAGCATTAGTAAAGTATTTATCAGTTGTCTATTTATTATAGCTGATCTCCAAGAGTTACTGAAACATTGCATAGTATAGGTCGTATATTTTTAAGACTTCAGTTTCATGATACCGCAAATATTTTGTGAACTTAAAATAAGGAAATCTATAGTTTGTATAAAATAAAAAATCTTTGGGGGCATGAAAGATCACCCCAAATAATGACTTGCAGCTAATATTCAAAGAGCGAAAAAAAAAAGACAACAAAAAACGAATTAAAAATATATCTATAATCAAGTTTCTTAGCTTTCATTTTTTTAAAAGAGAGAAACACTGGTGCATTAATACCTGCTGTGTATATAGCCATAAAAAAAAGAAATCAAATAGAAATAACTTCACAGCTCCCTCAAATTGACAAAGTTACCGAGTGATTATATTAGAAGTTCTCTCAAATTGTACAGTCATTTTGCTTATTTTTACCTCAAAAAAATGAGGAAATGTTCTAATTCATAATGATGATTTCACACTCGTGACACATAACATCAACAGGGGGTGATACCACTTTAAGAAAATTCCAAGGAAAAGACACCTATTTAAAATTCCCACCTCTGACTCACAAGGATTGGATGCAAACTTAGACAAAATACTCCTCTCCACTCCCTATTGGTGAATGCTCTATCATTCATTCTTCTGCCCCGAGTTTTGTGAGGAACCGGAATGCTTTATGGGAAAAAGTTGTTCTAATACAGTCTGGAACCGCCCTACTTTAGACTTTTTATGCTTATCAATCTATACAAAAACTCTCCAAATTGATACAGCAGGAGCCAAGCAGGCTAATCAATCGATCAAGACTGTGATTCGCTTGAAAAAGAAATGGAGACTCTCAAGCTGACTGGGTAAAGTGACAAAGGATTTTACGATATGGTTGGAGATTTGAAGAGTTAAGGAAACTTTTCCAGGTTTGGTTGTTTCAAACGCGAATCCGAGGAAAAGCAGCGAAAACGTACGTAGGTACAGAATGGCAAGATGAAGAGTTTTCAGTGTTTTTCTCTTTAGGATGAAGTTGAAAAATATTAACCCCAGTTTATCAGCGGAGTTTTGTAAAGTTAAAAAAAGGAATAAGATCAATTTTACATTATTTTCTACTTTAAGAAACTGCTTATTGCTGCTTAAATATGACTTAGACAATAATATTGTAATTTTCACCATAATTAAAATTAAATAATTTAAAATATTTAAATGTCTTTAAGTGAAACAAATATTTTCATTTGTAGACTATATCTGCCCAAATAAACAATCCACCTTTTAACAATTTTTTTGGTAGTACTGGGGGATTGAACTCACGACCCCATACTTGGCAAGCAGCACTGTGCCACTGAGCTATATCCTCAGCCCCTGATCCACTTATTAAAGACATAGGAAAATTAGAGTTGGCTTTAGAACCAAATTTTGTATATATTGTAAATAAGTAAATTCAGAAACAGATCTGCCTATGGCCAAGCAAAAACAATATTGATACCAATATTGTTAAAAGCAAAATCCTCAGATAAATCCTTTCCCTCAGAAAAGAAGCGTAAGCATTTACATTTTCAAGGATAATATTTTTTATTAAAACTAAATATTACAATTCAGGGAAATACTTGTACTGATGGACAAGAATAACTATTTCTTAAGCGATCCTTGTTACTATCTTTATGGGGATATAATGTAACCTACAGTCCTTCCAAAGTTCATATAGTAGCTCAGGACAAAGGAGGCTCAGAACTTTGAAATTAAAACTTGTGGACATTTTGTGTTGCCCAGATAACTTTTACAGGCCATGATACTTTAGAAGCTCAGATCTGGGTCAGCTGAGTTATTCTGAGAACTTCACAGCTTGGTAACAATGGCCAAGCAGTTGCCAAGATTTCAGTAAGAAAGTAGCATCAGAAGGAGCTCACAGCCTGTGAGCACACAGGTCAGACTGATGGCTCATTTGGGAGTGTGGGTTAAAATAATAATTCTTTTAAACACATGAGAAGTTCCATGAAGAGCCACCCTTGCCAGAATTAAGGACTTGAGCCCTCTATTTTTAATAGAGACACTATCAAAGAGGAGTATTAGAAGATGATAAAACTGGCAGTGTAATTTAAGAGTCCAAGAGCAGAGGCCAGAAGCTCGGAGCTCAGTATTATAAACGTTGGCTTACAAGTTGGTAACTAAGCCTCTTAAGGCATTTATCCAAATAGCTTTACTGTTACTGAATGACAAACATTGCTGCATTTCCTTGTAGTCTTAGAATGCACTGAGTTTAGTTTAGCAGTACAGGTATGCATTTTGTCAGGTGTGAATGTGATACAGTTTCAGCAGTAAAGGTGATTTTGTTCATGTTAAATTGCTTCTTCTTTTCTTTCAGAATTTAAGTGTGTTTTCATGATTCTCCTTAACTGAGGTAAAGGAATTTCCACCAAAACCTTATAATTGAAAGCTTATCAAAAGCTTATCACATTCTTATTCAGACTGTAGGTTTTCACGTGAGCTGTTTCTGAGACAAAACTCAATTGCTCACATACTCGGGAAGCTGCTGCAGTGTACCAGACACAGTGCTCAGTGGTGGGAAAGCAAAAGTGAATTAAGGACAGTCTCCCAAAAAAGAGCAAAGCACTTCAGGGATGCCACAAGGGATGTTTGTTTCCTACTTAACTTTATCTTTGAGCAAAACTTGCTTCAAAGAATCAAATTCATCTACCCTTGGGTGTCCATCAGCGGTTTCTAAGTAGGTACAGGGAGAAGTCTGTAGCTCTGAGACAGGGTTCCCCTACTCCAGCAGCTGGGTGTAGCAGACAGCAGTACCCATCAAAATACTCTCCACGTAAGCCTCTGAATAGCTCAGCCCACTTGGATTAGGGAAACAAAGGCACCTCAATGGAATGAAAGTGACTTGTGTCACTTCTGGGGAATAACATTGGAAAGCCCATTCACCCCTTTTGGTCTTTCTCATTTTTCATGACTGCTGTAGATTAGTTAAGCCATGGTCAACCTGGGTCTCAGAGTGACTCTGTAAAGACATTCAGACCCCCCAACTCCCCATCCCCAGGCCATTCCTCATCTAAATAAGATGCAACACTAAGGAATTACTTCCTTACAACCTACCCAATCCTGACTTATCCCCTAGAAATTTTGGCATTTAATTTTTTTTTAATTAAGAAAAACTACTTGAGTTTCAGGTATCAGGAGGATATGCTATTTGGGGAGGAAAATCTTCACTACAAGGATGGTTTCATTGTTCACCTAGTAAGCATTTATTGGAATAGTTCCTATACTAGTTAAGTATAGGAATGCTGAGTGATCCATCTATTTGTACAGCAAGAATATATACTTCAGTTTGATTTTATGATTTGAGAAACCTCTGCTATATTGTCCTTGGGAATCAAGGCAGCCCTATTTTAGGAAAGTCTTATAGTCATGGTCTATAAGGATCAGAATTACACATAAAATTGCATTGTGGTTTTATCGCTATTTTTAATAAGTACATGTATGTAGTATATTTCTTGTATGGAGCTGGTACATATATATAACACACCTTAATTCCCTTTTTCATTCTCTTTCCCTTCCTTCCCCCCTCCACCTATTTCTTGATCTCCCCCCTTTAACATTTAGTAAAGTGCTCTTTATGTACCATAAATTCACTTATTTTAGGAATACAGCTAAATGATTACTTTTAAAAATTTACAGTTATGCAACCATCACCACGTTCCAATTTTAAAATTTTCCATCACCCTAAAAAGATATCTTGTCTCCATTTGCAGGCAGCTGCCTTTTGCTATTCACAGCACCAGATTATCACTTAGAAACTTTCTGTGTCTGTAGATTTACCATGTCTGGGCATTTCATAATCAGCGGAATCACCCAGTAGATACATGGTCTTTGACATCTGGCTTCTTTCACTTCTCATAATGTTGAGGTTAGCCATGTTGTATGTATTATCACTTCATTCCAATAATAATCTATTATTATTTGACACATTTTGTTTATCCACTTACCTGTTGACAGAGACTTGGATTGCTTTTGGTTCTTAGTTATTATGACTAAAACAGCTGCAAGAATGTTTTTGTGTGCACTTGTGCTATCCGTTCTCTTGGGTACCTATGCAGTGTGTAGGAGTGAAACCGGTGAGTCATACCAGAATGCAACTTTGACTTTTTGAGGAATATCACAAGTGCTTTCTAAGTTGCTTGCATCATTTTACATTCCCACTAGAAGTACATGAGATTTCAGTTTCTCCACATGCTCGCCAGTCCTGCTAATGCTCTGACTTTTTTTTTATTGTGGCCATACTGGTAGATATGAACTAGTATCTTTTTGTAGTTTTGATGTGTATTTGCTAATGACTAATAATGTTGAACATCTTTTCACATTTATTGGCCACCTGTGTATGTATCTTCTTTGTAATATGTCAATTCAGGGCTGGGGATATGGCTCAGTGGCACAGTGCCTGCCTGGCAAGTGCGAGGTCATGAGTTCAATCCCCAGTACCAAAAATAAAATAAAATGAAATGCCAATATGTCAATTCAAATATTTTGCTCATTTTTAATTGGGTTATTTTTATCTTATTATGAGTTGCAAATAGTCTTTATATATTCTGGATAAAAGCCCTTTATTATATGATTTGAAAATATTTCCTCTGATTGTATAGGTTATCTTTTAACCTTAGTAATAGTATCCTTTGAAGCAAAAAAAAAAACATGAAATTTTTGATTAAGTACAGTTAATCTTTTTTCTCTTATCATTTATGCCTTTGTTTTGTATCTAAGAAATCTTTGCCTAACCCAAGCTCGTGAAGATTGACTTTTATGTTTGCTAATTATTCCTCAGGAGTTTCAGCTCTTACTTTAGGTCTTTGATAAAGTTGAAGTTAATTCTTATATATGTGAGGTAGGGGTCAGCTTCATTCTTTGCCTGTGCCTCTCCAGTTTTTCTAGCATTACTGATTGAAGAGACTAACATTTCCCACATTGAATGATCTTGACACTTTTATCAAAAAATATTGTTATGCAAGTGTTTGGACTTGATCCCCAATAAGCCTCCCACACACACATTCACAAGACGCTTGAGCATATTGTATGTCAGAGTTTAATTTTGTTTTCTCAAGTCTTTTGTGGTTTTCTTATGTCAGGAATACAGTACTGTGTTGGAGGTTCTCCCCTCAAATTTTACTGTTATAGCTGACAAATAAATCGAACATATTTAAAGTGTACCCCATGATGTTTTGATATAAGTATACCTTATAGGGGCTGAGGATTTAGCTCACTGGCACAAATGCCTGCTTGGCAAGTGTAAGATTATGAATTCAATCACAGTACCCAAAAGTATACCTTACAAAATGATTCCCACAGTTAACTAACCCACATAATCCATCCCCTGATACAATTACTATTTTTATGTGATGAGAATGCTTAAGATTTACTTCTTGAGCAACTTTCAAGTATGTAACATTATTAATCAGAGGCACTAAGTGTCCAGTATAGCTCTAGAACTTTACTGAAATTTTGTAAGTACAGCACTATTTTTTAGAAAGAGAATAGAATCCAATAAAATAAAACAGTAAAGCAAATCAAAGCAAAGCAGTGAAACTGGTACAGAACTTGGAAGGAGGATAATAGGAAACAGCAATGGTGACCATAATCTTTATATCTTTACAGTAGTTGTCCATTCCATCAGGCATGGTAGAATCAAATAAAACAGAATAAAGCCAATCAAAACAGAACATTGAATAAAACAAAACAATAAATTGGAGCAAAACAAAACAGTGAGAACAATACTGAATTAAAAAAAAAAAAAACAAAAAACAAAAAAGTAGACTGAAGGAAATCCCCCGTATTTGCCGTATTGCATACTGGCATCCTCCCCAACAGATGCTCAGACTACCAGCCTTAGGCCTGCAGAGTCAATCCAACAGTACAAGCCTTTAGCTGGTTTTGTACCTCACTTGCTATTGACTCAGCCTGTCTTCCGAACCAGCTGCTTGCTTGCAGGGGTGTTGGGGGTTCTTGATTCTCAACCAACACACCAGTTGGCTCACAGGAAGGACCAACTGGCTTTGCTCTTCCTGGTCCCTGCCTGGGTGGTGTGGTTTACTGGAATGGTAAACTGGCTTCTGGAGTGCTCTCCCCAGATCCAGCGTGGCTTCCACCAATTCGCTGGAGGGGTGAACTGGCTTCTGTCTTCCTGGCCCTATATGATTTGTGCAGCTTACCAGAAGGGTGAGCTGGCTTCTTGATGTGCTCCTCCCAGACCCAACATAGATGCTCACAGTGTTTTGATTACTGCAGTTTTGTAATAAGTTTTAAAACTAGGAAATGCGAGCACTTTCAACTTTTATTTTTTAAGGTGGTTTTATCTATTTTGAGTTTTATTTTCACATGAATTAAAAATCATCTTGTCAATTTCTTTTTTTTTTTAAAGGCAGCTGACATTTTAATAGAGATCTCGTTAAATCTATGGATCAATTTGAGGAACATTGCTGTCTTAATAATACTGTGACTTCTTATCCATGGACATGGAATGTCCCTCCATGTATTTGAGTCATTTAATTTTCAGTGTATACATTTTTTTTTAGTGTATACATCTTATACTTTTATATTTATTCTGAAGTATTGTATTTTTTGATGTTGTGGATGGAAATGCTTTTGTAATTCCATTTTCAGGCTATTGTTATTTTATAGAAACATACTTTTTTTTTCTTTTTTATTGGTACCAGGGATCGAACTCACAACCACACATTTGCAAGGCAGGCGCTTATGCCGCTGAACTAGATCCCCAGCCCCGAAATATAGTTTTAATAAAACTATTTTGTATTCTGTGATCTTACTGAACTTGTTCCTGTAGGGGTATTATTTATTCACTTTTCCTAAATTCCTCAGAATGATTTTCTGCATACAGAATCTAATAATAAAATTTTACTTCTTCCTTTCTAATCTGCATGCCTTTACTTCTTTTTTGTGTGTGTTATTGCACTGGCTGAAATATTCATTACAGTCTCAAATACAGGCAGTGAGAATACATCCTTGCCTTGTTTTTAATCTTAGGAGGAAAACATTCAAACATTCACCCTATGATGTCAGCTTCATTTTTAAATGTGTTTTTAGATTTCGTTTTGCCAATGTCTTTATGGGCTTCTATATCATAATCATGTTAGACTTTTTTTTGTCTTTTTTTTTTTTTTTTCGGTACCAGAAACTCATGACCTTGCACTTGCCAGGGAAGTGCTTACATCACTGAGCTAAATCTCCAGATCTGTGTGCATAATCATGTAGGACAGTAGTTTTTTTCTTTGACATATGTCTTGCTTTGGTAACAAGATAGTTCTGGCCTGATGGAATGAGTTGGAAAAGATTCCCATCTGTAGTTAGTTTCTGGTAGAGTTTGCAAAAAATTCATGCTGCTGCTTCTTAAATGGTTTGTTAGAATGTCCTGCTGAAATATTTGGACCTTCGATGGCATTGGGTTATCAGAATTTATTAACATTAGTGTCACTAAAGTTGGTATACCCCCCCCCCCCACTGCTAAATTTGACTGGCTTAAAAAAAAAAAAAAAAGAAATATTTGGACCTTAGCTTAGCTTTTGTGAGAAAATTTTAAATTATTAAGTTCATTCCTGTACTTGTTATATGTCTACTCAGATTGTCTGTTGTTTATTTAGTGTCAGCATTTGTGTCCTCTTAGGATGTTGTCCCAGTGCCTCTTCTTACATAGTGTGTTTGTTTGTTTTAAATAGGACACTATCCTAAAATCATAATGGTTGTTACTTCCCGAGAGGGCCCCCATCCCTCCCTTAGGTCCACCCTTGCAACTCCCCCACAGGTTGTAAGAACCGGTGTCGCAGGGGAGAAGACCCCAAGGACTCAGCTCGTAGTGAGGAGTAAAAAGTTTATTTCCATGCGCATGGGGTCCCCCAGGCAAACAAGTGCGGAGGGCCCCGAGGGGGAATTGTGTAGGGTTTTTAAGGGCGCAGGGAGGCAAGCGAATTTACAGAAGCAGATTGCATTGGTTAATTTTGAGCAGCATAGGATTTGGCAGAAATTGATTGGAGGGGTTTGGGGTTGAGTAACCATGGAGACTGGGGGTCCTAGCCCAGTCACTATGTGCCCAGAACAGAACAGTTACTTGTCTTACTTATCTCGTTGAGACAGAACAACCTTGCAGGTGCATTCTTTCTTTTTTTTTTCTCTGCTCTGATAGCTCTGGGGAGTTAGGCATTTCTTTCTGCTCTGCTCTGATAGCTCTGGGGAGTTAGGGAGTTAACCCTTTTATTCCCCCGCTCTGGGGAGTTAGGGAGTGAAACATTCTTTGCTGCTTTTTATAACTCAGGGAGGGGGTTATAGCAGGGGGGTCAACTCTCACATTCCCCCCTTTTTTTTTTTCGATGACTTTTAATCTTAAAGGTCCTGTATTGGTAAGGGGTCATACTGTTGACGTAGCACCATAACCTTTACTTGAGAGATCTGAGCCCTCACAAACTGGGTTACTCGGTTAATGAGGTAAGGGGCTATAGCCATGACTATAATGAATCCAGCCAGGGGTCCCAGTAAAGGGAGAATATAGGGCAGGATTGATTTCCAGAAGGAGAACATTTTGGCTTTACTTGAAGGGGGCTCTTGAGATTTAATTTTCTCTCTTAGCTTTTTTATTGCATCTGTTTATAACCTTGTATGTGTTTTTAAAATCACAAGCTTTTAAGAACTTTGACATAGTTTATCAACTTGTTTACAACATAAGGCCCAGTAGGAGGATTAACAAAGGTCTTGTAGCTGTCATTAAAGCTATTAACCAAAAGGAGAAAGAAAACCAACATTTAAATTTACTTTGTTTTATCATACAAGTAACAATTTTTAAGTCAGACAGAGGCCTCCTTGGGGTCTCTATAAAGGAGGAGAACACAAAATTATCAGTTATATTGGACAATCTTAAGCTTTAAAGTGTCCTTGGAAGAAATGACAGTTTACTTATTTGTAGGCTGACGGTCTTTTGAAGTTGGGACTTGTCTGCATTGGGAACGTTGAATCTAGGCAGGCTTTTAGCTATTTTGACAATCTATTGCGGCTTAAGAGATTTACGGTGAGGTCGCTCTCAAGAGATTTACGGTGAGGTCGCTTGTCTAGGTGTCTAGGCTCTTTAGCTGTAGTGGGCAGCAGCGAAGTAACCAGTGGATGGAAGTCACAGCTAGTTGAAAAGTCTGGGGAGACTTAATAAGATCTTGATTAGTTAAATTAGCTAATTTCTAGAAACCTTCTCACATAAAACCTCAAAAGAGGAAATATCTGCAACATAGGGGGTGTATCACGCATGTAAAGGTGCAGAAGGAAAAGAGACTCACCCAGTTTTTGCCAGTTTTTAAGGCCATTAGTAATTATAGTCTTTAAAATCTAACTTATCTTTTTACCTTTTTTGAACTCTGAGGCTGGTAAGCCCAATCGAGTTTTTTTTTTTTTAATCGATCTGTAAAGCTTAGGTTAATTTGAGTTACTAGGCTATAAAAGCCAGGCCATTGTTGGACCCCACGGATAAAAAGGGAGACCAAATCAGAGAAACTGCTATCAGAGCTGACTCAGACTAAGTAGAAAACACTTATATTTTTGAAGTTTAGGCTTTTTATTTTTGTAAAATCTATTTTTTAGTGTTTTTAGGCATAGTCCCACGATAACCAGTGGTTTTTATTTGTTGTAGTACTTTTAGGTTTATCAATTGGCACTGAGGGCATCTGAAGCTCACAGACTGGGCTAGCTTGATATTAGCCCCCGGAATCTCTTGGAAGTTGAGCTGCCAGATGCTGGTCTTTCTAAGTGTAAATGGGCTCTTGAGAGACATAACTGTTTTCATCAGAGAAGTAGGATGGAACTCTAGACAGTAGCTTATCAACTAGATAAGGTCGATGTTCCGTGAGGTGATCAATGAGGCAACGAGGGGTCATCCTCAGGCAGCAAAGTAGCCGAGTTTGAAGCTGTTGTTTTCAGAAATAGTGCCTGATAATGTATGGCTCAGGAATTAGACATCCATCAGTCTGGTGGGACCTTGATGAGAGTCTCCAGTGAATAGGAGGAAACAATTAAGAGTTTGTGTCCAAAAGTCAATTTTTAAGCCTCCTTTATGAGGGGGCCATTGAGGAAATCACTGCTGACCGGGTGGTCATCTGGCTGCCACAGAACCAAGTCTCTTGGAAAGGTAGGCAACAGGCCTCTGCCAGGGTCCCAAACTCTGGATCAGTCCTGTGGCTCTTAGAAATTTTGTACTTGTCTTTTAGTCACAGGGACTGGAATCCGTTAGATGGCTCACAACAACCAGTGTAGTCTTTTTTTTGTGTAGACTGGTTCTGATAAGGTCAGGGGGACTCGCATCAGAGCAGTTACTTTTTCGGCTGGCCTCTCTGATGTGATTGTTACTCTTTTAGCGGCCTGATCTGCCAAATTGTTTCCTCAGGTGAATAGCAGCAATCTGCTGACAGCCAGACTGCTGCCAGCAAATTTAGGATTTGTGGAGCCCTTTTTTTTTTTTTTTTTTAATCTTAGCTCTGGCCAAGGTTAAGAGACCTCGCTCTTAATAGATGGCTCTATGTATATGTATAGTAGCAAAAGCATATCTACTATCAGTATAGATGTTTACCCTCTTTTTTTGTGGCTAGTTTTAGTACATCAGTCAAAGCAATGAGCTCCGCCTTTTGGGCAGAGGTGCCAGGCTCTAACCCTTTAACCCAGAGTACCTCCTTTTTGGTGGTCATTGTTGTCCCGGCCACTCATCTGTCTCTGTCGTTCTGGATGAAGCTGCTTCCATCGAACAGTTGTCGGCATTTTCCAAAAGCTGGTCAGTAAGATCAGCCTGTAGGTTCCGCTGTAGTTTGAGGATGTCAGCACACTCATGGAGAGGTGTCCTTTGTTTCTCCAGGTCATCATCAGGCATAAGGGTGGCTGGGTTTAAAGCTGAAGAAGTCTTGAATATCACTGACTCTGGGTCTAGAAGCAGGGCTTGACAGTAGAATTCTGGCATTGGAGAGCCTTTTTTAGGAGGGGTTTTGATAAGAGTCTCTAAACTGTGAGAGGTTACCACAGAAATTACTTGCCTAAAGCGAGTTTTTTTTTGTCTCCTTAAGTAGCATTGTCACAGTAGCTAGTATTTTTAGGCAGGGGGCCATACTCCTGTTACTGGATTCAGTCTTTTGGAGAGGTAGGCTATAGGCCTCTTTTAAGGGCCAATGTCCTGAGTGAGGACTCTTTTGGCAATGTCCCTGAGTTTATCTATGAACAAGATGAAAGGCTTGGTAACGTCAGGGAGTCCCAGGGCTGGGGCCTCTGTCAAGGCCCGCTTGAGCTGTTGGAAGGCCTGTTTACATTTATCAGTCCAGTTCAGCGAATTTTGAGTTTCTCCCTTATGGGAGTCATATAGAGGCAAGCGTTTTAGTAAAGTTTAGCCTACAGTATCCAATTGCCCCCCAGAAACTCTCGTCTGTTTTTTAAAAGTTTTTTCTCATAGAGCAATTTTAACATCTTGGCTATCTTTTTGTAAATTTTTTAGTTCTCAAAGACCTTTTTGTGCTATCTCTATTAACTGGCTGAGGGGCATTTTTTTAAACCTCTCAAACCTTTGTAATTTTTGTCTAACATGTGGGGCCGACTGAGTTATAAAGAGAACAACTGGCGATACTGGGAAACCTCCTTACCTCTGGATGTCCAGTCAGGGTAGCACAAAAGGAGAACATGGTTTTGGCATTCCGGATCAGAGTGCCGGCTTCATCTGGATGGCACACTGCTTTTTGTCCAAGGGTGTCACATGGCAGGCCATCATTTTATTAAAATTATATTCTTAACAAAAAGGGCTTTTTCACAGGTAACAAAATTGTGCTGTATAATCTCCCAGATGTTTACAGCACATGTAAGAATTTGTATCTTATTTTCAGTATCACCTATAATCTTATTTTAATGAAAACATTTTGCAGCAAAGTACAATCTTATGTATACTTTTACCAAAACTGATCTAATACTGTCAAATTTTAAACACATTTACTTTTTGTCAAACCTGTTATTTGCAGTACTATAAATCAAGACAAATAAAATTCACATCCTCTTGAGCCTTCTACAACTTACAATAATACCTCTCAAACTAAGCTTTAATCTTTTTTCATATTTTGGCATAGCCAGACACCTTTACTTGAAGACCACTCTCTTTGTCCCTCTTTTTACTATTACCAGTCAATTAACTTTTTTTTATTTCTCAGACAACATCAAAACTCTCAACAAAACCCTTGAAGTCACCTTTTAGTAGTCCAAAACATACTTATTTTATGTCTTTTTACCACATAAAAATGCTGTATTTTAAAAACAAAACTGTAACTTTTTAACTGGCTCAAATATACTACCATCTGGTTTTTACTTGGTAAAGTTGATATGATTTTTAATAACCATAGATATACATATATATGTGTACATGTTTACATTTTTACCAGAGAGGAAAAAATACTCCTTTTAAAAGGTATGTTGAGGTTGCAAGCAATCAATTGAAGTCTTACATATTAAACAAGGCACCACAACATTAAAGACACAAACAAAGGGAGCTTCTTGCATAGTTTGGTCAGCTAAAGGAAATAATTTTTTTTATCATGAACCTTGAATCTAATAAGCCATATGGATCCTGCAACAGAAATGGGCAACAAGCCCCTAAGTTAGTAACAAGTTTAAACAGGCAATCAAGGAGAGGGCGGAGGAAGGAAGGGTTTTACCCACGGTGGGGGCTCCTCCCTGAGGTCCTGTCATACCAAGATGTAGGCGATCCGGTCGGGGTGGCCCTCTTGTCCAGGGCAGAAGATGATGTTCTTAACTGCTAAGATGAGGGGAAGGTGGAAAGTCCCCTCTGGTGGCCATCCCACAGAAAAAGTAGGCCACTCAGTCGAGCAGAAATCCTGTTATTTACTCTTCTTGACCTGTAAGGAGAGATTGTGAGCCCTCTTCCGCACCTCCGACCAATGGTCGAGGGTGAGGGACAATGGGGATGAGGTCGACTGTCCCATGATGTTCTATAGTCACAGGGCGGTTAACGCAAGCACGATACAACAGATAACCAATCACAACACCCACGACACACAGGACAAACAGGCCGGCCACCTCACTCTCACGCATCAGTTTCACTCCAAACGAGCCACCTTACAGGGTGTCTCCGAATTGGCCCGGACGGACCACAGATTGGGAACGAAATTCCCCGAACGAGTCACCTCAGAGGGTGTCTCCGAATTGGCCCGGACGGACCACAGATTGGGAATGAAATTCCCCAGATTGGCCCAGACGGACCACAGATTGGGAATGAAATTCCCCAAACCGATAGGAAAATCCTATCGCAGACGGTGAGTCACGGAAAACCGTGTGGGGCGTCCCCCGGTCACCAGAGAACAGAGAACAGATAACAAAAACAGGTAACAAAAATTGCCCGGTTGGCTCGGGGCGTAAAATACCGGTAGATTGATCCTCAGAGTAAAAATAAGAAGCGACCGGTCGTACTCACCCGCGGTGTAAGGCGGAGCCGTTGAGGTCGTCTCCCGTGAGACGTACTATCTCGCTGGGGCCTCCATATGTAAGAACCGGTGTCGCAGGGGAGAAGACCCCAAGGACTCAGCTCGTAGTGAGGAGTAAAAAGTTTATTTCCATGCGCATGGGGTCCCCCAGGCAAACAAGTGCGGAGGGCCCCGAGGGGGAATTGTGTAGGGTTTTTAAGGGCGCAGGGAGGCAAGCGAATTTACAGAAGCAGATTGCATTGGTTAATTTTGAGCAGCATAGGATTTGGCAGAAATTGATTGGAGGGGTTTGGGGTTGAGTAACCATGGAGACTGGGGGTCCTAGCCCAGTCACTATGTGCCCAGAACAGAACAGTTACTTGTCTTACTTATCTCGTTGAGACAGAACAACCTTGCAGGTGCATTCTTTCTTTTTTTTTTCTCTGCTCTGATAGCTCTGGGGAGTTAGGCATTTCTTTCTGCTCTGCTCTGATAGCTCTGGGGAGTTAGGGAGTTAACCCTTTTATTCCCCCGCTCTGGGGAGTTAGGGAGTGAAACATTCTTTGCTGCTTTTTATAACTCGGGGAGGGGGTTATAGCAGGGGGGTCAACTCTCACAAGGTCAGCTCCCAAAATTTAACTCCTGGAACAGCAGGGGAACTTAAGAGCCCAGTTCCAGCACGGTTGCCACCTACATGGAATGGTTGATCCTCCTGTTCTTTAGTTATTAGTATTTTACACATCATCTCTTAGAAGTCTGAGATCCCACTGAGGACCTCCTCACACCTAGCTCTGGGGCTGATCGTGAACTTCAGCGTTCTACTGGGCATGTCTGGCGGAAGAAACAGCATTGATTGATTGGGTAAGACTGACTGGCAGTTGTGGGTACAGACAGAGAAACTTAGGAACCCCAGGCTGGCTGGAAGAGTGTGGTATGTGGGGCCTGGACTGATTTGTCATGAAATTTTAAACCCTGGCTATGGCTATTACAAAGAAAAGGAAAGAGGCTGATGATATGTGTGTAGCTCAAAGTAAGTGAACCGAAGAGGAGGTCTTTAAAGGTCTTACTGGGTGGAAACACACATAATTAAAGTAAGGTCCCTAATTCAGATCCTTCAAGAAACCCAGCTGGCAATCGCCATCTTTCATTGATTTCAAACGCGCACACTTGCTTTGGTATTTCCACATCTCTGAAATTAGAAGACGTATGACAATCGATGGCCAGTCACATGTTATATATAAAAGAAGTGTCCTATAATTAAAGATGCTTTAAATTATATGAAATTCAAGAAGTGAGCGGTATAAGCAAGCAAAATCCCATTTCTCTCTGTCTGCCTTTCACCTCCAAGGAAAGATTAATTCAGAGACCGTGTCATGGCTTGTGTCTAGATGTCCCCACAAGTCCTCATGTGATCATACTTGGAGCTTTTTCTGAGGTGACTCAATCTAGACTGTGTGATACTGGGATTAGGATGTGTGGTTACTAAGTCAATACACAGATTGGTTTGGCATAGTTCTGGGTGGGATTAAAGGTGGCCCACCCTGGGTGTGAGTGCTACCTCAGTGGGCAGAAAGAGGGCTACTGGGTTTGCTTGTGGCTTGCTGTTTGCTGCCTTCTGCCTGTCTGCTCTGTGGTACCCCCCTGCCATGTGCCACCCGGCCTTGGAACCAGCCAGTGACGAACTGGAACTTCTATAAACTATGAGCCAGACTAAACTTTGGATGTCAAGTATTTTGTCTTAGCAGCGAGAAAAATGTAAGACAGAGCTATTCTTACATGATAAGGAAATAACACAAGAGTAGTGACAAGTATTAAGTACTTTGCTGCCTTCTGGATGAGGAGCCAATAGATCATGGTGACAACTGGCAAACCAAAGGGTACCCTGGCTTCCAGAGGAGCAGCCCACTGCCCTGGCTGATGGGCTGTAGTGACAGATGCCCAGTATTGACAGGCATTCTACGTTTTCAAAGGATGGTTAAAAATGCAGTTTAGCTAAGTGTGTTGGCACCCATCTGTAATCCCAACACTTGGGAGGCAGAGGCAAGAGGATTGCCATGATTTGGAAGCCAACCTGAACTACACAGTGAGCCCGAGGCCAGCCTGAACTACATAGCAAGACTGTCTTAACAGAAGAAAAGAAAAGCAGTTGGCATGAAACTCCTAATTTTCAAGTCATGGCTCAATTTATTTTATCTAGCAAAAAAAAAAAAAAAAAAAAAGCACAGATTAGATCCAGGCAGTGATCATTCAGCTTCTATATGACTTTCATCTAAAGATGCATTTACTTCATTAGGAAGCAGCATGAGGGCTGTGGATTTAGCTCAGTGGCTTAAGCACTTACCAGGCAAGCACAAGGTCGTGAGTTCAATCCCCGGTACCAAAAAAAAAAAAAAAAAAGAAGCAGCAGCAGCAGTAATATGAGACAAACCACTTTTTATAGCGAAGCCAAAAAAAGCAAAATCCATTTCAAAATTTAACACCTGGCTCCTGGGTCTAGAATGGAAGTATTGTAGAGTTGTTACTTAAATTACTTTAATTTTTTTTCTCCTTCCCTCTCAATAGAATGTAAGACAATGTGGTTAAATCTATTGAAAATGCTGCACTTCCTGTTTGTAAAAATAGGTGACCACTTTGAACACACAGACTCAGGCTTCCAACGCAACAGCGTTTGCTTCTCATAGCTGTAGACAGTGATCACCAAGAGACAGAACGATGGAGCAGAGAATCATCAAGTCACCAAAAGACCAGGCTCCATTCTGACCCTTGGTGTTCTGCAAGTTAATTTAGTGCCCTTCGGCTCCGTTGCCTGCATTTATAAAACAGGGGTAGTAATACCTGCCTGCCGCACCTCCTGTGAGTTTATTCCTGGCCATGTGAGGTGCACCATGGCGGCGAGCAGAGAGGCCGGGGTAAACATCAGCGGTTCGCGTTGCCCTGGTCCTGTGGACTGAATCTCATTGCGGTCTGTGGCTCTTTCTCTAGACCGTAGATATCTCACCAGTGGGCTGAACAGATGAGGAAAAACAGCAAGAAGATATTTTTAAAAGTCAGCCACATCTTGGAATCTGAAATAGTACTGAGTCTCCGTTGAGGGAGTTGAGGCCAATCTTGGATGATAAGCTTGCAGGATTAAACTTTAACTTTGTAGTTCAGTCACCTGATTTGTACATCAGCCTGGGGAAATTTCAATTTGACCTTTAGCTGTTTCCTTCCCTCCTTCTTTCATATTTTGAGTCTTTTTTGCTTTATAAGGAAAAGAAAAGCCCTGCTTTTTTCTTGGTGAGTATCTTTTTCCCAACAATGTAAAGCTCTACGTTAGAAATGGAAGGAGTCAACACACTACTTTGATAACCCATTTCCAGTCTGTTTCAACTCTTGCATCTAGACAATCTCAAATCCTGTTGAGAAGTAAGCATGAATAGGGTGAACATTGTTAAGGGGAAAAGAAAAATTAATGTCTTTCAGAAGCTCTCACTCCAAACTAGTATAACTTCAAGTTGGACCATGTAGGAAAACTTACTCCTGTAACGTCAGATTTACTTTGAGGAAAGTACATTGATTGCCTCGTTGAAGTGACAAGTCCACGCTGCTTGCATTACTTCTGTTCATGGCATTACTCTTTTAGGGGTTCATGTACTTTTTCTATAAAGGACCAGACAGTGAATGTTTTAGGCTTTTCTTTATTTTTTAAAGGGGCTTTTTTTGGTGGTATTTTAGGCTTTTAGAAGCATAAGATTTCAGTCACAACTGTTACCTCTGTTACTGTAATCCAAAAGCAACCTACATAGACAATGTGTAAGTAAATGATCACGACTGTATTCCAATAAAACCTCATTCATCAAAACGATAGGTTTGACCGGTGGCCTTAGGGTCCCAGAATGAAACTGTCAGACTCAGACTTGACTGTCCGCTATCAGGGTGCACATCCGAGCAGCTCTCAGGTAACAGTGATTATCCCTTTCAGTAATTCCCCTCATTCTTTTCCCGCTGCTGATTGGATGTTCTGTACAATCACAGTTACATATTTTTTTCCACTTGAGGTAAGCAGGGTGTCTTGTTCTTTTTCTGATTCTTACTGGTAGTGATAGCTAGGAAATTTGTACCTAAAACTCAGAGTCACAGAGATTTTCACATCAAGGTTTTTATCTTTTTAAGTGCTAAACTTAGCCCTGTGTTACATTCTGAGTTAGTTCTTATATCTATAGTGAGATTGGGATCAAAGAGGGTTTGGTTTGTTTTATTTGTTTTAATGTGAACTTTCAATGACTCCAAAATCATTGTTGACTACTACTTTTTCTCTGATGAAATGCCTGGGCCTCTCTGCCAGTGATCAGCTGTTTGTGTATGTGTGGGTCTGGATTCAGACTCTATTCTGTTCCATTAATCCATTTTTAAGACGTTTTAATAGCAGTACAAACTGCCTTGTCTATGTAGCTTTATAATCTTGGACAAAGTCACGGTTAACCCTCCAGCTCAGTTACAATGTTCCAGTGTTGTTTTGGTTTGTAGGTCCTTTGCATTTCTATATGCAGTTTAGGAATTTCCTCTATTCCTACCCAAAATGAAAACAAAACAAAGTTCAAGCAGGTATTTGGACTGAGATGGCTTCCAATGTTTAGATTACTTTGGGAAGAATTATAAACTTTCCATTTATTTAGGACTTCTTTAGTTTATCTCAGTAGTATCGTTTATTTTTATTTAGAGCTTAAGAATTTGGCAAGTTTATGCCAAATTATTAAAAACATTTCCTCTTTTTGATGCTAGTGCACATTAAATTTCGATCTGACTGTTCATTGCTGATATATAGAAATATTTTTCATTCTCCAACTTTCCTAAGCTCACTTGTTATGGTAGTTTGTTTCTTTTTCTTTTTCTGTCTTTTGGGGTGTGTGTGTGTGTGTGTGTGTGTGTGTGTTATATCAGACACCTTTGGGAATAAAAGCAGTTTTCCTTCTTCCTTTCTGATTTGCATCTATTTTATTTGAGTTTATTTCCTGATGGATTGCATGGGTTGTGAGCTCCAATGCTGAATAGAAATGTTGAGAGTACATCTGTTGGTCGTGTTTCTGATCTTAGAAATACTGCATTTAACCAGGTATAGTAGCACGCACTTGTGATTCTGCTACTCAAAGAGTTCAGGCTGGAGGATTGCAGGTTAAGGCCAGACCAGGCAACTCAATGATACTTTTTGTCCAAAAAGAATTCAAAAAATTATGGAGAAGAAAAGCAAGGGCAGGGATATACAGTTCAGTGATGCAGTGATTGGCTAGTATGCGGGAAGTCCGGGATTCGAGCCCCTGGGCATAGGGAAAGGAGAGGGAGGGGGAGGCGGAGGGAGGCAGGGGGACCCGTTTTTCACCTTTCAGTCTGATGCTAGGTTTTTCAGAGATGCCTTGCTTGTAGCTGAGGAAGTACAATTCTGTTTGCACTTTATGAAGAGTATTTTAAAAATCAGGATTGGGTGCTAGATACTAGGTTTTGTTAAATGTTTCTTTGTAGATTGAAATGATCATGCAGTCTTCCTTGTCTCTTAATCACCTGCTGATTTTCAGATGTTAAGCCAGTCTTGCATTATTGGGATAAACCCCACTCAGCCACGATGTGTTTTCCCTTTCATTACTTGTTGGGTCTCACTTACTAAACTGTTGTTGTGAGTCTCTGCGTCTGTATTTTGGAGGCACACCGATCTGCAGTTTTCTTTTCTGGTCGCATATTCATCTTAGTTTTGTATCAGGGCTCTGGAGGGGGTCACAAAATATTCTCTCTTCCATCTTCTCGAAGAGGGTGTGGCCTTGGTGTACCAGCTTTGGTAAATGTCTGGCAGAATTCACGGAGGACCCATCTAGTCCTGCAGTTTTTTGATTGTAGTGACTTTTTTTATAATATTTTTTATTTCATTGATGTGTTTAGTAATATTGTTTACTTATTATTTTCTTCTGTTTATTTTGTGTTTCATTTTCTTTGCTTTGTTGTTGTTGTGTTTGAAGGTAAACCAAGGCCATTAGTCTGAGACACTGGTATTCCTCTAACACAGGTATTTAATGTTATAAACTTTCCAGCAAGGTCTGCCTTTGTGGCACCCTGGCATTCTTGTATGTTGTGCATTTCTGCTCACTTAGTTTAAATGAGGTTTAATTTACTTTTTTAAAAAATTTCTTCTTTGACCCATGGTTTATTTAGAAATCTGTTTCTCAGTTTCCAAATATTTGGACACTTTCTAGATAACTTTCTGTTATTGATTATGGTTTAATCCACTGTGAGCAGAGGAAGATACACTTTATAAGACTTGGATTCTTATAAGCTTATTGACACTCATTTTATGACACTAAGTACAATGCCTTAGTATGCACACTTGAAAAAAAATATATGTATTCTTTCATTGGTGCAGGATTCTGATGGTCCAAGTCTTCTGTATCCTCACTGGTTTTCTGAGTAAACTCACTATAATTGAGAATTTATCTATTTCTTCTTATAGTTTTATCTACTTTTGATTTGAAAGTGTTAATAGCTATATAAACATTTGGAATGATTGTATCTTTTTGATGAATTAATCCCTGTATCATTAAACTACTTTTTTTAAACCTTTGATAATATTTTTTTATCCTTGATTTTATCTATATCTATATCTATCTATCTATATATATATTTACTCTGAGTTTGGTTTTAACTAGTTTTCAGATTTTATTTTCCATTGTCTCGTATTTAACCCAATTGTCTGTCTGTATTTAAATTCCTTGTAAGCTACACGAACTTAGATTTAGATTTTTTTATTCAATATGCCAATCTCTATCTCAATGAAGATTCACAGGCCATTTACATTTAATGTAGTTAAATTTATGTGTGTCTTCTTACTACTTTACATCTTTCCACCTGTCTTTTGTTCATCTTTTCCTCTTCTAACTGGCTTATTTTTACGACTTATTTTTTCCTTTTGAAGACAGGGGTGTCTCACTCTGTAGGTCAGACTAGCTTTGAACTCACTGTGTAGCCCAGGCTGGCCTCAAACTCACAGTGATTCTCCTGCCTCGGCCTACTGAGTGCTGGGATTACAGTCATGTGCCGCCACGCCAGGCTGTAACTCCATTTTTATCTTTGTTGCTGGCTTATTGTTTATAAATCTCTATTTTGTCATTTTAGTGATTACTGTAGCTTTATACTATATACTAGTGATGGCAAACCTTTTAGAATTTTCAGTGATAACAAACAGCCGGCTGCGGCACGAGTGCCAGGGGTTCGCCATCAGTGCTGTGTGTCTTTACCTTACCCGCGTGTACCTTCATATAATGTTGTATTATTTCACATGTTATTTAAGGCCTCTTCCTTTCTGCATCAGGATTAGCTGGAGTTCAACTGACCTGATGACTTCTTTCTCGTGAACAGAGTACTTGTTTTAGCTGATCCTGTTCATCAGTCCATTAAAGGAATCCGACCAGCCACCTTGACCTTTGGGATGTGCTGTTACTCATTTCAAAGAAATTATAGAGTTGAAACTTAACTAATTTCTTCCTTCAGTTTCCACAGGGCAGGTGTGTGTGTGTGTGTGTGTAACTATGGAAGTTATTTAACACCTTCATCTTCATTTTTCATTCCAAAACCAGAGGACAATGTATATAAAAGTATGCAAGAGTCACAGGAAACCCATATATCCAACCACCTAGATGAAGTTGTTGCTGCCGTCAGCATCAATCCTAGAAAGACCCCGAATCCGCTGCCTCAGACGCTGCTGTTCCAGCCTCCTCGGGAGAAACTGCACCTCTGTGAGGAGAAAGCCAAGGCCCACTTCAGCAGTCACCAAGTAAGGAGCCTTTCCATTCCCCCGCCGTTCTTTGGCAATGGAACTGCCGTACCACAAATGACTGAAAGTCAATAGATTACATTCCTAACTCCAGGACTATGACAAAAAGAGTACGTGAGAGAAAGCCTCTGTCAGATCACAAGTGAATTAAGACCTCTGGGCTGAAGCTCACCGCTTGGCATGGGCAGTAATAAATACTGGCCGGGCTTCTACCCTGTGCCAGCTCTAGCCATTGGAATATAATACAGGGGAGATGAAGCTTCTGTGCCCCCAGAACTTAGAACTCTGTTTTTGGCATCTTTTCCCCCATTTCCCCCTCAGAGGTTTTATTCATCCTGATGTGCCAGGCCCTGTCTGCCCATTCATTAGTTCATAAATACCCATCGTATGCCTGATATGTGTTGGAGGTCATGCAGGCCACAGCCCCTGCCTGCGTGGATGTATGGTTCAGTGAGGTGACAGACAGGAGTGCAGGTCCTGGTGGGCAGTGTGATGATTTCTGTGGTGGACACAGCTCGGGGTGAGGTAGATACAAGACAGAAGGGTGGGCGAGGATCCTGGAGGTGACAGCAGTTGAGGCGCACTTCTTGGCCTGCCCAGGTCACAGTCGGGTGAGGGAGGTGTCCAAAGAATTCTGGCCAAACACTGTGGATGGGTAAGAACCCCGGACCAGAGGGAGCGCAGTCTGACTGAAGACCTAGAAGGAGCTGTGGGGATGAAGGTTTTAGTGAGGTTTTGTGGGGAAGAGCTGGAGCCTGGAGGGCACTCACTGCCCTGCAAAAGTGTTTAAAGGTCCTAGAGGAATACCCAGGATTATACTAGGATTATAAACCAGGGAAACCTGTGAGCAGGTTTGAGTTTTAAGAATGATCATTCCCAGAGTAAGTAGAGGAGGGAAGTTATGGAGATACAGGTGATCACTCTGGCAGGGGATGATGAGGGCCTGAACTGATGCAGCAGAGGCAGGAGAGAGGCTGAGAATGTAGCAGTGCAAATCAGCAGGCGTGGATGGCAGGAGAGGCGAACACCAGGCAGAGGGGTGTGCGGAGCCCGGTCGAGGTCCTGGCCCTGGTCAAGGTCCTGGCCCTGGTCGAGGTCCTGGCCCTGGTCGAGGTCCTGGCCCTGGTCGAGGTCCTGGCCCTGGTCGAGGTCCTGGCCCTGGTTGCCCCTGGTGGTCGGGGCGCCTTGCTCCTGCCCTTCCTACATGCCGTGAGTACAGCAAGAAGAGCAACATCATGGCAATTGGGCATGAATTTGGCTCTGAGCATGTGCTCGCTCCTGCGCCAGGCCATCTGCTAGCCAAGCTGCCAGCCAGCAGCCTCCTCAGCCAGAGTTCAGCCAGAGAACGAATCCCTAATGCCCAAAGGCATTTAGTGCTTCTCTCCGATGAAGAATTCCTGGGTTCTGTGGGCCAGATGAGGAACCCAGGGGTACAACAGTGAATAGGATGAACAAGGCACATGTCCTTATGGCCGAGGACAACTGACCCTGTAAATAAACCAGATCGTCGGAGATTGCGGTAGTGCTAGGGTAGGAACACCGTGGGCTCATTTTGGGCAGGCCGGCCTGGGGAGGCGTGTGAGGCGATGACAGCTGGAAGGAGCCCACACGGAGAGGCTGAGGGAAGGAGTTCTAGAGAGGAAACGCTACTCAGGCTGTACGCAGGCATGGGTGTGCGGTGTTCCCAGTGAGGAGGGAAGCCTGTGGGTTGGAGAAGTAATCAGTTTAGTTATTCTCTTGCCTGTCACATGCTGGGTACCTGGAGAGATCTTTAAAAATGTCAGCGAGTCATCCATGTGGTACAACTCACTTTGCACACTGTTTGATATTTGGTGATTTTTAAAGAATAATTTTAACATTGCTAAAGTTAACAGTTCACCAGATATTAACATTTGCTTTATTTCTTTTTTAACGTGTTTTGGTGCTTGGGATTAAACCCAGAGTCTCCACAGTTCAATCCATGAATTCCTACTGAATACTGTTTCTCCCATGCCTTACCCTCTTATTGTTTTGGAACAGGGTCTCACTATGTAGTCCACAGTAGCCTTGAACTTCTGTCCTTCTGCCTCAGCCTCCTGATGCTGGGCTTTAACGCACGCATCTCTGTGTCCAGCCTGCCACATCTCCTCCGTCTCCGTTGATCTCCAGGGCCTTAACTTACTGCTCACAATCTTGATAGTTCTCAGAAGTACACTCAAGTTACTTTGTAGAATATCTCTTTATTTGAATTTGGGTTATATTCCTTCATGCTTTTATTCCACTTGCACATTCGGGGCAGCAGTACTGCAGGCAAGATGTTAGAGACCTCCTTCGTGTTTGTACCAGAAAATACAGACTGCTCACTGGTCTCCTCACGGCGGTACTAACCTTGAATGCTTGGGTAAAGCGCTATCTGACAGATTTGTTCATGGTGGAGTTACTTCTCTGTTTGTAATTAATAAGCACCTTATGGGGAGAGTCACTGAGACTCTGGAAACACGCAAGCCTAAGCTTTAGCATCCACAGATGATTCCTACCGGAATCTGTTATTATCTGTGATGCCTGTCAAATAACGAGCCTCTGACTCCAGTATGTTTGCAACCTCTGTTTGTATTTCATCGTAGGGAAGAGCTTTTCCTTCTTCACACTTTATGTATTATTCATTTATACCCTGAAGGGTTCAGGAAGCCCTGTTTTACAACAGGACTGTGATGTGTTACAGCCCATTAATTTCATCGAAGCTTCAGTCGGCTGGTATTTGCCAGTGGGAGTGGCTTCAAGCTGGCAAGTCCTGGAGCATGCTCTTATTCTCTGTACGCTTTCTTACTTTCTGGCACAAAAATTTTCAGGTTCATTGTGGACTTTCCGTGCTCTAGTCCTGGCTTCCAAGAACCCTGGTTCCTGATCTACTCCCAGGCTATTCAGAATGGAAAAAAAAATTTTTTTACACCTAAATGCCCCACAATGGTGACTAGGTAACTCAGTTATGATGCAACTATACAATAAGCACTGTGCTGCCATTAAGATTTATAGAGGTCGCCATGAGCCTATTTTGAAAGGAAAAATGTATGAGTGGGTAAAAATACAGAATAATGGGCTGGGCTGCTTAGCATCCTGATTTTATCTTCATGAAGTGAACTTGTGACCTCTCAGAAGCGTTAAAGGCTCTGTCTCCAACGTGGCTGCATTCTTGGGTATCAGAAGTTGTGACCTAAACATATTGATTCGACAAAGACACAATGTAACCCATATCCAGGTTCCAAGTATGACAAAAAAGAGAGGACGTGAAAGTCATTAGTTCCTTGAGGCGTGGGCCTAAAAACTGGCAGTGTGTCATTTCTTCCATGTTTTATTGGCTAAACTGTCATAAAGCAAGTCAGTCTCGAGGAGCTGGGACCTCACGGGGTCCCTACTTCTCAGTAGCCCTAACTCCTTTAATAAAGTCCTGATGGCCCCACTAACTATGATAATGTCATAGGTTGCTCGTGAGACCTTCAAACTGAGCCCCCAAGCGTGTTATTTGAAAACCACTACCACCATCCACTTATAGCAGACCGTGTAGGAGCTGCTCATTGATGGACAGCTGGAAAACCTACTTCTGTATTTTTCTTTATTTCATTATATTCTCCACCTTTACGTGTACTGTATGTATTTATTTCTTATATCTGCTGTATATTTTGTTCTCTGATGTATCTCAAGTGCTCAGAACCATTCTTAGCACCGAGTCATTAATAAATAATTGTCGAATGAATGAAAGTATATTTTGTGCTTTGGGACACTTAACAACTGGTGCATTCATTTGACTGTCCTAACAGTATAAACAGGCTGTCCAGGAGCTGGCACGCTGCGTAGCTTTGGCGAGGATTTGCTACGGTGACTGTCACTGGAGACTAGCAGAGGCGCACGTGAACCTGGCCCAAGGCTATCTCCAGATGAAAGGTGAGTTCATCCCAGGCGGGCAGGGTAAGCGGGTTGGTTTCCGAGGTTCTTTCAGGTTTGATTCCCACCTAACGGGAAGGATCAGTTTTTTAAATTATTCTCCTTTCCAAATACAGATAACCCATTTCCTTTTAGGGAGAGTCAGTAAGGTGTACAACACATAAATCTTTGAAGGAGAAAAGGAAGATTGTCCCTTTGGGTGTATCTTTTTATAAGCTTAACATCAAGGTTCCTAGGAGATGATTAATCTGTTAGGTCAGAAGGAGTTGCAGAAAAAAGCTAAGACATAAAATAGGGCCTTAGAATGGACTCCATTCACACTTTTCTTGATTGAAAGTCTCTTGATGTAAGTAGCCACAACAGGACCATGAAGGTTCCCAAAACTATTGTAACTGAAAAACGTATGAGCCCACACAGCTTAAAAATTCAAAGGTAAAACTGCCTTTGGTCCTGGCCATAATGAAGCTCAAACAGTGTGACCAGGATTCAGTTTCTCTCTTTTCCAGCACTTGGCTCTGTTTTTCTTGGCATTGGCTTCATTCTTAGCCAACTTGTGCCCACACAGGGGCAGCATGGCTGCCAGCAACTTTAGGTTTGCTTTCTAAGCATTCTCAGAAGAAAAAAGAATGCCCTGCCGCTAAAACATGCCAAGGTTTGGGGGCATCCCAGTTAGAGCTGCTTGGTGTGATTAGGGTTTTATGTCAAAGGCAAGGAATATCCAGGCATGGTGGTGCATGCCTACAATCTCAGCGTGTGGGAGGCTGAAGCAGGAGGATCATTGTGAGCTGGAGGACAGCCTGGGCTACATAGTGAGTTCAAGGCCAGCCTGAACTGCTGAACTGCACAGCAAGACCCTGTCTTTAAAAAAAAAAAAGGCAAGGAGCAGTGTCACTGGCCAGAGCTGACTTTTGGCTCCCCCGGGTGCTGGGGAAGAAGCTACCTTTGCCCAGATGTCATGGGTTGCATATGCAGGTGTGGAGTGTCCCAGAGGGAAAGCAGAAGAGGGGAGAATCCATGGATACAGGGGAGGCAGAAACACCAGACATCCAGGGCGTGGCATTTGCTGTGCAGCTTAGGACAAGATTACAGGCAAGGGCACATCTCTACCTGCGCTCAGCTCCTTCAGCTGAAAAGTGGCGGCAAAGGATGGAAGTGATACCTACTTCCAGCGTGGTCCGGTGAATAAAGGAAACAGTCATGGTAGAAAACACCACAGTGCCAGGCGGACCGCTGCCATCCAATTACTGTGCTCACGTCTTAGTGCAGACTAGTTTTACCTATTAGGTGGAGGATCGTTAGCACCAGAGGCCACCTTGGACAGCGTCTTACCTAGCCCCTCCCATTTCCTAGATTAAGAGGAGACAGCAAATCCCAGTGGACACATCCTGCCCCAGATTGCGCTGTTAATAAGCCGCCAGTGTGAGACTCAGACCCAGAATCTCACACCCCAACACCAGTGCCCTGCAGTCGGGGATTTCCAGTGATGTTCTTTTGCAGCTCACTCCTTTCCTGGTTGTCTTTCTCAATTTAACAAAAACCAGTATCCACTATTTAACAAGGATGCCTGAGTAAGGGCGTTGTGGTATTTTCCATGTATAGCCTTTTTCAGTCTGTACACCATCTCATGAGGTAGAGGTTTTTATCACCCTGTTTACACTGGAGGAAACTGAGGCCAATATTTCCTGCCCGGTGGCCAAGCAGGCAGTTCCTCCCAGGCAGTCTGACTTCGGAGTTGGTGTTCCTGGACCTGAACCTACTCTGTGTCCAGCACACTGAGTTCAAGTTCTTAGGGAAAAGACCATTTTTGGACATACGGCCCCCGGGCCTTTTCTTAGACTGCAAAAACAGTGAACACTAATCATGGTCCTGCAGGCTGAAGCAATATGTACTTTCTAGAAAAATAAAACGCATAAAGCTATGAGTTCTCACAGATAGAGAGCATAGCCCAATTTTCCCCCATTGGAAAGTATATTGTTTCTGCTCTGGAGAAAGCAGAATTAACTTCCTATTTTGACACCTTTTGAGAGATTTGAGATTCAAGTCCGTGTAATTCAAAACACAGTGCTAGGCTGTGTGGATGTGAGTGGGAAGGGAATCCTAGGGGCATGAGTATGGGGAAGGATGAAGCATTGATTCCTAGCAGGTCAGCGTCAGTTTTATTCCCACAGTCTGATAAGCCTGCAGAAGAACACTGGGGCGCTCTGAGAAATTAGCCCTGAGTAGCTTTCATGGATACCACTGTGCTTGTATTATGTTAAAATAACTCTGATTATAGGAGTAGGCAAAGGTTCCAGGATTTTTAGTATTCTATTAAGATTGCTGTCACAATGCCAGGATTAAGATTCATGAGTATCCTACTTCCTGCCCGGCATGCAATTTGTGTATTCTATTTGGTTTTTGTAATTTGTAAGATATTTTATGTCTGCTGTTGGTAAGGTTTCAAAGCTGTTCAATTTCATCTTGTTCTGTTTATTTCTCAGAAGGCCATTGTGGGAACATTTTTATCATGGGTAATTGGTGTCAACAACACTAGTGGTTCCAGTCTTGATTGAGTTACTGCTGCCCAGATATGTGTCCAGGCGCTACTTGAGAGGATGCAGAAGCCCTGCAGGATACCCGGGTCAGGCAGAACTATAGTCTTGTCCATCTGAGATTTAAAAGAAAAGAAACCAAGATTCCGTTTCCTTTGTCCGTAGGATTTTCGCTGCAAGCAAAACATCATGCAGAAAAAGCCAAAGACATCCTCACCGACTTCATTGTACCGCCGTATAACGACAACACCGATGTTTTCAAGTGTTCTGTAGAGCTTTTCCACACCATGGGGAGGGCCTTCCTCTCCCTTCAGAAGTATCCTTTTGTCTCTGATTCTTTAGACATAGAAACATCGCTAGTGTGACACTCACATCCAGTTCTCAGGGTGAATAAAAATCTAATAGATACCTGGGGAAGAGGCATAGGCAGCGTGAAAGCCAGGGGAGACCCGAGGTCCCAGAATCTGGAGCCGAGTAGCTCTTTCCTGAACACAATTCAGATTTAAGGAAGCCTCAGAGAATTTGGTGAAAGCAGAGAGACTTTCGAGGGAGCTGCTGCAGTGTGGAAGGATTATAAAGGAAGAGTGGATAGAGGTCCAAGCACGAATCAAATTGTCATTTGCACAGTAAGTTCCAAGTGTAGAGTGTTGTTTGCGTGGCGGCTGGAGGTTCCTGGCCAGCAGAGTCTGTCTTCGGACAGCAGTGGCATCTCCTCGGAGCTCGTCCGCTTCTCTCCAAAAGTACAAGAGAAGCCAGTCGTGTCAGGACAGCCCCAAGCAAGATGTGCATCGGTGACACCTTCGCTTGGTGTCCGGTGCCCTCGTGCCTGCTCGAGGACCTGGTCTCCGAGCGGTGTTCCTTCGGCTGGCTTTCTGCCTGCTGGCTCTCACTGCCCTCTGCCTCCATGCCCTTCCCTTCCCCCTCCCTCACTCCCCACCCTCCGCACCCCACTGCTCCAGTCGGAAAGCCTTCAATAGATTGATTTTATAATTAGGCCTCAGAGGAGAATGATCCTAGGCAGATCTGAATCGATGATAATAAGACAGTTTTCTTTGTTCCCAGCCCACCCCGCTCACCGAACAAACCAGGCTAGACATGGTATAAAGAGAAGGCAGGGCCCTTGGGTAGTTACATGTCGGGGTCGCTCCCGGCCGGCAGGAAAGACACACGACAAAGTCTGGCGGTGTGCAACCTTGCCTTTATTTATCTCCGCGTGGGCCCCGCGAGGCCTCCACTCTGCCACCAGCCCTTTCTCGCCGGTGGACTTTCTCTATCTCTCTCTGTGCTTCCTCTGTGCTTCTCTGTCTCGTGGCGGGAGAGGCATTCACTTTTATAGGGTGACAGTGACCAATCAGTTCAAAGCGCGCGATGCGGGCTAATTGGCTAACATCAGTTGTTGCTAGGCAGACTATCTTACAGAGCGGGTTGTTTAAGTCGCCAGCACAATCAGGGGGCAGGAAGCAGGTGCCAACTTGACTCACTCGATGGGAGGGGCAATCTAGCTCAGGCTCCGCTCCCACCCACAGGCCCTACGTCCGCCAAGTAAGGCGACCGGTGTCGGCGGCTCCCAACAGTTACACAATTATCCCTGTCCACGGGCCTGACTGTGCGCCAGTTCCCAGAGCACTGGGGTGGCAGAGCATGCCCTGGCTGGGTGGAAGGACGGAATAGTGGGGAAGAGGCAGAAAAAGTCCACTCTGAGGGAGACAGGATCCAGGTAGCCTACATGACTGCCCTCTGCCAAAGCAAGAATTCGTTTTACCTTCGTAACCAGACTGTGTGCATAAGTTAATTCTCAAGAAAATTCAGAGCACCAGTAGGATCATTCTAAGAAACAAATTAGAGAAGAATTACCAGTGAACTCACCTAATGTTTCCATGTGGATGGAAAATGGAAAGGACCAACCTTGACTCAAGCTTTAAATATGTACGTGTGTGTGTGTGTGTGTGTGTGTGTGTGTGTGTGTGTGTGTAATCAGTTGTTTATTTGTCTGGGGTATTTGGACAGCAAGCACAGAGTTCATCTGACCGTGCAAGTCCCCATGGACCCCTTTTGATTTTTATTGTATTTTATTTTTTGAGACATGGTTTCACTATGTAGTTCAGGCTGCCTGGACTCACGATATAGCCCAAGCTGACCTCAAAGTCACGGGGCTCCTTCTGCCTCAGCCTCCCAGGTGCTGGGGTTACAGTGGACCCCTTTTTTAAATAAACATTTTCCTTGTTTTCACTTCTCTTCCCTCTGACAGCACAGATACCTATTTGGCTACAGATCTATGAATAAATAACATTTAGTATGTGCCGCTTTACACTTACGTTAAATTGTATCTATCTCGTTCTGTTACTTACTTTTTCTCAACTCGGCCCTTTTGACCCTTGTTTGCCTGTGAGCTGTTTGTTCCCGGCCTCTGCATGGCGCTTCAGAGAGTACACGTGGCACATTTTATTTACCCGCCTCCTGGCAGTGGACACTGAGCTTGTCCCCAGATCTCTGCTGCCACCAGTGCTATCATGAATATTCATGAATGTTCACCTCCGTAACTAAGTGAGGCCCTGTTTGAGGGTTACACCCTTGGGTGGCGTTTCCTCGGAAGCACACTTCCCATTCACTGAGCACCCCCAATTGCTACAATCTAGAAGCCAGCAAGAAAACATGAAGTGGGTAGGATAAAAGGAAACAAACTCAAAGATTTAAAAAGGACACCTCCTTTTTCTGAGCAGGTGGATCTCTATTTCTCACGTCCCCAGTAATGTTTGGCACCATCATCTTTCTGCCTGTTGCCAATTTGATGCATGTAACTTGCTAATTATGGGAAATTCTGTTTCTATTTATCTTAACAATGAGTTTGGATATCTTTTCCTATACTTCTTAGCCATTTGAGATTCCCTTTCTATGAATAACCTGCAAGTATTCTTTATTTCTCTTTTGGAATTCTCTGTGCGCTTCCTATGGGTAATCAGTATTTTCTTGTATGTTATTAATGATATTCCATTTTTAACTTTGTTCATGTTGTTTATGACTTAGAAATTCTTCATTTTGTTAGGATCCAATTCATTCCCATTTATTTACCTTTTGATATATGTAATGGGGAGTTTGGTTAAAATGTGTTTCCAATCCAAATATCAAAAGTTTTCTCCAAAATTTCCCTCTGAGCCCTGTGTTAGCTCTGTCTTCTGTACTATAGCACATAGGGCTCATCAGTGTCATTAAGTTCTTAGCATCTCTTACCTTAGACATTTCTCTTTAGTCCAAAGATTATTCAAATGTTGTGTGTTTTAGTTTGCAGGCACATGTGTTTTCAAGGTATTCTGATGTTACTGCTATCTAATTTTATTACATTCTGAACAAAAACATATTTGCATGGTATCAACTCTTTGAAATTTATCGCTTTCTTTGTGACCTAGTCCACCGCCAACTTTTGTGAATGTTCCAAATACGATAGGAGATTATATTTGTCACTTACTGTGTTTAACACCCTAGTAAGTCCGTATTAGTTTGATCTTATTAATTCTGTTCTTCAAACTTGTATCTTTGTGTTTTGCCAATTTGATGCCTTGTTTTGAAGACGCGCATGCTGTAGTGACGGTCTCCGATCTGACTGCTAATCCGTCTGCCTCTCCTCGGAGCTCTGCCCGTCCCTGTGGTGCATGCTGGGAGGCTGCTGTGCGGGAAGGAGGAGAACCAGCAGCACTGCTCGCCTCAGCATCTTGGCGGCTCTCGTTCTTTCCGGTCCTCTGTGTTGCCTGATGTTCTGCCCTCTTTTCATACCAATTTCACTTTAATACTCTTTCTCATGTTTTTTAAATCTTTGAGTTTGTTTCCTTTTATCCTACCCACTTCATGTTTTCTTGCTGGCTTCTAGATTGTATCTAAGTATTTTCATCATTCAATTTTCCTACCCATTAACTTGTAAGTTACACATTATCTTCCTCTCCTTCTGGTGGTGCCTACAGAGCTTGTCATTTACACCTCTGACTTACTATAATCTAATTCTGAATTAATCAATGAATGGCCTGTGGACAGTACAAGGACCTCGGAGCCATCACACTCTTTGTGGATGCCATGTTGTCCTGTGTAATTAAATTAAACATTTTACACCACAGGCAAGCACAGAGAGAAAGAAGCCATTTGTAACAGATAAGGAACTCATATCTAGAATCTGTAAGGAGTCCCAATGTCTTATTAAAACAAAAGCAAGCAAGTGAATAGAAAAAAAAGATCAAGAGTCTTTTCGCAAAAAAGGATACTGACATAGCTAACGCACTTATTAAAGGCATTCCCTGTTACCAGTCGTCAGAGAAATGAAACTGAAGTCTAGGACACTATGATAGTCCTGCTGACACTTTTTGAAAACCTGGTAACATCCAGTGTGGACCAGAACAGACATACCCTCTCACGTGGTACGGTTGGGACTTTAATGAAACCTTTGTCATTATCTGTTAGATTTGAACAGTTGCGTACCTCCTAGCCCAGTAATCTCACTCCTAGACATACATCTGGCAGGCATGCATCTCCTGAAAGACAGCAGATCACTTAGCGTTGGAAAGCAACCCAAATGTCTCAAAAACAGCATAAAATTGTTATCTGTCCATACAAAGAAAATGGTCAGACTGCTCCCTGATGAATATCATGGTTGGCTCTGAGGAACATGCTGTTTAGTGCAAGAAATCAGACCCAGAAGAATCATTACACAATTGTACTTAAATCATGGGAGGAGGAACAGAGCTGTGGGTGCCTAGGAAAGCTTCTTTATCTAGAATCTTCTTTCCTGCTCACAGTTAGGCACTATCCTATCTTGAAGGCAGTAAATATACAAATCAGAGGTTCTAGATCTTATATTTGTTGCCTCTGTTGAGATCTGGCTTAATATATCAGTGCTTAGTTCTAAGTAGAATTGTTAAATTACCCTTTCCATGAATCTGGCAGCACCTCGAGAATGCTTTCCAAAATAGCAGTACCAAACCTTGCCAGCAGATGGCGGACCTTGTACGCTTCTGTGCTGAGCAACAAACCAGAATTTGAGTGTAGCGAGCTGTTCTCTGGTTACTTTTGTGTTTAGCAGAGTTGTTACAAAGTTTGCGACTTCTTTTCACCCCAGTTCTTCATCCTGACATCTTCACTGGAACGTACATATATAAAATGCATGCCTTTCATTCAGTGAGTTTGCTTTATTTCCTCATTGAAATGTGAAATGTTTCCTCTTTAAAAGAAGGCTTTGGGCTTTGCAATTTCTCTTGAACCATAACGGCCTTTCCTTGGGCCGGTTTAGAAGTGAAAGGCTGGGATAACTTCGTAGGCATCTTTCTGAGGGTTATGTCCCTTGTAAAAGGCTATTTTTTAGCATACACTCTTCCTCCCTCTGCCTGTCCTTTTATGGTGCCCAGCAGGGCTGCCGGTGCCTTTCTCCCTGGGCTCACATGGAACTGCCCCAGGGTGACTCATGCCCCGCCCTCCATCCCTGCTGCAGCCCTGGAAGCTTCTTTCCTCTCCTCCACCTCTGTCTTAGCAGTGCTCCATTCAACAGTAGTTCATTAACTTCGGGCAGTGAATAGAGCTCGTGTACACCTGAAGTCAGCTGCAGGAAGTCACCAGCAAACATGAGCAGACTTGGAATGCATTGCTGTGCCGAGCTAACACAGGTATAAATAAACACTCGTCTTTCGTCAGAGCATCAACAGAACACCGCCAGCTATTTCTAGGCTGTGCAAGAATCAACAGCCTTGTTTGTTTAACCACGTGGGCTTTGGGGTTCAAGTGGGTTTTAAACAACTCTGTGATACGAACCTGGGCAAGACCCCAGCTTCTCCTCCCCGTTAGTGTTCAAATAGAGATGCTCACAGAGGGTGCTGTAAAGATCAAACAGGCCCCTACTAAACATCTAAGAATGTGGGGGGGCCTCAAAAATGAAAGAAAAGGGAAGAAAGACAGGGGAGGAAAGGGAAGAGAGGGAAGAAGAAAGGGAAGAAGGAAAAGAAAGAAAAACCACAGTAGCCAAGCACTGACCATCTTGCTAAGCTCTCTGCACACTTTGTCCATTTCATCTGTGCTCACTCCAGAGATGTGGACACTTGGATTCCCATTGCAAATGAAGCAACTGAGGTTTAAAAAAGCGCTGTCCATCCCAAGGTCACACAGAGGGTGAGCCGCGGTGCACAGCCCCAGCCTGTCAGGCGCTAGCCTCCAGGCTGCTGACCGCACAACAGACCCGGCTCACTAATGCAGAATGGAATTCTCGAAATGCGCTCAGTGGCAAATCCTTTCCTTGTATGTAGAGAGATCCACATGCAAATCTTTTCGATTCTAGAAAATCCCACTTGTCTTCTTTTAGGGCTGGTTTCTCAGCAGAGCCTAATCATCACTGACATTCCTGCCCACACCCGCTTTCCTCTCCTCGCCCCACGTTCCTGCCAAATTCTGGGATTTTTGAGAGCAAACCCTGTCACTCCTCAATCTATCAGAATAGAACAAAGGAGGTCGCACTTTTGTGTTGCATATTAAAACTGGTCTCCATCCCGGTGAGATCCCCTGAAACCTGTCTGAGAAGAGACGTGGTCACATGCTCTGTGGAACTGCTGTGGATCCATCTTCATTCAGTAAAATATGCCTTGGTTTAAGCTGCGGACCTGTCAAATTAACACTGCCACATGCAGTTATTCCAAATTCTCTCTTTTTTGTCCGTCTTCTATGTTTTCTTTTCTTTTCTTTTCTTTTTTTTTTTTTTTTTTTTTGTCTTTTTCCTTTTTATCGGTACCAGGGATCGAACTCACGACCGCACACTTGCAAGGCAGACGCTTGTGCCGCTGAGCTAAACCCCCAGCCCCATCTTCTGTTTTCTAAAGCTGCCGGACTGGGTAGACACAGCAGATAGAAATCCTCTAAGCATCCTCCGAAGGTAGGCAGAAATGGGGAGGAGAGAATATCACCACCCTAAACATGCGTCTGGTAAAATGGGAACAGACAAGATTACCTGAAATTGACTGATGCTTTCAGTGAGTTGGAGATGGAGGTAGGACTGTAATTTAGTTATTTCTTGACACAGTGCTCTCTTTCAATTCCCTTTTTATTAAATATATTGTGGTACTAAAGTAACTTTATTTTCTGTTTTACCTTTTCTGTTAAGAGGACAGGGTACTCCCGGTGAGTTTCGCAAGGTTCTTTGTGGGCAGCCTTAGCTTGATGGCCTGCATTTTCAGCTGTGCCCAGGCCAGGACCCCAGAATGGCACGAGGCAGCTGTTTCACTGTGTACATTCTGTGCACACACAGGCATTGTTATGCAAATCCTGTGAACACAGCACCACGGTTACAACATAGGGAATGTGAGATACATAAAGCCTGTTATGCATCCTCCCCAATCCTGTTTGCTCCCCTATGTTACAGGCAATTATTTTGCTGAATTTAGTGTCTTTCACTCCTCGGCATGTGGTTGTACCTTTACGGTATCGGTGTATAGCCATAAAGAATGTGTTGCTTTTCGTGTTTTTGAACTGTGTGTACCCCTTTCCCCGTGCAGCTCACCTTTGGGAACACAGTGTGTTTAAGGTGTATCCTATCAGCAGCTCTCAGCATTTCTTTTTAAACTTCCTCATAGATAATGCTTAATTGTCTGCTTTTCCCTACATTAACTATCCATTCTCATGAAGGTGAACACGTGAATTGCCTTATTACTGTAAGGACTATTTATATGCTCATTCTTCTTTTTTTCTTTTTCTTATCTATTTTTGTTTTCGTGGTGTTGGGGGATTCAGGGCAAGGTAAGAACTCTACTTCTGAGTTGCATGCCCTGGCCTATTAGCATTCCTTATTTTTTTTTTGAAATTGAAAAAAAAGTTAAAACAATTTCACAATAAAGCATTAGCAGAATAACAATCCTTTACCGTTGTTATGTGCATGTCTTCCACACATACGCAAGACTGCCTCTGAGGTTTATGATTGTGTACCCAGCAGTACCCATGTCCTCAATCTTACCCGATTTTTCCAAACACTGCCCACAGTTTATGCCCTTGTTAACACGATGCATAAATTCTCGTTTCTCCACATCCTTGAGGCCATCTGATATTGTCAGGCTTCTTATCGTTCCCAATCACAGGGATGCGAAATTCTATGTCGTGGTTTCTTTAATTGTATTTCTTTGATGGTAAGGTTGAATATCTTTTCACTTGTTACCTAAATATTTGGGATTCTTATTCTGTGAAGTCCCCATACACATCTTTTACTCATTTTCTACTGGACTATTTGCATTTTAAAAGATAAATTTGTAGATATTCTTCATATCTTGATATCAGGAGTTTTGATTTATTTTGTTACTGTGACCAAATTACCTATTTTATGTTCACATCTCTACTTTTCGCTGAGATATCCTTTTCGGCCTAAAGTCATGCTTTTTTATGTATTTTCTCTCAAATATTTCAAAATTTGGTTTTTAATTTAGGTCTCTAGTCCATTTGAGCTTTTGTTTATATAGGGTAAGGGTCCTAATTCTATATATTTCAAATTTTTAAAATTTACCTATCTTTTCTTACTTTTAAAATGATATATATTGTTCTTAAACTATTCTAAAAATATTTTAAGGTTCAGTTTGATAAAAAAGCCTACCTCGCCTGCACAGTATTTTCAGTTGGTTTGAGGTGATTGTGCCTGTTCGCTTCACATTGCACATCATGGGTGATGGAGCATAGGGCGGAGACCACAGCTGAGGCCACTTCCGTAGGACACCCTGGGCTCCTGCACCGAGCATGCAGGCTGGGAGGAAAAACAAAAGAAAGGATTGTGCACAGGTCTGGAATACCTCTCCGCATGGCTTGCTTCTGTTTGCAAAGCGCTCTCACCGGAATCTTACTTGGTCTCACAACAGCCCTTCCAAACACAAGTTAAGATCAAGAAACCAAGGTTCAAAGACATCTGTTTGTTTGTGGCCAGACTTCGTACGTGCAGGCGCTGAGGTCACAGTTTACCTTTTCTGTTACTGACTCGGTACTTGGAAATGACTGACCTGTGTCTTATCCTATGTTTTTTTTTTTCCAAAAAATTTTCTCTGCGAGACAAGTATTGAGACAATTTTGGTACCTAAAATGGGACACAGAATAACAATGAAGTCCTATGTTGTGGTTTTGGCTAAGCTACTTAGTAAAAGTTCATCATTCCAAACCCTGCTTTCGTTTAGCATCTTATCTCAGGAGACAAAGGATGGTTGCTGTGTAAACTAAAGCATGCTTTCTTATCATTTTCTGTTTTCACATGTAGACTCCTGACTACCAAGCTTTGAATTCGACTTCCTTTTAAAGCAGTTGTCCAAATTAAACCATCTTGGTGTTTGTATTTGCTGTTTTACTCCTCCATGACCTTTATAGGCAGCTGTGGAAACAGAAGACTTGCTCTGTTCTACCTTAGCACACATCCTTTGTGAATATGAAAAAGAAAAATGATGATTTTATTTTTTTGCCCAAATATCAATAGCATCGTCTGAGGATTCTCGGCTAAGTTAGGTGGGAATAAAAATCTAGTCATTTTGAAAGTGTGTGACTTTAGATTCTAAACCTACAAGCAAGCAAACTTTTTCTGTGAAGAGTCTAGCGGTGAATATTAGACTTTACCGGCTGTGTGATCTTTGTAACAATTACTGCCCTCTGCCAGTGTAGTTCAAAAGCAGCCACAGGTGAGACGTGAACAGACACACTGCCCCAGCCAGGAAGACTGCTTAGGAAAGCAGCGAGCAAATTTCTGACCCTTGTTTTTGATTCTTTATCTTCCGGGATCTAAGTCTTTCAACAAAGTGATTTCTTAAAAATCAAACATTTCAGAGCCTCCTTCTAGCACCAAAGTTATTTCTGCAAAAGTAAAGTCTGATATTTGCAAAGATAATGATAACTCATTACACCCAAAGCTCATTAAGGGTCAAAAGGGAGCCAGGTATTATTTGGTCGCCTGTTAATCTGTCCCCCCTCCCCAAGATTAGATTTGCTGCCAGCTATAACCTTACTGGGTCTGGGCACAAAACAACCCCTGACTTCTTCCTGTGTTTAAGCCTCTCCACCATTATGGAAGTGCTCAAGGTCAGAAATTGTTTAGTCCATATTTTATTTCATTGAGGCCATCAGGGCTATAGATCTGAAAAGTATTTTTAGTTTTTCCAATTAATTCCTTTGAGTGAAAAATAACTGATGAAAATTAAAACTGCTGAGATTCCATCTCACCCCAGAAAGAATGGCAGTTATCAAGAAATCAACCAGTAACACATGCTGGTGGCACTGTGGGGGAAAAGGAACCCTTCTCCACTGTTGGTGGGAGTGCAGGCTGGTACAACCACTGTGGAAATCAGTTTGGAGATCCTTCAAAAAGCTAGGAGTAGAGATTCCATTTGACCCTACTCTTCTCCTTCTTGGCATCTTCCCAAAAGAATTAAAAGCATCACACCAGAGTGATATACACACACCCATGTTTATAACAGCACAATTTGTAATCGCTGAATGTTGGGAACAATGCAAATGCCCATCATTGGATGCTGGGATAAAGAAGATATGGTTTGTTGTTAGCTGTTTTTTTTTTTAATAATGGAGCACTACTCTGCCATAAAGAAGGATAAACTTGAGATATTTCTATGGCTGCACTTTGAGACCATACCCTTAAATAAATCACACACATGTACTTATTATGTTGCTTTTTTGGTGTGAGAAACCAAAAGGGTAAATCAGGACCAAATGTATAATAGATATTGGGAAATAGGAAGCAAATGTTCAAATGGGAAGGGGAATAAGGGAGGGGGAAGGAAGGAAAGGAAAAGAAAAAAGGATAGCAGGGAAAAATTGGAAATAGAACCTTGGTAAATAAGGACAAGAGGGGTTGATGGGAGGGGAGGGGGCTGGAGAACAAAGGAGAACTGAGGTACAGCATGTACAGGTTCAAAGCCCTGTGACAGATGCGATCATCATGCATACCTAAAATATACAAATAAAACTAACTTTACACATATCTGATGACTGAGTTGAAAATAGACCTCTTTTTTGATCTTTTCTCACATTGTTTGGTTTCCTGTGGGTGCTCTGGGAATCGTAACACCTTTTTGAATTAAAGATTCTGGGGTGGGAGCCAATGGAAGGAGGATTGCTATCTTACATTATGTATTTTGAAAATAAAATTTCCCCACGAAAGCAAAGTTTCAAGTACTCTTAACAAATATTTTAAAGATGAATATTTAAAAATATCTGCTGTTCTGTCTACTGTACAAGATAGGGTTATATTTTCATATGGGATTCTAAGCTATAAGAATATTTTCTCACTGCTACCTGTACTTATCATTTTTAAGTTAGCATTTTCTGGCGTAAATATAATATAGTTTTATAGAAGAAAATTTGAGAAATTTAGAAAACTATAAATAAGAAATGAAAAATCACTCACTGTCTGTCTCCCGAGAGTTAAGTAGCACTGACGTTTTAATGACTATCTTTTTGGTATCTCTCTGTGCATGAATATAGATTGACTATACAATTTTCGTGTGCAGAAGATAACAAAACATTTTTATAAGCTACATTTTACTGGAGAATACATAATGGATATGCTTTTAAGTTGGTAAATACGGATCAACACTAGCTCTGATGACTATGATATTCTACAGTTCTAGATCTGCTTACTGTAACCCACGTGGACAGTTTCCTAATGGAGCATTTTAAGTGCTTTGTGCTTTTCTATTACTATAGAGAATGCTAAGGTAAACATTCTTGTGTGTTTCTTGTTGCTCTCCCAGAGCATCTCGTCATGATAAATCCCAAGAAATGACATTAGCGGAACTATACGTGTATATGTACTATGTATATATAATTTTGATACAGAGAAGCTTATGCCAATAGTATATTTCTCCAACAGTTAAGGAGAGTCCTTCACATCCTTATGTGTCCTGGAGATTTTCTGGAATCTCTCAAAGATTAATTATTAGCATCTCAGCCTCCTTTGTGATTATTTTGTGTTTTTTAAACCAATCCCTATGTAGCGCTTACTGTGTTAGAGATTGTTAAGTATGTCTATGAATATTAACTAATTTGGTCTTTATAATACAATGAGGCCAGATGTGGTAGAGTGTGCCTGTAATCTCAGGACTCAGGAGGCTGAATCAGGAGAGCTGCCTCAACTTTGAGGCCAGTCTAGGCTATACATAGTGAGTTCAAGGCTAGCCTGGACTACATAGTGAGACCTTGTGTCAGAACAAAACAAGGCAGGGACAGGGGCTATAGCACTTGCCTGGCAAGCACGAGGTCATGAGTTCAATTCCTGGTACAAAAATAAATAAATAAATGAATGAATAAATAACCCCATGAAATGGATGATGTTATCTTACCTAAGTTACAGATGAAGAAACTGCAGTGTGGGTTGAAGGCCGTACTCCTTGTGATGGGGAACCGTACTTGGTCCTTCCAGAGCCCACTCTCAGGACACCAGGCCCTGCTGCCCCTTGGGGGAGAAGTTTAGCTGGCCAGGAAACCGTCTGGCCACCAGGACCAAACTATCAAATCCCAGTTTCCAGCCACCTGCATGCTCCGTGTTTCACTTTAATTATAAAATGATCCCTTTGATTTTTTTTAGGGTATATCATGGTCAAAAGAAGTCACAAGAAGCTCTGCCCCTCTACCGAGAAGCACTGAGATACACAGAGATCAGCAAAGGGGAAGAAAGTCCTGAGTATGTGTCCGTGCTCAGGGGACTGGCAGCCGCGGAGCAAGCCCTGGGGTCCCACAGCACAGCCACCAACCACTTCCAACAGGTAAGGGGCCATCGCTGTCACCAAGGCTTTGCTAGACCTAATACTTGTCACAAACAGATGGGGGCCCAGAAGCTGAGACAGGGCCCAGGGTGAGCAGAACTCTTGGCCTAAGGTCAGCGGGCGGTGGGACTTTCTTATCAGAGGCCCTAGCAGGAGTGCTGGACATCGGTCCCCTGACACCACCCTGGCACATTCTCTGCACAGCCTGGGGCTCCTTAAAGGTAGGCTGTCGTGCATTGTGTGCATTATTTACCTGGTGAAGTTTCTTTATCTTTTAGTATTTATTTATTAATTTAGAGCTTGTGTTACCAAGCCATCTTGCTCTTTCTTTTATTTACTTATTTAGTCTTTCTGAGACATGGTCTCACTGTGCAGTTCAGGCTGGCCTTGATCTCACTGTGTAGCCCAGGATGGTTTTGAACTCACGGTAATCCTCCTGCCTCAGCCTCCCAAGTGCTGAGATTACAGGACTGCATCACCACATCCAGCTGTCTCACTCTTTTTAAACTATACTCTAAAACCTAGATTTGAAGCCACTAAAGAGTTGAATCTATTAGCTATTATTCTTTTTTTCTTTTTGCCATAAGATTCTTGAGCTAGCCGGGCATGGTGGCTCATGCCTGTAATCCCAGCACTCAGGAGGCTGAGGCAGAAGGATTGTTGTGAGTTCAGACCAGCCTGGGTTACAAAGTGAGCTCAAGGCCAGCCTGAATTGCATAGTGAGACTCTGTCTCAAAGAAAAAAAAAAAGCATTCTTGAGCTGAATTTCGTCTCCAGGAAATCTCAGGGGCTTTTTGCTTTTTTAGGTCTTCAACTGATTAGATACATTCTACTGTTTTGAATGAGGGTAATCTCCTTTACTCAGATTCCACTGATCATAAATATTAATCACATGTACAAAAGACAGCCACAGTAGCTTCTAGACTGATATTTGACTGAACCACTGAGCATCATAACCTAATCAAGTCGGCGCAGAAAATTAACCACCGTAGGAAATTTGATATCTGTTTCATATCATCTGCTAAATGCACTTTTTTAGTTTCCAAGAATTTAAAATATAGACTCATACATTCCTGTTATTTCAAATGACATATAATGACACGGTGCTGAGAATAAGTTACTGCTGTGTCTTTTAAAATTTCTCTGACAGTTTATACTCACACTCACAGTGTGCTGGACAGCTTTCTCTCTCTCAGGATCATGTCCTAATCATCACTTCTACTCTGAGGCATACACTATTTCCAGTTTATAGATAAGAAAGACGGGAATTATAAAGGTCTAGTACTAGGAAGTAATGAGGGATATTCTAGATTTGCAACTGTTATCTTTTAGTAACTTTTCCTTGAATGATGTGCAGAGCCTGGATTGGGGGTCGGGCCAAGATTGAAAATGGAGAAATCGAGTCAGGGGCTGCTTTAGTAGCAGAGGCAGAAATGATGGTGGCTGAACGCAGAAGGAAGACTCTGGGCCTGAAGAGAAGTAGGGAACCTGGAGAAAGATTGGGACAGCAGAACTGATAGGACATGGCAATGGACCGGATGTGACAGGGGACGGAGAGGAGACCCGACGATGACTGCTGGGTTTCTGTCCAGGGTGTCTGGGTGTTTGTGACATTTACAGAGGGCGGTGGAGAGGTGATGCAGTCTGTCTTTGAAGATGAGTCTGAGATGCTCTTCGCATACCAAAAGCTGCAGCAAGGCAGGTAGATCATGTGGACTGAAGCTCAGGAAGACGCGCGCTTGGCGGTGGTGGTGGGAGACTGTGATGCTCCGGAAGAGGACGATTGATGGGTGGAGAGAAGAAGAAAACTTCTGATCCATGATAGAATCTTTAGGACTTCAGGATTCATGGCTAAGTGAAGGCAAAGGCGAAGCAAAAATAGAACAATTTGCTGGGAAGAAAAATACTGAGATTTATTGTTGGGATAAGTAACTTACTGTTTATAATGTGATCAGCACCACGGGCCTGACACGTGGTGCCCCAGCTGGGTTTTTAGGAACTTCTCTCTTTCCAGTCTTTCTTTTTTGCTTTCATTGGTCCCTGGGGCAATGATGAGGACAGAAAGATTGTGTAGAGAATGAGATGCAAGGAAGCTAAAATAATAAATGTAGATATTTGTTTCAAAAAGTGCTGAGAGGTGAAGACGAGCCCAGTATGGAACAAACTGAAAATGATATAAAAACAGACATTGTACGATGCCAGGCCTGGGCTGTGGGAAGGTGGAGGAGCCGGCAGGGAGATTGATGTGCTCGCCCTGGGGCCTGAAAAGTGGCTCCAGGGATGAAGAAATAAGCCAGAAATGACCACAGCAGTCCAGGTGGGGATGCTGCTGTCTACATTCAGGAGGTTTCAGTGAGAATAGAGAGGTGCGGACAGATCTCAGAGATAAGTGGGGGGGGGGTGTAGAAATGTCGGACCGAGGTCGGGGGGTGGAGGTAGGAGATAGAGGGTAAAGCAGGTGAGGACTCCAGGGTTACCCCAGAGTCCCGATTTAGGTCACTGTGAGTGGCTGATGGCACCATTTCTTGGTGTAGAACACTGGCAGGTGGCACCAGGGATCAAACTCACTATCTTGCACTTGCCAGGCGGGTGCTTTTGCCACTGAGCTAATGCCCAGCCCTACAATTTTTTGTCAGTGTCAATAATGCTAAATATACTTACCCAAAATTTTTGCCAAAGTGAATTTCTACAAATTTCTAGGAGGAGGGATATATTTTATAATTCTTAATTCATACTGGCTTCTGCCAAAGGGTTTTGATTATCCTGTCATTAGGGTGGTGTTTTGTTACATCAACAAACCCACAGTGACGCATTGCTGTCTCCCAACTCCGTAGTGTACGTCAGGGTTCATGCTGATGCTAGACATTGTATGAATGTTGACAAATATACAATGATAAGTGTCCGCCATAGTAGTATCTACCTGCAAAGGCTGGGCTCTACCTTTTTTTCTTCCAGTTTCTAAATCTCAGAGAAAGACATTAAGTGATAATATGCTTAGTCACATCCAGCAAGAGCCATTAGCCCTGAGAGAATGCCCTCGAATGAAAGGTGGCTTGTAAGACCAGCATCAACAGAATGCGTTCAAATAGTGTGAGCTCGGTTTAGAGATGCATTTCCCAAAGCATGTAGACTCCCAGCCTGTTAGCAGAATTTATAAATCTACGTAGAAAAAGTGTTTATAGCTGAACAATATTAAGATATAAAAATTAAATAATTCCATGTGATTTGATGGTGCCTTAGAGATGCCAATGTGGATTTTGAATTGAGAGAGAATAATAACTAATAAGTCCGTGAAACATTGGTTTCACTCAGACCACAGTTTAGGAAACACTGGATTAGACCAAGAAATGTCTAAAACCAGGAATCAGTCAAAAGATTCCCCTATAAACATGGTCTTTGAGAATGGCAGGGTTAGGAATGGAGGAGCTTAGGATTCCTTAGCTCTTCGGGAATGAGAAATGAGTTTGGTAATACCTCTTGACCATCAGGCCCAGATTCACCATGTTAAAGTATTTTGCTTCATTTGTCTTCCTTGTTTACAAGACACTAAAATTATTTACATTTTACTCTCATGATAGTATGTTGCATAGATCATGTCCCATCATCCCTGAACTCTTTAATGTATGCTTTATAAAAAGAAGGTCATTCTCGTATGCAACCGGAATGCAGTCAGGAGGTTTATTTAGGAAGTTTAACGTTGGTCCATTTCTTATTCCATTTTATTGATGACCCCAAGTCCGTCCTTTAGGACAGTATTTTCCCTTCCACTGTAAGACCTAGTCCGGGATGCGGTGTTGCACTGAGTTGTCATGAGTCCGGTTTCCTTCCGTTTATCGTCCAGTCTTTGTTTTTAATTATATTAAAAGTTTTGAAGAATACTGGCCAGCTGTTTTGTAGACTATTCCTCAGCTGGGGCTTGTCTGATGTTTTCTTATGACTAGATCTGGGTCATTCTATGGAATATGCATTGTATTGAGAGATATTTTAAAACCATATAAATATTGTGCTTCTCACCAAAAATTTTTCCTAGGTTTAGCACCTGTTGATCACTCTTTCTTGAAACAATCTTAACCTTGAGATTTGTAAAATAATGATTTTTCCATTCTGCCATTTCATCTACATTTATCCGCTGACATTCTGTTGTTAGGGTAGCCTCTGTTGGGCTGGGGATGTAGCTCAGTGGCATAAACACAAGTGCAAGTCTTGAGTTAGGTTCCCGGTACCAAATAAATAAATAAATAAAAAGAATAGCCTCTGTTTATACCAAGTTATTGATTTGTTTATTCATTTGCTTTTTTTTTAGTTTAATGTTATATTTGGAATTTACTTTATAGCAATTCATAAAAATCATCCTCATTTATTCGTACAGATGAACAAGAATATATTTTAATACATGGATTTTGATTTTTTAAAATAATTTCCTACATTTGGAAATTTAGATAGGTCAGTACTTTGCAACGATTTTCATATTGTTGAGTTGCAGCTTCTGAGTAAACTGCTACACACAGGGCTACTAAGTCAAATGGAGTATTCTTTGTAATTTTGTCTCCTTCCAAAACTCATGAATATTTTTGTCTTATCGCTAATTGTATTATAGAGTCAAATTTCCATTGCACTGGGCTTGTTCCAAGTGCATTTCCACGAGCAGTGTGTGAAAATGCTGGTTTTGCACAACCTGTGCCAACAAAGTGTATTGTCAGGCTTTTGAGATGGCTCTGATCGGATGGGTGGAAACTGACATCTCAGCGTAGTTTTAATTTGCATTTCTATTTTTAAGAATGGAGGAATATCTCTTCATTTATTTAAGTTGTTATAATATTTTTTGTGAATTATCTTCTTTTTGAATTATTCATATCATTTGCTAACTTTTAAATGAGATTTGTAAAATCAAGTTTTCCTTAACTGTTAAAAGTTCCTTATACACATGTATCTTAACCCTTTCTCTATTATATATAGCAAATATTTTTACCTAAGTTGTCTTTTGTTTTTTATTTTATTTATAGTGTCTTGAGATCATTTATATATCATAGCATTCAACTTTACAAAGTATATAATTCAGTGGTTTTACTGTATAATATTTATAAACTTTTGCAGCCATGTCAGATATCTAAGCCTAGATATTTCATATAAATGGGGTCATGCAGCATAATGCATTTGTATCCATTTATTTGGCGTAACGTAGCATAATGATTCACCCATAGTTACTGAGTCTGAATACTCCATTCCTTTAGAGACTGACTAGTATTTCATCATATAGATAGGCCGTATTGGTTTATCCATTCATTACTGATGCATGCCCACATTGTAGGGGCCAGGACAAACAATGCTGCTATGAACATTTGTAGACACATTTTTATATGGATATACTTAACTCGTTTCTCTTGGATTTAAGACTGCAAATGGAATTGCGGAGCTGTATGGTAACTCTATACTGTACGCTTACCAGAAGGGCATGAGGGTTGTTATGGTTGATACATTGTATCTACTTGAGAAATGTAGAAGATTATAACTTCTCAGCAGTTCTGTACTGTCTTGCTCTAGGATGTTGTTCACTGTGTCAAATTGAGGTCAGAAGTTTAAGTGATTCAGCAGGGGGCCAGGGTCCTTAATTTGTAAACAGCCTCAGCCTGTGCACCAGGAGGGCCCCCAGATGGTGAGAGTGCCACACCCACCTGAGGGTCCTAACCTGCTTACAATACAGGGAGGAAAACTCCCCCTACTCGGTTTGTTCTTGCTGCTTTTGCTGTCTTCTGCTGCCTTGAAGTGTTGCCCTGTGCGGTGTCACCCTGCTTTGGAGCCAGCTGATTATCGACTGAAACCTTCACAAACTGTGAGCTAAATAAATCCTTCCTGAATTTTGAGTGTCAGGGTATTTTGTCTCAACCACAAGAGAAAGTAACAGAAAAGGCTCCAACCTCTTTACATCCTCAGCAACACATCTTATGTCTTTTTTTTATTTTAGCCATTCTAAAAAAAAAATTTAAAACTGGCTTTATTTTAGCCATTCTAGTGAGTGTGAGGTGGTGTCTCATTGTGGTTTTTCAATTTCAGTTTCTTTAATGACTAATTGTGCTTCTTCTTGTGCTTATTGGTCATTTGTCTTTTTCAGGTAAATGTTATTTTAAATTTTTTGCCCATTTTTAAAAGGACTGTGTTCTTATTGTTCACATATGGATTGTTTATATATTCTGGATGACAGATGATGATCAGATTCATGATTTGTAAATGTTTTCTTCCATCCATCTTTTTACTTTCTTGATAGTTTCCTTTGAAGCACACACAAAAAGTTTAGCTTTAAGTCAGGTTTGTGTCTGCTTTTTTCACTTTTAGTTTGTGCTTTTGCCTTTATGTCTAAGAAATCATGATCCAGTAGTGTTCATGAAGGCTTACATCTGTATTTCTTTCTAAGAGTTTCATAATGTTTAGCTCTTGCAATTGTGTGTTCTTCTTTGAGGTGTTTGGTTGGTTTTTGGTGTTAGAGAATGAACCCAGGGCCTTGACTCTGAGCTACATCCCAAAACCTTTTTTACTGAAATCTTCAGTCACTAAGTTACCCAGGTGGGGCTTGACCGCGTGACCCCCCTGCCTCAGCCTGCTAGAATGCTAGGAAAACAAACATACACAACCACGATTTTGAGTTGATTTTTGTATGTGGTCCGATTCCATTTTTTTACATATGGTTATCCGATTGTTCCAGGACCATGTGTTATCTTTGTACAATTCAATTGACCATAAATGCAAAGATTTATTTCTAGACTCAGTCCTGTTTCAGTGGTCTGTGTGTCTGTCCTTCTGCCAGTATCACAATGTACCATGTCCTATTGTTTGGTTATATGTCAAAACCAGTATGTGTGAATAAAAGGATAATTTAATTCTTTTCGTCAAGATTGTTTTGATTCTTCAGAATCCCTTAATTTTCATATGAATTTTAGGATTAGCTTGCCATTTTCTGCCAGGACAAAAACATCAACAAAAACAACTGAGATTGAACACTTAATCTCTATTTTGATTTGGGAATATTGACATTTTAACAATATTAACTCTTTCAATCCATAAATGAGATATATCTCTTTATTTAAGTCTTCTTTTCTATTTTAACCATGTTTTGTAAGTTTTAAACTGTAAGTTATACACTTATTTGGTAAGTTCATTCTTTAAGTATTTGTCCTTTTTGATGTTATTTATGAAAATGTTTTCCTAACTTTCTTTACTGAGCGTTCATTGCTAGTATATAGAAAGCAAATGATTTTTTTATGTTCATCTTATATTCTGTAACCTTGTTTATATAATTAGTGCTTTCTTTGCCAAATAGTTTTCTTAATGTTTTCAATCTTTTTTGTTGTTGCATTTGTATTTTGAGTTTAAATTAGAAAGATTTCCTTGTATTCCGCTTACAGCGTTCAGTTTTATAATTCTTGTAAAGTTTGATGAGTGACACTTCCTTTTGTTATTGGGGCCAATAAAGATTAGAGGGTGTTTTTTTTTTTTTTTTTTTTTTTTGGTCTTTTTCGTTTTTATCGGTACCAAGGATCGAACTCACGACGGCCTGCTTGCAAGGCAGGCGCTTATGCCGCTGAGCTAAATCCCCAGCCCCAAATTAGAGGGTGTTTTAAGTGAATCCTTTGATTAAGAAGATCTAGCTGCAATGAAAATAACATTGGGTTTGGAGTCAGAAAATCTGGGTTGGGTTGATTCTCTGTTTACAGGTTTTGCTCATAGGCAAGTCTGTTAGTCTCTTTAGGTAAGAAGAGAAGAAACTTCCAAAGACATTCTATTCATAGACCTGATCATAGTTTGAGAATGGAAAGTGGAAAGTGTTTGGTGAACCACTGGGCCTGCTGCCAGCATAAAAACTGCTGTTTTTATTTACTGGTCATAAAACATTTACCAATGCTCCCTTTTCCTTAGGAGAGTTTCCCAAGATGCAGAAAGGTACAGGGGAGCCACAGCTCTCCAAGGGGACCTGCGTCTAAGGGCCATGTATTACGTATACACAAAGAGGTTTTGTTATCTTCCCTGCTGGTTTTTCCGCTCTTCATTCCTTTGGAGTGAGAGAAACACTGGGAGAGAAAAGATCTTTTATTTCTTATAGAACACAGGAAAGTTCCACAGCACTGCAGAAACGAACCACTCCAAGGGGGAAACCGAGGGGAGTCCTGCAGCCCAGCCAGGGAGGCCTCTCCATCCACCCGCCCTTGTGCCCATCCAGGAGTAAACTGGGCACCTGTGACTGCTTCCCAGGCTCCTCTTCATTGGCAGACTTTGACAATGAAAAGCTTATTTTTCTATCCAAGAGAAAAAGCACAGGATTTCACTTGTGGGAGCGAGAGCGTGTTTCTGGGTATGCGTTTCCAAGGGGTCTAAGCGCTGGGTCTAAATTTGCTTTGCTCTTCTGCATCTCTTGACGCTTGAATTGCTTATTTCTCTTTTTGTTTTTCAGTAGTTTTGCTTGTCAGTAGTTTTCAAATACAGGGAATGTTGATTTGTAAAATCTAATCACAGCACTGAACTTACCAGTTGGCGTACAAAAGGCTTTGGGGTCAGGAAATCTGAACTCTACATTGAGTTCTTCTTGTTGTGGCCACATGACCGGCCAGGCCTGGCCCAGGGTCATTGCGTGCTTGACGCTCTCAAGTGGTTCCTGGCAGGTACCTAGCGCTCAGCCTGCAGCAGCTCGCCTGGCCGGCTGTTTGTGTTTGCTGAAATGTGCAGTTCATTTGTTACAAGTCATGAGACGAATCCTGTTTTCAGTTTAAAATCTCCAAAAACGGCTTTTGTTTAAAATTAGAAAAGATGATAGAATACAATTATTATTGCATTCACTACAGAAGAATTTCCAAGACCAACATAAACCTAGGTGTCCTAAAGGAGAAGGTTACTGTTTCTTTCTGAATAAAAACTGCCTATTATAAAAATGATACAGGCCCTTAATTTTTAAAAGTTAAGCCATCCAGAAAAATGCAAAACCATGAGCCACAAGGTCCACAGTCCTCTCTATACAGATGTAGCCAGTTACTGACATTGTGTGAACATTAGATGTATAGATGGAGATAGATTAAGATACACAACAAAGAAGAGAGAAAAGGAAGAGGAAGGAAGAGTGATAAATATGATAGTGTGAAAATGAAAGTGCTCTGTAATAGGATATCACAGAACAAAAGTAGATATTAGGAGAGTTCCTATAACATCTCAGTGAAAGAGATAACGCAATAGAGATTTGGACAAAAGACAGGAATAGGCAGTTTACAGAGGAGAAGCCAAAGAACCGATAGCCATCTAAAAATACTTCTCAGGGTCCGTCATTACTAAAGAAACGCAGGGTACCTGTCTGTCCACTGTGACTAGGGGCCCGGCGGGTCATGGGTGTGAAACCTGAGGGCGGCGCAGGTTGTGACCCTCTACGTGGACGTGCGTGTCTTTGGCACACATGTCAGTGTGCAGGAAACTGTTCGTAGTGATGAGTTCTAAGTGATCAGACCAGAAACGGGAGGAACAGAAGGTGACACACAGAAACAGAAAGAAGGCAGTTTCTTTATTTGAGTTGTTTATTCTTACTTGAGATTTTAAGGTTTCTGAAAATTACCTGCGTTTAAAAAGCTAGTTAAGTTTTAAGAAAACTCGTACTTGCAACGAAACCTAGGAAAGAGAAGCCTGGGCATTTCTATTTTGGTGCTAAGCCTCCTAAAGAGCAGGCCTCTGGAGGAGCTAAAATTGCCATCTGGAGGACTGCCTGCTGCTGGGGACTTTCTCTGACTATTAAAAGAAACAGGCTCGGTCCAGGGCTCTTGGTTTCCAGTGCTCTCTGCCCCGTCCCCTGCCCTCCCCCCCCACCGATTTCTCCTTCTTGTCTAATAGACTCCAACCCCCACCCCCAGGATTCCCAGCTCTGTTTCCCTTCCCCAGGGCTCTCCAGCTGCTCCAGGGAAGGCTTCCCTACTGGACAGAGGAAAGCAGGGGTGACCTTGGGCTGCAACGTGACTCCCTGGATTGCAAAAGAGCAGCATCTCCTAGCCGAAGGGGAGCAGCCAGCTTTGGCAAGGCTCAGAGGGCAAGTTAGAAAACACACCCAGCCAGCTCCTGCCTCACAGCGACAAATGCGCCTCTGTTGGCTAAAGGCACAACTCGGGAAGCAGAGCAAAGGAGCAGAGTCCTGGTGGGAGGCCCCTGAGTGTCTGCTCCATCCTCCAGTGGGTCCATTCTGTTTAACCTTCTGTTTAACTTTCCCCCAAAGCACTCAGAAGCTACTCAGGTGTCACTTACTGGTATCTCACTCTCTGTCTGGAGACCCGCTCCCTTTCTAGGCAGAGCCAAATATTTAGCACCCTCTTCCTCTGACCCTCAGAGACTTCCTCATTACATCGATAAGCAAATCATCTTTCTGTAACTTCTGCTTGCTCAGCCTCCAAGTGTCAGACTAGAAGAGCCTGCAGTTTGGACCTGAGGACCTCTGTGTGGCTCTCCCGTCTCCCGCTAAGCTGCCACTGAGATCGAGGCTTTGTTTCCAGACCTGTGAGTGGGCTGCCTGTCACTCCCAGAGGCCGTTCTGAGATGGAGTAAGCTGGCATCTGTAATATGCTTCGTGAGACGTGGTTCCCTTCTTTCCACAGCCCCCCACCATCCCGCGCTGGCTTTCAGCTTTACACAGAGATCCTGGCTACTCTGCTACCTTGAAACCTCTGTTGCTTCACAATGAGTGCTTTCATCTCCAGGGTAAATGTGCTTGGTTTTAAGTCCCCTGATGTACCTTGGGCTGCTTGGATACTTACTCTTCGCTTTGGTGCAGGAGAGCTTTTCTATTTGTGTCGACAATCTCTTAACCATGGTGATCCCGTAATCATTTGGGGGAGTTCCTCCCCCTGAATCTTATCTTGTCTTCAAGAGGTGTCTCCCACATTCAGACCTCTCCCAGGGTTTCAGATAGCATTTATACAGTGGGCTCTGCCTGCATAAATAGGAGTCTTCTTTGGTTTTTTTTTTGCTAATCATCAAACTTTCTTCTTAAGACATATTGCATATTTTTACAAGTCCAAGGGGATGGGCCCAGTTAGATAAGACTCTTCCAGCTCTTGCTCCAGCCATGATTATTGACAGCTGATTGGCACTGAGAAATCAGTGGTTTCCCCCAGAAATGCACCCCAGACACCAGGAAAGAACAGCTGCTCTGTATCGTGGCAGGGGTTGAGGCTTTATATGTGAGGTTTTTCAATTAATGACCTTGTTCAGTGTGGAGTATTAATAGATTTTTTGATGCAATCCAACATGGCTGGCAGCCCAAAAGATCTGGAGACATTAAACATTCTTCCCTGAATCCAAGATGACAGTTGATAAGCATATAACAATAAGATATTGAAAATAACAAAGGGTATGAGGGGAAACCCACACCCTGGGGGAGATAAAAAAAAATTACAAGGTAGAAAAGCAAGTGTGGCCAAGCTGCAGGATTCCCCAGTGGGGCCCATTATGTGGGCTCCTGCAAAAACCCAGGAGAGTCCTCTTGTAATTCTGTTTGCTGTAATTCCTAGTCCTTAAATGCTGTTAGACACATGTCACAGGGGCATTTGCATTCTCTTAGCCAGCAAGCATTGTTCCAAAACCGTTAGCAGTGGTTGTTTGGTGAGACGGTGCAATCTAATCACCAGTCCTGTTGACAGCCTTGCACACCCTCTTTACAGAGGCCTCAGTGTGATGCTGTGGCTCTCTGTGTATCACCTGGAGCGTTCCTGTTCCATGGAGCTTGTTTGGGGGCTGCCAGGGGGAGCAGCAGGTGGGCTCCAGGCCCCTCCACCCACTTTCTGCATCCTTTAGAGAACCAGGGAGGATTTTGTTCAGAATTAAGGGCATCCTTCTGCCTCAGAAAATATGTTGACAATTGTTGGCTCCATGGTGTCTGCATCCACTTGCAAGTTGTTCTTTTCTGCTCAGTGATGTATTTTTTTAAAATGTAATCAGGTTAAAATATATGGAAGAAGTTCAGTTGCTGTGTGAATAACCTACAATGTATGTGGCCTGCCCCACTGACAGTCGCTTGAATGGCTGTGCTCTCACCATCTCATGCTTGACATGGGACACTCAAGCATGCAGGGGACAATGAGTCTGTCGCAAGCCTGAGAGGTGAAGGTGCTGGCTTGGCACCTGTGTTTGTCCCCCGCAGCTTTTCTCTGCCTGCTTCTCAGCCTTGCTCTGAGCCCCAGAGACTGCCCAGATCAGTGTCCTTGTCCTCTGCCTGAGAACCACACAGGCTGGGCTGTGGAGGTGGGGAGAGAGGGGTGTGCATCCCCTTAGCTCCTCCCTGTGAGCTCACTGCAGCTGGGCTGCTGCTCTCTCCCCTTACGGCCCCATAATTCATCTTTATTTCTCCCCACCCAGGCATTTATTTATTTACTTGGTGACTCATGATTGCATTCAGACCCTTTGCATGGAGCTACATCCCAGGCCTTTTATGTTTTAGTTTGAGACAGAGCCTCGATAAGTCACTAAGTGACCCACGCTGGGATTGCACATTCGCTCTTCCAGCCTGACTCAGCTTTCCAGAGTGCTGGGATTTCAGGTGTGCACCAGACACCTAGATAACTCACCTTCCCAGTGATAGCCAGTGCTCCTTGCTCGAAGCCTCTTTTCTTGGGTCCCTGAGCTCTCTTCACTGGGTTTCATCTGAACACGCGGTTATGTTATTGACCCTTTTTTATCCATTAGCCTGTACAGGCGCACAGTCCTTTTCTTTGCCTGACAGGCACAGGTCAGTCTCCTGGGTGCTAAATCACTGGAAATGAGAACAGGAGAAGTGCACCTGCCAGCACTAATGCACAGCTAGGGGCAGTGTCTGCGTGTCCCCATAAAATGAACCTCCCCCACTTTTCGGTGGTTCACCTGTGATCTCCTTTGAAGCTGAAGTCCCTGTATGTGTGAATTCCTAGTGTTGACACAATATCAGATATTGAAAAAGTATTCAAAAGTTAAAATGCATTGGATCAAATGGGAATGAATTAAATTCCACTGAGTCAAATACAATTTTACTGAATAAATGAGAAGCTAGTTTGGCATGTCTTAGGTATCCTGGGTACCCTCCCCTTCCTTCTCCTCCTCCAGTGTATGGTTTTAAAAAGCATCATGAATATCAAATAGTAAACTAGATGAGGGCTCAGTTTCTGGAATAAACAATGAATAATAAATGTTTGCTCATACAGTATTTCAACCTCACATCAAAAAGTGTTGAGGTCGTGAAAATTGTGACAAATTCGGACCTCCTCCAGCTTTCAGAGCCCATGTTCTCGATGCTGTGATATTGTGAGATTTTTTTATTTTTGCCTGTATTGCAAAAGGATCACTTTCTGTCTCCAAGGCAAAAATCAACTTGTGATACTTTCTGAACATGTAATTACCCATTTGAAAGTAGCTTTTTTTTTTTTTTTAATTCTTTTTTTTTTTTTTTTTTTTTTTTTTTTTTTTGAGACAGGGTCTCGCTGTGCAGTTCAGGCTGGCCTTGAACTCGCTTTGTAACCCAGGCTGGTCTCGAACTCGCAACGATCCTCCTACCTCAGCCTCCCAAGTGCTGGGATTACAGGCATGAGCCACCATGCCCAGCTTTGAAAGTAGTTTTGATAGACACATTCATTACATTTCCTTGAATTATAATACCAAGTAGAAGTGAAATAGAAAATAGAAAAATCTTCTTTGAACCTGAGTTTTAATCAATCTAAAACAGCTTGCATCCAGGCTTTGTAACAGTCCCAGGGAGCCTCTGGTTCCTTCAAAGAATGGATTGTCGAGATAAATAACCCAGGGAAACACAAGGTAAGCAGGACTTGGTTTGCAGCTAAGGGAGTAAAGATGTTTCTGCTCCTTTATCTCTTCCCCAAACATGGAACATGTGATATTCTGACCTGCTCCTTGATCCCTATAGTTGGTACATACATGAAATTACATTCCCAAGCACCTCTTATCTGAAAAACTACTTCACGTCAGAGTTTAAGATTGGACCTTTCATGCCACAGCAAGATCAGGGACTAATCCAGGGCCACCAAAATCACATACTTGTTCCTTCTGTCCACTTATGAAAAAAATCATTTTGCAGCAAAGGGTGCTTGTTAGCATTTATGAGTAAGAAATCTGACTGTTCTCACACAGCAATAAAAGTTACTGCCAGAGATCTCAATTTGGAGAAGCCCCTACTTCGGATAGTCTAAGCTAGTGGCTGAGATTTGAACACGTGACAAATGGGGTGACTGTCTGGCGTCAGAGGGTGCCGCCACCACAATTACAGTTTCATGAATGCCTTCAGGGACCATGAGAGGAGTAGGCAGCAGCCTGCGAGGTTGCAGACTCGGTGCAGACAGGCTGGGGTGACTTTGTCTCCTACACCAGCGCCACGGATCAGGCCCAGCCCCTGGAGACGGAACTGAGGTGCTTCTGGGGATGTCCTGGCATCAGTTAGTGACATCTGATCATGGGCTGGGGGCAGGAGGAGGGCAGAATTCAAGACCTGACCCTCGAAGCAGAATTCGAAGTGCATCTCCCGTCCCTTATTGGCTGTGAGAAATCTTGGCCTTTCCCTTTGCTTGGCTTTCCATTGCTGTGTCAAATACCTGAGATAAATCAACTGAAAAAGAGAAAAAAGTTTATTTTGGCTGAAGAAGTTGCAGGTGTCAGTGCACAATGGGGAGGGCTGGCTGCTTCTGGGCTTGTGCCAAGGCACCACATCGTGACATGGTTGGGACAGATGGAAACATGGTGCGAGTGTCTTTCAGGCTCTGAATACTGACAAGGAGATGAAGAAGAACTCTGGCTTTTTATCTGGAGAGATGTGGTTTATATTTTATTTGAAATGATCTATGTTCTATGTCTATGTTCTATAGTCTATGTTCATAGGATCACAGTTTTTTTTTTTTTTTCCTTAAAATATTTTTAAGTAGGCTTTGTTTCCTAGGAGCTCAGTTTTCCACACCAAGCCGACAGCTCCCGTTGTTGGCCAGTTCCTAGGCTGCAAGCCAGTGGCCGTCCAGGTCAGCCCTGGGGCATCAGCCCTGCCTGTGCATGACCCCTGCTGAGCCCTGCATGATCCCACTCTGGGCTGAGCAGCAGGTCAGGAGCTGGGCCTGCCCACTTCTGCTCACACTGATGCCTTTTATTTTTGGAAACTTGCCTACCGTTTGCTGACTTACAATGACCCTAAACCTCTAAATGATTTACTTAATGACAGGCCCCAACCATAGCGCAGAGCCAGGTGGACTCACAGTCCAGCAGCATCCTTCTGGCACTCAGTGCTTTTAAAACCCGGCTCTTCCAAGAATCGATTACACTCACATCCATCATTTCTTTAGGTGCACTGGAAGGTTCCTTGGCCTTATCACTGGAAGGATGGTTAATTCCTACTGCTGCTGCCGATCTATAGACAACTTGTTTCTTCTTTCTATGGTGACAGGCTCATGCCATCGTCCTGGGGAGAGACCCCTCTCAGGAGGAGGCCGCAGACTCTGCCCACCTGGTTGCCCATGCTGCTGTCACTTCCGGGAGGCCAGAACACCACGGTGAGCCCTGCTCCTGTCCCTCACTCTTGTGCTTGGGTGTATGGAGCTGTGCCTGGCCCTGCAGTGCAGTGAGCCTTCCCTGTCCTGTGGGATTTCACTGGGCTTCTCTCCTATTTCTAGTCCAGTAGCCTCTGTCCACCCCTTTCCTCTTCAGTGCAGCCATGCACTATATAAGCACAGAGCTCTGAGTAGTCATCCCTGAGCTCACAGGGAAATCCCTGCTTTCAAAGGTGTCTGTGTTTAAAGATTGTCGTGGAGCTACCACAACAGCAGCTCTGACCTCCAGACCCTCAGAGCTGAGCTTTCAATCAGGACAAACTTACAAGGTTTTGGGATACCAAAGGGAAGTTGCTTCTTGGTTTTTCTTGCTCCTGCCTAGGAGGTAAAATCCTAAGCTTTGGGAATTCTTTACTGCACCAACCCAAACCCAGAGTATATGATGTGTCTCGACTGACAGGAAACATTCAAGTGATATTGTTGCTGTTTGGATCAGAATATTCAGAAATGGACTATAACTCACAAAGACCTCAGGACATATTCCAAGATAGAAGATAAAAATAATTATGCACCAAGTAAAATAAGTTCTAGTATGCCAGAAAGCATAAAATCAATGTGTGGAAGGCTTGGGGCTGATTTGGGAAGTAGGAGATGGGCTAGGAGGCTAAGGTTTCACTTCCTGTGAAAGGCACAGCCTAGCTGGAGCAGACCCATGGGCCAGGCAGGCAGCCTCCCATCCATGGAGGAGCTGAAGAAAAGGTCCCGCATTCATCCACCTGTCCATTCCACTTTATGGGTGCCTCGTTCTAGTCTCGTAGAGTTTGGAGCACCTCTTCAGCTCTGGAGGAAGCTGAGTGGGGCTGGAGAGCAGCGGGGCAGGTGATTTATGTAGTCCTCCTTCCCTGGAACATTCCACATATAGCAATCAAATTCACTTCCCGAACCATCAAAGGGTCAGCATTGTGATAGCGTCTTGGTGCCAGAATTCCTTTAATCAGGGAACTATCCACTCCACAGCAATCTTCCTAAAACACCTAAAATGCAAATGCATGTGGATGGAAGCCTCTGATATAGCAGAAGTCACAAATCCAAATGTCTACAGGGATCAGGTGAGAGATGGGCGCAAGACATCTTATTATTAGGAAGCAGCAGCAGTAGCAAGTATAGTTAGAAAAGGCAGCTAACTTGGGCTGTGGACTGAGAGAGACCACCTGGGGAGGCAAGACGTGGCAGCCTAGAGAAGCCCATAGAGGGCTGCGCTCCCCAGCCCACTGCTCTGTGTGGCGAACCGGCTCACACTAGCTTACTCTGCTAGTTACAAGCAAAGGCAGAAATCTGCGTTTTCATGGGAAATCGCCAAATTTTAATTGGTGATAACTGTCTCCAATATGTTTAAGGTTCTGAGTGCGTCATGGCAAGCGTGCAGTTGTATCCATAACTTCAGACTTAGCAGGAATGCCAAGGAGTGATTATCAGATATGTTCATGTTTTGTGGGTGGGGGTAACAGATTAAGACAAACGAAAGGTTCTAAACATTGAAGATGATGGGATGTGGGAGAGGAAGATCTCTTCCTGCGAGAATCCAAACCCACAGAGAGGGCGCAGCCAGAAGACCATCTTCTGTCCATGTGCTCGTCACTCATAGCCTATAGGACTTGGGTTAGGGCCAGTGGAAATCATGATCTAAGATGCTTGCTTATAACTGACTTCATTACTGTGAAGTCAGGCCATGTGGTTTACATAATCAGGAAGCATGTTTTGTAAGCTTTCCAGTCTAAAAATGGTGCAGGTATCGTCACCCTGAAAAATTGGAACTGAAAAAAGTACCTACTTGATACAAAAAAATGTTCCCTGAGAATGCAATGTCCTCACATAGTAATGACTAATGCTTGTATAAAGTGTACTGGCCATGGTTTTCAGCCATGCTACATTTGTTAACTCATAAATCTTAAAAGATTCCGAGATGGGTATTAATTATCCCTAGATTTTAGATGGAGAAATTGAGCCACTGAGACATAGGTAGTTTTGCCAGAGGCCCAAGGAAAAGAAATGAGACAGTTGGGAACTTATCTTTGTCCAGCAACTCAGGGGGGACCGGATCCTGTGCAGCTGTTATCCACACCGTGAGTGGGAGAGACGGGGTCCAGGAAGTCATCCCAGCGGCTGCTCCTTGCTGTGTGAGCTCTGAGGGACTGGACCTGCATGTGTCCCTCTCCTGCCCTACTCCTGAGCACTTAGGCTCTGGGTCAACAAGGCATTTGGGGCAGCCCAGAGAGAAGAGTTTGGAGAGCCACTGGGAAGCCCCTAGCCAGAAGTCTGAGCAGATCTCAGGCCCACCCTTGGCCCAAGTCTCTGATGCCACTCAGGGCATTTGGGGACCTGTACCCAGAAAACCCATGGGACAGTCAGGGCATTGTCTCCTGGGAGCAGAAAGCTGAAACTGATAGCCTCACAGATGAGAAAGAGGGGTGGCTTCCACTTGAAGAGGGAGGGTTACTTGGCAGCTGTTGTAGTCAGAGATTGCAAGGAAAATTACATATGGGACATATAATTACAGAGTTATTTTATAATAAACAACTAAAGAGTTAAACATAAGAAGTGCAGGAAATCTGTCCACTGAAGACTCAAAGAATCCAGCTGAGGACCTGGATCCCACGGCAACATCCTACATGAGTTCTCGAGCCCATTAGAATGCCCTCCCTGAGTCGAACTAGGGGCCAAGAGCCCATGACAGTGTCTCCTGCAAGTCTGCATCAAGGATCTGGGAAGGCCCAAAGGTCAGAGGAAGCTAGAAAATCTACGCCAGTGGGTTGAAGGATCTGTACCAGCAGGCTGAGAGATCTGTACTGGAGTCAGGAAGCGAGCTCAAGGTAAGGACCAGTGCTCCCCATAAAAGGATTATAGGAATCCTCAGGGTGGGGGATTTAGCTCAGTGGCATAAGTACCTGCCTTGCAAGTCTGTGGTTGTGAGTTCAATCCCTGGTACCGATAAAAAAAAGAAAAACACATAGGCATCCTCAGTGACAGTGAGGTCCTGAGCTCCTCCAGTAATGAGAACAGCCAAGTTCATATCAGGAAGCCGTGTGACAAGCTTCTCCCAGAGACTGAGCAACATACATCCTGCCCTCCAGAGCCAAGAAATGACCAGAGCTCCCCCGAGTGAACCACAGCCATTCTCAGGAGCAGCAAAGTCCCGAGATCCTCTCTTAAACAGCCAAGTTCATATCAGGAAAGAAGCTCGAAAGCTCCTCCAGGAGAACCAACGGCAGCAGGAGAACCAACACCACCACTCCTTCCTCTCTAGTTCTTTTTATGCTGGCAGCAGTGCTCAGGGGGGCCTTCCACACTCGGCACCACTGACTGAGTTCAGCGGGTGATACAAGTCTACCGCCAGTTATCAGTCCACCATAGCAGCGCAGGCAGCGGGTGACTTAGGGAACCACAACCACCAGGACTCCACTAGCAGCGGTTGGCTCCTGTTAGCCTTCAGTCACTGGTACTTTCTCTAAATGGCTCAGGTAATCCTGTGAATGACGCTCAGAAGCAGAACACCTCCCGAAGGAGTTCACACACCAGCTCTTCCTACCAGAAAGTTCTGTCAAACTAGAGGAGCATCTGTCTTCTTACTCACTGGTCCTCCCTAAACGGAAAAAGTCCTGATCAGTCTTCAGACTATTGACCAGAAGACACTGGAAATGCGTATCACCTTCGTGCCATTGGGGAGAAAGTGTACCAAAGCCTTCAGGATGAGTGGGAGCTGGGCAGAGGAGCAGCGGGATAGAAATTGTTGCTGATTGACTGGCAGCAACCTGAAGCCCCAGAGCAGGTGCAGAAAGGAGTGCCACCTCTCACCCTGCGTGACTCACCGGAGCGGGAGAATAAAACAAGGAAACCCCTCATGCTGTTGCCACTGTATGTGCCAGTGTGAGATCCGCTGCTGTCAGATCCCGGACAGTGGCAAATGGGCGGAGCTGGATAAGGGACAGGCAAGGCCTGCATATCCACTTTCAGGTTTTGTCACTGGTCTGCCCTGCATGTGCCTGAGGGTGGCATGGGCAGAGCCACTGTGGCCTGGGTGGTGCAAGAGCAATCAGCTTCCCTGGAAGGAGGCAGACTCCACCCAGCCCGCGGCTGTGGAGAGAGCTTTGGTGGCCCGTTCCCTTCTCTGTCCTGTCATCTCTCCGCTGTCCCCTGCAGAATGAGAGTGACTTATCCAAGGCTCCAGGCCTCTGCGGCCTCCAGCAGGGAGAAAGAAAGGAAGACAGCGTGAAACTTTGACTAACAATTAAAGGGAGACCAAATCTCCAGTACCTGTCACCCGCACAGGACCGCCTGACCCGACCCAGATTTGGGGCACTTGTCGGTTGGATGTCCAGGCCAGATCCCCATTGACATAGTCTTCTGAGGAATGAGGGAAGATTCTGAGCTCTGCTTTCCTGTGTTTAAACCTGTCTGCAAAAGAACAAAGCTTTTGAGTTTTGTTGAAAAGAGGAAGAAGAAGGAGGGTGGGGAGGAAGGGAAGAGGGAAAGAAGAAAATTCTGTGAGAGGAGGATTTCCCATGTGCAGACCACCATAGCGGGCTTGCTAGCTGGATGCCCATGGAAGGCATTGCCCGCCAACAAAGGCAGCGTCTCTGGCCCAGAAGCAAGCATCTCTGGCTGCGTGCTCCAGCCAATCCCTTTGCCTCCCCTGCATTCCTCGTGCAGAGGAGACTGCCCTAGAAGTCAGGGAGGATCGTGGCTGGATAAAGATTCCCAATTCAGGCTCCTCGAATGTCACTAACCTGAGCCTGGCCAGCTTCCCGGAGCAGCCATAGACAAACTTGGTATTAAAAGATCTCTCAGCCGGGCCGAGGCTCCGGGCCTTGGCCTTGTGTTTATAACTCTTCTCCAAAAGGCTATTAAAATGAAATGGCCAGGTTCCAAATACATTGCAGTCTAAGCCTTGGGCAGCAGAGCCCACTGAGTGCTGGCGGCCTTGTTTGGAAGTGGCCCCCTCTGCGCGGGCTCCAGTGGCCTGGGGAGTTCTGCTGGTTCAGTGGCAGCAGACAGAACGTACGTGGGGTGGAGGACAGGGCTCCCTGTCCAGGTGGACTCCCCACCCACAGTCCCTGTGGTGAATGTATAATCCCTGTGGCCTCCACCCGTCCTCTCCCCACACTTTCCACAGTTGGCATGAACAAGCAACTGAAGCTGCACCTCACTACGTCCCCTCTCCTTGTTTTATGTCCCCTTACGAGTTCCTCCCTTTTCTCAACCTCTGCCCACGTCCTGACGTCTTATTTGGACCCATATTGGGCCCCCTCTCATCCCTACCCCAGGCTCTGCTCTCTGGGTAACGGATGCTCCTCTGGCCCTGTGTGAGATCTGTGGACCCAGAAGGACCCTGGTATTCACGGGAGTGATCCTGTGGGCTCCTGGGGCAGCCTGTGTCCCCTTCACCTTCCCTGCCCTTCTCAGCCACCTGTGCTGCCTCGCGCTGAGGCCTTCACCCCGGGGCTGTGGCACAGGCCTGCTGGGGCAAGTGCAGGAAGCCACCACGGGCCCCACACTCCCTGTCTCCTTTCGTCTTCATTCCCTTCTCCCCATCTTCCTTCCTCAGCCCAAACCCAGGGCCCATTTCTTAGTGTAAAATACCAGTCAGCCTGAGCTGTGGAGCTCGCCAAGCGGCTGGCCACGACCAGGCCTGCTCTGAGCCCTGTGGGGAGCATGTGAGAGGGGAAGGAAACAGAAGGCTCTGGTGGATTCCACCAGCATCGGAGAGATGGCCTCTCGGAAACTTCTGGAAGTCACCTTACAATCATCGCATCTAGGAGATTACAGTGTGAGGAGGGGGTCACTCAGCAAATTAGAGGAAAGCAATGAGCAGGTACGGTATGCTGACTACACCCTAGAAACACAGCCATCGTCACACAGTAGGTGCCACGGCTTTCAGTCCCCAGAGACTCAGAGTCCCCAGAGGCACAGAGAGCCAAGAAGCCACTGAAGCCAGGCGGGTTAGGGAGAGCCTCGGTTCACAGAGGAGAAACAGGCCTGCCCCTAACGTGGCCTCTGTGCTGCTGTCTGTTCTTCCCCAGGACACCACCTGCCTCCTCACTGTGTGTGAAGGGAGGCCTTGCGGCCCTGCCATGTCCCTCTGAGGGAGGACAAGTGTGAGGGTGCTTGTGATGGCCACTTCCACAGGGTTTCTGCCTTCCTCCCTGATGCTGGCTTATAATGTGTGTTCAGAACTCAGAAAAGCCTGAGTTATTTATGCCCTGACGTGGTCTCAGGAAGGCTTTCAAGGTTTTATGGAAAATGTGTAGACTTCTCCAAGACAGATTACTGGAGCCATAGACCTGAGGCTGCCGGAAGCTTAAGGGACCCTCCCTGGGTGGCCCTGAGTGGGACTCTCGGGAGAAGTGGAGAGGGGAAGCCTGGTGGGCTTCTTGGTGATCACCATCGAGCCCTGGAGACAAGCCCTGTGCGGGCAGTTGGCACCGTTGTACCCTGTGAGCCGCCAAAGTCCTGCTGCCCTTGTGGTCACCTCCCTTTCCTGATGTACAACGCCCCCAACCTCAGACAGTCAGAGACTTCTTCACATCACACAGCGAGTGGCAGCAGCCCTGCCCCTCCCAGAAGCATGTCCCAGGCGAGGGTCTACAGTGTGGAGAGAGAGAGTGCTGGCCGCATGTCCTCAGGCTTCCCAGGACCCCTAGCAGTGAGTGGACAGCCTCAGGCAGTGGGCCTCCTACCTCCAGAGTCTAACCAGGTTCATTTTGTTTCCTGGGTGACTGCCAGGCCAGGATGCTCAAGACTTCATTTTCAAATTTCCTGGAGTTCTTTGCAGTCATAAAGGTTATTTTCTAAGGCAAAAGATAATTATCACACAATACAGGAGGGCTCCTTCATAATGAATGCTGTCCTTGCGTTCCAGCTTCTGCCTCAGGACAGCCTCAGGAAAATGAGCCCCTGGTGACTGGAATTTACTTTAATTAAAAGCCTGACCTCCAGTGAGCCACCTTGCAATCCTGTATACCTCTTGCGCTTTGAATGAAGCCTTGTTTTCTTTGGCTTATGATCAAACATCTCTAAGTCCAGTCTGTCTGGAAAGGACATGGCTCTGGACCCCAGACAGAGCTGTCTATGGACCAAATTCCCCTGCCCATGGAGCCACGCTCCCCTCCCCGCCACTCATAGAGAAGCTAAACATTCAGTTAGCATACAAACTGGAAGAGATTTGTGGCCTTGGAATACCTCAGCCACCACAGTAGATTCAGGCTCCTGTGCTTCAGAAAGGGACCTCATCTTTTGCCCAGGCCACCAGCCTGAGGTTGCCAGGGACTGTAGAATTGCTTTTAAAGTTCGGGGTGGCTGTGTGCAAGTGCACTGAACCCACACCCAGCTTCAGGGCACAGGGCCATGTCAGGAGGCAGCTTTTCACCCGAATGGCTGTGACTTCCTGTCTCTCTAAATCTTGTGCCTTGTCCCAGATGGACCTGGGATGCCCACCCACAGCGTAGTACATTCTGTTGAATGAAATGACTTCTTTGCCATGAAGCTGGGACCCCATGTGCTGTCCCTTCAGAGCCTGGTCATTAGAGAATAGTTCATAAAATTATTTTGGGGAGCTGGAGAGATAGGAGGCGGTAAGTCAGGAGTTTCTGTATCCCAGATAAAAATCAAAGTGTTTTCAGATTTATGGGCAGAGGTGGAGACCACTGTGGCCACTTGAGACCTACCTTGGTTCTCATGCTCCAGGTTGTCTTAACATAGGAGTGTCCTGACCTGAGTTTCCAATGTCTGATGTGTGGTCACTTGCGTGTGACAGCAGCTGTCAGGGAAATCCTTTCCCCTAGCCTCATTGTCTGCATTTGACAGAACTCCAGGAACGGAAATGGAAAAAATCAGGGAACTCTGGAGAAGCTGGGGACCCAGGAAAGGAGAAAAGAAATTAAGATCAGAGGAGCCTGGTCCTAGAAGACAGATTGCCAGGCGGGGCCAGTGCCCACCTGCCCACCACACCCCCATGAGCTACTCTGCCTTCATGCAGTGATAGATTCCTTCCTCCCTCTCCCACTCCCTCTGCCAGAGAGTCCTACGCACTAACGAGCATCCTCTTTGGAAAATATGACTCAGTCTCTGAGTCTGAGGTTGTGAGCCATTTGCACTTTTATTTGAATTAGACCCAGCAGCTTCCATTCTTGCAGTGAGCTGCACTGAGGGAAAGCAGCGTGCCTAGCTCAGGCTTAGAGCCTACTTTAGGGGCAGTTGTTCAGCCCGTGATAACAGGGCTGGGGAAGGGAAACCGGGAAGTGGGGAAACCATTGCAAAAAAAGCAAAAGTAGAAAGTTGTCCAGTGCAGCTGTGTCCTCTGTGCCCGGGAGATGGAAAGGAAGGAAAAGCCTCCAGGTTTTTGGTCTCCACCCTTCCCGGCGCGTGGGCAATACCACTTCAGCCAATGTCAGGGTCTGAGTCTCGCTGTGAGTTTAGTCCCAGCTCCTTCCCACACCCTCTTCATCTGCTGCCTTCACAGAAAGAGTTCATCTCCAGGGCAATGAGGCTGGGACGTGGAAAGCTCTTTACTCTTAAAGAAGGGCTGGGTTGTATTCTTTAGTTAATTCTCATTCAGCCAGAAAACTAAAAGAGCAACAATACCCACTCCGAATTTCCGCAGTCACTTTAGACATAGAGTACTCAGCTCCGTAATGTTTTTAGACTCAGCAAAATAAATGCCTCATCCCCAGCATTCACCATCTTCAGGTTATTAAGTTAAACGAAGGTAATCTTAGTTCAAGCATTCGTATCTGTAATGCTTTTGCCTATGAGTCAGCTATGGATAAAAGATGGAACATTTTCCATGTGAAAGAATTTGAGCATACTTGAGTAATTCTGCAGAAATCCACCTGCTGGTCTAAGAAATAAGGGAGGAGGAATCCAGTTTGGTTGACCTCTGTCCAGCCACAGACCCTGGGTGGAGACCTCCCTAGGAGCAAAGCCCTTGTAGCAGGAAGATTCCACGTGGGGTCTAAGACCCCACGTGGACTGGACCTTGTAGGAGAACATAGTCTGATGTTTTCTTTCAGGTCAGTGGATTTAGTAAACTGATTTCCCAAGTGTCCACTTGGGAATGTCCCAGCATCCTTTCTTAGTACTGGGGGCTCTCTTGTGAATTCCAGGCATGGTCACAAGAGTCTTGAAGTGTGTAGAGCTGCTTATCTGCACATGGATGGTCCCAGACTTCTGTGACTTTTGGCCATTCTGCCTAGTTTTATTCTGTTTCTGTGTCCTCAGAGGCTGTCTCTGAAGGAGCCAGGGCTCCTGTTCAGCCCAGTATGGAAGGGAGGAGCCCTTAGCTGCCGTTAGGTCTTAACTCGGTCGAGTGCAATTCATCTTTTTTTCCATTTTAGGGACTTCTGGCTATCTTGGTCTATTCACGCTGCCATTTTAAATGTCACGGATTAGGTGACTTATAAAAAATACTTCCAGAAATTCTCAATCTGGAAGCTGGGATGCCCAGGATCAAGGTGCTGGCAGACTTGGTATCTGGTGACAGGCTGTTTGCTGGGCCCTAGACAGCTATCTTTGATGTGGCAGAGGGGTGCAGGGGTGCTCTCTGGGATCCCTTTCATAAGAATACTAATCCTATTCATGATGGCTCCACCCTTACAACTCAGTCCCCTCTGAAAGACTCACCTCCCAATACTGTCACTGTGGAGGTTAGCATTTCAACCTCTGAACTGGAGGGGGTCGTGACATTCAGGTCATAGCAGTAACTGGATTAGTTTTGTTTTGCTGCATAAAAATTTACAGTTTAAACATTGTTTATGCATATTGTTATACAGGTCAGAAATCAGCCTTCGTGTCCTCTCTAAGCTCATTCCTGTAATTTTCAGATTTCAGTTCCTTGCAGGACAGAAGCCCTCTGGGCTCCTCCTGGCTCTCCTCGGGCTCTTATCATCGTGGAGGACCTCCTTCTTGTCAGGAGGTCCCCATTATCTCCTTGACTTCCTTCTCTGCCATCCCCGGAGGAAGATTCTGCTCCTGAAGGTCCATGTGATGGACTCAGGCCCAAGGGATCGTTCACTGTCTTAAAGCCAATAGTGTTCTGGAACAAAACCTTGGCAAGGCATTCTCACCATACTCACACATCCTCCCCATAACCATAGGGGATGGAATTATACAAGGGCCAGACGTATTGGCGTCATCACAGAATTAAACCATTGGCCGCTCTGGCTTTTTGCAGGGAGCTCCATTCAGTCTTCCAACAAAGCTGGTCTCAGTTCTGCTCAAGCTTGGAAAACCTTAGCACTTAGAAAAATTATTATTTTTCTATTAAGTTCATGGAGCATTCAGCTTTCAATGCTATTGTGCTGTAGCTTGGCTAAGTGTCCCCCAAAGACCCATGTGTTAAAAGGCTTGATTCGGGGTCGTGGGGCTACCGGGAGGTAGTAGAGGCTTAGGAGGCAGGACTGATGGGGCGAGGCTGGCTTGGGGCCAGGCTCCTGAAGGCGATACTGCAACCTGGCCTGCCTGTCACTCTCTGTTGCTTCTGTCTGCACGAGGTGAGCAGCTCTACTCCCCTAAACATTCCCCTCAAGAAGCCACTGCATCACCATAGGTCCAATGACAACGAGACCAATCAATCATGCCATGTATCCTACAAAACTCTGAGCCAAAATAAACGTTTCCTGTTTAAAAACCAATTCATCTCAGATAGTTGTTACACCAACAGAAAGCTGACTACCATGGATTGCGTTCACTTTCCATCCCCCCGTCATGCCTAAATTTTTCCTTTTCTTGCGTTCAGGATTGACATGTATTTAAAAAGATTGTTATCAGATCGTAGCCAGTATATTTATAGGTTTAGACCATTCAGGGTTCTTTCCTCAGCAGCATGTCAACCATATTTTCTAGGTTTTTCTTATTACAGAAGTATGTAACAAGGTAATAGAGTCTACTAAAGAAAAGTGGGCCATTGCAGTCCTTGTCAGTGAGGTATACAGTTATTGGATGAATAAATAATTATCATGAAAACTTACCAATGTGATCAGATCTGGGGAACAGTTTCTCCTTTTACAGGAGCTTTGCTTTCTGTATCACCAGGAAGCTAAAATGTCTGAAAATTTGGGACAACAAATTGTTAGATCCTTCTGAGTCTTTTCTGATAAAACCAGTCTCCTTAACTGGTTTCCCTTGTCCAAATGCTTGTTATTTTCAAATAACTCACTGCCACTAAAAGCATAGTTACTTAATTTCCAGTTCAGAACTGTGAGCAGTTTTCAAAATTGTTACCATCATGCTTTTCTTCAGATGTGGCTGAGAAGTATTTTCAAGAGAGCATGGCTCACCTTAAGGATTCCGAAGGGGCAGGAAGAGCCAAATTTCTTGCAATTCAAGATGAATTTTGCCATTTTCTACAAATCACCGGACAAAAAGAGGTGCGTGAATTCAGAATGCAATTGTGTATTTATTCACACAGGTGATAGGTGATATTCAAAGGGCCCCTCCTTCACTCCGTACCATCTGTTAAAGGACCTACTATGTGCATGTACTAGCCACAGGAGGGATTCTGGTGTGCAAGCTGGGGGGCACCCTTGGACTTGCTGCTGGAAACTGGAAAAGTGTTTGTGAGACTATATATATAGATGATGTATCTACCTACAAAAGATCCTAAAGACCTAGAAACCTTGAGAAACCAGTGGACAAACTGCTTACCACAGCCTGCAGCTCTGGTTGGGACAGAATGTGACAGGATATCAGGGTATCTAATTCCTCTCCCTCCTTCTGGGTAATGAGTGAATTTGCATAGTTAATGGGAAGGACACAGTGCAGAGATTTCAGCCCACTCTCTTGCCGTTGATGCATACAGGCTTTACATGGCTTATAAAAGAAGGATCGAGACCCAGAATTTATATTCACTGGTAATTAAACCCATGGGAATTTACTGCCTAAAAAGCCTAACAGCTTCCAGAAAGCTACTGAAGAGTTCCTCTACTTATTTTTTTATTTTTCCCCTGTCCTTTAGGGCAAATCTTGGGGATGAACATTTATTTTCCCCTTGCTTTCCATAGCTGTCTACCCACACAGCTTTTTGGTCATCCTTGACCTTCCCTAGTCCTCTCTCAGGTAACAAACATGGGCATGTAGTGTACACCCATATTTCTCAGGCCAAAGAAAGGCTATGGTCACCATAACAAATGAAGTTTCAATATTTTTCTGGATCATACAACCAAAGGAGAGAGGGTCCTTCTGGGGACCTCTGATTTCCACCACAATCCCATCTCCGGAAGTCCTGTGGGGAGTGTCAGGCCAGAAGAATGGGGCCTCAGCCCATGCGGCTCCTCGGTTGTTTCCAGGCATACCTTAAATCCATCCATCATTTTCTGTCTGCTACCCCAGCAGGCATCATCTTTTGCCTAAACTGCTCTAGCAGCTCCTGTCTCCCAGCTGCCTGCTCCATGTTTGCCCTTTTCTAATTTGTTGTGAATATGGAAGCCATGGTGATCTTTTCAAAAAGTAAATCTGACTAGTGGACATTTATTGGTAAAACATCCCAATGAGCCCTCAGTTTCCCTGAGATAAATCACAATCCCTGCATTGCCCCAAACACCTTCCCCATCTGGGTTCTGCTGATAGACACCTCTCCTGGTCTTCACTAATTCCCACTTCTGGCCAGGGTCCACTTCCATTGCTCTTGCAAAGACCTTACTCCCTCTGTCCAAGCTGACGCCAAGCCGTCCTTCTGTACTAGCCAGCTTCCTGGATTCTTCTTCCTGGACTCCCCCCATGAGTCTTCCTCACAGAGGCCTGTTTGATGCAGGAAAATATCTGTAAATATGTATGTGTGCAGGTCCCACATGACTACACTGAGTTTAGTGGCAGTGGGGTGTCCTCGGAGCAGTTGGGGGTGACGAGCAGATGGCAGACGTGTGTTCAGCTTCAGGCCGGCTGAATCCTCTGACCACTCCAGGCCACGTGCCCTTCCCTGTTCTTGTTTGCACTCCTGCTGGGGTGCATGCTTCCGAGGCAGCCGGTGTCCTGTGTCACTGATGGTGTGCCATGCCACTCTTGCCCAGGTCACGCACATCAGTGGTGTTGATCAAAAGATGTGTCTTGCCCTCCCAGGCTGCCCTGGGCCATTTTTACAGATTGGCTATTTTCATTCTAGGGCCAATGCCAGCCCATCCAGTGGCCTACAACAATAGAAACTATGCCCCTTCTGCAGGTGGTCACGGCCCACTGTAGTGTACATTGAAGAGTGCAGTGCAGGCTGGGCGTCAGCCTCTTCCATCCTGTGTGTGCGGAGCCTGAGTGGCAGCACTGTGCCACGCAGTGTGACCACCAAACCTCTCACTGTGGGGTGTAGTGGGAGTTGGCCACCATGAGCTTGGTCTAAGGACAGTCTCAGAGATGAGCCAGGGGCTGCCCTTAGACAACTCCAGTGTGACTGCATCCCACACATGGTCACGAAACTGCCGCCAACAGGAAGGTGATCTTTGGAGAACAACTTAATGTCAAGAAATACTGTTTTCCAACCAACTCATTTTTCTAAATTCAAAGTTGATTTAAATAGGTTGGATTAAATCAAAGAAAATGTCCCATCATGTTGGAATGCTTACATTTTTTTCCTAAGCTATTTTCTATGAGAATGGACATCTTGGGAGTGTGCTCTGGATATCCCGTTGGGTGTTCACGTATGTAAGAGGATCAAGGCTCACACACACACACACACAGAAGAGTATAGACCTAGCAAGTATTGAAATTGCTGGCTGGGGGTAGGCCCTCACTCTGCCTCCCGTCATCCATGAGCTGCCCAGCTCTGAGCAAATTTCTGAATTGCTACTATGTGCCTCAGTTTCCCCCTTTGTCAAATGAGGATTAAAATTGTACCCACCTAAAGAAGGTGGGGATTAAATGTGATCAGACAAAACCATAGTTTCTAATACGTAAAGACACCTTACCTGTTAGCTGTTACTCTTAATGTCCAACCGAAATGATTCCGATAATAGCAGAAGCAGGGTTTTTCTGTTTTGTTTGGTGTGGTTTGATTCGGCTGATCTGTATGGTACTGGGACCTCCACATTGAGCTACATCCTCAGTCCTTTTATGTTACATTTTTTATTTTGGGATGGTGTCTTGCCAAGTCACTGAGTAGCCCGTGCTGGGCTCAAACTTTCCGTCCCCGTGCCTCAGCCTCCCAGAGTGCTGGGATTATAGGTGTGTGGCACCGTGCCCAGCTCAGAAGCAGGTTTTCTCACCAGAGTTCTCAAAGCATTCTCTTTTCCCCCAACCTGTGTCTACTATTGAGCCAGACGGAAGTAGCCCCCACAAGGGACCACCAAGCCCACTCCTCTGATAAGTAAAAACACATAGCAGTTAACTAATTGCCTTAGGTGACGCAGGTGTTTGATCAGGCTTTGAACTTTGTTCTTTTTCAGTTTTTCAAGCGAGGGTTTCACTATATAGTTCAGGCTGGTCTTGAACTCACTAAGCAGCCCAGGCTGGCCTGGAACTCACAGTGCTCCTCCTGCTTCAGCCTCCCCAGTGCCACCGTGCCAGCTGGACTTGCTAACCAGAGAGTTCTCTGTCTCTTTCCTAGAGAGCATCCTTGATCCTAAAGGAGTCCCTGGAAGCCAAAGTGGAAGCATTTGGCTATTTCAGTCCTGAGGTGGCGGAGACTTACAGGCTCCTGGGCGGGGCAGACCTGGCGCAGGGGAACCAGAGCGAGGCCCACAAGAACCTAAAGAAGGTAAAAGCAGGAGCCAGTACTAACCCAAGACGAGGCTCTCCCTCCACTGCGCTCCTTTTAAATGAAACTTTGTAAGTGGCTTGTGTAGGTAAGATAGCACCACATTCACAATAAGCTAAACCAACACCTTTGAGATGAAAGGTTTTCTCTTAGAGGCATATTTTTTTAAAACAGGAAAATTACTATTACTATTTTTTTTTTTTATCGGTACCGGGGATTGAACTCACGACCACACACTTGCAAGGCAGGTGCTTATGCCGCTGAGCTAAATCTCCAGCCCCTAAATTACTATTTTTGACCATGCAAAATATTTGCATTTTTACATGGTGTCATGATCAAGCCTTCATTTTTATTGTGCTTCTCCTGTATACTAAACTTATAGAGAAATTCTCTGTCTCTCTGTCTCTCTCTCTCTCTGTCTGTCTCTGTCTGTCTGTCTGTCTGTCTCTCTCTCTCTCTCTCTCTCTCTCTCTGTCTGTCTGTCTCTGTCTCTCTCTTTCTCTTTTTCAAATTTGGAGTTTATTTGTGTAGGTAGCATGAGACATGGATCTAATGTTGTCTTTGTTTCCAAATAGATCTCTCCAATGTCTAGCACCATTTCATTAAAGATCCCGTCTATGTCCTATGTGCTTGACTATTTCTGGAGTTCTGTTCTATTTTAATAAACTCTGTCTGTTCATTTGCCAGCATCTCACAATTTTAGTGACTGAGATTTGGTAGCGTGATTTAATGTGAGGGAGGGCTGGATACCCCTCTCTCTCATGGGTTTTCCTTCCCCTAAAATATAAGGTTTCCAGAGATTTACTTTACTACATGCTCTATACCAGCTTGTCTAGCTCCATAATGAAGTTGCTTGTGTTTTTATTAAATTATTTATAAACACATTTTGGAAGATCTGGCATCTTTCCGACCCTGAGTTATCCTACCCAAGAACCAGGGATCTCTTTCCATTCATTCGTGTCTACTTTTCTATGTTTCAGGCTCTTAGAAGTGCTCCTGCTATAGGTTTTGCACATTTCCTATTAAGAATATATCTAAGCATTTTCATTATCACTAGTGTAAATGGGTATTTATTCACTCTTACATCGCTTGATTTATTTCCATGTATATAGAAACTATTGATTTCTCTGTTAATTTCATAGCATGCTAGCTTGCTGAATTCTTTTATTGCTTGGGTTAATTTATGAATTGATTCGCTCAGATTTTCAAGGTATACTATTATATCATTCTGAATAGAAATTTGGCATTGTGTTGTCTAATTCTGTGCCTCTGATTGATTTTTCTTGTCTAATTGCATTGGCTCGTACCTCTTGTGCAGTAGTGAATAGTGGCAGGGACAATAGCCATCCTTAGTTTGTTTCTCCTCTTAGTGAATATGCCTCACAGAGTCTTCTTTTAGTGTATACTGGCTTTAAAACCAAAGCTTATAGATTTTATACCATGGTAAAGAAGTATCCATCAATTTCGAGTTTTACCAGTTTTTTTAAAATCAGAAATAAATGTTGAATGTTATCACAGGCTTTTTCAGCATCAATGGAGACCATTAGATGATTCTTAATGTGATATTTTGTTATAATATTGAGCCAACCTTGCACTGCTAGAATAAATCCCCCTTAGTCTTTTGAATTATTCTCCTTGCATGATGATGTCTAAGTCCATCTTGTGTTGCTATAACAAAACACCAGGAAAAAGGCATAAAGTAAAGTATAAGAAGAAAAGTATTTCTCACAGTCGCGGAGACTGGGAAGTCCAAGACCGGGAGCTGGCGGGTGGTGAGGGCCTTTGCTGTGTGATTCCAAGGCAGAAGGTAGACAGGAAAGAAAGGGGGCCAGTGCTCAGCCCTTTGTAGTGAGCCTTCTTGCACATGCTGAGCCCAGTAATCCACTTGTGAAGGCAGAGGCTCTGCCTCTCTCAGGCCCCATGTCTTCCACACTGTGGCAGTAAGTTTCCGACGCAAGCTGTTTAGGGGACACATTGAAACAACAGTAGACTTTGGTGTTGTTTGCTAATATTCGTATGTGAGACTTCTTCAGGCACCAAAGTTATATTTGCTTCAGAGAGGGAATTTGATGTTTACCTTTATTTTTCATACACCGAAGGAATTTATGTAGCATTGAAACCACCTGGTGTTTGAAGGTTTATATCACCTATTAAATTCTTTAGGCCTGGTGCTTTTTGTGGTAGGAAAGTCCTTTAAAAGTTTCTCTATTTATTCTATGAAGAGTGATCCTTTAAAGCGTTCTACCTCTAGTTAAGTCATTTTGGTAAGCTTACTTAACTAAGTAGCTATCCATTTCATTTATTTACATTTTCAGATTTATTTGCATAACGAGTTGCAAAGTAGTCTCATGAATTTTTTTAAATTTCCACTTTTTAATAGATGTTTCCCCATTTTATACTAGGGTTTTCTTCCTCCTCCCTTGACTGAATTATTTAGCAGTCTGTCTAGTTTGCTAAATTTTTTTTTCTAAAAACCATAAATCTATTGTCTTCCTATTCTCTATTTCCCTAATTTTAAAGCTTATCTTTATTGTTCTATCTTTGTTCCTTTGTTTTGTTTGCCTAAGTTTTTTTCCTATCTTTTGAATTGCGAATTTGTTTTCATTTTTATTTATCCATTTAAGGCTGTGAATTTTCCTCTTGTTATTGCTTTTAGTGCATCGTTTTGACATGTTTCCATTATATTAATTAATTTTAAAATGAGGGCCTCCCCATAATTTCTGAATAAGATAACTGTTAAAATCTAAAGAAATAACTTTAGCTCTGAATAGCTTATCCTAGAAAATAAGTTGTTTTTTTTTAATACTAAGGATCATGTGCAGGGTCCCTCTGCTACTGAGTTACACCTCTAAGCCTCTTTATTTTTATTTTCTATTTTGTTCTAAAACAGTGTCTTGGTAAGTTGCCCAAGTAGGACTTGAACCTGTGATCCTCTGCCTCGGCCTTCCTCCGTGCTGGGATTATGGGCTACGTTGCCGTACTTCTTCTTTTCTCCAAGATTTTTTTTTTTCTTGTGACTTTTCTAATCCTGCTGCAGAAGCCGCCAGTTTTGGTAACATTTGGGTTACCAGGATCTAACAAGATGGCGCATTGTCGGTTTGTCCACAGTTAGTGATTGGACACCGTCTGTGTACCAATCTCTGAGCTGGCCACACTCGGGAGTAAAGTTAGGGACCAAGACAGACGTGCTCCTTGTCTGTGTGAGTCCCTCATCCACCTAATGAGACATCTCTTAAACCAGCGATTTCCATATGGCAGCGGATACATTACAGGGAAGGGAAGGGGGAGGCAGGAAGCTGAGGGTGGTGGTTTTTCCGTCTCCCTGTCCCCATGTCCGTGTTACAATAGCGAATGTTTTGGAAACAACCCGCATTGTATTGAAAGACTTGCAAATGCCAACTTATTTAAACCCTATGGAGTTTAAATTAACTCAGGAGTTGGGCACCTCTGTTCCCAAGAAGGAAACTGAGGCTGAGAGGTCAGCAAGCCTCCTGGCCTTGATCACATCGGGAGCTGAGGGATGCACCAGGCAGTCAGCGCCATACTCTTCTCTCTGTACTCTTACCCGTTTCATCTCAGGAGCGTCAAGCTGGTGGCATCGTGGGGAGAATGCCAAGGGCAGCGTGGTCGGAGGTGTTGGGTCACCACTGACAGAACACAGCTGAAACCAGCTCAGGCTTCAGGGGGCATCCACAGGCTCGTGGTTGTCCGAGAAGGGCGGAGTAGCCAGATCCCAGCAGGCAGAGATGCAGTGAAGCCTCAGGAGGAACCAAGGGACAGCTTCTAATGCCAGGCGGGCTGTCTCCACCCAGGACTCCGCTGCACCTCGCTGACCTCCCCTGCACCGCAGCAGTGGCCTCCCCATGCTGGAGACCATGACTGCCATTACCCAAGGGTTCTACCCTGACCCCTGTCCCTGTTCTTTATCTCAGTCTGAAGGACTCAGGGGAGGACTGCTAGGCCTGGCTGGAATCTAGTGCCATCTCTGGATCAGTCAGCAAGGCCAGGAGAGTGAAGGCTGGGAGATCAGGGTGCTTCTACAGGGAGAAGCACAGGGTGGGGTCACTTTATTTTGGAGTGTGTGCAGTGAATCCAGCAGGAATGACATAGCCCCTTCCCCAAGAGCTCCCCCAGAGCATCCCAGACTACTAAGTGAGATGCTGTTGTATATCTTGGCTTACCAAGACTGGTAAGTGCAAGGAGTTACAAGTTGAGTGCTCTCAGGCATATTATATACAAAGTTCTGTGCGGCAAGGCCATACTGGGGTTTATGAGAAGGAAGCTTTTAGACTGGGCGAATTGGGAATTCTAGGATTAGAAGTGGGATGGAAGGGGAAGTTCCAAAATAAGAGAGGAAAACTTGTTTAAGGAACCAGGAGCAGTAGCAGCCTACTGTCTGCAGGGGCAGGGTGTGGGGCGAATGTGCCAGGAAACCTGAGCAGGGCCTCAAAGACCTTCACACGCTCCCTCCCGGCTCCTAGCGGGGCTGGGCTGGGACCTCACACCCCAACACAAGCTCAAGGCCAGGCTTGCTACTGCCAGGGACAACTTGTCCATCCGTTGTCCTCCATCAGTAGCCCTGCCCTTCAAGCCTTCATGGCCCATCCTATAGAGAGGGACCTGGGGTCCTGGATGTTGAGTCACTTATCTCTGGGCAGGTCTGAGCTGAACCTGCCTTAATGCCAGTGATTGGCCAAGTGCTTCTGAAGCAAGTTCACCTCCTGAATTAGTCTCAGGGGCAGGGGCTGCTCTGGCCAGCACCGCCACCCATAGAGTTGAAAATCAGTGCAACTTCAAGAAACTCTTGGGTTACATCACCCTTAAAACCCGCAATAGGAGCCAGCGACCTCATTACTGTCAGGCCTGAAAACAGACGGTGACATCTTAAGCTGGGTGGTCCTTGGCCTGAATCAGAGAGAAAAGGCTGAATCTGTGCGTGCGAATCGGGCTGTGCTCCTTTCTACTACCCCACAGTACCACACTCAGGGCAGGACAGACGGGGACTTTAAACATGCCTTTCTCATCTGCTGCTTACTGGAGTTTCTCAAACGCTGTATTCAGGGCTCTGTGATGCCAGCCACTTTCTAAAGCCGCTGGCCATGTGTTTCTCTTGTTTTTATCACAACAGCTGCACCCCCCGAGTTTTCAACTCAGTGGCAGGAACCCACTGGCTAGTGGCTTTTCCAGATGGACCCTCCTATGCCGAAGGGTCCAGACATGGGCCTGTCGGCATGAAAAACAGGAAGGCCGGAGAAACAAAGCAGACAGCATGATTCAATTACTGAAAAGGAAACCGTATTATTGATCTGCCTTTTAAAGGCATCTGCCTGCAGGGAGAACTGGAGAACTCTGTTGGCTCCAGATGGAAATTTCCGCAACAAAAGTTCACAGCATTTTGCAGTACAGAAAGCTGGTTTGATCCTACAATGGGTGTCTTTGCTAATGTTTTCATTTAGGTGAAAGGCTCGGACAAGAATTTCTGTTACCCATGTCAGTAACATCCCCGGACACACGGAGCCCCAGCGCAGGGTGAAGTCAGATTTGGACCCCACTTCAATCTGGTTTCCCAATTAGAGACTGCCATTGGCAGGTTTTAACCCATTGGCTCAGTAGGTGACAGCTTAAGCATTAGATATTTCCAAAAAACAGTAATGTAATTGTATGTGACCCTTTTCTCCAAAAAACTCAAAAGTCCACTATAGTGAATCTTTGGAAGAGAGAAGGAACATGGCTTTTATTCCTAGGCTGTGGGCAAGAATCAGAGCCACCAGTCTTCCGTGGGCCTGAATCACGCTGCAGAACAAGCCATCCTGTTCTTGCTGTGTCCACTCATTTCCACAACTGGCCACACACCCAGAGCCTCCTTCTTTTTGTTTTTTGTTTGTTTGTTTGTTTTGTTTTTCTGTCTTTTGCATTTTTTTATTGGTACCAGGGATCGAACTCACGACTGCCTGCTTGCAAGGCAGGCGCTTATGCCGCTGAGCCCCAGAGCCTCCTTCTTAAAGACAGTCACCTTGTATGTGCAGCTTATGTCCTGGAGGCCTGCTACTTTTATTTTACTTTACCTTTAGCATTTTGGGTGTTTTCCCTGTTGCCCTCAGCACAGCAGGAAGCCCAGAAATAAATTTGGAGCCTTTGAGGAGCCCCACGTCAGACACCTCCTTTTCAGTGTAGACCCTCGATTGTTTCTCTTGACTTTTCTAATTGTCATTGGCTGCTTCATTGCTGGGCTGCAGAAGTCTATTTTGTTTTTCCCTAAGAGGCAAAGGCCACAGTGGTGTTCATTTCATAAAATGTCCAGTTCTGGGTGAGAGCATGTTTACAGACTCGAAAGCACTCATTGCTTGAAGGTGTTTGTAAATCAGCTGATAGGAAAACCATAAGAGGATTCCAGGTCTCCTGGTAGCACTAGCTGCAGGAAGGAGGAGCTCTCCTGAGGTCACAACAGACGTAGTCCCTCTACTTTCGCTGTCCCTGAGGAAACCCAGATGGGCAGTGGACACAGACCCAGCTACTTTTGTTGCTCAAATATCAGAGCTCATATTGCAGGCTTGGTGAGTATGCAGTGCCTTAGAAGTTCCTTAGTTGGCATTACAGCCTCGAGGGATGGAGAACCATGGGTCAGATAAACCATCCAGGCCTAAGGCTGTCTGGTGACTTGGCAGAACTTCACTGAGTGTAGGAGAACAGGGAGTTAATGGGTGAAAGACAGGCGTGGAGGAAGGGCCAATCCCCTGCATAGCATAACCTTACACCAGTAGAAAAAGCAGAGGTCAAAAATGGTAGGTGCAGGTGGCACCTGGACTCTGGAAGGATGGGAGACCGCTGAGCTCCGTGTCATCAGAGAAACATGCCAAGGAAAGTCCTGGCCTCGGAAGAGTCTGCACCCCCTGCTCCGGCCAGCTCACCTCTGAGCCGATCTTTGCACAACTGGCCCACGCCCCCCTTAAGAACCAAGCCCTGTTTTTGTGTTTTGTGCACAACGGGCTCCACCTCCCTAGCAAGGCCTGCTGATGTGCTTGTCTCCAAAGGTTTGTGTTGCAGCTGAGCTGGATAAAGATGTTGGTAGTTTGCTCCAAGACAGTGGCCAGGGGATGGAGCAAAGTCTCGGGGGTGCCCAGGGATAGCAATAAGGACATGGCAGTTGGCAACCCGGAGGTGAGGAGAGAGGACGTGGCAGGGATGGCATCCACACCCAGCGCTGGCACTCAGGAGATACTCAGGGACCCCTGAGGAGCTGCCGCCTGGGAAATGGTGCCTGGGCTTCCCTCCCAGCCTGTTTCCCATTTCCCTCTACAGCCGAGGGTCCCTCTGCCCGCCTGCCTGTGTTTCTCCCGCGGGAGGCTCCGTGCCACCTGCCCATGCACAAACCCTCAGGTCTTGGGCTTAGCAGCCCTCTGAGGAGGTGGTGCAGGGGTCTGTGCATGTGAGAGACAGACTGAAAGAGAGGGAGGAGGGTGCGTTTCCTCCAGCACACGGGCTTCCTTCTTCCTGGCCCCCCGCCACCTTTGCCTCCTCCTTCCCTGGTGGTCTCCACCTGGCTGCCTTGCTGTCCTGCAGCTCTCCACTATCGCTTCCTTTGTCTCCCACCCACCCACACCTCCTTTTTTCTCTCTCATGGCCCCCATTGCTGTTCTTCATAGTTCCCGTCACTAGTTGTGACGTGTTCATTGATGCGGTGGGGCTGTCTCTCCATCACACTGGAAGCCCGAGTGTCAGGCAGGCGTCCCTGATGCGGGCATGGGGTTGGCAAACCACAGGTGCTCAGCAACAGTGGGTGCAGAAGGGAAGCCAAGGTGGTGTGGAGGAAGAGGTGTCCCTGAAGGCGAGGTGGAGGGGACCCATCCAGCCCTGGCTGTCTTCACAGAGAACGCTGGCTGCTGGGTTGGATTTCGCTTGATCCTTTCCACTCTAATGTTAAGCCTTTCTGTCTGCCTTACACTGCTTAGTAAATGAAAACATATTTCTAGTTCCTTAAGTACCGAAATCATCTCACACTTCCATGTGTGATGGTTTCTGGGGTCTTTTCATATTAGCCGTGGGCACTGACAGGAAACTAGAAGCACAGTTCATAAGTTTTTGGGTAATTCCTCCTCTGTGGATGTAATGTGGCATCAGATAACACACATAAAGAAAAGAAGTGGTTTCAGATCCTCAGCATTGGAGTGGTTCTTAAAATTGGCTTTCCCTTCAATTCCACAGAAAGAAAATACAAATAATATGATACACTTGGTACAGACTCTTACCAGGGAACATTAGGGTTCTCCATTTCTTTTCTCAGAATCTTATAGCCTTGTAATTTAAATGACTCTTCAGATGAAACCCTGGGGAAGCTTCCTCTGTGACCAAGTAGGATGAGTTCCCTCAGCACTGTCATTACCTGAAACTCCCAATGGTAATGACTTCTCCATCTGACCTAGGCTGGAGGACCACCCAACCACCTCTACAGGGGGGCTGCTGGAGAAACAGCCCCAAGGAGAGAGACCCCTCCAGAACAAATGCACTCCCCTGTCTGTCTGCTTATTTGATGTGCATGGGTGTTTAAGCTAGAGGGTGGTCTGCTAACCTCCACCCCCATACCTGCGGCAAGCCACTCTATGTCTGCCCTGCAAAGTGTATAAACTTGGAAGCGCAGAAATAGGACCCCATTTCCAGAGCTCCTGAGTACTTAGAAACCTGGCCTTTAAACCTCAAAGTCCTGTCAAAAATCATTTTATAAAGTTTGCATCTAGGGCTGAGGATTTAGCTCAGCGGCGTAAGTGCCTGCTTTGCAAGTGCATGGTTGTGAGTTCAATCCCTGGTACTTAAATAAATAAATAAATAAATAAAGTTTGCAGCTAATGCTGAAGATCATTAGTATTATTATTTTCTTTCTCAGCAACAGAGACTGAACCCAGGGCCTTTGCACTGAATTGTATCGCCCCACACCATGCTTTTAATTTGGATTCAGGGTCTAAGTCACCGAGTTGCTCACACTGGACTTGAAATTGTGATCCTCCTGCCTCCTAGCTTTACAAATATCTCCTGAGAGAAACTTACAAGTGGTAAGCGGTCCTCTTTCTGCCGTGGATCTTACCTGGAGCGTGACCCTGATGATTTTCCATGGTGCGCTCACAGTGGACCTTCTTTCCTGTAGCCTTCAGTAACTCGCCAATCTCTGGAGCCCTGTGCTCCAGCTGTCTTAAAGCACCCCATAAAAGTGTTCTTGGGTTTATGCTTGCTCGCTTAGTTACACACTCACTTGTTTAGGGCCACTGACCGCCAAGGACTGTGCTGAGCCCTGGAACCCAAATCAAGAAAGATGAACATGGTTGCCCAAGGCCAGTGTAAACGCACTGTCTTCTTACAAGGAAAAGTGCCCATTTTGTCACTTGAGGAATAACAGAAACACAAGTGGCGGATTCTCGCAGCCTTGATATGAAACCAGAGAGTAACCATGACATAGCAGGTCCCTGTAACTCACCTAGATCCTCAGATTTCACCATAAAGAAAAGTGAGAAACAGCACATGGTGGTGGGGGTCTTCAAAGAGAAGCCTCAGAACAGTCAAGAGTGCAGCCATCTGTATTTCTGGGGAGAATGTTCTACAGGGTTCTTTATGTAACTCAGCCAAGATGGTGACAATACTGCCCCCAGCAGATTTGACTAATATTTATTGACTTTTTATTCTGTCGGAGCCACTGTTTCCAGCAAAAGAATCACAATGCCTACTTCACACAAAAGTGCTTAATTAAACACATTCAGTTAAGAAGAGCAGAACATTGCAAATGAACTTTATGCTTCTTAAATACACAGCCATTAGAACAGGTTCTAGGTGAAGTTTGTAACGGGCTAATTTTCTGTTTACAAAATGTTATCTGGGTGCATGGCGGCCACCAAGTGTACCCTCCCCGACTTTACCCCTCATGGTCATTTGCGTATTTTTGCCACTTTTTAAAACTTCCTTAAAGGCAGCTCTTGCAATGCCAACTGTCATGGAGCAAGGACCTGTGGAGAATCAAATTGCGGGAGATAAAGTCACCCCAGGTGACATCACCTCTGTTGGCAGTGGTGCCTAGCCATGCCTTGGCTGTAAGAATCTTGTTGGGGCATCTGGCCCATGAACTCAGTGTCCCCGTGGGTGAACTGAGAGGAGGAACCATGGCTCCTCAGCATTTCTGCCTTTTCTTTAGCTCCCTTCCCAGATTATCTCTGGAAAAGTTTTTTGTTAGTTGTATAAAGCTATTTTCAGAGCTTTTAGAAAAAGTAACTGATTTTACTAAGACAATGTCAATAAATACAAAATCCTGCATAGCATCATAACATGAGGACATATAGCTTAAAAGGCGATTCTAAAAGATGTTTCAGTATAATTAGGACCATGAGGCAGGCGTACCAGTGACCATTCGCAGTCCTAGGGAGGCTGAAATAGGAGAATTGCAAGTTCAAGGTCAGCCTGAACTACACAGGGAGACCCTGTTCTAAACAAATTTTTAAAAAGGGAGGAAATTTGGAAAAGCATAAAGAAAATGTCAGTTTCTTCTTTTACTGAGTTTGTTTCCTTTTCGGGTGCATATATTTATTTTTCACTTAACTGACATTTTAAAAATGCTTCTCAAAGAAAATTAATTGAGAATAAGTTATCTGGGGAGGAGTTCAGTGAATGGATGGACTAGGTTCTTTGCCCTCAGTGCCTGCCCTGGCTTCTGTGGGTGCTGTCATTGTAAATGGGATTAGATAGGGGCTAAAGATTTGTCCCTTTCTTCCAGGGGACAGACAGACAGCCTTTGCATCTCTTCTCACATCAGCTGGAATTTTAGGCATATCTCCTTAGTGGGAATGAGGAGACCTGGGGTGGGGGCAAGGAATCTAAGATTAGAGAAGCGACTTACAGGGTCCAGAGGTGGAAGGGAGAGCCCGGGCATCTGTAGGGCTTGATTAGTGAAGAGTCACTTTACCCAACCCCTTTCCATTCTTCTGACTTCACTCTCCACCAACATAATGTCACCAGTGGAAATGCCCAGCACACACGGCCTAGGGGCGGTGAGGGCAAATAGTAGGGTTTGCCTGAGGCCTACCAGTTATTACTCCCTTCCTGGGAATTGGAAACCACCCATTAAATGGTATCTCTTCTCCAGAGCATGAGGGGCCAGGAAGAAGATGCTTCAGATCCTAGAAGAGGTAGAATGGAAATTCCTCCCACGTTTCAGACCTTGGAAGCCATCTGTTAAGGCAGGGCGAACTAGACCTCAGCTTGTCTCAAGTAATCAGGATTGTCTGTAAATTTCTAAAGCCACAGTGAATGAATTAACACCACGGCACGCTGCCTTCAGCTCATCTCATGATGAATCGCATCAAAGGCGCTCTTCAGCATGTAAACAGGAAGCTGGAATGGGTTTAAAATTAGACCTGATCGCTTCCATGGAGTGCAGGCATTTCTGGTGCAGGAGGAGACCCTGGAGTCTGGCAGCGGGAGGGGTGAGAACTGGGAGAGGGCCGGCCTCTCTCCCTGACTAGTGGTGAGCAGGAGAGGTGGACTGGCCTCTGCGCTCACTGACACCGCCCCCCCCCTTTGCTGCTCAGCTGTGGGGAGGAAGCTTGGCCTCCTGGAGGGGCTTCCAAAGGCTGCGTCCCCAGCCAAGCGCCGAAGAGTTTCACCGACTGCTGTGGCTGTCAAACATGTGTCCCACCCTTCCCCTCAGTGCAACGGAGGCTCATCCAGGTTCCTGAAGACCCAGGGTCACAAGAACCTATCTGTGGGTGAAACTGCCACTGGCTGACACCCCTAGCCTGGGCCAGGCCAGGGCACTAGCACAGATTTAGAAAATCAGACGCTTGCCAGAAAGAAGTGCTGGGCTCCTCATCTTTGCAGAATTTGAATTGTGTACTGAGTAAGAGAAAGAGGTTACTGCTTCTGTTGCTGTGTAACTCAACCAAAAAGTGGAATATGTTCTCTTCCTTAAAAAAAAAATACCTCCAATTGTCTGATATTTCCTTGCTTCAAAACACAGCCATGCTCTCAGATTCCAGAACCACATTCTTAGTTCCTCAGATTTAAACAAGCATTGAGACAGTGTTCATGTTTTCCACAGCTCAGAAAGGCAGAACATTTCGGTTGCTTGCATTTTAATTTTCTTGAAAACCTAAACTTGGCTGGCAGATCGGAATGAATAGAGTCTTTAGTATTATGTCCCCAAACTGTCACATTTGTTTTTTTTTACTCAAGCTGTTACCCATGTAGAAAACTTAATATTTTAAAAATGTATTAAGAAATATTTCATGTATGCAGGTAAGTATGAATAGCAAAGACTTTTGAACTCACTACTAACATCAGAAAAACATGAGCCACACAGTTGAAGCCTCCGGTGTACCTATCCATCCACCCTTCATAACTGTCTGGACTTTGATGTCATTTCTATGCTTTTTAAAAATTTTACTGTGGTTTTGTTTTGAATTATTTTAAAGCTTCATATTATATGCATTTACTTGAAATTTGCTTTTTCCTCTTAATGTTATAATCATGATGTCGATCTGTGTGGACAGGCATATGATTATCAAACATTTCATATTCTGTATAGTGGACATACGATACTCTGCATGTGAATATCATTCTCTTTACATATTTAAGTAAGGATCACCCTTAGCTAAATATTGAAGTGTTCTACCAAGAGATAATACCAATTTTAATGCCACTACAATATATCCTTCCTATCTTTGACAAACTTGATAACATCAGGGTATAATTGTTTCAGTCTCAAGGGGAACTTGTTGAAGTTTTCATTTGCATTTCTGTTAGTGAGATTGAGCATGTTTATTGGCCAGTTTTTAACTCTTTGACTAATTTGTTTGTATATTCTAACCATCTTCCTATTGGGAGATTGTTACCGTTTCTCATTATCTCTTAGGAGTTCCTTGTGTATTCTGAATGCTTACTTTTTCTTGACTGTGTACCACTGCAGATATTCGCTGAGTCTGGATCATCTTGGTACTTTACTATGTGAATTTTGGTGCAAAGATGTTCAGCATTTTTGTAGGCCGTAATTAAATTTTATCCGTTTTTTGCTTGTCCTGATCTTATCTAAGAAATACTCCCCTGCCTAGAAATACTTCTTTAGATCATAAGGATATTCCTTAATATTTTCATCTAATAGCCCCCCAATTTTGCATTTCACAACGAACTCAGTATTTCTGGGGTTAATTTTCATGTTTGGCATGTGGTAGGGTTGTTTCTTTTCATCTGCAAAATCAGTGGTCCCAGTCCCATTCACTGATCACCTCTTCCTCACCATTCTTTAAGCCCATTTCTGTCCTTGCCCTCTGCCCGGTGATCCAGGGTCTCATCTGCCCTGTGACAAAAACCATGAGGGACTCAGTTGCCTGAGTTTTACAAATACCTTGGCATCTGGAGGAAAAGCAAGTTCCCCCTCATTCTCCAAAACTACTTTGAACATTGTTGGCACACCTTTAATCTTTATTGTTCCTTTGACTTTGTCCTGACCTCATATAAATAATCAAATGCCAAGATCTAAACAAAAGCAAGCAGCCAACCAACCAAAAGTCAGTTCCCAATCGTCAATCAGCTGAATATTTAACACCTAGTAACCAAGAAATCACTGTATAATGATGAACAGAGAAAGCCCATATAAAATAAATCCTTTAGTCACAAATCAGCTTTTTCTTTTTAATTTTCTGGGCTGTAGCAAGAACCATTTAAAAATAGAAACCAGAGACCATCCTCTGCGCAGGACCAATGTTCTTGCCTTTATCTATTGAAACTACTACTTTTAAATATATTTTCACACTCAGAGTGTTTTAGGGAATAGTGCTGAACTGCACGTTGTCTGCTGGCTTTCTCAGATGGCCAAATCAGGGGACAGACTGTCCCCCAGAGAAGCCCCAAAAGGCCGTGGTGCCAGGCCGCCCTGGGCCTAAGAATGAAGTCTTCTTTTTCTCATTCAAGGGAGACTTTATTTTCCTGCAAAGTGCCCTCGGCGACATTGCCATAGCCTCACCGAGACTCCTTGGTGTTTGCAGTGCCTCCAGGTTCAGACGCTCTTGTATGGACCCCAGGACAAGAGGACCATGGCCACCCAGCACTCGGTGGACGTCCTGTCCCAGTGAGTTGGTGCCCCCTCATTCTTTCTCTGAGAATCACAGCCCTTCCCCATTCAGAACCTCAGAGGAAACAGTTTCTGCCGGGTTCTGGGAAACAGCAAGGCGAGTTCCTCTGGAAGCCCTGCTGTACAATGTCTCCCCTGCCCAGACAGTTAGAAAGGAATTCACTCTTGAATAACGTTAGAAACACAGGTTGGGTCCCAGCCCGGTGCTGGACAGGCAGGGTAGGGCCCACTGGAGCTGCACCTCGGTCTCCCAGCCCTCTGGCTGTCCTTCAGAACAGGACCAGAGTCACTGACCATACCTTGAAAGCCTGTCCATGTCCTCTAAGCCCCTGAGCAGAGGCCCAGCGCTAACCAAGGAAGGCTCCCACCTCATTGAACTGTGTCCGCCCCAGAGTCCCTGGGCTGAGGGCCAAGCCCGCCCCCAGGGAAGTACCACAGCCACCGAAATGCAGCCCCAGCCCCAGCCAGCAGGGAAGGCAAGCCAGGGAGGCCTCCCGCCCACCTTGCCAACCCTCTCGGCTCTTGGTTTGCTCACAGCTGACCAGCTCAGCACAGAACTACAAAGGAATCAAGGCAGGAGGAAACGTTTGCATTTGATGCCCGTGTGCCAGGCTTCTCCTCTCAAGGGTACATGCCCACTGAGGCATCTCAGCGGAGGCTGGCAGAAGCCGGTTAAAGGCCTGAGGAGGCCACACTCACCTCACCTCTTCTTTTTTCAGGGCACGCGAGGGCACTACAAAACCAAGGCAGTCTCCAAAAACCAAAGTGGCCTTCTGCACCAGTGTCCCTCCGCGCACTGTCCCCGGGAAGCCTAGACCCAACCTGGCAGACTGAAACCCCCATCTACACCCCAAAGGCGGCTTTGGACAGGCTGGGTTTGCTGCTGTACAAACCCCTTTCCAACTGGAAGGTGAAATTTCCTTGCACGAATTTGAGAGGCTGGCTGTTAGAATGTTCCACGGCAGTACCATCCTCACCCTCAGCACCACCCCAGCGGGCCACATTTGGACAGTGGATGCCCCTCAGGGTGATCTAGGATTGCCAGGGGAATTTTGGCCCATCAGCAGGACTGAAAGACTTCTCTTCGCAAGTGTAGAACCTCCTGCAGGAAAGTAAACTCCATGTATGATTGTACATACGGCCCCTTTCATGAGTCTGGAGTCAAATTTGGAATAGCAAGACTCTGGAAAAAGCTCTTTTCTTATAGGAAGGTGGCAGCAACTGAGAATAAAATGCCAATAAAGAAAAATTTGAAAGCACTGGTGTCAGTATGTGTTTTAAAACAAAGGCTGGGGCTCTAAGCATTACAGCTCAGGAGTAGAGCACTCTTCTGGTACCTCTGTGGCCCTAGGTTCCATTCTCAGCACTGCAAATTAAAAATAGTAATTTTAAAAAAGGAAGACCATCCCAGGGATCGTTAGAGCCTGCAGAGGTACACAGAAACACTGTACCTTCATTCATGTGCTCAGTTGCTCACTGGACTTTGTTGAGCACCTAGTATACACCGGACCTGTGTTAAGAACTGGGGCAGAATAAACAAGACACACTTGGTCCCTGCTGTCTCCGAGCTCGTGACCCAGTGTGGCCCTAGAGATCAAACCTGATGGTGGAATCAGTAGCTGGCAGCAGTAGCAACTGCAACAGAGGAAAGAACTGAGGCTGTGGGACGAGAGGTGAGTGGCCCTCAGTTGGCCTAGGGCTCAGGGTCACAGGAACGCAAAGCTGAGGACCTGAGCCCTCTGCAAAGAGCTGGGGCAGGAGGGTCGCTCTGTTGGCTTCTTCAGTGGCCTTGGTCCCAGGCAGGACAAACAGCTAATTGTGGAGCTGGCAGGGTCCCTAGAGCTGTGTCCACAGTGGCCTTTAGTGTCCTTAGGAGTCCCCACCACCACCCTCACCCCAGACCCAGGCCTGCAGGATGATAGTTAAAGTTACCAAAACGTGTGAGCTGTGCTGATCCAGTGCCCTGGATAAAGACAGGGGTTTCAGTGTAGATGACGTGGAAGTCTGCTATGGCCCCCGAATTCATTTTTGAACCCTCAAGTCCAGTGCAATGGTATTTGGAGGAAGGCTCTTTAGGAAGTAACCAGTTCATGAGGGTACAGCCCTGGTGTCTTTGTAAGATGTGACATAAGAAAGATGATCTTTTTTACCACAGGAGGGCACAACTCTGAGATGGTCATCTACAAGCCTGGAAGCAAAGCCTCACCATAAAACTAATCTTAGGGTCCCTGATCCCTGGCTTTTCAGAGTACAGAGCTAGAAGGGGTACCTGTGGTGATTAATTCTCCCAGGGTATGCTACTCCATCACAGAAGCCCATCTGAAGAAATGTTAGCCTCATCTGTTACTTCTTCCTTTCTGTATTTCTTGGAGTTAGGCTATCTAGGATTCACAGAAACTGAACCCATTTGAAAATATAGTGCCCATGAAGAGTGAATGAGGAAAGTCTCACCAAATGTTTCTCACTAGTTAAATTTAACTTCCACAAAAGAGAAGGCATACAGCTCTGTGTGTTTTAATTTTTGTTGGGAAACACCTATTTGTTGATTACAAACAGGTAAATCTGTCTAGTTATCCTTTGTTTCAAGCTTCTATAATTTTTTTTAGATTCCTAAGAAGTAGCCATGATTAACCTTCAATTTGTACTTCGGTGACCGACTGTCCTGGCATTTCCCAGGATGGCACTGAAAATCCTATCTTTGGGGAATCCAATCTTGAGTAAAATGGGATGGCCAGTCCTATCTGTCTGGCTCAGGCTGCGGTGACATTTTTGCCATGAACTGTGCAGTCTATACTTGATTGCAAGCCAGTGGGTCTTGTGCTGTGTCTGCCAGCCTTTCTAGCTGTCTACCGCTGATTCAAGTTCTGATGTAAGCGTGGAGAAAGGAAACAAACTTTCTTACGTATTTTGCCCAGGAGTTCTATCCTATCATGAAAACTTGCACAAAAACTCACATTCGCTTTAATTAGAATTTAAAAGAAACCACACCAAAATTGACTGGAAACATTCATTCTCTTCAGGAACAATGTGGGGTATTTTTTCCCTCAGATTTTTATTTCTATACATTCTATGACATTTCTCCTATGAGGGAACAGGAGGTTAGCAAGATCAGCTTCTGAGATGGTTCCATTCTAGAGACATCTTCAGCTTGTCAAAACAAACAGTGGGAAGTTGAGACAGTTAATGAACACTGTTTTCCTTAAGTAACCCTAAACAGGAAAACTGTCGCCGCCCTGTCCAACCACAACCCTGGTCTTCCTCTTGCCTCTGGTGTAACTGGTTTTCTCCAGTAGCCGCCTAGCATGACCTGCCACAGTGATGAAGACTCCTTGCTCCTGGGTGATTGAGAGACCTTGTATCCTCAGTGGGGAATGCTTCAGGCAGAATGTCTCCTCGAAGATGTGTGTTCCAGTGCAGAGACAAAAACTCAGATCAAAGATGTTTATTTCCCAAAATACGGGACGTGGTCATGATAGTAATCATCTGTTCACATCAGTATCCATTTATAAGTTCACGGGCCAGGCTGTGGACACCAGCTAGGCCCACTTATACTCAAGGTCTTATCATCCAAAAGGAGGCTGTCACCGTGGCCAAACCCTAATATATCACTTAGACACACACCACTGCCTATCATCATGAAAATAAATCTTTGACTCTATGAGAAATAGGAAGCATTGGCGAAGCAGTCACCAGTCTGTCTGACAATCACTGGCTCCCCTAGCAGATGGATAGCAACAGTTTAAATCTGAAATTCATATCAACTTCCCTTCTGCACCCTGATTCATGGTGTTTTTAAAAACACATCATCTTGAAAGCTGTACTGTATTTCTCTTCCATTTATCAACTAAGAAAATTCATTCTCCCTAACGTATCTGCTGTAGCCGTTCCGGGGCCGCGGGATCCCTGGCACACACCCCACCCCACACTGTTCCCTGCCACAATCACAACCCGTCTGAAGGTGGCATCCCTTGGATCCTTCTCAGGACCCTACAGCCTGATGGTGTCCTATAAAGTGCAGTTTAGACAGCATCACATGGAAACCACTAGTGTGACTAAAGAATGTGGTGGCAGCTAGAGATGCTATTGTGTGATGCCACTCCTTTAAGATGGAAACTTTGAAAACAACAGCTGTGTAGAAAATAAAACAAATCCAAACAAGCTCACCCGAATACCTAAAATTCAGTGGTGTACATCTGCAGGTCCGAGCTGCGTGGCCAGTGAGAGTGGGGCTCCCGTCATCCTCCATCCTCACAAGAGAAACACCCAGCTCCTTCCTCACAATGACTCTGTGTGACACACTGTATGCTTCCCTGGACTAAATATCCCCCGCCACGGTTTCTGTTCGAAGTGAAAACGCTCTCGTTGGATTGTTGCTTGCTTATTCTTTACTCTGAGCTCAGAAAGACCTCTGATCCACAAGTGGCGGGTGGAGAACAGCTTCTCTGGGAGGCACAGTCCATTGCACGTTGCTGGTTTGCCTGCCAGTTCAGCTGGGGTCTGAGTTCAACGCATGCTTTGTGGCCTGAAGGATCTGCTTCCTACCTGTGAGACTCAACATCCTGCTAAGGGTGAAGGCTCAAGGATCGGGGATCTGACAGGAGCTGGCTGATCCCAAGCTTAGCTGATGACGAAACAGAACATTCAGACTGAGCAGTAAGACCTAGTACCACCCAAAGAAAGGGCACCAGGAGCAACTACTGATCTTCATTTCCCACACCCGTGGGTCTGGTGCGGGAAATCTCTGCAAACACAGTCAGCATGCTGCTTGGAAATGCTCCCACAAATAAGACACACTGGGTTTTAAAGTTCTACACACAGAAAGCAATTCATTCAAGCACTGAGGAGAATCTCACTCTCCAACAAGGAATTTTTTTCCTAAAGATGAAATCATTTAGGTTTTGGTTTTGTTTTGTTTTGTTTTTTTAACAGAGAATCTTGAAAAGACTTTGGAAAGAGAAAAATGTAATTTTCTCTTACAATATTAGTTTGTTATTCCACGTTAGCACATGCACACAAAATCCATTCTTAAGCTTATTATTCTGATTAATGTTTAAGCATCTCTCTGGTTGGGAATAAATCATAGTTTCAAGCGGGTGCAAGCCATGTTTGTGACCAGGTGCAAAACTGGTGGAGAAATAGCCTCCACTAAAGGAGAGCAAACTTCAGGAAAAGGAACCTTTTAAGGCTAAAAAGATACACAGTGTTTTTGTAAAAGTCCCAATTCCAAGACAGAACTCTCAAGCCTTTAAAGGCATGAATTAACCTGAAGCCTTTGCAGGGTCAGGTATATTCACACTGCCTGGAGTTCTCTAATAAACTAAAAAAGGGGAGCTTTGAGATGAGGCTCCCCCACCCCATAACGTAAGGCCTTTGTATGTTGTTACCAGACAGGCTGTCATTCAGATGAAATGTTTCCGCTTATCAAAACCAATGCCCATCGCTCTCTTCCTCCTCGCTGTCTAGATAGAGGAGAGCGACTTTCTTTTCATCCGAAACCACTGACCTTTGGTCTACCATTCTCTGCAGCTGCACCGTCTTATCAAACTCAGCTTGCTCTGTGCCCTCCTCCCTGTGGGTCTGCCCCCTATCCACAGCAGAGGCCTGGGAGCTCACGCCAGCTGCCAGGTCCTTCCTGCTGTCAGCGGCTCCCCAGGCGCTGTGAGCTTCCGCTTCTGCCCCTGCCTCTTGTGTCCAGGTGGGGGTGGCCTTTCTGCTACTCACATCCATCTGAAAGGTAAAGGAAGTTTCTTTGGGCCCCAGGGTAAGGTGCTGCATGGTTCTGCTGCTGTCAGCTGGCTGGCCTAGCTCAGGGGTGTCCTCTGAACCAGCAAGTACAAATGTTTTGGACATGGGTCCATGGATGACAATGTGTTCTGACGTTTGCGCCTCTGTACGACCTAGCTGAATGTGTCTGAAGGATCTGCTAATACCTGAGGTCATTTCTGCCCCTGACACGTCCCCTGCATTATGATCTTGAGGTGATTCGGACACTACCTTTTGGAATGTGCTCTTTTCGGTCAGGAGGATTTTTCTACCTGAACTATAACTGGCCTGGGCCACATCTGCTGTGCCCTCACTGTGCGTAGTGCCTTCTAGGTTGCTGAACACTACAGACTGAGAAACCACCTGCTTGGTGGCTTGATGCCCCTGAGGCCTGATGTCAGCCAGCTCTGGCAGCTCTTGGGTGTGTTCAGAATCCCCTCTGATGGTCCCTTCTACTGCGTCTGTGAGAGGCACTATGTACTGAATTTGTTCCCTGAACCCTTCTTTTGGGCTTAACTGGAGGTGCCTTGTAGAAATCCGGGTACCCACTGACTCTTCAGTTGCAAAATGATCACCGGCCCTCACTGCCCCAGAAATTTGACCCTGAAAACTAATTTCCTTTTCAGCATGAAACTGCTTGGCATCAAATGTGCTGTGCCTCCCCGATCTGTCCATGTCTGTGGACAGCTCTGCCGGGCTGGGCTCTTCTGTGCCCCCGGCCTCCTGCCAGACAGGGACTGGACCTTGGAAGATGACTTCGGTGGGCACTTGACTTGGATCGGGACCCAGGGTAAAGTGCCTCTCAGACCGGCTGACTGCTTGCGTGCTGGCTGCCTGGCTGTGGTTCTCACTTACCTCCACTACCTGAGCCGTGGGTCCTCCGAAGGAGACTTGCTCAGTCCTCCAGATTTCGGTGGGCCCCAATTTAATGTGCCTTACAGACTGGTTCTGCTCCTCCAGCACATGCGACTGCATGAAGCCACGTGGACTGCTGACCTCCACTGTGGCCGACACCGGGCCCTGGACAGTGGGCTCTTCCTGGCCAGCATCATCTCTCTCTCCAGCCGGGTTGTACAGTTCCCTAGTGGCCCAGCGCTTGAACTGAATGCCACCAGCAGGTACCTCCACTCCATCCTCTCTGTCCGGACTCCCAGGCGCTCGGCCATGTCTCCTGGTCAAGCTCTCTCGTACCACTGACTCCACTGCTCTCTCTATTTCATCAGCTTCGTCTCTGCTTAGCTCCTCCAGGTCTATCTGGTCTGCATCCACGGTTTGGGAGAGGTTGACCTCAGCGACAAGGGTCACAGAACTGCTGTCAGCACTCTGGAGTTTCTTTACATCCACTGAGACGCCCCCTGGCTCGCCCTGGCCCTCTCTGGTCAGGGCGGACAGCTCCTCCTTCATGCGCTCTGGGAGGGTTTCCTCCAGCTTCCCGATGACCTCTGCCAGCTGCTCTCGGGGCTCCTTAGAGGAGATGTCCTTCATGGAGGTGTGGAATTCGTGTGGTATTTTGATTTCTTTCTCAATGACTGTGGGTTCAGCATGAAATTCCCCACTAGCTTCCTCCTTCCAATGGGCAGAACCCACGTCGGCCCCCACGGAACGTGCTGGAACATCCACGTCCTTCACGTCCTTCTCTCCTGCCTGGCTGTCCCTATTTCTCTTTCTCCAAGTGCCCTGCACAATCTCATCTTGCCAGGAGTACCTGATGGTGGACTCCTCCTCAATGTGGATCTGCCCGTATACAGAGCCCTCTTCCTCTCTGTCAGGCCCTGCCGTGTACTCGTCTGGGGTTGACACAAAATAACTCTGCTCTCCCTCTGAGTCACCTGCCTCTGTCACTTCTTCCACACGAGTGATGTTCTCCTGGGGTTGCTTGGTCCTTTGATGCCGATTAGCATCAGGGGCTTGTCCATCACCTTCCTCTTCCTCCACAAGCACCCTGGAGCCTGGAGACACGTCCTCCACCTCCTCCACCCGGAAGGGGGTGGAGAACTCCTCCATCCTCCTGCCTCCTACGTAGCTCATGGGCTCCTCCACGATCTCCACATTGACGACCTTTGCCCTCCCTTCCCTGCCTTTCAGGCCAAGATTGATTATGTCTCCTATCATCTTTTCTGCTGATTTCCCCTTCAGGTCCACTTCCTTGACCTCCTTGCTTAAGAGGTAGTCCAGCCTGGCTTCGTCAGAAACATCGATATCTTCCGTCAGTTTAGACTCCACGATTATCTCTGTCTTTGTTGTGCTTTCCCCCGGAAGCTCTTTCCTGTCCATGTAAGTGACCTTGGTGTCCGGGAAAGAGCTGGCAGACGTGCCCCCCTCGGGAGACTGGGTAAAGTGCTGCAGGATACTGGTGACGATGTTTTCCGCGATGGTTTCCGTCGTGGAGTCACCCTGCAGGACCCCAGCGGTGTCAGTGGTGTCCAGCCGGAACCTGGTCTCTTTTGTCACTGCTTTGCTACCCGTACTGACCCCAGAGTCCTTCTTCCCAGTCATCTGTATGTCTCTGGGGAACCTCTCCGATCTGTTGCTCTGGGGCGCCTCCACATCAATGGGCACCGCCCTTTCCTTCACACTCTTCTCCTGCAGTGGCTCCTGCCCTTTGTCCCGCTCCCTCAGTTTCTGGCTTTCTCGCTTTCTGGTTTCTTTGTCCAACTTTGTCAGTTCTTCCCACCTTAAGTTTCTCTCCTCGGAGGCTTTCTCCTTTGAATCAAACATTTTTTCTTCAGGCTTCATCTTGATGGTTCTCAATCTGTCTCTCTCTTGCTCCTCTGTGGCCTGTGCTTCTCTCTTCTTCCCCCAAGTGACAGTCCCCTCCGTGGACTGAGTGCTCTCTGAAGCGCCTGCCCTCACATTATCCCAGCGGTCTCGGTAGGACTCTTGGGTGACAGTGGAACCTTTGGGTAAGGGCGTGGGGGCATCCCTCGTACCTTCTATTTTTGGTCTATCGGGGAATGTTTTGGCTTGAGCGTCGGTATTTCTTACAAGACCTCGGGCTGGAGAGAAAGTTCGGAAATCGGTGTGACTGTTGACAGTTTTCTCATGGATGGCTTCATGCCGGGTAGTGGCTGAGGTGGAACATCCCACAGACAGGAACCCTCTTCGGGCCGGACTCCCCACAGATGTGCCTGTCTGAGCTCCAACGGGCCCATTAGAATACACGGTGGAGCTGTGCCTGAAGCCCAGCCAAGGTGCTTTCTGCTTTGGAAACAGATTCTTTTCATTTTTCCTCTGTAATATCGAGTCAGTATATTGATAGGATGTGGTTCTAAAATCTGTAGAAATTGAACAAATGGTTAAAATGACAGGCATCATTCTTTCTTTTTTACATCATAAAAGCACCATTTTAAGTCAAATCCCATGGCTTCAAAATAAACTCTATTACCACAGGAAGGGCCTCATAAATAAAATATTTGCAGCCCTCAAATTAGCTTTACGATAGCTTTAGAAATCTTGTCACAATAACATATATAGCGCCTCAAATATTTCTGCCTAGTACTTTTCTCCACTTACTGATTTTAAAATAGTCACCCATTTTCACAGAAATGTCAGAGGTCTGATGTTAAAGAGTAGCGTATGTGCCAGAAAAGTCAGAGGTGCTGGTGTCTGGGGCTGAAATTTCACAATATTATGATATTTCAGAATCATTAATTTCTACTTTGTTGAAATAAGTTTATTTTACTTATTTCAGCAGAGAAGAGCTGTATAATTACAAAGCATATAATTATGGAACACCAAATAGCATACCTCTCCTCTGTTGAACATGCTTTTGTTTTTCATTGGTTTCTATGTTAGGCTAGCAGGTATTGAAGAATTTAACTTTTTAAGGCTTGTTCTCTTCTACTTTTATGTTTGATAACTCTGTCATGTGGAAAGGTGCTGGAGCAGAAGGTTGACAGGTCATCAACACTGCCATCCGTTCTAATCCCGTAATCCTGGAACTGGGAAATATCCTCCAGGGGTCTGGCTACAGAAAGTGCCCAAACTCAGGGTGCTCATGGGAATGGCACCAGGAGTTAGAACCCAGCTGGAAGCACCCTCTTCCCTGAGAGCGCCCCCTACTGTTCACCCAGACTCCACTGCTCTCCTTGGTCTCCCTCATGACACCCCACACCAGGAGCCTCCTTCAGGTCCTATGGTACAGGAAGAAATACCAGGCCAAGACATTTTCCACAAAGATTCTGCTTTTTAACTCATACTGGTCTTAAACTGAGAGCTCCCAGAAGTTGAACTCCCAGGAAACAGGTTTTAAATTAAGGTTCAACAATAAACATGGAAATCACAGACTGGCTATAGGTCTATCATCCCATTGTCAAGAGGCCAATATTATTTTAGGCAATTTTACAAAAGAGATATTGAGTGCACTGATAAGTATTTATCAAGGAACTATTAGTACTATCTAGGAACTTATCTGTGGGCTTACTTAACAAATTGTTCTGTGAAGGGCACAGAACTAGTTGAAAGCTTATGCCAGGACTGATGCATGCCTATAATCCTAGCACTTGGGAGGCTGAGGCAAGAGGATCAATGTGAGGTCAGCACTACATAGCATGACCCTGTCTCAAGACAAGACAAAACAAAACCAACTGGTTGAAACTGTAGTTCCCCACCTCTGTCCCACAGGGTAGCAGCTCCAGGGTGCTGACTTCCTGCTGCCCATGGGTACCTCCCCTGTGAGTCACAACCAAAGCTGTCTGCTTTGGAAAGGAAAAGTATGTCCCTTCCACAGGTGTGACAAACAAGTCCACATCCTCAACTTTCACTCCATCAGCGTCCCCGTTAGCTGGGAAGAGTCCCACAATACAGGTCAGGTGAGCAAACAAATGTATTAAGGACTTTGCCCACTTATTCTCATGTGCCTGACCATTTAAGCTACTTCCCACTAAATAAAATCTTTCTGATACTTAAAAGACAGATGAGCCACTGTCACCTGAAAACCCATAGCTAAGCTCTGCCCTTCTGCATAAGCAATGCTTTCTGTCCCCGTGGAATGACCGGGTCAGATGGGCAGCGTTTTAGTTAAACAATGAGCTTTTCTTACATTTACCTTGTGGCCTGTTTTCAATCTCCTCAGTCCAGATTAATATCTCTGGATTACTTTCTCCTTCCAGTAAGGCCCTGTAAAATAAATTTTTAAAGAGTAATTCATTAGGCAATGAAACAGCAGGGGGGTGGTATATAAAAAGAATCATATATATATTCATCCCAAGATGAATGTAACTATGATGCATCACGAAAGTATACCAACAATTTTAAAAAATAAAAGAAAGGGAAGGGAGAACAGAGCCTCTCACAGAAAGGGAGGGGTAGCACTTGTTGGATGCTTCAGGACTTGTGCCTACCAAGGGATGAGGGGCCCACCCGGCAGCCTCCACGGACCCAGGCAGGACTGTGCCACTCTGCTCACTGCCGTCCCTGGCACCCAGCACAGCACCTGCGGCCACCTGAACTGCTCAGCCAGCTCCAGCAGAATGAAGAGATGAGAGTGGCCAGGGTTTTGGAAGCACGGGGGTGGAGGAGGGGGAGCGGGGGTCAAGGCCTCTGGAAAGCCTTCCCCACCCAGGACAAAGGGGACATGTACCAGGCAGTGCTGGTGAGATGGGCGCCAGAGGGGGGGACACCAGGGCCAGCACCTCTGGGTGGCAGGCAGGGATCCGGGCCACACTTCACACTGGGCTCCAGGCCCTGACACCTGCAGGCCCCACTGCTGCCCCTGGAGTCCCAGGTCTGAGGCAGCCTGCACAGCAGCTGGGAGGGGAGCAAGGGAGGCGGATGGGCTGCATCTGTGCATCTCAAGCTGGGCTCCAGGGGGACATCTTGGAGATGAGTAAGAGAAGATCAGAGAGGGCGAAGGTGGAACCTCAGACCCCTCAGCTCACCAGTCTCACCAAGAGCCTCAGTCCAGCCAGAGCACTACCTTGTTGGCTCTTTCTGAAAGATGGTGAAAAGTACCCAACCCGGTGGCTTTTAAACTCTGGATTAGTCTTACGTCACTGTGTATACCCACTGCTCAGGCCTTGGCATTGAGCACGGACTGGGCCATGGCCTCCTCGGCTGGTCACTCCAGGTACCCCTTGGGCTGCCGGCAGCTTTGAGCACAACAGTTGTTTGGTTGCTAGAGCAACACTGTGAAGTCACTGACCCCAGTTTCCAGAAATACACTGAACACCGCCAAGGCTAAGCAGAACCACAGCCCCTTGGAAATGCTGTGACCATACGGCACCTGGACAGGGAACAGAACGGGAAGCCCAGATCCCGGCAGGGACTTAGCTCATGCAAACTGCATCAAGACTTTTACTTCTAATGGGTTAACTGTGGTGCTGCCCACAAACACAAGAACCCCCCTTGGAGAGCTGGGAGAGCAAAGGAGGCTGCAGGGATCCCTCGGGAGGCACATGGGTATCTGTGCCAAGAAAGCAGTGGCTGAACTGCTCGCATGTGCAGACAGCAGGGGCTGGGCCCAGCCCCGCCCCTCAGGAGGGAGGCCAGGGAACAGGATACCCGCCACACCCTCATGACCAAGCAGTTTTGTTTTCAGGAACACAAACAGCTTCCATCACCGAGGAAACCCCGAGGCCTGTATGATCCCAGGAACATTCAGGGTAAAAGCCAGCCTCTGAGGGGCTATCCCCCAATAACAATAGCAGAAGAGGGCCTGTCCCACAGCTATGGCAGCTAGCGCAGGGCCCCGAGGAGATGGCCAAGTTCTGGTTCTGATCCTGCCTGGGTGCCACAGGCCTCTGACTCAAGCCAAGCCAGGACCAACAGTGGCTGTGGAGTTCAGGTCAGCCAAAGATAGCAAGGCAGGCCAGGCCGCCCTGCTGGAAATATGTCTTCTCCTGGCTTTCATGGGGTGGGGGGTGGTTCTCTTTTTAGGGGAGAAATCTAAAGCATCACCAAGCTTTAACTGAGCTCAGGACAGGAGCTGTGCACAGGGCGGACATTGGGCCAAGAAGGGGGACAATATGTAGCATCAGCACCTCCTGTACCTGGAAGGTTCTCCCTCAGGTCTGGCAACACTGCACCTGGGTACAGCTCGACCTTCTCTGTCCACACACTCATGTGGTCCTGGCTGTCCACCCTTTCCCTGGGGACGAGGCTGGAGTGCAGAGATAAGAGCTCACCAGGGAAAAAGTAAGCAACCTAGGTGGCCTGCGCTCCCAATACCTCTCCTGCCCTATACTAGGTCTCCCTGTGAGCTCAGAGATAGTAGCATTGAACACGAATGTCAGGGAGCACAAACCCCGTAGGCAGACCCTCCAGACCATGTTAACGAAGGCAAAGTCAGCAAATCTCTCTTGGTGATTTCATTCAGAACATCCCCATCAGGGGTCCCCCCTAGGACAGTCCCTCATCTGAGTCCCTCATGGACCAGTGGCCAGGCCCAAGGAGACGGGCATGTGTCACCTTCTCCACCCTGAGCAATAGTACAGGACCTGAAGGCGGAGCTGGGCACCAGTCAGAGGGTTCACATGTGCACCTCAGATGCAGGCAGGAATCCCACCCCTGCTGATGGGGCCTCTAGGACTGAGCAGCAAAAGTAACACAAAATGCTGAGTTTTCCACTAATGCTCTTCCTGGAGCAGTCTCAGGAACAGACCTACAACTTTAAGAGAGGCACAGAGCAGAGCTCTCAGAGGCTGCTGTCAAACCTGGCTATTTTGAGAGCAGTGGAGGCAAACATTGCCTCCAGGCCCTGGAGAGCTGAGAAAGGCCAAACCCTGAATCACGGGCTATTAGTGAGCATTTCACACAGCTCCACAGGTTGGCAGCCCCTCCAGCAGGAAAATAAGCAAACAGGAAAACTCCAGCCCCTGGCCTCATTAAGGATCCTGACACAAATCCATAAAGCGAAGCAAGCTGTAATGTGGCCTCTGGCCGGGCTCCAGGCCCTAATGGGTCACCCACGTCCTAACTGGCCCTGTGGCAGGCTGGCTGGCTGACACAGTGGATCCTAACTATCCTAACGGAATTTCAGGGCACATCTGCTGTTGTTCAGCATGGCAGGCACCCAGGGCACCACTCAGGGCAGCCCCATAACTGAGGACAGGAGTGGGGAGGTGGGGTCAGGCAGAGGCAAGAGCCAGCTGTGTGGAGCTGCTGAGGGCTCAGGGCCTCTGGGGTGCCGGGGGTGGGGAGGACAGGAAGGAGGCTGGTGACCCTCAGAGGCGGGAGAAGCAGCCCCCTCAGTGCTCCCTCAGGGTCCCAGAGAAAGGAGAGTTCCATCTATGCATAGGGGCTGACTTGGTCACCCCAGACGTGGGCCACTGCTGCTCAGTGACTGGGAAGACAGTGGCACCGAGGGGAGAGACCAGGTCTCTGTCCAAGATCAGGAAGGGCCACTGGCTTTACCTGAGGGAAAATAAGGAGCCGCCAGCCTGGCCATTTCCTCTTGATCCCCCTGTGGCTGCTATTAAACCTCATCCTGAAAGCACTCTCCAGTCACTACTAGACACTGGGGGGAAAAAACCAACAAGCTGGAAGATAAACGGAGGTGAAAGTTACCCATAAAACGGGGAGCAGAAGCCCAGAGATGACTCTGGAAGCAGCTCACCCAGAATCGAATCCTGGGCCTACAACTTTTTAGTTCTGTAGGCCTGGGCAGGCTGCTCATACCCACCATGACTCAGTTTCCCCATTTGTGAAATAGGGAGGACACGCAGGTTTGTGGTAGTAATCAAGGAAAGTAAGTGGACATTCTCAGAATAATAGCTACTGCCGAGTCAGTACTTCCATAAAGGCTGCTATTATCATGGCGCCCTCCAGCTTCAAAGGAAAACCCTGTCAGTTAAACAGAGGCAAAGGGGGAGGGGCTCAGGATCTTTTACACCGATAGATAATGGAGTATTAATTCATTTATCTGCTAGCAACCACATATACTGGCTGATCTTCTCAATTATATATTCTTAAAACTCCAAGTTTTATTCTTTCTAAATATTTCACCTGGTAACCAAGCAAGTCTCAGGGTGACCGCACTGTTATTAAGACTTAAAAAAAAAAAAAGCAAGATTTAACTTGGAAAAAAAAAAAAGAAAGAAACATACTTCCCCGGGGCACAAGAAACCTCTAAATGTTTTCCTTCCTTCCTGACACGTGAACAGGTACACACAGTCTAAAAAATCATGGAGAGGTATCATTAAAAATAATGAAGGAATATTAAAACTCGGCAGTCAGAGTCATTAGGAGTTATCTGTTGCTTGGTTTGCAGCCCAAGCAGGCTAGAGAACAAATGACAGGTCAGTTTGAAAAATGCCATCTCTGCCCAGGGGGATCTGGGAAGAGGAAGCTTCATGCGACCTCACGACACATGGAGGATACTTTTTTGACACCTGTGTGTCTAATTCCACCTTTTAAAAGGACTTTTGCATGGAAGACCTCCAGCAGTACATGCATTACATTTCCACAGTTGAATTCTTTCAGGGTTTTTCTTTTAGGAAACTAGGCTTTCCTTTGTTGTTTTTTTCTTAGCTGAAATTTAGAATAATCATTACATCCTTCACCTCCTGACACATAAAATGCAAAGCCTCATTTTTAAAAAATTCTGTCTAAGGTTGCGTTATCTCTCACCCTGACCAGAACTCTGGGCTGCACCTCTCTTCATCCGTACAGTTTTCATATCTTTCAGTTTTGCAGGTTTCACACTTAGTTTATTCCTGAGCTCACCATCACATTGGCTTTTAAACCTGAATGCTTTTTAAACCCACTGTGTTTTCTAAGGGCTTATTGCTGATCATAGCTTTGCGCTCCGCTGTTCTGAGGGGGAAGCTGTCTATTTGGTAACTGTGCTTGCAGCAGGTCTGGTCTACAGGGCTCACCCAGAGCCTCTTGGCAGCGGGAAGAAGGCCCCGGACTCCATGGGCTCTGCTCTCGCTCCCGTCTCTGCCATCCTCACATCCTTGCCTGGTTCTTGTCTGTTCGGGGTGGTCCTGGCTGCAGCAGCGAGTTGTGAGCTGTGTGCTTCTCACAAAGTCCTGCTCCCAGAACTGCCTGGTCCCCCAGGCTCCCCGCTGACTCCCTGGCCAGCCAGCTCTGCTCCAGCCGCAGGAGCTCCAGGGATGCGGACCTGATGAAGTGGCCGTGCTGGGCAGAGCCAGGCCCCATTCATAGACACAGAGACCCCTCACCTTCACCCCTGGCCACCTGCACCCACCTGCCTGCAGCTGCCTCCCCTCTGTGGTGTTGCCTCCCACTGGAGACCCCTGTGATGGGCCTCTCCCCTAGACTTCTGCCGAGTCCTGCCTGTGTTTATTTCCTTAGCCCACGTGCCCACCAGGAGCTCCTCATACCCCTCTCCGCCAGTCCAGTTCCTCCTCCTCAGCTCCCCAGCCACCTTCAAGGCCCAGCTCAAATCTCACTCTTTGAAGATATCTCCACCCTCTCACAACATCTTTATCAGACCCCGAATGTTGGCAGTGAACAGTCTTCATATATCCTTGTAAGGCACATTTGTCACTTTAACATCTCAGGCCCCCCACTTTTTGGTACTAGGAATTGAACCTAGGACCTTTGCATGCGCTACATCCCCAGTTCTTTTTATTTTTTATTTCGAGGCAGGGTCTTGCAAAGTTTCCCAGACTGGGCTGACTTCCAACCCTCCTGCCTGTACCATCCCAGAAAGATGGGATCACAGGTGTGTGCCGTGGCGCCTGGCCTGTCTGACCTTTTATCCAAACACAGGGAACCCCTCTTCTCCCCTCCTCTACCTCCCCCTTCCCTTCCCCCTCTCCTCTACGTCCGCTGAATCTCCCTCCCCAAAACACACACAGCACCCTTCGAGACGCTGACCAACCTCATCGCCCTCTTGAAAACTTCCTGGATTCTCAAAAACCCTGTGATCTCCAGAAACCTTGTGCGTCTCTTAGGCCCTCCTGTCTTCTCCCACTCAGGTTCACGCCACCTCACCTACTGCTTATGTCCCTAAGCAGGGCCAAGGCCGTACTGCCCCTTTGAGGTCCCCTGAGCCCAGCATGGCATCTGACCCATGAAATGTCTCTGCAGCACGCACACACCCCACCTCAGGAGACACCGGAGGCTTCACGAGTATGGGTCTTGTCCATCCACGACCTGCAGTCTTCCTGCAAAACCCAGCTGCTCAGGGACACCCACGGGCCTCAAATTGCTACAAATGCCATGCTGACTCAGTCCTCACACCCAGGCTGCTCTCTGCCAGGAAAATCCTTATCATAGGGTTGTTTTCTGGCTTCTCCTCCCACTAGAACCTGGCACTGCCTCTTCCAGGAAGGCTTCCCAGCATGTTTTGTAGGCTTCCACTGTACTTAGTGCGCCCTCTTCCTAGAACTGAGACGTGCTGGAGTCTCTTCACTATATTTTGCACACAGTGCTTGAGTACAAGCAGCACAGCTTAAGGCCTGAAGTTCAAATCTCAGGCTGTCTTTTTACTAGCTGTGTGATCCTTTAGGTAACAGCTTCCTGGGACCTGGTCTTCATGCCTAAGCCCTTAGGCTATGATAGGTACTAAGCGAAGGACAGCTGTTATCACTTATCCTCCATGCATGGTTAGAGGTACAGACAGGTTACCCTAGAATGCTAGCAAGGATGGACGGGCAGATGGTCAAGAGACAAAGCAAATTTAACAATATGTTCACTGGAGGAATCACAGAGCAGGCACGGGAGTACTCATGACTCCGTCAGCTCTTCTTATGTTTAAATTTTTTCACTACAAAATGTTGGGGAGAGCTAGACTACTCATGCTGACATGACTCTGCAAATTAAGGAAACATGGAATGAGCTGTGCTGCTCATTAGGGTTTCTGGAGGTTCAAGGTCCATCCAGATGGCCCCACAGGATTCTGTGGCCCCAGGCAGGCCCACTGTTGTCCTGGAAGGATGGCCACATGTGCTGTGGACAGATAAGACTGAGCCACAGGTCCTGGTGTGAGTCTGTATGGTATCCACACCTTTCTCCTCTCCTACACCTGTCCACTCTTGGCCTCCTACTCCTGGCTGCTGTGGTCTGGCGTAGTGTTTACCCTGTCACTGGGCTGCTTTGCAAGTAGCAGTGTGCACACAAGGCTCCCTCTGGGGCAGTCTGTTCAGGGAGTTTGCAGTTCTAACGAAATTTCATTCTGCCTTTGCTGCTGGGCACAGATTACCCTGGGTGTAGTGAGGCCAGGGTCAGAGGTTCTCTGTGCTGGTGGCCCCTGAAAACCACCTAAGAGGAATTTAAAACCATCATGCCTCCCCGTGCCCCCAAATCTAATCAGAATCTCTAAAGCTGGACCCAGGGATCAGTGGCTTTTTAGGGTCTCCAGAAACAGCCCCGGCTGAGAACCACACCCCATCTTGTATCCAGCATCTCTCCTCTGAGCTGACAGCACCATCAACACTCACACTCCAGGAAAAGCCTCAGGACTGTGTACCAGGACCACTGGTGACACGCAGGTGGCAACATGCACAGCCCCACCAGCCTGCAGGCACACCAGGCCTCCTCTTCCCTGGGGAGAAGCCACTGCCCGTGCCCAGCACCAAGGCTACTGCTAATCACCATCACCAGCTGAAGGGTGCAAGGCAGAGGCGGAAACCAAGCTGCCTGTGTCCTGGCACCAGAAGGTCTCACTGTCACAGTCACTTGCCAGGCAGGGTACCTATATCTTCCCCCACCACAAAAGGGCTGACAAAGCTGGACAAAAACCTCCAGTTCTGAACTCTGAAGTTTGTTTGTCTTCTATTCTATTATTTTATGATTACTTTATTAAATGATATATTCATTTATAAATTTATAAATTATTATAAATATATTCATTTATAAATATTCATTTATATTTGGAAATCATAAATACCCAATCTGTTATTTTATGATTTTTTTTGTTTCTCTTTCACTATGATGCTTCAGGAAGAGGCAGATACTCAGGCTGGGAAGGACACAGAGCCCTTGAGAGCTGGCCTTGCTCAGCAGATAAACTGCAGCCAAAGTCCTGGGGGCTTTTAGGAGCCCTGGTCTCGCCCCTTTCACGTGAGCTGTGTGATCAGATGGAGCACAGGATGGTAACCAGTCAGAGCTGTTTTGGGAGGAGGGCTTCGGTGACCTGAGTGAAAACCTGGGGAAAATCAATGTAAAGTCAGAAGTGTGAGCAATCTAGCCTCAGCTTCCGCGGCTGCTAGGCCCTCTGCCCCAGGGGGCTGTGGCCCTCCCGCTGCCTCCAGTGATGCAGGGGTGGGAGGCAGGCAGCTTTAGGTCAAAATCGCATTAGTACCATCGAGGCCACTGAATTCTGAGCAAAGGCACAGACTCGAGGAAGGAATCGCGTTGAGGCTGATAAGGGCTTACCTCCAGCCTCTCCACAGTGATAAAATTAAATACTCAAGGCTTTGGCTGATACCAAGAGATGATTCTGCTCAGCTGCCCTATGCCTTTGATGTCCATGGGCATCTCCCGGACTAAAGCAGAGAGCTGGAAGCAGGCGGGTCAGCAGCAGTTCTAACACGGAGGCAAGGTCCTCTGCAGCTGGGGGCCCAGCCGCATCCTAGACTCCGCCAGGGCTCAACGTTTTCCCCACACAAACTCGGACAGCAGAAACAGGTGCTGTGAAATCCATCGCTCACCCCCGAACAGCACCGATGGCTCTAGCCCCCTGGGAGGTGTCCACGCCAGTCCGTAAGTGGGACAGAGAAATGCCAGCAAAAGACAAGCAATAAACTCTGTTCTGCTGCCAGGAAGGCTGCTGACAGGGAGAAAGAACTGCTCACAGTCGAAATCCTTGAAAAAGCTAAGTGGGGAGGGCTGCAAATACCCTGCCAGAAAGCCAGGCCTGCACTCTCAGACAGGTGGCCCACCTGTGGACTCTTTGTCTCTCTAGGACCCTGAACTGCAGGCAGGACAAGGCAGGGAAGAGGCTTGAAATTCCAGGGAGACAAAGCACTAGATGAAAGTCTCTTGATTGCAACCCGAGAACTATTTAAAAAAGGCAACAGGGAAATCTAACCACCTCTGCAGGAAAAAGATTCCCTTGACCTAACAGGTGCCCAGAAGGCAGTTCCCGGGCCTGCCTGGCATCTGTCCTAGCACAGTGCCTGCTGTGGCCCCCTGCCACACCCATCCCAGCCTGCGTGACTCAGAGAGGCTGACTGTACCAACTCAGGGGCATTGTGCCCCTCTGTCCAAGCGGGGCACAGAGCCAGAGAGCCTGGCCCAGGGGCCGTGTTGGAACTGCAGGCCCCAGGTTGAGTGATCTTAAACCTATAGCAACGGGGGGCCCAACTTTTATGAGCAAGAAAAGTCCAAAAGAACGAGCCTAGGGGAGGCAGGGGCAGATCACCGTTCACGTCATCCAGCACTAGACCCACTGTGCTTGAAACTCAGGGCTTTTCTGGTTATGGAGTCATGAATTTCATTTTGAACTTGAGCCCATCTGGGAAAGCTTTCTGTCACATACTGAAAAAGACTGTGATGTATGTTTTCTTTCCCCTTTATAATACCTGTTTTGATTCATTCCTCATCAGCAAAGTTTGCATCATCTTACATAGTATGTATATGAATATGGACCAAACAGTCTGGCAATTGTCCCTGAGAAGGACCCCAGGGAAGGACAGCAGGCCAGTGCCCCCTCTCTTCACTCTGAGCCTGGGTCCCTGATGCAGAACTCAGCCACGGTATGGCTCTCAGTGGGAGGAATCCAGGCGTAGCTCGAGGACCACCCCTGAGTTCAGCTGAGACCTTCCAAAGGCTGTGGTGCCTATGGGAAGACCTCGGCCCTAGCAGCCTCCTTGGGCACAGGCTGGGGGCTGCCTGATAGCTTAAGGTCCCTCTTAAACAGATGGAAACATAGGCTGGGGTGAAGGCTAAGCTGACCCAAGTCTTCCTGAAAACACTGAGGCAGGCCGAAGGCTGCAGTGTGGACTATATGTGTTCACCTCCAGATACCCCGCCTTTTAATGGACATCAGAACAACCTGGGCCACTTTGATACTTTGAGAGCAAAGAAGACCAAAGCCTGCAAAGGCAGACTGCAAGGTGTGATGAACTAGGCCTGGACCCTACACTTGTTCTGCCTCCAACCTGAGTCCCCTTCTGATCCTCTCAGGCTTAACTCTGTCATCTGTTGAGGATGATGCCACTGAAACATGGCATTAACAGCTAGGCCTTCTACTGTTCTGCCAGGACAGTTGCTAAAGCTCATTTACATCTGCAATCAGTTTGTGCTTATCACCATCCTGAGAGCGTGCCCGCTTTATGTGGTTTGCTACAGGTCTGGGTTAGGTCTGGCTGGCTCTGCCCCTCACCAGCCTGTAGCCTGCAAGACAGGCCTTTCTCTCACTTGTACAAGGTCACTTTAGAATGACCCAGAGCAGAGCCCAGCTGCTAAGTACTTAGCTCCAGGCTTAGCAGGCAGCATGAGCTCCATAATGTTGAGTTTTGTCATCATGCTTGCAAGAAGACACCTGGGCCTTTGGTGGTAGCAGCATTGCTGAGAATGAAAGCTGCTGGGAATAAGAGGCATCCCCTCAATCGAAGACCGATGGCCAACGGGGGGCAAGGAGGGACCACATCAATGTAGAGAGTAGTTCTGCTTGGGGTCCCCACATCCTCTGCCTCCTCAGCAGGCACTGCTCTGGGTGCTCTGTGAGGTTTCTATCTGGGCTGCATAGGTTGAATTCAAGTCAACATTTTGATAAACAAATCCAGGTGTCCAAGAGTTCTATGCTGAGCTCATGGCACAGATGCACTGTTTCAAGGTCAAGCACACGTGGAGAGGGAGGAATGGGGCTTCAGTGTCCTGAGATTTGAAGCAACAACACCACAGGCAGATGAACTCGGGCCTCCTGGGTCTTTGCTCTCTAGCTCTGTAACTTCTCTAAGTTTGTTCCTCTGTAAACGGTGTATCTAATCCATCACACAGACATGGGCAAAGCTCTTAAATGGTGACCACGACACAGCAACACTGAACAAGAGTGCGAGGCTCAGCTGTCACCTGCACGGTGATCCGAGTGAATCCTTGATCTTTTTTCCCCCAGTGAGGGCCCTGGACTCCTCACCTGGCCATGCCATGCCAAGGGCCACTCTGCTTGTTGCAAAGCCACAAGGATGCCTCAAAGGCTATAGTGTCCTCAAGGTGGACAGGGCACAGGGTCCTTACCTATAGGTCGCCACCTCCAGACTGAGGCCCGTCTTCACCTGCACAAGCTCCTGATAATCCCGCAGCCGCTCAGCCATGGCCAAGGTGAGGGCCTCCTTCTCATCCTCCAGGCAGCTGATCAGCCTCTAGAGAGAACAGAAGCACTTTGAGATCCAAGAACTGGAGCATTGCGGGGGTCCAGAGGAAGGTATCAATACTGCAGGACCTAAAAAGGCGTGAAAACCTTCCAGGTTTGTTATTAAACACGCAGTGATTTGCAAGGATGGCTTGAAAGATTGTATCTCCTCCTCATGGGAGATATTTTTACTGTACATGAAGGATTTGGACAGGACTCTTGCTTCTCTGGACTTTGTAGTAATAACAAATTTAAGGAGTTTGTTCAAATCAGCTCTACAGTTTGGACCTTGGTCCACACAAGGAAATTCAGTGTATTCAACTGGTCGACGAGATGCTATGGAAAATAAACCATAGGGGCTGGGGATTTAGCTCAGCGGCATAAGCGCCTGCCTTGCAAGCAGGCAGTCGTGAGTTCGATCCCTGGTACCAATAAAAATGAAAAAGACAAAAAGAAAGAAAGAAAATAAACCATGACCACAAATTCAGGGTGTTTTACAATACTGAAGACAAAACTCACTGAGAATTGAACTAAAACTGCTCCCAAAGTCCTGAGTTCCCCGGTAATAAGCAAAGTAAATGGGTACGCAGAAAAGCTACTTTAAAATCATCTCGGGAGAAATACATGCTGGGTACAAATGAAAAAATTCAAACTTGGACAGAAAGCTTTTCACATTGCATAACACAGTTAACAAACATCCCGTCTACCCCTTCCCAGCTCTCACACCAATTAATTTCCTCTGCCTTCCCAGCTTCCCCTGGCTGGAGGACACCGCTGCCCCCTGCATCCAGCTTCCAGACAGCAGCCCCAGGTACCAGCCACGCAGCACGTCCCTGGAAAACTGAATTTAAAATGAAGTGGTCATGCTTGTGTACTATTTTAAGCTGACAATACTTTTTAATTTACACACACGAAGGCTTTATTTGTACATTTTACAGTTTGTGTTTTCTTTCTACTTGTTAACTAGTCACTCTGGGAAACAGTTAACCATGCAAATATTTAAACCCTGAAATAAGTCCTAATCCTTGTACTTCCGGTGAGTAACAGGGAAGTATCAGTATCTTTGACCACTATGAACTACATTAGGCCACACTTACAAACACATATCATTGGAGAATTTAAACATTGTCAGATTACTGAGAAGGGAAATATGTTTTCTTGGTGCTGGAATCTGGCCAGCAGAAGCACCTCACAAGAACCTGAGGGTTCTGTCATGTCTGTAGAAGAAATGACCTTAATGGAGACCTCGCCTGGGATTTATTACTTTAAATGCATAATCATTACGCAAACTGTTCTGCTTTTTATAACAGCTCCATTCTGAGCCAGTGATTGTGTTAGGGCCTCTTTGTACATAAAGGGTGCTAAAGACATAAAAGCCTATTTTAAAGCAAAGAAGTAAGTTTAGGAACCACTGACTGCCCCCAAAGCAGGCATGAATAGCAGGTAAAATAGTTCCCCAAAGCAGAGCACCTGCAAGCGTGGATTTAAGTGACAGAGACTCGGTTACAGCACTGACACATTCTATAATTAAGTCTTGGTGTTAAAATCCCATGTTCTCTTCTTTTAAATTCAATAAAAGGTTAGAAATATATATGTAAATATACCTAATTATATATAGCTTATATTACATAACTTTTATATATGTAAATATAATTTAGAATATAGAAAATTCAGTCTAAGCTTTAAAACTTGAAAAATCTGTAATTCATTCTTCACAAATAAGTTCAAGTGCTGCTAAACCACTTAGTAAAAATATTGCATGAACTTGTTATCCACCCACAGGTACAGATTTCTCAGCCGAGCCCAAGGTTAGGCATGGAGGTCCTCTGCCCCCACCAAGGACACAGAACAGCTCTGTGTGCCACAGAATATCAAGAGGAAACCAAAACTTTCCTGATAGTGAAGAAGGAAAGTTTCAAACACATTTCCATGTGACTCAGCTCTTCCTCAACTGTCAAAGGAAAAATCCGTTGACTCTGGGAAGCGTGAACGCAGGAACATAAAACCCATTGGTTCCTGCCAGGCTCCACAGAAAACACAGCCAATTCGGGTGATCACGTGACGTTTTGGACGGTTGAACTCAGGACTCTGATCCAAACCTGCTCTTCTGCACCACTGCCTTTAGCACAAAGCATCACCTCGGAGCCCCCAGGCCTCGTCTCCAATGAATCCATCAGCAAACTCTTTTGGCTTCACCAATTAAGCAGGTCCCTTTTCAGTCCCTCACTTCTACCCTTGGCCCAGGCCTCCAGTGCCTCTCGCCTTGATTATTCCAGGAGTTTCCTCCCCAGGCCTCCTGCCCCCATGCTTGTCCAACAGTCCACAGTCCACTGCAGTGACAGATTCCATTAAGATGCTCCCCTCTGCTCAAGACTCTCCCAAGGCTTCGTGTGGCACTCAGAGCCAAAGCCCAAGTCCTACGGCAGGCGTTCTCACCCCGCTTCCTCTCCCTCATCCTGACTTCCAGGCTGTCCCCCAACACCAGGCACTGTTGCCACCTGAAGACCTCTGACACCAAGGGACTTCTATGTTGCAGTTTGTGCTTTTCCCTAAGCCAAGCTTGCACACTAAGTGCTCTACAATGTTAGCTGGGTGAATGAACTGAACAGACATGGGCTGGGAGCCACTTCCACCATCCCTGCTTCACAATGGGGAGACTGAGTCATAGGCGAGTTAAGGAACTTGACCTGCCCATTATAAGCAGCAGAGTCCCAGTCCTGGCCCAGGTTGGGTGGCTGTTAGAGGGCCGAACCTTAGCCGTTTCCCTGCCGATCACTGTTCTTTTGATCACGTTTTCAGGGCTGGGAAGCTGTTCACACACGGCTCATGGTTAAGAGCTCACTTTCACAAGAAAAACCTCATGTTCCTGGGCATGTAGTGTACCCTCTGTAATGCCAGCACTCCGCGAGGCTGAGGCAGGAGGATTGCAAGTTTAATTTAGAATGACCCTGCCTCAAAAGAGAGGGACGGAAGAGAGAAAGGAAAGTTTCAATGTTTTTAGGAAACACTGGTACAAATGTCTTTAGGTTTCTTTTTTTTTTCTACTGTCCTTTCCTGCAGACTGGGTGTGCTTTTCGGACTTAAGGGACCTAAATCACATATTAAATGTAGGACTTTAATGTTCATGCAGCGAACATCTCTGGCAAACTTGCAGCACGGGGCAGGAGAGGAGGTGCACAGCCATGTGGGAAGGACCACTTGTTTCAGGAGCCTCGGGCTGCAAAAGAGGCCAGGGAGGCACCGGGCACTGTGAGACGCCATCTCTCTCCTCTGCCTATAGTGGCTGCTCCCGTCTCCAGGTTGGCGGAGTGGGGGAGGGGTCCCCATTAAACCATGTAGGATAAAAGTAAATGGGAAAGACTTCATTTAGAACTGTGCTGATGGTGGCCAGCTGCAAAGGGGTAAAGGCATCACAGACTCTTAAGATAAGGAGGAAGCTCTAGGCTGGTGGTTAGGAGAAGCAATTGTCATTGTCTGGGAGTAGAAGAGGACTAGTTAAAAGCTTCTCTTGGACAGAGCAGACAGAAGAGAGGAAATGGGCCCAGGGATCAGTGGCTGGAGCACTGGAACAAGGAGGGACCCTGGTCTAGCGCTTTCAGACGAGGTGATCACTGTATATAAAACTGGGCTACTGAGCACATGAAGGGCTGGGTACCTGTGTCAGTGACAGCTGGCACACAGACAGTGCTGGGTAAAGTCTGTGAGTAACAAATGCTGATTATGGGAAATCACACTAGGCTTAAGGGTACTTTCTGTCTCCCTGATATCTCTGGAAAAAAAGATGCTTAGGGTTAGACCATCAAGCCTTACCCAATATAGTTCTGAGCACTTTTAGGATTGGTGTTGAACCTTTCAGGATGCAGTTTAAAAATTGATGGTTTTAAGCTAAAGATCCACACTACAGACAAGGTCGAGGAGCATCCAATAGAACAAAATCCCCGCGAATCGGACCTGAAAATAATCCACATCCTTATGAACCCTGCCCTTGCTCTCTACTTTTAGGCGAAAGAAGCACATTCCAACAAGGCAGAGTGCCACTGGATGGGAATCGGGTCACGGCCCTACCCAGTCAGATGCAACCTCCACTGAGCCCCTTCCGAGCGTGAGTGGTCCGGCCCTTTGTACTGAGGACGGGCAGGCCAGTAGTTCGAACTCCACTCCCAAGTCCTGACCTTATCCTCCAGTCAGGGTGCCTCTGCTCTGAGCTGCCCCAAAGTTGGGGTTCCACTGAAAACTACATCAGAGGGATAAGGATTTTACTGCCAAAATGAACATCAAATTCAGAGCTTCGAGGTCTGAAACACGCCAAGTAAGCTAAGAGATTAAGACAATAAAAGACTGCAGACAGCACCCCAGAACCCCCTCAACCATCATCCCTCTACGGTTTCTCACCTGGTCTACAGCTCTGTGAATACTGAAATATTAGCACAGTGCTGAGGACTCAGAGACCATCAGCACGGCCTTGGTGATTATGTGTGGCCACCTGTCATATCACTGATCACCCCTCACCCAGGCCCTCACCCCTTCACCTCTCTTCAAACATTGCACACAAATACTCTATCATGACGCTTCGGCTCACAGCTGCAAACTGTTGTCTTAAAATCTTTCTGACACTGTGCCTGTGTTGTTTCAAATTGTCACTCTGAGAACTCCTGATGGTGTGACTGGGGACTGTTTTCAGTTCTGGCTGAGGCTGGGCGGGGCAGGGGTAGAACACGAGCACTGGACTGGGTGGTGGGCGCAGGTGTCAGCGACGAGGAGGTTGCGTCTCTGAAATAGGAACTGTTTGTATCAGTCCGTGCTTGTAATAACATCCTGCCACGGGGACCTGCTCTCCCTCACTTTTACACTACCCAGAGATCTGACGTCAGCTCGTTCTGTGTGCAAAATAGCTCTGATTCTTTTCTGCGTTATGGTTGGTTTCCCTGGGCTCAGGGAAGAGGGGAGCCCATGCAGCCATGACGGGCTGCCTCCAGCTGGGAAAACATTCTGTCAAAATAAAGCCCAAATTGGAAACTAGCTTCAGATCGGGCGCCCTATGCGTGTGGACCTGAGATTTCCAGATTTAACCGAGTGGAAATGCGCTATCTCTTCTGGAAGTCAGACAGGTTTGTTGGTCGACTTTTGGGTCTGTCTACAGAAGCACGCGAACCTGAAAGAAGAGCCTGGGCTAACAGGATGGCTTGTCAGGATGTGTTCCCTCACGTCAAGATCTAAAGTTAACCTAACCAGGTGGCAGGCACTGGGCTATCCATTAGGACCTGTCTGTCCCGAGAGCTGAAAGGGAACAGTGGATCATGCCCTCCCTTGGCTGGAGAAATGCCAGGATCCTGTGGTCCCATCACACAACTAAGCGGCTCTCAGCCCAGGTTTCTAGGTTTTTCTGGGAGAGCTTTGTGCATCCTCGACGCCACACCCCGGGTGAATTTACAGCAGATCCCAAGAACCTTGGCACTTCCCCACACCCACCGAAGGCAGGGTGCTGGGCGGGGGTGGAGGTGGGGGCGACGCTTGGGGACACGGACCTGCCGCTCGTCGGCTTGCAGATCGTACTCCTCGTGCATCCGCCGCAGCTCGTCCTCCAGCCGCGCACGCAGCTGCGCCAGCTCCAGCGCCTGGCGCTGTAGCGCTTCGGCCTCTTGCGCGCACAACCGCACCTCCTCCTCCGCTTCTCGCCGGCTCTCCTGGCCTCGCCGCAGCGCCTCCTCCAGCTCGCGCACCTCGTCCTCATACAGCTGCACCGTCTCCTGCCACGACTCGGCTACCAGCAGCGCGTAGCTGTCGTGCACCTCCCGCAGGCGCAGCTGGGGCGCGGCGGGGCCGACGGCGCGGGCTCGGTAGTGCATGGTCAGGGAGGCGGCGCGCTCGCGCAGCTCCCGCACGTCGCGTTGGTGGACGGCCTCCAGGTCGCGGCGCTCCGCCTGAAGCTGGCCCAGCAACGCCTCGAGGGCGGCTTGCGCACCGAGCGCCTCCTGCAGCTCGTGGTGCTGCGCGTGCAGCTCGGCGTCCAGGCGGCCGCGGGCGGCGCGCTCCTCCGCGCCCAGCCGCTGCAGCTCCCGCAGCTCCCGCCGCAGCGCGTCTCGCTCGCCCTCGGCCAGCGCCGTCTCCCAGCTCAGCGCGTCCAGCTGCGCTCGCAGGCCGCGCGCCTCCTCGGCGAAGCGCGCCTGGCCCTCGGCCCACAGACGCTCCTCGCCGCGCCGGCCGCGCAGCTGCGCCTCCAGCAGCTGGTTCTCGCGCTCCAGCTCCCGCACCCGGCTCACGTAGTCATAGAGCCGGGCGTTGAGCTCCTGCAGCTCGGCCTTCTCGGACCCCGTCTGCAGCCGCCACGACAGCATCTTGTGCGTGCGCGGGACTCTCTCTCCCGGCTGCCCGCTGCCCTCCTGCCCGGATCTTGTCCCCTTCGCCCCCCGCCCCGCCTCGCCTCTTCTCTCCTCTTCGGCCCGCTGTTGCCCCGGAGGCCCGCAGACTGCGCGGGCGCCGCGGAGCAGCCGCAATTAGCCGACTGGGCGGGAGGCTCGGGGCGCTGGCCGCGACCTCCAGCCAATCAGAGCGCGGCCCGGCGCGGCCTCTGCGGCCGGACAGCGCCGCCTGCCGGGATGGCCGCGAAGCTGCTGGGCGCGGCTGCTGGGGTACCTGCTGCGGGCGGCGGCTCGCAGGCTGGGCGGGCTCTGGGAAGGGTTTTGGGATGGACAACCGGCTGCTGCCCCTGGCGCGTACCCGAGGCACCGGAAAGTCCTGCTTTCGCGGATAAAAAAGAAGCTGGCTGTAAGAGACGTTCTGAGCAGCGGCGAACTGCGGTACTGTATTTGTGGCATAACTCTCATCGGAGGTGCTACATCTGGGGACTTTTCTATTTTTAAAATTTTGGAGAGGTGAGGAAATAGATCAGGGGTAGCGGACTTGCCTCGTATGCGCAGGGCCCTGGATTAGATCGCTAGCGCCACAGGAAGGAAGGTGGAAAAAGATAAATACATGTAAGATGCATTGCATCCACTTATCTGTACATATACTCACGTCTGTGGACGTTAGGATCTTTTTAAAAGTTTATTTTGCTATAGTACAAATAGATTTAATATACCATGGACCACGATCTTAAAAGAATGGCAAAAATGTTACTCAGAATACAAGCCAAAGACAAAAAAAGATTCTTTCTCATAAAGAAGAAACACTTCTTTGCAATGAACCAAACGAACTAGTGGTGTAAGTGAAACAAATCAGCTTAAACTTAAAATATTTTTGAACCAGTGGAACGGATAACTTGAGTTACTTGACTTTCTGTCTCTTTTAACCTAAAACATAGATACAGCTCCACTTGTGTACCTCTTTTTAGAGCATAAACTCTTCTTTCCATACAGGCTGATTCGAGTTCTATTTTCCTTTCTTCCTTACACAAACTACTCCCGAAACAGCATCTGTTTCTTTTTCTTTCTTTCTTTTTTTTTTTTTTTTTTTTTTTTTTTTTTGCATTTTTTTCTTAAAGAACTTAGAAACCTTTGGTTTTCTGCCTGTAACCCCACTATATACCTAGTCAGGCAGCCAGTTTTTTTTTCTTTTCTTTAATATTGTGCCCTTAAGAAAGCACTCAGTGTAACTGCTGTGGAAACCACGGCTCTTTTTGCACACTTGCATTGCACTACTTTTCATGAGTGGCTTAAGTTAGAGACGGCAGTCTCAGCAGTGAGAGGTCCAGGGAGGAACACAGCAGGCCCCAGCTGGGTGAGGATCAAGGTATCCAGGGGTAGCCTGGAGAGTCACCCACCGGCCACAGGACCAGTCTGTGGGTTTTATGCACAGCATGCAGGGTGAGTTGGGCAACACCATGCCCCAGGAAGGTCCCCTGAGAAAGCCTCCAAGGCTCCCCTTGTGTCAGGCCTGAGTCTCTTAACACAACAGAAGGAATTTTGCCCCACAGAGACCCCCCTCTGGGGGGTGGGAGTGTCTGTCTCCCCCATAACTCCCTCTCCCATCGGTGGCATGCAGGGGGAAGATGGGTGCATTAGCTGTGGGTCTGCTCTTCTCACCTTCGTCCTGGTGCATGTCAACACCTGACCATGGCTTGTCAAGTGCAGCAGTGACACTGTGCTGGTGGAGTCATCCAGGTTTATCCAGGGGTCCTCCTGGTATGAGTATCTCTCCTGAGCCACCTGGAGCATGGAGTCACTGCAGGGCGGCTCTTATAGTCATCTGGACTCAGTCACCACCACTGATGCCTAGTTCTTTGATCCCCCTGTGCTACCAGGGGTTCTCCAGTCCCCCTTCCCGACCCGAGGGGGTCCCCTATCGGGATGCTTAGCTCTGACTCACTAGGTAGTTTTTGCCTCATGCCTTCATGGTCTTAGATTTAAAACTGCACACCGCCCCTCACTTCTGCTTTAACCCATCCTGGAGGACATGACTGCAGCTTCCAGTTAGGAACTTCCAGTTAGGAATCCAAAGGCTCAGGAAATAGCAAGAGGCAAGAAATGCCATTGATTAATCTTCCAAAAGAATATCCTGCTGCATCGCACTTAACTTTTACAAAGCTAAGGTTAGAGGAGGTGAGTAACTCGCCTGAGGACAAACAGCTCTTACATTTGGGAGTAGAAGTTTTGACCCCAGAAGCAGACTAGAGCAGGCAGGGTCTGACCAGGAAACAGGAAACCCTCAAAAGTCAGGGAATGTCTGATGGGATGGAGGAGAGGGCTGCTCCCAAGGTGTGGGGTGCGGGGAGGAGCACAGGGACCAGCCAGAGTGGGAAGCCAACAAGCCTTCAGCACCGTAGGGTATTAGCTGAGCCCGGGGGACCCCGGAGCTGTGGAAGGCCCTGGAGGAAGAGGAGGAGGAGACCCCAACCTACTGACTTCCCGGCAGCACCTCCTGTGGAAGCCAGAAGCCTGGAGCCTGGAGCCTGGCAGCTGTGTGCTGGGGCGAGTGCCCACTGCTCCGTGCTCAAGGATTCTGCGGAACTCTTCTGAAACACAGCCATTATTAAAAATCACATGATAAAACTTACAGTTAATTTTAAAAAAAAAGAAATCAATATTCAAAACTTATCACGTCCTAATTTTTTCCATGTAGTCTTGTCTCCTCTTGAAGGTTTGTATGGCCAGCGTACCAGGGCAGTGCACATGCTGGTTCAGGTGTGACACTGACTCCGCATTCGCTGAAATCTTGTTGGCGATTTGAATAGTATACGCCATAGCAATCAGTAAATGAGTCATTGTTCATGGCTCAATTTATCACCTTACAGTTAGTCTACCCTTTAAAACTCGGTGGAGAATGTCAGCAATGCAGATTAGACTTGGTCCTGTGCGGTGCCTGTAAACCGAATAGAAAACTCCAGGGAACGTTTTTCAGCATTGCAAAACTACTATCCAGAGGCGTAAAAAAGTTAGTTGTTCCACCTCTCTCGATTGATAATGCAACCAAAAATATCTACCAACACTCACACTGTGTTACATTGCAACCCTAAAACAACAGACAACATCAGAGGTCCGTAAAAGCAGTGGAAACATTTTCCAAGAATAAGTTTGCTGTGTTGGATTTATGAGAAGGAGTATTGTATGCTTTATTGCTGCTTGCAATAAAAATTTGAAAGCTGCCTCACTGTTGCCACCCTAATAAGAAATATGTTTTATTGGTAACTTAATGGCAAAACATTCCTCTAATTGTCATTTCTTACTGACATTCATGTATAGTACGATGTATGTAGAGAGAGAGCTCTATCGATCTGTCTGTATCTTCATGGGAGTTGATAAAATCATTTTAATTCTGAATGAAATAAATTGGCTGCAAGTGTTTCCTTTCTAGAATTGGTGTAACACGAAACAAATTTCTCTGCCTCTGTGATAAGGCAACGGTTTAAATGATTTTCTTTTTTAACCACAGGCCCTCTTGGGCACGTTAAACCCTTTAAGGACCATCTAGTTACCTTTTCCAGTGTAGCTAGAACGCAGGAGTAGTGCAGGGACAACAGAATGGCAATTTAGCTTTGCTTACAGCCCTAGAAGAAACGTGAGCAGGCGTAAAAGGACCGGCCGTGGGGAGCTGCGCCGACCTCCCGGCAGGGGGCGCTCGAGCAGCACCCAGGAGGCATCCGGGACGGCTCGGGCCATGGCAGCCTCTGAGACCTTCCAGGAGGTGGCGCTGGGTGGGAAGCAGGGCGGGTCTGCAGCCTGCGTTTCACGGAAACCCGAGAAGCCTGAAGGCGTGCTTCTGGGTGCAGAAGTAGGACTAGAGGTCTTTTCCCTACTCGGGGTACCAGAGCCGTGCCCAAGCCCGGCAGGGCCCCAGGCACGTGGAATAATGTAGGGGGGCTCTTCTTCTCCGTGTCCTACACTCGGGCTCGTTCCTTCTGCTCAGTGCCTAAGGGAGGACTGAGTCAGGCATAAACCCAAAATGAACACGTCTCTGTGACTTCTGGAGTCCATCTTTCCAGGGGAGACCTGGCTCTCTTTCCAGGGCAAGGCTGCAAGAAACTGCAGGCTCCAGCAGCCAGTGTCCCTCTCCCCAGGGGCACCCTCTGGGTGACAGCAGGTCTCAGAGGAAGGGCTGTGCCTGGAACCCTTGCCAGGCACCCTCCCAGCGGGAGGGAGGCCCTGACCCACACCACACGGAAGTGGTAGTGGACTGTAGGTCCCAGGAGCCACCCAAAAAAGTCACGGCCTGCTCCAAGCTGCCCTTGTGCCCATCAAAGAATGATGCCCAGGCTGTCTAATGGCCCATGGTGTCCACTGTCCATCCTCTGCCTTAGTCAAAGACTCTTCCAAGAAGCCAGTGGAAGCCAGCACAGACAGATGACATGAGGACAGAGCAGGTTCCAGGTCCTCATACCCTGTCACTGTGTAAGTCCTCAGTGGTTGTGGTGCCACCCCAGGGAAGGGGGTCAGACTCCTGGATTGACAGAATTGAGATTTCATCACCCTAGTGGAAACAGGAGCTCAAATAGAAATTAGGCTGACCCAGAGAACACAGATCTCTCACTGCTCCTCATGCATCTGTGTTTGTCCTTTGGGGTATAAGTGTCCCCTTTAGGTTTGGCCGGGTAGGAAGTGAGACAAGCAGAAGAAAGGAAGTGACCAGCAGGAACTAACTGGGCACAGTCCCTGAGAGTGGGGTGAGCTACTTCGTGTCCCGAGGTACTGTGTCCTGCGGTGCTTTGTAACTGCAGGACGCTGGCCGTGACCACCCTGCCAGCCCTGTTCCCTTATCCGTGCAGAATGGCAGCGGACATCACTAGACAGCTTGTAAAAGTGTGATTGCTGGGATCCGCACACAGAGGATTTGGGTCAGTAGCCTGGGGTGGGGCTGATGCAGCTGGCCGGGACCACACAGAGCACAACTGGCTTGTGCCATCAGAGTTGGTCCTCCCATGTGCCAGGCACCATCTGGAACTCTTTGAGCAGATGAACTTGTGGTCAACACAACAGTCTACAAAGGAACTGTGATCAACTCTAAACCATGAGAAAACTGAGCCATGCAGCCATCAGCTTGCCCAGGGCCACGCCAAGTAGAGAGCAACAGAATCAGCAGGATTTGAACCCTGGCTTTCTGCACTTTGCCCAGGATACTGTGGGAGGCATGGGAGGTGTGTGGCACCATGTCTGACATGTGTCACTTGACAGAGATGTATCATGGCTGTGGGTGAAGTCTCAAAACCCAGGCACTGTACAGGGGCGATGGCCTGGAGTGTTGCCGGGAAGCTTCAGAAGGGAGGCTTAACAGCGGACTACTTTGTCTCCAGGACCAGCCCTGCACCCTTCCTAACCCAGTTTCTCCCTTCATCAGGAGCTGGGGACAGCTCTTCCATCGTCAGAACTATATAACTCGGGAATGAAAGGGCTCAGACCAGCGTCTTTACACCTGGCCTTATCCCAGAGACTGAACCCAGCCACTCTTGCTTGGAGCCCCCTGGGAGCATTCCTCGGACTATTCTGGGCAGGCAGATCACTTGTTTATCACTGTTTCATAGGAGTGCAGCAGGTGTTCATTGGGGTAGAGGCTTCTTTTTCGAAGGGTGCAAAAATAGCATTTGTCATGTGAAAAAAATGTGCACTACTCAAGCTGTGTAACTTCCCTCTCTTAATTTGGAAAGTTGTGTCATATATGATACAAATGAACTTGGGACAGGCCCCAAGTGGCAACAAAACATCTCCTGGTTAATGTTCCCGGCAGGGACAAGACTCTACTTCAATCTAAGAACTAAAATAATCACCACCATCATCATTTGCCTACAAAGAAGAAAGGTACATTTGTATTGTGTACTAAAGGCACATTTTCTGTGGAGTTCATGGGTGACCTTCCTGGTAGGGGAGCAAAGCCATTTTGAGTCTCTTTCATGTATTTGGGGCTGAGTGAGCTCAGGAACTTGGGAGAAGGAAGACGCCCTGTTGCTTCATGCCCTTGGGGTCTGAGAGTACAGAGTCTTTGGGGGAAACCTGTCCTTCCCCTGTCAGGCCTGCTGCTGCCCGCCGGGCAGTCAGCAAACTGCTTTGCTGAAATCCTGGGCCTGTTTTCTGTTATGAGTGGAACCCCCTCTCTCCTTCCACGTGCTGCGTGGGTCCCTGACATCAGTCAGTTTGGAGCCAGCAGTGGATAACAGCTGTGTTTGTTTCCTCCAAAAACTCAGGTTGGAGTTGAAATCCAATTGTCAGATATTAAGGGGGAGGGAACATTCAACTCTAGTGTTCAGAGATGTGGCCTTCAGGAGGAGAGGAAGATTAGATATGGCCATCCAGGTGGGAGCCCCTGCTGGATGGAATACGGTGGCTAAGAGGAGAGAGGATCAGAGCACACACAGGTGTCTGCCTGTCTTTTGCCCGGGGATGGCCTGTGTCACCTTGCGGCTCTACCAATATGAGGGCCACCTTGGACCAGAACCATGAGTCAAAATGAACCTCTTTTCTTTACAATTTATCCAGTCTGGGGTTTTGTGCTTGTAACGGAACATTTACCAGGCTGGTGCCAAACCACTCTAGAAAGAGAAGCCACTCTACTCTCCCCGGTGTAAGTGACTGCATGCTTTTGGGGGTCACAGCTCTACTCCATTGCTGTGGAGGCTGTGTCTTCAGTGGGTTGGTTCTGGACCTAGGGAGTGACTCAGCCTGTGAGCTTGGCATTGACTTCCCATAGGGGAAACTGGATCAGACTTCCATAGCAGTGTTTTTGATTATATATATTTAGTGATGTTTCTGTGGGCAGCTCATTCATCTCCCCTGCAGGAACACCATGTTCTGTGAGTCATCTTTGTCGATCCCCTAGGTTACTGCACACACACACACACACACACACACACACACACACAGCCACTTCAAACCAGTGGCTCATTACAATCAGTGTACTCACTTTGTGTTGGTGTTAAGTATGGGCTGCCATTTTCCCTCTGTTGGCCAGCAGTCTTCCAAGTCTGTTCCTTGGACTAGCGGGAATAGCATGGCCTAGAACTTTTTAGAAATGCTCATTCTCAGGGCTGAGGGTGTGGCTCAGTGGTAGGGCACATGCTGGGCTGGCGGTTCAGTCCCCAGCGCATAAAACAACAACAAAACTAGTTAGACCCTCTGACACTCACACTTTCTTTACAGTACTGAGCAGTAGATCTAGACTGAGGGTGGCGAACCTTTCAGAGACGAGTGCCCAAACTGCAACCCAAACCCACTTATTTATCATGAAGTGTCAACACAGCAATTAAAACTGCATACCGAGGTTTTAGTTTAGAAAAAACAACTCATACGTGAACATTCTTTGTCTCAAGAGAAAAACAAGTAACATGTGTGCCATAGATTTACCACCACTGATATGAGCTGACATCTCCCACCTATAACATCAGCGGGTGCTCAGGAACAGCCAATCGAAAGAGCAGAAATGGAAAAGCCCCCGTTACTCTAGGCCTGGTACCCCACCCTCTCCCTGCTCTCCCTCCAGTATCTTGGACAGAGCACCAAGGAATCACCAGTGCTCCACCTACCCGTCAGCAGTGAACTGTCCAAAAGTCGAGTGAAGAAACCAGTTCCAAGTGGGCCATGGTGGCACATGCCTATAATCTCAGCACTCCGGGAGGCTGAGGCAAAAGAACCACCAGTTCAAATCCAGCCTAGAATTACTGAATTCAGCTTAATGGGACACCATCTCAAAATTTTAAAAAATTAAAGGTTGAGGTTCTATTTCAAGGTGAAGGAAGGCCCTGTATTTAATCCTCAGTACTGCAAGAACAACATGTCATTTACAGTGGCATTGTTATGGTTTATATCTGGATGGCCCCTCGGTGCTCCCATAGGTGAGGCTTTGGGGAGGTGATGGATATGGGTGTGTGATACTCGTCACTGGCTTAGTCCACTCATGAGTTAAGTGTGATACTGGGAGGTGAGGACAGGTTGGAGGTGGTCACCTGAAGTGTGACCTGGTGGGCCTGGCTCCCTCTCCCCTTGGTCTCTCTTTCTGACACCATGCTATGAGCTGTTTCTCCTCTGCCATGACTCTCTGCCATGCCATCCCACTTTGGATCCAGCTGACTGTGGACTGAAATCTCTAAAACCTGTGAGACAAAATAACCTTTCTTGCTTCACTTTGTGAGTGTCAAGTATTGTGTCTCAGCAACAAGAAAGAAACTAAGGCAGGCATCAAAAAGAAACAAATTTTGGAATATATTTAACAAAATAAATGCAAGACTGAGAATGATCAAACATTACTGAAATAAGCTTCTTTTTAAAGACCAGCATGTCAGCATACACACATATCTTTGCATGTGTATCTATCTCTCTGTCTGTGCACAAAAGTACATTCTGATGTCTCTAACTCCAACACACAAGGCTCAGTTCAGCCTTTCCTCTTCCAGTGCTCATCTGTAATTTCTTTCTCTGATAGTGGGAAACCAACCTTACATAATTCTGTGCTTAATTATCTTTTTGTTCAACCCTAGTATACAGGTAAAGTAATTTCTCTGTAATCTTTTTATAACTGAAGTCAAAGCGTTCTTCTGCTCTAAACTCTCCCATAACTCTGATTTCACTTAGTGTAAAACTCAAAGTTCTTGACCTCATTGAACTTAAAGGCTTGTGTCAGCTTTTCATCACTGTTACCAAATACCCAAGAGAAGCAACTTAGAGGAAAGAAGATTTAGTTTGGCTCATAGTTGCAGAGGCTTCAGTCTGTAGTTGGCTGGTTCCATTGCAGTGGCCTGAGGTGAGACAGAACATCATGCAAGAAGGGGATCGTGGAGGAAGGCTGCCTGCCTCATAGCAGCCAGGAAGCAGGACGAGGGAAAGAAAGTCAGAGGGGAAGGGGCTGAGGAGCAGGGCGAGTTCTTGGGTGATGCCCCCCGTAACCCCTTCTCTACAACCAGGTCTTACCTCCTGTCTCCATCACCTCCTAATAATGGGGTCCCTTAGTGAAACTAAAACCCTCATGATCCCATCACCACCCCAAGGCCCATCAGCCACCAGGCCTCCAACACAGAGAGACTTGGAAAGGACATCAGATCCCTACTGCAATGGTGTCATGTATAGTTAGTACTTGTGGATCCCAAACACAAGTTGGTCAGTTTTCCCCCATATTCTAGGACCGAGCCTGGACTGATGGGAGGGCGGGTTGTCTGAGGAGGGGAACAAGGGAGCTTCTTGGTATAACTGAACTGGTCCACATCTTGATTTTGGCAGTAGTAATGTGATTACATACATCTGTCAATTCCATTAAACTGCACACCTAATAATAGTGAATTTTTTAATGAAAATTCTACCTTAATAATATTGATTTTTTTTAAAAAAGACATCTGTCTCAAGCAGTACTAATGGTGGTATCACCCAATTGAAATGTTAGTTTTGGGTTTCTAAAATATTTTTATTTTATTTTATTTTATTTTTTGTCTTTTTCCTTTTTATTGGTACCAGGGATCGAACTCACAACTGCCTGCTTACAAGGCAGGTGCTTATGCCGCTGAGCTAAATCCCCAGCCCCTTAAAATATTTTAAGACACATAACTAGTAAGAGTTTGAGTGTTTTCATTCACCTTTCCTTAGAATTGTGTTCTTTTCCATGTTGGGGTGTTCCACGGTGAGCTCATGGATTTTAGCAGAGGGCCCAAGATTGGTTGGATTTGGCTGGCTGCCTTTCTGTCCTTGCTTTTAGAGCAAAAATCATAATCCATCCATGATTTTCAAATTGTTTTGTCACTGGCTACAGTCAAAAGCAAAATCATTGCATGCACATGCAAGTAATTGACATAAAAGTCTACAAAACATTACTTATCCTTCCAAAATTTTATCTTTTTAAAATGATTATGATTAGACTCATAAACTTAATATCATGATTCATTAATCATTCTGGATTTAATTTCAAAACTCCTCACCTAAATGGTGCCAGCTACAATCATTTTAGCCAGTCATATTTGGCTTGACATTCAGCATACCTGTGGGTTTCCTGAATATCATGGATTGGGTTGAATACAGTCTATGATTGACCTTCCCTGGCCTCCCCTTCTCTCTACGTTCTGGAAGGTTCTGATTTATGCATGGAAAAATGCAGCACCCAACTCAGATCTACCCTTTTTAACCTCTTAGCATTTCCTGTGTCATAAATGTCCCAGATGGACTCACAGGAAATCAGCAGGCAAAGATGATCCTTCAGAAAGAATAGACGTTGAATCACCAATTGTACATATTTCCCACTCTATTTGGGTATTGCTCTCATGACATAGGATAGCCATGGTCAGGAAGCTCATTTCAATTTCTTAGTCACAAAGAATCAGCACCACCAGTAAAAATAGTAGCAGCAGCCAAGACAACTGCAGCTCTCGGGAAACTGCCAAGGTCTTCCTGCCAGAGTGCTCCAAAATTTAGTCATCAGTCGTCAAGAGTCTGAACCTTGGATTCTTACGCTGGACTTGAACCTCACAGCATTGGACTGGAGTGGACCAGGATCAATCCGTGGACGTTTAGCCTTGCCCCGTCACTCTCCCCATTGGCCTCAAGCCATCTGCACTGGATGAAGTCCAGTCAAACACGGCCAGCTCCGCAGAGCCTTCCCTGATGGGACCCACGGACAAGAGGCCTGCCTTTGAACTCCCAAGGTCTCAGTCCTAACTCTTGGGGAACGTGTATGCCATGATCCTGGGTAATCCCGCTCAGTGTAGCCTACTCTCACCGGCTCCTGTGGCCTCATGGGTTGGGACCACTGTTGTATTCTCTATCCTGGGTTCTCCCTGTTGTCTGGTCCAGTCTTTGCCTTTGTAAACACTGAACAAGTGAGATGTGTGGTTGCTAAACTCAGTGCCCTGCTCTATGGAGAGTCTGGGTCCAAGTCTTGGTTTGGCACCAGCCGGTGCTGTGATCTTGGCTGATCTACTGCTCTGGTCCTCCATCCCCGTGGCTGTGAGAACGGGATGAGACCGCGTTATCTCTAAGGTCCTGTGGCAGCAACCTCTAAGAGGCTTCTGATGACCCCACTTCCTGTTATTTCTTCCTAAGTAGAGTCAGTGTGTCACTTCCGAGACACGGTTAGAAAAGGCACCGTGGCTGTTTTCTTGTTAACCTCCCTCCCTCAGGCCCCTAATTCTGGAGGAGGGAGGCTGGATGTCACATCAGAGGCAGCCCTTTGGAGAGGGTGCGCCAGGGAGGAGCTGAAGTCTCTGGCCAAATCTTTCGCGGACCGGAGACCTACCACAGTGGTGTAAGTGAGCTTGGGAGTGGGCTCCTGGGCCTGGCCAGTCCTTGATCTGACCACTGTGTTGACCTACACCTGACCTAAACCCTCATGGGAGAGTCATGAAGTCTAAAACAACCCAGCTAAGCCACACCTGGATCCCTGACCCTTCAAAACTGCGAGATAATAAGTATTTGTTGATCTGAGGTCATTCATTGCACATCAGCAGGTGACTAATACAGACTTTCCAGCTCTGAAACCCTATAGGTGGGGTGTAAATATAACTCAGCAGCACAGTGCCTACCTGGAAAGCGGAGGTCCTGAGTTTGATTCCCAGCACCCAAATAAATAGAGATCCTATAGGTCTAAAGGGCCTGAAATACAGCTAATATATTCAGGGAAAGCCTGCTTTCCAACAGCTATCAGTCTCTGCCCCCCACCTGGCCACAGCCGGAATCGTGAAAAGATAATATAAAATACATCTAAATGGACTTGGAATACTGTTATTTATCTTGTTTGTTTCTGTAAGAGCTCCCAAAGCTTTGTTGATTTTGCTTCACTGCATCCTTTATTTTACAAATGAAAGGGGGAAATCCAGACAAATTAGGTGACTATAATACTGCAAATATTCTTCACTTTCACACTATTCATGTTTCCCTTGAGGCAAATGACAATGAGCTGAGGCTTGCTTTGTCTCCCTTCAGCCTTACTGGGCGGAATTTATCTCGGGCAGTGGTGGTACTTGCACAGAATGTCTGGGGTCCGGTGAGATCTCAGCCAAGAGAGTGGGTGAAGTTAACGAAGTCACTTGCAGAAAAACAGCTGATGGCTGGGAGGAGACAGCAGGCAGCAGGGTCAGGCTGGATTAGGAGATGACGTTAGACAGGATAGGCAATGTCAGGAAGCCAGGAATGGCGACACAAGTCTGTGATCCCAGCACTCTGAGAGGCTGAGGCAGGAGGATTGCAAGTTTGAACCCTGCCTAGGTAACTAGGTAATTTAGTGCTTTAGTGAGAACCTGTCTCAAGACAGCAAAATAGAAAGAGCTGGGGATGTAGCTCAGTGCAAAGCACTGGATTTGGTTCCCAATGTCACACACGCATGCACATACACACACACACACACACACACACACACACACACGTAATTTTCTGTTTAAAATGAGATGATGGTCCTCTGAAAAACAGGGGAAGCGGAATAAAATCAAGAGTGTGGGTGGCTTAGTTAAGGAGATCCATGTCTCCTCTGGCTGTGGGTTGAGCCCTGACAGCTCCCCAAATGAGAATAAGTAACTGATGGCCTCAAGAGTCAAGACTGATACAAACCAACACAGACTGGTGTGCCTTCTCTAGGATTCTTGGGACCAGAAGTGTTTTGGAGTTGGGATGACAGGGTTATTGCATATATATATATAATTAGATTATCGTGGAGTTGGGACTCAAGTCTAAACATGAAATTCACCTATGTCTCATATATACATAACCTATACAAAGTCTGATCAAAAAACACAACGAGGGTAAGCATTTTAAAATTTATTACAGTAAAGGACACACTGCCACTAATCCCACTAAAAATATTCCCTTTGCTTCTGTCCCATCATTCCTGCTACTTTCTGAAGCATTTCTGGAAGTCTTCTTTTGTGAATGTCAAAACTATAGTCAGTGCGGCTGCCAAGTGCTGCCCAGTGGAAACGCAGTTCTGTAAAATATCTCCGTGTGTCTTCACCCACCTTGCTCACTGGACCTGGCACCAGTGGACTTCTGGCTCTTCCCCAACGTCAACATGCCCATGAGGATAAATGTTTTGAGTTGGTTCAGGACAGTGAGGAACCACAGTAACAACTGAAGACTCTCAGGAGAGAGGACTTGCAAAACTGGTTCAGAAAGCACAAGAAGATGGGACGAAGTGTGTTGGAAGAGAGGGACGGAGGCCAGCGTGTCTTTCACTGTAATTTTCATTTAAACCCTCACCATATTCTTCATCACACCTCCTGCACACAACGTGAAGGTAATTGAATACAGTGTTTTCAGTGGCCTGCAGTTTGATTGCAACCTGTCACATGACATCATGTCTGAAGTCTTCTCCTGTCTGCACTCTGAAAGTCTGAGGCTTGGAAGCATTTTAGATTTCAGGGTTTTAGATTAGGGAGGATTAACCTGTGATGAATTTGGGAAGATTACAAAAAGGGGCTGAGAAGGAATGGAGGAAGCGGAAAGGAACACACATTTTCAGGGCAACTGAATGCTTTGCTCACTGTGTTTGCAGATCTGGTCTTCTAGGAAGGAGGCTGCTCAGAGATTTGTTGAAATGGGGGCTGATGGTTTTGAAGTGAGGCCGGGGTTCAATCTCCAGCCCATACACACACGCACACGCATGCACACACATACACACACACACGCACACACACACACTCACTGAAATTAGGCGAAGATGCACAGACAGATGGGAGACAATTGTGGGAGACTGAAACGCATCATTCACTCTGTTTTATCAAATCAGATTTCATTGCAATATTTTCTTATTTAAGTAATATTATCAGGTAGGAAACCCCATCTTAAACGAACTGTCTTTTTTTTTTTGTCAAAAGGATTAAAATATTCCTAGAAAGATGGGCACTTTTGGACCTTTAGATGTTGCTGAAGAATAAAGCAGTAAGTAGATTTAGTAGAAATCAAGATGTATGAAGTCAGAGACAGGAGGAGAAGCGGACAGAATGCCAGCCTTTGGGTCTGCTTTTCAGAAACCTTAAGAGAAGAGAGTTCTTTGACCTCGCTGCAACCTTCTACTGAGTCCAGCAATCTGGCCGTGTCACCAAGGTCACAGAAGTAGATTCCCTGCTCCTCAGGACAGAACCCTGCATACTGTCAGGCCACCCAGGGCTGATGGCATTTTGTTCCTGGATATAAGATTTTCCTTTGTAAATACAATAAATGCATACTTTGGAACCAAATAACAACAAATATATATATATATATATATATATATAGATAGATAGATAGATAGATAGATATAGATATAGATATAGATATAGATATAGATATAGATATAGATATAGATATAGATATAATAGAAATATGAGAGAGTAGAATCCTGGGAGATAAAACAATGTGGGTATCATTTAGCCTAGTAAACAATAATTTCTCAGAACTGGGCACAGTATCACCTGCCTGAAATCTTAGCTACTCCTGAAGCAGAGAGATGATGATCATAAGTTTGAAGCCAGCCTGGCTAACATAGTGAGACTCTGCCTTAAAATAAAACATAAAAAGTCAGGCTGGGGGTGTAGCTTACTGTGAGGCCCTGGGTTCGATCCCCAGTACAGCACAAACACAAACAAACAAGCAAACAAAAGAATATGTGGTCTCCTGCCCTGCTCTTCTCGTACAGCACACGAGGATTATTTTTCTGACAGTGTTTGGCTGGGTGTTAAAGTGTCTTGCATGCAAGGAAGTGTGTTTGGGTGGCGATGGTAGCACGGTCTTTCACTGTTCTTGTCATAGTGCTGTCGGGATGGGAGAAAGCAAATGTCACTGATGTTTTGCAACAATCCGACCAGGCCGCAGCATTTTGAAAAGCTTGCTCAGAGTGAGGGATGAGACAGGGTGCGTCACTGGATAATAAGTACCAGGAGACCTTGGGTCTTAGATATGTTTTTCCCACCAGAACTGCACTGGGGTTTGGTCCAGATTGCTCAGTGAGATCCCTGACATATCTCTGCTTGGCAAGTCGACCAAAGGCCACACTCCCAATCACACCTAAGCTCAGAATTTCCATTGAGCTTCGTAAAGCGGGACACAGTGTCAGGATGCCAGGTTGGGGGGGAAACCGGGGTCAGGTGGAGATTCGGTCTCTATGTGTGACTCAATCAGACCCAGACGTGAGACCCAGGCTGATCCTGGGGAGGAGGCGGATAGTTTGTGAAGTCCTCGACAAACTCTCCTCCCCCAGTGCACAAGCCCATCTCAGGGAAGGACGACACTTCGGAAAGTAAGGGAAACACGTGCAGGCATCGGCCTCAGCTTCTCTAGTTTTCTGTCTCTGGAGTCTTGCAGAAGGAGCTGCTCATGCAAACGCAGAACCAGGAGAACCTCCCAGGAGGAAAAGCACAGCTTTCACTCCACCCTCAGCTTCCAGACCAGAAAAGATCCCTCATGCTTTTACAGGAGAAAAGCTGATGGATGACCTGCAGCCCAGTGCTGAGGTCTGTATGAGCTGAGTTTCTGTAGCTATAAACAATGCCTGAGATAATCCACTTAATAAGAGAAAAGGCTTGTTGGGTCTCAACCTTCGGAGGTCCGTGAAGATTGGCCCTGTGGTGAGGCAGGACAGAGTGATGGAAATGCACAGAGAGGGACCAAGCAGCTCACCTACACCCAGAAAGGCAGAGGGAAGCATGAGGATGGCTGGATCCCCCTGGCCCCTCTGAGGTCACATCCCTGGTGACCTGAAGACCCCTTGCTAGGCCCCATCACCTTCCAATGGTGTCATGGGCGGGAGGAAGCCTTTAACACACGTCCTTGGGAATATTTAGAGCCAAACTATAGCAATTTCCAAAGAAGCACTCCTGTGCTCTGTGCCCCGTGCCCCTGTGCACCATCCTAGGCAGAGGGTCCCCATGGAGACCGTGACATCCTCAGAGGAGAGAGGACCGATCTGGCACAGAGGCAAGATTACAGAGGAAACATAAGACAGGAGTCTTGTGACCCCTGGGCATCCAGGCTCACACATGCATCTGTCGGGGGCAGTGAAGTACTTCCTGTGTCTAAGGAAGGAGAGAGGGAGAGAGAGATACCAGCTGTAAAGGTGCCTGGGAAGAAGCAGGGTCCTTCTGGGTCCCAGGGCGTCTCATTCAAACCCCTCTGTTTTAGTTACTTCTCTGGTCACTGAGATACAGTATCTGACACCCACAACTCTGAGGGAGAAAAGATGATTATGCCTCACAGTCTGTAGAGGTTTTGGTCCGTAATCTGCTGGCTCCAAGGCAGGGCAGCATGGCAGAGGAACACGGCCGAGGAGAAAGAGCTCATGGAGATGAAGGAGGCAGAGAGAGATCAAGGACGCAGGCAGGAAGATGCACTGTGCCAGCTGCAATCCCAGAGACTCACCCTCTCAGCCGGACTTCATTTCCTAAATTACTTCAGCTATAAACTCATCAGTGGATTAATCCACTGATGAATATCACGCCCCCTAATCCAATCACCTTCTTAGAGCTCCACTCATGAGTCTATGAGGCTTACGGGGGGCATCTAGATATAAACCATAGCCCCCCTGTAAGGGCCTCTCTCCATGGGTTCTACTGCCTAGTCTCACCTTCGCACGTGCTCGGGGCTGGGGATTTAGCTCAGCAGTATAAGCGCCTGCCGTGAAAGTGAGCGGTCCTGAGTTCGATCCCTGGTACCAATAAAAAATGAAAAACACCTTCCCACACGCTCTGCCTCACCTGTGCACCTGGAACCATGCAAGATCCTGAAGTCAGTTACAGTATTTCAAGAACCTGGAGACTTCTCCAAACCCAAGAGAATACATCTCTACCCTTGGGAGGGCGCTGGTGAATTCATTGAGAAGGAAGAGTGCCCCTTCCTTGCACTAGTGAGTTTATCAATTAGAGCAGAACCTGCTGAAGGAGACCAGAGGACCTAATTGCTTGGGTGGGAGCACGGCTTCAGGATGTGGTCTCAGACTGGTCTTTCCAGCGATGACAAATGTCAGTCTACTTTATATCTCCTGGGGTCTTTTTTTTCTGCTTTGCCCCAGTTTTGGCACACATTATACTAGTCTGTCTTGGCTGTTTTTCTGAGGATTTGTCTGAACTCAGCAAAAGCAGCTCTCAATATCTGCTTTGTGGATGGGGAAGGAACAAGCTAGCAATTTGACCAATAGCAGCTGCTTGATCGACTTTCAGATTTCATGAGTGAGAATGCTCAGTCACGGAGTTGCAGAGACTGAGGTAAAGGTCCAGCCATTTAAACATCTGGACAGTTTTCTAGATGGACTAAGCGCGTAAGTATGTCTATTTATAGGTGTCTGTGCCTCCAGGTGCTTGGGCATTGGACATGGGCAGTAGGAGATAGCTTCCAATGCCTACAGAAAGTCCGGCCTGTCTGATGAGATGGTCCAGGCACCATCTTTACCATCACAGGGAGGGTGGGTGCAAAGTGGGTCTGTAAGTAGCCAGGGCCCATTATGGGCAAAAGAACGGAAGTTGAATGCAGGAGGAGCAAAGGGTGTCTTCAAAGAACTTGAAGCATCTGGGATTAAAAATATCATAGGGTAATTTTTTTAAAATGCATATCCACTTGGGAGAGAGAGCACTGAGCTTTGGTTGTCTGATTCAGTATGCTTAGTTGATTTCTAAATATCTGTCACGTCTTCTGAGAGACATTGAATTTAGAAACACCGTTCGATGACAATGTGATAAAAATCAATACACATATTTCCAGCTATATGCATCCTAATATATTAAAACCTATCGTGTGCAGCTGCCACTCCAGCCGTCAGCCAAGTGGAGATTCCTGACAGAGGAAAGCCCGTGTGGAAAGCCATCAGCTCTTTGGAGATGCTCCACCAATCATTCTTCAGAGACTGTTGAAATAATACTGGCGTGGGGCTTTTCATGCTGATTTATTCATGCATTTAAAGTGGAACAATATCTTTGTCTTCCTGTAGCAGAGTTCGGGGTAGTTAAGAAACACCACTGGGATACAGCTCAATGGCAGAGTGCTTGGCTTAGCTGCATAAGGCTCCGGGTTTAATCCCTGGCACTGTAAAAATTAAAGGACCAAATTTTAAAAACCATCACAGAAACTGAGAGTGTGTATCAGCAGTAAAACATTAGCTTAGACCCTGTGCTCACTGCTTCGTACTTCCAGAAAAGGAAAAGAAAGAAAAAATTGTTCTGAAGATTATTTCATTCAGTGGTCCATCGCTGCTCCTAATTTACTTACTGGTGGAAAAGGAATTGAATAAGAGAATGAATGGATTCAACTGTCATTGCTACTATCAAATCTTAATTGGTACAGTCAGGGACAAAAAGCCATCGCCAATAATGGAGGATGCAGCCAAGACTCAGGAGAATGCTGTGGGTAACCTACGAACTGAGGGTGTCCAGAAACTAAACCAGAGCCACAGCAGCACAGCAGAAATGCTGAAGTCTGTACCTAAAACCAAAGACAAGTGCCCCTGGGCCAGCCTCTCTCTGGACTAACTCCAGCTTTCCTGTTTTCATAGAGTGACTTTAGTAGTTTGTGGATAGACAGCGAAGGAAATAAATGTGTTGCCCGCTTTAGTCCCATGTGAGTTCTGAATTTGCTAAGTAGGTCTTAATTGCAGTTGGAAGGGCGGAGATCCTGAGTACATTACTCACATCCTCACAGCTCACGTGCTCATGTCCCAGCACAAAGACCGAGAAACAGCAGACAGCCCACACCAGAAGCCGCCTGAGTGTCCCCTCCAAATGGACTCCAAATGGAGTGTCCCCTCCTCTTCCTTTAGACCATGCACCGGCATAGCCAGTGGACCCCCCAGCAAGCATTCTGAGGTACCTGACTTCTTTCATTCAACCCGGCAGTTATTTGTAAGCTGCAGAGGATTCAAGTGCTCAATAACAGAAATAAAGGGTAATTAACTGTGATCTAGTCATCTCATACAGCACAACGTAGCAAGCGGAATGAATGACCAGTTGGTCCATGCAACAGATGGATTTCACAAACAGAAGGCTGAGTCAAAGAAGCCAGTTTTAAAGGAATACACAGTTCACAACAAACACAGCCAACTTGAAGCGGGACATGTGATTCGTGCTGGGGACAGGGGTCAGGTCCCAGAGCTTTCTCAGTATTTTGGGTGGCAACCATGGTGGTAGGTGTTTAACAGGGTTGAGGATCGGGGTTAAGGGAGATATTAGAAGTAAGCTTAGGGTTTCACATTTTCCTGGTGATTAATAAGGTAACCTCTTTAAAGAAGTGTGCCCAGTTTTCTATGGGCTGTCTACCTTTGGCTTACTGTTCGTTGTTCATGTGTTTCAGGGTTGGAGGATCTGGGTGCAAGGCCCCTCTTGAGTCTGAGCTTATCCCTCTCCAGTTATAGGCACTGTAAGAAACATCTCCCACCTGTGTTTTGCCTTCTCTTCTTTTTAATGGAGTCTTTAAAATACTGAGATGTAATTCCCACACCTGAAGTGTACCTTTCAGAGATTTTTAGTAATTCACGAAGTTGTGTGTTCTTCATCGTTAATGCCACGCCATTTTCCTCACCCCAGGAAGAAATCCTTTCTCTTTAGGCAGCCCTCCTTCCTGTTTCTTCTATCTCTGACACCCTCAAACCTAACTGCTGTCACTATGGATTCGCCTGTTCTGTACATGGCATGTAACAAAATCCCACATCCGGTCACCGTTAGGGTCTGGCTTCCATCGCTTAGCAAAATGTTTTCAAGCCCATCCATGTGGTAGCACATGCCTGACTCCATTCCTTTCTGTAACTTAATACTAGTCCGCTGTGTAGACATACCACGATTTGTTTATCAGTTCAGCAGTTGATGTAAATTTGTGCTGCTTTTTTTTGGCTACTAGGAATAATGCTGCTAGAATATTCAGGTATAAGTTTTTATGTGAAGATTCTTTTTCAAGCCTTTTGTATTTATACCTGGTAGAGGAGTTGATGGATCATATGGAAATTTTTTGTTTTGTTTTTTTTTTTGGACTGGGGCTCGAACTCTCAACCTCGCACTTGCCAGGCAGGCGCTCGAGCCACTGAGCTAAATCCCTGGCCCTCATACAGCAGCTGTGTGTTTGACTTTCAAAGCCACTCTTCAAAGCGGCCTCACCGTTGTACCTTCCCACAAACAAGGTACAAATGGTCCAATTTCTCCTCGTTCTTGACAATGCTTATTACTGGCTTTTTATTATGCTCATCGTAGAGCCTGTAAATTGGTATTTAATTGTAGTTTTTATTTGCATTTTCCTAATAAATGATGCTTTTGGCCTTTTGCAGAAATATTCATTCAAATCCTTTACTCATTTTTAAAAGGTTGTTTGTTCTTTCATTGTAAAGTACTAACTTTCTTATATATTCTATAAGCCCCTTACCACATATATGATTTGAAAATACTTTCATTCATTTTATGGATTTTGCTTTCTTGTCAGTATTTTTTTAATTATAAAAATTTTTAGTTATGACAATGTCTGGTTTAACTACGTCATTTTCGGTCCTCTGTTGGTGTCATAACTAAAGAATTATTGCCTAACCAAAGCCGTACAGATTTGCATCTGTGTTTTTTCTAAGACTTTTATGGTTTAGCTTTGTCACTCGATCCATTTTAAGTTAGTCTGGGGTATGACATAAAACAAGGATCTAATTTCATTCCTTGATGTGGATCTCCAGTGGTCCCACCACTACTTATCAAAAGACTCTTCTTTCCCGACACTGAAGTGTCTTGCTACTCTTGTAAAAAAAAAAATCAGTTGACCATAAATTTTAGGGTTTATTTCTGGGCTCCGAATTCTGTTTCACTGATACAGATGGCTTTCCTTATGCCATTACCACGAAGGCTTAATCATTGTAGCTTTGTAGTAATTCTAGAATTCAGGAAGTGTAAGACATCTAAGTGGTTTTTTTTTTTTCAAAATTGTGTTCATTGTTTTAGATCCCTAATATTCCATATGGATTTTAAGATCAGCTTTAAAATTTCTGCAAAACAGGTGGCTAGGATTTGAATCTGTTGGTGAAGCAATGCAGTTGTAACACCATTAAATGTTCCAGTCCATGGACATAGGATGCCTTTCTATTTCTTTAGACTTCTTTAGTTTTTTTCAACATTGCTTTGCAGTTTTTGTTGTACAAATCTCGCACCTCTTGTTAAATCTATTCCTATGTGTTATTCCTTCTGATGCTGTTACAAATGGAATCGTTCTCTTGACTTCATTTTCAGATTGATCACTGTCAGAATACAGAAGTACAACTAATTTCTGTGTATTGATTTTGTATCCAGTAATGTTGCTGAACTATCTTTTCTTTTCTTTCATTTTTATTTGTTTATTTGTGTGTTTGATATTGCGTCTCACTCTGCAGTTCAGGCTGGCTGTGGGATCACTTTGTAGCCCAGGCTGGTCTCAAACTTGCAATGATCCTCCTGCCTCAGCCTCCTGAGTGCTGGGATTACAAGAGTGTCCCACCATTCCTGGATTGAGTTATCTTTTATAATAGATTTCCTATTATTCCTTTTCATTTTCCAAATGCCAGATCATAGCTCTACAAACAGAGATAATCTTATTTTTTTTCTCTCTGCTCTGGATGTCTTTAGTTTCAATTTTTTTGCCTCTCTTGGCTAGAGCTCTCAGTCCAGTATTGAAAAGAAACAGAGTAAATGCTTTTGTCTTGTTTCTGATCCTTGGAGAAGAATGCACACACACACACACACACACACACACACACACACACACACACACGAGTTTTAGTCTTGACATCTTGTGCGTCTTCTCCTTTGAACATAATGTTAGTTACAGACTTCTCACAGATGTCCTTTACCAGATTAAGAACGTTAGTGTTTATTCCTAGTTTGTTGAGTTTTTTATGATTTTAAGAAATGTGTTATATTTTTCAATTTTCTCCTGCATCTATCGAGATAATCTTTTGTTCTATTCATAAAGTGAATTATACTGATTAATTTTCTTATTGGATCAACTGTGTGTTGATGAGGAGAGATTCTTAATCTTAATACAGGTCAATTATCCATGTTTCACTTCAGGCCTTTTCTTTTACATCCTGTATAAAAATATCCTTGTCTAGCCCCAAGATCATGGGGACACTGTCCTATATTTTCTTTTTAAATATTTTGTTGTTTTACCTTTCACATCTAGACTTCAACCCACGTGGGATTAATTTTTGTGTAAAGTATTTATAGAGATCACATAAACTCTGACCATATTGATTTCCAGTTCACCCAATATTATATACTGAAAAGATCACCGTTTCCCACTGCTCTGAACACGAGTGTGTACGTCTAGACTCTTTATCCGGTTAGGCTGGATTTCTGTCTAATCTTGCTCTGAGCTGTTTTCCTAGTTACTGAGCTTTCTAATAAGTATTGGTATCTTGTAGTGTAAAACCTCTTATTTTGTTCTTTTCTTTCAAGATTAGCTTGATTACTTTTGCCCCTTTGTATTTCTGTTTAAATTTTACAATTTACTTGTACATTTGAAAATACACACACCCGACTTTTTATTGAAATTACATTGATTTGATAGATCAATTTGAGAAATGATGTTTTTGCTATACTAAGAATCCTTGTAAATTCAATAGTAAGGAGTCTTAAAATGTTTGTCTTTTATATGATTTTATTCAATGAAAAATAATAATAGTAAAAATACCTAAAATGTTAATAGTTACTATATACTATATACTATATACCATAAAATTAACTGTTAAATACAGTAGGAGCCGGAGGTCCTAAATAAAGAAAACCACCGCATTTGTTACAAGGAGTAAAATAATATTTGAATTAAAGAGAAGGGATGACATATGCTCAGATGGGAATCATCAATTTCAATGATTTATAAAAAAATATATACCTTAAGTTAATTTCACAGAATGTCAATGTTGTTTTCCTGGGGCTATATGAAAAGTGTTTGGCTTAATACTGGAGAAAATCTACATGTTTGATAACTACTATGGGATAACTGATTAGATCACTGGAGCATCCAGTGTTTTAGAACTGATAACATAGAACTGATAACATTTAATTGTGAAAAAATTGTGAGGTAGTTCTGCCTTGCCAGATATTAAAACTTTCTACAATTCTAATATAATAATTTTTTTAAAACTATGACTTTGGCTCATAAAGATAACCTACAGATTGGAAGACCACAAATTCAAAAACTAGAGCACATAATATACATATTCAAATTTACTACAGGGTAAATATTGTATTGCATTTCACTGGGGAAAAGATGGTGTATTTAATTGATGTTTTTATCATTATTGGTTATTGATCTAAAAACAGCAACAACAACAGAAACAAGAATATAATCACAATGAATGAACAGCCCTATGTGAAAAGCATAAAAATTAATAGAGAAAACTTAGGAGATGTTATGGTTGTTGTCTGGATGTCCCTCCAAGCCTCCTGCTGTCACAGGTGGGGCTTTTCAGAGCTGGCTGGGCCTGGAGCCTGTGATACTGGACAAAGGCTGTGATGGTGGGGTTGATGGTGTGATGCTAGGGTTAAGGGTGCCCTCGTCCTAAGGGCAGGTGACATGGATTGAGTATAAGGCACAGAACGAGGGTTGCTGATGTCCCTGGCTGCTTGCTGTTTTTCCTGCCCTCTGGCCTGCCATAAACTATTTCTCCTCTGCAATGTCACCCTGTCTTGGAGCCTATGGACTGAAACCTCCACAAACTGTGAGCTAAAAAAACCTTTTCTCCTTTAACTTTGGGTGTCAGGTTTGAGAAAAGTAATTAATACAGGGGAAAATACAAATAACTTCAAAATTGTGTGTGTTTCTGGAGAGCAGGTACCTGTGAAACACAGGAAATTCAGAATGTATAAGGGAAAAAGACAGTTTGACTATAAAATGCTAAAATGCAAAAACAGGTTACAAAAAATAATTGCTTTTGCAACTGGTGATGAAAAAAAGAAAGATAAAAGACTCAAGGTCCTAGAAACATGAGCAAAGGGTGTGTGATTAGGCAACACACAAAAGAGAAAGTGGACGTGGCCCACTAATGCTTAGCAATGTTAAAGATCAGGCACATCAGCCCAAAACAGTCCTCTTTGGCATATTTGCACTGGTTATTCTGAGAAACAGCAGAGGCAGGGATATCTCTGAGACACTGTCTTTTGTGTGGAAGGATATTACATCTCTAAAGGAAATCAACATTAGCAAAGCTATTTATAGCAGAAAGGTGTTCAGAGGAAATTTTATTACTTTAGAGACTTTTAATCCATAGAACAAGACTTCCTGTATTCATCTTCTACTCCAAATTCTATTCCTTTCCATAGCTTAGGATGTAATAAAATCTTTAACTCTCTGGTCCTTCAAATCTCATATTTTGTGGGAGTCTCACTCATGTGTATATAATATTTAAAGGGCTTTTTCTCTTATTAATCTGTCTACTGTCAGTTTATTTCATAGACACAATGTTGAAGAAAATAGAGAGTTTTGCTCTGCTGCAGAGAAGATCTCCAGGGTACCTACACAGGGAACTACAACTTACATCAACACGATAGCATTTTTCACTGATCATATTCCTGAGATTTAAAACGCTTGATAACATTCAGTGTTTATGAAAGTGTAGAAAAACAGCATGTTATACAATGCTGCCGCGAGGGTGAATTACTATTTTTTAGATGAGGGAAGCTGGATGTCAGCATTGGTTAAACTTTTGAATATACACCCAGAGCCCAGAAAACCCACTGGCGGACGCTGTATCTTAAAGATCATGCATTAGCACACTGCTTTTCAGCTACTGGAAATGGTTAAGAACTAGTGAATTGGCTGTATGAGAGGTCTTTAACATATGAATTTGGAAAGGCAGGTTTAAAAGTACTACTATGGATTCTTAATAGTATACACACAAATAGCATCTATCACACAGGCAGGTCCGTTCTAACTGATTTGCAGGGTCTTACTCGTGACCTAGTAAGTTTAGTGTTCTCATCAGTTCTGCTTCACAGACACAAGCCACGGCACCCAAAGGTCACACAGCAGGTGTGTGGCAGAGCCGGAATTTGACCCCAAACAATCTCACTTCAGGTCTGAGTTCCTAACCCTGCAGTATTCCACATATTGATTCAAAGTTTTTAAAATCCAATTATAAAGAAGATGAAGGGAAAAGAAGAGAGACTTCTGTACATAAACTGTTTCTTGCTATAGATACTGTTACCATATCCGGGTCAGGGTTGCTCACTGCTTGAAAGCCAATACTCAGGGGGTGAGACGCAGAGTAAAGGGAACTGAGTTTACCCAAGGACTGGTGGTCTAAGAAGGAGGGGTTAGCATCCTCCGAGGACCATCTTGGAGAGCCCAGTACACAAAGGAGCTTCTAAGGGAGGGCGATGAGCAGGAAGGCTGGGCGGGGGGCAGGGTCTTCATCATTCAAAATGCGCATCTTTTCTCCTCTTCCTCCTCTCACCAGAACATTGCAGAAGACCAGGACTAAACTCAGAAGATGTTTGTTTCATGTTGTGTGTGTGTGTGTGTGTGGTTTTCTGAGACAGGGTCTCTCTATGAAGTTCAGGCTGGCCTTGAGCTCACTTTGTAGTCCAGGCTGGTCTTGAACTCGCAGTGATCCTCCTGCCTCAGCCTCCCAAGTGAGTGCTGGGATTATAGGTGTGTGCCGCAATGCCGGACTCTGATGTTTTTCTTTTGTTTGTTGCTGTTTACACTACTGAGATTGAACCCCAAACCTCACACTTAGCTCTGTCTCCATGCTTTTTATATATTTTTACTTTGAGACAGGGTCTCACCAAGTGGCCAGGGCTGGACTCAAATTTAAGATCCTCCTGCTTCTGCCTTCCAGAGTGCTGGGATTACTGGCATGCAGTCTCTGTAGTTCTTTAGCTAGATGTATTCTTTTTCCTCAAGTCACACAGCAATTTTCATGCTTTTTTCTGTGTTCTGCAAAATTCTTTTAAAAAGATTATTTAGCAACTAACATCTTAATCATTTAGGTGTGGTTTCTCTTTAAAATTTAGATTGCTAGGCAAAAGGAGAGGGTTAATCTTGCCAGGAGTAACTTGCATAGGTGGGGCCACTGTTACGGTACATAGTAGCTACTGAAGTTTTCTGCTTTCAATCATTGCTTTGGTTACAAAGATACCCACCCGCTGCACAGCAGCCCATTGTAATCAATGAGGAGTTTTTAAAACGCCGGACTCTGGAGACACAGACTTCATTGGTAAGGAGTGTAACCAGGGCACCAGAGTTTTATAAGCTCCCTAAAAAATTCTAATGTGAAGCAAAGTCCAAAAACTATTGGCATAATAACAGGATCTGAAGCCCAATTTTGGAAGTTTGGCTCGCAACATGTAAAGCTATTTTTGCAATTCTCCTCTTAGCCACTAGATGGAGTATGGCTCACACGCCAGCATTTTACCAATTAGGCTTTTGCAGAACTTTTTTTTTTTTTTTTTTTTTTTAAGAAGACAGGCGGAAAGTAAAAAGGCGGGCAGGAAGCCAGAGAAAGATTCCACAAGGTGTCTGTGTGGTCAGACACTTGGCCGGGCTTGACTTCGCCTTGGAACACATAGTTAGCGAACATCTTTTCTTTCTTACATTTTTTTTGGGGAAAAAATTAGCATCATCTTTTAAACCTGGCTTTTTCTCAAATCAGAGAAAGGCATTGCTCCTTGGTTTTGTTCTTGCTCTGTGTCTCTTCTTGATTATGAACTACAAAATCATCCTTTGTGGAAAGGTCAGGCCATTTGTTGTTTGAAGGGTAAAATGACTCTTTGGAAATCTCTCAATTAAAAGTATATAAATGACTGTGTAGTGAACAACCAGGAGGATGGGTATATCTATCATCTCTGTCTCTATCCCTAACTCTCTGCCTGCATCTATCTAAATGATGCTGAGAATGGAATCCAGCATCCTAGGTAGGGATGCTAGGCAAGTTCTCTTTACTACTGAGCTGAACTCCAAGCCCCAGGAGGATTTTTAAACTGTTTATAGATTCATATGAATAGTAAGTAGGAGTAAATAGGAAAGCCAAGAGAAAACTGTGAAATTAAGAAGATTCCTATCATTCTAACACATGAGTGTGACTTTTCCAAAAAGCAAGTACCTTTGGGCTTAATTTTTCTCCCTTTGATCTCAGAATAAACACTAGCCACCACTCTTCTGGGTGGTGCACTGCTGGGTCATTAAAGAGTCCTTTGCTGGCTTTCTGTAAGAGCTTTACTTGTAATGATTACATACGAAGTCAAGAAAAACGCTTCAACAAAAATTTTTGCAATAAAATTAACTTTAAAATTGTGATGACTATGTGTTTCTCCTACTTGGGTCTCTTTCCATTGAAATTTATAAATAATTATTTTTAGCAAATGTACAAATGTATAGGTTTCTGAGAACAAAAATCTCTGAGATGGTGGCCCTGCTCCAGAGCAGAAAATTAACATGAAGGGCCTGATATTTCCTTTGCAGCTATTTATCCACAAAGTTGTCTATGAGGCCCTATGGACACGTCTACAAAAAGAACTTACACAATCTCAGTAGTCAGCGCTCTCCAGAGAAACAGAACATGTAGGACATATATATATTTGATTTGTTACAAAATTGGAGTCCTTATGGAGACTGAGAAGTACTAAGATTTGCAGCTGACAACTGGCACCCTACAGAGCTAACAGTATAGTTCTAGACTCCAGAGTTCTAAGAACCAGGAGAACCATAGCTGTAAGTTCCAGTGCGAGTCCCATACCAGAGACAAGAGATGCTACTGTCTGAGGGGTTTCCCCCAGTCTTTTTGCTCTGTCAGCCCTTCCACAGATTGGGTGAAAAAATCCAGTAACTTTCTCCAAGCGTGCTCCACAGAATTCTAGTTCCATGGGTTGCTAATAAAAGGAACTGGGTATTTTAAAAGTTGTAGTTTAAATAAGTTAAGAATGTCTTACATAAAATAGGTCCACCAGGGTCTTTTCTGCAGTCCTAGAGCTGTGCTGATGTGCATACATCCACCAGGCTGTGATGCTTTGCAAAGGTTTCCAGACTAGTTGCACACAACATCTCGCCTGGCATTTAGCACCTCTCCAAATACTGAGGAATGCTGCTTTGTAAGGTATTTTGAGGGAGGGAGTGTGTTTTATCTGATTTTGTACGAAGGCCTCTAGCTCATACCTACAGAACAAAGAGGTTCAATAAATGTTTTCAGGTCTATTAAATGAAATGACTAACAGTGAAGGAAAAGGCAGTAAAGATACGACGAAGCCATAAACATAAATTCCGCACACGACTCACCTGGGCCTTTGGCAAGGACTTCCCAGGCCACTCCCAGAGGCCGGAAAATGTAAGACAGACTCTGAAGACTGTCGAGGAGAGTCACAGCAGATGCCCCTGAGAGCGTGGGGTAAATGTACTCTTCCCTAGTGTCACAGATGCCACCTGTGTCCTACCCATATCCTGCTCTTCCTTCTGAGGTCTCCTTTGGCTTCAGCAAGCAACCTTGCCTTCCAACCAGTAGCCTTTGAGAGCAGGTCCTTCAGTGACAGGCTGGAGTGGGGGTGTAAGATCGCGCTCCCTTGTTCCTGGGGGGGGGGGATAATTCTAGAAAGTTCTCTGGGAAGCAGGGGAACAGACATAGCGGTAACCTGATAGAGCCCTGGCTTTCTTTCCACTCCTGCCTTCTGTCCCAGTGTCCCGCCAGTGCCAAGGTCACATACACTACTTGCTTCGGGATCAGAGGTTATAGACAAAGCTATCACTTGGCATCTGGGAGAGTATGTCATATGCATGGCACTGGTCCAGATGCTAAAGGTTCCAGATGGATGGAACAGGTTTGGAGCTTGCGTTCATGAAGTGCCCAGTCTTTCAGGGAAGACTGTTGAGAAAGTTAACAGGAGCCATTAGATACGGAAGCAGGTCCTTGTCCCCTCAATGTCTCCTACAATGTCTCCTACTGGCCCTGAAGGACCAGCCCCATGCAGAGTTGGAACACCGTTCAAACCCTGCCTCCTGAGCCCCTGAACAGTTCTGTGGGTACCTTGAGGTTCATGAATGTCTCTCTTGAAGATGGGCTCCACCCTGGTTCATATGACTGGCTCTCCAGCTCCTCTCTCTACAGGAGAATTAGCCCCTGACTCCTTGGAGTAGGAGATGGTCATGTGACTTCTTTAAACCAATGAAGTTTGAGCGGAAGTGATAAAGTCCACCACCTAGGGGAAGCCACTAATTCAGAGCTGATGGACGATACTTGTGTCTGTTTTCTCTGCCCTGCAATGGGTAGTGTTCGGGTGGGTCAGCTCCCTCCATCCAGGACCTCAGCGGCACCTCAGCTGACCCTCAGTAATCATGTGCTGAAAGCAACAAGTAAACCTTTGTCGTTTTAAGTCCCTGAGATTTACGGGTTGTACTATGTAGCATGGTCTGTCAACCACAGCAAACCTTTTAAAGATGAGTGCCCCGACTGCAGCCCCAAACCCACTTACTTAGCGCAAAGTGCCAACATTACAATTGAACCTGAATACTGAGGTCTTATTTAGAAAAAAAATGCATACATTAACACTTTTTTATTTGAAAAGAAAAACAACATGCAAGCCATAGGTTTGCCTCCATCAAAGCCTGTATTAAACAATAAACTCATGAAAACTTCTCAGAAAAACCACAGACACAAGACAGCAGAAATGTTAACACATGGCTCTGGGGCCCAATGGCTGATATGTAAACTGGTACTTCTGCCTCTCAATGGAGAGATGTCATACAAATTCTGTGCTTTTTTTATGATTCTGTTTCTTCTTCAGTAAAACAGCAATAATTGTATTCATAGCAAATTCTTGTGAGAATTACATAAATTAATTCATGTGAAAAACTTGAAAAGTTGCCAGGCACAGAGTAAATGCTCAATAAATATTAGTTGTATGATTAACATTTCTTTGAAACAAACAGCAGTTGGATGCTGCAGGTGGCTGAGATCCCTTCTTAGGAAAAGTATTATCTAGAGAAGCCTCTCTGGCATCTGCCTCCAGGAAAGACAATACATTCTACCAAGGGATGCAAGTTCTAATCTCTAGAAGGAGCAAGCAACACTCATGTGCTCAGGTCTTAGTTACTTTTCTCTTGTTGCTGACAAAATATTTTGATATTCACAGTTAAAGGGGGAGGTTTATTTAGCTCACAGTTTGTAGAGGTTTCAGTCCATTGTCAGCTGGCTTCAAGACAGAGTGGATCATGCCAGAGGAGCAACAGTTTGTGGCTACAGAAGACAGGAAAAAGAGCAAGAGGGACAGTCCCTTAAATAATATCCAGTACCACCCAATGAGTGGACTGATCCTACAGTCATCCAGCCTTAATCCCAGCACCCTTCATCCCGTCTTTGAGCCATGAATCAGTCACAAACTCTAGATTCAGTCACCTCAGGAAGAAGCTGCATCTTAAAGCACATGAGCATTGGGGGGGGGGGCATCCAGACACAAACCATAACAGCTTAATTTCTCTCTTTTCTCCATGTTGGGCAGAGGTCAGGGTATAAAGAAAACAGATTCTTCTATAGTAAGAACAGTGGTGCAAATGAAAAAGATGACAGGTGACACTCGATTTTTAGTCCACAGAGGGCGCAGGAGCAATTGGGCCCTGTGGGAAGAGAGATGCTCTGGAGCCCAGGTCTCAACTCAAAAGGTGGCAGGCGGCCATCAGCAAAAGTGCAGGGGTGTTAGATTTCCAAATGTGTGTGTGTGTGTGTGTGTGTGTGTGTGTGCACATGTGCACAAGTGTGTGTGTTAAGAATGAAAAGGACCTGATTTCCAAGTGTGAACTTATCTCTTAAGACATAGTACAGGCCAAGCAGATCCTATCCAAGGTTCAGGGGTGATCCATGGTTTGCATATGCAAGAGTCTGTGCACAGGCAGATGTTGATCTGTTTCAGTAAATGTTAGAGTCTTCGTCTGGGGTGCACTTAGGTGTCCAGTCCCTGCAAATACAATTCTCTTCATGTTTTAAGATAATGAGTGTTTCAGGATTCACCACGCCCTACTAGTCAAGATGCGGCCCCATCCAAGTCTGCTCAGGCAGTGGCTGGCCTTTCCACAGCTCCAGGGAACAGCACACTAGCCCTGGGCTCCTGGGCTCAGACTAGGGTCTGACCAGGTGTGCATGCACGTGTGTGTGTGTGTGTACGTGTAAAGCTTATTTTATGTTTTCATAGCCCTTCCACACCCTTCTCAGGTCCATTAAGAGAAGAGCACACATTTAGTGTGTAAAAAGAGAATTCTGTTTTGTTTTGTTTTCTTTCATTTTGTTTTTGTAGTATGGAGATTGCACCCAGAGGCTTTGTACTGAGCTACATCCCCCCTCCCTCCGTGATTTTTTCTTTTTTATTTTGAGATGGAGTCTCTCCAAGTCAGACTGGGCTCAAACTTTCAGTCCTCCTGCCTCAGCCTCCCAGAGTGCTGGGATTATAGGCATGTGCTACCATGTCTGGCTTTAACTGTTTTTAATTGATGCATAATAATTGTACACATTTATCAAGTAAAATTTAATGTTTTTATATCTGTATACATGGTATATTAATCAAATCATGGAAATCAACACACCCATCACCTCTAAACTATTATTTATTTATTTATTTATTTATGTCTGTAGTGAAAGCATTCATAAAATCCTGTCTTCTGGCCATTTTGCAATACACAATACATCCTTGCTAACTGCAGTGAACTGCAGTCCAACGGCCAGGGGCGTAGCGTGTATTCTGCTCTTCCTCTTCCTTTTTCGCGGTCCTGGGGATCACGTCCGGGGTCGTCACACTGAGCCACATCCCATAGCTTTTTATTTTGAGACGGGATTTTCCTAAATTGCCCAGGCAAGACTTGAATTTGAGATCCTCTTGCCTCAGCCTCCCAGAGTGCTGGGATTACAGGTGTGAACCGCTATACCAGGCTCCCCCTTTTCTCTGTTAACCTGCGTCTGGGGACGCTGAATTCTCATCAGCTGGGGTAGAGCAGCAGGCTCCTTCAGAGCCATCACGGAAACTTCTAAGTGGGCCCAGGCAGATCACTTAGGTGTTTTGAAGATTGAGCCAGTCATCTGGGTTATCTGGAAGAGGGGTGGAACATTAGCGTATGCAGGGTCCTGAACCACTCAGTTCATCAGCTCTGCCTCGGTCCCGGGGTGCTCTCCGGAGACAGCCCCACGCCGTGGGATCGCGTACACGCGGGTCTCGGTTTTCTGCAGCAGTGAATGGGGAGCAGGACTTTGAGGAAGGCGATTTCCAGAGCTGCGCACAGTGCTGAGTTAAGTCTCCCCAGACCCTCAGCTTCTTGCAGCTGCTGATCTCTGCGCTACTTTCTCGCGCGTGGTCCAAGCACATGGCCACGCGCGCACAGAGCCTGCCTGGGTTTTGAACACCAGGAAGAGGCAGAAGAGAAAGAGCTCACACTGAGCGATGAAATGCAATGGCCTCGTGCTCCAGAAAGAGTTCTAGCGTTTTTTCCCTGGAGTTCTGCGCATTAATATTGGAAGACACTCGCCCCTGCTTTAAAAGATGAAGAAGCTCTGTAACACGCCAAGTTAATTTCTTTCAGACGACTTCGCAGCCTCGGTGGCTGCCGTCACCGAAGCTCGTGGTTACACCTCAGCCCCGCCAGCACGTCCCTGGGGACTTGTTCTTCTTTCTGGGGTGCTTTGGATCTGGGAAGTCCCTCAGGAAGGGCCTGTCACCAAGGCAGGGCAGGGCGGGCAAATCATTTCAGGCAGCACCAGGGCGGAAGTAACGGTGTCCAGCCAAGAGGAGGCTCCGGTTACCTAGAATTTTCCGTTGTTCTGCAGGTATCCTTGGCCTTGGACTTGGCAAGCATGCTCTGGGGGTTGGGGGACACAGCAGAGTTGGGGTGGGATCTGCTCACAGGTGCTTGTCAGCCCTTGGTGACCAGCAGCACACAGCTGTGAGGGCACCGACTCTGGGGGAGCTCCCACATTCCATTGGGGGCACGTGCTACCACCCCCTGCTCCCCAAAGCCATCCAAGCATCTGTTTGTGAAAATACCGAGACCTGCGCAAGGCACACTGGGTAGCCCTCTCTGGCCATCAGATGTCCCTTGTCGCAGGCTGATGCCTCTGACCTCTGAGTTGCTCAGTATTTGGAGTATCCCTTCCATCCTTGGACACGGGAGAGGCCAGTGTGTCCCTGTCATATCTGGGCAAGTGCTCACTCAGTCTTGCTGTGAAAGGCCTTTCACTGTGCTTACTTAAAAAAAAAATAAATGAAGCTGAGAGCAATGGTGCACACCTGTAATCTCAGCTACTCGGAGGCTGAGGCAGGAGGACTCCACCTTTCAGGCCAGCCTGGGCAACACTGCCAGACTCTGTCTCAAAATAAAAACTAAAAAAGAGGAAGGGGTTGGTGTTCAGTGCAAAGCTCTAGGCTCAACCCCCAGTACTGACGAAAAAGGGGGTAAAAATCCATGTAACATAAGATTAACCATGAAGTCCTCAGGGGCTGGGGATTTAGCTCAGCAGCATAAGTGCCTCCCTTGCAAGCAGGCAGTTGTGAGTTCCATCCCTGGTACAGATAAAAAAAAAAAAAAAAGAGAGAGAGAGAGTATGGCTCAGTGGCCACGGACGCCCATCTTCACAGGTGAGCAGGTGGAGCCTCTGACTGTGGCATCTGAGGACATTCAGTCACGTGGCTGAGAAGCCAGGGCCAGGGGCCAAGGCTGGCACACTTAGCTTTGTGTCCCCAGAGCTAGGAGCAAGTAGGTGCTTAGGAAATCCTGAGGGAATGAGAGGACGTTGCTGTAAAGGGCGGAAGGAATGTCCAGGAAGCCACACACCCCATCTCCTAGCAACACCTCCTTGGGGTTAGGCCCCTGGTGACTCCCTGGGGCTCCCCTCCTCATCCAGCCCCTGGCTCACAGCAGAGCAGCCCAGCAGACCTGCACTCACACAGAGGCTGGCCCTGCGTTGGGACATATATGCTCCCTTGGGCCTCTGTGCAAGTGCAATTCACCCTGCAGCAGCCGCGCTCTCCAACCACGATGCAAAGGTGAATGGGCCGTCAGCTGTGCCCTCCTTGGCTGTGTGTCCTTGGCCAAGTTGCTTCTCAGTCACAGTTCCCTCACCTGTAAAACTAGACAGGCAGTAGGCTCATCGTGTGGACCGGGAGAGACTAAGTTTACACAGAGCTCTGAGCAGTGATCCTGTTCTGAGAGAGTAACGGCAGAAAGGATCTCTCAGGATGCGTACGCAGGGTTCTTCTGTGACAGCGCTGCTTCTGAGGCTTGGGAAACTGGTATACATATATATTTTTAAATAAGCAAGCTCATGCAGGTAGCGGAGAGAGGCACTAAGACCTATCTCGAAGGGAAAGAAGGGAGGGGCTCTCTGGGGTGCAGGGCAGGTCCAGAAGGGTCAGAGAGGGGTTAGAGAGCGGAGTAGTGCTGTGGATGGTACTTGGAGGCACACCAAGTTCCCAGCCACGGGAAGTCAGCTGGGAGGGGGCTGCAGCCGAATCCACAGCTCCATAAAGAAAGCCCCACTGATGGGAATCCAGAGAGGTCAAAGGGGTGGCGGCAGGAGCCCTTCCACCCTTCCTTAGCCTTCTTGGACCCCAGCTTCTAATCCCCTTCACTTCCCCCAAGCCATTCTCAGCTCCCCACCGGCCCGCTCCCGTGAGGGTCCTGCAGGTATAACTTTCTTCCAGGTCCCAATCCGGATGGCCCGGAATGTCTAACCCATTACCGGCTCCCGTTCCATTCCTCCTTCCCAGACAGCACCCCCTTGGAACAGTCCTGGGGTGGTCTTCAGTGCTGCTCAGGAAGAATTCCCATTCTTTTTTTCTGGGCAAGTGATATGACTGGATTTAGCAAAGTCACACAGCATGGAACTAGTTTTGTGACTTGTTTTGGCTGATGAAATGGGGGTAGGGACAGTGAGTATGCCTTCCCAGGGGAGCTTTAATCAGGAGCTGGCAGCTATTTGCTGAACCTTTTTCTCCCATTGCTGGCAACGTTTTAACAGTCCCTCTGTTGACTTAGGTCCTGGAGAGGGGGAGATCCAGGGAAGAGTCCCAAGGCTGCCCCCCAATCAGTCTGTGTTGTTTCAATACATTGAGATTTGGGGGTTGTTTAGCATCACAGCAAACCAACAGATACACAGCCTAGCACCTTCAGAGATGAAAGGCCAATAGAAGCTCTCTGTAAACCATGTTAACGGTTGATGACTGACCTACCCCTCAGGAATACAGAGACCCCAAAGCAGAGGTGGAGGGTCAAGGGGAGCTCAGTCTTCCCACCAGCCAGCGTCAACAGTAACTGATGCCCTTTCCACCTGGGTCTCCTCCATCGCATGTGGTCATATATGTGTATTGTTTAGATATAGTTACCTGCCCCTTTTTGATGAAACTCCCTCGTACCCTCAAACAAGAGTAAAGGGTCTCAATGGAACCACACAGAAGCCTTGACAACAATCCTTTGCTGTCTAGGAGGCCTGGTGCGGTATTTGACAGCTTCTCAGGAAATCCTGAGAACCAGGAAGGAGCTGACGAGTTAAGGAGGTGCTTGTGGGATTGGCATATACTATCACGATTTGTTGGGACAGATGTGTGACCTTTCCCCATGAACTAGATCTGGACCTATTGGGCAGTAGGATGTCAACAGAAGGTCTATGGAAAGTGGACAACCAAACCAGGGCTTGACTGCTTGGGAAAAGACCCTGCATTTCTCATAGAATATGCAGTCAAAAATTTCCAGTGAGGGCCACTGAGGGACCCATGAAGCCCTTGCCAGGCCCTGAGAACAAGAAGCCGCTGTGACAGCCCTGGGCAGCTAAGGAAGAACCTCCCTGGCCCCCTCTGTCTTCTCATTCCAGTGACAGAGGCAGGGGGGCGACTGCCTGGGTGGGTTTTGAATGTTGTGAATTTCGCTGAGGGCAGAAGAGTTCAAATCTGCCGTCTTCAAGCTGCGGACAAGGAGTAGAAGGGAAGACCATGATCACCTCCCGCCCTTGTTCCTGGGCAGCAGACTGTCACCTGCAGGAGCCTCCACAGAGGAGGGGTCGCAAATGCCACTGAGAATGAAGGTGGAGACGCTGGCATCCCTGACACTGTCCTGTCCTGTTCTAGAGTGAAGGGTGTCTCTGCTGCCACCCAGAACATGCTGGGTCCCTAAGCATGACCAGAAAAGCATAGGGCTGACCTGAGATTTCACCAAAACCAGGAAAGGACAATTGTAGGGGTCCCCTCAAAGGAAAAAAATGGGGGACAAATGTCACATCCCCTGAGGACTGTCACTCCATGAGCCAACTGCTCACATTTTGATGTCTTCACTCCAAAACTGACAAGTGACCTCTCTAAGTGACACCAGGGAGATTATTTTTGAAAAACTGAATGTCCTAATTTTACCTTACGTAAACCATCACCTGAGATGCATAATGATATTTGTTGAGTCTGTGACATGTGGATATCACATGGTGTCACCCCAGTGACCTCTTGCAGCCCCTATTACAGCCTATTCCAGTCTCAGACATTGCTAATAAAGGGTTAGTGTCCATCCACTTGCCCATCATTGGCATCAAATACCTGACGCCAACAGCAGACAGGAAGAGAGGCTTGATTTGGCTTATAGTTCAGTGCACGCTTAGCTGACCCCAAGGCCTGAAGGACGCAGCAGGAAGGTGCAGCACAGCAAAGCTCCTTACTCTGTGGCAGCCAGGGAGAAGAGCAACGTGCGCTCCAGCAAGAGACGCACTCTTGGTGACCCACCTCCTCCTCCTGAGCTCCACCTCCTGACAGTTGTGACATCACTGGATTGGTCCACTCACAAGTGCATCCTCCCAGATACAGCCCCCAATCCAGGGCTCCCTTATCCAGTCAAATTGACAATGAAGACTAATTAGCATAGGCTGGGTCCAAGATACCAGTTTAGGTAAGTCTGGCCACACTGTAGTCTCCTGGGTTTCTGCCATGGTGTCCATTTTCCAAATGGGGGCATATCTCACGATCCATCCAAACACAACCACAAAAAAGTGGACATGGGTCAAGGGTCGTGGGTCTGGATGCCTTCATGGTCAACAGCAAGGGTTTGGCATCAGACTACATGCTTCAATCCCAGGGTGACTGTCTATTAGTGCTTGCATGGCTTGTGTCTAATGTCCCCAGTAAGCCTCGTGTGGTCATAGGTGGGGCTTTTTCAGAGATGGCTGGAATTGATTCAAGGTGCAATGCTAGGAATCAAGGGCACCAGGATTACTCCAAGTATCCTGGATAAACTATAAAGGATAGAAAGAACTGCGGTCATCCTTATCTGCTTTGCTATGTTCTGCTCATCATAAACTATCTCTCCTCTGCAATGCTGTTTGCCACGCCCCCTGCCTTGGAGCCAGCAGATTATGGACTGAAACCTCTACAAACTGTGAGCTAAATACACCTTTCCTCTTTAACTTTGGATGTCAGGTATTTTGCCTGAGTAAAAAGAGAAAAATACTAAGATACTGCTTTATCATTAGCAAAGCTACTTGTGGAAAGGGCTGTTATAGATGTCACCCCAAGCCTCATGTGTGGCTGGTAGGTGGAGCTTTTGGGGGCATGATGGGATAGGGCTTGTGACACTCATCTGTGCAGATTAGTGCATTGATGACTTTACAGTATAGCCAAATGTGATGCTGCGAGGTGGCGGCACCTGGTTGGAGGAGGTGCATCACGGGGCGTGGCCTGAAAGGGTCCCCCTTCCCTCCTCGCTTGATCTCTCTCTGCTTCCTACTGCCATGCCATGAACAGTTTCTCCACTTCCACACCACCCTGCCTTGAAGCCAGTCAACTACAGACTAAAACCTCTACAAACTGTGAGCCAAAATAAACTTTTTCTTCTTACAGTTACAGGTGTCAGGCACTGTGTTTCAGGAAAGAGACAATCAGAAGACAAGGACTGCTTCGCAAAGCATCTGGCACATGGAAGAAGCTCTCCGTACACCACAGTAACCACGGTGGTAGTTACTCCTGCCTTTGGATTTGATTTGAGACCTGGTGAAAGAGGCAGATCATTCCCGGATGCCATTTGCTGCTTTGTGATAATTTGTTGATACTTCAGGCTGGCTCTTTGTTCTTGGACGGCTGTTCACACAAGCAAGCAGGAATATTCTGAGATCAGAAGGGCGTGGACCTAAACACCTCCTCCACTTCCAACCCTGTAACTTCTGGCTCCCAGGTAGCCCCAGCCTCTTGGATTTATCTTCCTCTGAGTACCATCTCTCAAAGCTCCTAGCAACAAGTAGCAGGATGGCACATGAACCTATGGGCTGCTTAGTGCCCTTGCCATAGCGCACTGGATTACTTTGAAATTTTTTTATTTGGAGGAGGACAGCCTGGCATGCCACCCCTTTCCTATTTATACATTTTTCCTGATGTGGGCTTCTCAGCTATTGGGACACGTACACAGGTGCACCAGAGCTGACACACCAGCCACTTAGCGCCCATGTTTCAGTTTTCAGGAGCATCTGTTGGAATGCTCTTTCTTGAAATGACTTTGGTCAGATCTTCCTCTTTGACTTCCTTTGTTTGCTGCCCAATTCCCAAGCCTCCTTCTCTTGCCTTCTCAACCCTTCAAGAGTCCTCTCCTGCTCTGTTAGCCAAGAGCCAAATTCTACTGTCAATCTGCCTTCTATATGTGATTCATCATTTACTAGACAGAGGAATCTCACTGTGATTTCTTATGAGGATGGGGAGCTTGGGGACAGAGAAGTCTGGGCTCATTTGAACACTCACGGGGCACCTATTGTATCCCGGGCACTGTCTTAGTGTTGTTAGGCATGGAGCTAAATACGACAGGTACATCTCTGGCCTCAAGGAATTTACCAGCTGGCTAACAGACACAGGAATCAAACAACTAATTATGCAGCTAATTCTATGGATCCTTCCGTCATCATTGAACTGTGCGGATCTATACATAAATATTTGAATCCTGCAATGGATATCAAAGCTCCCGAAGCCAGTGGATCACCTGTGCCTCCCTTCTGAATGTCACATGAACCCAGAACCATGCATAGTGCCCATGCCCACCCACACACTCCAATTTATCAGAAGGGCACGGGGTGCGGGTACTTCCAACGATGGGCACCAAGGAAAGAAGCGGGATTTGCAAACAGCTGGGACAGCGGTTAACCAAATAGGGCTCAACAATACAGAAAACGCAGCTGTACAGTTGAAATCTCCTTGAAATCCTACCGCCCAAAGGGGAGCCCCAGGTGGCTCTGCCACGGGCCCCCTCCCGGGTGCAGGTCTGCCTGCTGTTGCATTGCACTCAGCCATATTATCAGCACTTGCTGATTATTCCCAGTCCACGTCACCATTAAGCGGCCGGGGATTGCATTATGCGGAAGTCCTCTAATCAGATCCTCATTGATAAACATTTAGTGCCGTGGAGAAGCACACAGGCTCTGGAGCCCCACAACCCAAGCATAGATCCCCACCCTCCTCCTCCTCCTCTCCAAGCTGAGCGATGATGGGTGGGGATCGCTGCTCTTGGCTTCAGGCTCCGTCTCTAGAATACCTGCAGACAGGGACCTGAAGTCCCGCACGCAGTAAGTGCTCAGTTAAAGCTTCTTCCTGTTAGAGGCAGCACTGTGACCAAGTTCCAGATACAGGAGCACCTTTCACGGCAGGCACCTACGGCGCTTAGGTAAACACCCACACGTGGAATGAAATCGTCCACCAGGACACCTTTTTTTGTGTGTCCAGTATTGCGGAATCCGGGGTTTTCGCAGTGCACAGCGTCCCATTTTTATGCACTTATTTTATTTTGAGACATGGTCTTGCTAAATGACCAAGTTGCCTAGGCTAAGATTGGATTTCCAATCCTCCTGCTTCAGCCTCCCAGTGTTGGGATTACTGGCGTGAGTTATTCTGCCCAGTTTACGTGTTAAAAAAAAAATCTCAAAAGGTACCACTCAATTGCCCTCCAGAAAAGCACCAGCCTTCGTGGGATAGGAGTCGCTGCGGTTGGCACGAGGCACCATGTGGGGACAACCCCGCCTCCCGGACCCGCACGAGTCCTCTGCGAGCCAGCCAGGGAGGGTTTCTGGCTTGCCCTGACTTCTGGGTGGCATTTTGGAACAAAAAGCAGGAGCAACAGAAACAGCAAGCCAGAGGCTCCTACTTCTGATTTCTAGGAGGAAAGCAAGGGACGGGGCCATGTACAAAAATATAGGTCAGATCTCGGTTTCTGTGGTTACCAAACACTGTCAGCCACAGGGCCGCCCTCCCGGGGGATGCCAGGTTCCGGGGCCTGCCAGCCGAGCCTGCACCCACGGCTGTGCCCCTGCCCCTGCCCAGATCCGGGTCCCAGCGGGCCTGGAGGGTCCGCATCCCGCGCCCAGCCCTCGAGGGGCGTGGCGCCCTTCCCTCCCTCGGGGCGCAGCGGGCCGGGGTGGCCCCGATCCCGAGCCCCGCGCGCCCGCGGCGCAGGCAGCGCCCCCTGGGAGGGAGGAGGCCCGGCGCAGCGGAACAATGCGGTGGGTTGTTTGCAGCCCGCCAGCCTCGCTCCCGATCCTCCTTTCCACGCCCCTTGGCCTCCCCGCCGCAGCCCGGCGCGCACAGAGGGAAGAGCCCCCTTATTTGGTCTTGGAAAGAAAGGGGAAAGGTTATCCGCAGATGCCTGCGGCGTTGGGTCATCCGCCCGCCGCGGCTGCCGCGCCCCGGGAGGCGCCCTCCGCCGCCGCTAGGTGGCGCCGCGGGCCGGCCCGAGCGAGCCCGGCGCCGTAAACAAGCGCGGGTCCGGCGCTGGGGCGCGGTGGGGGAGGGGCGCGGGGCGGGGCGGGGTGCGGGGAGCTGGGCGGGGCCGGGCGGCCGAGCTGGGCCGGGGCCGCGGGAAGGAGGAAAGCGGACCCTGGCCGGGCCGGGCGGGCTCCCCCGCGGGCGTCTCGGCGCGGCCGGGCGCCGCTGCCCCGGTGCCCCCTGCACAGGGCAGGCCGCTCCGGGTGCAGCCCCACCGCGGTGCGCACGGCGCTCCAGCCAGCACCAAGGCTCAGCGTGCAGCGGGAGCTCGGAAGGCTGCAGCCACGCACACCGTGCGGGCAGGTGTGGGATTCGAACCCGGGTCCTTGCCAGCGCCAAGGCTGGTACCACCACTCAGAGCCAGCCCCTGCCTCTGCAATGGCTCTAACCGCGAAGCTCCGGCCGTGGGTAGCATTCTCCGAAGATCGTTTAAAAGCAGTAACGGGCTGGAATTCGTCAACACAACAGAGCGAAGCTTTCTCCACCGCGTGGGGGCGAGTGCACTGCCGCGATGGGGGGACGCGAGCCGGGGACTCGGGTCTCCGCCCTCACCCTCCTCCGGGGCAGCGTCCTGCTGGGTGCCTGTTTCGCCACCGAAGGCGACTAAGAGGGGCCTGCCAGGCGGAAGCTGTTGCTAACTTTTATTTTCTATTTTAGGTAGGTGGCGGGCAGCCCTCTGGGTCGCATCGTTCCACCTGCCTCCCGGAGGGGTGGGGGCCGGGAATTTTCACCCAGGAGACCTGCTGCGAGTGTCTTCGCCTGGAAAGGAACCCACTTTCCAAGTCACGCTGTTAAAGACAACTTTGGAAAGAGTTGCAGGAGTGACGGTTTCCTGCTTACCTTTTTAAACGGTGCCTGTTTTTCTTTCTAAAAAAAGAAAGCTTGTGTGAACCAAATTACATCTAAGAAACATGGTTTTCCTCTTTTGCATGATTATTTTTTTTAAGAAAAAGCTGCTCCTATCAGTGTTGGGGGGTTTCCAGGTTTCCAAGAATTTCCTTAACATGCTATAGGCTATTTCTGTGAGAAGGTAACAGCAAGATGTCTTGCATACCGCTATTTTCCAGTCATGGGTTTGTGAGTTGGTTATAGGCCACTCCGCTGTACCAGCCAGCGGATGCCCTGAGGTTAAGCAGAGCCCAGACCATTGCTACCTGCTCCTTGCACCTGTCCAGACCTGGCACTAGCATCTAAGTTCCAGAAGACCGGGCTTGCTCTCTCTTACGTGCTCTCTGTAGACCTCAGGCTGGCCACAAACTTGCTGTGATCCTCCTGTCTCAGCCTCCTGAGGGCTGGGATAACAGGCGTGCCGCCACACCTCCCCGCCTAGGTTCTCCTTACCCTTCCTCTGCTGTTCCCAGGGGCCAGCTCCCATGAGATCCAGTCCCACTGCTTCCAGAGGGTGTCTGTCCCCACCTCGCCTCCCGGTGAGACTGCCCTCATCCTAGGAACCTGTTAGTTCTGCAGCTGGGTCAGAAACATGGCTGGGTGGCCCCTGCCTTGTCCCCTCCTGCCAGCCTGGCCTGCGGAAGTGCCTTGTGCTGAGCTCCTTCTCCGGTGCGCAGCTCCCACATCTTGATCGGCTCCTCCTCAGTAGCCTGGATTCTCTTGTTTATGCCTCTGGGAGCATGAGGCATGTCACTGGGGCCATCATTGCCTCTGGGGAGGCAGCAGCACCCAGCTGGCCGCATGTCTTGGGCCACTGTCCTTAAACTCTGTGTCCCAGTCCTGCAGATAAAAAGGTTTCTTCACTGTGGAGGACTCACACTGGGCCTGACCCAGGGGCTGACCCAGAAGACTCTGCTCCCAGGGTCGCCAGGAGGACAAAATGAAATAGGGTGGCACCTGCACTCCAGAAGGGCTCCATCAACCTCCGGCCAGGCTAGTCACCAGCCACCTCTTTTTTAAATGTCCTTTAAGTGCTACAAACCATTTCAAGCCCTCTGGCTCCTCGTGGAGATCCGTGATGTGAATTAAATGATTGCACGTACAGAAAATTCGGAATCAAATGAAGTCAATTACCCAGCATCCTACGGCGAGGATGTGGCGGGGCCAGAAAGTGTCTGACTCGAAAGAGTGAGGCAGCCTGGGAGGAGAGACTCGCTGGGCTTCAGGGCAGGGAGGTTAGAGCCCCCTCCTCAGGGTGACTCACTTGCCATTGTTATTGTGTCACCTGGTGGCTGTAGAGACAGCCACGGAAGGCTGACCACACAGGTGGAGGTAAGTACCAACGGGTGGCAGCTACTTTAAGGATTCCTGGTTGTTACCTACTTAAATCCCCCAAACCACATAGAGCACTTTATTTAAACCCAGGCTTGTCAGGGCGCTTTCTATTTTAAGAAAAAAAGCAAAAAAAATGTATATATATATATATATATATATATATATATATATATATAATTATCTCATGAAATTGACAATGGATCAGGCCAGCTTCAGGTACAGGTTGATCCAGGAGATTAACAACATTATCTGGGTCTTGCTATGTCTCTAGCTCAGCTGTGTTAGTTTTAATTTGAGGTTGGCTATGTCACTGACTCTTCTCCTACCTGTTTTTCGTTTTTGTGTCTTTCCCCACTTATTGGACAGGCCTAAGAAAACTTACAGACTGGAGTCCCTTAAGGAAAAATCATGGTTCTCTTCCTTAAGAGAAGCTAGAGTTGCCAGACATAAACAACAACCAAAGTCTACTTTACCTTGCATAGCTCTGTGGGTCAGAAATAGGATGCAGGAAGACCCTTCGTGGTGAGCATTTCTGCCTTGAAGCACACTGCCTTGAGGTGGGAATGGGAAGTAGATTGGTGTCCAGTTACACAGTGGGCCTTATTCATCCCTGCTCCAGTCAGGTGAGAGGATACCTAATGCCAGAGTAAAACCTTGTTGTCCACAGGGGCTGCAAGGTCTCTAGAAACCCTGCTGTCCTTCTGTAGCAGAGCGGCCTGGTGACATAGTATCACTGTATAAAAGGATTGCAAGTGAGATACTGTAGCCGTATAATACGTATAAGTAAATGTGAATGGATGATTCTACCATTACGATAACGACTTGTGTGCACCAATGCAGAAAATATGAAAATGCACTGACGTCTCTCTGAATTAGCTGACTGAGGACCTCTGTGGGCTCTCCCGAGATTCACCATCCCAGCCATGGTACAGAAACATCACAGGTCCCTGCTGAGAGTGGCTGTCAGGCTGTGGGTCAGGTCTGGGCACCAGCTGCGGGGTGATCTGAGCTGTGCAGCCATCTGACGCCCTCTAAGCCGAAGCCTCAGCAAACTGGCAAGTTATCAGACATCGTGGACCTGTGGTCACTTCGTAGCGTGGCTTGAGGCTATTCACTGGCAAATGCTGACCTTCTGCATTCCTGTCACAGGACATGCCCCACACCGAGGGGAAGCCTGTGGAGGTACACCCCACCTCGAGGAGCACCCTGAGAGCTGGGTGGGAAAGTGGGTGAGCTTCCCAGTTTCTGCTGGGGTGATCCCTGCCCTGTGCTTTAGGACAGAGATCTTGACCCCTCTCAGAAGGCAGCGAGAGTGCCCTTTTTGGCAAAGGTGACTGCTTGTCCAAGAGCGATCCAGTGTCACCACCCACCAGCAGGCCCAGAACAAGCCTTGGCCTCTCCGGAAGAGCTCAGTGCTGCTGTTGCCTGGACCCTGGCCCTGCAGCCCCCGGGCCCTGCCCCCTTGCTGCTGCAGTGGGAGAGGCCCGAGCTGCATGCCGGCTATCGCTGTCAGCTTCTGAGCGTTCATTAGCTCCTGAGTTCATCATACACCGTCTTGTGTGATCCTCTGAGTGCTGGGAGGTCAACATTATTAGCTGTTTTAAATGAGACGGTTGGGGCTTTAAAAGATCATGCACGTTGTTACTTACCCCAGATAGCAGAGGAAGTAGGAGAAACCACATTCAGCCTGGCCCAAGTTGTTCGTTCATATTGCTTCACTGATTGAGACCAGGTCTCTCTATGCTGGCCAGCTCGCCTTGAACTCCTCAGCTCAAGCAATCCTCCTGCCTCAGTCTGCCGAGAAGCGAGGGACTACAGGTGTGTCTCATTGTGCCCGACAAGTCATCTTTTCACTCCAGCTGCTGTTCAGTGTTTACTGGGTGACAGTCAAGGTTCTGGGGTCCTGGAGCAAAACTGCTGCCTCGAGTTCAGACGCTGTCGGGAGAGAAGGACGTTAGTGGGGTAACTGTGAAGGATTCCATCTTGAATCCCCTCAAGCTATGAGGCAAAGGAACTGCTATCAAGTATGTAATAGGGACACCGAATTCGCCCCCAGAAGCTGTCTGAGAAAGGTGTGGATGTGAGCTCCTCAGGGAGGTGCAGTCCGAGAGGAAGCTGGGGAGCGAGACTTGGAAGCCAGTCATTATGGGTGAGGTTTGTCACCAAGGAGGGTGGGACTGGGCGCTCACTGTGGATTGTGCTGACCCCTCTCCCTCAGTGCTTCCTAAAAACCAGCACCCTAGTGGCTGAGCCCTCAGTCACCAAAGACCTGCAGGCAGGGGCAGAGGGACAGAGCTGTCACACCGGGGTCTGTCTCCAGCAGACCCAGGATGCCAGCCGTGTCTGCTCCACTGATGTGATTAGAATATGGGGATATAGGGGGCAGCACAGGGGTCAAGAGCAGGACAGTGGGTGACAGGTAGGTGCGTTGCTGGGCGACACCATTATGCCTGCAAAGGCCAGGCAGAGCTTCCTGCAGGCTGAGAGCTGGGAGAGCTCCTGCAGCCGCCTGTGACACTCCTTACAGAAGCATCCTCCTGTCTGCTGTGTGCGCGGCCAGTGCCCAGAGACAGCTGGGTTACAGAAGAGACAGGGTAGGAGTCTTGCAAGGGGCCAGGTAAGAAGTGACCTCCAGGCTGTCTGACTTTATTACAGTTCCCATTTGAGTCCAGTGGGGAGTGAGGCAGCCTAGCTTTTGCTTCTTGGCTGGGAATCGCTTTGATCCTGAAAGTATCAAGATATGGGATGAGCAGGGTCTAGGGTGCACATGCAATGGAGCCGAAGAAGGACAGAGCAAAACTATTTAAGTAGCACATGACGTTAGCCTGACTGCATGTAGAGGGTGTACATGAAGCATGAGTGAATTTCATGTTTCGATTTAGGTCTCATCCCCAAAATAGGTACACACAAGTACTCCACTATCTGACATATCTCAAATATGAAATGCTTCCAGTCCAAGCATTTTGTGTAAGGGCTGATATAATGATTACCTTTCCAGTAAGCCATCACAAAATATGCTTTTCAAAAAGACCAGTAATTGATGAGATATATGTTTGAAACTGATTTCTGTTGTATTAGTTAGCAATACTGTCATCTCTAGAGACTTAATGATTAATATTTAAGAATGATGTGACTGGGTATATTTCATTCTGTGTTTTAAGGATTTACCGTTCTGCAATGTCCTACTGCGAAAGCTTGGTTCTGAGTTTGGTGTACTTGAATACTTGATTTTAATAACTTTTCAGCTGTAAGGTAATTTTAAAAGATGCCTGTTTCCAAATGGCAGACACGCACTATGGGTCACAGTGAATCACAACTTCTACTGCTCATCCCCATCCATCAACTGATCGAAAGAAATATAACTGATTCCAAGATGTAGTTCTTGTAAACTGTGCTGCTATAAACCTGTATGCGTGGATCACTGTCAAGTGATGACTTTAACTTTTTCAGGAAGGTTTTCAGAAAAGGAACAGCTGAAAGTGGCCCATCTGCCCCTCCACAGGTGGATAAAGGAAATGTGAAGGTTGTCACTGTGCAGTACCATGTGCCATAAGGAAGCATAAACTTGAGGCATTTGTAAAAAAAATGTAATGTTAAGTGAAATAGATCGCACTCACAAGCTTAAGGGTTGCCTGGTTTCTCTTATACGAGAAGTCCAAAATACAAATAAAAGGCAAACTAAAGGAGAGAGAGGAGGAAACAGGAAGATCTTTTTCAAATGGGAAGGGGAAGGAGAGGAAGCAGGGAAGGACAGGAGGGAAAGAGAACAAAAGTACTTACAATGTGTTACACACAAACGTAAATGTAACCTTTCTGTTCTACCAACGTACAAATAGAAATACAAAAACTTAAATGACACGAGGTCAGAGGTCAGAGATCAGAGATCAGAGGTCACAGGTAATTCTTTATCTCCTTTGATATTAATCAGTCATTGCCATGGATTTGGAAAGTATTGAAAGTTTACATCGCTTGAATTGTGATGACATCGACACAAATGCTACCATTTTAACCCCCCCCCCTTTTTTTTTTAATCTTTTTCCTTTTTATCAGTACCGGGGATTGAACTCACAACTGCCTGCTTGCAAGGCAGGCGCTTATGCCGCTGAGCTAAATCCTCAGCCCCCATTTTAACCCTTTTCAACTACAAATTTCAGCAGTAGCAAGCATAGTCACACTGCTGTGCAACCAGCCTGCAGAAACATTTCATCTTGCAAAACTGAATCTCCATATCCATTAAGCAACAGTGCAGGTTTATTTTAATAATTGGTTATATAGTTTGGTTGGAAGATAAAATTTTAGTTTTTAAACTTTAAATATGTGCATATTTTAGAAGAGAGTGTTTGGAGGCCACTCGTTTCTTTTTGTAACAAAATCAAAAGCACAATATGTTAGAAATATTTATAAACACCTGTTTCACAATTCTGTCTGCGCTGCAGTTTTTCCCGAAGGCAGTTAGTTTCTAATTCATTATTCAAAGCATTGCTTTTCCTTGCAAGTATAGGAGAACTTTGGTTGTTTCTAAAGTTTTACCTGTGTTATTGAGAGCCACTTGTCATCTCAGGAAAGGTCAGCCAATCTGGTCCATTTTTCTTTTTGTCAAAAAAAGACACCACCTGTTTCCTAATGTCACTGCCTGGCATTAAAACATCTTCTAAACATGTACCTGTATTTTCCGCACCTTGTGTGCACAAAATTAACCACACTGGCAACCTCCTCTCGTATCATGGTACTTTGGCTTCTGATTTCCTCATGTACCACTTTGCCTCTGATCAACCCAGTGAGTGGTCTTTGTTAGTACTGCTTGGTCTGAAATCCAACACCAGACCTTTCACAAAAAAGAAAAAGCTGCAATCAAAGAAAATATCTTTGCTATGTTTACATTTACATCATTCCCTGATAAAACATTGTTAGTTCAGGAGTGGTAGGTGGCACATGCCTGTAAGGCTGGATTCTGGAGGCTGAGGCAGGAGAATTACAAGTTCAAGCCCAACCTGGGTGATTTAGGGTTGACTTAATAAGGCTGTCTCAACATTGAAAAAATGAAACAGGGCGCTGGGGGGATGTCTCAGTACAAAGGCCCTGAGTTCAGGGCCAACGGGGGCAGGTGTCTTGTGCTTTGGGTGGGTGATTTGGGGATGACAACGTGTGATGTATGTACCATTGTTGGCCCTGATTGATGTTTTGAAATTTAGTTTTAGTTTTTCCCCCCTTGAGATAAAATGAATTTGGAAAGAAAACCTCTGATTTCAGTCAATATTCTCTGTCAAGAATATAGATGTAAAATTCCTCACTAAGATACTGGCAAACAGAACTCAGCAGATCATCACAAAAATTATACGTCAATGACATTGAAATTTTAATTAAAAATTTACCAACAAAGAAAAACCCTGGCATTGATATATTCACTATGGAATTCTATAAAACATTTAGAGAAGAATAAATACTACTAATGCTGAAACTCTTTAGTGAAATTCAAAGGGAAGGGGCTGGGGATTTAGCTCAGCGGCATAAGCACCTGCCTTGCAAGCGCATGGTCATGAGTTCAATCCCTGGTACCGATTTAAAAAAAAAAAAAAAATTGAAAGGGAAGCAATATTTCCAAAATCATTCCTAGAAGCAAGTATTACTGATACCAAAATCAGAGAAGGACTCAACCAAAAAGAAAACTTCAGGCCAATCTCTGTAAAAAAAAAATATAGATGTAAAAATCCTCAATAAGATACTGGCAAACAAAACTCAGCAAATCATCAAGAAAATTATATGCCATAACTAAGGAGGATTCATTCATCCCAGGGAAGCAGAAATGGTTCAACGTATGCAAATCAATACATAAAATACAACATATTAGCAAAACTAAAGATAAAAATCACACTACTATTTTGTTTTGAAATTTTGTAACATTGTTTTATTGGTTTTTCTCTTTAAAATAAATTTTTAAAAATCACATGATCATTTCTATAGATGCAGAAAAAGCATTTAACAAAGTCCAATACCTATTCATCTTAAAACCCTACAGAAAATTGGAACAAGTGATTTTATTTCAATCTGATAAAACCCATTTATGTAAACCAACAGCTAACATCATACAAAATGGTCAAAAACTGAAAGCATTCACCTTAAAATCAGGCACAAGACAAGGATGCCCACTGTCACCATTCCTATTCAATATAGTTCTGGAAACATTAGCTAGAGCTATTAGAAAAAGAAAGAAATAGAGGTAGGAAAGGAAGAAGTTAAATTATCATTATTTGCAGAGGACATGGTACTCTACACAGAAAGCTCAAAAAAATCCCACCAAAAGACTTCTAAGTTTAACTAAATTAACTAAAATCACTATTGTAACCAGATACAAAGTCAGTATTCAAAAATCAATAACATTCCTGCACACAAACAGCAAATTCCCTGAGTCAGAAATTAGGGAAACCTCACCCTTCACAGTAGCATTGAAAAAAATGATATACTTGGGAATCAATCTAATGAAGGAAGTAAAAGATCTCTATACATTGAAAATTATAATACTCTGAAAAAGGAAATAAAAGAGGACATTAGAAAGATATCCCTTTCTCCTGGGTAGGAACAACCAACATAGTGAAAATGGCCATACTCCCCAAATTTTTATACAGATTTAATACAATCCCAATGAAAATAGCATTAACATACCTCGCAGAATTAGAGATAACAATCCTAAAATTCCTTTGGAACTGGAAGAGACCTAAAATAATAAAAGCAATTCTGGGCAACAAAGGCATAGCAGAGGGCATCACAATCCCTGACTTGAAATTATACCACAAACTACTATGAAATATCAGCATTTTACTGGCAAAAAGCAGACCTGAGGATCAGTGGAACAGATTAGAATATGCAGACACAACTCCACACGCACTCAACCATCTTGTCTTTGATAAAGGAACCAATCATATTCCCTGGAAGACAGATAGCCTCTTTAATAAATAGTGCTGGAAAAACTGACTTCCCATATGCCAAAGACTAAAAGTAGACCCATGTCTATCATCCTGTACTAAACTACAATAAAAATGAATCAAAGAAACATTAAAACAGAAACAATCTACTGGGAGAGAAAATCGGTAGAAATCTTGATGAATTAGGTGTAGGCAGATATTTCATGAAAAAAACCCCAGATTGCAATGAGAAATACTACAAAGAATCAGCACCTGGGATAGTCAACAACTGTGATCTCATCTTATCAAAAAGCTTTTGCACAACAAAAGAAACCACCAAGGGATGAAAAGACAACTCACAGAGTAGGAAAAAATTTTAGCCAATTTTCCCTCAGACAAAGGATTTAAATCTAGAACATATAAAACATTGACAAAAAATCAGATCCCTCAAATTCAAAGATCTAATACAAAACTGGGCATTTGAGATGAATACACACTTCTCAAATGAAGTAATACAAATGGCAAATAAATACATGAAAAAAAGGTTCAACATCATTGGTCATTTGAGAGATGTAAGTCAGAGCAACACTGAGATTCCATCTCACCCAAAAAATAATAAATTTAGTCAAGAAATCAACCAATAGGGCTGGGGGTTTAGCTCAGTGGCATAAGCACCTGCCTTGCAAGCAGGTGGTCGGCGGTCCTGAGTTCGATCCCCGGTACGGGGGTGGGGGGGAATCAACCAATAGCAAATGCAACCACTGTGGAAATCAGTAAGGAGATTCCTTTTAAAAACTAGGATAAGAGGTCCCATTGGATACAGCTATTTCTCTTCAGGGTATCTTCCCAGAAGAATTAAAAAAGCATACCACAGCGATACATGTACACCCGTGTTTACAGCAGCACAATTTGTAAGAGCTAAATCTTGGAAACAACCCAATTGCCCATCAGTCTAGGAATGGATAAAAAAAAATGTTTCTTTTTATACAGTGGGGCAGTACTCAACCATAAAGAAGGAGAAACTTGAGGAATTTCTAGGTAAATGGATGCAACTTGAGACCACATTCACAACTGCAACAAACCAGACTCACAGGTATAAACACTGCATTGTCTCCTCGGTGTGAGGAACTGATAGAGTAAAGGACCAGTGTACAACGGATATTGTGAGATAGGGAAGAAGTTTTCAAACGGAAAGATGAACTAGAGACAGGAACAGGGGAAGGAAACAAAAGACAAGGAAAAGAAATACAAGATAGTTATACTTCTAGTTTCTCCCAACTCATTAAAAAGAAGGGTTTGTGCTAATATCATTGGGACACTTTTTTATGCCCATGTCTTGTACCTTGAAGAGAACAATATGCAATGTATTAACTATTGTTATTCTATCATTTTATTATGAAATTTTATTTTTTGTAAAAAATAAAAAAAACTTTAATAAAATCAGTAATATTAGGAATGACTTCTTCGTTATTTTTCTCTTAATAGCTTCCAAACAATAAGTTTTAATCACTGAAACTAAATTTATTAAATACTATAAACTGCCACATTTTTAAAAGAAATCCACTCTACTTACAAATACACCAAAAATGTCTATATTGCATATTTTTCTAGTTCTCTGCTTTTAAATCTTAGTAATAGGTTCTGTCTTTCCCAGTGTTTGCTTACAAATTCTGCACTTTAGCCATCTTTAACTTTTACCTTTATTTTCACTGTCTTATTTCTGTTTTTATGAAACAAAAAAACATAATCACAAGTGTCATGTGAATTTTGATCTTTGCATCCAGCAGAGAACTCTCATCTTTTATCATGACATTTAATAAAATGTTTTAAGATTGGACTGAATGTTTCATCATAGATCGGCAGACAGATTGTGGGGGTTTTGGTCAAGTTCTGGCTGTTGCATTTTCTCAGTCTCCCTAAGATGAACAAGTCTCAGGAGCTCATCTCACCGGACTTTCACCTCCCCGTCCACCCATGTTCCTGGGACGAGGACCAAGGTATAGACCTGTCCCTGAGCCACAGAGAGCCCCATGTTTCCTCGTCCCCATCCAAACCTGCAGCAATAATCACTGTTCTCACTTTTGGCATAGCAAATCCGTTTTACTGTACTCCTATCACAGTTCATTCATCTTCAGGGCCTACCTTCCTTTGCTAAAAGCTTCTGGGATAAGTTTAGATGTTTGAGGGTATCAGTGCTTTCTGGGTAATAGTATCACAGCCTCACATACACGAATAAGCCACCGTTTGCATACCTGCAATCCTGCTGGGCAGTGAGACCCTTTCTAGTTTGGGACAATTATAAATGAAGTTGCTATAAACATTCTGGTCCAAGTCTCATAGAGTAGTGAGATGTTAGCTTTCATTGGAAATCAAGAACCTGGGCTGGTGATGTCACTGGGTGGAAGGCTGGATTCCCCAGCCGCAGGGCGCTAGCCTCCACCACGACGGAGGACAGCCCGGCTGCTCCAGTCAAACCCTGCTCCCACAGGTCTTGGACTAGCCGCAGGTTTGCTCGACTCTGCTCTCTTACACATTTGCCGCTTTCTCCTAAATCTTTAGTACTAATTTATTGATTTCTCTTTTATCTGAGAATTTTACTTACTATTTCTCTGAAGATATTATTAGTCTGACTTGTGTCCACTTTAGTCTTCATACAGAAATAAACTCTTCAAGTCTTAATTGTTTCTATCTCATTTCTACACTTTTGTACCATAATTCTGATATATTTCCATGTCTTTTGTCACATTCTTAACATTTTTAAACCTTTTTTGAAATAGCAAATTGTATTTTTAAAGTCTATTTTGTGATTATGCCTTAATGTGTATTTTTACAATCTTGGCTCATATTTCCTTTTTTTTTAAAAAATGAAACTTGTCGAAATTTGACCTTCCTATTTATGGTTCAAGTAAAGTTCATTTTCTTAGTTTTTAGAATGAAGTGGAATTCAAAAAAATTTCTAGTATAAAACTTATTTTTTATGTAGTGTCAAAAATATGGTAGCTTAATTTAGATTTCTCCTCCTCCTCCTCTTCCTCCTCCTCCTCCTCCTCCTCCTCCTCCTCCTCCTCCTCCTCCTCCTCCTTCTTCTTCTTCTTCTTCTTCTTCTTCTCTCTCTCTCTCTCTCTCTCTCTCTCTCTCTCTCTCTCTCTCTCTCTCTCTCGGGATAGTTTATTGGGGAACGGGAATATCTCCCGAGAGACAGGAGGGCTCCCGAATGGGTTGCTAATGAACCAACTTCTCTGAGAAAGTCTTATAGAGCAAAATCACAAGGTGGTGCAACATGGGTCAAAACTATGATCCACCAATAAGACCTAACTGTAGCCACCTGGCTAACCTTGATCCCGTAGTAGCAAGGGCAGTGGAGGACATCCTTAAGCTGGGCTAATCATCTACTGTCACATTCTTGCCTTTAGTCCTTGTCTCAGTCTTGCTGGGTGGGAGAGGGTGCCTGGGCCCTCAGGAAATAACGGTTTCTTTATACAGGAAGTCAGATTTCTCGCCCTGGCCCCCTTTCTGGTTCGGGGATGGAATTCCACTTTTGCCTGTATCGTCCTTATCCTGTTGGATTTCGGATTCGCTTCCAGTGTTTCCCCTTGGTGTAAGACGGTGTCCCAGAGCAGAGGTCCGTCTGCCTTGGGGTTCTGGGCCCCCCAGTGCCCACGCGCTCTTTCCCGTTGGTGCCGGGTGGGATCCTGCTGTGCTCGGGTACATCAACCCTGCTGTGTTGCCTCATTTTCCTTCTCCCCCAAATCAGGCCCAATCATGAAGTCTTGTGGTTACAGGAGGTTTCCCACGCATCCACTGGTACTTGAGGGTTTCTGAAGATGTGTTTTCTTCTGTTTCATTGTAATTGATGTTTGCTATTGTGGTGGGGATTGAGAGCAAGGATAAAGAATTTTAAGCCTGGAAAGAGCTTTTCTTCCTTTAACTTTTCACTTTATTGGTACCTTTTAGATACACGTAGTGATGATGCCCGTCATAGGGAGTCTGACCCGCACGCACTCTCTATCTTGCTGCTTCTTTTTTCTTATTCTCCTCTCTGCCCTCCAGCCCCACTCCTCTCCCCATTTACAAAAGCTTTGTCTCCATTTTTTCCTCTGTTCTGTTTTTCCTCGTCCCTTCATTACTTTCTCCCACCCTCCTCCTAGTCTCCTTCTTATCTGAACATTTTCTTCCCATTTTCCAATGTCCGTTGTACATCTTGGTCTTTATTAACACGTCAGCTTTCTCACTCCAGAGAAACCAGGTGGAGTTTGGACAGTGGATTTGATCCATTTCCCATGAGAGTCTGATCTCAAGGTGTATTTGTTTAGCTAGAAATGTCTCAAGCTTACCTTTTTTATGTGTGAGTAATATTCCATTGTATTAAAAATATAAACACATATCTTTATTCATGGGTTGATTGGGCATTTGGGCTGTTTCCAAGATTTGCATGTTACAAACTTGTGCTGTAAACATAGGTGTGCATATATTACTGTGTATGATGTTTTTAATTTTTTAAGGAAGATACCAAGAAGGGGAATAGCTGGATCAAAGGTTTAGTCTTTTGAGGAATTTCCACACTTATTTCCACAATGGTTGCACCAGTTTACACTCCCACCAACAGTGGAGAAGGGTCCCTCTTCTCCACAGCCTCACTAACATTTGTTATTGGTTGAATTCTCTGTTGCACTGTTTTGTTTTGAGACAAGGCCTCACAATGTGGTCAGGCTGTGCTTGAACTCACTATGGAGCCCAGGTTGGCCAGGAGCTGAGGGAGTCCTCTTGCCTCTGCCTCCCGGGTGCTGGACTCCAGGTGTGCACCTCCACACATGGCCAGCTTCTTGATGATAGCCATTCTTTCAGGAGTGACACAGAATTTCAGGGTTCTTTTAATTTCCATCTCTCAAATGATAAGTGATATTGAACATTTTTCATCTATTTATTTGCTATTTCTGCTTCTTCATCTGAGACGTGTCTATTGATTTCAGATGCCCATATCTGGAATAGGTCTTTAAATCTGGAGAGATATGACTTTTTGAGTTTTTTATATATTCTAGATATTAGTCTTTTGTTTGAGGTTCAGCTGACAGATATTTCTCATACATCATATGTTGTCTCTTTGCTGTGCTGGTGGTTTCTCTTGCTGTGCCAAAGCTTTTCAATAGGGTGAGAGCCCACTTGTTGATTGTGATAATTCCTGTGTGATTGGGATTTTGTTCATGAAGTTTTTACCTACACCAGTCTTTAAGACCTCATCCCATTCTATCTTCCAGAAGATTTAGTGTTTCTGCTTTAATATTTATATCTTTGATCCGTTTTAATTTTAGTTTAGTGCACGATGAAAGATAAGGGTTTAGTTTAAGTATTTGGCATGCAGAAAGCCAGTTTTTGCAGCACCACTTATTAAAGAGGCTGTTTTTCTGCCAGTGAAAGTGTTTGGCTTCTTTATCAAAGATAAGGTGGCTGAATGTGTTTGAAGTTGTTTCTGCACCTTATAAACTATTACATTTAGTCTCAGGTCTGTGTGGGTATGTGTTTGCAGTGCTATGCTGTTTTTATTACTGTAGCTTTGTACTATGATTACAGGTCAGAGATTCTGATGCCCCCTGACTTGCCTTTGTTGCTCAGAATGGCTTTTGCTGTTCTAAGTGTTCTAGGTCCCTTCTGGTTCCAAATGAATTTTAAGATTGTTTTCTCTGATTCTGAAATATGCATTTGGAATTTGGTTCAGGTTTGCACTGTCTGTATAAAAATTTTAGAATTATGACCATTTCTACTATATTGGTGCTCCATATTCAAGAACAAGTGATATCTTTCCATTTTCTCTTCAATCTCCTCTTCTGTCTCCTTTTTCAGAGTACAGTAGAGCTTTTGTAAATGGGAAGAGGCCAAGAGTTAGATGGAATAGGGAAGGATGGGAGGGGTAGGAGATGAAAAAAAGAATTAATATGTGTTATGTACCTGCACTGACTTTCCATGACAAATGTAATGATTGTGTATCACAAACATGTACTCATAAAAACAGAAAAAGCTTTAATATCCATGAAGAGATACCGATCCCAATGCTGTAACTTTCCCCTAGTCTCTCCCCGCACCACCTCACAATGTATCACATAACATTTTGTATATTTGATTATTTAAAATTAGCTATATATTTTCTACTTTCTTGGTCCTTCATTTCTTCTTTATTTTGGGGGGGATAATTTTACACCTGCCTTCTGAACATGAGTCTGCCATGAAACCTTGATAGTTCTTTTTGAAAATGACTTTGCATTTACTCTTAAAACCACCACTTGTGATCACTCATCTTCTTTGTCCCTGTGTTTGCCACCCTCCTCTGGAACCAAGGCAGGACCCTCTTGTTCTCCACGGTGCGCTTCTCTGTTGCTGACCTGCTCTTGAAGAGGAGAGGGAACCCTAGTTCGGTCACACGTGCCACGTCCAGGTTCACGTGTTGTTAGAAGCTCTGGAGAAAAGCGTATTTGCACCACTTATAATTGGAGTGTCTCACTTTGGGGTCTCAGCTTATTTGATCTTGATCTATGTTCCTTTTGCTCTGGGAGGTTGTAAAATCTAGTGCTTTTGTGGGCTTTGATGAGCAAGCACTCTAATAACAAAGATCTTTAAGCTTCTCCATTTCCCATGAATTTCCAATTACCTACAGTGCCTAATTATGTTACCAATTTCTTGCTATTTCAATATTTTAGATACATATTTTACATAGCCTTTTTATATGTTGATAATGGAACAATTGATCTAAATAACCTTGATCATCATCAACACAACCAGAGGTTCCATATGTCCATTCTGTTAGTTTGCTTAAACTTAGGTACTCTAATGCATGAATCCATTTGGTCTCATGCAATCAGACAGCAATGTATAGTGTTGAGATGTCTCCCTTCTTAAGATTCCTGGTGCTTTACAACGGAGATGTTTGATCAAATGAGAACAATGGTGCTTTCCATCTATTACCTAAACCTGGTGCTCTGTATCTACAGGTTCTACATCTATGGATTCAACCAGCCATGAGTAGAAAATGTTTGGGAGTGTGAGCAAAGATGGCAGATAGATAACAGCTGGCTACAGAGGCTCCCTGAGATAGTCAGCTTAGAATTCAACATAATACAGCATGGGCAGCCCCGAACAGAGGAAGATGAATTCTCTCATCCCAAGAAGAAAGTCAGGTGAGAAGAACCAATCAAATATACAGTCCCAGTGCTATTACTGGAACAGCGAAAGGTTCAGTGCTCCCACCACAGCAGGCAACTTGCCGAGACATCCCAGGTCCTGCCGCTTTGACTCACTGGAGGTGCGGTCACACTGAGGTTGGGGGTCAACCAGCCGAATGGAGAGCTGAGCTAAAGGGGAGCCTGCATCGACCTGTGGTGAGTGACAGGAGTGGAGCCATTCCACAGAAAGGGGGGCTCCAGCGGGTGACATCCTGGGACCAGGCAGGACTGGCAAATGTATTTACAAGGGGCAGCAGTGACTTCAGTCAGTTGTTCCCTTCCCGAATGGTATTGGTGGAGTGAGCTAGCCCTGGGGCATGTGACCTGGCTGAAACCCAATAGACTATCCAAAATCAATTCTCTACTGCAGCAGCGCACACTAATGCAGTGAAGCCTCAGAAGTTTGACTGACCCGAAGGGGAGGCAGCGCATAGTAATACAGTGCAGGCTTCAGCAGCTTGACTGATCTGAAGGGGAGGAGCCAGCATACACTGCCCCTGTCTGCAACTCACTAGCACACTGCAGTGGGAAGAGTCACCTAGCCAGTGTGCTTCAGAAGAATTGTAACCAACAAAGAAAGGAACTGGGGCCTCCTGGAAGAAACAAAAAAGATGGGAAGAGGAAGCAACAACAAAAAGTCCCCAGGTCCCAACCCTGAGAACATTGACCCAGGACAGGAAAATACAAAGGAGAATAACAGCAAACATGCAATATCAGACACAGTGACAGTGGACATAAAAAGATATATTCAGAACCTCATAGATGAGTTCAAAAGTGAAATATTTAGCCAAGTTAATCAAGATATAAAAAGATTAACAAAAGAGATGCTAAGTACCCCTCGAGCAGACACAGACAGAAGAAGGGGGGAACTCACACAAAGGAGAGAACCATTTGATGAAGAATATAAAGAAAATATAGAATACATGAAGCAGATTCAAAGAGATTACCAGGAAATTAAAAATTCTATCTGTTTTCAAACAAATCTGTTTGAAAGAAACTAAGGATAGATTATCCAAACTGGAGGACAGTTTTGCAATGTGGGATTATGAAAGGAAAAACTTTTTAAAAATAACAAGGAAACAAGCAGTAACAATACAAAGGCTGGAAGATGACAAGAGGATCTACAACTTGAGAATAAAGAATGTGAATGAAGAAGCAGGGGTACAAATAGAGGAACTACAAAGGCTATTTACAGAAATAATTAAGGAAAACTTCCCAAACATAGGAAAATGAAATGATATTCTGATGTATGAGGCATACAGAACTCCAGCCACCTACAACCAAAACAGAGCTACAGCCAGGCATATAATAATCAAGATCCCAGAAATTCAATATAAGAACAGAATATTAAAAGCTGTTAGAGACATGAAACAGACCACCTATAAAGGAAGGCCCATCAGAATAACAGCAGACTTCTCAACACAAACCATCACATCAAGAAGAGCCTGGAGTGAAATATTCCAAGCCCTGAAAGAAAATAACCTCCAACTCAGATCCATACACCCTGCTAAACTGTCTCTAGAAACTAATGGAGAAACAAGATGCTTCCAAGACAAAGAGGAACTTGGGAAATTTGCAACCACCAATCCAACTCTACAGAGAATACTGCAGGGCATTCTAGAGAGAGAGAAAAGTACTAGGATTCCAGGAACAGTGGCAGAGAAGCCTCAATGAATGGAGCAGAAAACAAAATGAAAAAGATAAGCAGACAACTGATGGCAAAAAAGAGCGTAACAGAAATGAGGCAGAGAAGGTTGGTTACAATCTTTAACATAGATGGCCTTGATACACTAAGTTGAAAAAAAAAAAAAGAACCACACGTGGAGTAGATCAGGAGGTAGGGTCCATCGAGATGCTATTTATATGAAATATAATTAACATGAAAAAAGACTACATGGACTGAAATTCAAATATGAGAAAACAATGCACTATTTGACAGAGAACCAGAGAGTAATAGGGGCAACTAGACCAGTATTTGTGGATAGGTTGGAAAGACAGGCTTTAATAGGTAAAGGAATACAATTAGAGATCAAGTCAGGAGAGAGAAGGTTCGGAGCCACTTAGGTAAATAGCAGGTTGCCCTCCCCCAATTTAAAACCAACGATCTTGGTCAGACCCAAAATGCACAGTGTACCCTGGAGAAGTGAAAGGGGAGGGAGAGTCTTAAAAAGATGGCAGAAGATATTGTTCATAGTGTATCAGGATTTAAAACCCACATTACTCGCATCACTCTGCTTAGATAGATTTTATTCTTTTTTTTGATAGATTCTATTCTGTCCCAGTTTGTCTACTTGTAGTGGATTTGAGGGCACAGATAGCTATCCCCAAAACACCAGGATATAGCACAGTAATCATCTTTAATTTCTTATTAACTTAATTTGGAGCCCTATATGACTTATACTGTTTTATCATGACTGATCTTAGTTAAATCAGGTTTGTTTGGTATCGACAGATTTTATTCAAAACTGATATGATTGATAGTATCAAGTCTGAGAGTATAGGCAACTACACTGAAGATGACAAGACTCTACCATACACATTCTGGTTTGATAACTGCCTGCTTTTGAAGTTTTATACTATATACAAAGCTGTGTTTTTATTAATACTGTTATGTACTGATATATTCAATTATACTATGTCTGGTGATACAGCCAATTCTATTGGAGATAACGAGGGACAACACAGGAACTATGGTAGAATTCCTTGTACAATGGTCTTATATGTCTTTTTCATTACATGTGTTTATAGGAATATGTTTTGTTTTGTCTTGCTTTGTTTTGTTTCTCCCTCTAATGTAGAAAGGATAGATATATATGTTAAGACTCATGCATGTGTAGAATCTATAAACAGTTTATGAGAACTGATCATATGACACATGATGAAATGAACAGATACTTTAAAGAAAAAGAGACACTAAAGTACCCAGTGCTGATCCTGGAGTGTCATAATGTGAAACCCAGCAATAGTATTATTCTTTGTTCAGAGTGATATTAGATTGCTTGGGTTTGTTCAATCTCAACACAATTGAAGATATGGACAACTGCATGTATGTTTAAGTGTATAGGATTGATAACCATATTTCTAAGTTTTTGTTGGATAGTTGAACAGAACTGGTTGCAGTCTCACTGTTTAAATCCCCACTTTATATGCTCCACTTTAGTATCTTGAATAACTATTTGTAAGAGGACAGTCTGTAATCATCAACTAGTAATTTCTTACTGTTCATTTTTTTCTTTGAAAGTATGTATTATTTCTACCCATCTTCTGTTTTGTGTAGTCTTTCTTTAAATAATTTTTTTTTTAAAAAAATATTTGGGAAAAAAATTCATCTATAAGGAACAAGTTCAGACATTTTTCTTGTCATTATTCAGTAAATAATGCAGTTCGGCGCTATTTACATAGCATTTACCCGGCATCAGGATTGTAAATAATGTTTAAAGCACACGTGAGCATAGGTTATACACAAATACTACTCAAGGGGTTCGAGCAGCTATGGGATTTGTTACCCAGGGCTTCCTAGACTGCCCCTCTATGGATACAAAGTTGTGACTGTACTATTGAAAATCAATTTCTTCCTTACTTTTTCATAAAAATTTAAAAGAAGGAGTTTAATATTTTAATGTTCTAAAATGTCATCTTATACGTCTTTTTGAATTTGGTATTTGCCAATTCAAGATCCGCGATTCTAGCAAAACCTATGGATCTGTCAGAACATGCTTCAGTGAAGTGTGTGTCCGGGATGCCCAGCGATTCCGACTCAGCGTTTTTGTCTTTGCTGTAGGAGATTTTGGCCAGCGAACTCTGCCTGCCTTTCCACTCTGTGCTGTATAATTTGACTCCATTGGGAATAACCATTTCATTTCCATGTGAGTGTAAAAACTTGTTTTTAATTGTGAAACAAAACATCTGGTCTTGCTCTTGTGGCATCTAAAAACATACACCTTGAATAAATAAGGTATCTGGGATTTGAACATGGTTTTGGGGGGCAGAGGGGGCAGCCACGGGGATTTCTCCAATGATTGCACTGGCCGGTTTCTTACCTAATATAGAGCTAACCCCAGGTGCTGTGATTTTAAAGCCGCCGTTTTCCTCTCCTTCTAACAGGACTGAATTAATTTCTTATCTTAAAGTTTCTAGAATGCCAATGTGTGGCCCCAGGTCCTCATTTGGAGGACTTTTTGGTGAATCTGTGGGTAATTTTCCCATTTTAGGAGGAGCCTGTAGGGCTGTGAGAGCTGTGAATCACGTTCCTCTTGGCCTGTCCATGGTGCAGTGGTCTGCATCGTGAAGGCCTCGAAGGTCGTGTGTCAGAGGCTTGGTGCCGGGATGGGGAGACAGACCTAACCCTCAGGTGTGGGGCAGCCTCTGGGGGGGCCAGCGGGAGGGCTTTAGCTCCCTGGGAGTGTGTTCTCCGAGGGGACAAAGACACCCTCATCGCTTCTCTCCTTTCTCTTCTTCATGTCTTGGCCATGAAGGGAGAGTGGGTGTCTCCATCACACACACACACCTGCCATGATGTGTTGCCCCGCAGCCAGCCCAAAGGCAACAAAACCAATAGCCTATGGATTCCTGTGGCAAGATAAGCCTCTTCTTTCCACCGTTTGGTTCCCTTAGATGTTTGCTATAGTGATGGGGAGTGGCTAGCCAGTTGGTAACCATGGGGAAACTGCTCAGCCTGCCCGGATGTAGTTTCTGCTCTTTAAGATTTTATTCGATCCTAACACAATGCTATGTCTTGTCTAATAGGGTTTTCTTTTGTTCCCCAAAAATCAGAGGAACTCTGCTAGAATAATTTCTAGTGAGTGTTGCTAGAATAAACTAATTTCTAGTGATTTTAAATTAGTTGACCACACACACATACACACAGACACGAGTGGGTGCCTAGATTTGGAAGTGGTGATGGTGATGGTGATGGTGGTGGTGATGGTGATGATGGTGGTGGTGATGGGGAAAGGATTGGATGATGATAGTGAATAGAGTGTTTCGTTTTTTCGACAGCAAAAATATCTGAATCTGACTGTGGTCATGGTTGCACAACTTTGTCAATGTACTCAAACCTACTGAATCCTACACTCTAAGTTTGTAAATTGTGTGGTGTGCAAATTTTAGTTTAAAAATGCCATTATTTAAAGTAAGATGAATTCACTAGTAGGACAAATATAATGTGGGTAATAAATCTCCAGCTTGATAAGAGGGCAAGAGGATTTGTCGAAGTACCTTGGATTATATGCTCCACTTATGGCCTCAATCATTTTTTAAAAATCTAAAATCACTTGGCCTAAAAGCAGGCATATACATTTCCTGGAATTTCTCCCTGGTTAAAGCTAAGAGTTTCCTGCCTACCTGAAAGACATACTCTGTTCAGAGTTCTTTTTTTTTTTTTTTTTTTTTTTTTTTTTTTTTTTAATCCTATCAAGAAAATAGCAGGAAAGATGTCCTGGCTTCATCTTGAGAGCTGAGGCCTCCACACAGGTGTGAAGCGAATCTGCTGTCTCAAGGAAAAGTACGAGGCCTGCATTGCACCGAGTTACCTCTCCTTCTTGAAAAGTGGTTGATCCACTTTTCACAACTTTAGCTTCCATTTAGAGTCTGGAAGAAATTCTGTTATTTTAAGGCGAGCATAAGAATTTGGAAGGCTTTTCTGTACTACATCTCAGGAGGCTCTCGAGGGAGGAGTGTTCAGAGTGGCCGGGCTCGGAGAGTTGCTGGCTGGTTTCAGCCTCCTGGCACAAGGAATCTCTCTCGCTGGAGATCCAGGTTCCTGTCTTCTGCTCCCAAACCCCGGGGACCACTGGTCCGTCATGCCAAGCATGACGGCTTCTCTCTGGCTTGTCTCGCTTCAGTCAGTTTCTTTCTCTTTACACATTTCCAGGCCCCCCCCTTTTTTTGTGCCTCAGTGGGTAGACTGGTGGGTTTCCAGGATTCCTGAGAAAGGTGCCAGCCACCATCTGTTCAACTGCTTTTCAACTCGGGAAGATGAGAAGTTAGCTTGACATCGGTGTGAGATTGTGGTGAGACTCAAGCAAGCACGGGAGGATGTTCACATCCTCTCTGGGATCTGATTTCAACAGCAGTGAAATACCAAGGCAGGACCTAATTGCTTTGTGCCAGGGCTCCTTTTGAAATTAGCCCTGAAACTGCATAGGGTCTCCTGAAGTTAATGAGAATCATACGTGCTTTTCTGTCGTGGGAGTTTACCAGAGTTGATCATTTGCTTCAAATCTCCATCTCTCCTGTCTTTTGCTCCCCCTGCTAGTGCTTCTTAACGGGAATGAAATGCTAGGGTATGTTTCTCCTTTCATCCCGATGGGCTCAGACTACTGCAGTGCCAACAAGTCACCCCATGGGCAGGCATAGAGGGCACGCTGCTGTGGTGTCTGATGTGTACAGACATCAGCTGGTCTTGTGGCCCTTCAGAGAGATATAGTACAGCCAGGCATGGTGTGATGCACGCTTGGAAACACAGCCCGTGGGAGGCTGAGGCAGGATGATCCCCATGAGTTCGACGCTAGCCTGAGCTACATAAGTGAGTTTAAAGTCAGCCTGAACTATACAGAGTGAGACTCTGTCTCAGAAACAGAGAGAGAGACAGAGAGAGAGAGTCTCTCTTGTCCTGAAGTTTCATGGTGGGAATTACGGTGGCAAAGTTTGAGGAGCTCCTTAGGGGGTGCTAGGGATTTTTAAAAAGAAAAGAATTGAGAAGCACTGTTTTTGGCCCTGCTTTTTCATGTACCCCAGATGATCCCCAACTCGCTGGCTCTGCATGTGTGTCTGCCCTTGAGAATCAGCCAAACAGGAATAGAAATAACCCGCCTCCTCGCCCCTGTGATGGCTGGCCAGTTCTGCAGCCTGAGCTCCCCAGGTCGGCCCCGGGGCTCAGCCTAGCTGCCCTCTGTGATTGCCGATGAGGAACCTGGCTTTTATTTGCTTCCTTCCCTATCTGCTCTCACTTCCTCACCTTTCCTGCTGATTGCCCTTTACTTTCCAAATAAACTGCCTACATTCAAAACCCCATCCTGGGTCTGCTTCTGTGGAAGCCCAGACCAAGCCCCTGTATGAGCATGTATTTAAACTGATTTATAACTTCATTAATTAAATAAATAAAAGAGAGCACATGCATGGGAGAGAATGTCACGTGTGAGGATTATAATTAATCCAAGTGAATGTACCTGAGGTCTATTTAAAATGCTCTTAAACTGTGGAATCTGGAGCCAGGCTGCCTGCCTTCCCTTGTTCCCTGGGGTGTGACCATAGGTGACTGAGTTCTATTGCTTTCTGTGCCTCAGTTTCTCTCTCTGCAGAATGAGACTGGGATTAATACTCCTCGCAGGACTGTGGGATGTGGGAGGCTGTGGCTACTGAGCACACACAGCTCTGTTACTGCCAGATCACTGCCACAGGCCCTCGTTTCAAGATTGCATACAAGAGTAAGCAGCAGTTAAAGTTTCACTGGGGCTTTTTGAAGTAGAAGGCACTTGGGCGTGACGAGGAAGGCACGTTGCACTATCTCAGCTAATGATTCTCTCTGTATTAATAGTCACATTATTCAGTGTCTCCCCAAAGCAATCTCACACCCCCATCTTTGAGATTCAAAGATCCCACCTCCAGTAAAACCCACCGCCAGCCCCACTTTACGATCCACTGCGCCCTCGGATCCAGACACAGAGCTATTAAACAGGTAGGCGCCAGCTCACCATAATGAATCTTATGGGCAAATAGGGTTCTTTGGCATGACAAAAATCCTCCTGCTTCTTTTCTCTCAATGCGCAGCCACAGCACAAATTAGGGGCTGGCCTTCAGGCAGAGCCCTAAAAGCCAGAGGACACAGCTGCTTTAAATACCCTCACCAGCAGGCTGGAGAAAGCCAGGAGCCTTCCCTCCTGCAGCTGAACTTCCAAAGATGATTTGCCCTACTGTAGTTCTGACTTTGACACGATTTATTTGTGAGTCAGAAGTTCCATGAATTGATACAATGTTTCATACTTCTATAAGAGCCCACATGGTAATTTCCCTTTGTATTGTACCCAAGCACTTCCATTTAGAGTTACGCCCCACAGCCTGCTGACTGAAGAATGCAATCAGAGCCCACGTAACCCTCGTAACCCTCGCCTGGTCCTGTTTGCTTTGGAGCCCACCTCCTAATTGAAAGTCCCAATTTTCCCTGCCTAGACTCTATTTCTGCCTCTTTCTCCCCATTATCTTGCCAGGAGACTTTTTCTTTGCCCTCTCCACTGTCTGTCACCTCACCAACAGCTCATAATCCCACTCTGAAATGATTGTTTCCAGTAGGACACAGAGGACACATAATATATCCTAGGTCTTGCAGACAACGAAGTCTCTGTAAAAAGTACTTAACTTTGTCACTGTAGCACAAAGCAGCCACAGACAATGACTGTGGCTTTCTTCCAATAAAACTTTATTTATAAAAGTCTGCAGTGGGCAGGATTTGGCCACTGGCCATTCTTTGTCAATCTCGATTACAGAACAACAAAAACGAACAAAATTGGTCATCCCACAGCTCCCCTCCACAAGGTAATAACACATCATCTTACTTTTATAAAAAATGACTCTTCATGTAATACCATGCACATAAGAATTTCTATATTTACTTTTAAGCTGGTTTTGAGGCACAGCCAGAGTTGTACTGCAACACTTTCTGTTTATGCACCATACTTTGTCAATTGAAGGTAATAATTAGGGCCCGTGTATTCATGCATTCATTTCTTACAAACCACATGCTGGCCACTGAGGTTACGCCACTGGTACAGTCATCAGTGTTGCTCATGTCACTTTCTTCTCCCAGCGCATGGTATAATTTTGTTTACCACATTAGGCACAGTAGCAAGGTTTTTCTCTACCATGAATACACAATCAAAGAGAAAGCCAATATTGACCGTACTAACTTTGGCCCAAAGACTTCTATCGGCTGAGACTTCAGCCCAGAAATACTGTTTCTCTGGCTCTTTCTGCCACTCTCCTGAGGTCAGCTTTGCACAAATTACTTGTCATTGTGGTGACACAAATAAGACTTCATTAACATGGCCATTCTAATCCTGGTAAACAAGTCTGTTTACACTTGAGCTCCTGGAGAAGGAAGTCACAGAGGAAAGTTCATGGTTTCACTAAGGCAGCTTTGACCAAATCCCCAGCACCTCTAGCACGTCGTCGGTTACACAAGCTGCTATTCAGATCCCTGGGATTAATGAAAGTCCTGGGTGTGTGCCTGCTTTAGCAGGAGGACAACAACACTTGTAATCAAGGCTGGTCACATTTTTCTATAATGACAGCATTGGTCCTGTTTGTATCGTTTTCTCATGATTCCTTGTTCATTTGCTTCCCCAGGGAATAAATGAAGTCCCTGTGGTGACTTTTGATATCTGCTCAAATATAAGTTAAAATCTTTTCTTTCTTGGATTTATAATTAGATATCAAACACTTCTCAAAGATGACAGATCCTGGAAAGATAAGGTTCCAAGTGCTTATCTGTGATTGTGAGAAAGAAAAAACCTCATTGTGGCTCTTTCCTTCTTTGAAACCGAAATGTTCACTGCTCACCCATGAGGAGAAAGCACTGTCCCATGCCCAGCCTCCTTCCTAATGCAGGCTGGGTTTGGGGTTGTGGGATCTTCACCCAGAAAAAGTAGAGGAAAATTCAGGTCCTTGATATTGCATAAACTAGGGAAATACTTGGCGGTTGATCCCAGTGTGGATGTGGAGCTCTGTGATTTCCTTACCTAAATAGAAGAGCGGCCTAACAGGGCCAAACTCATCCCAGTCCAGGCCCAGGTCCTTCCTCTGCGATGGTCAAGCCTGGACCTGCTCCTTGGGAGAGCCAGGGCATCCCACTATCCTGAGCATTGAGAGAAATCCCTGCAGGTGACAGCTTGCCGACAAATACCAGAATGATCTCTCCTGCAGTGAGCTGGGTAGGGCCAGGCTCCGGGCAGGAGCAGGGACTGGAGCAGGAAGGAGATCTCATAGTCACATGTGGAACTCACAGGAACGTGGGCCGAGGTGCTGTAAATCATGGGGCTGCATGATCTTGGGATTACATGAGACAACAGCGTGATATTTTCCTTGTTCTGAGCAGTACGGTTTCCTCCTTAAATCCTCTTCCTGGGAGTTTGGCTTCAGCTAGAAGAGGAAAGGCAGCAACAAAGCTTGCAGTAAGAGGCATCCACACTAACTGAAGAGAGGCTTGTGGGTATAGGTGGGCAGCTACTGTTGGGGAGCTGAAGCCATCTCACTCCAATCTTTGCAGGAAGAAAACTTGATCGATCTAATGGGCCACAAGGGGTGGGTGTCAGAATTAAGACAGAGACTAAAGGAAATAGAAGGAAACAGTGGAGAGCATCACAGAAGATGACTCCCACGTGCATGGCTCTTTGGCCTAGTGAAAAACTCAACAGGGAACATCCAGCAACAAATCCTTCACTGTGGATCTAGATTATCTGGCATTAAGATATCTGTCTTTTATTAGACTGGACCAATACATCAGGCACAGACAGCACCAAGGTGCTGGCCGTGTGGGTGACTTAAGGTTTACACACTCAGAAACCGGTCACGCTCTTCCTTACCCCTGCTTCAGGCTACCCGTGAGTCCCCAGCAAGGGACTGGTGATCCCAAGGACTAAGTTTAACAGTAGATGGGAGTTTGTAACTGGTAAGAAGACAAAGCGTCAAGCCCTAAGGAGCTTTTGATCCATAGGAGAGGCGAGACAAGCCAAGTAATCCCTTCATACGATAGTAATAGTTTACCGGGTTCTTCCATACATTTAATTTATGTGCTACATATGCTTTGAATCACTAGATCCTATGAGCTCAGTATTATTACTGTTCCCTTTTTTAAAAACAATATAAAGAGGTCAAGTAATTTGGGCAAGTTGTACACCTCATTAATGGCAGGGCTGGGATTCTAACAGGGACTGCTGGCCCCAGAAAGAGGATGAGAATAAAGACCAACCAGCAAAACAGACTGAACTTTGTGAGGCAAGAGGGCTTCAATCACTTTTCCAGATAACTATATCTGATCCATCTAATCCTCCTGTGTAAGAGTATTCCTTATTTTGCAAATGAAAAACTCCTAGGAGAGGGATCCAGCTTGGGAAAACCCACATCCCTAGGATCCTGGCAGAGTTAAGGTTCCAAGTCGGATCTGTCTGGTTTGCAGTCTGTTCTCTCCCCACTGCTCCCGTGACTGATTTCCTGAGCCCATTCACAGTCATGATGTCTGACTTCTAGAGCCCCGAGCACTTATTCCCATTTCCTGAAAAGGGAAAGGAGTTGAGGCCTATTTGTGAAAGGCTAAAGAAAGGGCGAGATAATTCGGACTGAGGGAAACATCATCCTGTTTATAATCACAGCCATCTGATCACCAGTAGGACCAGCTTTTGACTCTAAGGAAAGAGTCAGGACTCAGTGAAACAGTTACTCCAAGGCTAGCTTGTTTTTTAATCCAAACATGTGAAGTAGAGTTTTAGGGAGTTGTGGAGACCAGGGTTTTGAACTATGAACTAGGACATGAACTGCCTGAAAAGCTGTTGTCATAAGTGCTCAGTGTAAACTGTCACTTATGCATTGAGATATCTACCAAGTTAGTGCAGCTTTTTGCATGTCAGGGTGCTCAACTGTGGCGGAAGGGTTGGTGACCCAAAGTAACGGTTTTGGAGACATCAAACAGCATTCTTGAGGTAAGTAGTGTCTCAGGAAGTTCTGAGGGTCAGCGCTGGCAAAATGGGATTTGCTGGAAACCCAGTAGTTAAAGTCAGATGCCTACTGGAACAAAACAGGAGCAACCAGCAAATTTAAAGAAGTACCAGAGGAGATAGGGGCAATTTCTAAGGAAAGACTTATCTGGGAATGGAAGGGAACTCCACGTAACAAATAGAAAATTCTAGGAGTGATAGAAGTACCAGGTATTAATACAAGAAGCGTGATTTGTTTCTCTTTCCTCTAGAAGTCTTCAGGATTCTGTGGCCAACTTGGTCCACAATGATCTTGAGGACTGTTTTATTTTAGGGCAATGCTATTTGCAATGACAACAAGCCTCTAATTTTAATGTTTTAACACAATAAAAGTTGTTTTCCATGATTATTCAACAGTCTAGTGTGTCCTCATCAGCAGTCACCTTTCCTCTACCCCATTATAGGTCCCTGTATTTGTTAAATGGATCATTTAAAGAAATCTTCTTGAGCAATGAAGCACACAGACTCCTTCCACTTGTGGTTGTACAGTTCCGTAAAGTTTTTGAGTGCTCTGTATGGAGCCAAATGATGGATGAAGAACACAGAGGAGAGAGTTTGGATTCTAGGAACCACCCACCACTTCCATGTGAATTCATCTCTAATTTCACTGGCTAAAGATTAGCATAAACTCAAGGACAGACAGAGGAATGTATTTTAAACTGTGTGCCCAAGAGGAAGGGCAAATAGTCTTGGAAGACATCTCTGCTGCAAACCCAAGGCACCCAACTTCTCAGAGCTCAATGAGGTGTCCTCAGCCTCTGGCCCTTGATCAAAAGTGCTTTCTAGTTGGCAACCTAAAGAGCCACTAAGCTAAATCCTGAGTGTGTCGTTATCCTTTAAATAATTACTGTATTGAGTCAACTTGGAGTTTTGCATCTATCAGAGGGATAATGGAAAAAGAAATCACCCACAATTTTCCCTTCCAAAAAAAGCCCAGAGATATAAGGACATTTGTCCAATATGCTTTGGGTAACTCATCTGTCAAAAAGAGATAAGAATACATATTTCACAACATTGTGAGAAATAAAGAGTTGATAGATGTAAAATGCTTATGAAATCTGGTTCAGATTAAATGTTCAATAGTAGAGAGTTATAGGAGGAGGACAGGGGAGAGAAGCAGAAGGAAAGGAAGAGCAAACATTTCCCGGGAATTTCTGTCTGTTTCTTATTGGACAGATGTAATCATAGGATCACACATAGCTGCAAGAGAGTCAGGGAAATGTAGTTCAATATATGGTAGTCAGGATTTATGTGCCTGGTTAAAAATCAAAGTTTTTATTACTGTAGAAGAGAAAGAGAAAGGATATTAAAGAAAAATGAATAGCTTATGCTACAGTCACCAACAGCCCAGACACAGTTCATTTCTTTTCCAGAGACTGGACAAAAACCTCTGGTTTAAAAGGTTTAAAAGAACTGTGACCTAAGACAAAGTCCTTAGCCAGGACTGCAGAGTCACCACAGTTTACCACCCCACTCTTAGCACACTGTTCCCATGCATGTACCATCAGGGAAGTCCATGAGGGGTAGCCCGTAGGTTATGAATACCAGGTGCTATTCCTTTATGGCTTGACTGCCCCATTCCCGTATGCATACCACCCATCAGGAAGTATGTGGGGCTCTTGAAGCTCTTCCACCATGCCCTTCCTGTTTAGGAGCTGGTCAGTCATGGACTGAAAATGTGAGCCAGAATAAACCTCTCTGCAAGTTGCAGTGTCAGGTATTTTGTCTCAGCAACAAAGAAAGTGACACCATATGCCCCACCCTCAACCCATATCTTGAAGTCATAACGCTGGTACCTGTCAGTGTGACAATGTTTAAAAATAAGTTTGCAGATGTAATTAGTTCAAAGGAACTTCTGTTGGGTAGGCCTCTAGTCTGACTGATGCCTTATGAAAGGAAGATTTACACACACACACACACACACACACACACACACACACACACACACACAGAACACTATGTGAAAGTGAACACAGATATATAGGCAAGGTATCCACAGCCAAGAAATACCAGTGTTTGCCAGTGAACTGCCAGAAGTTAGGAAAGAGCATGGAACGTTCCTTCTCCAGAAGGAACCAGTACAACCAGTATCTTGATTTTAGACTTCAGGCTTCCAATAAACAAATGTTTGTTGTTAAATCCAGCCTGCCTGTGTTACTTTGTTATGACAGACCTGAGAAACTAATATGCCTCGCCTGGCCCCAGCTTACTGGCAGGTTTTTAGCCAAGTCCTGTCCCAACTACCCAAGTGAGAGATTTACAGCTGGTCCTAGCTCTCAATGGCACCTCCATCATGATTTCTTATTCAGGACCCAGTTCCTTACCCCTGCTGTGTCTTTCCTCCTCTTGGGACCCAGACCTCTCTCCGAGACATAATGAGTAATATAGCCAAAACACCTGTATGGATCATAGTACTGAAGGACCACACATTCACTTTAAATATTTTCTCCTTACAAAACTATTTACAACCAGGAAGTGAGTATTTGAGGGGAAGCCAGACTCTCTCACCCCTCCTCAGGCTTTATTTGTGCAACAAAATGGAATACATGCAAGCACCCTCTTGGATAGTCTGGATAACACTGATGGTCACACTGAATAATTAGACCAATTTTTCTTGGGGGAGACAGAATCAAAGCACAAAGTGGGTCCTCAGCGTTTCTCCTGTTTAGAACGTGTGGCTCTGGCTTTTTGTGTTTGGATCTAGCAAACCTAAATTCCAAAGTACCTGACCCATCAATGAAAGAAGCCTTGATCTTCATACACAAAGCGTTTTTCAGTAACTGAAATAAATGAGTTTAGTGAGGGACCCTAGGAAAGATGTAAAATGACAAGGTATACAGCTGCTCTGATCATATCCCAAGTCCCATTAGGGGAAAACTTCTAGGTCACCCGAACAGAGGTGCAAATGCCAGGGGCCCAACCTTTCTGAGGCCGCCCAATATAACAAAGATTTGCTTCCCTGCACACCCCACAAATTCTCAAGTTCTGCATGCTTCCTTTTGGGTTTAGAGACTGATACAGGGCTCATGAATAAAGTCACCCCTTCCCCAGTTGCACAGAAGTGGGGTGACTAAAGGATGCCAAGGGGAAGAGGAGAGGAAGGGCCACAAGTGGAGAGGGCATCGCATGTGGAGAAAACAGTGATCCCAAGGCCCACACCTGGGTGAAGAGAGTCTCGGCCCCCAGATTTACGCAAGTGCCATCTGGCTAAAATGAGCAAATGCATCACCCTAGTGGGGGCATCCAGAGGGCAGTTCCCAGAGCCCATGAGGAGCAGGGGAGATGAGGTGAGTGCTGTAGGTCCTGGTGTCCTTTTTCAGTGCCAGTTTCCACCAGGATGAAAGGAGGGCAGAGGTGACTGCTGGAAGACTGCCTGCAGCACCACCCGGCGAGGTGACATGGCAGCGAGGGGTCACCACCTTTGCTCCTGCTGGGCCTCCCTGGGCCGGTATCTGCCCCTCCCTAGCTTTCCCACCAAGTTCTGCAGCTCCAGGGTGTCACAGCAACACGTGGTCCTCCGTGCCCAGGAGCCACACTCTGTGTTCAGGCTGCCCCCGAGAGGACAGCAGGGACTGTAGTGTGTCCCCCGCCAGTGGCTGCAGTGGGAGGCGGGCCTAGCTTCATTTCAGAGGAAGGGTGGGCAGGAAGCAAAGGGCGGCGGATGCTGTCTCCCCTGCATCCGAGTTGAATTTTGTTTTTGTTTTTAATTTTCAGATGAATAATTCAGTGGCTATGCCAAGGTTGAAATATTTTTCTGTTTTCAGTAAGATGTGAGAAAAGGAAATGAATTTTAATGAAATGTTTTAGTTTACTTTATCAGAGGCTTCCAGCGTGGTGGGATTCCCACGCCCTAAGCAGATGTCAGCTGTTTTGTCCTCTTGCCTGCAAAAGGCGACAGACAGCCGTGTGGCCACTCTGCTCAGCCCGGGTGCATCTCCCCATTTCCTGGCTGGACAGGGCCACTCACCCGTGAGCACCAGGCTGGCAGAACATGAAAGCTATGTGCGTGTCCCAGTCATTCAGAAACCGGAAACTGCAAGTGATGATCTGCTGTCCTAACTGCTGTGGACCAACAGGCCTCTAAGGGGGAGAGCAGGCCACCTGCCCTGCTTTCCAGTACCCGTGCACCCTAGCCTGGCTGGGCAGCACAGGCTTTGGCTGATGACCAAGCCCTCTGCACCGAACAGGAAGAATTTAAGTATGTATGTGATTCTATAAACAGATTTCAAGGGAGGTGCAGAAATGTGGCTAGATCTCTAAGGAGATGACAGAGCTGTCAGGTGGAGGTGATGTCACAGGCCTCAGAGAATGTGCCAGAACATGAGCTAATTGATAGCTGCAGGCTCAGGACATGTTTTCAAGCAAAAGTTTCTGAACAAAGTCGGCAAGTAACAGACCACATGGATTCTCTTAAATAGCCTGCTGATAGGATTCCTCATGATTCAAGAAACACCTGCCTGAATGAGTTGTCATCAATCTGCACAGGAATGATTCGCTGAGCTCTTCCCAACGGTTAGAACACAGCCAGTTTGAGGCAGGGGAGGATGGAGAGGCTAAGATAACCAGAGCCTGCCTGCAAGGCTTGGGGAGATAAGCTTGCCCAGACAATGCCCATGCATGACGAGCCCAAGGAAGTCTGCAGTCTAGTGCTCCTCACCTGGGCTCTCCACTGCCACCACCCCTGGCGTCACCTTGTCCAGAGGCCCAAGTGAGCATCAAAAAAGAGACAGAAGTGTTGAACGAACTCTGCTAGAAAGGATTTATGTTGCCACGGGGAGCTTGTAACAATTCTCTGTTCACATGCTTTGCCATTTAAGGTTTTCAGGCCCATTCTGTATCACGTGTCATCGTCTCCCTGGTAAGCAAAGGGTGAAGTCTTTCTCCTGATCTCACCAGTGATTTAGAGGGGGCCTTGGGGTCCCCAGTCCTCGCTTCCCAGAATATGTTTGTTCTGCTTCTCCTGCTCCTTGAGGGGAAGGAGGTGGTTGAGCAGGCAGAAACTTGTAAAGTGAATGACTGAAAGAAACCAAATGGTAGCTTCCTTTCCCATCCTCTTCCCAGGCCTGGCTGCCTCGCAAGGGAAATGTCTGAGATTTTCTTAATGGAATGCTACTGTGCTACCTACTTGCTCCGAGTAGCCAGCCAAGGGACAGATGCTGTTGATTAACTTGCAATTTCCTCTCTGCCCCAGGCCTTGACTCCAACAGTGTCCCTTCCCTGGTTAGGCCTTCACCCCCACTGCACACGCCTTTGGCTATCCGCTGTGTGGTGTTGAATTAACTGTGTATAGTGGCAAAGTTGGAATCTCCTCCCCCAAGGCTGAGAGGGCGGTGGAGGGGACCCAGGAGCCCACCAGGAGCAGTGTCTATCTTCACAGGCTTTTGCAGGTGTCCTGCACCATGTCACACGGGGAGGAGGGAAGGGAAGGGGAAACCTGGAGATGATCTGGCTCAGGGAATGCAATCGGTCGGGAAGAAAGAAAGGGTCAGAGATGCAGAGGCCCCCTGCCCCGTGTGTGGGTGGCTGCAACTAAGGGGAAAGGGGCTTTGGGGGTGTAACATAACCCTGAAGGAGACACCTACTCACCTTCCCTGCCATTAGACAAGCGGATGGTAACATTTACAGGGGAAAAACAAACAAGCAAGACTAGACAGGCAAACTGGTGCTGGGAGGGACACGGTAAGGTAGGATGGAGCCTGCGCTCCAGCGAGGAAATGATCCACAGCCTTAGCCCCTTCTCTGTTTCTCTGGCAAAATCCCTGAGACCGGGTGATTTGTCAGGGAAGTACTTCTTGTGGCTCTGGGCCAGGAGGTTCAGAAGGCCAAAGCAAGGTGCCAGCAAAGGTCTCGCACTTCTCCAACTCATGGTGGAAGAACAGGCATCTGGCAGCTTTGCTCTAGTGAGAACACACTCCCCTGAGAGAGGCGCTGATCTTCCTGGCCCTCCTCACCCGTGCAAGGGCTTGCCTCCCACCACCGCAGGGGCAGCCCGGCCCAGCATGAGTTTCATGGGGCACAAACCTCACTAGGTCCATCTCACCCGGTACTCTCAGAACTCGGAGCCTGATCTGCAGATGGATAAGGGTTCAGATGCTCACATTTTAAATCAATGGTGCTGGGTCACATGGATGACTACTGGATAGAGTAAGCTCCCAATGCAATGAAATTCAAACGTGAGCATGAAATACGTGTAGAAAGAAAGAATGGACAAATTCTTTGCAGCCTTGGAGGAGAAAATGGCTTGCCAGCCGTTTAAAGATCCAAAACTATTAAATGGTTTTTTATTATATAAAAAGAAAAAGCTTCTAAATAAGAAAAAATATAGAAAAGTCAAAAAACAACCAAAATAAAATATTTGCCATTCATTCCTCCCTAACATACAAAGAGATCCAAAAACGGAGACTATGAAAACCCAGTAATTCAATAAAAACGAACAAAAGCTTGGAATAGGACTCACAAAAAATGCAAATAGATCTTAAATTCATGAAGAACGTTTCTTAAAGGGAATAAAACCTTAAAGCTTCCCTGAGATACATGGACTTCTTTGTATCCATGAAAAAGCTTGCAAAGATACTTTACTCTTGAGTCTGTAGGCAAAGGTAGCCCGCAGAAATGCAAAATGGTTTACCTCTGATGGAGGCCAACTTAGTACTCAAATATGGTGTTTCAAAATGGCAAATCCACTTCCTTTGCCCAGCAGCCCTTATTTGGGAATTTAACGTCAGCTGTTCATGGACAAAATTATGCACAAATAGGATTCATTATTGTATCATTGTTGCAAGAGAAAAAAATGTGAAACATCTCAAATGCCCATTAATAGGAGAATGGCTAAATAGATCATGTAATATGCAAGTTTTAAAAAAATGAATCAGGAACTCTTCATCTAAGCAGGGAACATTCTCTTTGGTATAGTAAGTGAGGGAAGTGGACTTTAGAATTATGCTATCTTTTCTGGGGAAAAGGGGGTAATATAGCATATTCATGTTAGCATGTATTTATATATGTAACATTGGGTGAAAACTAATTAAAGATGTCACAGGGCCATGAGGTAGAACAGATTAGCCAGGGATGCAGCAAAGACTGGAACCCTGGGTTGGTGGCTCCTCTAGAGAGGTACAAAGCCTTTCCTGGAGAACGGGGTGGATGAGTACATCTCAAGTAAAAGAAAAGCAAAAGTCAGTAAGGACAAGAAATTCACACGAGAGAATAATCTGCTCTCAACCTCTGCCCGCCTCAGATCTTTAGTCTTGAGTTCTATCTTTCATTCGGTCAAGCTTCAACAAGAAAGTCCAAAAGGTGTGGAATTGGCGTTTCCTGAGAAGAGAAATTACAGCTGATTCCAAGTTCAGGTCGGCAATTTCCTTAGAATGAAAGTTCAAATTAGATTTCTATGAAAGACACAGTGAGGTTACGCTGTGACTCTGGGAATACACACACATGTTCACACAAAGCCCAGCAGAGGTTGCCAGCAGCTGGGCAGAGTGGGGTGTGAAGAGGGACTGCCCAGGGGTGCAGGGTTTCTTCTGGGGTCACTGAGAATGTTCTGAAGCTAGGTAATAGTGATAATCACAAAAGTCTGTGACAACACTAAAGACTACCAAGCACTTTAAGATGTGTATTTTATGCCACTTGAGTTGTATTCAATTATTTTTTAAAAAATCTTTCCTTACAGAAGTCTTCTTTGGTACCCCTGGACACTCCACTCCCTCCCAGGACCCAATAACACTTACCTTTCCCTGATCTTTTATTGTTTGGTTTACTTTCTAAATTACTGATTTTGAGTGCTACCCAGGTGGTCGCCAACTTACAACTGTTCTACTCACCCCTTTCGACCTTATAACGGGGAAGGTAATATATATTCAGCAGAAACCATCCTCAGAATTTTGAACTGCGATGTTTGGCAGCAAGGGATGCCCTGCTGTCTGGGATTCAGGGCAGTAGGGGTGAGTCACAGCTCCCCGCCACCCTGCAGTCCCAAGGGAACACACGCTGCACTGGGTGCCGAGTGAGGGTGTTCAGGAAGTTAGGGATGTTACCTGCATGGTGAACTCACCTTCCACGACGAATTTATCTGGATACAGTGCCGTTGTAGGTGGAGGAGCATCTGTATAGGTAAAATGAAAAATGACACCTTCTTGTTAGCTTTCCTTTAATACTCAATGTTATTCTACACGGAAACTAACTCAGAAAGGTCTCTGTTCTAGTCTGATCCTCCCAGGACCCATCTGCTACAAGGTTTCTGCCTGGGACGTTTGTCACTGTAACGGTTTAGAGCAGCACAGCTCCCATGTCCAGCCCTGTGGTGCTACCTCTCCTGCAGAACGTGGAGATTCCAACACTTGTAGCAGCCGGTTACAGAGAAGAGAAACACAGCTGAGTGAACTTCAGTTCTCTTATTCTATGAAACAACATGAGGTTTGTACTTGTGAGTTATAATTTGAGGCAGTGAAACAAGTAAGAGGAACAAGGTGTAGTATTTTATTTTGATGAGTGCAAATTTTAGTTTCTACACAAAATATTTTACTAAATTTGACATTGAAATGTATTCTTTTCTAGTTGTTGTTTATTTTAAACTAACGGATAAGTCAAGAAAACAGATTGCTACAATAATAGTTGTCTAAATTTTGCTTTTCATAAATTGTTTCAGTTTCTTTAAAATTCACTTAATAGAAATTATCTACATAAAATAGTATTATATGAAACTTAACCAAAAGATGAATGTTTAATCAGAAGTAGACATAAAAAATGACAGAGTAATTGATTTGTTCTTTTTTCCTTTTTTTGGTACAGTAATATATATTTATTTCTCTTCTTTTTAATAGCAAGATTCCATAAACAAATATTCAAAAGGTAATTTTGAGTGTTTGCATTTTTGGCCATTTTTGCTATTCATTTTATGATTATTGCTGAAAAGTTTTAATCATATAGGGGAGGATATTATTCCTAGCCATCTTCTACTTGATTAAATAGTACTATTCATAAGAATCTACATGTACTTCATATGTTTTTGTATATACTTCTAAATATGCTTACTATGATTGAATTTATATATGGTATACTATATTTGAAAATATTCATTGATAGTCAAGAAAAATTCTTTAATGCAAGGTTTTTTTAAACAGCTAATTTTGGTGAGTTTACTGTTTCATGATTGCAACCATTCAGTGAGTTATTTTTACCCCCATGAGACAGACAGTTTGATCTCCATAGAAAATCTGAGAGACAGAGTACTGAAGTAACTCATTCATGATCAGAAAATCAGTAAGAAGAGCTGTGATCTGAACCGAGATCTAATTCTCTTTGCTAGTGTACTAGGTTGGTTCTTCACACATCTCCCACTAAAGTGAAAGTTGACCTTGAAATGCCATCTGATTATTCCTGCACCACAAACCCTTCCTTGCTGATACGATCTAAGGGAGCTACAGAACCCAGTCTGCACACCTGAGTCCAGCTCTGCCCTGAGCCCCGCTACAGGGATTAGAGATGACTCGGGGACAATGACCTGCACACCAGGGACCTGCTCCTGGGACCGCGCGGGCACACCTCTGGGTCAGCTCCTTGACAGTGCCAAGTTCATGTCTGCCTTTGCCGCTCACATCCTTTGTGCCAGCTTCTCCTCCGGCTCTTCCTCATCTAAAATGACCCAAACCCAGTAATCACTCCCCACTGCCCTGTTTATTTTACAGCCTAGAGTGTGGCATTTCTCCCCTCTTATTCCCTTCTTTTACTTTGTATGTGTTACAAATCAGTACTTGTCATGTAATGGGTTCCTAATGGCGTTTATTATGATTTTGAAAGAACGGAGATATGAAGGGCTTAGCATCGCACTAATAAGAAGGATTCTGAGGTCACATTCAGGCTCAGTGCAAGCAAATGAGAAACAAGAGCCACTGTCACGCCCAGTGTGCAGAGGGGTGGTGCAACTGTACTTGTGAGCACCGAACTGCCATATGCCCAAGCCGGAAGGACAGGACAGGGCTCTCCCCACCAGCACCCACCATGCACTAGCACAGTACACCCATTGCGGGGACCCCTCAGCCCTCTCTCTGGGGGCATTCTGGAGGGCCAAGCTTGCTCAGGTTCACAAGCTTGGTCTCAGCATCAAGAGGGTGCACAGTCTGGCCTGAAGTTCTTCTGCAGCACCAGATGCAATGCATGTCATGACCGCATCTTATGCAAAGGGTAGAGATTTGACAGGTGAGCAGAGGATTCTCAACAGAGTCCAAGCCAGACTCTCCCAGTTCCCACAGCCTGAGTTGGGGGGCGGGGGGACAGGCACATAAACCAGCCTCAGCTGCATGGGAGTCTCTCCTTCCCCTCCCAAATCATTAACAAAGACTGACACTATAGTATTTATCAAAAAATCATGTTCCCTAAGTGGTGATACAAAATAATTATCTCAGCAGGCAATCAGCTCAGCGATCTTCTTCAAAGCAATTTGTGGCAAGGGTATGAGGTTTTTAAAGTAGATTAAATTTTCAAGAGCTCATCTCTTAAACCTGGTCAGAATGTATTTACAACTCACCTGGTGAGATGATGTCTATCTCGAAGCTGAATTTCTCTTTCATTAGGTCTTACTTAATTGAATCAAACAAAGTCATTTTGGGATTGTCCCAAAAGCAAACCTTTTATCTTAAAGCAAATGTGTCTTAACAAGGCCCTAAAGTAAATAAAGGCAGGTTTCCACTCAGGAGAGCTCTGCTCTTCCTTTTAAAAGCTTATCACCCTACTTCACTGGTTGTCTTTAAAGTTAGGAAATTGCTTATGGAGTTTACTGTTGCCAGTGAAAGCAACAAGTTGGGTTTTTTGTTTCTTGGTTTCATTTAACTATTAAGAAACACCTGCCCTCCCCGCCCTCACTGCCCCCTCCGTGGCCGGGGAATAACCCAGGGCCTCCTGCAGGTTAGGTGCAAATGCTCCACCACTGAGCTACACCCCCGGGCTCTCTTCCTTCTTTTTGAAATATTTAAGTAAATGCCTAGCTGGTGTGCGTTTGCGGCGCTCGGCATGGCCACAGCTTACAGTCACGAGTGTCACACTGTGTCCTGCGTGGTTCCCACTGGGTTGGTTCTGGAATTTAAGCTTCTCATTGAACTAATGCAAGAAGTGTCAAAGGCCTGCGACTCTGCGTTCCCTCAAATCCCAGAGAGAGTGGGAGCCCAGGCCAGGGTGGTGACCGCTTCTTTCCTCCACAGTCAGGTCCCCGTTCTCTCTACATCTGTATGCCCCAATGCACACTCTTTGGTGCACAAGCTGTTTGCAGGAGTGACCAGGCTTCAAACAAACAAGCTCCCTGGAGGTGGGGCGGGTCCCTGGGCCACACTCAGGCCTAAGAGATCGTCAAACCAGACGCTGCCGACGGGGTGGGTGTCCGGGCAGACCGCAGGACGTCTGCACCCCAGTCCACAGAAGTGGACACGGCTCAAGGGGCTGCGTGCTCCCGCCCTGGAGAACCCACGACGTTGCAGCAGGGACCTGGACGGTTTGACTCAGCGCCCACCACGTCCCACCAGAATCAGAGGCGGCGGCGGGCGCAGCGTCCCCCCCCTCATCCCACCTTCCGGCGTCCTCCAGGCTGCCCTTTGCTAGCCGTGAGCTATCGCTCACCGCAAATGTCACTGGGGATGCCTGCGTGCGGCGGCGGGGAGAGGCCGGTGCAGACGCCCCGCCGTCATCTGACGGGTCACGTGCGCGGGGCGTCGCCGGCCCCCTGGTCCCCCCTCCCCTGCCCTGTCCTCGGTGAGTCACTGTGTCACACGGTCCTGCGGGAAGGGCAGCAGTTACGTAAACGCCCGCGAGCTGGCACTGCGAACGCTGCGACCCAAACACCTTCTGTGTTAGCTCCAGGACCCAAAGTGGGGGCCCTACTGTAGGGAGGGGTTCCCCCTCCTCAACACATGGGGACACCAAGTTTCTCACACAGGCGACCGGCCCCGAGCTGGAACCCCGATCACGTCCCGCAGCTCATCCTTCATCAATGCGGAATTTTGGAGAGTTTCTCTGTCTGCATCCCCGAAGCCGGGGGGGGGGGGGGGGGGGGGCGGAGATTTATTCCATTATATAAACTTGTAATTGCCCCTGACTCTGCGCTGGGGCTCTGCAGGATGTTTCCAGCCAGATGGGTCGTGAGGCTCAAGGGCCTCCCTCTCTTTCCTCCTCCCCCTCCTCCTCCTCCTCCTCCTCCTCCTCCTCCTCCTCCTCCTCCCGCCAATCCCTGCCTGCCCAGGCCACCTCCCACCCCACCCCGCTTCCCGAGTCCACCAGACTTTCCCGTCTTTCCGGGCCTCTCCTGCACAGGAGATGGGGCCCCGAAATACAACGCTGTTTACAACTGGCAAGCTGTTATTAAACTGGGGTTTCCGATGTGTTGGCGGTGGCTCCCCGTTAGCATTGAGGAACACCTCATTCCGGCAGGTGCCTTCTGGGGACGTCTGTGGTCCCTGATCGGCATCCCTAACCCTGGAGTGTGCAGCCACGGCCATCCCTGCGGGTGCTACAGAGTCACTAGATACACAGGAACCGACGGCAAGCCCCGCCCCCCAAGAAAAGATTTGCAAACAAATCAATAGTGGAACAAGATGTCAGGAAGGCCAGCCTCCTCTGAAGGAGTCTTTGGCATTTCCAAAGCACGCATTTGCAAACACAACCATGTTCCTTATAAATGACGGCATCCGTCCCAGTGCATGATGGAAGGAATCTCCGGGAGCGCCTCACACTAGCAGCTAAGGTTGGCTGGCTCCAGGAACTGGAAACTGAATGCAGGTGACTTCTGAGACTGAAGTCCCGGCCTGAACCTCGTCTACCAGGTGAGAAGCCAGGATCAAAAATGGGAGGGGACTTGAGTGTGGAGTGTAGCTGGGAAGAGCTGAGTTCAGGGAAGCAGGGGCGACTCCTTACACCGAGGTTCCACCTCGGGCGCCAAACCTGGTCAGTTTTTCCCAGTTTCCTAGTCTGTAAGGTTAGATCAAACCATTTTGCTGAACATTGTGGCGCTGAGATGTTATGCAAGAAAACCACAGAGCTCAGGTCAGGCTTGCCCCTGTGTCACAGTGCTGGTGTTACTAGTGGTCAAGGCCACCGGGCTAGTTAACATGACTTCCGATTAAAATTCAAATTAATTTTTTAAGCTGGAGTGTGGACTCCTTAACATTTTAATAGGATATGCAAGAAAAAGTGGAGTAGAACTTTCATGACACAAAAATGAATCCAAAAATTACTACAACTACTCTCATATGTTATAAAATGCTTCATTCTTTTGTGTTTTGCTCTTTTTTAATTAGCAAATAAATGTTATACACACCTACAGGGTACCATGTGGCATTTTGATACAAGTATACCTTATGTACATACTTATGTATATTAAATATATATATATATATGTTCAACTCGGAGTACAATATCTATCTCCTCAAATACTTAGTGTTTCTTTAAAAATACTCAAAATTTTTCCAGTTTAAAAAAATGTGTAATACTTCATTGTTGTCTGTAACAACCCCATTTTGCAACAGGACTGTGTATGTGCATGTGCACATATGTGTGTGCATGTGCGTGTGCGTGTGCGTGTGTGTGTGTGTGTGTGTGTGTGTGTGTGTGTGATGGTGGGGATCCAACCTAAGATCTAACCATGCTAGCCAACTACTATATAGTAACATGTATGCCCAGCCCTTGTAATCTGATATGTGTGTGTGTGTGTGCGTCTTCACAAATATATGCTTGTGGAACTTGTGCCTTCAAGACTTCCTCTGATCCCAAAGCACTTTCTCCTCATCAGTCCAAAGAGGTGTTGACTTTCTGTTGCTTCTGAGTCCAGCAGAGGTAACAATGATAGTCCAGGAGCAGGAGCATCCCACTTCAGGACTCCATTGCAGGACCTGTGCGATACCCGTGCTCCGTCATTCTCTCTTGGTTTCTGAAACTAGTGTTTTCATTTTGCCCACGACCAGGGGTAGAGGTTGGCTCAGGTACTATCACTACCCTATAAGGCAAAAACCCTGCAAACTACAAAATCTCTGAAATTCCAGCCTGGTGTTTAACACGGCCCTTCTGAGCCCCTGAGCAGGTCATTTTCCTTCCTAAATTCCTCCCTGTGTCTTCAGTAAACGAGATGGCTAAGCCTCACGTTCACACCCTCTCTTAGCCAGCCCATGAGAGAGACCTCTGTTGCCTGGAGTCCCAAGAGGGAAAGACACGGGGCGGGGATGAAAAGTCAGATAATATGAGTGGGGTGGAGAAACGAAACACAGAGCCAGCATGGCATGGCACGGCACAGTGGAGCTCCGGAGCGTGAGCAGGGTGAATGCGAGCCTGTGGCATTTGCATGCCTGAGTGAAATGAGATGCTTAATTGCTAAGAGCCTCCCTGGGGCTCGGTTTCCTGCTGTGGCGCCTTCCATGATTTCATCGGAGTTTAGGCGAATTAAAATATCAAAATTTAGGCTCACGTGTGAGGCATTCGCTAACACTCTTGACGCTGGTGCTGAAATGCTGCAAGAAGCAAAGCTCCTTTCCCACATCATCCGAGTGTAGGTCTGTGTCACCAGACTCTTCCAAGTGAGATCACTTGCTGTAACACCACTGTGACGTCCGTGGCTTTGAATCCGGGATGATACACAGCACAAGTTCGGAGCTGTCGCTTTTCGTTCTCAGCAGTGGCATGCTTTCCACATGCCTTGGAGTGGTTTTTTCCTCTCTCTGCAACGTGACTGTGATTCAGCTCTGAGTTTTATTTTATAATTGCTCTTGTTTTTAATCCCCTTCCCCACGTCTAGGCTCACTTGGCCCTTAAAATCTTGAATTGCCACTTTGGTCCCCACGGCTTGCTGAATCATGAAACCACAAGCAGATTTTAAAATCCATCCACGAAGCCTGAGATCTATGTGTCTTTTGCATCTTCATGTAGGTGGCATCTTTGGCTGATGGGAATCTGTTGCAAGCCAGTACTCTTACGGTCTAAACACTTATCCTGTCCCCTCCTGAGTTACTATTATAGAGCACCCATTTATTTTCTCCTCTGCTCTTCCTGATCTTTTCCTCATGGTTCAGTGACTCTTTAGCATGACTTAAATACATTAACAGAAAGATCTTGAGTTCTCAGCCTTTTACCATTCATGTTTCTTAGTGTTACAAGCGATAGTGTTCCTGAGACTATCAGTGATGTGTGTGGTAGCTGTGGCTCTGCCCTTTACAGATACATCTGAGAGGTGGGCTTGACATAAAACTGGAACACTGCGCTTGCTTCCTGGTCCCCTAGCAGAGTTGCTGCGTGATTGTTAGACAGTGTCTTAGCACTGTGCGTGCTGAGAATGTGTTATGCTAGGTACCTGCCTGGTATAGGACACAGTCTGGTGCTGGAATCTGGTACTTACGCAAAATGCGAACAGATTTGGTTCACAACAGCAAGTGTGGCAGGAAGCACAAGGGTTGTGGAAGCCAAGGAGAACCTTGGTGAAGCCTGAGTGTCTTCCCAGGGTTGGTGGCCCCTCATTTGAATGCTAGAGGAGATAAAAGATTTACATATATGGTCGAGCAGCTGAACCAGTTGAAATGGTGCTTGAAAGTGCTCCTTTTACATAGGTTAAGATCTTGTTTGTCTACAAGTAACAAAGAATTTTTTTAAAGTCACTGAAACAGGTTAGGAGTCATTTTTCTTACCTATAATCAAAGTCCAGAGGTGATATGGTGTTGGTCACCCAAGCCTCCCCTCTGGGGCACTGCCGTGCATAGCACATTAGGCAGATTTTCATTGTTGGGAGAGACACAGTTTAAAGGAGGAGAGGATGGTTCTAGCTAATGGTTTCAGAGGTTTCCGCCCTGATGGGTCCCAGGCAGGCACATAAGGGTAGGGAGGTGCAATGGAAGAAAGCAGCTCACCTCATAGTAGGCAAGAAGCAGGCAAAGTTGAAGGCCAGAGAGAAAGGGGCTGCGGACAACATACGCCTCTCCAGGTTCCACCCCAGTGAACCCCATTCTCCATTTGCATTCCCTCTCCAAACAGCTCATTGAACTTGTAGCAGATTAATTAATCTAGTTATGAGCCCAGGACCCTTGTGATCCAATCACCTCTGTAGGCCCCACTTCTGAATACTGCTATGCTGGAAATCAGCTTTCAGTAGATGAGTGTTTGAGGAATATTTCATATTAAAACCACAACACATGGCTTTCATTTTTAGATTACCTCTTGATCCAAAATCCTTGCAAGCATTCCAACCATGATATCCTCATTCTAGGACACATTAAGGTGAAAGAGGAGGAAAGAAGGCTTTTAAGAAGAACTTCCGATATTCCATGATTTTCTCACTGACAAAATGTACGGCATTGCTCCACATAGCTGCAAGGGAGGCTAAGAAATAAGGCCTTGAACTCTATGGCAGCATTCCCAGGTAACGGCCAGTGTTGTTGCTAAAAAAGAAAGGGAATTCTGGGAAGCCTCCACCTGTCTTTGCTAAGGTGGTGACGTGGAGAGAAGCTTTTGTGAGGGAAGGAGGGAAGGAAAGCTGCTCTTGCCTCAGAGAATAGATAGTTATTAGTTCAGTTTGGTTTAGCTTTTGGTTTGCTACCAGATAAGGCTGAGAAAATAAACAGGTGCTAAGTCATGGGAATCTTGCAAACTGTGCCCTGCTGAGGACCTGGAATTTTATCCCAAGGACAACTGAGAGTGGTTTGAGGAGTTGTAACCTGGAGATGGAGAGGAAGATACATGGGCGGTGAGGGCAGAGCTATCACTAGGAGACCGACACAGCTTCTCAGGAGGAGCAGGGCTGCTTGGCCTAGTTGGCAGTGGCATCAGGAATGGGGAGAAGTGAGCAGATTCCCGAGATACTAGAGAAGTAGAATTGGTCAGACAGAGGTAACTTGTAGGTGGGGAAGACAAAGATGGCGGACACAGGCATCTGGATGGATGTGACGTCATTTAGCCAGGAAATTGAGAATTGGGAGGAGTTGGGTGGAGAAGGTGAGCTTGGTCTGGATTTTCTGTCTCCATTTATGGACTGGGTGAATCTGCTTTTTTGTAGCACTGATGAAGAATAATTTAAATTCATCCATGTTAAGTGTAATAGAGTTGAGTGAGTCTAAGTAACAGAGTTGTGCAACCCTCATCAGGTTCCAGTTGTGGATGACTCCTCCTGTTCTTCTAGAATGTTCCTTCCATGCCAAGTCCATCCTACTTCTAGATATAGGCAATCACTGATCTACCTTCTGTCAGATCTACTTTTTGAAAGGTAGATAGAGTCAAATAAGTGCAGTGATTTTCTGATGGGGGACAGAGAGGAAGTCATCATCCCTGGGAGAAAATTCCACAATCACAGAAGGGGCTCTTTCTGGTCAGATGTTGGTCCCCATCCATCCACTCAAGGGGTAGGTTCACCTTCCTGCTTCCCCTCCCCAACAGGGGGAGCTGTGAGTCAAACAAAAGGGGGTCATTTAAGGATGTTGGTGCAGAAGTTGGGGAATGGCTGCACACGCTGGGCTTCAGTGATTAGCTTGGTAGGTGTTTTATTTTATTACTAAGAGACCAACCGCAACTACTACTCCTGTAAGGGTTTCAAGTGCAGTTGAGCAATTTGCAAATTCAAAGAATGTCTTGGCTTCCCTTGATATGATAGATTATTTTTTCTTTTCTTTCTTTCTTTTAACTGTGACTAATTCTACATATAAACATAGATGGATTTTTTTTAAGCAGCAACGCACCTCCACTGAGTAATTTGAGAACAGATCGCCTTGAATGTCCTGGTTTACTTCAGGAAGACTGTTTCTTGGGGGGTGGCCTTTGTTCTTAGCCCTTTATGTTAACATATTACAGGTATCTAGAGTCTCTCAAATGCAGTTTCAATTATATCTGTCTTGAGTAAAGTCAAGATTTCTTAATTAGTTGTTAACACTATCAATGCTAGTGCCAAACCCTGAGACTACTGCTTTAGAAATGAGAATTATGTACACATTTTCCCCTTGGCTCTGCTAACAGTCTCAAAGCATTAAGAATTCTGAGTGACTTCTGGGTGGCAACTGAAGTTATATCACATTTCCATCCCTCAAAAAGGGCTCCTTCACTTTTTTAACCTCCTGTGATCTTTCTGTGCCTTGCACAGATAGGAAAAGTGATATTAAGCACTGTTGAAACCAAAAGCTTTAAAAACCATCAGAACAAACAGTCTTCAAACTCACCTTTGTTTGTAGCAAGCTAGTATTGCAGCTTGTTCTAATTAGCACATATTTCTCTGCTGAGAAAAATGGCAAAAGAGGCTACAATTGTCCCATAAATATTTGCTGAGCACCTACTATGTGGCAGGCTTTGCATTAGGCAGAGAGGATACAGAAGCAGACAGGATAAAAGAGCAGTGCTATCTGGAGCTGACATTACAGCCAGGCAATTATTAGACAGGTATAAGATAATGTCAAAGTGCAAATGCTGCTTGGTGACTTGGTGTCTTACTTTTCTCACTGTTGAGACAAAATACTTGCTACTCAAAGTTAAATGGGGAGAGGGTTATTTAAATCACAGCTTATAGAGGTTTCAGTCCATAGTTGGCTGGCTCCAAGGCAGAGTGGCACATGGCAGAGGGGCATCGCAGAGGAGAAATAGTTCATGGCACCCACAAGACAGCAAAAGCAACAAGATGGGGAGGGGATGAGACTCTTTCTTTATGTTGTATGCAGGCTACCTGCCCTAGGGTCGGTGTAGCACTCACACCCTTAGTCCTGACCAGAACTATGCCAAATCCATCAGTGGACTGATCCGCCAATCACACACCCTTAATCCCAGCACCACATTCTCCAGACTCAGCCACCTCTGAAAAGATCCTATGATCACATGAGGCTCTGGGGGAACATCTAGACATAAACCATAACATTGGGAGAGCGTCTTCAGTGGGACTCACTTCAATGGTGAGAAGGAGCTGCGGGTGGGAGGAGGAACTTTCCCAAGAGAGGACCCCAGAGAGGAGGCAGCTTGGCACGTTCAAGGTGCTCCAGGAATCTAGGGGCTGCGGAGAGGCAGACTGGTGTGCAGGGGAGGGAGGACTGGACTGCTGGGCAGGGCTGAGATCCGCTCACCTGTAGCCTGTGGCCAAGTGTTTGGATTCTGTGGTAAGGGCTGTGGGGAGGAGTCGGTAAGCAGGCAAGAAATACAACCTGCCTGTATCTGAGGGAAGCTGCTGGCTGTGGCATGAAGGTTGGACCAGGGTTCGGGCAAGCGTAGGGGCAGGGAGACAGGTTAGACGTTACTGTGTAATGAAGCTGCGAGGCTCGTGGTCCTGAGGCAGGGGCGGTGAGGCAGGTAGATGGGTGGGCGTGTATTTTAGAGTTGGAATGCTGGAAGCCATGGCAGGCGTGGTGTGTGAAGAAAGAGAAGAACCCAGCACGACATTAAGATTCTTGATTTTTAAGTTGAGTGGTGAAGAAAAATGCTTCCTGGGGTCAGGGGAGGAGAGTGTGGGGACTCAGGGTTCTTTTATAAAAATGTTGGTTAAATTAAACCTGGCGGCACAGACCTGTGATCCCAGCACTTGGGAGGCTGATGCAGGAGTGCTGCTGTGAATTGGAGGCCAGCTTAAGCTACACAGTGAGTTCAAAGCCAGCCTGCACTATATAGGAATGCCCTGTCTAAAAACAAACAAACAAACAAAAAACAACAACCAACAAAACAAAACAGAACTGGTAAGTTTAAAATACCTATTCATTCACTCATGGGGTGACTCGTCTCATAGAACGTGCACTCCGTTTCAGATACAAAGCTCTTTCACTAAGTTTATAAAGATAAAAACACAGATTTTTTGCTTTTTTCAGATGTCTAGCCTAGCAGAGGAGATTGTGACATGGACCAGCCATGCCCCACTGTCCCATTGGGACATTCACAATGCTTACATAGAAGCTCTTTGACAGTGATATTTTTTGAAGGCTGGAGGTCTTAGTAACTTTCCTCATTGCTGGGACGGACAAAGTACTCAACACCCACATCATCAAGGAGAGGTTTATTGTGGCTCATGGTTTTCAGAGGATTTTCATCCATAGTTGGCTTCAAGATGGAAAGGCCATGGGGGGAGGGGCTGGCAGGGAAAGCTGCTCACGTGGTAGCATTCAGGAGGTGGAGAGAGAAGGGAGGATCTGGGGAAGCAGAAGCACTCTTCCAGGTCCCAATCTACCTGCTAACAGTACACTCAGTTATGGGACACATCAGAGGGTGAATCCATGGGTGAACGTGGCACCCTGTGCTCCAATCACCTTCCAAAGTCCTGTCTCTGAATGTATGAGAGTACTGGGGCCTTTCTAGATCTAAACCATAACACTGGATGCCTTCCCTGCCTGGTACCCAAAGCCACTTTACCATTGCTCCTGGGTTCTAGGACTTCAGTTCCTGAACCTTCTTATTTACCCCTGATGTTAATGTCTGCTGCTCTCATCTTGGAACACAAGGTGGGGATTTGGAGAGAGGAGGTGGATGGAAGGAGGAAGGAGGAGGTGGGGTAGGGAGACAGGGAAAAGGAGAGAAAGAGGGAGGGAGAGAGAGAATGAAAGCATCAAAGCTTATTTTGTGCCTCAAAAGGAACATTCTTGTTTTACCTTGAAGGATTGCAGTACAGGTTGGAGGGATCTGAGGGATGGAAGCTCCAGTTCCTGGATGATTTAGACACCTAGAGAGTGAGCCCAAGTGGGGCAGTCTGGGCTGCAATAAGAGGAAAAGGAGCAACTGAAGTTCAAATATTTCTTTTCCACATGACTCATGTGGCACCAAGTCAATGTGATAAATACCTTAAACACAGGGGTGGCGGTTAGTTGTCACCACAAGTGCCAACTCCATTCATTCCCGGGAACACCAAATGGAGAAAGCTCCTGGTCAAAGTCTGAGCACTGCAGGAAGAATGGAATTGGTAATTGATTAGTGATGTCTGTCACAGGCTAGATCCAGCTAACTAAAATATGTGTGCCCAGAAGTCCTCATCCCTCTTTGAATTCAATCCTGCTCTTGGTTTTGCCCCCAAATGAAATGAGTAATTCAGATTCCCCCAGCTGATATGCATTTCATTCTTCCCACTGTACTCATAGCACGTGGTTCATACTTCTGGAACCACACTTGCCACAGCTTGTCTCGTGCCTGCATTAGTCACATGTCTGTCTGCCTCTCTCTTTAGCTCACTTTCCTGAGAATAGGGACAAAGCTATATTCTTATTTCCAAACCCACTGTGCCAAAAGGCATTCTACACATAGAGGGTACCCAGATTGCTTAGGGAACAGAGCTACAGGAATATTAATGGTGCCCAGGACATGAGCTAATAGAGAAGCCAAGAAAATATAGCCAGGGAAGAAAGAAGCTCTGGAGGAGAAGAGAGCCAGATACGTAGAATCATTCACATCACTAACTGTCCTTGGTACTCATTTTCCATGGGTGCTGTAATAAGTTACCACAAAGTTAGTGGCTGAAAACACAGATTTATTATTACAGTTCTATAGATTAGAAGTTCAACATGACATTTCCATGTTCCTTCCAGGGGCTCTAAGAAAGAGTCCCTATCATTGCCTTCTCCAGTTATATAGGCTGCCTGCTTTCCTTCCATCTTCTAGCCAACAAGAAAGCATCATTGGATGGGCTGGTTACTTTTCTTTCATTGCTGAAACCAAATATCTGATGCCCAAAGTTAAAGAAGGAAAAATTTATTTAGCTCACAGCTTGTAAATGTTTCAGTCCATTCTTAGCTGGCTCCAAGGCAGAGTGACACATGGCAGAGGATCAACAGCGCATGGTGGCAGAAGACAACAAAAGCAAAAAGGAAGGGGCATGAGAGAAGACTCTTTCTGTCCCTTATACAGTGTGCAGGCCACATCTACTTGGGTGTATCACTCTCAAGCATAATCCCAGCAGTGGACCATGAATCAATCACCAGTTCTAGAAGCCTACCCCACCAATGCATGAGGGTTTGGGGAGACATCCAGACACAAACCATAACATCCAGTCTCTGGGATTCTCTCCTGTCCATTGTCTCTTCCACTCTCGAGGACCCTTGTTTTTAGATGGAGCCTACCAGGGATTATCCTGGAGAATCTTCCATGTCAAGGTAAACTGGTTGGCAGCTTTTATTCTGTCTGCAATTTTCATTTTCTCTTGGCACATAGAATAGCACGTTTCTAGATTCTGGGAGTTAGGACAGGGACATCTTAGTCTGCCTGGCACACTTTCAAAAAAAACTTACAGAGACACTGACTTCCAGCCAGTGGATTTAGGGGACATCTCTCCTGGTGCAGAGTTCCCTTTTCAAGTAAGTCCACTCTGCTGCCATCCATCACAATGGCATTATGGTGGCACCAACTAAGCCATGAGATACCAGTAAACCCCCATAGCATTGTCTAGACTGGAAGCCTCAGTGTGGGGCAGGGTGGGGTATCCAGTGGCCCCAGGAAGTTTTCCTCGTCTTCATGGCAGTTCCCTGTCTGCTTAAGAATCTCCAGCAAGGAGACCAGAGAACATGGCGGACAGACAACAGCAACTACCAGAGGCTCTCTGAAAGGTTCGGCTCAGAGGCCAGAAATAATGCGGACTAGGGAGACACGAATCAGTAGAGATATGCTCTGCTGACTCAGGAACGAACTGGGCTGAGAGAATCCAACTTGGAATACAGTCCTGGCGCTAAAATAGGAACAGAAAAATCTCGGTGTGGAGGCTCGACTCCGCGCCATCGGAAACCGGTTTGGATTTCCCGCCGTGCGGCGGCCGGCTATCTCCACAGCGGCTCAGCAAGGAGAGACGCGCCGAGCTCTGGGAGCGCCGAGCTCTGGGAACGGGAGAACGGAGTCGAAAAAAAAAAGGACGGACAGAGGTGTACACGAAAACTGACTGGTGGCGAGGTGAGTGAGAATCTGACCCCCCACCACAGTTTGACTCTAGCGGAGATCTCTCTGGGCGCCATTCCCCTCTCGGACGGGATTGGAGAAAAGTGCCTGGCCTGAGTGACGCTGCTGGCGGACTCTCTAGGCTAGACTAGCCTAACCCAGATCCCAGAGCCGGACGATGGCCCGGAGGAGCGACTGACTTCCGCGTAGGCTGCCTCCTCCGACTCCCTGGTGCGCAGCGGTGGGCGGGAACAACTAGCCAGCGCAATTTGATCAGGCTGTGGCTGACAGGCAGGGAAGCCGGGCCTCCTTTGTAAGATTGCATTTTATAAGGAACAAAAAATATGGGGAAGGGAAGCAACAAAAAAAGCTCCTCGGCCCCCAATCCTGAGAAACAGGCAATAATGGACGCCGCACCAGTATACATTAAGCACCATATTGAGAGCCTCATAGACCAATTCAGGAATGAAGTTATCAATGATCTGAAGCTAGAAGTATGCAGAATAGTTAGAGAAATGCTAAACACCACCCAGGAAAAAACAGATGGTGGAATGGAAGAACAGAAAAAGAGGGGAGAATTGCTTGATGGAGAAAACAGAGAAAGCATTGAGTATGTGAAGCAGGTTCAAAGGGACTATCAAGAAATTAATAAGTCTATACAAGACTGGCATAACAGCTTGAAAGAAACTAAGGACAGACTATCTGAACTGGAGGGCAGACTTGAAATATGGGAGAATGAAATGAAAAACTTCTTAAAAATAACAAAGAAACAAACAGCAATAATACAAAGACAAGAAGATGATAAGAGGAGCCACCACTTAAGGATTAAGAACATAGAAGAAGAAGTAGGGACACAAACAAATGAATTACAAAAGCTACTCACAGAAATAATCCAGGAGAATTTTCCTAATTTAGCAAAAGGTAAAGATACTCAGCTGTATGAGGCATACAGGACCCCAGCTACCTACAACCCTAACAGAGAAACACCCAGGCATATAATAATAAAAATCCCAGAAATTCAATACAAGAACAGAATATTAAAAGCTGTAAGAGACAAGAAACAGATCACTTACAAAGGAACACCCATCAGAATTACAGCAGATTTCTCTTCACAAACCATCAAATCACGAAGAGCATGGGGGGAAATAATTCAAGCTTTGAAAGATAATAATCTCCAGCCAAGATTGAGATATCCTGCACAACTGTCCCTGGAAATTGATGGAAAAACGAGGTGCTTCCAGGATAAAGAGGAACTGGGGGAATTTGCAACCACCAATTCAACTCTACAGAAAGTATTGCAGGATATTCTAAAAAAAGAAAAATACAAAGAACCCAGAAATAGTGGCAGGGAGGCCACAACGAATGGAGCAGAGAACAAAATGAAGAAGACAAACTGACAGCTACTGACAGAAAAAGAGCTCAACAGAAATGAGACAGAGAAGATTGGATGATAGGAACAGCTATTTTTGAGAAAATGACATCTTAATAGGTAATGCTGATTCAGTACCATCTTGTTTTGAAGTCTCATCTAGCTTTTGTTCTTCTGTCTCCAATGGTCTAACCAGGTTGTATCTTATTGGATTTTGTTATGTACGTTAGTATAAGCAAAAACCTTTTAAAGACAAGGAGATTATACAGAGACCATTGTTCATTTTCTGTTAGTCAATTCCAAATACTCTATAATGCTGTCATTCTCTTAAATGGTTTTACATTGTTTTGATATACTTAATGCTACAGTATATGAAGTTGTACTCAAGGACTTCAGGGAGGGAGTCAATATGGTAACTATTTTTAAGTCGGAAATATCTGGTGGTGAAACACTATTCTGCTTAAAAGGTTATGTTTTGATCTGCCCTGTTTCGCTGTTATGCCCTCTTTTTCTTTTTCTCAATCTCCACTCCATTATATACTTTTTTATTGTTATCCATTTAATTAAAGGGAAAAATATAGCAGGATATAATATAGTAACCCACTTTGACTTTCTATTTTCTCGATTTGAAGCCCTGTATTACTCTCACCATCTTGTTTTTGACTGAGGTTCCTCTATTCTGTTTTGCTGAATAGTATCAGGTTCGAAAGTTTAGGCATCAGCTGAGAAGATAATGAGATTCATTATAACGCCCATTCTCATTGACTTCTATCTACTTTTGAAGACCTACAATATCTCCAATGTTTTGGTTTTGTCGATTTTATCCTTTACGGTTTTGTTCAATAGTATTACAACTAACGATATAGGCAATTCTATTAGAAATAGCGGGAGGCATTAGGGTAACCATTGTTGATCACCTTGTATTATGTTTTTATATTATCTATTATATCCACCCTTTTGACTTGACCGATTCTGTTCTGTCATGTCACATTTGGTTTTACTCTCTTCCAAAAAAGCAATAAGAACAGTGGGAGCAATGAAACCCAAAATGTGTAATAGTCACTGTACAAAAGAGAGGAAAAGAAAATGCTCTAAACTATATAACTGCATGTATATTTAAATGTATAAGACAGAAAATGATATCACAGAGTTCTAATGGATCATTGAACAGAACTGTTTGCAGTATCATTGCTGGAATGTCCACTCTACAAACTTTAATTCTGTGACTTGAACAATTATTTCTAAGATGGCAATATGTAATCTATTAACTAGTGATTTCCTACTGCGCATTTTTTTTCTTCTGTAAATCTGTATAACTTGTACCCTTCACTGTTTTTTTTTTCTTTTCTTTTCTCCTTAAATAAAAATTAAAAAAAAAAAAAAAAAAAAAAAAAAAAAAAAAAAAAAAAGAATCTCCAGCAAAACCTGTCAAATGATAGAATCTTTTTCCTCCAGACACACACATATACACCTGGAGTTTTAGTGGAACAAAAATCCTTGAGGTGAACAGTTACAAAAGATCCACCTACTTCCTTACAAAGAGGGTGGAGGAAGGAAAAACACAGAAAAGGAGACATATTAATACCTCAGAAATGTCTCGGGCCACACCTTTTGCACAGCTTTGCCTAGGGCTTGTCTCGGCTCCATAAATGTCTCATTACCACCCTCCTCGGAGGATGCTTTCCTTGGTCAGAGGGACCTGATAATATCTAAGCCCTGGGCTGCAGGCAGTTCTCCTGTCCACTGGCTGTGATATGGTAAATGCTCAGACCAGACTGGGCACGTCGGAGCACCCACAGGAGCTGACTAGCTTTCACATGGCTGGAAAGAGGCTGCCGTTGCGTGAGAAGGGGCCTGTTTAGAATAGAACGCCCAGAAGGATTTATGGAGGGCCAGCTGCTGAAATAGAGTAGTCATTAAGCAGCGATGCACAGCCACTTGAAGTGGGAATATTTAGTAATGACATGAGCACAAACTTTGGTCAGGGAGGGCCCTCCTAGGAATGCGATGCTTGCTTTCTATTTGCTTTGTCGAGGAGGAGAGTCCCTTCCCTTTTTTGGAAAATGGTGATAAAAAGATGTGAGTTGAATGCTGGTGAAAGGCAGAGGGAAGCCCTAAAAGCGAAAATCTTTAATGTAGCCCCAGAGGCACAGGTGGGTCCCGCCCGTGCCTGTGTGGTCTTATGGAGGGCTGAGGCTTGGAGGAGAAGCCCACAGGGTAGGTAGGTCCTGGAGACTTACCCAACCCAACTATGCCACTCAAGAGCCAGGGAGAGAATTCTGGCTTTTCCATCTTGCCTGTACTTTGTTTACTTGTAAAGACAAGCTTTTATTTTTACCTTTTAGGATTCATTTAAAATTTTCCAACAATCTTAAAGATGTTTGTTTACCTTGCAGTCTAAGACTTAAATGAATACACTTTCCATAATGCTACTTCAGAGCATTTACAAACTTTTCTCCAAATGTGTTTCTTCTGAATTGACTTTTTTTCTTGTACAAGTAGCTGTGCCATAAATAATTTCCTTAATACATTTCTGAAACTGGAGAACACCATGTGTGGTGGTCACATTGCTTGGGTCTTCTCAGCATGTTTTTCTTTGAGGGAATATCCCTCCTTTATTTTTTTGGTCTGACTCTTCTGTGAGTTCTGGACTTTGTCCTCCAAAGAGATGAGTGGATAACTCAAGATGAATGCTGTGATTGGTCAGGGATTGACACATGGCCCAGGCTTAGCCAGTCACAGGACCACTTTCTCTGGACACAGTGTTTGGTCTGGAGAATATACACCCTGATTGGTCGGGGCTAGACACATGACCCAGGCTTGGCCAATTGTAGGATTACTTCCTCTGGATACGTTGATTGGCCCAGAATGAGCACCTGATCCAAGCAAGGGCAAAAAGAGTGTCTTTGGGAAATGGATACCCTTGAAGAGAGGTGTGTTTTCTACTGCAGTTGTTACGCTGGGCCATCTTACCTGGCCATGGAGGTAGCTTGTCTAGAGCAGGAGAGATTCGAGCCACAGCAAGTGTGAAGCAAAATGGACACAGGAAAGGCAGAGAAAACAAGACATCATTTATGCCTCCCGACAGGACTGAACTTAGAATTGGTAACACTACTTGCTTGTTTGTTGGATGAGCTGAGAAATTTCCTTTTCACATTTAAACTTTTTTGAGTTGAGTTTCTGTTACTTAGAACCCAAAGAGTCCTGACACATTGATTGGCAAACATATTTTTTCTAAATGGAAGGGCACTTTGTATATCTACATGAGAGTTTAAATTCCTGTTTCCCAAGTCTCTCTCCCTTGCTCATAATGGTCCAGTCCTTGGTTGTTATATTTGTGTCTAATTCATTTGTATATCTCACATGTCCTATAACACAGATAGACCGGGCTGCCTGTTCTTATCTCTGCCTTATGATGTCTCACCCCAGCTCTTTCTTTCAGTGCGTGCAGCTGAAGAACAGCTCAAAGGAGATACCCTGCTGCTGATGGTAAAATGGCCATTATAAGAATGGAAACAGAGTCTTCGGCAACCCACTCAGGACCCCTTGTGTCTCTCTTTCAGACAGAAGAAGCTTTCTTTCTCTCAGTAAATATATTCTGCTCTAAAAAAAAGAATGGAAATCTATGACATAGATTTTGTGTCCTGCTGATGGCAGGGAAGTCTCAGATTAGTGCAATAGAAGGAATCTTAATCACTGGCAAGGGGATGTGTACCGTGTAGTAGTGTAAGTTGTGATTTCAGGACGCAAAATAATGGTCCCACCCCAGAGTAATCATTGACCAGCTAGTGTAAAGTTGGACTTCTCTCTATTTCTCACCAACCTTACCTGTCTGATGGTGCTGATGGCATCCAACCATTAGGCTGGGATGAGCATTCCACCTATATTATTATTACTAATTGGACCCCAGAGCCCAGAAATACTCTGCCTTTGCCCAGAATCTCACAAAATGTCTTGTGAAATCCTACTTCACCACTTTCCTAGCTAAGTTACTTTGGTAAATCACTGAACATCACTATGCTCAGTTTTCCAACTTGAGAAAAGAAGGTAACAACACCTTCCTTACAAGATTACTAAGGACTGGATGAACTGGTGCTTGTAAAATATCAGCTAATAGAAAGTACTCAAGGCACACAACCTATTGAGGTGAACATCACAATAGCTCTCTCCCAGGAGATTAATATTGACCCATTCCAGCTATGTTTGCAAGTTGCAAATTTCTCCCAAATGTGAGGTGTGGCAGGGGCAGTCACTCTAATGTAGCACCAGAAATTATGCCTCTGGCAATTTACCAACACTTATATTTGCATGCACGCACTTACATGTATGTACACACATATACATACACAGGACCTTGTGCTGGGGGCTCTGCCTTTCATGGGCAAGAGGTAATTTCTGTCACACCCGGTTCTAATATTTTCTATTTGCTCCTTATTTTAATTCAAATTGAATATCCCAACTACTTGTCCAAGGCTATTTCCTTGTACAGTATTACACATGCCCGCCTCTGCATTTTCCAGATCAGGAAATGTATTCCCTTGATACTTCATTGTCCCTTTAAAAGGTTCCTCTTTTGAACCTTTATAGAAAAATAAATTAATATAACTTAGTTTACTGTAACTGGCTTAAATTATCAAATTTTAGCTTTAACTAAACTGAAGTTTTGATGCAATATTTACTTGACAATTGAATTTGTATAGATCTAAATATACTAGCCTTGTGCTGAGATGCTTTGGCATTCTATGACTATCTCTAACATCTCTATCATCTCTGTCTCTATCTCTATCTCTTTCTCTCTTGTCTGTCCCCGCCCCCTTCCCCCGGGTATCAGAGCCTCATGCATGTCAGGCAGCTACGTCTCAGCTACACTTTCAGCTTTTGGTATATTTGCTGTCTTCTCCAGAAAAAAATACTAATACTGTGGGAACAAAAGATTGTCAAACTTTTATTTAAAAGGCAACCAATAGGCTTTGGTAGATTTAAAGCTTAAAATAAATAAATAAGTAGGCCATACTTAAGCATGTCTGTGAGCCAGTGTTCTGAAGAAGAAAGAGAATGAAGAACAGGGAGAAGTGGAGGCATTTCTGAACCATCTCGGTGGAGAGCACAGGAAATCACCGTCTAAACATAGACCCAGGAGAGGATAGAGCGGGAACTCAAGCGGAGAAGAAGGCATTCTCCTCGAAGGACGCTATTGCTGGCTCCGGCTCCCCTGGGAACAGAGAAGGCATTTGCACATCTGCCCTCAAGCTTGATGGGCAGGCGGGCTGGGGAGTAAATGAAAGTTCCATTCATATGGCTCTTTTCATCCCAGACTCAAGAAAGACTGCTCAGTGCCCAGGTCAATGAGCCGTGGTGTAACCGCAGACAGGCGCCACCTCGGAGACGAAACACAAACCCTGGTTCTTGCCAGAATATTGCACCAAGTGATGGGCAGCCACCACACATGTCTCCAAGGCCCCAGATGCTGTACGCTGATGTTTCTTTATCTCTGTCCAACGGCTTGGCCCTGCAGTGTTCAAGCTTGCGTTTTGTCCTTTCCACCCTGCGTGTGCCTGTCCCTATATTTTCCATTCCCAGCTGAACTGGGAGGCAGGATGGAGCAGCATAATCAGTAAGGTATTTAGAACCAAAAGGGCCAGGCATGAGCTCAGCAGAGTCCCTTAACAGTCAAAGAGAACTGGGAGCCAGTGTGATAGCGCGCACCTTGGATCCCAGGACTCTGAGAGCCTTCGGCAGGAGGATGGCAAGTTTGAGTCTGATCTTTTCAGCTCAGTGCTAAGGCCTGGGGGAAGGCCCAGTGTAAAGAAGGAAAAGGAGCAGATGGGAAAGAAGGGGAAGGGTGGAGGAGGAGGAAGAATACTTTGGTATATGCATTTGAACATTTCAACGTTAACCTTCCTTCCTGGCTTTTGTTTCCGCATTGATAAAACAGTACCAGACTTACAGGTTTGTTGGGAGAGCAAACCCAATGCAGACGGTGGTACATGGTAAGTTCTTAATGCAGAAGTTGCTCTCTTATCCTCACGGATACATCCTAAGGTCTCCTCCTACCCCGCCTGATCCCCCCCTACCCCGGCAGCGGATGCTGGAAGCTGCAGATAGTGTGGAACGCAGTGTCTTTTCCAGCTTATCTAGAAATGCTTTGTGTTAAGCATGAACCATGACCTGTAGTCCTAACTTTTTCACTTTGAGATGTGACAACCAAAGCAGCATGAATTTCTTTGTCCTCCTTCATAATTTCATGGCTAAAAGATCCATTCTTACGGTAAATCTTAGCAACATCCATACCAAAATTTTGTAATATGTCAATCAACTGTCAACTTGCCTGGATATAAAGACTTCTGGAGAGGTACTTGGATGGTCCTCATTGGTGGGTTCGTGGTTGAATGGCCATAGAAGGTGGGGTCTCGTTGGAGGAAGTGGGTCACGGCCTTAGGCCCACAGCCCCTTCTCTTTTTCTTTCTAAGGCCCTCGACTTCCTGCGGCCAGGAAGTGAGTAGCTCTCTCCCACCACGTCCTCCTGCTATGATGTCTCTACCTTGGAGCAAGATGACCATGGACCGAAACCTCTGAACCTAGAGGCCTTGGTGAAGGTACAGGTGTTAGGCATTTTGTTCCAGCAACAGGAAAATTGGCAACCTTATGAAGACAAGACCTTTTACTTTTCACCAAAACAGAAGCACTTTATGGCTTCCCCTTGCCACACCCAAATTGCCAGCACTGCTACTGTTATGCTTTGGGGACAGTACTGTGTCAAATAGACCCCTGTGATCGCCAAGACAGCTCAGTGATGAAGAGGAGATAGAGTATACAACACAGGTTACCTAGGGCAACAGGATGATGCGAGCATATCCAGACAGGAAGGTCCAACATTGAGATTGCGTCGCACTCTCAGAATGGCATGCAGTTTAAAATGATGAGGTGTTTGACTCTGGAATTTCTGATTTAATATTTAATATGAGTAACTGAAGCCATGGGAAGTAAAATTGCAACGAAGCAGGGAACCGTGGTACCTATTAGCTTCTATTATTTGTATTTTATTAGCCTCACTGGGGTAAATGTGTAGCCTTCCAAGTTTTCAAATGTCTTACTTTGAAGAACAACAGTCGCTCAGTTCCTAGTTTCCTGTGAAATGTTAAAAAATGAACCTCATTAAAAAATAACTCCCACATATTGCAATCCCGTATCAACAGTAGGATATGAAACCTTCTTTAAATTTGAGTACAGTAGGGGCTAAGTAATTAAAAATGTAGAAATAAAACACATCTAAGCTCAGTTCTCCTCCTCAGCAACCAGAAAATGAGGGAGGAAGTGAGAGCATCGTGAGAGGTTAGAGTGAGGGTTAACTCTTCAGATCTTGGGTTCTACTCTAGGTCAAATGAGTGGGGGTCCACTCCCCTGAGTCTCCCAAGAGGGATTTTGATGCCTTTGAATTCCTTCTTGCTCACTGGAATGCGGTCACTGATGGACAGACAGGTCTTGGAGCCTTGCTCAATTTCCTCCCAGAAACTTTTGCTTCCTAGAAGCTGACTGCACACTCTTCTTTTTTTTTTGATCTTTTTCCTTTTTATTGGTACCCGGGATCGAACTCACAACTGCCTGCTTGCAAGGCAGGCGCTTATGCCGCTGAGCTAAATCCCCAGCCCCTGACTGCACACTCTTAAGCAAAAGACAAAACTGCGCTCACTGTAAATCACAGATTAAAAGCATTATGGCAAAGATGCTAGTCAGTATTTTCATTGTTATTCAAAGTTCAGACTTCTTCAGTCCAAGCAGATAAGGACTGTGTGATCACACATCGCAGACTGCCCAGAATAATTTCATTAATGCCTTTCATCCTAGCATCCTACCTTTGTTGGTATCCATCTAAGATTTCTTGCTTTTCATGTAATTATTACTAGTTATAGTTGACTTGAAATAGCTGGTATGGATTTCGTGGATCACCAGTTAGTGTTTCCAAGGTCTCTACTAGGCGCTTGCAAGACTCCTGCACAATGAGCAGTTTGCACGTTAGCCTAATAGGAAAAGGGAAAGAGGAATGAAACTTTTTCTCCCCAATCCTTTACAGGCTCGGCATAACGCACTCTTCCCTTTCAAAGGCAGCAGGTGAACAGAGCAGTGTGTGCGCACACACGCCACTTGGGGACAGCTGATTCCTTCCAGTCTCAGACAGGTGCATGAGTGTCATCAATCCCTCGGCCGATGTTAGGGTACTATGATCTGTGTGGAGTCGCAGCTTCACTGAGCAGAGTTATGTAGGGAATCAGAGATTAGGTGCGAGCAGAATCTGTGCAGAAACTAGAAGCTGGGAACCTGCTAGAGAACACTGAAGGAGTAGTCTGAAAGTTTCCGGTCGTTTTGCTACTTGTTAAATGGTAAAAATCCTCAGCTATTAATTGGTAATGCTTTTTATTTTATAATAAACTTTAGCAGCAGCAATGACCCCCTGAACAATGTAAGAGCATCCTTAATGAAAAAAGGACTGCAATCTCATGCTTTCCAAAAATTCAGTGAGGAATATCAGGCTTGCACAAGATGGCCATCAACATTTATGTTATGAGGGGGTCCGTAGTATTTTTACTGACCACACAAAAAGCAAAAGCATCAATCTACTAAAAAAGCACTAACATCTATTATATTTACTGCAGGCAATTGTGAATGGAGTTTTATGGATCAATACGCAAAGCATGATTTTTCATTTAAATCACATTTCTGCCTTCTAAATTAATTTTTCTCATTTTCAATTCTGCATTTTTTATGCACATAGTAAAGGGTAGCTGTTAGTATGTCAACTCCACTGGTAGCAGAAGAATTTTGCAAATGTTCAAGTGATATTTGCTTTGTATCAGTGACATCAGATGCTTCAAACAAAAAACCAATTAATTCTCCTCTTACTATTCACCAACTCATGGACTCAAAATCAGTTTTTTAAGGTTCATTTTGTGAACACAAAACATCTGAAATTATATGGATGCTTTTGTAAATCTGAATAAGAAGCTCAATACTGAAGATACAATTGTTTATACAGTGATAACAGAATTACAAATTTTAATTGAATAGAGTATTATAATTAAAACACTGCTATTTCTACATTGAGGACTCACATTTTGAGGGGCAGAAATGTGTTTAGAATTAGTGATGCTCAGGTGATTTATAATTATACCTAAGCAAACTGAAACATTTTGCTTCCAAAATAGTACGTTTATTATCTATTTATTATCTTTCTATCTGCTTATTGGTTTCTATCTGCTTACTGCAAAACGACCGGAAACTTTCAACTAAATGGCCTCAAATTTCAATCCTTTTGCTTCAGGCTCCAGAGTAGCTAAATTTCCTTTCTTCTTTCTTTCTATTTTTTTCTGTCTCTTTTCATTTTTTTTTTTTTTGTAGTTACTCATGAACACAATTTAAACATGTTAGAAACTTTGATGAACTATTTTAAAAATCAACAAAATATCCTGTGAAGAAATTAGAAAATGAGTCATCTAAATGTTGGATACAATTTAGTTACATTTGTTTTCAACAAATGATTCAGTTTAATCAAATGAAAGTGTTCAATCAAATATTCAAGCAATGGAATAATAAAAATAAATAAACTTGAAACTTTCTAGTGAATTGTAATTATTTAAAAAGTGTGATATGGAAAGACATTATACTTGTTCCCCCTACAAGGAAAGCACCATGTAGTACCACTTCACATCAAGATCAGTCAGTCAATAAATAACAACATGGGCTAGGATACAGAGAAAGTGTAACCCTTGTTCGTTGCTGATGATATGTAAAATGGTCAAGTTCCTGTGGAAAGCAGTTTCTCATAAAGTTAAACAGAGTCCTACCGTCTATGTTAGCCATTTCCTTTCTAAGTAATATCCAGAAAAATTGAAAATGACTCTTCCAACATTTCTACAGGTATGTTTACAGAGCGCCATTCACCATAGTGAAAAGGTGTAAATAAATCCAGCCTCCACCCATGGATTATCAGACAAGCAAAGTGTGGCATATCTATATCATGGAGTAACAGTCAACCATAAAAAGGAAGAAATCACAGACATTAAATGAAAGAATTCAGAAACAACATCACATAATGTATGTTTTCATTTATCTCCAGAATTAACAAGCCTGTAAAAATAAAACATAATTAAATGGCTGCTAAGGGCTGGGGCTGGGAATGGGGAATGACCATTAACGGGTACAAGATTTCCTTTGGAGGTGATGAAAATGTTTTGGAAGTAGATAGACTTGGTTGTGCAACAGTGGATGTAATAAATGCCACTAAACTGTGCAACTTTAAATGGCTTTAACTAAAAGCCCAAAGGAACTTCGAACATATTATACCAAATGATACACAAACTTTAATTTTTAAATTATAAAATTGTGGTTTAGAATATCTTGATTTATGGAAGGAGTATTTCAAGGAGCTCCTTTTAAAATTAAACGTTTAGTATTTTGTTCAGTAATAGAAATTGATAGAATTTTGGCACGGCTGAAAAGATAAGAAGTATGAAATATAAATGACCTTTATTTTAAGAATGTGGGGAGAGACCCCTCGATCCTCTGGGGTCTGGCATTCTCTCCGCCAGACATGTGGAGTGGGGGCATACATGTAGCTTAGGTTTGGGGTGGTGCCTAAGGGGCATTAGTGACGCACAGGTAGTCCAGGTAGTCCATTGGTGTTCGATGTGCCACAGGTAAACTCCTAGGGGCAGGAAAAAGCTGACCTCAAGATAGAGCCCCCTGTCTCCTTCTGGCTACAGTGTCCGGCCTAGGGCAAGATCCTTTCAGAAATAAAAGCCTAAAATTTTACAGTATTTCAAATAGGCAAATCATTTAAAAGAACAATAAATAGGAGTAATTTATTCAAAGAATTTTGTAAAAATGTTAGTCAAGGAAAGATTTTATGAATCCATGTAAAACATCAATACCTGTACATATGCTTTGGCTAAAATATTTGCATAGTTCAAATACTGAAAAATAATAGATTACTTCATTTAACAGAATTTTCTCTGAGAGTTACTGAGTAACTTTATACCTGTAAAAAGAGTATTTTATCATTAAAATCATTATGATCTATAGAGAAAATTCAACTGGTAATATCAATTTAAAATTTACTATTTAAAATAGGTGCATAATAAAATGCATCCTTGAGGATAGTTGCTGCCAATTTTATGAAAAAAATTTAGATTTTTTAAAAACTAAACTAGAACAAGGAAAACTAAGAAGCTGATAAGAGTATGTGACTGTGGGAGACACCTGGAGGGGCTCCCCTTGAATGTAAAACAATTCCTGTAGCTTTAGCATTGCAAATAAGGCTGGCCAGGTACCGGGTGTGTAATCTCTAAGGCCATCAGACAGTCTCCTGTCTCCTAGTTTAGTGCTCTCTGTAAAAGATATAGGCACAGTGGGATGGTAGAGTCATCAGCTCTAGGAATGTCAACTGGGTATGAGTCTAAGGAAAGAGGCTATGACTCCCCAGGGCACAAAAATTTACATATCAGAAACTGAAGCAACAGCTGCCTAAAACAATTCAGTTGCTACCTTAATTGAATTATGCAAATTGATCCTTCTGCATATCCTTATCTCTGCATTTTGCAGAGATGCTATTCTCCCACCTCTGCAGGCCACTTCAAGTTACTCACATAATTCCCGCCATCCTCACTGTCACTCATCCCCGAGCCACCCCCCTTCTTCACAAGATAATAAATTCTGGAAGAGGCCTAGGATCAGGGCCTTTGTCTGCATGTCCTCACAGGGATTGGATTTAGGTCCCCTGGGCTGCCCTTAACTTGGAACATGTCTTGGTGTTTTTACTCTTGCCGTGTTGCTTTGGAGGAGGTAGTTTGGAATTAACTTGCTGGGATTCCAATAACATCTCAATGGGATTACAAATATAACTTTTTGGATTGTGAGGAAAACTAGAAAAACGATTACAATACTTGGATGACTGTACACAATATTTGAGTTTACAGTATGTGACTATACACCAAGATCAGTAATTGTGCTTATGTTTTTTTAAATTCCATATTATCAACAGCAAGGATTATTTTTATGTTTTCCTTTAATGAACATAGGCACAATTTTATTTTTAAAGAAATGCATTTCAAGAATAAATTTTGAATAAGACTATTTTGCAATATAGTAAAGCAAATCACTGTGTAATAAACATTTTTTAAAAATCATTTTGTGTATAGTTAGTTCCCACTTTCACTCTGAAAAATATTGAATTTCCATGATCAACTGCATTGTCCCACCCCGGAAGTCCGGGCAGACAGGAACTGGAGGCAGGGGCCCTTCATTCCTCTGCTGTTTACTGACTAAAGGAGATGGAGGAGGAGACATAAAGGTATTAGAAAGTCCTCACCTGACTGGGTCAAGATGATTTGAAGCTGCCTGTGTCATAGGTGCTTTCATGAGACTCTGAAGATTTCCTTCATTAAGAACCTGCAGTGAAGATTCCAGTAAGTAACAACGCACATATTTTGGCCAGCCAATCCCCACAGACCCACGTGTATTGCCTGTAAGTCTTGCTGTTCTAGTCTGCCTTCCTCCTGTTAGACTTATAGCAGGATTTAACCTTAGCCTGGAATGTCGTACCAGAAAACAAGGACAGGCAAAGACCAATGCAATGACATCAGAAAAACGTAAGAGAAACTTGAATAAGTGCCTACTGTACAAATGTATGACAATTTATGTATCAGAAAATGGCCATGATTGATTATAATGTTGAGTAAATATTCATCAGAGAATAAATAGGAAACAGTGAAAAGGCAGGAAAAAATAGAGGTTCTTCTTTATAGAAAAATATCTGATGATAAATGTTCAGGTACATAATTTAAAAAATGACCATTTTGTCCCTTTAGTGTAACCACAGATTCAAGTAAGGGTCTCCAGTGGCTGGTGAAAATAATTAGATAGAAAATTGTCAGGGAACTGGATATTAATACCACTATTTAAAAATGTATCACCCTTTTAAAAAGATATCTTAGTAGTGAGAGTTCTGGAGGTAACCAGCTTAACAAATGATCAAGTTTAATATCACTGACAGTAGAAAAACTAGTATTATATGACTGTGATATGGTGCTATTTGAAGAAAACAGAAACACTTAGACCTGCCCCAACAGAGGAGAGGAAACTCCTAATTTAAATACAATCAAGCCTCTACGCTTAACTTTTAGATCACAGAAAGTGCAGAAGAGAAAAGAAAAAAGCCAGTTCTGAATGAAGAAAGACCAGTCAAGACCTGAACTTGGAGTATTCTATAGGAAAACTAGACCAAATACTTGAAAATCAACAATTCCACCAGAACCCGTAGTTCCATCTCTGAATACTGTTTCCTACTAAAGGGACACAGGAATCCCAAGAATTGGCCAGTTAAACATGTGGGGCTGGCAAGGCATGTGAAGAGTCTGTACTTTGTGTAGGAGAGGAAGGATGGTATCAGAGTCCATTAGTCAGATTAAAATCGCAAGAATGTTCAGCACGATGTGTGGACCATGGAGAGGACAACCAGAGGCCAGTCCCTTCCTGTGAGCCGGTGCCATGCATGGGCCACAGGGAGGAGGAGAACAAGAAGCCAGACCCTTCCTATGAGTCAGCGCAATGCACAAGCTGTGGGGAGGACAGCTAGACAGCAGCCCCTCCTGGCGTGCAGGCTGGGAGACAAGAAGAGCCAAGATACCCTCCACCCCAGTGAGCTACCATCCAGAGAAACAGGCGGAGATCATAGACGTAAAATATAACTTAATGCTTACAGTGGTTAGGGTTTTGTTGACTTTGCAGGCCTAAAGCCTGTAATCTGGTCATCTATTTAGAGCATAACGATACAGTATAGCATCTATGGGGATCTCCTTCTGGAGGTGGTAGCCATTGTTTATCCCCTACTGTCTTGTTTTAAAATTCGGTATCATTTTCATTGTTTGGTTTGGCTTTATTCTGTTTTGTCTAGTTTGACTGTATTATATCTGATGGCATGGGCAGTTATGTCAAAGATGACAAGGTATATTATAGTAGCTATTTTTGATTTGCTATAATCTTGTTTTGAAATCCTGTATTGCATTCATTGTTTTGTTTTTACTGGTTCTATTCTGTTCTGCTTTGTTTGATTTTCCTATATCTGATGACAAAAAGAAGACAAAAAGAGGCATTACGGTAGTCATTGTTGATTGCCTATTATCTTGTTTTGAAACTCTGTATCACTTACATTGTTTTGTTTTGATTGGCTTTATTGTTTTATTTTGGTTGGTTTTATTCTCTTTAAAATGAAAAATAAAATTTTACAAAACCTCAAGAACCAGCCTGGATATGGTGGGGGACAATCTGAACAAGAATAAAGCTATAGTAAATAGACACATGCCTAGTAAGCTAAAAAATCAGTGCATACGTAATATTTTTTAAATCATTGATTACCACTAGATTTTGTTAGACACCAATTTATGACCATTAAACTTGATTAGAAAAGGCAAAGAATCATGCATTTATGCTGTCTTTCTCTTATAAAATGTATTCTAAAGCTACTAAATGGTGTGCTGATAACTTTTACAGACATGTTTCAGCTGATAAGTGCAGAAGAAATGATAATGTCAGCATTTTGCATTCTCAAGTGAAATAACATTTCTCAGCTATGAATCAATGGTCGCTAGGAGCATTTGTCAATGAAGGCTTGGGATGATAGTACTTCATAAGTTTTAGTATCAAAAAGTAAGTCATATACAGTGGTTATAACATTCAATCCACAGTGCGTCTTCTATAGTGTTCCCTAAATTTTGAATCCAAATCTTATTAATCCTTTAAAACTACCACCAGTTTACAGGAAAAGTGGAAAGGAACAGGATAAGATAGCACAGAAACAATCAGCAACATTCAGGATAGTGGAAACTCTGTAAACAGATTTGTGTTGGTTACTTTCCTCTTATTGCTGGGACAAAATATACCACCCTCAAAACTAGGGAAGGAAAAGTTTATTTAGCTTACAGGTTTTGTAAGCTGTACAAACACAGTCGGCTCCAACGCAGGGTGGCAAGGCTAAGGAGCAACAGTCCATGGTGGCTGGGGCAGAGACCAAAAGTGACCAGAGCAAAAGGGCGAAAAGAAGGGAAGCACACTTCCTCCCCTCCCATATATTGTATTCTGGCTCCGCCCCTCGAAGGTGCAGGACTCACACCACCAATCCCAGCTCTAGACAAGGAACCAATCACAAACACTAGATTCAGCTGCCTTTGAAAGGTCTGCTTCCCCTCATGACAGCATGAGGCTCTGGGGGGACGTTTAAACACAAACCATGCCAAGACCCCAGCTTGTTTAACATGTATGCTGCAATTAAAGACCACAGGACAAAGAGGAGTTTATAGATTAAAAGAGTCTCAGAAGAATTATGCACCTAATACAATGTGTAGAGTCTGAATCCTGATTCAGACAAACCCTTTGAGGGGGAAAAATGAGAGATAATCTGCAAAACTGAGTATTAACTAAAAGTAAGAGAACCAAAAAGTAGGGAAGAAGAGAGGGGAGAAAGGAATGGTGGGGAGGAATGTAAGAGCACTTTCTCCAAGCAAATTCTTCTACGTAGACCCAAGTGGATCAGGATGTAGTTGAAAAAACCCTACGGGTGAAGCATGGTGGCCCATGCTTATAATCTCAGCACTGGGGGAGGCGGAGGAAAGAGGATTTTACATTCAAACACGCCCTGGGCAACTTAGTAAGACCTGTCTCCAAATTAAAAACTTACAAAAAGGCTGGGACATAGATCAGGCAAAGCCACCGAGTTAAATCCCCAGTATTGAAAGAAAACCAAAAGCCACCCAGAGGGGTCTCTTTGAAGGCTGTGGCCAAGGGGGCTCACGGACACAGCATCCACCACACAGAAGATTCTGCCTGTCTGTTCCCACCTCTAGGCAACGAGAGTCATCCCAGGGCCAAACTGTAGCATGATGTCTCAGTGCCACTTTCCTCAGGGTAGACACACCCCAAAACTACAGAAGCGTTCTTAAGGAACTGTCACTTGCAGGAGCCCCTTGCAATTCTGAGAAGGACAACTTTAATATGTGTTCCTCTGACCACATATTTTTGTGAAATTTATAAACATTAAACCACCATTGGTTAAGATTCTTTTTCCACTCCAACTTTCCCTGCCTGTCATTTCCCGTGCTGGCCCTGGAATAGTGACCATGATGCTGATTAGGGGATTGCATTAAGTTCGGCTTCAATGGGATGTGTTTGCATATGAATGCGATTGGTTCCCAGATCCCCATGGCATACCAGAATTTGCACATGACCTATGCATGTGCTCCAATGTATTTTAAGTCCTCTCTAGATTTCTTCTAGTACCTAATGCAATATAAATGCTATGTAAATGATTGTTACATTGTACTGGCTAGGGAATGGTGATAAGGAAAAGTCTATACATGTTCTGTACAGATACAAATGCTTTTCAAATATTTCCATTCCAAGGTTGTTCTGTGTAGAACAACCTGTGAATAGGGAAAAGTGACCATACTTGGTTTTTAGTACTTTTCATGCATACTGAAGCTACTGCTAGGTGTCTGGTAGAGGATGGCCCCCAAGGATACTCCACCCTCAACTCTGCTACTTTCTTAATACACAGAGGCCAAATATGTTATAAACTTGGCCTACAATATCTAGTATGAGAGGTTCCTGGGCAGTGGAGAAGAAGCCAGAATGCACAGAACTAGAAACCAGTCCAGAAAAGCCTACCATATCTCACTAATAAACTATAAAACAAAACTTGATGGAGAGGCCCCAAATCTGACCACAGTTCTAATTATGTACAATACATTGCCAGCAGTGAGCTGCAAAGCTGCAAAAGTCATTTCACAACTGTCATTAATAAAAAACAAATGTCATCCACCAATGCTGGAATAATGACACGGCTCTCTCTTTCCAGTTTAGAAAATCCATTTCAAAATTGTTTCTGTATTAAAGATGTGATTAAAGAGAGTGCAGACAAAAGAGGTCATAGAAATCTATCAAGAAGTTAATGAAAATGTTACAGGTTTGGGAGAGAGGAGATTTTATGTTGTAGTGTTTTCAGCTTTACAAATTTTATAATTTGTTGTTATTTCTTTTGTCATTCTAAATACATACTCTCTTTTAAGCCTAATTTGATATTTGTAAATTTTTTACTTTAAAAGAGGATCCTCCTTGTATAACCTCAGGTCTTACAAAAGCTGGATCTCTGCAGGAATGTCTACCTGAATCTCAAGATTATTGGCATTGTCCTATAATGCCATAAAGGGATTTCAGCTTTTTTTTTTTTTTTTTTTTCTTTTTCGTTTTTATTGGTACCGGGGATCGAACTCACGGCTGCCTGCTTGCAAGGCAGGCACTTATGCCACTGAGCTAAACCTCTAGCCCCGGCATTCCAGCTTTTATGTGGCAGCTCAGTCGCTCTCACCGTGGTTTAGTTTAAACATTGGTCATAGTAATTGTCTATTTCTGTTCAGTACCTGCGATTGAACCCAGCCATGAGTTACATCTCAGCTCTCTGTTTAATATTTTATTTTGAGACAGAGTCTCACCAAGTGGCTAAATTGTTCAGGTTGGGCTCCAACTTGCAGTCCTCTTGTCTCGGCCTCCCAGAGTGCTGGGATGTCAGACATTTGCCACTATGTCCAGCTGAAAATTTTTGTGAGGGTAGTTTCCTTTGTCACTCAGGCTAGCCCATAACTCCTGAGCTCAAGTGATCTCTGCTTAGCTCCTGAGCAGCTGGGATTACAGCCTTGCCTGGCTACCATGGTGAAACCTGTTTGACATCTACCTCCCCAGAACTCAGATTATACCCATGTGCACAGGGACCAATGTTGGCATTGTTCTCAGTTGCATTCTCAGTGTCCAGCACAGTAAGGACTCAGTAAGTGCTAAAAAATGGATGAATACACGAATGTGCCTTCCCCCTTCTCACCAGAAGTAAACTTTGCTCTCTCAGTTCAAATCTGTAGTTGTTTCTGTGTCAGTTTCTGTGTCTCAACAGGTAGCTGCCCTGTTCTGTCACGTTTTCCAGGTATTAACTGTTTCTATGTATTTACTTTTTAAAATACAGTTCATCATAAACCTTTATTTCATAAAACCATTACACAGTCAGAAAGTTTGCCAACTTGTTACTTAAGAAAAAATAAGGTTTTTTTCATCTCCTCAAAACAATATATTTTCTCCTTTTATACTTCTATGAACTAATGCTCCTGAAATACTATCCTCTTCACGCACAGGAATTGTTTCAGAGACCTGACAGCAGATGTGGCAAATCTGTTCTGTAAAGTGTTGACTTCCCTGTGGAACCATTCATTAAAATGAGCAGTTTGGAAGACGGTGGGATAGCTAGGTTTCAAATCACTTTCAAAACCATAACATTTGTTGCAAATATTATCATCATCACTGTCACCATCATCCTTGTGTTTTACCAAGCATGAATATTTGAATATTATTAAATACACAACTTACTCCAGTTTAAGGTGTAATATTGGAAAAAAACATAATTCTCTATATATTTATTACTTCTATTACATTTTAAGAAAATCATATTTTTGTTTAAATGAAATGTTTTCCTCTCTAAAACAAGAATATGGTAATTTATATGTAGTAGAGCTTAGATTTTGAAAATTTATAACAGAATATTCTCAGGAATAATTTTCCAGGAAAAAACAATCCTTTTGTTTTTAACTACTGGGTAATTCTTTAGTAACTTATGTAAAAGCAAAGCTGGAGTCGTTCTAATAGTAGTTCCCCTTTTTATGTTATTATCTTGCAACCTGGAGGTTAGAATCATTTTCTCAATGAAAAAAACCATAATTCACTGAAAATTAATAATTAAATGTAGATGTTGTTTTTTTCTCTGCAAATAGTGAAAGTGGTACAATGTACATATGAATGGAAGATAATAGGGAAATCCTTCATTATCCTTTTAATCTAATCAATTAAGAATCCTTTTAATCTAATCAATTAAGAAATTTAGAAATTATAAATTTAGAAAATAAACATAAATATAGTAACTCCATTTGACCCAGGATGCTTCAGTTCAACTCTGATTACTCATACAACCCACCCAGGATGGATAGACACGTAATTATACCTGTTTTCCAGCTCCTTTTCTGAAAATCATCACAGAAATACAAATATTTACAATTGTGTTTGTACCTGAAATGTGCCAGCAGTACCTGTACCAATGGTCTCCCTAGTTCCCAGCGACCTGTGTCACAAGTGACCTGTGTCATGCATCTATCACGGATGGACCAGGGAAGTGTCAGAGGGTTCACAACTGTAAAGCTAAAAGAAAAAAAAAAAAAAAAAAAAAAAGAAGGAAAAACAGGATCATGCAAAAGTTTTTAAAAATCATAAAATAAAAAATAGTAGCCTTCTGAGAACATTTATGTAGAGGTTTGTCTGGTCTCTTTTCCACATGTATATGATAATTTGTTTTTTAGGGTGTCATCAGTATGCTTTGTAACTCGTTTTTCTCATCTAGTACATCATGAATAGTATTTATGTCATGAAGTATATTCTAATCATGACTTTTAAAACATATTCCTGATAACGATTTAATGACTTACTTAACTCGTATTTAGTGACATTTGTAAATAGCTTTGAGCCCATTTTCTTTGTATACTGAGTATGCACCCTGAAAATAGAATTTCTGGCATTTGTCTTCATGTTTGATAAATAGTTTTAAAATGCTTTCTAGTGGACTTCAATAATTTAAATCTCAGATGTCCTTGTGAACCTTTGACACAAACATAAAAAGAACAACACACTTAAATGCCCGTTACTTTAACTTGCCCACTTAATAACAAGATTTCTCTTGGGGAGAGTGAAGGAGAATCACCTCTCCATATCTACTAGGGCAAAGCTGTATTTTGCTTATTCATTTGTATAACTAAGCCTAATTTTTACAAATGACACATTCTCAGAAGAACAGAATATGTTGGATGGTGATGGTCAGATTATGTTGCACTACATAAATGCTGTATTTGGGTAAAACACTGAACAAACATACCCACAATGGTGACAATGATCTGTAGCTAAACTGCTATGCTCCTATGAACCCACTCCAGAGCATTTTGGTAGGGGTGCCCAAGAAGTGGGACCAACAATTGCCTCCTTCAGGACCAACTCTTTCTGAGGACTTACCATCTTGCAAGGCTACAATCTAGCGTGTTGCACTATTTCTCCAGAAAACATTTCTCTGTGGCCAGATTTCTTAGTTACTTTTCTTTCACTGCTGAAATAAAATACCCAACACCCAGAGTTAAAAGGGCAAAGGTTTGTTTAGCTCACAGTTTGTAGAGGTTTCAGTGCAACACTGGCTGATTCCAAGGCAGGGTGGCACATGCCAGAGGGGCAACAGTTCGTGGCAGTGGAAGACAGCAAAAGCAATAAGCAGAGAGGGAGAGAGAGATGAGCCTCTTTTGATCCCTTACGTTGCATGCAAGGTACCCACATAGGGTAGGTGTAGCACTCACACTCTTAATACCCCAGCATTGGTATCAACCACAAACTCGAGATGCCCTCCCCCATGACTGCATGAGGCTTTGAGGGGACTCTAGACACAAACCATAACACTGAATCTCAAGGAGGGCTAAAACTGTTCTTGACTGCATAAGCTGCCATACAATACATGTTGTCAGGCAGACCTCACCAGCTCCCAGGTACTAGATGGCTCTGTCAAGCCTCCTTTCCAGGCAGCCTCATTGTCCTTACTGTGAAATGAGCACAACAGCAACACCTCACTCTTGGATTTTCAGTGAGTAATAAAGAAGCTCAGAGGGCTAAAGCACTTTGTAGAACACACAACACACACTAAAGTGTCATCTACATTCCAACGGCAGGAAAGTGGTTCACTTTTTCTTACCAGTTTACAAAAAAGAAAAAGACAAAACACAACCAAATCTCTCATATTTTAAAAACATCAACCAGAACTTCCACGCTGACTTTAGTAGCTGGTTGGTTGCTGCCAACTCAAATGTAGGTTTAAATACAAATAATAGCATGCTCCTTTCTTAGGTAAGACACTCATCACTGAAGGTATTCTTATTTTCATTGTTTTTCTACAGGCTTGGCAGATGACAAAGAACAAGAAGACAGTGAGGAGCACGCAGCATGTTTGAGCACACTGAGGGTGGCAGAGACCCTAACCCACTCACCTACGAACAGCTTCCGCCTGGTGTCATCCTAGAGCGGGGTGGTGCCCTTCAGCCCAGGCACAGAGACACACTCAGGTCTCCCCTGTGAAGCCACGAATATTCAGATTTCTTTCTGAGCTTCTAGTCCTGTCTGACATTGATATCTATCCAACGTGGCAGAGGCGAAGCCACATGGGAGACATAACGGAGCTCACACCCTTAGCCAAAGGGCTGGCTGCAGCCAGACAGCTGGCCAGGATGCTGCTGTCAGTGCAGGGTGTGCGTGTCAGTGAGTGTGCCAGGAATCCGCCTGTTCTGGGCTCTGCCTTCCCGGCGAGAGGATCTTCACTTGCTCCCTGCATCAGGGGCTCCATCGATTTAGGTGGAGTGGTGGTTCCCTATCCCTACACAATTGACAACACTAATAAAAATAGATAACATATTTTTAAAACCTACAGCAGATTGTCATGGCAATAAATAATTGTATCATGTTGCTGTCATAGCAACAAAGTCTGTGTAACAGAGACAAATCAAGCCTATATGAAATTTTTCTAAATTTAGGTGTTTGAGAAGAGTTAAAACAGTATGTAATCATGGGGAAGTGAATCAAAAAACCCTTAACCTTCATTGGGAAACATACTTTGGTCATTTTTTAAAATACTGAATCATTTATTGTTATACTTCTTCATTCTCTACAAATTCTAAAACTAAACTTCCCTACTGCATATATATGTATATATATGAATTCATACATGCATGCATATATATGTACATATACACACACATATACACACACAGACACCCTTAATTTAACAAACTGAGTTCTACTCCTGCGTAAGTTGGTCACTAAATGAAGGCTTGTATATAGTATGTACATTATAATATTCAGAACAGAGAAATGGTCAAAGCAAATTCCAACTTGACAACTTTGTTTTATTTGAATAAGTCTTCCAGGCAGTACTCTAAAGTGTGACAAAACATAAAACTACAGTACTGTACAGTATAACCAGCAAAACTTCTGGTGCTGTACTATATAAGCAGCCATCGTAAGGCTGCACTAACACCCACATTCCTGTATTTTAAGTTCAAATGCGGGTCATTGGTATGAATTCGCATCATAAGTCCAAACAGGTTGGTCATTAATTGACGAATATCCGCATCTAAGCATTCCAGAAGCTTTTCACGAACAGCAGAAGGCTAGACAAATTCCCGCTCTCAATGTTTCACTCTCTTCAAAAGTAATTTATGAAGCAGCGTATCATAACTCTTCCACTTTCTCTTGCCAGACAATGCTACAATATTAATGGAATAACAAGTTACATTAGCTAAGCTATACCGTATCAAATTAATAGCTGGTTTCCACACACTTTTTTCATTTATTAAGAAAGCATTTATTACTATGTGATATCCAGTGTGTCATTAAGAACAACAGACTCCTGGAGCATACTATGATTATTTCCTGACACAGAAAACTTCCCTGCCTGACTTCAACAAAACGCTCCTGAAATGACAAGCGACTTTGTCCAACAAGAAGAGAATGATTTTTTCCTACAGATATGTAATTATTATGCCATTAAGAGAAATCTCCAGGTCCACAATAATTACATGAAACACTGTCACGGTTTCCCTTACGACAAAAAAACTTCTGCCACTCGATTGCTTTTCTTCCTTTCATTTGATTTTGATGAAATAAAAGTGCCTCTTTTTACATTTTTATTCTATAAAGGTTCTTCTCTAGCAGGGCCCTTATCATAGGCTATTATTCCATAGAAACAGGGTTTAAGTATGAGCTTGGCTTAACTGGCTGCACAAAAGACATTATTATTTAACTTCAAAATATGTGTAGGTATTATTTTAGGAAAAATTTAGATTACATTTTTGAAGTTTTGAACTTTTGCAAAGCTTTAAAAATTAAATGATAATTAAAGTTTGTTGCTGTTTTAATTGAAGTCCAAAATAGATTTATATAATTGCTCTTGATAAGAAAGTAAAATCCTTGTCTGATGTAGATAAGAAAAACTAATACAAGCATCATAAATCATCTGAATAATAAATAAATGTCTCAAATTGTATTAGTTTTTTTCTCTACCATGTCCTATTATCATTTTCAAAACTTATTTTGAAAATAAGCTACCCAAGGTGACTCAAACTGTGACTAGACTGGCCGTAGATGAGGACAAAGGGAGGACGGTCACTACAAAGATGGCATTCACTGCAAGGATGGCCACCAATTTGCTGCCTGGTCTTGTGGAGAGAGAAGGTCGTTGCAGAAGCAGAAGTGCGTGTTGTGTTTCTGTGATACTCCAAAGCCCAAGAGCTGACAGTAAATGTCTGTGAGGAAGAAATAGAGAGACCATAAGTTGCCACAAGTATGTAAGTGACTATATTCGTATGAAGAGCCCACAGTGTGCCAGGGAAGAGCTGCCCATCCTGGTTCCCTTCTTGGACAGGTGACCCTTGACCACAGCTGCAGACGTGGTCTTTTCTCTTGGCAGTTTGGTCAGGCACAAGAGAGACCTCAGTGGTTTATAAAGAGAAACTTACTTTGGGTGTTATAGCTGCTTTTTCTCTACGCCTTTGAGGATTCCTTCTTGTCTTTACTCTCTAGGGATTTATCTCATTTTAAGAGTACTTAGAGAAATCTAACTTTTCAGTAATGTTTTCCAAGCAAGTCATGTCTTTTAAACCATAGGAAGTCCTCATAAATACAAAAATTCCTGGGGCTGGGGATTTAGCTCAGCGGCATAAGCGCCTGCCTTGCAAGTGTGTGGTCGTGAGTTTGATCCCTGGTACTGATAAAAATGAAAAAGACAAAAAAAAAAAAAAATCCTTCACCAAAGAATTACGGTTTCATCATTTCCCTCGGTGCAAAGTCTGAGTTTTTAGAATTGCTACCTCACATTTATAGACCATAAACTTTACTACATATTTCCAAAGAAGGAAAGAAAAAATAAAATTAATAGGTATTATTTCTAAGTGATGATAGTATGGATAATGTCTATTTTCCTTTTATATTTTATCCTACTCCTACATCTAGTTTCTATCTGAGAAACAATATTCTGTAGGGAAAATCAAATTTATCTTCATGTGTAGGTGGTGACTATAACCACTTCTGTACATCTCTGCCTTCTGTTTTCAATTGTCCTGCTTGTAATTAGAAATGAAATCAGCCTGGTGGGCTTAGGTCAGATGAATGTTGTGACCCCTTCAGCTTTCAGATCCTCTGGGCTCAAATTCCACAATTACTCATCCCAACAGAGAAAAAATAGCAGTGACGAAGTCATCCTAACAACGACACTGATTGTTACGTTTAATGTCCTGATGCCACCGCTAATGTGACCATCCCCTTGTCTGTGGCATCATTTACCACTTGCAATTTGTCTTTGCATGATGTTCTCCTGAGACTGGGATACAATTCGGCCCATTTTGCAGAAGAGAGAGTGGAATCATTCCACTCTGAGTTGTTCAGAACCACTTCCTCTCCTCTGTGTCTCTAAGAAATGCAAAACTTGTTCAGAGCTGACATTGATTCATAAGTGGCAAGCGAGTTTTTTGTGTGCATGTGTATGAGGTGGCAGCAGATTTGTCTTCTTAATTATGTCTTGCTTAGGCTAACATAAAAATCATCTTGTGTTCTCTGAGCATTTGCCAGCTGGGAAGTGGGGGATATTTTGTGATGGGGGAAGCTGGCTTGAGACTCAAACTTGGACATGATTAAAAGCAAACAAGCTGTATAAAACATGTGTAGTATGTAACCAAGCACATGTAGTGTGTGTAGCAAGAGTTAATATCTTTACTAAATATGAGCTGGCAAACTGATAACAATACTAACACCTAACAGATAAAATGAGCAATGCTTTCTGTTTCTAATATCTTCTAGGGCTAAGAAAAGAAACATTTCCAGTTGAACATATGCAAGAGTTTCTCAAACATTAGATTTTTTGTTCTACTCTTTAAGAACCAAGGAACTTAAATTTAAACTAAATTGGGAGATGGCATGTTCTGAAATGAACATTTAAAAATATGAAATCAATGCACTTAACCTTGACAATTATCCTTATAAAATATCAGTCTGTCAATATTTTTCAGGGTGTATCAAGAGTCACCAAAATATCCAGTAACTCTAGTTTTAAGACAGCAATTATGCAAATGGCAGGAGTACATCTGTGATATGTAAATGTAGACAGTATACCTGATAAAACATTCTGTGAAAAGAAATACAAATTCGCATGTAAACTTGTGGTTGTAACTTATAAATAAATATCAGAAAAGAGCGAGATACATACTTATCCAGTGACTGAAGGTGTTTTATTCTTTTAACCGTCTTCCTGTTTTCTAAATAGTGATTGTTAAGATTTTTTCCTCTTTTACGTTTTATTTCCACCCCCTTTCTCTTCTCCATGCTTCGGCAGGAAAAATGTAAACTTGGATCTTCCCAAATGGAAAACGCAATGTATATCGATTCCCCTAGTGTCTTCTAGGTTTGAATATATATATAAATGCACCATATAAAATAATAGGGAGTTGGAATTGTTTTATACGGAATGATATCTTTTTGCTATTGATTTTATCATCAGGTCTGTAGAACCTCAGAGATGCTTTCGTTCAATAACCATTTAAAGATTTCTGTGGACCATTATCATGGAACAGAATTTTTCTCTCTTGTAAGACAACATTTTAAAATGTTCTCAGCCATGCTGTTGTCCTTTACACAATGACCTGTGTTATAAACTCCTGTTTGAATTTAGTTCTGGGCAAGGATTCTTACAGAAATGGATTAACCTATAGGTTCTCTTTTTTAAAAACAAAAACAAAAAAAAAATCCCCAGTCACATGCTATAGCCCTAGTGCCTAGTTGAGAACTGTTTTTATGTGCTATTTTGGAGCTGTATCAGGGAACTTCAAGCCAAAGACTGTGCTTATTTACCTATAATCACTGCTGTACATCTCTGCCTCCCAGGTTGTCTGGGTCCTGTGGTTTTAATGCTTTGATGTTTTATCTTGAAGTTCCTTCAGAAGTAGGCAGGTACAGAAATTGAAAATAAACAAATGAACACAAGGATTTTGTTATAAAAACAGAACATAGACATTGTTTTCTTGTAAGCTATAAACAGTCTAAACTGATAGACTAGGAGACATCTAAGTGTCCTCCACCCAGCCCGTTCCCCGCAGGGATCTAGTTCAGACAATATCTCTTCATATCTTGAACAGACAAACTTACTTAATTCGAAAAGAGAAGGATACATGGAAACATTTGCAATAAACACATCCTAAGGTAATTACAGAATTTAAACTTTTTGAAAGTTTTTTATATATCTATTTCAAATATAGAGTGTGACCCAAGTTTGTATAATAGCACACAGTCCCACACTGGTGACACAGCTACGGTCCAGGTGAGTTTTCCCAACGTAGAATTCTGTTTTCTGTCACAGGTGAACTAGAAATTTACAGGTTATAAAGTTCCCCATAAGTCCAAATATGTAGTCACACTCTCTTCTAAAGAATCTGGTCTGCTGAGCTTTGCAAATCTGGATAAAAAACCTTACAGAAGGCTGGGGATTTAGCTCAGCAGCATAAGTGCCTGCCTTGCAAGCGCACAGTCGCGAGTTCAATCCCTGGTACCAAAAAAAAAAAAAAAAAAAAAAAAAAAAAAAAAAAAAAAAGAAAGAAAAAGAAAACCTTGCAGATACATGGGGGCGGGGGTCCTCGACTGTTTCTGGAGTTGATGGTGACGTGTTTGCATTTTGTTCAAACTTTGTCATTTCTTCTGGGAGGAATGGAATTTCCACCCTGTCCAGCTATGTAATAGGCTTTACTGTTCATTTTCCCTTTTGTACAGAACTCTGAACTCCTGTGGGAGAGTGGACAGAAGGAAAACTTTGACTGTGAGAGTTTTCTAGTTAAAGCGAATTTCAGTGACTTAGTGACTGGCGTTGTGAAAGACAGTCAGGAACTGTATCATACCTCACAGTAGAGTCATTTGAAAACCTAAAGAAAAAAATTAAAAATGTTAATAACCATAGTAAAGAAAGCTTCCAGAGGACTGCATAAATATTAGTATATAAATACCTAATCTATATGTCGGGGGGTGTTAGGCAAATGTTCTATTACAGAGCAATATTCCCACGCATATTTTTTTCAGTTCTGAAATCATTAAAGTAGTATTTGTTATAGCTATAGTTTTCCTTTACTTTTACTGCTTACTGACAAAAGATAGGTTTGAAATCTGCTAAAAATGGGTAGCTGTGTCATTACAAATTATTGAGGTTGGGTTGTATTATTTAACTAACATGCTTAGAAAGTATTTTTAATGAAAAGAGAAGGCATTGTTCCTGTTAAAATAAGTAATTAGATCATTTCTTTTGCCTAAGAGCAAGCTGCAAAAGACTATATCACTTACAAAAGGGAAGTTTCATTTATTTGAATGGCTACATTCTGTTAGGGTACCTGCTAAGTATAATAATTTAAAATTTTGTTGGAAGTCTGGTCAGATATATTGCAGAGGATGACTAAAGAATGGAGTTAGGATACTCTATTAGGGAATCCAGAACAAGGTAACAAAGACAAAACATGCTGAACAAGGTAACAAAGTTGAACAAGGTAACAAAGACAAAACATGCTAACTTGAAATACTTCTGCAGCACTGTATACTCATCTGGCACAAAGTCACCTTTTCATCATGCAGTATTTCATGTTAGTTTTGAGTAGTGAGTGGGGACAGTATTACTCTGCTATGCTTTAGAAAAATGTCTTTCAAACCATCAAATCTGACAACCCACACACACAAAATTTTAAATGATTCAACAAACTACCGGGTATCTATATCATGAGACACTATTTGGTGATTAAGAGTGAAGTAGTAACACATGCAGTGACTTAGATGACTCGTAATGAAAATCTGAACACAAATGCCAATGCCAAAAAGATTCTGCTCTGCATAACTCTATTTTTATAACACTCTTGATCTGACAAAATTATCGAAATGGAGAACAAATTGATGCTGCCAGGGGTTAAGGTAATCAGAAGGGAAAATGGGGGATCTGTGTGGTACCAGAACTCTCTTGTGTCTTGACACAGATGATGAATGTCCAAGCAGACACAGGTGATCAAACTTTCGTAGAACTAAATACAGGAATAAAACTGTTGAGCAGGGCATGGTGGTGTTTGCCTATGATTCCAGCTGCACTGAGGCTGAGGCAGGAGGAGCACGTGAATTTGAGGCCAGCCTGGACTACATAGTGAGCTCCAGGCCAACTCTCACCACAGAGCAAGACCTCGTCTTAAAAAGCAAAACAACAACAAAAAAGTAAAACTATTGAAATCTGAACGAAATCCATGGATTGCACCAATGCTAATAATATCTTGGTTGTGATATTGCAGTATCATTTTGCACAATGTTATCATGGAGGAAAACTGGGCACACAAAACTTATTATTTGTTACAACTTCATATAATCCCACAATTACTTTCAAAATACAAATTTTAATAGATACATGCACCATTTGAGCACCACGCCTCCTAACCCGATTCTACCAAAACACTGTCGCTCTGAATAAGGATATTAGGAATAAATGTCGGGGAGAATATATACCACCCTGTCTGCCCTGCATCTTTCACAGATCCCGATGACACCTTTGATGGAATGGAATAGTCTTCTACCTTTGGAACAAACCCAGCCTCCAAAAAGTGTCCAAACGCTCAGAAGCTCCAGGAGACGCCAAGCTTACTCTGGCCCCAGAAGCTGTTCAGCAAAAACCTTTCAGATTCTCTAGAACAAAGTCCTCATCTTGTTGTTCCCACATATCAAAAACTCAGCTTCAAAAAACACAGCACCTCCAACCTCTTTTGCTCTCTATGTGGACTCTCCTCTGTCCACAGCTGGCGGTTTTATGTTTTGATAGGAGGAGAAGAAATATATATTCCCCCTTGCAAGCATGCACTCCTCTCCCAGGGCTTGAGATCTATGAGGTCATAAGCCGGCTTCGAGGCATCATGGCCTCATCCACTGTGGTCCCCAAATCCTACGTACCTTCACATCCTTCCGGGGTTGCTGTGGCTTCTTCCCTGTTTCCTGTACTCTGGGATATGTCCGAGAAAACAACTGCTTGGAAGAGCTCCGAGCTGCTCCCTGTGTGAAGCCCTCAGATCCTCCTTGCTGAACTTCACAACTATGCTGTGATTCTCCAAACCCAGCTGGTCTTACCAGGGAAGCTGTTAGCAGCTGCGCCAGAAAGAAATAAATCGCACTGTTTCTAAAGTCAAATACTTCAGCCGTTAACACCTTAAACGGTTCTTCTAATTTATTTCTCTCTGTGTCAGAACCTGTCCAACACCCTGGTCCCGGTTTGGTTTTTCCTACGTTCTGTTTTATCTCACGAAAGCAAGCTGCTTCCGGGTGGCTTTTCCCTTTCAAGGGTTCCTAGCCCACACACGTCCAGCACCACTAATTAACTCAAAAGGGAGGATGTTACCTTCTCCCCCTTGTCATGGATGAAGTTTAGGAAATGCCACTGCCTTTTCTTGCTGGAGAGGAAGAGCTACTGAAGCAGAGTTGTAAAGATTCCTATAGAGACCAGCTGATGCCAAAAAACGCTAATGCTCCCGTCTGTTTGGAGAAGATGTAGTGCACTCTTCAAGAGAGATTTTTAGCACATGGTTTTCTGATAAGGTAGGACCCTTAAGTTATGTAATAATGCCAGGGAATCTTCATGTATCATGTAAAATAGTTTTGAAGTTTTCCCTGCTTTGGCAAACCTGGATAGTTTTGAAATATTAAAAATAAACTAATAAATATTGGAGCGTCTCCTTGATGGATTTTAAATGAGGATGGGAGGTCTGGCCCTGTGTTGCGGGTGAGTCTGCTTAGCCCTACCTGGACGGTAGGTGTGAAGATAGATATCCATTGTTCTTTGGGCTCAGTCATGTCCCTGCATATGTGCGTGCCTTGTGGCCCCATCGGAAACTTTTCAATCAGAATATCACCTGCTGACAGGCATGCCCTCCCCTACTGGGCTGAAGGGACTCTCTTCTTTCCCGTGCTATCCATTCCCATTTATCACCCACCTTGTGATGGCTGATGTGGTGGATGTGGAGAGTCCAGATCCAGCCAGGGAGGCAGCCAGGAGCATGCCCCACGCCCACAGGCTAGCCTCACCCTCCGGGCTGCCCCAGCTCTAGGCTGAAAGCCACCTCCCACTCCTTTCTTACAGGCTGTCTGACTGGGTCGCCCAGTGCCCCCAATCCTACTCTTCCTGCCAGTGACCCTGAGCTTCACAAGAACAGGCTGGACAATAGAATGATATACTTTATTTCTTGCTTTTATAATTCACAATACTGAAACCAAAAACAACAAAAAAGGAAATTAATTCCAATAGGAGTTAGTACTCTGTGACGTGAGAGACACACACCCTGCTCAGGTGAGGCTTCAGGAACCTGTTTTTTTTGTTTTGCTTTGTTTTTTTTTTTTTTTTTTTTTTTTTTTTTTTTTTTTGTCTTTTTTGAGACGGGATCTCGCTATGCAGTTCAGGCTGGCCTTGAGCTCACTTTGTAGCCCAGGCTGGTCTCGAACTCGCAAGGATCCTCCGGGCGTGGGCCACCACGCCTGGCTTCAGAGATCTGTTTTGAAAAGTGCGTGTGGAACAAAACATTGGTTTCAAGTCAAAACAATTCAGTAGCCTCTAAAACTCACTTCCTTTTCACAAATCTGTCTGTCCTTTTGGAAAACAAAGAAATTGCAGCGTATGATTTCTGAGATTGTGTTCCAGGGTAATACCCTGTGGTTCCAGGAAATATATAAACAAATTTTGTAGAAGAAGGAAGTTCCTGAGAAATGCAATGCCACTTAAAAGAATTAGCAAGTTGTGTATTAAAAAAATCAAATTAGATTTAGTTACTGAAGGTTCTTGTATCTGAAGTTTATAACTGAGGACTGACAGACATAAATATTCTGTGCACATGGAAGTCATGACAGCAGGAAAGACTAATGAACTGGTCACTTAGAATATTTGTATTCAACTGAGCATCCTTCCCAGTGACAGAGTAGAGCCTATCCCATCAAGGTTGCTTCAGCTCAGTCTCTTTCTGGTAGTGATGGTGCTGTGAACATCTAGCAAAACAAAGCAAACCCAATATTGCAAAATGAATGTTCACAAACATGAAAATATGAATGAAAAAAGTTCTGAGTTCAGCATGATGGAAAAATAATCACATTTTCCTCTAGAGCTGTTTTGGCAAACCCCTTACCACCAAAATAAGAACTGAGTCATCCTTTGCTCAGAAAACCATGTGGCTGTCATTATTGACTAGATATTTAATTTAGGGTAAATTTTACCCCATGTTGTTGGTAATAAATTCCAAGGAAACTTGTCCATCCCCCTTGGGTGGGATGCCTGTTTTAAGTGGGTTTATTTCAAGAGATGATGTCCCCAGCATCAATCACCAGGCAAAGAGACCTCCTGAGCTTACTGAAGAAGACCAAGACAGGGTTTGGCAACTTAGAAAGGACTGAAACATTCTCGGACGTCTCTAGTATACGTGTCACGCAAAACTTGGTCTGTGTCATCAACACAGGAAGGCTTGAGACAAAGAACTAGTGTGGAAAGGGCTGCAAGGAATTTGTTGGAGTTCCTGTTTGGAGAACAACATGTACTAATAAACATAAAAATAACAGCAGATAATTTTTATTGCTTGGTTACTGTCCCTCTCAATTTACATACACTCTCTTTAATCCTTTCAATAATCTTATGTGATAACTCCTGTTATGACCTCACTTTTATAGACCAAGAAGCCAGAGCAGAGCTGTCCCAAGTTTACATATCACTTAGAGATTACGGCACAGAAAAACCCAAGCCTTCTGGCCCCATGAAGAGTGATGGTTCGCAGATTACGTGGAGCCCCTGGAGGGATACTAGGGACCTAAGTCTCCAAAAAGTTTCCCAGCTGTAGGGCTGTGCAACAGGGTGGGATCCACCCCTTCAGCCCAGCCTGTCTGTCTCTACACTAATGGGCGCTGAGTTCCTAGAGATCTTATCAAAGTGCTGGTGCTGGTCTGGAGGCTTCTGCGAGTCCAGTAATCTCCGAAGGGAAGTTCGTGCTGCAGGTCCGTGAATCCCAGTGTGAGCCGCAACTCAGAAGGTCTCTTCTCAGGGTGGTTTTGAAGGGCTGAATCAAGTATTGGGATAGTCATTCCCTGTCTCCTCTGCAGGCCACCTCTTGGTGGCTTCATTGTAAAGACACTTAAAATCTCACCCTCTGCCAACTTTCCTCAAGTGGGTGGCCTCCCTTACTTCACGGGGTGAGGGAATGAAAGAAACCTTAGTCTTTCACAAGCCACAATTATGCCAGCCTGATGTAGGTAGGCACGGAAAGGAAAATGATCCACAACACCTTCCCAGACTCTCTGCTGTTGTCTGGAGGTATCTGCCAGTGCTTGGGCCTGAAAAATGCCTCTCTGCTGGCATTCTAAGAACAACTTCCACTTTCTAAGGACTCTGAGGTTGTTTTGGCTTCTTCTGAGCAGCAGGATCTACGCCACTGGAGGGGTAATCTGTGTGCCCCATGCAGAGTCAACCCATGCACTATCTGGAAGAAAGCAACACCCGTGGAGAGGAAAAGGAGAAGCTCTGCTTACACTCCTGTCTGTCCTGTCTCCCCGAGGAACACACTGCGGTCATCACATACCTATTACTATTTAACAACAACTGAATACATTGTGTACAAAAAGATACAGTCATCACCAGACGGACCTAAAATCTAAACGATGAAAACAGGCACCAAACAGACACAGAGAAAGCATGCGTGCCAGTGAGTTGCATAAGGCCAGGGCACATGGGGAGTCACAAGGACTGAAAGATGTTTACTGTTGTGACAATATCTGAGTCAAGAAGGAGCTGGGCAGTGTTCCTTCAGGGTGGATGCGAAGAGCAGTGTACGTATCTGAGCATGGGAGAGGCGAAGCTCAAATGCCAGGAAACTCAAGGTAGTTGATTTCTGTCTCTTCTAAAGGGATATGCCTGTACATGTGTCTGTGTGTGCACTTAAAAGGACGTGACAGAGAGACAGACAGACAGAAATAGTGACAGAGAGAAATTTAAAGGCAATAAGGATAATACCATTGTGACATTGTTGTATCACATTCTCTCTGGAAGTGTACTACACAATTTTAGCATCCTTGCTGTCTTTTACCAAGGACAAATTCCAGTCCCCTTGGACTATGTCATACACTCCATTCCCACTTCTAAAACATTTTCAGGTTTAGGGTCCACACCTCAGTGGGGAAGAGTCGAGGGTTTTTTTTTTTTTGCCAGAGATTAGTCTGTAAATGAGTCAATTTCTGTCTCATGTCTTATTTTGCTTTTATTTGGCACGAATTGGAAGGTTCTTGACCTCATGTCCACTGCATAAGTCTTGAAAGACCTATTGCAGTGGACATGCAATAGGCTACCTCTGAAGTCACTGATGCCTAGCTGCTGCCTGACCCATATGTGTCACCCCACAAAGATTCTATCACCTGTCCTCTGTCCCTAGAGGTCCCCTTTCAGGAGGGATTAGTCCACACCCAGAGCCACCTTGATCTTGTAGAAGGGTCACTCAGCCACAGCCAGCCTGATCAGGTTCACATTCTCTGTGCTCTCTCATCCCCAAAGAGTGTCTCAGAGTGGAACCCATGGTTCACGTGGACCAGTATAACTCACCGCCCTGTACCCTTCCTCTAACAGTAGAACACCAGGCAGAGAAATGCCCCAGGCCGCCTCCTAAGGGCTTAGCAGTATCTCACAGGAAGGAAAAAAGCCTTCTGTGCTGAAAATTAGCCCTCTAAAAACCAAACACACACTTAAAAATTCCTAGTGTCTTCCCTCCATCGCTACATCCCAAATTCCCATTACGATGACACTTTGCTCTGAAAAGATTCCAGTTGGCATCTTAAGATATTTCTTTTTTAAAAAAAACTACTTAAATATCTGATGTGTGAAAAAACATTGAATTAAATTTACCATTTGTAATTGGAGCTAACATTAAGCAGAGTTTGTCAACAGGGTTTATGTAGGAATGTATATAAATACACAGATTTTTAGTGTACACACATAGCGTGTGTTGGATGAAGAGATTTGTGAAAATATATAACATATAATTCCATAAGGCAGCAATTTCTTAGGCAGGAGGGAGGAAAACACATTTCAGGCTAAATTTTAGAAGACTGTTTTTTTAAGAGAAAACAAACTTTAGATGATGGCTGGGTTTATGAAAAAACATTCGTCTCTTTTCAATCTGACTGGATGAAGGGCTTCACTCCTACCACACTGATCCATATTCTGCAGACTTGGAGCATATGCCTGTTTTCCTTTCCTCTACACCCCTGCCTAGCACTCAGTATGACACTTGGCACCGTGATAGGGTCCTGTGAACACTTGTTGAACTCATTTAGACCTGACTACCTGAAAAGGCAGTGGAGCAGGAAACAGTCTTATTGCCTCCAAATGAATCTTTTTATTTGCACCTGGAGGAAAGTGCCCACTGACATTCTTGCTCTGATTGTTCACTGTATGCCACTGTGATTCATGATGTCTAATATTGAGGGCTTTCCACTTCTCGGAAGTATTCGCAGTCTTTCAGCACCTGTTTGGGTAGACTCGTATCACCACGATGCCCACTTTACAGATGAGGACAGTGATGTTAGCTGGTTGTCCAAGGTTACAGAGCCAGCAGGAGACAGAGCAAGGATCTGAGCCCTGGCCATCTGGCTCGCCACCCAGGCTGCATGGCTGCATATGCAGTTCTGCAGAACCCATTCCTGGGAGAGAATACTCGGCTTTGGATGATAAAGACAAGCCATCTGCTTCCTCTCAAATCATATGTTTTTAATTTAAAATCCAAAGCCACCAGACTCCCAAAACAAGACCTACTGGACTCAAATCTGAACCCAGAGCATATGACTGTGGGCAGAGCACTCCACCTCTTTGAGGGCTGAACAAACAAGCAATCGCCAACTCTCTGGTCCACGGTTGGTACTCAACTAGTGATTCCTACGTGCGCTTTAATGTCACTGTTATAGTGGGCGAAGCTCCTGACTCCCCATAGGTCCTCCACGTCTACTGTCTCCTTCTTCCCCTCTCATACACACTCGGGGGTGTTACTAGATTCTATGTCCTTAAGATAAAAGATATTTATCCACAAACAACTGTGGTTACAACAGGAAACAAAGACAGGAGTGTGAGAACCCTGATCTGCATAAATGCAGATAGCAGCGATGTGATAACATACATGCTGGCAAATGTTTTTGTGCCCAAAAGCCGGAGAGCTGCAAAACAAACCGTCTCTATTTATAGTGGAGAATAGACAGCCCGAAGGCTCAGGCACCTCGTCTTCCCGCTTCCTCCACTGCAAGCATGAATGTGGGGCTTCAGCTCAGGTCCCAAGTCTTGAATGACAATCCACGCCAAGTTTTAGATTTAACATTTCCAGGGCCCCTATGTCATGAACTAAGTATGCAAAGTCCAAAACACTGGAATGGAATGTAATTTCCAGGGGGATCAGGACCTTCTACAAGTAACTGAGTACCAAGGTACGGATCAAGCACACACTGAGCAAGACAATGCTTTACCTAAGTGGCCAAGCTGAAGCTCCTCTTTCAAAAGTGGTGAACATAATTTGGAGAGCAGGCAGGCCCCTCTGCTCTTGGGGCCTGAGAGAACTGGGCATGCAGGTATGTTTATAAAGACTGGGCTCCTTGAAAAGGTTATAAAACCCTGAAACAATCTCAGTGGGAAATCATCCCTGTCTCCCTCGTCTCCTCCTCCTCTCTCTGCTCACGCATATATGTGTGTGTTCTTGCACGCACACACACACACACACACACACACACACACACACACACACTCAGGATTCCATCCTCCAAGCTGCTGGCTCAGAAGGTGGTCACTCCCCAAAGAATGTGTTCTTTTGGGTTCCCCTGCTAGGAGGCCTCTGGCTCTCTCTCCTGCCTCTGCCTTAAACGTAGGCTTTTTATTTAACTAACTTTCACTCTGTGGTAGTTCTTTTGCTTATTTCCACTGACAGTCTGAAGACCTCCAAATCCGAAACTACCACACTGCATTCATTATAAACACAGACTGTGTTATTTAATACGTACATTGTACATTGTACGTACGTACGATGACACAAGTATTTCATGGCAAACAATAGTAACCGAAACTTGGCCATGTTTTAAAATGAGGATATCACAAAAGTGGCCAAGGAAAACCTCAATAAAAACTCAGGAAGAATTTGTGTTTCATATACATTGTTGTGTCCTTAGAAAAGTTTACACTTCCAAAGCTTTTCATCTTAGAATACGGAATGCCAAAAGTTATGAACCTCAAATAGCACCAGGGGCCACTACAGAAGTCACAGAAATGTGTAAGTAATTTGAATTGATCTAGTTTTAGTTTTGCCTTTAAAATATTTTACTGCTCAGAAAGTAAGAAGACAGCTAACAAAAGGTAAAAATATTTAGGCTCCATGTTCATAGAGGACTAATATCTAAACTACATAAAGAATTCTTACAACTCAATATGAAAAAGACAAATAACCCAGCTGGAAAATGAGCAAAGGATAAAGGATTTAAATAGATATTTCCCCCAATATACAACGACTAATGAATACATGAGACCGTGCTCTACATCACCGGTCATCAGAGAGACACGGATCAAAACCGCAGCAAGTTCTCCCTCACGTCCTCTGTGATGGCAGCGATAAACATGACAGATGACAGCGAGGAGCAGACAGGCTATGGGGAAATTTGAACTCCGCAGAGTGGTGGTGTGAAACAGTGTGCGCCTGTGAGGCAAAGAATTTTGCAGTTAAACATAAAGTTACCATATGTGAAATGTGAATTATCATATGACCTAGCAACTCTGTTCCCAAAAGCAAGAAATCTGTACCCATACAAGAGCATACGCACCAATGTTCATGGTAGCACTATTTATAGTAGTTAAAAAATAGAAACAACCATGTATTTGCTGAATGAATAAATAAAATGTGCAATATATACATCATCCATGGAGTGGAATATTATTGGGTCACAGAAAGGAACAAAGTACCAGTACAAGACATGGTGAGGATGAACCTTGAGAACACTAGGCAAAAATGAAAAAAAAATGAATAAAAATGCATATGATCTCATCTATAAAAAACATTTAGAATGGACAAATCTGTAAAGACAAAAGCAGATGATCATCTGCCTCGACCTGGGGGCTGGGTGGAGAAAGCAGCCAGGAGGTACTGACAGGTAACAAGTCTCTTTGGGGGTGAGAGTGCAAATCCTCCAGAATTACAGCACACTGGGTGCCGCACAGCTCTATAAATACACTAACGCTGGGGAACTACACTCATCATATAGGTTCATTCTATGGTATTATTAAATTCTAATAATCACATTTAAAATATAAAGTCAGGGTCTTGCTAGCATTCCTGTAATTCTGCACTATACATCCTTCATTGGTTGTTTCTTTCACAGCACACTTTAGCACACCTGTTTCAGCCCTTACTGGCTTTACACCTATGCACACACATACATGCCTTGACATTAACATCTGAAAAATATGACAACGGATGGACATAAAACTTTCCACTTTTCTCAGTATAAGTACTAGGCAATGCCACAGTACAAAGGACAGAATTCATTGACTTTGGAGAGTAACAAAGGATGTACTTTTCAAGGTCTCTTCCACAGAACAACGCTGCGTCGCCTGTTTTCCAAAGCTTTCACATAAACACGTTCCAACAATCATTACCTTTCTCCAGCACCAGCCAGCTGCCTTAAATGGGGGCCTTCCTTCAGCCCGCGGTATCTCCAGGCAGGCACTGCCCCCAGGTGTGTGCCAGAGTCCGTGCGTACAGCTGAGTGGGCATCTCCCAGACAGGTTGGGGCACTGCTGGTCCCACCGTTTCCACCAGATGCACAAAGAAAATGTATCCCACAGTTTCAATCTGTTCTTTCTGGAGATTCCTGTCCAACGTATGCTCAGCTCCAGCAGGTGGGACGTACAAAGACAGGTAGCCGGAGCTCCCCCAGAACAAAGGTGAGGAGAGCAGAGCTCCTTTCACGGTCCCTTCAGAAAGTCCACTCTGGGAAGAATCAACGCACATGGACAACAGCATCTTTCTGGGCAAGAGGGATATTATGGTTAAAACCTCCCTGGAAAGGGAAGGGCCAGCTGAGCAGAAAAGTCTGAGGGAAGACTTTGATCAGTCAGGGAGCTATTAACTCCACTTCAGTGGCATTGTGTGGGTGATTCTGCTGGGCAGACCTGAAGGAGAGACTGCCAGGGACGCCTGAGGAATCCAGATCAGTGAAACACCATGTAGAGAAATGGTGACATTGGCTGCCGATTCCCAGGGACCCTGCTCTGTGCATGTGTGCTTGGAGGGTAGCTGTGAAAGAACTGAGTTAGAGAGCTCAGAATGTGAACTGGCCTGCATGCTTCCATGGGGACTGATTCTGCACTGGGAGGGGCCGTGGATGCCTGTCCTAGTCTATCACTCTCAGTGGAGCTAACTACTGTTACACTGTTAGCTCTACGGTGGATGAATACTTTTTGTTGTTGTTTGAGGTGGGAACTCAATATGCAGGCTACCTTTAAACTTGCACTCCTCCTGCCTCAGCCTCCCCAGTCACTGAGATTACTGGTGTGCACCAGTGTGCCTGGCTTGGACAAATATTCATGGAAATATTTCATCATTGTCCAAAAAAAAAGAATAGAAACTTTCAAATAGTATCAGTTTGGAGTTTGGGAAAGATCTGTGGCTACCCAGCAGCTGAGGCTCGGAGGAGGCTGCCAGCATCTTCTGAGGACCCTGAGTAGCTCAGGAAACTGAATGTAGCCAGAAAGTGAATGAGTGACTTGTACTATTCCTCTTATGGTGTAACAGTTGTGTAGTTTCTGGCTGCACCATGATTGCTGAGTAGGTGGGTGAGTGAGTTCAAGCAGGAAAGTGTCCCCTTCGAGATGCAAAAGATCTCAGGGAGAGAGACCTTCTTCAGTCATTTATTCTCAAAAAAGATCCATTGCAACCTCTTATATTTAGGCAAATGGGGGTTTCCACCGGGTCGCATGCTGAAGATTTTCTCCTCCCCACAGAAAGAAGGCTGGAGACAAGCTCAGAGACACACCGGCAGCTAAAAACAAAGGGGGATACCCTGCATGGAAAACACTTGCTCGTCAGTCTTCTCAGGGTGCACCTGCCCCCAATCTTGTAGGTAACCCTCTTTCTTAATGCTCTGTTGAAGTCTCCTCTCCTCCAAGGCCTCCTGATCTTTCTTCCCAAGCAGCACCTCTCCCTGGCACTGTGTCGGCATCCTCTCTCCTTGTCCTTACCAACCTGGCTGTGAAGCACTTGTCCGTCCCTGGGACAGAGGCATAGGCTGATCCACCTATCATCACATCTCTGGTTTCCAGAACTACATTAGCACATTGCAACCTGCAAATAAATGTGGGTTTTTTTTTTTTTTTTGAGTGAAAAACCAGTGTGTCCTTGGTAGCTGATGGTGGTTCCGAAGGGAAAAATGTTACCACAGAAGTCTTTTCTTTTTGCTTTGCTTTCAGTATCCAGGGATCTGACCCTTTGGTCATTGAGATGCAGTAGAAAAGAAAAATACATTAGAACCTCAGGGGATCTAAAAATCCTCTGACCTAAAATGCTAAGTTTATAGATGAGAAAATAGGACTTTCTAGCACTAACTCGATTTAACCACATTCTCTAGGTGCCCTGCAGCCCCAGTGAGCTCATGTTTGCATGGGAACAGATAAGATACTAGATAGGAATGGATTCCTCCATCAGCACTGAGGAATGCACAGATGACTGGCTTAGAGGAAGACCTTGGTTTGGGTCCCAGGCCCTCTGGGCCTTTGGGCAAATCTAGCAAATTTTCAGCTTTGGCTTCCTTGTCTAGAAAATGGGCAATCATTCTTGTGATATTATTTTCATCACAGAATTATTGTGAAATATTGGCTCTGAAGGTTCTTTGAAACTTGTAAACATTGTGTAAATGTTAGTTATTACTCGGTTTGTTGTTATGCTCAATATACCCCAGGCTATAGAAGGTGGGAGATGTGTTACTATTTGGCGGTGTATTTTATAAACGTTGAAAGATTATGAAGATTGAACTTATGGGGAGGGGGAATAGAGAGAGCTTAGCTAATGAGAATCAAAATGCACTTAGAAAGACTGGCGTTCTTACAGTGTGGTACAGGAGTTTACAACAATTCACTGTATATTTCAAAATAACTATATGGAATACATTTCCAATACATGGAAATGATGAATGTTTGAGGAGACAGAAATGCCAGTTACCCTGACTGGATCATTACAGTTTATATATATATATTTCATATTGTACTCCCTAAATATGTACAAATATTTTGTCAATTTAAAAATGCAAAAAAAAGTTTAAAGGTGAGCTTTCAAGCCTTCCTCAGATCGCGTCTGGATTCACACTCGCTGGGAAGCTGCCAAGCGCTGGTTGATCTGCTTGCATAAAAGCCAAGGCAGCAGACTATGAGACTGTAGGGCCACCCCTGCGATTCTGAACGCGTCCTCTTGGCCCAGGTTCCGACCTACAGCTTATTTGAGAGGGAGAGCTCTAGCTACTGCTTCTGAAACCCCTCCCAGAATGATGTGACCCGGTTGTGTTTACACCATCAGCAGCATAGGATGTCACCTTCCTGGGTTCTTGCATATTAGCAAAAGCTTTTCAAGGATGAATTACACAAATCAGGATTGCATATATGAATAGAATTAAGAAAGTCAAACAAGTTCAGATTTTCTGCAAAGGCTGCAAAAATGACTCCTTAGCAAAGTGCATAGCCTTGGGGTTTCCTTTTAATCTTTTTCAGCCATCCCTCCACAGAAGGTGGAAATAAAGTCGAGGGTCTGGGCTCTGTGTCATCATGACTCTCGTTCACCAGCCTTGACTGGATTTTTATACCCTGCTCTAAAGAGAACACTAAGAGTTCTTTTACTCATCTCCTTGGGTGACAAATGGGTGAGGAAAGAGGAGCAGGATCCAGGATGCTAACAAGAATCTACCTCATCTTCCTCGCTATTTAAAGAATACACAAACTCGGGGACCCAGGCCCAGTCCCCTGGTTGTTTATATTCCTTCATGAACAAACTACACATTCTTATTTGTGCATGTCATTTGCAAATTAGCAAGTTTAATTGCTGAGATGTACAATGATTTTTCTGGATTTTTTTTCTAGCAAAAGGAGAACGCTGTTCTTGATTCATGTACTTTTTCTATACAGATGCCCCTTGATGTATGATGATGTTACATCTACTAAAGCCTTCATAAGTTGGAAGTATCATAGGTTAAAATGCACTTAACCAGTGGGGCATCCTGGCTTAGTAACACTGTGCAGTTTCTCCCATTGTCCTGTGGCTGACAGGGACCTGGGGCTTGTGGTCACTGATTTGTGTCTTCAGGATCAGTTGACACATGTATCACCAGCCCGGCGTAGGGGAAATCACAATTTAGAATCCGCTGTGCAGTTTCTCCTGAATGTAAATCAGTGTCACACCATCCTAAAGTTGTAATGTTGTAAATAAACCATTGTAAGTCAGGTCTTATCAGTGTAACTATTCATAATGGATCCTCCAAAGACAAAAGCATGGCACGCTCACCTCATGAAATTACTGATTTACCCACAAGTTAACGTGTTGCCCACTATTTCTCAAAATCCATTTTAGGTAATGGAGAAACAGCCCAAGAAGTAAACTTTCTGCCCTCACTGAGGTATGGCTTAGGCAAGGGCAGATACAAAAGCCAAAATACGGGAAAGAAACTATAACGCATTATCTTTAATCTCAACTGCTGATGGTTTAGGAGACTCCTCCAGGCTCCCATCTCACCAAGAACCCCCTCAAAGAGCATACAACGGGGACAGAGCAGAGCTTGCAGGATGAAGAGTCTCACCCCTACCTCCTGACCCCAGCAAAACGCATCCCAAGAAACAGAATTCTGGGCACAAGCCCTTTTTGTGCACATTCTTGGCTCTTGAGGCTGGGAGTAAAAATCTCACTGGATCTAACTACTGTCTCTCTGCCCTTCTGGGTAGATGCAGCAGCAATGGAACAAAAGAACAGAAGACAGATGTTCAAATGCAGATACCGTGGACCCCTGACCATGCTTGAGCTTTGAGTCATTTATCTTTGCAGTGAGAAGAATAATACACAAGAGCTGCTTTATTCTCAGGTTCTGTGGGAAATTTTCATGAGCAGAGATATGAGAATGAGCTTTGCAGCTGGTAAGCTGTCAAGTAGCAAGAGGTGGCTTTGTGGCATTTGTTTTCACCCTTTCTCTCGTTCTCCTCTGAGTCCCGGCTACTATCTGAGTGGCCCTCCTGACCGACGGGTGGCCCCAGCCGAGGACTGGCTTTCCTGGGTGTGGAGGAGGACACAGGAGAAAGTAATGAAACATTTGATTATTTATGCTTTTTATTTGTTTCATCACCTTAGAACCTCCGCTCTGGGAAGAAGTTCACTGGCCCTGTATTTGCTTGGTAACCAAGCAGCAAGGACAATTACTGGACCCTTTATCAATATTATCAATTATCATTGCTAATATTCCCTTTTATGCTTGCATTTGAAATATTGATTATGTACTTACAGATTATGCCTGATAATCTCTATTATGCAATATTATCAATTTGTTATGACTTTCCATTGATATTATACATCGTTAGTTCCCATCAAGTGGGAGCAGGATGGCTTGAAGGACCCCACCCCAGGGACAACGTTATAGTGAATCTGCTAAAAGAGTCACAGTTCTTTTGAGACACACCACAGAGACATTCAGACGTTAGGCCTCAGGGACCTGTGACCCTCAAACCTTGTCATTAGAGTTGCTCTGCTTCTCACCATCAGCTTCGGAACCATGTTTTGTGTCTTCTTTTATGAACTCCAGAGAAATTTTCTATTCTGAGTGTGATGTCCAAAACTTTAATCTGAAAAACAACTTTCATTTTTGCCTCTCTCCATCCCATTTTACACGGTTGGATGAATTTTCCCTGCAGGAAAAGCTTGCAAGAGCTGGTCCAGCTAATAAATAGAGCACTAGATCTGTTTTTTACAGAACCTAGAATTCAATAGGAGAATTGCAGAGAGCATTGGAGGCTTACAGTAGGAGAAATAGAGTTGAGAGTTTTGGTCTTGCACAGGCGTAGTTAAGAGATCACAGGACTGTAGACCTAAGCCAGGGGCAAAACCATAAATTAATAAAATGCTGCCAGCCAAACAAGCCTGATATCAGCTAAGCAGAAACCTGTACTTTGTAAACATATTCTTTTCATTTCTTTTGTCTGTGTGCCCTCCCCACACACCATTTTTTTCTTCCCCAGCACTGGAGATGAAACCGAGGACTTCCTAAAAGTTAGATAAAGTCCTACCACTGTGCTAAATGTCCAGCTCTTTTCCTCCGTAATTATTTTGAGGTTCCTTGTGAAAATGACTCCATTCCATTTCAGCTTTTTAAAGGGCAGACAGGGAAAGATCTGGAAACTTTTCCTGTGCCAAAGACAAAAGAGCAAAGAGAACCCTCACTTGGAAAAGGCTGTGTCCACCAGCATGTATTTGTGTAGCCTTTCCATATCCAGGAACTCTGTCTTCTCTTCCTTTGATCCTTATAACTATTCTGTAATCAAGGGCAGCTGGGAAAAATTTAGAGATCCCAGCCAGGGAGGGAAAACCTTTGGAGAGAGCCCACCACAACTGCTTCCCCATCCTATCCAAGCCTACAACCCCCAATTAGCATTTTCTAAAAGGAGTCTGGGGGCTAAGACCCTGTGGATTGAGACAGGCATTTCTCCAACAGCCCATTTCATGATCAAAGCAGAAAAGGAGTTATTGCTTCCGAACACCTCCGAGCCACTTGTGTCCACAGTAGGTGGAATAATGCACCCGTGCGCACACACACACACACACACACACACACACACACACACACACACACGGCGGTCCCTGTATATTTGTTCTTAATCTCTAGACCTGCCTGTAGTAAACAGGTCTTCGCAGATGTGAAGATGTGATTACATTTAGGATCTTGAGGTACAAGATTATCCTGGATTCTGTAGGCAAACCCTGTATGCAACTTCAAGTGTGCTTAGAAGTGGTGAGTTGAGAGAGATTTGACACGGATGGAAGAGATGGCAGTGTGGGCGCGCACATAGACACTGGATACAGCCACAAGCCAAGGAGCTGCAGCAGCCCCCAGAACTCGGGGGAGCAAACACAGCCCCTTCCCCCACACATGTCCTGATTTTGACCTGGTCCTCCTGGCTTCAGACTTTTAGATCTCAGAACTAACAAAGGACACATTTTTGTTATTTAAGCCACCAAATTTTTGGTAATATGTGATAACCCCCACAGAAACCCAATGTAATATTTTGATTTGACACTGTATATTCCTTAAAGGTTTGGGATATCATTTGACTTGTTTCCTGTTTGACTCCAAGACCCTAAATAAGACTGGGCTTTGGTATATGCTCAATACATATTTGTGGGATAAGTGTTGGATGTTCCTGAATCTCCAAGAGAAGGGTAATAATTTGTGGTGCTTCTGAGCCTTACTAAAAGAACCCCTTTTGCAAAATGCACCTATTGGTACAAGGGCTGCCCACTCTGGGAAATACTAATTTTCTTTTTTGGGCTGAATCTTTGGAAAGATGTGGAGGGCCTGTTTAAAGAGTGTATTATAGAGTTCTGGCTCCTCAACTAGGTAACCTGGTTTTTACCCCTGGAATGTCCGGCACTTCCCAAAATGTCCCCATTTTTAGTGGGTGGCGGGGAATGCTTGTGGTGTTCAGATTGTGAGGAAAAATATTTATGGGAAGGAATGGCTCTGATCACACATTTGTATTAACAAAAATGTGACACTTGGAAATGTTTTAAATGCTACCCTGGCACTATTTATAGATTCTCTATTTAAAAGAAGAGGCAGTCAGAAAAGTCATACTTACCCAGCTTTACAGTAATAACACTATTTATTGCAGGGATACAAATAGTAGTGTTGGCAATATTTAGCCACAGCATGCTGCTTTCTGCTTCCGGGACATGCTAATGCAGCATTTTGTGTATCAACTGCAAATTATCAATTACCGCTCTTCTGAACCGGCATGCTTTCCTTTCTTCTCCAAGGTGATTGGCGGTGTCTATAAGAATGAGAGAAGCCCTCTCTCTCTCTCCTTGCCTTTCCCATCGTGTTTATTTTAGGCTTTTAAAAGAAAAACGCACGCAGACATCACTCAGATTTGTAAAGACTCCAAGTGCAGGGATACGGTGATTGCAAGTGGCAGTGGATCCCGCAAAGCCCTAAGGGAACTATGCTAAGTTTACTCACAAAGTGGGCTTTGGGGAAGATGTCCGAGGAACACAGGAGTAAACGGCAAAAATTTGGGCAAAAACAAAATAGTGGTGATAGTCATATTGGAACTACATCCAGTCTCTGTTTGAGAAGGTCTTTTTGGTGACATTGCTTGGACATTGCTTTGTTATTTTCTCAAAAATAAGGTAACTGTATTGAGAAATTCTAAGCTCTGGAGGAGGGGGAATTACACACCCAGGGAGCAGAGGCTGTGTGCATGTGTGTGTGCGTGTGATGCTGAGAATGGAACTCAGAGCCTTCTGAATGCTAAGCATGTGCTCAACTAGTGAACTACACCCCAAGCCCAAATTCTATTTAAATGATGCATTATGAAAGACCAAACCTCAGAAATCAAAAGAGAGCTTCTTAAACTCTAAAATCACAGGATTCAAAGAATTAAGTAAGTCTTGTACCTGCCTCTTCTCAGGCAATTCACAACATTTAGTTGAGTTTTTGTTATAAGGAACAATGAATATAATGAATGGACGGATGGATGGACGGATGGACGGACGATGGACGGGTGGATGTGTTTGTTGTTTCACAAGATAATTTGCATTTTTCTCAGGTTCTCCTGATCAAGGCGAGCATGCGGGGTGACTATTCTCTGTTAAGATCATCAAGATACCAATGAAAACATCTAAAATCTAGAAACTAGTGAATATATTTAAGCTTTACAGAGGAAGAAATTAGTTCTTTTTGGAGCTATCTATTAAAAACAAAGAGTAAGCATTTTCAAAATGCTTTCAAAATAAGTGAAAACCCTACTGAATACATACCATCAAAGCCCTATTTCATGTCTTACAAAGACCTAGAAGAATCACAGTCAGAGTACAGATGACTTTTATTTTCAAATAAAAAACAATGAGAAATAAAAAACCATTGAGTCTGGGTGGATTTTATCTATAAGAAAGGTAGTGATTACACAGAACAATTTAGAATAGCTGAGAAGCATAGAGAGACAGACAGACAGACAGACAGAGACAGAGCAAAGAAGAAGCAGTACTCTGGAATACTGATTCAATAAAATAAAGGATGACCTGGATAACAAAGTGTCCAATAAGCAAGTATTAAACTGTCTATTAATATCATGGAAGAAAAACAAACCTGGCATTTACAGCATTGTTTTCTAACAGTGATGTTGGGGCCATCAGAATGCAGAGATAAGTCTCTGCTGGGGCCACTGCTGACGCCGTCACTCTGAAGGAGACAATTCGAGCCCACCATACCTCAGACTGCACACACACTGAATTTCCAGAACAGCTTCAAGAGTGCAGCCTGGAAGCTGAAACAGGCAGTGCTGAATACAGACTTGATTTCATAAGCATTTAAAGTATTCCACATCTCATTCGAAAAAAGTATCTCAGCTGTGTGGGGCAGTTACATAACAGACAAGCTATAAATAATAGAAAGAATTAGATCAATTGATATATAAATAAATGAACTCAGGGGTGATGGAACCATCACTAGAGGTTGGCCCTTTGGACGACTCCTGCAACTCTTTTGAAAGTTTCTTAGTTTTAGGAGAAGATGCTGGGTCATTGACAGAGCTATATTTTGATTCCTAAACTCCGTGCTCTTCCCAGCGAGGGCCCACGAATTCTGACAGCCACTGGAGAGCAGCCAGCCAGTAACTAAAATTTCCCAGTCCACAACAGAGGACACAGCCGTGTTTGCTCAGTGTTCAGTGTGAAATGAATACAAGCTCTCATCATAATTTGACCTGTTCTCTCCATATCCTTGTTTAAAATGCAATCAAGACGAGTGGTTTTCTGCTTTTAAAGGGTGCTTCAGATTAGGATGAGATCGAGTGTAGCAATGGAGACTGTCGCACCTATAAAGCAATATAAAGAATATTCTTTATAATCTTGTCTGGAAGAAAAGAAACAAAGAAGACACAGAATATCTACCAGATTTGATAGAAGAAAATCTTGCAGAAACTCCTGCTCAGACCTTACACCTCCGAATAGCATTTTCAGGTAGAAAACTGTGAAATTTATTTTAAAATTATTTGTGTCAGATATGCAAACTATGAGGAAGAGAAACGAGAAAAGAGGGCAAGTATAAACTAAACAAAATTTTAAGCGTCAATTTCTTTTGAGTTACCATTTTATAAAATACCAATATTAGTTCCATACTTCTTTTTAAAATTAAAAAGATGTTTACATATGATTCATCCCCAAGTGAGAAGCAAACAAAAAAGTAGAACAGATAAGCAGAGTAAGATAAACAAAATATGCTCACAATTGTTTAAATATGTGATCTTGCCGATGCTTAAATTCCTTTACTTTTTAAAAAGAGTTTCTGGCTATATTCAAGACAGAAATCCAAGACTGTTTTCCTTTAAAAGGAAACACAGATGTGGGAAGAGTAAAAGTAATTGGCTGGGTAAGAAAATATCAATCAACTATATCATGATATCAAAGCAGAATTTAAAGTGAAAAGAGCCAAGCCATTAAAGCAAATTTGTTATGTGATAATAAGGGACAAGGTAATCCTTGGAGACAAACATATTAAACTTATATGAACATATCACAACAAATACCTGGAAAAAAACATGTACTTAAAATTGCAAGATAAAATTAAGAGATACAAAATCATAGCAGGACTTACCATAAAAATTAGATGAACTGGGGAAAAAAGGAAATAAAAATTTGTAAAATAAAAAATTACAATTAACAATGGTGAAAGAGTAATTTTATGGGGAGGATTTACTGGAAGAACATAAAATGTGGAAAATTTCCACAGAAAAAAAGAAAACACACAAAAATCAAATATACTAGATTATATAGGACTTCACTGCACGAAATGTTAATACTTTGTTTAAATAAACAAAGAATAGCCAAATACTAACAAAGTAAAAATTCTACCACCTGGGCAAAGAAATTTAAAATATAATAAATCATTTTAAAATATGGAAAGTAAGTATTCTCACTATTAAAGCTTTGAGTTTGAAAGATGAGTTTAGAGAAAATATGTTGCTTTGGATGTTTTTATTAATAAGGAAAACAAAAATTATATACTAAAAATCAAGAAAAAACACTAGGTATCTTACAAAAGAACTATGCTAGACAAAGAAAAATATACTACATAAAAATATACTAGATAAAGAACTGGAGTAAAAAATATACTAGATAAAGAACCAAGAAAAAAATCAAGTTAGCAGTGAATTCAGCAGTGAATAAATTGATTTTGTAAAATTTTCAAAGGAGGAAGATTGTGATATAATAAAGCAGAGCCTTTGTACTGAGAAAAGATGAAAAAAATTAATTCAGCAGTAAATTTAGTGAAAAGAAGTCTTTAAAAACATAGAAATGTTAAAAATAAACAGAAGATTAAAGAATTAGAAATTAAACTGCCCATTTACTATGAGGATACATTTAGGTATTTAGATAAAATGAATAATTTTCTGAACGTTACAGTATTTATAATGGTACAATAAGAAACTGAGAATGTAAATAGGCCACTAACTAAACAAGGAACTAAGAAAGTTAGCCTGGAATGGTTTTCCTGGTCATGAATTCACTAAAGGTTTTTTCAAAGTTTGAATAAAAACGAATTACAACTCAAGCAATTAGCTAAGGTTAAATATTTCATAGTTTTTTCTTTCAGGGCATCAAAATGATCCTATTCTAAAGCCTGAAAAAACTATAAGGAAATCATCTATCTAGGCAAATGTATAACAATTAAAATATTTATAAACAGAATATGACTATTTTTAGAGAATTGTATATAATAATATACACTGTATAATAATCACTGTAATGCAATCACTGTAAATAAGCTGTTTAATACAAATAAATTTATGAATAAAGTACATGATTTAAATAAATTCAAAAATAAAAATTTATATGATCTCAGCAGCAGATTAAAATATTTGATAAAAATTCAATAGTCAACTGGTTAAAAATTTTAAACTAAAATATAAAAATACTTTTTAAATCTTATAAAATCTTCTAATTTATGATAGAGAAAACTCTGAAGCATTCCATTTAAAAACAAATAAAAACAAAGATTTTGTTTTTGTTGTTAAAATTGTTTAACATACCTCTGGAGATTCCTGGTATTCTAACAGTGCTTCAAAAATGCACTGCAGACTGAGTATGATAGAGCACAAGCCAGAAGAATTCATTGAAGTTGAACTTGAAATTAAGAATTCTAACTTAAAGTATTGCAAACTTTAAAAATTCAGGAAAATGTTTGAATAAAGGCAAAATCCACAAAACTGTAAAGCATGTCTAGTGGAAACCAAAAAGTAATTGGCTTCCCTGACAAGAAATATTACAGAATTTTCCTAACTTGAGATATGCAAATGAAACTAGAAAATGCTGAACTTTAAAAGAAAATGTAAAGAAAGATGAACAACTTCATTCATCAGGTGATGAACACAAAAAGAGACTCTATTGGTCCCACAAATCAGTTTTTAGACCTGATTTATTTGCAATTAAGTATATAAAAATACTTAGAAAAATCTTAATAAAAAATCTATTCAAAATTTATGCTTTAAAATCAAACAGGTATAGATGACATATACAATTTTAAAGTTTTTTAGTATAAAATACCAAAGAAAATAAAATAAAATTTACTCATTGAAAAAAATCGTAAAACACAAAATAACATAAATAAGAAAAATTTCAGTATTATGTTTTTATTTAAACATAGAAACAAATTGTCTATTATGTAAACAATAGAGAATGCAGAACTACACTATCCTGCAAAAGAAATTGGCAAATGATAAATATTAAGAAAAGACATAAAAAAGTAATAATTATTTAACGACTGCTCTGGACATGCTTAAAAATCAGAATGATGTGAACTTCATTAAAACTACATCTCAAAAAGTGGGTGGGTGAGATGGTCAACGAATAATGATAGGAAAACCAGAAGGCAGTAAAATATGTATCAAAATGATTTTGAGCATTCAAGCAACAGAAAGAGGAGACAGAATCAGAATTCTAAAAAGCACAGGAGACAATGAAAAATATTGTAAGTAAATGGTACACACATAAAATAGATGAAGGGTTTATGCCATTTTATTAGAACAGAACCAAATACCAGTGCTCTAAAGACATGTTTAAAGCAAAGGGGGTGATATAAAAATAAAACACAAATAGGAAACCAATATTTCATGAACTAGCCACCTTTTCTGAAATTAAAAAAAATCCAAGTGGAATAAATGTATTATTTCATATCGATTAAATTAAGAAAAGTGACAACACTCCTTGCCAGTCAAGCTTTAGGAAAACAGGATTCCTGTTTTGTTAATGGTGCTAAAATTTCATTCATTTCTTTCATAAGGTATCCGACAATGTATATCATAAATTTAAAATTTTTCCACTAAGAAAAAAACTCTGCCTTTCAGAATTTATCCTAATGAAGTTAAATTTTAATAATTACATGCAGTGATTCTTCTACGTCATTATCTAAAATTTTAAACACTGAGAACACTGTAATTGCATGAAAAGGGAAACTGTAAACGTGGAAATCAGCTATGATAGTAGTTAGGGGCAGGCTGGGTATCTCATCACACCAAGGAAGATTTTGTCTGATTAAAGAATTATTCTGCTGAGGAAGTTTGACTGCTATTCTTTTCCAGGTGGATAAATGTTAAGGTAATTGCACATTCACTGACAAAAGTGTGCCAAAGAAAAAAAAAATCAAAGGTGAAAAAAGGAGAGTGTAAAAGTGCAGGAAATTGTGTAAAAGTATGCATAAAGGTAATGTAAAATCCAGTAACACGGATAAAAATCAGAAACGGGCTGAAGTCGTGGAAACGACTGACCTAATTAAAGAAGGTGAGCGTTGGTTTAAAACTGCTTTATTAGTAAATAAAATGAAAGAACGTAAGTTAAAGAATAGAAAAGGAAAGGCTAGATCCCAAAGCTCCAGCCCGTGAGGAACTGCACACTTTGTAACACGCAGATCTGAAATCGCACCTCAGTGAGACCACTCACTGGAAGAAGAAACACACTGGCTGGGTTTGTGAGGGACATGGGGAGGCAGAGTGAAAGAACATTATTTCAGATCTGGGAATTTTGGCTGTTCTTGCGTTCATTTCCTGGTGGTCTTTTTCTTTCAGCAAAAGCGTTCAAAAGATTGTGGTTCATTCAAGTAACAAAGCTAAATCTCTTGACTTACTGGTGCTGGTCATGTGCCACGGTCTGTATTGTTTCTGGTGTCAATTAATGTGACATTAGCCAAATAAACTTTTCATGTTTTGTCTCAAAAGTAAAACAAAAACATTTTCATCAAACATCATTCTTCCTCTCCCTTTCTTGTGTGTGTGTGCGTGTGTGTGCACGTGTGTGTGTTTCAGTGGAATTCATGGGAGAGGTGAGGGGTGGCGCAGTCCAGTGATTTTTGTTCAACAAGGGGAGGTTTTCAGGATGAGACCACGTGAGTTTCTTCTCCATAGGACACAGCCCGACCAGCGCTGTTGCTGTGTAAACCACAGTTGGTGAAACTAACTAAACCAAACAAAAATAGTAAGATAATTGGGGGGAGGGGAATGCAGTGCATTAGAATGAAAGGCTAGATAGCAGTTAAAAAACAAAACAAATATGCACTTTTAGAGAAAATTTATCCTAAACCATCTGTTGCTAAAATATCTCCTAAAGCCGTTTGTTACTAGGGTGTCTTTCCGTGCCTTTCCTCTTTAGTGTCTACAGCGCTAACCAGCATCTGTGTACTTTACACCACTTCCTTTTAGAAAGGGAAACAAAGGTTGGCACAGTGGTGCAAGCCGGTAACCACAGCATTCAGGATGCTGAGGCAGGAGGATCCCCAGGAGTTTGAGGCCAGCCTGGGCTACATAGCAAGTTCAAGGCCAGTCAGAGCTATATAGTGAGAGCCTGTCTCGAAAAACAAAAACAAAAACAAAAATAATTCAAAAACAAAACCAAAAAAAGGGGGGCTCAAACTTCTTATATTCTTTTGAGGCCTATTTTATTACCAATTAATTATTTTTTCAGTTAGAAATTGAACCCAAATTATTTGAACCAAGCAACATCCCTGGAATATTTTTTTTTTTCATTTTAAATTTTCAGACAGGGTCTCACTAAGTCTAAGTTGGCTTGCACTTGTGATCTTCCTGCCTCAGCCTCCCAAATTACTAGGATTATAGGTATGTGCCACCATGCCCAGGGAGAAGCCTTGTTTAAGTGTAAGCCCACTTCAAGTTATTTTTTTCTCAACTTTATACTTGGTGATATCTTCAGTCACAACAATCACAAATCAGACAGGGGACGGCCACATGGCCCGTAGTTGGTGGGGCTGTCAGGTGAGGCCTCTGCTTGTGGGGTCTCAGGTATCTGGCATGAGTTCTTGATCAGTTCAGCTTTCTCAGACTCAGAATCTTCACCTACACAGCGCCGTCTTCCAAGCTGGCCTCTAAATTGTGATTGTCCTGCTTCAGCCTCCAGAGTGCCTGCGTTTACAGGAGTATAACACCACATCTGGGAATTTTTTTAAAAAACTCAATAAAATGTATAAATGTTAAGGTGCTAAGCAAACTCAGTTTTCTTCGTAGCACCTAAAAATAATGTTTTTCACATTTTAAAATCCAAGTGCTGTTTAAGAATGAAGCATTCAGCCTAAAAGCCATCATGCTGCAGGAAACCAAGTCATCTGCCCAATATCGCTGCCTCTCTTGTCCCATTCCTGGGCCCACCCTTCCTTCACCCAGACAAGGTGCCAACCCCCTGCCCACCCATCTCTTCCCAGCTTTCTCAGCCTGTCACATGCCTGCCTCGTCCCCAATGCCCCCTGCACCAGATGGCATTCTGTGCCCTTGGCAATCCCCAGGCTATCCTCAAAGCGTACTTTAGGAGGGGCGTGGCACTCACGTCTTCCATTTGTGGGTGGACTTTGCAGCTACAGTGTCTTTTCCTCCTTGTGGTGCAAACCATTCAATCTCAGGTCCAGGGGGGCTCATCAGAAATGGATCACAAGGACTGACTGGCTGGGTACTGGAGAAATAGGTGAGGGCAAGCGTTTCACGCAAAGCAGGGCAAAGGAAAGACTAAGAAGCTGCAAACTGCTACACATCCTTCTCCATGTGGCTGGAGGGGCTGAGGGACTAAGGACTCCAAAGGTAGCTCCCTGCACCAGAGACACCGAGGATTCTCCTGGTGGTGCATCCTGGGATGGCTCATGAGCTCAGTGGGACAAATGGTAACTGATTTCTTCTATCTTATTTGATCTTTAAAGTTATGTTTTTTCTTCTCTACCAACACTATCCTTAGTCAGATGTCCTTACATGTCTGTGGAGTTTCTCCTGTCAATCCTGGAGACTTTTATGAGATTCTCGGGTTGCCATTGAATCTTTCATTCACATGTCCAGTAGAGCAAATTAATAGTACCTAAGTATTGAGAGATGCTTTCAAGTGAACCCAGAACTCTTGACCCAATCACTTTTCTTTGAGAAATTTATTTTAAAGAAATAATCAAATATAATAGATACGGACAAGGATGTGCTACAAATATCTTTAAAAGTAAGACAATATTGAAAACTTTATATCCACCAATAGCTGATTGGTTAAAATTAATTAGATCAGATGCTACTTATTTTCTTATATACAATGAGAAAACCAGAATATTGAGCTGTTATCTTAGTCGCTTTTGTTTGCACTGAGACAGAAACTTGACACCCAGAGTTAAAGGGGGAAATGTTTATTTAGCTCCCAGTTTGTAGAAGTTTCAGTCTGTAATCAGCTGGCTCCAAACCAAGATGGCACATGGCAGAGGGGCAACAGCTCATGGTGGGGGAGGACAGCAAAAGCAAGCAAGGGAAGAGAGCAAGAGAAAGCCTCTGTCTGCCCCTTATAGTGCATGCAGGCTACTCACCCTGGAGCATGTATAGCACTCATATCTTTAATCCTAGCAATGGACCTTGAATCAATCACAAGCTCTAGATTCACGTATCTCTGAAATAGCCTAAGAATGCATACAGCTTTGGGGGAACATTTAGACATAAACCGTAATATTTCACCCCTGGCCCCCCAGAGACTCATGTACACTCTTTTATGCAAAAGGCATTTAGTCTATCTCCAAGTATTGGTGAAAAGTCCAAGTCCAAAACTCCTCTGAGATTTAAGACAAACTCTTAGCTGCAAGCCTCTGTATAAATGAAAAAGAAAGTTAAACACTTTCAACATCAAATGGTACAAGATAGACGTTTCCATTCCAAAAGTTACAAATAGAGGGATACAAAGAAATGGGACCAAAGCAAGTACGAAATCCAGCAGGGCAAACATGAAGTCTTGTAGTTTCACGGACAGCATCAGAGGTAAGATAGAAACTCGCAAGGGCTGGGCACATCTGCTCTACATCACTGCCTATGGTTGTAGCTACCATGGCTTCTCTCTTAGGCACACTTTTCTCTCTTCTTGATGCTTTTCTCAGATGATCCATGTTCCTGGCTTGAAACTTCTGGGGTCTCCACTGTACCTTTGGCTTCATGCTCACAGCTCCCCATACTGCCCTCTTGGGGGCACACTCCCTGACCTTCTAGGCCTTCTAAGATCTGGGTGGAAGCCTTCCTGACCTTGCAACTCTTTCATTCTGTATGCCCCTAAAATCAGCACCGTATTGATGATGCCAAGGTCTGATGCCAGGCGGAGCAGTAGCCAGGCTTCTCACTTTTGGCTGGAGGGGTCAACTGTCTGGATCATAAGAACACTCTGATTTCAGTTCTGAGGGACAAATTCTCTATTTTGCTGTCATTCTGGAATATGGTTCTCTAGGGATTTCTTTTCAAAGCAGTCTTTCACGTTTGCAAGTTTGAGGCTGCAAAAGGTGGAGTCCTGCTGCTTCTTGTGATGCCCTCAGGCCATCTTTTCTATTCTCCTTTCCTTCTCAGCAATCAAAATCTCTATTTGATCTTTGCAGTCCACGGGTTTATTGGAGCTTTCTTTCTGGCCAAATTCACAACATTTTAAGTCATTCTTCTGTGTTCTTTGCTCTAGATTTTCAACACTGATTTGAGTATAAGTCCCAAACAGTAACCATACCACTGCTTTAACATTAGACTACCTTGAAATTTCTTCTACAAGATTAATTAGTGTTTCACCCTTAATCTTTGTCTCAGGCAAAGTTTGTGGACATGAGCAAAATGCAGACAAATTTTCTGCCAAGCCATATCACATATCATCTAGAGTCCAGCAATCAGTGAAGTCCTCCTTCTTTGCAGCAGAAACGTCTTGAGCCTGGATTTTACTGGATTTCTGGTCTTCCAAGCTCTGGCCAGAATCTCCCATTCAGTACAGCCTAAGGCTATCCACAGCTGTTTTTTTAATCAGTATTTCTGAACCTTTCCAAACTCTTCCATTCACAAAAGACCTTGGGCCACATGGTCAGGCACAATCACAGCAATGACCCCACTTCTGTGGTACCAAATTTTGTCTATTACTTTTCTCTCTTGCTGAAACAAATACCCAACAGCTAAGTTATATGGGCAAAGGTTTATTTACTTCACAGTTTGTAGAGGTTTCAATCCATAATCTTCTGTCTCCAATGAAGCGTGGCATACAACAGAGGGGCAACTGTTCAGGAGACAGAAGACAGCAAACGTAACAAGAGAGGAGAGAGACAAGACCTTTTCTGTCCCTTATATTACATACAAGATGCCCACTCTAGGGCAAGTGTAGCAACCACACTCTTAATCCCAGCATTGGACCTTGAATCAATCACAAACTCTAGATTCAGCCACTTCTGAAAAAGCCTACGGCTGCATGAGGCTTTGGAGGCACATGGAGACACAAATCATAAAACTATGAAGTTCTGTGTGGAGTTATCTGTGCACATATACACTTGTGGCCAGGAAAAAGAAAAGAAAACTCACACCCCATTACTCATGACATGTTAACGTAACAGGTGGTTCTACCTTTACTTTATAAAGTTTTCTCTCTGTGTCTCTGTCTCTGACTCTGTTCTCTCTCTCTCTCTCTCTCTCTCTCTCTCTCTCTCTCTCTCTCTCCCTCTCTCTCTCTCTCTCCCTCACTCTCTCTGTGTCTCTCTCTCTTTCTCCTTGTAAGTATTTGTCCCTTTACTGAGAGATGAGCTTGAAGAAACATCTTTAAAATTAAAAAAAAAATTTGGCCAGGTACGGTAGTGTGTCCCTACCATCAATCCCAGTGTGGGAAGCTGAGGCAGGAAGACAGCAAACTGGGGTCCGGGCTGGGCTGCAGAGCAACTTAGTGAGACCCTCTCTCAAAAAAGCAAAACAAAAACAAAACCAATAAAAGAGATGGCTGGGGATGCAGCTCAGTGCAAAGACCCTGGGTTCAATCCCTAGTACCACACACACACACACACACACATGCATGCATGAAAACATTACTGCAAAATGTGCACAACACAAAATTTGTCACTTTAACAATTTAAAAGTGTACAATTTGGTGGCACTAGTTATATTTACAATGTGGAGCAACCTTACTACTTTTTATCTCCAAACTTCATGTCCCCAAGATAGAAACTTTACCCATTGAACAGCAACTCAGCATTCTTCTGTCCCCCAATCCCTGATGATCTCTGGTCTACCTTCTATTTTGCTCACTCTAGATATTTCATATAACTGGAATCATACAGTATTTGTGGGGTTTTTTTTTTTTTTTTTTTTTTTTTTTTTTGGTCTTTTTCGTTTTTATCGGTACCAGGGATCGAACTCACGACTGCCTGCTTGCAAGGCAGGCACTTATGCCACTGAGCTAAATCCCCAGCTCCTGTATTTGTGTTTTTGTGATTGACTTTCTTCACTTAGCACGTCCTCAAGCTTCATTTGTTTTATTGCATGCATCAAAAGTCCATTTCTTTTTAAATGTGGAGAGCATTCTATTGTAGAGATAGATCATATTTTCTTCCTGTGTTTTTACCTTTCAGCTATTGTGAACAATGTTACAGTGAATACAGGTCAAGAGACTGTTTGCATCTGTCCTTTAATTCTCTAGATTATATACCTGGAATAGTTTCTGGGTCATATGACAATTATCTGATTAACTTTTTGAGGAAACTGCTGCTGTTTTTGATCAGAAAACTGATCTACTTTTAAATTTCGATTCAACATAAGGAATGTAGTAGAGAATGGAAATTTGATGTCACTATCTATTGGTTGTAAAAATCAAAAGCGTCAAACATGTTCTCTTTTACACATGCCCACCCCTTCTAGAATCCTGGTCCAATTTTTAGAAAATGTCAATATAAATTCAATTTTTCCAAATATCTGTAAGAGCTTTATGTATGCCAAGCATTCCGGGGTAGAAGCTAAAAGAAACTTTGTGATCAGTGATTCTTTTTTGGAATGTTTCAAGTTGCAAAATCACCCCTGAGTAAAGTCACATCATTTACTTTATTGCAATTTTTTTTTGCCAGCGCTCAGATCTTCCTCACATTTTCACACACTAAAGTTTTAGTTCCAGGCAAACTCCTTGTATTTTCATTTAGAAGCTTTTCTTTTTTTCTTGAGTCAGAATGTCACTTTGAAAATTTACTCAGAAACTCAATGCTGCTAAAAGAAAATTTCTTAGGTAACTTGTCAGAAAAGCATGACTGACCGCTTAGGACATGAATATCTTAAAAACAAGAATCAAGGAATTTAATGACATATATCATTTTCTCTTGACTTTAAGATATCTACCTAGTATCTAATTAAAGTGCAAATTCTCTTTAATGTTCCTGAATTTTTCCACAAAACCATTTTTCTCATTAATCTAGCATAAAAGTAAATCTAGCCAGCAGTCATCAGGACAAAAGTATATCCCTTTTTATCTGTTTTTAAAACTCTTATGGATACAAAAAAGCTTCTTCCATAAATAACAGGATGGGTGAATATTGATAGGAATCTTTATAAACGAATGTGCTTCAAACTTTTCTAATTGAATTACTTATCTGTACAATCTAAAAGCACAAGTGCATGATGAGGGGAGACAAAAGTGTAATGTATTTTATGTGGAGCGCGTCTTAAAAAATGGACTTACGAGTCCAGTGTGACCATCGGGAGGAGAATATAAAACAAAGATGCTATAGTCAAAGGACTCCTATTTGAAACATATTAAAAATTCCTCAAAGTCAATAAAAAAGGCAAACAATTCTGCATAGAAACTGAGGAAGGTTTTAACTGCTAATATCCAGAAAACAAAACTGAGAAGGCCAACAAGCAAACAAAGTTACGCCCAGCTTCAGGAGCCACTGGGGGAACGTGAATTAGAACAATGATAAAAAGGCATTTTATAACCGTGAAATTGATCAAAATATAGCAGCCTGACAACAGCAGGCATTAACATGGTGGCAGGGAAATAAGAGCTCTCACCTCCTGGCGAGAGTGTGAGCTGGTAAAAGCTCTTTCAAGAGTAATTTGGAACAATCTGAGTAGTTGCAAATGCGTACCCCTGTGACCCAGAATTCTACTGCACATCATGTACCCTAGAGAAACCCTTAACAGTGTGCTTAAGGAAACAAGGACAACATCACACACTAAAATTAGCAAAAAGTCTCGGGGAAATAAAGCTAGGCACAGTAATGAAACCTAATAGAATGTTATCATCTAAGCAATAATGCAAACAAAAATATTTTTTAAATCGAGAGAAAACAATTCATGCACACTGGCAATCATCTCTAGCGTCCCAGTTACCTATCCTTTGTGGTCTGAAACTTGGGGCTCTTTCCTTCCTGCACAGCTGGGTATACAATAAGCAGTTGCCTCTAGGAATTTTATTTTCACCAGCATTAAGAATATGACCCCGTGTAGCCTTCTTCGATGGTCTCTGATTTTAACACAGGGAGCAATGGTCCCGATTTCCTAGACTGTGGATCTGCATCTGTAGAATCACCAGACAGTGTAATGGTCAAAACCCTAGCAGTCCTCTAAGTCACTAAACCTGCCACTATTATCTCCTCGAGAGGACGTTTCTGTAGATTTTCAGCTCTAGGTCTTCAGTCACTGTTAAAATTTCCTCTTTTGATCGCCTTAAAACCATCACATATTGAGAAATGTGTGTGAGCCAACACAACTCTGATGTCCTAACATTCTTCCCCTGTTTGTCAACTGTGTACAAAATTGACCTGGGTTGTAATAAGTATGTACATTACAGCATTGTTTGTTATAGTGCAGAGTTTGGCAGAGGAGCCTAAAACCCTCTAAGTACAATGCAATTATTTGCATCATATGATATTATATAACTAAGTCAAATATACTAGATCTATGGCATGAATAGGTCTTGAAGATATACTGCTAAATTTAAAAATCAAGCCATATATTTTTAATAAAGCAAGCTACAGTATAAGCAGTAAAAACATAAAAATATAAATCAGAAAAATATATACCAAAATGATGATGACAGTGTTCTTGGTAGTGGATCATATCTGTGTTTAATAAAGCAGACCTTGTGCCACTGCAGCTTGAGAAGCTGGATGAACCAGGGAGCTCCTCTAATCCTCCGCTTATACTTTGGTTTCCCATCTGGAGAATGGGACTGACAGCACTGACCACTGCTGCTGGAAAGGGAAACAGTGCATCGGGGCAGGACTCAGCTCAGAGCTGCACACAACGCACGGACGTTATTTTCCTCTCTTTTGACAGGAACCTGTTTATGGAAGCAATATCTACCCTACACGAGTGGCAAGCACTCCTCATCCATTCATTTATGCATATTTTCTAATTTACTGTTATTTTTATCCTCATAAGAATTACTTTTTATAATTTTGAAAGCAATAAACACCACTACCAGTTTAAAGGATTTTGCATTGCAAAGGCTTCCTTGATAGTCACAATTTTCTTATAACACAAAGGTAAGGGAACTTTGGATTCAATGAATGTCCACAAACATTCTGAACCCTATAACATGTTTGCAAAATCATGTGTATAATTACAGGCAGATTTTTTCAGGAAGAGAATCCATAACTTTTATTAGATGGTTGTGTTAGTTATTTTCTCATTGTTGGGACAAAATATTTGACACTCATAAATTAAAGGAAGAGAGGCTTATTTTGGCTTACAGTTTGTAAAGGTTTCAGTCTATAGTCCACTGGCTCCAAGACAGGGCAGAATAGCAGGGGAGAAACAGCTCATGGGATGACAGAGAATAAACAGAACAATCAAGGTAGGATATATATGTGTAGCTGCTATATATCCTTCCAGGCCACGCCCACAGTGTTCTAGGCCACGCCCACAGTGACCCAGCTGCTTCACCTCCCAACATCACACCAACTCTAAAGCCATCGGTGGACTTGTCTAGTATCACAGCCATGACCCAGTCATCTCCTGAAAGGCTCACCCATGAGCGTGTGAGGCTTTGGGGGGACATCTGGATACAAGCCACAGCCGTGATCTGCTACCACTACCATAGGCTTATATCGCGTCTCTTTTACTTTAACCCAGATTTTAAAATATACATAGAATTAAATACTACTTGCCTACCTTAATATTGATTTTTTTTAAAGAAAGTTGAGGCAAATTACAATGAGGTATAGTGATCATAAGCAATGATTTTTTTTTTTTTTTTTTTGTCTTTTTATCAGTACCGGGGATCGAACTCACGACTGCCTGCCTGCTTGCAAGGCAGGCGCTTATGCCGCTGAGCTAAATCCCCAGCCCATAAACCATGAATTATTAAAATAAAAAAGAGGAGCCTCGCACAAACCAGTGAAGATGAATCTGGTGTCTGTGAGGCCTTTGAGAAGTAAAAAGCAAACACCAGCCCAGAAGCAGTTGGTCTTTGATAAGCAGGGGGCCAGGAGGATATTGGTAAAGTACAGGTAATGATTTGCTGATTTGAGTGAGGATTCTTTAGCTTTACAGTGGTGCAAAAATGATATTCAGTAAACAAAAACAACAAACAAACAAACCCTTCTGATTTTGAATTTGGATGTTCTCCAGGCTCATGAGAAGTGATATGACCCTCTCTCACAATGCTCAGCCAGCTCCAAGATTTTGGAGGGAAGCAACGAACTCTTGAGTGTACTGCGCTGCTAAGCCAGGATGCTTGGCAGGTCCGGTACATTCTGTGCATTTTGGACTTCTGATATTTTTGACTTACAATGAGTTTAATGTGGGCACAACTCCAGTGGAGGTGAAGGAACATCTGTATATGAAACACACTGTCTACTGCTGGAAGAAACCTCTGGTGGTCCACCGCATCAGTTACTTAGCACTCATCGTATGGCCAGATCCGTGTTAGAGACCATGTGAGGGAAGAGGAAGGAAAAGCCCTGCTGTTACACACAGGTCCTGTGGCCTCAGGCATGCACAGAGGGAATGGAGAGTGAATTTTAGCCCTAAGGTAAGGATGGTGCTGAACTCAGTGCAACCTATATTTTCTCATTTAACACCCACCAGCGTTCAACGCAACATTAGCCAATTTCCCAGCCAAGGAAGCAGACTTTTACAGGGATTTGTTCCTTGCCTATGTCCCCTCACAGCCACACAGATTCCCAAAATTTATTGCTGTAGCAAGTTCTCTCTCCAACCCACATGGATGAAATTGTTCTGGCTCCTGCAGCTGCGAAGATGTTCTGCTCAGGCATCACACGGTACTTTCTAGTAGCAACTGAAAAGGTGAATCAAAAATGGCATAGCTTTTCCTTCCAGGAATCTATCTCCTAAAGCCTTCTCTTCCCTTTTTCCTACTGTTCTAGTCATGAATCACAAGGAAATATTTAAGAAAAACTCAACACCTCCATGACAATTGTCAAAACTTGGAGAAAAAGGAAACATTTCTATCTTTAACCTCCCACGTGCTTCAGATTTGGAGGAGGCCCTGGGTCCCATAGAAACATCCAGACCCTTCTATCTTGCCTTACCAGGCTTCTATAAATTGATTTCATGGTGATGAAGGAACTCTCCACATACCCTTCCCCTCTTGGTGCCTTAGAGATGATTTCTGGCTCTTTTTCCTGGCTATGGTCTTCAGAGTTCGTTGTTCAGGAGTTCCTATGTGCTCTATGACCTCCCTGAGGTCAATAGATGTCCAGTTGCCATGGGGATTTGGCCATATCAATGCCCACTTCCTCTTTGCATATATGGACGGGATCAATTGTGCCCTAGGCAGAGAAGTGAAGCTTTTGTAGATTACATGAACAAAGACCAGAGAAATTTCCCTCAGTCCAGTGATGGGATTTTAGTACCAACCAGAACCTTTAGTTCTGAACTGAGGGTCTTGGTTCCCCAGTCATAAAGATCCCAACTTCAGAGTCTTCAGCCTCTGCTGACCAGAGGTCTGCTCCTCTTGGCTGCCACACTGCCATCACCATCCGGAGCAACCACAGGATCTCCTCTGGGGGGTTCTTGTAACACACAGTGGCTTTTAAACCTTTTAGAAAGTCCACATGCCCCTTGGCTTACAGCTGGGTTATATCCAGAAAAACTCAAAATGCTTTGAGCCCACCCGCTTACCACTGCAGCTCAGTGACCCAGGACACTGCAGTCATTTGTCCTCGTGATCCTGGGGCTGAGTGGGAGCTGCCACTTCCCCGCATCAGCAGAGAGGATTACACTGTAATTGACAGCCAAAGAAAAGATAAAAATTCAAAGCACATTTTTAACTGAATGTGTACAGCTTTCATACTATCCTAAAGCAGGAAGATCATCCTGTAACCATCATTAAGTCACGATCCTCTGTAGTGGAGCTATTCTTTCCAAACCAAATATTAAGCCCAAATCCAGCCCATAAAACAACCAGAAGCCGAGCAGAGCTTGGATGGGGGAACTGCTCATATCTTTATGGACTTTTTTTTTCTACTTTCAGTAGCTCTCTTGGGGGTGGGGGGCTGCCCAAGTCTCAGGAACACTGCCGAGGAACTCTTGATGCAAGGAAACAAAACATTTACTGGTCACTCTGTCTGTCAAGGTTCTTGATCACAAAGAGCAAAATCCAGTGCTGGATGCCCTGATCAGTTCCTGTGTTCTTTGGCAGACTCCTGGATAGCTGGACACTGTAAAGAAAACGGGAAGAAATGGGCTAAAAAAAAAAAAATAGGGGGAAGCCTGGAGTGGTGGCTTTGGGAAGCAGAGGCAGGAGGAATTCAAATTTGAGCCCAGCCTGGAGAATTTAGTGACTTAGTGAGACCCTTTCTCAACATATACTTTCCAACAAACATACATACATACATGCATATGTACATATGTCGTTGGCTAGAGCTCAGTGTAAAGGCCCTGGGTTATGTCTCCAGAGACAGAAAAACAACAAAACAAAATTGAAAACAATGGCAGGTAGGAAGGAGGAGGTAAAGCTCTACCCTGGACTAGAGCAGCCAAGCCCCTGCTGAGATGGAAGGCATGTGTGACCGTGTAGGTCAGGTACTGTGCAATTCCAGGGTGCCAGCCACTAGACTTGTGCAGGGTCCAATCTTCACAGCCATGCGTAATGCCCCCAGCCATGCCCTTTATAAAGGGAGGTGGCGTTCAGTTACTGGGCAGCTTAGAATGACAGTGGCCTTTCTGTTCCGCTGTGCCAGATAGTTTATTTCATCTGAGCTGATCCTTTGCAGAGCCTGACATAAAAATCACTCGGGGCACTTGTCAAAATGTAGATTTCTAGGCTCTGCTCCCCGGAGTTCTGTCTGAAAAAATAAATTCTGCGAGGTACCTGGGGAGTTACAAACACCTCAGCTGGTTCTGATGTGGACGGTGCAGAACGCATCCAAAGAAACACTGGGTGTATGCTAAAACGGATACAGACACACAAAACTACCACTGCCTCAGCCTCACAGAGCTGAGCACGGGCAAAGAGGCGATTCTAATTCAGACCCTTCACAGTGGCTCCAAACTGTGTATGCTCCTCTGCCTACCTGTCTCTGTCTGTCTCAAACGTCAGTCACTTTGTATGTTTCTTTAAATTGATCTTATGAAAAATAAAACATTTATTCTGAAAAGCCTATCATTTTCATAAACTGAAAATCACCATCACTTGATACGGTAACCAAAAGAGTGAACCGGCAGCTGCAGTGGAGATTGTGGACCACACCTAGAAGACACGAGATTTAGGTGTTCTGGGAATGACAGGGTGGAGCCAGCTGCACCCCCCAACAAACAAACAAGCAAAGAAGAAGTAAAGCTACATCGTAGGCTGTAAGTGATAGACTAACAGTGAGATTTTCTTGGCCAGGCTCACAACGGGAAAACATGCTGCTTGATCTACATAAAATGCTTTCCTGGGCTGGAGTGTCCCTCCTTCCATCCAAGGCTGAGAGAGGTCTATCAAAACAAAGTTAAGAACTGCTGTTAGAAATCAATGTTTCCAATCTTGCTTTTTCTCTTTAGCAACCTGATTCCCAAACCCTCCCCTGACTGTTACTACCCCATCTTCCTGAAAGAGTTTCTGTACCACCCAGGTATGTCCTGGTACTGTTTGTCCCTCCTAGCTGGGCTTCAGGGACCTCTTCTGAAAGAACATTTTTCCTGTGTTCCCATGAGTTCTCAGTGGAAAGCCCAGCACAACAAGCTCTCCTGGTCTATTGATTGGTCTATGTGGCGAATGAATCAAGACATAAAAATGTCTTTATCCCCAAATGTCTGCTCTGTAGAGAGTATTTTTTATTTAAATGATATAATAAATTAAAGCACTTCATTTAAGATTTTTTTCCTAAAAAATTACAAATGGAATAATGGATGGTAGATGGTGAGAACGAGGTTTCTGGATATTAGATGGGAGGAAGGGTAGAAGAAGCCAGAATAACCCATGCATATAGAAGTAGTCTCATATATGTGAGACTACTACAGCTTTGTAGACACACAATATGTTTCCTTGCGCTGTCAGTGCAGAAGCCCTAGAAGTGATAATCTTGTGCTACAAGAGGATCTAGCAGTCAGAGTTTGGTTTCTAACATCAATCACCTTAGAAGGAACCAAAGCTCTTTAGAGAAACAGCTGATTCCAGAGCTAGAGAAGAAAATACATGAGATGAGCCTGGAGCATCACGTAGTGCCAGAAAGTAAAAATGCCAGAACCCAAACAAAACCCACAGTGATGGAGGCTGGTCAAAGGAATCCAAGAGGCAGCTGAAATTGCTCCCAATTGCTGAAGCTGGGCCAATTGGAGCAACAACATACCTAAAATAGTACTGATTTTATAACCCAAAACATGCAATAAAGATCAAGGAGTCTCTATAAATATAAGTAAATGATTAAATGAGGAAGGAGAAACAGACTTACCTGCAGAAGAATTCCAAATAATTTACACAGATCCTCTGCCTTTAAGGATGTGTGACTTTCTGTCTAAGAGTACAATTTATAAAGAAAGAGGAAGAGAGTAACTTTATGACAACAAACACTACTCCAGCCAGGTGAGCCATGTTAACATCAACAAGTAATAATCACATTGCTAGTGTGAGTTCTCGGTGTGATATGCCAAGAAAGGCACTTTACTTCTGCAGTCTTCCTCACCAAAATACATCCCACAGGGCAAAAAAATCAGACAAATTTCAACAGATGGACATTACATAAGACACTTGATCGGTGCTTCTCAAAACTGACCAGGTCACCGAAATCAAGGAAAACCAAGAAGCTGTCATAATCAAGAGGAGCTCAGGGGACATGACCAGCATGATACTGGATCTCGGGTGGGATTCCAGAGTAGAAAAGGAGCATTAGGGAAGAACTGAGGACATCTGAATAAAGTAAGAATTTAATCAGTGACATATCAGTGTGGATTTATTAACTGTGACAAATATACCAGAGCAATGTAAGATGTTAAATATGGAGAGCTGGGCATGTATATACAAGGCAAAAGGCAAACGAAAAATTGTAAACCTGGTCAACAATACAGGAACTACTGTAACAGACACACATGTTCCCACATCTAGAGCCACAGGTAGTCATGTTTTGTCACATTCCTTTCAGTTTCTTTTGTCTTTCAGTGAAATAAAACATTGTTAATAGAGTTGAAACTGCACTCTCTTCCTCTTCCTTCGTTCCGGGAGATAAATGTCTGAAGCTGCTGCTCGTCACATCAAGGCAGAGTTCACACTTTTACCACAGTGTATCTGTATCCATTGACAATATCTGCTGTTGTTTCTGTGATAATAGTTACATAAATGGCAGCATATGGTTAATCTTTGCAAAATACTTTTTTTCCCACAACATTGGCTGTAAAATCTATGTTGATTCACTTAGATCTAATTCATTCATTTTAACCTCAGCATAGTATTCTATTGTATACATAAAGGACCATTATTCATCTTTCCATTGAGGGACAAGGAGATTGTTTCTTATTTTTTTACTATTGAAAACAGCATTTCAATTAACATTCAGTATATGCCTCTCCTGGCCCATGAGTCAAGAGCTTTTAAAATATTCTTTTTATGAATGGAATTGCTGGGTTGTTGGATAGGTATATTTTTAACCTTATGGATATTGCCAAATTGCTCTCCAAAGTGGATGTGCTAATTTATTTTCCCAGCAGTAGCAAATTCAATTTTCTCCATCCATGCTTGTAAACAGTTGGTAATGTCCAATTCTTAATTTTGCCAAACGGGTTGCTGAGTATATCTGATTGGATCTGATTGGCTTCTTCTGCTATGAATTGCCTACTTATGGCTACTGGTATTTTTGTACTAGGTTGCTTACCAAATAATGTTTTGTTGCCAAGGCAAAACAAGATTCTTGGGCATCTGAACCCAGGGATTTACTGGCGCAAATTCTAACTGCCTTGAAAGAGTTAGGTGGGTGCATCTTAGGAATGTATCTGGTAACCTCACATTACTTAATCAAGTTGGTCATAGTGGGAATATCATATTCCAGTGAGACCAGCAAACTTAGAAAGTCAGGACATCCTTCCTCTCCTAGCTTATGTCAAAATTTACCAGCATATCACTATTTTAACATTCATCTCTTCCCTCCCCTGTTCCAACCATCTCCTTCAATATGACTGGTTTGAAAGCAATATCTGATTTCCTAATTTGGCTCTTCAGCCTATTGGAACTGGGCCTTGAACCTCTTTCAGGAGCAATTTCATCAGGCTTTTTACAATGTAAGATAAATTAAATATCCTTTTAAACTCGTGCATCTTCAACTTTGAAGAAGACCACTATTCATTTCAAAGGAAAGCTAAGCTCCTTCAGCAGCCTATTGGACACAGTATTTCTAGCACAGAATTAGAAGCCGGGTGTTTAGTAATGCTGGACTTGGAGGGGATCTCGAATGTCACCCCAACATCTTCTCAGTTGATAAGGTGCTTCTCTGAACTGGATTCTTCCAGCAGGTGTGGGTTGTATCTGTGCACAGGCATTCTGATCAAGAAGGGCTTTCCCTCACAAAGCACTGTTGCAAGCAGAGATTACAAAACAATACTAATTATTTGTTTCAATGGGAAAAGAAGGCAAATTCTTTCAAAGAACTGAAATATTTTCTTCTCATCAGTTTAGCTCTTTCCATCACCAAGATCAAGTCTAATGGTCAATCTTCAGGTATCTGAAAGCAAAAGCCATAACAGATTTCTCTTAAAGTCTAATATTTCATTTGCTCTTCATATGGTACAAGCATCACCCTTTTTTTCTGGTTTATGACTGCGTGTGCACGTGTGTATGTGTGTTTTCAGGTCTCTGGTTAATCAATAGTCCACCAAGGACAAACAGTAAAAGCATTCTGCAGGTGCATTCTCCATAGAGCAAAGCAGCAGAGGTATGTGTCTAAGTCCAAGCAACATATCTATTTTGCAGCTTGTTGTGCCTGATATATTGATGTTGCCATTACAGAATCACTGAAGAAATGTACAACATACTTTAAAGAGTAAAGTTTGACTTGGATTTACTATCCCAAAGAGAATATGTTTGTAGAAACATTCCTAGTGGTCATTTGGGGGATTCTTTTTATGGATTACCTGGGACCACTTCAACCTGACTTGGTGATGTTTCTGCTTCTCTCTCTATACTCCGATTCTTAATGGAATACATATGAGAATTTAGATTTGCTTAAAAAGTTTCTGCTTTTCATGAAAACTCAGGGAAAAAAATAAAAAAATTTAAAAAAAGTTTCTGCTCTGTGAACATCTAATGTCTGAAAAATCTGTATTACTAAAGCAAATGAAGACGTGATTATATCTTGGGTTGGGCTGCCGTTGCGAGTATTCTTACACAGACAGGTGGTTATTTGATAGGGAAGACAAAGGTAAATGTACAGGTAAAGTGTGCAAAGATACCGTGGTCAACTTAAAAACCAAAGCCATCATGACATTTTAGAGCATCAGACCTTGCTGCTTCCTGTATCATTATATCACAGACAAGAAAACAAAGAGAGGGAACATCCGATGGACAGCCACACAGCGCTGCAGTAGGATGGGGCAGGACAGAGGAAGCAGTGTGTCTCTCCCTGCCATCCTGACGATAAAACACCTTAGAGTCGGTGGCATTAATCACAAGCATTTTGATTTAACCTGAATTTTCATGCAATCTCAGATGCATTTCAACAATGAAGTATCTTTTATACTGTCTGCCAGGCAGGGATCCTTATTATTGATGTGTTTGAAAGTTAATTACACAGAGGAATAAAGACGCCACACCCATCTTAGAGACTAACCACTACAGATGACAGATGGAAAAGACAGAGCCATTGCAGAACCGATGGCCCGCCTGCACGTGTGCATGTGTGCATGTGTGTGCGCGTGTGGGTGTTACTTTTCCCACAGATTACTAGAGTGGGCACAATAGTGCCTACAGACAAGCTCTAACCAGGGACAGGCTCATGTCAAAACTCCCTACCTTGGGTAGGTGGAGGTCCTGAGGGTACTGGTTACCCTGAGCCCAGGCCTGGGTTTTCCAGGAACTTCCCTTATTGATGGTCCAGTAACGATGGTACTGAAGTATCCACCAGCGAACATTCTCTCGCCTGTATCTCCGTAAATGCTCTCTGAACCTCTGCCTTACTTTTAAGGAGTAAGGCAGTATGTATGCCTTGTGAGCTGGCTACCAGTGCAATACTAAAATAGAACAGCTCACATTGAGTATAAGCAGATCTCAATGAGAAGGACACTTGCTGCTTGTCATGGTGTGGGGACTGTAGCCACTCAGTGGAGGTGAATGTATGGCATGCATACCACAGGCGGCTGCTTATTGAAATCTCTAAAAGGTTTGCTGTCACTGAATGGGAGCCTCATTTCTGCCCTCCACCCCTACTGATTACTCCGTAGAGATAGTTGGTGTCTTCTACAGCTGAAGTCCTTGGCAGGGGACCTCCAGCAGACACAGCACTGATAGACTATCCAATTGCAGAGACATCTGTGGGCGGGGTGGTGGGAGTTTAGCATCTTTCTGAAAGCTGCAGAATATAAAAAATGAGAAGCATTGTGGTAACCTTTATTAGAACAGTTGCAAAAATTCTAAGTTATATAATGCACTCTTAAAAATGTAAACTCAGGTATAATTACACACAATGGCGTGCACCTATCTTAAGTGTACAGTTAGATGTTTTTCATGAATGCGTACACAAATGTAGTCTACTGAGATCTACAGCAGACTCCTCACCCTAGGAAGTTCTTCGCGCCTCTTCTTAGGAGGCCATCGGAAATACCTCACGCCTCCCCCATCAAGGGTAACCGTGGTTCTGACTTCTGTTTCATAGACCAGTTTTGCCTGTCCTTTAATTCATACAGTAAATGTTCATACAGTACATATTCTCTTGTGTCTGGCTTACACATTTTGCTTTTGAGAGACTCACCCATGTTTCTGCATGGATTAATAGTTCATTCTTTTGTATGTTGGTTGGCACAGTGCACTGAATGGATATATTGATGAGTTGTTAGTCTATTCTTTTGATGTACACTTGTGTTTCCAGTTTTTTCATATAAGTAAAGTGACTATCAAGATTCTCATACAGGTATTTTTCGTGAGCATTATTTCATTTCTTTTGGTAAATAGCTAAGAGTGGAATTGCTAGATTCGAAGTTAGATATATGTTTAACCTTCTAGAAACTGCCAAACTGTTTACATGATACACTCTCAGTTGATGAATCTGATTACTCCATGAAATGAATTCTTTTATGTTTTTTGTTCTATGATGTTTTTGTCTTAAATTGCATTACATGCTACGGATACACATTTACTGATAGACATCTCTAAGATGATCATTTTAGTTTTTTTTTTTTTTTTTTTTTTTTAATGTTTCTGAGTTTCTCATACAATGAGAAACTCATTGGAATCTGGAAAACCTGTATTTGAAAACCTGAACTCTTTTATGGGTTTTTAGTATATTTTTTAATTGGCTTACTTCATATTCAATACACAAAAAATGTATAATGATTTGTGTTAGTTATGAAGCATGCAATTATAAAAGGTAAGTTTGTAAATCCACCACTCAATTCAAGCATGAACACATTTCCAAGAACTTTGAATAAGCCTCTGAGTCTCTCCCTGCTGGCTCTAAGGGAATTCACAGCTTTCATTAATCCTCTTGCTAAAATAATGCAAATCAAACAAAACAAATTATCATGTAATTTCTTTGCTCTGAAAAACTTGCTGTAATTTCTTAGTTTTCTTTGCTTTTAAGAGCTTTTTCAAAATGTTATAGGTTTTTTTGAACTTGCCTATTTTTACTGACTATTGTTTCAAAGATCAACCCCTGATGTATGTGGCTTAGTTTATTCACTTTTTCTGCTGTCTAATGCTCCTTTTTGGGAATGTATTATACATATTGTATTTCTAGTGACACTTCTTAATTATTGTTTGTGCTATCTGTCATCTTTTCACTGATGTATACTGCATCATTGAGGAGTCTGGTACACTCAGAATAATTTGAGCTAAAATTGTTATCAAGAAAAAAAATTTAAAAATGAAAACAAGCTAGCAGTTTCTGCTCCAAAAGAAGAATATATAAGGCCCTGGGGAAAATGGTGTAAGCCTATCAAAAGTATGATGCTTTGTCAGTGTGGCTGTAAAGCAAAGACTCCAATTAATATACCTCTAAATGATTTTATTTCCAAGATTGAAAAAAAGTTTGATTGGGTGGGCAGAATATAACTTTTAGTGAAAATAAAAGTCCTTTTCAACACATCAAGTTCAAGTTAAAAGACAACCTAAAATATTTTTCTCTAACTATTGAACTATATAATGAATCTAACTTGATAATCTAAAATTATTAATTTTGTCAACTTCCTACTGTTTTAGGGAAACACATTTAAAAACTTCACAAATGAAAAACGATTTTGATAAAATAAACAAAAACAAACAAAAGCCCACCCCAACCCCCAAAGCTCTATACCCCTTACAAATAGTTGTTTGTAATTCTATTCTACATATACTTTTATGTTCTTGGGAACAAATGAATGAATGAAAGTATTTTGTAAAGTTTTAAAGATTTTTAGTTGCACTAGCCTTCTAAAAATTAGAACTAAACTTTTGTTTTACAAGTATTTGTATCTCTTTTCTAGTTACTGAAACAAAATACCAGACATCCAAAGTTAAATGAGGAAAGGTTTATTTAGCTCACAGTTTGTAGAGGTTTCAGATCATAATTGGCTGGCTCCAAGACAGGGTGGGATGGTAGAGGGACACTGCAGAGGAGAAGCAGCTCAGGGCAGGCAGAAGGTAGCAAAGCAGTAAGAGAGGATCACAGCTCTTTCTGTCCCTTAGGGCAGGGTATAAACCTTAGGGCAGGTAGCACTCACACCCTTAACCCTAGTCCCCTTGATCTGAGCACCATGAATCAATTGCAACATCACACCCTCTAGATCCAGCCACCTCTGAAAAAGCCCCCCTCTGACTGAATGAGGCTTCATCAGTCAGGGGGCAACATCTAAACAAAAGCTACATTAGTATTTAAAAATCCTGAACACCAAATATATGAAAACAGAATATTGATATTCTTTTGCACTTAATTAAATTTATTTTGCTTAAAGTACTAGGATGGATCTGTAAACACTGAGGCCAATCTTATGCAAAAGACTCTGAAGAAATATTTAAAAATTAGCAGATTGAATTATTCATGTGTGGTCCCTAATTTTAAAATGATGCATGCTAAATTTAAGATTCGATTAAGTTTCTTTGTTATTGTCTTAAAACATCTAAAACTGGAATACTTTTATTTAAAAATTAAGCTGAATGTAAATTAAACAATCCCTCATGCATAATTTTCTTAAATTAAAAAACAAACGAACAAAAAAATTTCTCCAAAACGTTATTTTCTTTCTGTACTACTTACTGAGTTAAGCCTAAAATTCCAAGGACAAACTGATCCAGAAAATAAGTACAAAAAATAAGGGCTAAGCCTCCTTCACCATAGCTTTTGATCTGTTTTTAACTGCTAACTTAAGAAATCGTTTATAAAAGATGGAGTGCGCAATGTCATGCAGAAATCTTTTACGAGTACAGGGCAATAAACCTTCCTTTCCTATGCCCCAGGTTCCCTTTACACAGCCAGCCCGATTGTCTGAAATGAACACTTTTCCTCCTCGATCTAAGTAAGTCACAACTCTCCTACTGGCCATCTTCTTTTTTATTTATTATTGACATCAATTAGCCTGAGTCATGCAACCCGCCCACATTAAAGGCGACACGTGGTCCAATCACTACTCTTTTAAGTCCACGTATTTTCAAACTCCTCTTTCCAGCCATTGCTGGGTTGTTTCCCCTTTCGAGGACCTGGCCTCCGCAGCGTTTGTTTATTCGATGGCAGTTGTCGGGAAGTCGCGCCTCGGGGAAATATCTCGGGCACACTGGAGAAAAGCACGGAGGAGACTCGGGGCTGGTGTTGGTTTGCTAGTCACTTACGTATCAAACGAAGCAAGAGGGCCGTGCGCCCGCCCGGGGTACCCGAGGCAGGTGCGGGTGGGTTTCCGCAGTGGCCACCGATCCCGGGTGTGCGCGGCATGCACGCTCCTGAGTCGGGACTGGAGCCAGGAGCCGCACCCCAGCGGAGATCCCGGCTCTCACCCCTTCCTGCGGGGCCCCTCGGACACGCCCCCCAGCTCCCGGGCTGCAGCTCCGCGCGGTGCACGCGCCCGAGCCGCTCCCCGCAGCCGCCCACGTGGTGGAGCTCTGAGCGGCGCCAGGCGGCGGGGAGCGCTCGGGGCGGGCCGCGGGTCGGGGAGGCCCGGCCAGCAAGACCCAGACGAGTGGCTCCCCAACCCGGGCCCCCACATTTCCTCCCCGGAGGAAGGGAGGGAGAGAGGGAGGCGACACTCCAACGGCCAGCTCTCCCCGGACCCCGCTGCGCCCTCTAGCGGCCGCTTTGGGGACGCGCCCTCGGCACGCGGGGCCACCGAGCTGGGCCCCCCTTCCGGGGATGGGGGCCCGCGGCGGGTTCTTTCCCCTTGCGGCCCGGGGCCGAGCCTGGCGGGCCGCGCCCTCCCCTCCGCCCTCAGCTCCGGCTTGCCCTCCGGAACTCCGGACGCCCCGACTGCGACTCCGCCGACGCCCCAGGCTCGCGTGAAAAGTGCCCGGCGTAGTAGCCCGGGGGTCCCCTTTCTCCCAGGTGTGCCCCGCGCATGCCACGATTGCGATTTCTAACGCACGGCGAAAAATGCCGCCTGCACACACTTATTTATTTATTTTGCAACAGCTGCAAGAAACAATGAAGCTTTTCAAGAACCGGGGCAACGCGCCTCCAGCCGCACTGTTGTTGTTTTCAATGAACCTCTCCGGGCCCCGCACTCCCCGCGCCTTTCCTCCTCGGTCCCCTCCTTTCCCCCTCGGTCCCCTCCTTTCCCGTCCCCGGCCTTCACCGCCGCGGAGCCTAGGCCAGCGAGAGGGGCATTGTTTTTGGAGTGCGGCGGGCGGGGAGGGCGCGTGCGGGGCAGCCAGCGCAGTGCGGGTGGGGGCGGGAGCGCGTGGGCGCGCGCACGCGTGGCTGTGAGAGCGCGCGTGTGCCAGTGCGGGCGGGGAGGGGGGCTGGGGGCGGTGCCTCTTAGCCTGGAGCCCCACGCCCGGGCTCCGCTCCGCACGTCCCTGGGATCCGGGGCTCCGGCTCTTGGCGTGCGCCCGCCTGGGCCGGGCCCTCGGCGCGACTCGGCTGCGGCGGCTGCCGCCGGAGTGTGCGCGCGGGCACGTGTGCACGGCCCCGGGAACGCGCGCGAGCCCCCAGTGTGTGGCAGCGGCGGCGGCGGCGGCTGCAGCGGCGCGGCGAGGTTGAGGCTCTTGTTTACCAGCATTAACTCTGCTGAGCGGAAAGAAAAAAAAAAGGGAAAAAACCTGAGGAGGAGCGAACGCACCGGACGGACTCAGGAGAGGCGAGCGAGCGAGAGGGACGCCGCCAGCGAGCTGTCCCCGGCGCGCCCGCGGCCGGCGCTCGCAGACCCTCCTCGGCCCCGCTCGCGGACCCCCCCCCCCGCTCCCGCACCTTCCACGCCCCTCCCGCGCGCGGGGAGCCCTGCGGCGCGCGGCGCCTCGGCTTTGACCTTCAGCGCGCCGGAGCCCCCGCGCGAGGAGTCGGCGGGCGGGGGCCGGCGCGGGGCGGGCGGCGGCGGGAGCCCGGGCGGCGCGGCGGGAGCGCTGAGCGCGGCGCGGCCGGCCCGCCGCTTTGTGTGCGCCCTGGATTTGGGAAGGAGCTCGCGGTGGCGGCGGCGCTGAGGGAGGAGGAGGCGGCGGCGGCGGCGGCGAGCAGAGCCCGTAGGAGGAGGGGGGAGCCGCTCATTCATTTTTCCTCCGCATTTCTGCCCCTCGCCGGCCTCGCCCGCGACCTAGACTTCGGGGCGATCTTGCCAACTGCGTCGCGCGCTCCCGCCGCGGAGGCTTGGGCTCCCGGCCGCGCTCCCCCTGCGCCTGGGGGCCGGGTGTGTTTGTGCTCGGCGCGACGGATTTGGGCTTTGCCCCCTTTGCAGTTTCCTCCTCGCTCCTGTTTCTCCGGGTTTGAAAATGGAGGCCGACGACGCCGACAGCCCGCCCCGGCGCGCCCCGGGTTCCCGACTCCGCCGAGCCCTGGGCCGTGGCTGCCGGCGCTGAGTGGCCGCCCCGCGCCTCCCCGTGCGCGCTGCCCACCGGGTCGGGTGGCGCCGCCTTCGGAGTATTGTTTCCTTCGCTCTTGATCTTGAAGGGGAGCGAAGACCTGAGTTGGAGACTTTTTTTTTCTTTTTCTTTTCCTTTTTTTTTTTTTTTTTTTTTTGTGTGTGTTTTTTGAAAAAGAGGAATTTCGTCCCAAATCAAAGGAATGAAGTCTGGCTCCGGAGGAGGGTCCCCGACCTCGCTGTGGGGGCTCCTGTTTCTCTCTGCTGCGCTCTCGCTCTGGCCGACGAGTGGAGAAAGTGAGTCTGTGCCCGCCGCCCGCGGCCACTGCGGGAACTTTTCCTCCGAGGGGCTGCGCCCTGTTTGCGAAACCCGAGTTGCCACCGTTGCAGCTGTCGGGGCCCCTGGGCTCTGGAGTGGCGGGGCGGGGCGCTGAGGGGTTCGACCGGAAGACACGAGCAGACCCGGGGCCCACGATCCTGGTTTAGGAGCCTCACTGGCCCCCGCTGCCGAGCATCTCCGCGCGGGAAGGGCCTCGGGGCTTTCTCTTTCGCCATCCCGGGAGCCCAGTCCCGCGGCTGGGTGGGTGGGCAGCGCGCACCGTCTGACAGCTCAGTGGTCGAGCCGGGCGCAGGGATTTTGGGGGAGAAATTGTACCCAGGGCTCCCCTACTTTCGCCCCTCCGAGGCGGACAGATCGCTCTACGCACATCGGCGACCCTCGCGCTGCGCGCAGAAAGCGGTGACGGGACCCTTGGCCACTTCTGGCGTCCCGTTAGGGCAGACGGGGAACCTATATGCGGGATACAGGGGAGCCGACCTCACCGCCGCGATAGAGTCGACCTCGAGGGGGAGGTGTCCAGTGGAGAGGCCCCTCAACCCCTGGACGTTTCCAGACATTCTGGCGCGGCCTCCTGTCTCCCAACTCGCTCTGCCCCTCGAACTTATTGGGCCCCCTTGTGCTTTCCTATCACTGTTTTAACCGCTTGGCCATGAATTACTTCCCTTGCCCCGTCCAGGCGCTGCCCCATGTGGCCGGGATGCGGGGGCGCCCCTAGGGAAGAGCGAGGTCAAAGACCTCCATCGGCCAGGCTCTTCCGGGGAGCGCGAGCGAATTCCCAGTTCCGAGTGTTCTGGGACGGCCCCTCGGTCTCTACCCAACCCGCAGACGCTTTTTCTTCCGCAGAGTCTGCGGGGTGTCAGGGAAACGTTCAGGTGGGCACCAGTGGCCGAGTGGTCAGAACCTACGTGCGTTTGGCCACACTTTCTCCAAACGCGGGATGTTGCTGCGGCCACGGGCAGGACACCTAGACGCCTGTCCCTGGCGAGAGACGTTGTGCGCTGTCATTTAAGGAGCGTTGGGATCCGTGGCGGCGGGTGGGGGGTGTTTTGTTTTGAGAGTGGGCAGCCCTGGCCTCGGTTTTGTTGTGGCCAGAGTTGTGTTGCGCTGCACCCCCCACCCCCCGCCCGCGCTTCCTTTGTACACAGTCAGTGAGCGGTATCGCTGCACACTCGTATCGCTTGCAATCGGATAGCTTTTGTTTTGGTGGTGTCGGGTAGGGGTGGGGAGCGCGGGGAGGGAGAGCTGCTCCCCGTGGCTGCTGGAGGCCGCAGAAGGAGGGGGTTTTGTTCTTCTCGAAAATAATAAAGTGTGGCATGGCATGCTGGTACGTTCGAGATGCTAGGGTAGCTTTTACACGATCGAAAGTTTTAGGTGCCGAGCCGGGGCTGGGAAGGGTGAGGGCGTGCTGGTGAGTAATGGTTGCCTAGGGTATGCAGGTGGTGCCTATTAACTTTGAAAAATCACGACCCAGCCTTAAAGAGTGAGGGAGAAACCCGAGGCTGCGGGGGTTGTGCGGAGAATTTAGGAAGGCATTTTCTATAAACAAATCCTTAACCGTCTTGTTAGAAATGAGCCCACGATGGTGGGAGCAGATCTCTATAGGACTCGCGTGTTCACTGCGTACAGGAAGACGCAGGCGCGGGCCAGACCCTCCACGGATCCCGGCTGTCCTGCTCTTTGTTTTCCAAACTTTGAGCACACTGAATTGGGCGAAGGGCTTCCGGCTCCCTTGTCTCCTCAGAGATTTCCACGGGGTCTGGGGGACAGTGCAGGGTTTCAGACCTTTAAAGGCTATAGTTTGTATAGTTTGCAAGACACTAGAGAGCTAATCGTTTATTATGGCAGGCCAATTGAGTTTTATTGTTTAATTCAGGTTCTGAAATTCAAAATCGCACCGATGGCCTTACTTCCCCGGGGCGGGGGCAGTCTGGGGATTTAAAATCGGATGCCTTACTGTTTGGAGTGTTTATCAGTGAGACAACTCTTTTTAAAAGGTGGCATTTTCTAAACACGGGCAGGGAAGGATATCTTAATGTATGTTTGTGTTCCTGTGGTGCCCAAGCCCTTCCCAAGGGCACTTTTAAAATAGTGAATGCCTTAAAATATGATGGAGGGCAGAAGAAGGCACCCCCAGATCCTGCTTATAGTTTGGACTCTCGCACCCTCTTTGGAGCTTTGAGGATCCAGTGATACACTTAAAACACATACTCAGTTTTGTAGGCTGGAAGCTACCCCAGAAGTAAGTGGCCGGTCCTCTCAGAGATGGGCTTCCTTCAGCTATTGTCTCAGTGTAGTTAGGAAGGTCGGAATGCTGTTGTTGGTCAGCTGTAGGTATGATGTTGGCATGCTTGGGGACAGTAATTTCTTTCCCAGTGGGACAGCCTCGAGGTGAATGTTTTCTCTCTGACGGTAGGTTTAGCAGCTCCTGCATCAGATGCAGCCATGGACATGTGTGCTTTGTATCACCGTTAGGTGAGCAGATCTTCTAAATAAGAGAGGTTGGGACGTTGTGAGTGACTACATACTCTGATGATTGTTTTCTTTGTTTAAATCAACGTGCATGTTAGACATTTTGTGGCCTTCTCCGAAAAAGGCTTCAGTCATCTTTCTACTCCAGGTTCAGTAACATCCTACTGTCGGAGAAATGTAGGTTCCTGAAATGTTGATGTTTAAAGAAGTTAGTTTTGTTTTTGTTTTTGTTTTTCTTAATTACCTACCAGAAAGAACCCGGAATAAAAACTTTCAAAAAAGTACCTTACTACTAAATTATAGTTTACTTTCTCTGGAGGGGAATAGCAGTAAATGGTATTTTATGGAGGGGTGATGGATGGGTCAGGACTTGAAGATTCAAAGGTCTTGTGTTTGATTTGTCCAAAAGATTGGAAAAGCCCAACTGTTAAGAAATACGGGAAGGTTGAACAGACAAGCCGTGACAGCTTTAGAGAAAGTGAAAAAAGCCAGCTACAAAAGATCATATCTTGTTGATTCCATTTCATGAAATGTCCAGAATAAGCAAATCCATAGAGACAGAAAGTAGATTAGTGGTTGCCAGGGGCTAGAGGAGGACAGAATGGAGAGAGTGCAAATGGGTGCAGGGTTTCTTTCAGGGTGATGAAAATGTTCTAAACTCCGTTCGTGGTGATGGTCACATAGGTTCGAATATACTGATAGCCACTCCAGTATACATTTAAAACTGGTGACTTTTATATGTGTGAGTTATATCTCAATAAGCTGTTTTTTTTTTTTAAAAGAAATATACTAAGGTTGAAATTATACTATATTGTGCTACCTTGGACATAAAACAAAAGCTAAAATGCCTAAGTAAATTTGATGTGCGGGTTGGGAACCCTTTAAAATTGTTTTATGAGTTTTTTCAGATCTGTGAATTCTAGCAATACTCTAAAGGGACAGATGAAGTTGTAACAGCAAAGATTCAACACCATGAGACGCAGGGAAGCAAGGAATGAGGGGTCTTGGTCTTACATAGTTTGAGACAGAGAATTGGATTAAGAAAACACAAATGTAGCCGGCGTGGTAGTGCACACATGTAATCTCGGCGCTCTGGGAGGCAGAGGCAGGAGAATGGAAAGTTCCAATCCAGTCTGGGCAATTTAGAAAGTAAGTGAAACCCTGTTTCAAAATAAAAAACAAGTCAGAGAGGGGCTGGGAAGGTAACTGAGTGTGAAGGCCGAGATTCAATCCCTAGTACAAAGACACTGATGCTAGAGATACATTGGCAGTAAAATCTTCATGAGAATGTAGAATGATGTTAGCGTTTTGGAGGTAGAGAAGTCTGAGGCTGTTTGTATTTCCAGGATTATTGTGTGTGTTTTCCACCAATGAAATACTGCGTTGTTTTAAGATGGTAAAGGATTAAAGTCGTTTTTGATTTGCCATACTAACCCCAAGTGGTACTGTAGTAGACTAGGGATGTCTCATTATAATGCAGTGATTTCTCTTTTTCTTTTTTCTTAGTATGACCCTTCAACGGTTCCAGAATCTGAGCAGGAGGTATTTTTGTAGGCTATAGTAGTAGTTTCAGGCATATAGTGATTTTCATAAAAAAATTAAATATGCAATAGAACAAATGACAAGGGATTTTTGTTTTTATATTATAATGCCTTTGTGCAAATTCACCTTGCTCTTTTGCCAGTATAAAGACCTAGAGAATAGTTCTTTACATTGGTTTTTGGTCTTTGTCTAAGACTTTACTAATAAAAATGTTTCTTGCTTCTGCTATTTTTGCAAGATCCAGAGCTGTAATGAAAATCAACTGTATCATTTTCACTTGTTGCCTTAGCTACCCACTCCCTGTCCCCCTTATGCCAAGGGGAGTCTTTGAGGGATTGTAATTTCCTTTTTATTTTGGTTTCATTTGTTGTGTAAGGATATGCTGCAAGAGGCGGCTGAATCCAGCCAGCACTTAGTGGGCACCTCCTGCATGCGAGCAGACTTTGTGCTCTGCAGCGCCTGATCCTGCATAGAAAGAGGGCTTTGCTTTTGTTCTGCATGAAAGGAAGTCACTTGAAAATTCACCTGTTTTTGGACTCAGCATAAGATATGCACTTTTCAGATAGAAAGTGAGCAGCCTTGAAAGTCCCTTTGAAGACATCTCAGTAGAGTTGACACCTGTCCCTAGTGTTGCCTGCAGTATTGTTTCTGTATTTGTATTTTCCCTAATATTGGAATGCCACCGTGGCTCATGACATACGAAGTGTTCATCCACGTCGTTGAGCAGTGCTGCCTTTGTAACACTGGGTACCACAGTCCTGTCCCAAAACATGCAGCATCCTGGCTGCCTTTCACCCTAACGTAGGTCTGCGTGCATGCGGGTAGCCTGGCATGCTCCGATCTGTAAGAGGAGGAGGCAAGTGGGTTGCAAGTTCAAACCCAACGTAGGCCATTTAATCACTTGGCAAGAATCTGTCTTTAAAAAGTAGAGAAAGGACTGGTATGCAACTCAGTGCAAATGTCCTGGGTACGGTTCCAGAATCACGCACGCGTGCACATGTGCACAAACACACACACACACACACACACACACACAACTTATTTACTTCTGGAAGTTTTCTTAAACATTGTTTACTTAGCTTTCTGATAATCTTAGGAAATGTTTATATTTTGGGTTTTTTGTGCTGGGATTGCTCAGACAATTGAATGCAGCTGTCTTGTGCTCTGGGTGAATGATTTGGGGGTGACAGTGCCCAGTGTACGTACCATTGTTGGTCCCTGATTGACGTGTTTTGAAATTTTTAGTTTTTTTTCCCTTTTTCTCCTTGAAATAAAATGAACTTGGAAAAAATAATTTAAAAAAATACCTAGCTGTTTTTAAAAGGATGGAGGGGACAAAAACGAGATTGAAGAGGTGATATCTGAAAGTTTTTAAGGAAAGTTTCAGTCATAAACCAGACATGTTTTTCACTGATTTTTTTTGTTTTCAGAACTCCTTTAAGACCTCAGTGCTGGTTCATAGAAGAGGTATTTGTGCCTGCAGGCCAGCCTGCTTTGAACTGTTTTTCTTAGCCAGTTTATGACAGGTGTTATCTGAGCCCAAGAGATGAACTCTTCTCATTGTCCTAAATATGTAATAGTTCCACACACGCTGGGGGCTTGCTTTCTTGCATTCTCTGCCTGAGATGTGTGCTAAAGGAAAATTCTGGGCACTGTGAAGACAGCCAAGTGTAGCCTGAGTGATGTACTCTGAACCCCCCTGGAAAACGGTGTTTGCCATGAAATTAGCAAGAGGAGATTTTTCTAGTTCTCTGTGAAGATGTGACTTGGCCCAGGCTGAGCGGAAAGGGGGTGAGAGAGGCAGTGTTTGTGGGTGCTGAGACCTGTTGGTGTTGGGGAACATAACAGACTTTCAGGTATTTGCAAAGATCAGCGCTTTGACATATAGATCTCCCCCCTCCCCTCCACAGATCTACAAAGAAATGATTTGTTCTCAGGAAAGAACATATGTTTGTTACATAAAACCGTTAGTAAATAAAGAATTTTTAAAAACAAGTTAGGTTGTTATCTCAACAGATGTAAGTTGCCTTAGCCTGATGAAGTTTGTGTCTTTTGTTGAATTGCTTTGGTTTTATTTGACTGAAAATATTGACAGTTGCTTTGATTTTGAGACTTTTGGTCTTTAGAAGACTAAACTGTTGTCTGTTTTTAAGTGGTCAGCTGTACTCATATTTTAAAATCCAGATAGCATGTAAGAAGATTTTCCTTTCCTTTTAGGGTCTTATAAAACTGACTAATTTCAAAACCTTAAGGAAGTATTTTTTAACCTAAATTGAGAAATGGTTTCCCCATCTTCTTTTTCTTTAGGTTTAGAATTTTTTCTGAGTCTGTATTTTACCGTAAGTGTGAATCAAGCCTTAGTAATTACTGCTATTGGTACTATTTTAAAAGCTAAAGAAACAAGTAAGTAAGCCAGACTTGAATTTTTCTTTTCCTTGCCCTGAGCTGCAAGGATTTTTAAGTGTGTGGATTGTGATTCAGCTTTCGCTGGAGTACAGCTGAGGTAGTTGCCTTTGAGATGGGATGAACTCTCAGGATTGCCCTCTCCTGTACAGTGGCCATGTAGCTCACCACGTGGGAGCAGGCAGGCACATGCATGCCCTTCTGCTGCTGAGACCCTTGCTGCCCTAACCTCCTCCATTGCCAGTCTGCAAGACCTGCAAAAGCATTTATGTCTTCAGGACTCTAGAAAGCAGAGTGCTCCTGCTCAGAAAGCTCTTGGTATTGAGGGGGAGGAGTTTGAAATTGTATCCTTTTATTCCCATCTCACTCTCTTGGCCCCCTTAATACAGCGTGGGGTACCCGGTTAGGAAGAGTTATGTAAGAAGGATGCCTCTTGTCCGACTCTGTACCCCCACCCACCAGCCAAATTCTGGCCATTTGAAGTACGTTTCTGCTGGACTTTTGTATACATCTGTTTGGCCAGTTTCTTTACCATGGCACGGGTTTCTTTAAGCTGAGTTTTGAGTTACTGGTCAGTTTTGAAAGCGTACTGCTTTTTAAATTACACTCAACCTGGGCGAACACACACTGGCAATCTTAAGACACAAGACTTGGCAGAACTTTAAGCTTTTCCTAAGATATATTGGATGCTTGAAGCTTATTCACTTCTGTAAAATATGGCTAGCAGTTTACATAAAATTGATGTTTGGGAATATATTTGACTAAATGACATTTTACCGGTTGGACTCAGGTAGATTTTAATTAATAGCATTTTCAGGCACAGAAGTGTGATGATAACAAGGAAGGAAAGGGTTTTCTCAAAATTTGAGGTATCTTGGTGGCCTTTCCTTGATAATTTTTGAAAAAAAAAATGTGGAGCATCCAGAGAAAATCCAGGTCACAGTCCATTGTCCGATCAGCCATAGAAGTTTGCAGTTTCCTAAGTTGTGAATCACACACTATGTTTAGGTTGTAAAATCTTCACCAGCTGTGCCCATATACTTATCTATATTTATTCTGAGTTTATTCTCCCCATCTGGTGCCCCTGGGTCTCATGGCAATGGGGTAACAGATTCATGACTTAGAGAGATTGCTACAAAATTAGATAAACACAGCCCCTGGAGAATCTGCTGCCCCGCTCCCTGTAGCTCTGGTGTTCATGGGCTCTTGGCGGATGTTAGGTCACAGGGAGTTGGAGGTCATCTTGGGTGTTTTAGCCTTGAAGGGTATCACCTCAGTCTTTGATGTGCACCTCACTAAGATTTCAACAAGGTTGGCTTGCAGTGGGGCTTCTAGTTAAATTGCAGTTCTGTAGCCTGACATTTTTCTAGAGAAAATGCTTAGGTAATTGAATGTTTTCCTTTTTACCTCACTGAGTCACTTGAAATGATTCGGATTTGTCCCTGTTTCTGATTCTGACTCCGTCCTGGTCCAGCCCACACCTCCGTGTGCACGCTCACACTCTGCCAGCCTGTGGAACCTCTCTACTCCAGGGCCGGCTGTTTGCTTCAGTGGACTTGATGGCCCCAAAGCTGTGGTCCAGGAATCTAGACTTAGGCCCAGCGCAGTGACTCCTCATAGGTTAGGAATGAGATTGTGTTACAGGGCGCCAGGGTGCATTTCTAGGGCTCCCTGACACTGTGCTTCAACCTTAAGCCATGCTATATCCTGTCTCCAGCTCCTGCTCCTCATTACCATAGCCTGGGTATTTACCTCTCACCCCACACGTACCCAGCCGTAACAGAAAGTGCTACTCAGGAGCACAGAGACGTCGCCACCTTCTAGACTCTCTTTTGCTGCCCATTAGTTCTGTGGCTCTGAACAAAGTTATTTATTTTTTTCTGCATGTCAGACAGAATGATAGACACTTAAAATAGCCATGGGAGAAGTTTCTTTTTTTTACTAAGTCAAATTAAGATAATCTCCAATGTATTTAGATAAGTATAGTCAGAAAATCTGAGATGGGCTATATGAGTTTTTAAACATGTTTAAAAATCTCTTCGTTTTGGTAGGTTTGTAAAATCGGGATGACTCCGTGGCTGAAGATGGCATCCCAGATGAGTCCCTCTCTTCTTCCAGATACTTTCCAGGACTTTAGCAAGTCCGGGATGACATCCTTTAACGTTCAGCTCAGATTCTCTCTCCCTGACTTTAATAGATCTGATTTTCTCCTTGCACCTTTTGAGTTTACAACTGCTGATGTGCAGCTTAGCAGTGGTCAGTTTTGTCCCTTGACCTGGCATTTTCAGAAGATAGAGAAGCTATTGTGGCTCTTTGATCTTAGTTCCTCAATAGCTAGGATCTCAGGCAAATTATCTAATTTTCCTATGCATTAGCTTCTTCATTCATGGAGTGATAATTTTACTAGAAGGGCTTTAAACATTTATTCACAAAAATTAAACGAATACTCAGCTCACGTGCTTAGAACAGACCTCTCCACTACTAACCCCTCAGACTGGCTGCTGTTGTCTGTGTTCTTGTGATACAGTAAAAATATGGTAAGCAACTGTCCTTCCGTGATAGAAAGCCTGGCATATAGTAAGTGCTCAATAGATGTATGTTCTGTAATGAAGCTTTCTTTTGCATAAGGTGCTGAACTAGACTGAATTTTGCTTATAAAATATAGTGTGTAGATTACTTTATTTTTTCCGCAGTAAACAGTGGCCAGCCCCAGCAGCTCCTCTTCCTTTTCAGAGCTCTGTTTTGCTGCCTTCCTTAATCCTTGCTTTTGTCGGTTTATGAGAGTGCCAGAGGTGTCCGGGCTGCGGTTTGCCCACCTCCCCAATACCTAGGCGCCATCTAGTGGCCAGACAGGAGATTGGCCTCTTGCGTGTCTGAGCATCCTCAGGAGGAGAAGGATAGCTTTGCTCCACAGCTTCCCTGCTTTCTGGCGGGGTTCCTGGGAACCGATTGCAAGAAAATGTGAGTAGCACAGGCTTCTGCAGAAGTCACTGGGCTGAGGTTTTGGATAAAGGTTCCTTCACTCTGTTAGAGAATCAGAGTCCTGTGAAATGATGTCCGCAGGCCTGCTGTAGCTTTTGGGCAGGATTGTTAGACCTCGGGTATCCTTTAGAGTTAGGGTATTAAGGTACTTTTATGGAACTTTTGTAAACGTTCTGAAGTATTTCTTTTGAAATTGGAGGTTTCAAAACACTTGATTTTGGAAAGAACAGCAAGGTTTACCTTCCATCCCTCCTGTGAAGCATTATCATTCTCCTGTGTGTCGCCTTCGGGCTATTTTAGATGCTTAGGATTCCCGAGGTAGAAATCCTGATAAAGAATACTAACAGATACTCCCCTGTGTCGACTGCACTTCGTTAGCGCATACTTTTAAATACTTCGTGCTGTATGATTTTAGAGCCTATTTTTCTCACTTCCTTGGGGAGACCACATTCTGTGTACAGTGTACCTTTAGACCTGCTTCCTCCTGGTTGCCTTCTATTATTTTTAGTTCAGAAATCATTGATTTGGCCGAGAGAGGGCTTCAGCTTGCCTTCCACTCAGACATCCCGAACAGCTCCTTCCCAGCTGGTTTTGAATCAGGCTTTGCGTGGTACTGGAAATACGGTATATGACGTACTTAATATTTTGACTTCCCTAATTGACATACTTAATATTTTGTTGGACCTAAGTTGTAGAGAATCTGGTCTGCAAGTGCTCAATAAAGGTGTGTTCTGTCATAAAACTTTATTTTGCCCTAAGGTGCTTAACAAGAACTAATGAATGAATTTCTGGTGTGCCTGGGAGGCTGTGCCGTCCTGGGCCTCTGGCAGCCTTCTCTGTGAATTAGCTCAGGGTGGCCTTGATTCTGCAGCTGGATGGTGGCTCTCACTCCTGCCCTTCTGTTCTACTGTCTTTTCCTTAGAACTTCTCCCTCACACTATGTATCCCCACTGAGGGGTGGGGGTGGTGCTCTGGTCACTTTGAATCCCCAGATGCATAAGAAAAATTCAAGAAAAAGCAGCCATCTTAAAGGGCGCCCTCCTCCAGATTCACTCCGGCACGCATGTCATTTTCCCGAGTCGTTGTAACTCTGCCCTCAGACACGTTTCATCGCACCTGTTTCTACTGTGTGAGGATAGGAGGTGGCAAAATGATCTTTACAGATTTGTTTCATTAGGCTTTTTGCAGCTGGAGGGGGACAGAAAAGTTAAAACTGGAAAAACCATTTGTGAGTCCAGCCTTGTGTCAAGTGACCTCACCCTTGTGGATGGAGTCCATGTACCATAAATCCCCCTGGGTAGGATTGACTGACTGAATAGTTCATAAGTACCAGTTTGCAGTGCTCCCCATCATTGTGGAGCTGGGTGTCTGGGGAAGACGGGCGTCTCTAGCCTGGACTGTGCTGCTTTGCGATCACCGAGGGACCTGACCCAGAGGACCTGATTGGTACTTTGGGGGTCGCTGGGTGCTGCTCCCTCTGCAGCTGCCAGCTATTCGTTCTCTCCCTGTGGATTGACAGGGTGGTCTTGGGGTCTTTTCCCATTGCCTCTGACCCTTAGATCCCAAAATACAAAGGCAGAGAGAGATGGCTCCTTAGGAAGGTTTGTTTGGAACCAGGGGAATTTCTGCAAACTGTCTGTTTCTATGCCTTGCATTGTTTTGTTTTGTTCTGTTTGTTTTTGGTAAGTCTGGTAACATTTTGCCTTGAATCCTGCAGGGACAGTGGCCAGATCTTACGGGTGGGCCTCTGTGTTCCGAAGTGTCCTCCTCTTTTCTGCTGCTCTTTTGGATGAAGCTCAAGGCCTTTGATGGACTCATCAGGGAGCCTCCTCCCTGCCCCACTTTGCTACCTCTGGCAGAACAGCGTTTACCTGTCTGGGATGGTTTAAAGAGGACTGCTGAATTTAATTAACGTCTAAGAAATTATCGTGAAAGGCTTGATCTTCCCGAGAAGACTGGGGAGGTGGGACCCTTCTTGTAGAAAATGTAAACATAGTCATTTGAGCCTGGTATGTTAATTTCAAGTGCAGCTTGTAAAAAGCATTTTGAAAAAAAATCACCCCATGAATGTTGAAAATTTTTAAGCATCAGGCCACCGTTTCACCATTGCTGAAAGAAATCACATGGCGGATGTAGAGTTACAGGGTGGAGTCCGCTCTCCACCACAGGGTGGAGTTACAGGGCTGCCTGTCCTCAAGCCAGGGCCCAGCTAGCAGTTGCCCGTCTCTCTCTGATGCGTGGAGGCCGGGTGGAGCCATAGCCCTCAGGTCCCTGCCTGTGACCTGGAATGGCACCGCGCTTGCTGGTGTGCTGTGAGGTTAGCTGTTCTGTTTCTGAGGTGTCCAGCAGAAAGCATGGGTGCTTTTGTTTTGCTTGTTCCTGAAAATGGTGCTGTGGTGGCCCTGGTGGGTGCTCTGGAGCTCCAGGCCTGCTGCCCTCTCCGTAGCCCTGGGCATGGCCTCTAGCAAACATGGGCCTTCCTTTCCTTATCTGCTGGGAGCCTCTGAATCCAGGAAGTCTGAGTCTCAGGTCTGCTTTTGGAAATGAGAGCCACGTTGCTTCTTTGCACCTGAGAAGATGGCATCTTTAACTTGCCTAGGTGGACTCTGGTCATCTCCACACCTGACTTTGGGGTATGTGAGGGAATAGTGGAAGCATACAGAGCTCTGTTTGCAGTTTCCATTCTTGCTGGCCTCTGATGGACTCTGCTCCTTGAAGAACATTTGAAAAAAAAAAAAAAAAAAAAAAAAGCTTGATTTTTTTTTTTTTTTTTTTTTTTCTCAATCCCAAGGAGTTGTCTGGCTGGGAAAACTCAAATATAAGTTGAGCATCCCTAATCTGAAATCCAGAATGTTCTAAAATCTGAAAAAAACGGAGCATCAGGTCAGCGTCTTGTTCATGCTCCAAAAGTCACTGATTTCAGAGCATTTTACATGTTCAGATTAGGGATCCCTTACAAAATCTCTGCAAATAATTGCAGAATTGGAAAAACCCTGAAATACTCGTGGTGCCAAGCATTTTGGATAGTGGTGAACAGTGACAGGCAATGCAAGTTCAGGGCTGTGTGATAGGTTGCTTAGAGTCTGGAAAAGTGTGTGGGCTTGAAAGAGAAGGCATTGTTGAGTTCGTAAATAGTTTAGGAAGCTTTAGGGAAGACATCTGGCCCTACTGTGCCACAGGCTTTTTGGCCCTCAGGGTCCTGGGGGACAGCACCCAGGAAGAAGAGGGACTTTATGGATTATGAGTCGCAACCTGCCCTGATGGAGTGGGTGGAAGGGAAGAAGCTGGACTGCTGGGTGGAGGGTGATGAGCCTTGGAACCATGGCGTCTTGCAAGGAGCTGGGGGTACTGGGGGTGCTGCTCTGGCCTCTTGATAGAGTCGGGAGGGTATAAGCCAGGGAGCAGATGAGGACAGATCCGAGAAAGGACCAAAAACAAAACAGCAACAACAACAAAAACCAAACAAAACTTAAAAAGACCTGATGGGAGAAATATGTCCTCTAAACTTACTCCTTTCCTCAAAAAAAGTGAAAACTTCCTTTCCTGAGCACTTAAAAGGACCCCCACTTCCTTCTGAGCTGGGTCAGGTGGGTGCCAGGCTGACTGTGGGCTGAACCACTGTAGTGGCCTTGTGTCCTGCTTGCTAGGAGGAGCAGGCAACCCTAACACCCCGCAGTGCCGGCCAGCACAAGGAGGGTGATCCCCAGCCCTTGCACAAGCAGAGACGAATGATTTATTGAAAAGGAGATGCCAACTTTGCATCCTGGCCTGGGCTTTGCTACTGGTCCCTTTTAACTTGTGCTGATTTATATTTTCAAATGGGTTGGGAATATTGTGCTTCTTGATGGAAGCAGCAGCATGCCCAGGATTAGTGCTACCAGGTAGGGCCTGTTCTGCAACAGCGACTGTCCCTTTTCACCCACAGGTAACATTTAAACACACAGTAATGCAAGAGGCTGCCTGAGGGGGTGATCGAATTTGGTCTGTGGGCTTTTCTGTTACTTTTTTGCTATGGGGAATTTTAGTGCATTCTGACTTTTAAATCATTTTTCATCTGTTCCAGTAAGCTTAACGTCTTAGTTTCTCTTTTTCCAAGTTCAAAAGTAGATTTCTGCCTAGTCCCATCTGCTATTTCCCCGCCAAACTCCTTTGATGGTTCTGATTCCCTTTTGAGCTTGGAGTTAGAGCCTAGAGCTAGCAACTTAGAAGCCTGCTTGCTGATAAGCACCGCCCCCCTCGGGCTGTTACTCACCCTGGGCTCTACTTTTCTCATCTGTGACACAGGAAAGTAACATGGCTCCTGGCTCCAAAGATGGTTACCAGTGCTTCCTGACAGATTGCCTCCCAGTAAATCTCTTGAATTTAATGCCTGACAGAAACACCAGGAGTAAGCTGATATTGGTAAGGATGGAGGAAATACACGTTAGAAGTTATTTTCTTCTTAAGGAGAGAGCGGGAGTGACAAACCAAGAAGTTCTTTTCCTAGGTGTATAGGGATCCTGAGGTGTCGCTGTTAGCCACCCTGCTGTTAGCTGAGACCGCGAGTTTCACAAGTGCTCAGTCAGGACGATGACCCACCCTCCATCCCTCCATCCATCCCTCTTTCTTGCTGATACTGCTCCTGTCTCAAGGGAAGGGGAGAGGCATCCACTCCTCTGGGAGATGGATTATTTGGATTGCAAGTGCCCTCTTAAGGCTGATGTGTCTTGCTGTCCCAGGGCCAAATGCCGGAAATGAATCATTCATACGCTGTATGCGTAGAGCTGTGTAGTCCTTTGTGGCTTCTTCAGGGACGAGGAAGTAGTTAGGGGTTGTATACCTGCCGGGAAAGACCCAGGTCAAAGGCATGGTGGGAATAAGGTGGGGCTTATGTTCCTGGCAAATTTAAGACAAGGATCTAAAAGGCAGGGATATATAGGTCCGGACAGCTAGTTAGGACAGTTTAAATTGATAATGGGCAATGTGGACATCTTGTGCCCCTTCTAGGTAGAGGGCTACCTGTAGGGATGAGGCCTTGAGTAGCCAGAGAACATGAAAATTTCCATCAGGTCTGCAAGCCAGCCCCAGCCATGGTGCCCTATAAGTTGGTGCTTGCAGGGTGGTGAGGAGCTGCCTTCTGCTCCACATCCATGCACAGGTCCCTGCTTCCAGAACATGCCTTGGCCTGGGTCCTGCTCAGGTAACTTGGGGGGCTTGGGTGGTCTCACTCCAGGCTCTTACCCATGGTGTTTGTATGAGAAATGTGATTCCAGCATGGACCATTTAGAGCACCTATTTAACAATTTGTAGACAGTAATGATTCTGTTTACCTTTTATGATCAAGAATTGAGAAGGAGGAGGAGGGGGAGGAGGAGGAGGAGTCCGTTCCTTCGGTTGAAAACATTCCCTGAGACCAGTAAGCACGTTAAAAGATGTTGACTGGCACAAATCCCTGGTGAAATGTAGTGCAGACCCACAACTGCTAACACTTCACAACTGTTCTTAGGACCACTGCCAGCAAACCAGACACAGCAAGTATAGGTCAGGATGTGGGGAAATGGGAGCCCTGTGCGTTGCTGGCGGGACTGTACAGTGGCAAAAACGCTGTGGAGCACGGTAATGGGGTTCCTTGAAACTTAAATGTAAGCTGGGTGTGGTGGGGCATGCCTGTAATCCTAGCAGTCTAGGAGGCTGAGGCAGAAGGATCACAGCCTGAAGCCCAACTTAGGTAATTTAGCAAGACCTTATCTCAAAAAAAAAAAAAAAAAGAAGAATATTTAAAAGGGTTGGGCATGTAGCTCAGTGTGAAGGCCCCAGGTTCAGTCCCCTGTAAAGAAAAATGAAACACGTATAGAATTGCCATGTGATCTAGCAGTTGTAGGTCTGCGTATTGTAGAACCATGTTTGTGTCATTGAATAATGATTTGTCATAGCCAAAAAGTGGAAGCAACCCCGTCCTTGGGTGAGTGAATACATATACAGAACGAAGCATTGCGTACAGCGGAGTGGACTGAGCCTTACCCAGGAGGAAATGTTAGGTGTGCTTCTGTGTGCGAACTTTGGGGCACGCTGAGTGAAATGCGGTCCACAGGGTACCGTGCGACTCCACTTGCCTGAGGTACCCCAAGGAGCCAGATTCACAAAGAGAGGAAGTAGGGTGCAGACTGCCTGAAGCTGGAGAGTTGTTTTGTGACCGGTGCAGCTTCATTTGGGGAGAATGGAATCCAGAGATGGGTGATAGTTGCATGGGAGTGTGAGTGTGCCTCATAATCTGGAATGGTTAAAAAGTTAGTGTTTAGGTTGTGTATACTTTGCCTTAATTGTTAAAGGAAGCTCTTAGTTCTTGGTTGAGTGCACTGTGGGCGTGTCCCATGTGGGTTCGTGGAGAAACATTCCTGAAGACCAGTGCCTGGCCGTGGAGGGTGGAAGCCATGGCGGAGGAGAAGATGCTGTCCTGTGTGATAGGGTGAAGTCAGGTGCCCGGGAGTGGGGAGGGGTGCGGAGGCCAGCTGGGAGTCTTGCAGGGGCTGGGTCCGCCTTCCAGTGTGAGAGAGAGGGCATGCCCTGTAGACCCTGCTGAGCTTTCAGGGTGAGCAGGTTCAGAGTCAGTCTGCCTTGCTGGGGTAGTCGGAGATGAAATTTCTTGCTAATCAGCCATGTGATGTGCAATCGCGTTTCCATTTTCTCATCTTTCCAGAAGAGAGATGTGTTTAGCTGTGTGGTTCCCTCCTCGATTGCACTGGACGTTTTTCACTTGTTTTGACAACTCCATTTTTGTCGCAAGCAAGCGGATTCTCCTGTCACACAGGGAGCCCTGAAAGCAAGGGATTGACCCCTGGAGGTGGTCTGTGAGCTTCCTTCACAGGAGAGGAGCGTGAAGGACCTTCCACCACTGTGCTCATGAGGTCACAGGACGCATGCCACATGGAGGTCCAGGGTCACCTCAACACCTTCCTGGCACATGCTGTCTGGGGCCAGCCCTTTGTATACAGTTGTCATCCTCTGGTTTAACAAGGCGTCAGGGTTCAGGCCTGGACCTGCCAGATTCCAAACAAGACTGCAAGGTAGCCCAGCCTGTCTGGCGGCTGGCTGCGGGCTTTCTCCGCCCCACCCTGACGGCAGGCAGACTTCTGTCTGGGATCTATGGGCGGGAGATGTGAGGCTGGCGATTCCTCTGCCCCGTGGAAGCAAACCTGAGGGACTACTCTTGCCCCCTGGACCTCCCTGACCGCTGTGCGTGTTTGTTTGCCCTTTCTCTACCTGAGCATCAGGCAGGAGGTGTAGTCAAGTGACAGGGGGCAGGTGTGCCTCTTCCCTGGACTGGTGACGCATGCACTCTCACAGGGTTGTGTGCGCCGTCGCCAGCGTGGGCTGGGTGGCTGTAAGGACAGACAGGCCTTTCTGGCGGCTCTGGAGGCTTGTGCATGTCAGAGATCAAGGTAGCGGTGGTTTGGCTTCTAGGGAAGGCCTGTTTCTTTTCTGACAGATGGCGCATGTCTTCTCACCGTGTCCTCCGTTAGAGAGTGACTGTCTCTTCTGCAGGGTCACTGAGCCTGCTGAGGGGGTGCTTTCCTCATCGAAGTCTGGTCACATTCCTAGGACCCCACCTTCTGATGTTGTCCCCTGGGGACTGGTGCTTCAACCTGGGAACGAGGGCTGAACACACAGGCACGTAGACCCTGGTAAAGGAGTGCTGTGCAGTTGATACGAAACCCGAGTCCGCACTCTGTTCATTGTTGACCAAGTCTGAGAGTTGGGTACAAATTAAATTTTAAAGCATAGGTGGAATCTAGTACCTAAGAATTAGTCCAGCTTCTGCATTCATAACCTTGGGTTCAACCAACCGTGGCTCAGAAATATTTTAGAGCAAAATTATACTTATTATCAAATATGTACAGGTTATTTGTTAAAATACAATAGAAAAATTACTTTTTTTTTTTCTTTTGTAGTTCAGGATGGCCTTGAAATCAGAATGTAGCCCGGGCTGGCCTTGGACTCATTGCAGTTGTCCTGCCTCAGCCTCCTGAAGGCTGGGATCTCAGGTGTGCTAGAGATTGTGTTCACTGTATTAAGGGCTCTGTGTCAGCCAGAGATGATTTAAGATCTGTAGGAGATGCAGGGAAGATTTGCAAGCACAGGCTGATACGAAAACGGGGCATCGAGTACATTAGCCATCTCAACAAAGTACAAAGTACTTCGTCTTCCGAGTGCCCTGTCATGTGTCCAGAAGTGGGTAGAATTGAGAGGCGCTCAGTTCCTGAGAAATTTCACATGACCCTGTTCCCCACTGTAGGGCAGATAAGTTGCTCATTTTAAATGATGGAGGAGCTACACAGAGAGAAATTATGTTCCAGGAGAGTTTAACTTTGACTTGTGGAACTCGCAGTGCATCCCATCTCTCTTCCCACCTTGAGGAGTGTGTGCTCGCCTGATGTGGTTGCCAGTGTCTCATTGGGATCCTTCCCCAGGGTCTGCTCCCGGAGCTGATGCCTGGCATTATGGGTTGGGAGGGGCTGGGACAGAAGCTAGAGCCACAACCGTATTTCTTCTTCTTCTTCATCAGATCCGGCGGGCTGGGGAGGCGATTGCTAATTGTTTGTAAGCATTAACTGTTTACCAGTCATACCTGCTATTTTAAATCTGACCCTGCTATTATGTTGTGTTGTTTCTGTTCACAGCTGAGTTTTAAGCTGGGTAGAATTCCACGGTGAGTCACTCCCATGACAGTAAAATCGGTATTGATCAAGCCTTCCTGTTAATCCTGTGAGCGGTTTAGAGACAAACGAGACAGTTTTAAGTTTCCGCCAGCTTGGGTTCCTGAGTGCTCAGGGTTCGGGCTTTCTGCTCCGAGCACCCAGGCATCCAGCGAGCCCCTTTATCTGCCTGCAGGGAACCCAGGGGGATCAACCTGCTGCTTCCAGTCTGTGCCACCGTCCAGGCAGGGGAAGGGAGAGCTGTGGGAGGCTGGTCCTGCCTTTTGCTCCTTGAGCTCCACCCTGGCTACATGTTCAAATTTGAGGAATTGTATACAGTTTCTCCTGGTAACTTTTTGGTTGCTGTTTTCCCCGAGTCCTGCCTGGGCTTTGAATTCTTGTGACTTTTATGGAAGTCTGCTTAGGAAGTTGCCCTGAAGGTTAGATGCTCTGGCTGCTGTGAATTCTTGTCCACTGATGGACAGGGAAAGATGGAGGGTTAGATAGCTAGGAGAGCATGATGGGGCAGGACAGTAGTAACAGGATCATGGGGACCTTGTGTTTCTGGTTTCTGGGCAATTGGGCCTCTGAGCGACTTCTGTTAGGCCACCAGCTTATACCCACCTGCAGTCCTGTGGCCATCGTGGGTCGGCTGGGTTTGGAAACTGAGGGGAAACTGTGGGCAACCAGCTGCGTGTTCCAGCTGTGAGTCTTGAGCCTGGCCCCAGAGATCAGCCACCTGGAAAGGAAGCCACACAGGGCTCTAGCCAGATGCCAGCCCTGCTCGTGGTACCCATGAGAGGATGGCTGTACATGCCACTTGGATTCAGCTCCAGTGTGAGCAGAGTTGCTGCTTTTGTGGAACAGAAGAGGCAGCTCAGGAGCCCAAGAGGTGCTTGGCTGAGCTGGGTAGGGAGAATTTGGTTTTATAGGAGCTGAAAAGCGGGGAGGGGCTATCTGGAAATTGAGGGACCTAAGAGAGGGAGGAGTCTAAGATAGAGTCCCCGCCTTACCAAGAGCTCACAGTGTCTTGGGGGACATAGGCTGTGCGCTGCTGTTGGGAATAGGATGGATACTTTCACAGTGGAGAGGAAACAGTGGAAATTGAGGAAGAGATCATTATGCCTAAAGGGAGCCTGGAGGCTTTTTAGAGGGTCAGGTGTCCAGGCTTGCCTTAGGTGGGTTCAGGTTGGGTTAAAAATGTGGAATGGGGCTCAACAGAACTGGAGAAGGAGGGTTTGCTTAGTGGTAGCTGGAGGTGAGGCTGTCCATGGCTCAAGGGGGTACTGAGGGGTCAAACTACAGCTTGTGATGCATTTTTAAGCTAAAAAGTGTCCATTAGGGACTGATTCTGTCCTTCCAGATGAGTGAATGCAGTACACTGGAGGTTCCTGGTGTTTGGGAAAGAAACTTGGCACTATGTTTGGAGATTTAAAACGTTTGGGGTCCCGAGTACCTTCAGTGTTTAATGTTGGAGAGGAATGAGGAACCCCAAGCATGGGGCTGGCTCTCTCTGTCTAGAGAAACTTTGAGCTCTCACCCCGCTTCGCCCTAGCTGTGTGGTAAACAAAACCCTATTTGTAGGGAGCAAGTCCCAGCTGAGCTTTTAATTATGGGCATGAGGTTTCTATGTTGGCGGGGGCTTGCTCACTGCTTAATTTACTCTGCCCTGCTCTCTCAAGTCTCAGCCCTTTTAAGATTCAGAAAATAATGCAAAATGCCTAAGATTTTTGAAATTCCTGGCCTTGGAGACTTGACTACATAAAAGAGCCAGATTTTCAGGCTGGCCATCTCAAGACCAGCCATTTCCCACTTCTCCATTCAGAGCTTCTAGGATTTGTAATGCCTGTGAGCCCCCTCCCCCAACTCCTTTAAAAGCAGCTATTGAAAGAAAAAAATAACAAGATGTCTGTCCCAGAAATTCTACTTCCTGTTGTACTGTTGTGCTCTGAAAAATAGCTTTGCAAGTTTGGGCTCTTGTTTGGGCTCTTTCAAAGGGACTCTTGAGATCTTTTTGTTCGGACAGGCTGTGTGAAGGTGATAAGTTAAAAGGGCTTCAGCTTAATCAGCACCGAATTGCAGAGACTACATTTTAAGGTTTTTCATAGCTTTACGGTGTGTATATGAATATAACCCAAGGAATTGTGAGCCAGGGCACACAAACATTCTCCACAGTGCCAATTGTTTCCTTCGTAATATTTAATATTTATTTTAAAAGACTTATTCAGGCACAGATTACATTTGGTGACTCTAGAGGAATTGGGAATATTTATGATTCCTGCATCAAGGGGGGAAGATCCAAAGTAATCAAGAAAACGTTGAAATGGCAGCCTTCACATTTTCCCACCATCCCTTTTTATGAAATAAAAGTGCAGATCAGCAGAAGTGTCCGAAGTTCAGATGCTTCCTGCAACAAATGTTATTCTTGCGATTTGAAGATTCTGGTTTCTTTTGTGATAAAAACCTCACATTTTGAGAAATTTTCCAGCCTTAAGGGACGGTGTCTTGACAGTGCAGATGCATACAGATATTTGTGGTCAGATTTCCTAGTGTGCAGCTTTGGTTCTGCAGCTCAGTACCCTCTTTGCTGACCCCAGTGCCGCCTTAGCTAGGAGCATCTCACAGTGTTCCCTTCCTTCCTGGAGTTATTGTAGGGTGCTCTGGGGCATACATCTGCTTTTTATACTCTGATTAACGGGTACGCTGGTGGATCCATTACACTCCATCCACCCTTCTCTATGGTTAATCCACAAACTAATAGAACAGTCATCCTCTGGATGTCTCTTGTTTTGCATGCTTCTTTCAATGACAGATAAAAAGTTTCAAAAGAAACAGAAGATTATCTTTCTAGCTCTGTTTTGTCTTTTCTCAGCTGCCCTTCTAGTGGAAGATTGACAGGTCTTTTTGCTGTAGGCTTTTGGGGGCTCTCAACACTAGAAATGGAAAAAAAATCCTCAGATCCTTGGCTAGTGACTTATGACTTATTAAAACAGGACCTTTCCCTCAGTAGCTTACAGGTCATTCTTTAGAAACACCTATTAGAAGTGAATAGGGCAGTGACCACTGGATTCCCACAGGCTGAGTTCATGTTCTGTAAGTAGTGAGACAGACATTCCTAATCTCACCTTCTAGTGGTTTTTGGCTGGGGGAAAAAATCTTTCCAGTTTCTGCCTGTAGGCTAGGGCTGCTGAGAGCTTGGAGCGCTGAATTTGCAGGTAGGCAATACTGTGTTTTCACTGCTGGGAATCAAACAAACGCTCTCTCACATGTTAGGCAGGTGCTTTACCACCGAACTACCATGCCTGTCCCACGGAACAATACTTTAGACCGTTGTTTTTTCTGTGAAATAGCTGTTGTGCAAATACCTGATAAGCAGCCCCTTAGTGTCAGACTCTGTTTTATTTGAGACCAGTGTCTTTTTTTTTTTTTTTCCTGGAAGTCTACAAGGTCCTTTTTTTCTTCTCATTCAGTGAATTTTCCATTGCGGTTGCGATTTCTCTAAAAAAAATTTTGGAAAATTTGTGTTAGCCTTGTTTCTCTTGTCTTACGAAGGCTTTCCTGAGGGCTTAGACAAGTTTGATTGCTAGAATGAATTCTGGGTGGTCTCTGATTAGTCAGTGTTATCTATAATTCTAGAAAATCCATGTTTTCAGAAGTATTAATGATAAAGCTTCAGCTCTTTGGACAGTGGGTTTTAGACACATTTTAAAATCATTATTGTAAAGCAATTTGGTTGTCACACAGACAATTTGTGTATAATAACAAGACATAAAGGTACAGAGGTCCTCTTGCTTGAACTTGGGTTTTTGGAGGAGAAACTGTAAGATCTGTGAAACAAGAATTGTGTTCAGTGTCACAATTTGTGACTGGCACAGGGTGAATGTTGTTTCTCTCTTTTTTTAAAGGTGAAAATTGATTCTTTTATTGCTAGAAATAACTTTATGAAACGATTTGCATCTCTGCGTGTAAGAAGTTACTCTGAGTAGCTAAGAAAATAGCTCTATAGGAGAACACATGGAAAACTAGCTTCACTGCCTGCAGGCTAGTTTTTTTCTTTTTGATATCAGAGTGTTCTGTAAGACATGGGAGTCCTGAGAATGCTGAGCTAGATAACAGACAAGATGATAACCCAGGTCCCCCTTTTCATCCCCCTCTATTCTCCTGAAGATCTTCTGTGGGGTCTTCCGGGAAGCTTCAGTTCTCTGTGATCACTGATTCAGCCTTTCTGTGTGCAGAGCACTGGATCTCACAGTCGGACCTGCTTAAGGATAATACACCTTATCTCTAAGGTGCACCTTTGATTAGGGACAAACTTCTGTGCCACTTTATGGTAAAATTGTTAATGTTTAATGCTTTTTTAAACATTAGAGTTATAATAGTAACACATAGTTATTAAGGGAAAATTAGAGAATATGGTTAGGAAAAACAGGAAAATGAACAGTAGGCTTAATCCAGAGATAGCCATTGTTAATATTTTCTTTCATGTTTCCCAAGGGTTACCTCCCCAAATTTGTGTTTATATACTTTAGAAAATAAGAGTAGCATTATATTACAGACACATGGAGTTTATTGGCCTCATTTTCCCCTTTAGCATCGTGTTTTAGAATTTTGTCTGTTGTATCTTTATCAACTAGAATATGAGATTAATGAAATTATTAAAATGAAACTTCTGCAATTGTTAAATATAAGCAGTTTACACTTTTTGTCTTTGAAAAGTGATAAAATCATTGTGTATTGTCGATGTGCTACTCTGATTCACTCTTTGGGTTAGATTTGTGAGAGGTTAGCATGGAATACTAAGAATTTTTCTAAGTGTGCATGCTGGGATCCTAGATGAATATTACCAAAATATTGTTTAGAAAACTCCTCCTTTATGCTCTCAAAAGCAATGCTTGCCACCTATATTCTTTACCAGTATTGAAACTAAATCGTGCCTTGCCATTGTAGCATTTAAAAAATGGTATCACCTTGTTTTAGTCTTTTTAAATGATTGGTAAGGTCTTTCTTTGTTTTTCCCATTGTTTGTTGGGGTTGCCAGTGGATTCCTAAAGATTTGTATAGATTCCCTTATAATGGTGTCAACCATGTATTCTCTGTATTGCAGACATTTTTCTTGCTTTGCTGTTACTTTTTAAAAATTTTTTAGTTTTTAACCTTATTGACCTACACAGCACTTTATTGTAATGTAGATTACGTCTGTGCATTATGGCCTTTATTTTTTGTTAGGAAGTTTGCATTCAAATTCGAGCCCAGTGTGAGCAATGTAGTAACTTAGACTCTCTCTAAAAAAAGTAAACAGGGCTGCAGGGGTGGCCTAGTGTGAACACCTGGAGTTCAGTCCTCAGTACGGAAAGCAAAAGAAAGGTAAGTGTTTGTACTCATGTCAAAGTCAGTGAAATGTAATCATGTATTTGGCTTCTAGCTTGTTTCCTCTTTTAATTTTCAATATTGCTAGAATTTTTTTGCATATACATACAGTGAGTCCTCCTGTTGATTATTCAGGTTTCCCATGCCAAGGTTCCTTTTTCCTTCGGTGGATTATCCGATATCTTTTACATCAGAAACTGTATTTTAAGACTTTCTTTTTCCACAGATCTGCCTGCTGTCTGTGGTAAAATCATACTGTCTTGAATGTTGTAGTTTCATTAGACACATCACTGTTTTCTAGGAAGAATCTTCATTTGCAGAAATTTTGAAGCTGTCTTTTAGATGAATTTGTGTGTATGTTCCTGTGTAATTTGTTTTCTTTTTGCAAGTCTCCCTTACTACCCTCCCAAAAAAGGAAAAAAAAGCTAGATTTTGCCTGTGATTAATAAATAAAAGGGAAATGGGAGATAATAGCATTTACAAATGAAGTTTTCATTCAGAACCTTTCACGCTTTCCATTTATTTATGTTTTTAAAAATCACACATAGGGATCCAGTGCTTTTCCCATCTAATTGACACATTTCTGTTGCTAATGCAGAAAGTCTTTATTCTCCATAGCATTTTTAACTGAAGATTCTTGTGTGTGAAGGAGGCTATGGTATGTTGTTTATTTTGCACAATAAACTGCTTATTTCCTCAGCTTATTGGTTACTCCTATTTTATTGATTTTCCAGTTGAGTCCCATAATTTTCTATGCGAAGAATCATTGATGACCAACAAGGATAATTTTGCCTTCGTTTTCCCAGTGCTGGCTACCTCTTTTGTGCGTAAGGTATATGCCTTTGGGGAGTAACGCTGGCTGGAAATAACCAGAGCTCTGGCTAGTAAAGACTTTATCACTTAGAGGCTGGTTTTTCCCAAGTTCAAGAATGCCAGAAAGAATCAGTCCATGGCCCCTGCAATGTGTTCAGAGAGGGCACGGAATTCCTTTCCTCTCCTGATTGTAAGGAGTGTGGCTTTTACCTTGCTGGTCTCAAGATGGCCTCTGTACCTCCAGGCAGGTATCATGACTGTGTTTCAAGTAGGAAGAAGTGGGGAGGGATTGAAAAAAGGGGCAAAATTGTAGAATGGGATAGCAGCAAGCCTTGTCCAGCCCACTGGCCCTCCGGCTTAATGGCTAACGTGGACGGGTACTGACCAGTCGATTGGCAGGGCCTTGTTTCGTTAACCTGTCCATCCAGAGTGATGTGAAATGCTGATTAGGCACATACTGCTCTTAGTGTTTGTATTTTTTGCTGATATTAATGGTAATAGCTCTGGTTTTTTCAATATGTGACATATCCTTTGGTTTAAAAGAGGTTTTCATCATGTTGAAGAATGAGCTGTCTGCTTTTTGTGGGTGATTTATTGGGGATGGGTGTGGAATGTCTTCCTCCGTGATTTGGGCACACATTTAGATTCAGTTGTTGTTAGACCTGTTGATGAGTTGTAGGAATAGGTTACCTTGTGGTAATCCCTTCTCAGATTCCGAGGGAAAACTATTTTTGGTTGCAGTGGGTGACTGTTTAAAGTCCTTAAGTTTGGCTTGTTAAGTCACATATTTTGATTCTTTTTATTGTTGTTGGTACAGGGAGTCGAAGACATACTTGTTTTTTTTCATCTTTCATCTTAAGTGGGATAGCATTATGCTGTCTTTTCCAGATTTTGCTCTCAGATTTAGACTACCTTTGTGAAGTGAATTAATGACTCTTCCTTTTTTGCTTGGTTCTCTATAACAGTTATTTACCACCCAAACTTTCGAAATTTCGAAAGAACTCACTTGTTAAATGCTTGGAGGCTGGTGCTGTATAAAATGGACAGTTCTGTGTCAGCTGTGAAAATATTTTTTCCACGGATATTGGTGTGTCCGGGTTTTCTGGTTCTTTTTAAACCAATGTTTGGAATTAAAAGTCTGTCAACAAATGAATTAAAGATCATCGCCCTGTTGCATGTGAGCTTTCTTTATGGTGGTGGTGCTGCTCTCTGTTGCCGTGGACATTCCGTTGTCTTCCCGTTTATTCTTGAGTGCACCTGCGAGAGTGCTGCTGGTCTAGCATTGCCCACAGCACTTCCTTGGGTCAGCGTTCTGTCACTGTGGGGCTGTTTGATGCAGGAGCCGCGTTGCCTGTCTCTGCATCCTTGCTTTTTCCAGTTAGCTCCCTGCCTCCCACCGTGCAGTCTGGCGTTCATTCTTGTTTCTCTGCTGTCTCTGTTTCCACCATCAGCTGATCTCTTAGCTGCCAGGTGCTTTGCATGCATTGCAGTCCTGCTCAGGGAGTGTTAGTGGGGACATGCATTGACCTTGAGGGCTTCATGGAGAGGAAGGCTTTTGCATATCTGGGTTCCTCCCAAGGCGACATCTGTAGATGAACCTCCAAGTTGAGGTGGGGCTGCAATGTGCTGGATGGATGAGCCACAGAAAGCTGCTGGCATGGTGGCTGGTGCTGCCTGCAGCTCTGTTGGGGCCTATGCTCCAGCCTCAGCCCCAGCCTCAGCCTTGGGGGTGCTGTGATGTGTCCTTCACCTTATGCACTGCTGAAGATCAGTCTGGCTCCATTGTGGATTTCTTTTGACACTTGCATTCCTGTAGGCTTGAGTTCAGGGTTTTGTCTGAATTAGTGTGTGGTGTGTGGCTGTGAAGACGTTATTCATTATTTAGTGTGAGGAGGTGGGTCGCAGTGCTGTGATTTGTGTTGTGTCTTGTGAAATCCAGCAGGCAGTTTTCCTCCCTATTGTTCTGGGGATTGAATCTAAAACCTTAATGCTGAGCTGTATCCCCAGCCCTGTTTGATTTTTTTTTTTTTTTAAATTTTGAGACAGTCTTGTTAAGTTGTTAAATTGTCCAGCCTGGGCTCAAATTGCAATCCTCCTGCCTCAGCCTCCCAGACTGCTGAGATTATGGCACCGTACCAGCACACCTGGCTTCCACTGGGAATTTTGATGGGGCCTTATATTCTTTCCTTTATGCTTAGTGATTTTCTGCGTAGGTCAGAGAGTGGTTAGAAAGAAGTTTACCACCCTCAGGTCCTTAACACCAGGGCCTGTGCAGGCGCTTGATTGGTCAGTGAGGGTCATGGTAAATGGGGAAAGCAGGCTTGCATCTGGGAAAGCCACAAAGCCATTGTCATTTGATCACAGTGGTGACTAAAATAACTTTGTTATTTATTTATTTATTTCTCAAATCATATCAGGTCTCTTAAGATTATCTGAGTTGTTTTTTGATAGGAGAGCTGGGAATACAGGGGAAAGATGATGACTTCCCACACATTTGTTTAGAGTAGTCCTTTGGGTGGGCTGATGGTCTATTTATGCCCCATAGAGGTGAATCTTCACCCTAAAGAAAGAATAAAAATGATCATACTGAATTTCAAAGCCAAACAATAGAAGATTAACAGTGGTTAATATATTGAATGTTGTCTGCAAAGTAGCTGTTCAGATCACAAGATACAGGCATGAAAACAATGATCAAACAGTTCCTTTCTGATGATGGTTTTTTGTTTTTGAGAGAAGTGTTAAGTGTAATTATAGTTGATTTGGAAATGTTGAAGGTTTAATTGAAGAACTTGTCTACAGTTTTACATTTCCCTTAGGAAACTAGTATCTTTTTCTGGGTTGCTTTTTGAGGTTATATTTAATGTCTTATTTGGGGCTCGAGTGTGTTAAGTGGTTATACTTTTCCTGCTGTGCATTTTGCGTGTACTGAGCTCACAGCAGCGTTCCGCCCCTATAATCAGTCACCTCCCTGCTCACCAGGATGTCAGGTGCACACTCCTGGAGGGGCTGACTGTATGGTGCCGGGTGTCTTCTCTTTTCTCTCTCCTCTTTCGACCTCTCCTTTCTCTCCCTTGTTACAAAGATTCTTTAAGAAGCAGGATGAGTGGCTGACACACAGTAGGCATTCATTAAAACATATAGACTTGGGTGATGTCACATGCATTTAAGAGCGATCTGGCTAGTTTGGCTGTGTGACCTGGAATGGAGAGACCGAGCCCCTTTTCCATGGCTGCACCTCACTGATTCCACAAACTATCCAGATGTTTATCTTAGGGTTCAAAAAACGAAGTGCTCCATCGAGTGTGTCTCTCACACTCCAGTGTTCTCAGTTGTGTCTTGTCTGCTCTGTAGGTCCTGTCTTTTGGGAGCTCTTCTTGCTTGGGAGGTGAGGAAGTTGCTGGGAAGTCCTCAGGGTTTCCCGAAAGGACTTGAGCTTGTGCAGGCATTGCCCAGTTGAGTTCCATCTTGTTTACTGACATTGGTTTTTAAGGGATGAGCTAATCGTAGCTCAGCTTAGAGCAGGACACAATAGTTTTGTTTGTTGAAGAAACTGTTGTCTATTGAAGTTTTTAAAGCCGTTCAGGACATCAGGAATTGCAATCCAGTGAGTATCCTGTTACATAAGCACATCTGACAAGCCAATTTCACAAGCACATCTCATCAGTCACAGTTGGATGGCAAGGTTGATTGTTTAAAGTTGGGGTTTTTTTTTCCCCCTAGGTTGGGAAAGGAAATCTCTATATAGAAATCAAATAATTTCAGAGGCCAAGAAATGGCACGAAGGCCATTGATATTTGGAAATCTGGATATAATTTATTGCTTAAAAATATTTCTTCTGATCTTAGAAATATTTCTTCTGTTAGAACAGCTGTTAGTCGACGTACTTGTGCTTGTGCCTGGTATTTGAGATGTAATCAATGTGAGTGTCCTGATCACTTGACCTGTGCAGATCTCGGGGATCCTCCTGGAAGAGGCGGCGAGGGGTACCTCGTGCGCTGGTTCGTGGCCAGTTTCATGTCTGATCCAGGCCATGTGCTGGTGTCCTTCTCGGACTGCCGCACTCATGCCTGAGCCAGTTGTTAAATTACTTCGGATGTGTTGACAGCCTCAGTGAGTCGCAACTTTAAAAAAACAAATTTCAAATTTTAAGATGGTAAGGAAATGATCTCCTAGTGAGACAGCTTCTGCTTAAAAAATAAAAGCTTCTAAGACATAAATTCAGTGTTATAAACAACTTGTAATTTTCATAGTTTTCAGTTTTAGCTCCAGCGGCCTCTGTGATCGATCTTAAATATGTTTATCACAGCTGGAAAAGTGTTGTATTGTCATCCTTGTTTATCATAATATGCCACCTACTCTGGTTGAGTCTCACAGCTAACTGTAGTTCTGCTTTTTTGTTTTATGTGTTTTAATGCAGATTTGAGGGGTAGGGACCGATGAATAGAAATGATACCTAGAAATTGAAATAGGAAAAAAAATGTATTTAGTCAGGATTCTTTCCAGGTTATAGCCAGACATCAGTTGGCAACCTCCACACTCTGGTTTATTGAATAATACTTAATGCTTAGCACAACCCTGAGTGAAGAGCCTTTACCGCTGCATGTGTTATAAGCGTAACCGGAGGCTGTCCAGAGGAAGATGGGGACCTTCCTCCCTTCCTTTTCAAGAGGAGCAAGATTTGGCCATTGGGATGCTGCAGTTGAGAAAGGGGATGGGGGAGAGACAGACAGAGACAGACTAAGACAGACAGAGATGGAGGCAGAGGCGAGGAAGGGAGGGACAGAGGGGGACGAGAGGGGAGTGGGTTTCAGTCGGGGAAGACCCTCTGTGTGCTAAGAGAGCTTGTTTGGAAGTTGGATTTGGGTGGTCTGGGTTTGCACTGAATACTGCCAATATTTGGTGAAAATGGTTTGGGGTAAATTGTTTATTCTTCCTGAACCTCCGATGTTTAGGAAACTTTGTGAAGAGTTTGGCCCCATCCTGGAGGACCCAGTTGGTTCTCTGTATCCGTGGGTTTTGCACATGTAATTCCACTGACTTCAACTTGAAAATATTTTTAAAACATGTTTTATCTTGTGAACCTGTACAAATGTTTTCCTTGTCATTATCCTCCAAACAGTGGAGAATAGAGTTATTTACAGAGCATGGCATTGTATTAGGTACTGTAAGTTATCTAGGGATGGTTTAAAGTCTGCAAGAGGATATGTAGGTCAGGTGCAAATGCTATGCCATTTTAAGAAGGACTTCAGGACCTGCAGATTTTGATATCTGTTTGGGATGCTGGAACCAGTCCCCTACAGGTACTGAGAGATGACTGACTGTATACATTTCTTCTTCCTCTTCTCCTCCTCCAAACTTGAGATTATCCCTGCGTTGATGTTTCATAGTTCGTATTTTGTCCTGCTACTGTGCACAAGTTTGGGTGCCATTTATTTATGTAATTTGAAAAGCGCAGATTTATTTTAATAATGCCCTAGGCTAAATATATTAAGGAAAGTCAGTTTTGTGGTCTAGATCTTATTACAGAGTAAAGCGTGAAATGGAAACCAATGTTAGATTATTTTAATTTTATCATGTTTTTGCCATTGTATCCCAGGAATTGAAGAGGGTCATATTTCACTAGAATATCTAAAGATTGGTTCCTAGCATTTCACAAATCCATTTAACTTTTCAGTTGGAATGGTTGACTTTTAAGAAAGATGGCGTGTTTGTATAACAGCACTGTGACTTCTGGAAAATGTGTGAAAATGTCAGGTGGATCCCTAGGATTGGTGGCCTCTTGTGGGTCCTCGCTGAGGCTGTGACTTGCTAGAGGATGTAGGCCCATCTTCCTGTGGGTCAGCACAGGAGTTGATAAAGATCTAGGACACTTTTGACTGCCCAGCTGTTTTTTTTTTTTTTTTAATATTCACTTTCCTGATTCTTCTCCTTCCCATTCCCTTGCTGAGGCCCTTTTCTTTCTTGGCTCATGCCAGATGCTGTATTGGGAACAGCATCTATAGTGACCCAGGGCTGGGTCGTCTCCGAGAGCAGACCCCTTGTGTGGACCTCTGTCCTCTCACCCCTTTGGACAGGAAGCTGTGGGTTGAGGATGGGGCACCGTGCAGCCTGGCCCTAGAAGCAGAATTCCGATGTGTCTGTTGGCTCCTTTGGGTGTGGTTTGGGGGTCAAGCAGACGGACCAGGCAGGAATAGATATTAAGGATTTATGATTATCTGGCTTGATGATAATGATTGGAATATACATGCGTGTGGTGAACACTTAAACAGAAGGTGAGGAGTCAGAAATTTCCGTCCCTCCTTCCCCATTCTTCTTGCTCCATGCATTTTGCTTCTCGAAGGAAGGCTTTGCAGCTGCCCCTGTGTAGAGCAGGCAGCCTATGTCTTGGTTGTTTTTTAGCACACATTTGCAATTTGTGGTTTTCAATTTAATGTCTTGGCTCTCTTCCTATAGTAGAAGATCTTTGTTCCTAGAGTAGTTCTGAGCATACAAGGAATTTATGCACGTCAGCTTTTAGTGAATTAAATGATACAGAATCACACAGTAGAAAACAGTAGCCCATGTGTCCCTCTCTCTGCCACTTGGTGGCCATTTCTGTCCCTAAAGGGTACCAGGAGCAGCTCGGTGTTTCTCCTGCAGGTGATTTCCATGGGCTTGCGTACCCGTGTGTAGACAGGTGAGCAAGAGGGCAAAAAGAAAGCCACAGAGTATTAAAATAGCTTTTTGGTTATTGTTGTTGTTTTAAAACCAAATTGGATCACTATTGTCTTTGATACTTGCTTTCCTTACCATAACATGCATGTGCTTGCTTGGTCTTTCTCCTTAAAAAAAAATCTGCTTTTGGAATAGTTCTAGATTTACAGCAGTGTTGTCTGATAGTACAGAGCTCCTGGAGGCCACGTATGGTTTTCACTATTAACATCCTACATTGCGCATATGTTTGCCACAGGGAAGGAACCATTGTTAGTCTGTGACTGTGAAAGAGCTGAACGCACCGCTTCCTGTTGGGGTTCACCACATTTGCCTGAGGTTCTGTCCCTGGTCCTACATCCCATACAGGACACCTTGTGGCCTGTTGTCCTTTGTCTTCTTAGTTCTCTCTCACCTGTGACAAGGCTTGGGCTTTCCTTGTCTTTGGGGGCTGCAGTCATTTTTGAGGCACACTGGTTAGGTTTATGGCAAATGTGACCCCTCATTGGAGATTCGTCTGGTGGTTTTCGCCTGGCTAGCCAAGGGTGGTGGTACACACAGCCAGCATGATATAGCACCAGGTATGTTAACCGTGACCACCTGGATGGGGTCATGTGTGCTGGGCTTCTCGACTATAAACAGCTTTCAAGAATCAGTTACACATTGATATTCTCTGTCCTTTCTAATTGCTGTGTATTGATCCCTGTAAGGAGATCTTACAGTACTTTAAAAGATAGATAATTAGGCAGCTTCCTGTTTTTAACTTTATAACTAAGATTCTAAGGGGGTACTTTCACTTACATCGCTTTGCTCTCCCTTCGTGGGGATCAGGTCCTTAGAAGAGAAGTTATGACACTAGAATTTTGGGGCAGTTGTTGCCCCCTAGAATGACTGTGTGTTCCTCCCAAAAGTGGGGGAGTCCCTGCTGCTGCACACCCTTATTCAAGCACAAGGTTATTTTTCTGTGGATCCAGTAAGTTAAAAATGTTTTAGTTTGCATTTCTCCAGTTGTAAGAAGTCGATTCATCATACCCTGGAAACTTTAAGATGACAACTGAAGATTCCAAGCTCTTTCATCCTCTACCTGACATCCTGCAGTGTGATTGATTCGTGCAAACTGTGTGTGTGCTTTTCGGGGAAACATGAGGCCTGGAACAATAGTGGTCTCATCCCCATTCCTGTGAGCGTGAGCTGGAGCCTGTGCAGAGGTGCCCACACTGATCCTGGGGCTGTCAGGGGCCACAGTAGGTGACAGTCGTCTTGCAGTTGTGAGCAGCTTCCTCAGCCTTGAGAGATTTCCCCAAAGATGACTTTGCTATTGCATGATCTTGTGCAGTAATCTAGAGTTGAGCCCCAGCTCTGTTGCCCAGTACCTGAGTGATCCCTGACAGGACGTTTGTTCCATATTTGCCTTTCGTTCTCTTTGATGTAAAATGGGGCAAATGATACCCCAAAGGATTATTAGTAGTAAGTTGGTCAGGCTTATAAAGTTGCAAAAATGTGCTATTCCACAGTAATCTTTTATTATCTGTTTTAGGCAGTCTAGTCTGATTTCAGATAAACCCTACTCTGTGCTTTTGAATGGAACCCACATCCTACATCGTGTGTTGGTGCAAATTGTATATCCCTCTCCCCCTAGAGGATCACACAGAGCCTGACCTGCCCTCCCCCTGAGGACTCACCGGGCTTGGTTTCGGTAGCCATTCCCTGAGATGGACTCCTCCTTCTCTGTCCTTGGATCTTTTCTCATTGGCTTGAGAGACATGAACTCTGTTTGGGGGACCTTTCCGCTGGCCCCTTCCTGCATTGAGGCCCCCTTAGGTACAATCTAAGACTGCTTGACTTTTTTTTTTTTTTTGGCAGACACAACACCCTATCATCACGTACAGAAATTATATCCAATTAAATCTCCTAAGTCTTTTTCACACCTCCTACATTTGTGCATTTCTTTTTTTGCAACCAAGTGTCCAAATAACATTATTTCCTCTCTGTTGCAATTCCAATCTGTTGATCTTTTTAGCTCTTGACTCTCTGTCTTCAGTGTATTTGCCGTCTCTCCTGGAAACTTGTCATCCTTGAGTTAGGCAAACATTTTCTCTGTGCCATTGATCAAGTGATTGATAAAAATGTTGAAATGTACATGACGGAGACCGAACCTTTTGGCCTTTCGATAGCGACCTTCTTGGGTTTTTAGCCAGCACTTTGAAAGGCCAGTACAGTACATTTATAAAAAGAAAGGAAAAGAAAAAAAAAAAAGCCTACAGAATCCCTCTTCATTGTTATGAAGGGTTTGTGGCCCGTGGCTTCCCTTCGAAACTGTTTTTCTTCTCTTTCTGCTTACAGCATTGCTAGAGTGCAGGGAAGGGAACATTGCTGCCAATGGCTCAGGCATTAGGTTGTAATTGTAGGTTGATGCTCTCTAGCAGAATGGGGCAAACTGCTTGGGAGCAAGGTGTTTAAACACACACCTGCAGGGGAGAGGCTAAGCTGGATTTGCTAAAGCAGAATGTTGGATGTGGAAGATGAGGAGGTCCGAAGGCCTTTGCAAGAGTAGACACGCTGATGGAGGGGCAGCCAAGGGCGGAAGGGACAGGCTGGAGCCATACTGACCCTCCCCCTGTTTAGCCACGCGGTTTATAAGGCAAGGGCTGAGTAGCTGGACCCTCAGTGCAGCGGGCTGCGAATGTTGCCCTCGAATCCGTCAGGTGGTGAGACACTGCTGTGCTTCAGTTTGCGAAGATGGCTGATTGCATATGGTGTTGCTGTGCATCCACCACACCACAGAGCAGGGTGTGCCCTGAGCTCTTTCCCCGGTCAGCGTGGTGCTCAGTGGGTGACAGCTTGGGCTTTGTGGATGCAGGCCACAGCCACACCCTGCCTGGATGCCATTTTGGGGGTACGGGGGATTGAGCTCAGGCCCCTTACCCTCAACTAAATCTCTGGCCATTTTACCATTTTATTTTGAGACAGGAGCTTTCAAATTGCCAGGTGGGACTTGAACTTGTGATCCTCTTATTTTAGCTCCCAAAGTAGTGGGATTGTAGTGGGTAGTTTTTTTTTTGTTTTTTTGTTTTTGTTTTTTTTTTGGTACCGGGGATGTAATTCACAACTGTGCGCTTGCAAGGCAGGCACTTATGCCACTGAGCTAAACCCCCAGCTTGGGTAGCATTTTAAACGCTTGGCTACGTATGTGTGCTTCATCTGTGGCATAGTGGTGGCCTGCTTCCTGCTGGACTCACTTTGCTCCATGGATTAGATGGACCACGTGGCTGCGTCCGTCGGTCTGTCTGCACCTACTGACCCACACTGAGGGCAGGCTAAAATGCAGCAAAACTTTATCCCTATGGTTTTTTTCTTTGTAGTTCTGGAGATGGAGCCCAGGACCTTTTACTGAGTTACATTTCTGATCTTTCTTATTTTTTACTTTGATACAAGATTTTTAAATTGCCTAGGCTATGCGTGAACTCCTGATCCCCCTGCTTCAACTTTTTTAATAGCTTGTGATTACAGCATTTTACCTTCTGCCCAGCTTCCACTATATATAAAAAAGTTGTGATAAAGTAGATATAAAATTTACGATTTTAACCATTTTTACCTATACAGGTTGTGTTAAACACATTCACATTATTACACAACCAATCTCTAGAACCTTTTTCATCTTGTAAAACTGAGACTCTGTAATCATGAAACACTGACTGTATATTCCCTGCTCCCCTGAGCCCCTGGCAGCCTCTTTCTGCTTTCTGTCCTTATTATTTTGACTAGGTAACTTGTATAGTGGAATCATGCAGTCCTTTGTTACTGGCCCATTTCGTTGGGCTTAATGCTGAGGTTTACCCATGCTGTGGTATATCAGAATTTTGTTCCTTTTTAGTGGTAATATCCTATTGTAGGTGTACACCACGCTATCCGTTCACCACTGGTGGGCACTTCTGGTTTTTTTACCTTTGGCTATTGTGAATAATGCTGCTATGGACACAAGTGTGCCATGCATTCCAACCGCTGTGATTACTGGCCACTGTTGAGTGAATCCCACACTTCATGTTTGCATGGTTTTCATGTGCATAGTTAACAGTGGAACCCAGAGTGCTCTGGCTGCCTCTTTGCATTGCTCTCTGGGTGCTGAGGTTCTGTTACAGTGACGGGTGCCCCGCTTTGGCTGCCCTCAGTGTCAGGCCTGCCTTCACTCCTCCTTCACCAGGCATGCCTCTTCCTGTTCTCCCTCACGCTCTTCTTCCTTTCTTTGCACTGTATAAGCCCCATCCTCTGCCCACTGTGGCTGCTCGCTGCAGTCTCTCAGACCCCACGGCCCACCTGCTTGGTGTCCTTCTTCTGAGCCCTGTCCCTGTCTAGTTTCGTGCCAGTTTGATTGTTGTAGACCAGTCCTCGCGAGGCACCTGACATCTGTGTCCTACCAGTGTTTTGCATCATGGCTGTAGCAGTGATTTATTCTCAAACCTTCCTCAAGTCTTGAGGAAAGTTGAGCACAGAGTGATAGAGTCTGTGGTCAGCCCGTGGCCTTCCTCTCTGTAGAGTCCCACATCAGACAGAAGCCTCAGGAAGTCAGGAGGCTCCACTGCGCTGAGGACGGCACCAGCGCCTTAGCCTTGCCAGCTGGGTACCGGCATGGCTTGTCCCTCTGAGCTACACTCCCCGCCCAGGGCTGCTAGTTCAGTTCCGGGACCATGAAGAATCACACGGCAGGGTTAGGGAAACAAGTGAATGGGATTTTCACGCTGATTAGCAGCTAGAGTAGGTGTCTGGCTAATTGAAAAGAGTACAGGTCACTTAAGGAAACTGGAGCATTGGCGAGCAGAGTAGAACACTTCTGAAATGAGCGTGTGAGCGGTAGCTGGAATGCTGCAGTGAGTCTCATAAAACCAAGCCAGGGAGGGTAAGGGGACCCAGGTTTGGCTTTCATGAGGACATTTGTCTGCTTCTGTGAAGAAAGTAAAAAATTGTGGGGCTAAGAGATGAGGAAGAAAGCAGGGGAGCCAACCTCTTTTTCTTTTGGCCGCGTGCTTGCCCAGTGTGGGCCTTGTGCTGGTGTGGCTGTACCCCATGTTTCCCCCAGTGCCCCAGCTCTAGCCTCTGGCCGTGCGTTAACTGTGGGAAACGCACAGTGGCTTATCGTTGGAAGAGAGTGTGGCTTGTAGCAGCTGCCCCCAAACAGGTCTCACGGTAGGTAGGCTGTGCTCTGGCTCCCGTAGGGATCCTGGGTGTGGTGCTGTGGGCGAGACTCTAACCAAGGGAACCAGCTCCTGTGCGCTGCCTCATCCCAGGCAGCCGTACCTCGGAGCCATGAGTAAGGAGACAGGATTAGAGCCTCTTCCACAGGCGGGTTTTAAAATACAGATACTTAGAACATTGGGCTTCTGGATATTTTAAGCCTTTCATCTTCATGTGTCAATGTGAGAGTGGGTAAAGTTGTTCTTATGAAGATCTAGGAAAACAAGTTCCTGCTCCTCTGTTAAGGCAAATAAAGCTCTACTCTGCACTAGTCTGTTTGGCCACGGATGCTTTTAGTGGAGGGACACTGGGGCTGGTGTTCCTTCTAGTCTTTGAATTAATTCCTTGTAGAGTTTCCATTTAATTGGCATGGCAGGAGGCAGCATCTCACCCATCTGTATAATTTGTTGCTACATTGTAGCCTTCAGCTTTGACATTCCCAGGATGGGGTTCATGTGTGCATGATAGAGACACTGCTTGTGTGGGGCAGTAAAGAACAATTTGCAATTTCAAGTTAGGCTTCATTTTTAATTTCTGTTCTCAAAGTCACCTGTGTAATGGAAAGCCCTTACATTCTGTGACTGCCTGCAGTTGTTGAATGTGTGGGGCGGCCAGAACTGCTGCCTGTGTGAAAGAGCAGTGTACATATACAGTGTAAACACTTTCTCATTGACACATGAAGATAAAAGGCTTAACATGAATTGTGTCTGTTTACATTTAACACAGAAAATTCTACTCTGACAAACGCTGGAGTATCAGTGGTGTTTATTATCATAACACTGTCTCTCTCCACCCCCTCCCCCATCTCTGAAGTTTTGGTCAGCTGCAGCATACTGCAGGCTGAGGGTACCCTTTTCCCTCAGGAGTGGTACCCTGGCCCTTGCAGGGCAGGGGGCAAAGGTGGCAGGACAGACAGCTCGAGAGCACTGTGTGGCACTGGAGATACTGCTTCAGACCTATTTTTTTTCTGCCTTACTGGGTTTCATGTGTAGTTTTATGGGCTGCTTAGGGTTTTCTGGTCAAGAGCAGATCAGATTAAGAAATATGCATGCCTAGGCTTTACCCGAATCACGCTGCAGATCTAGGTGAGTAGGGAAGGTGGTGACAGGATGCTAAAGGGTTCTTTCCTAGGGCAGTGGGCTCATGGGGTGATACCTGGAGCAGCAGGATTGGTATGGCTTGGGCGCCTCCGAGAAGCAGGTTTTTGATTTAACGAGCTCTCCTGGGCTTTGCATGCGTGCTGAGGATTTTGAGTGGTGTCTTTACTCAGAGCAAAACAGAGTTGGTTCCTGAGCAGAGGTTCAGTCAGCTTTTTGGCCTCTGCCCTGCTGTTGGTCTTGTTCTCCCTGCTACTCCTGAGTAACCCTGAGATTCCCCTAAGGCAGTGATTCCCTTAAGAGAGTCCCCTAAGGCAGTGATGCCTTAACCTTGCAGGGCTTTAGTGATAATAAGAGGCTGCAGCAGGTCGCCACAGGTTTGCCACTGCCCCCCAAGCCCACCAGTCGGTCACCTTGGTGTGCACATCTTTCTCTGGGCATCTTCCCACTTACCCCTCCTTGCAAGATCTTGGCCACATTTCAGACTACTGTTGGTGATCTGATCCTCCGAGAAATCTTCCTGTCCCTCTGTGGGCAAGGGTCCTAAACCTGCTTCCCCCTTTCCATCCTCAGAGTCCTGCCCAGTGATCTGCTGTAACTTTTATTTAATTCACCATTTGCTCTGACTTCACTTACACATTAATCCTCTTCTAAACTCTTAAATCATTTTGACTTTCACAGAATGATAGCATTTAGGGAAGGCTTTTTGTTACACTAAGTTACCGATTCTAAAGAATTCATTTTAAGAGGAATAAAGAGCTTTTATAGCAGTTATAGTGAGCCACTGGCCGAGACAAAATAGGCTTAAAAAAAATTTTTTTTTGCCACTTGAGATTGAACTGTATCTCTAACCCCCTTTTTTAAATTTTGAGACAGGGTCTTGCTAACTTGCTAGGCTGGACTTGAATTTGGAACTCTCCTGCCTCTCCTTCCAGAGGGTTGAGATTACAGGCATGTGTCAGTACACCTGACTAAAATAAGCTTCTTTAGCAAGTCCCTCAGAACTACAGATGATGGCTGGCTACAGTAATTTAATTATTTGCCTACTGTCAACCTGTAGTAAAAGGGTGCCAGTTGTATTTCCTAGTGTCTTTTATTTCTAACTGTAAGCTACGACTATCCCATATTGTTGAAGAGGAGTTGATCAAAAATGAAAACATTTTAATTAAATGGGTAATTTATGATATTAATGGGACTGTTGACAGAAGGACAGGAAGATAATCAGTGATTTTGCTAATTTTCCTTTCACTTTGTTGATATTAGTAATGTTTAGGTTGGGTCAGCAAGACAGATACTTTGTTTTTATTAATATTTAATCAGTAATGTTACCTAAAGCTTATTGCTGTTGACAGTAGCACAGAAGTACTTATCTGATTATTACAGCAGTTTCTATAAGAGTCAGCCATAGCAGCCTGTTTTGCCGATAATGAAAATGAGGCATAGAGATGGAGTATGTCCTTATAAGTGGCCCTTTGGGGTGCAGAACTCAGCCATCCCATTTTTGTTTATCTAGGGCCCTCAGAGATGTGTCTTAACATAAAACACGCAATAAACATGTAACCGCATTCCTTGTTTGGCTCTTCTAAAACTTAAGATACCCACCTTTCTGGGATTTTCTAAGCTAAGTGATTTTCATTAGTCCTTCCCGTTTTAGCATTTCTTGGGGGTTTATTTTCCAAATTATGTATAGGTTGTTTATACCTTTTGCTTATGTTCTAGGAGCAGAAATTCTGCCTCTTGGATTAAAAAAAAATACACAAGAGTTTTCAGGAACAGATTTCCCTTACAAGAGAAAGGCTTTATTTAAAGTATTGTCTTTGGGGAAGTGAATTCTGTGCCATAACATGTCTCCCTTGCTTCCTAGCCTGCCCTGTATGTTGGTGCTCCGTCTGTTTTTGGTCTGTGTCATTCACGTTGTAGGGGACCAGCTGGGATCTACTGTCTCTCCTTTCCAGCTGTCTTTTTGCCCTTTTTCCTGTTTGCTGTCATTTCCACAAACTTTTATGTGTTTTTTATGATTTTGAGAATACTCTTATTAGTTTCTGTAGTCAAACCCACAGAGATAAGACCTCACATATTTAACACAGTCTGTTACCCCTGGGTGGATGGAAAGAAAAATGAAGATTAATGTTCGTAGATTAATATGGTTACTAATTTCTGTACAGTGCCATCTCAAAGTGGTAAACTAATTTTTCAAAAGTTGACAGTTATAGTTCCCCAAACTTCAAATTCTATATATATATGTACATGTATATTCATATCAAAAGACCACTAGTAGCAATGTGTTATGCATCAATAGCAGTAATAGCTTTTCCAGGTTCTGCAATCGTGTGCAAAAAATTATAGAGACATCCGGCACACTTCATTAAAAAGAAAGCAAAAAACAAAACACCAGAAAATAACTTTTATTATTATTTATGGGCCATTCTTGGATCTCACAATCTGAGTATTTGGGTCTTTTGAAGACATAAAACAAAAAATGAGTCTTTTTGCATGTGTGACTTTGAAAAGGGAGACGAGGTATTTTGCAATTTCCTTTTAATCATCAATGAGCAGGAGCAGCACAGGGTGTGTCCTGCGCTGTGTTGAGCGTTTACTCCCTCAATGCATGTATTCTTTCATGGCATAAATGAGGCATGCTGTGTTCTCTTTCCTGTTTGTGGCTTAGGTCTTTTGAACACTGTGCTATCATTCATGGTCCAGCTTGGTTTTTATTTTTTCTGTTTCTATCACGAAACACCCCAAAGATCAACAGTGTCAGTCACAGAATCCAAAACAGCTGGTAGCTGGGCCCTGCCTTGTACTTTGTGGCTTGGGTTTGTCTCCTCTTCCGGAATAAGTGGGTGGCTTCTTCCTACGTTTTTTCTTTTGTTCTATAAATGGGGGGGGGCAGTGTCAAGTACAGAGACTGCTCTTTCGTCTGAAGGAGCTGCCAGCTCCAGCTCCACGGTGCAGCTTCCGTTCAACTGAGTGGTCTTTGCTGGCTGTGGAGGAGAGCCAGATGGCAGAGTGGAGCAGACGCTCCCAGCCTGCCTGCATTTCGATCATAATCTTAAAGATCAACACACTGTAGTGATGTGCGTTCATCCTTTTCCATGGGATTCTGAACTTTTGTGATCTTCTGGAAATGATAGCAATGGATACCTTACACTTCGTAATGCGATGAAGCACATACTGTACAGTGATTGGCTGAGTTCACACACTTCTCTATAAAAACCACCTTTTGCTATTTCAGAGCAAATTAATTAATTTACAGTGGCATTGCAGGAATGAGGAATTTTAGATTGGGCACAGGAAAAGGGAAAGTGTTCCATCACTCTGAAGAAAGACTTGGCCGCTCAAGGACAGTTGCTGGGTAAAAATGCAATGGAGAAACGAGAGATGGGGGGAGGAGAAAGAAGGAATTAGGTGACACTAGGAGGGTGGCTGTTGAGATTCATGTGTATGGACTCCAGAGAGTGGCAACTTTGAACTGAAACTTCTCTGTGGGGAGAGTGTGGGACAATGTACCATGCAGAGTGTATTAGTTAGCTTTTGTCACTAGGACAAAATACTTGATACACACAGCTTAAAGGACAGAGAATTTATTTTGTTCGTGACTTCAGAGGTTTGGGTCTGGGACAGGTGGGTCTAAGGTAGAAACACCGTGGCAGGAGGGATCATAGAGGAAAACTCGGAGGCCAAGAGAGTCAGAGGTATTCCCTTCAGAGGTGCGCCCTAGGGACCCGCCCTCTACCTCCTGACAACCCATGGGCTATAAACACATCAGTGGATTAATCCGTTGAAAAGTTAGCACCCGCAGTACACGAGTCTTTTAGCAATCATCTCAGCTGGGGTAAGCCTCATTGGCTATGATCCTGCCACTGCCCAAAGCTAATACACAAGTCTTTGAGGGGCTTTTCATATTTAAACCATAAGAGGGAGAAAGCAGTCCTGGAAGCAGGGTGTGAGGATGGAAAGAGACTGGCCCGTTGAACCTTGGTGGCTACCCTGTGGTAGACAAGAGGAACATGCTAGCAGGCCAGGTCGGAGCCCGCGGGGAGGTGCCTCTGTAGCCTCTCCCTGGCCCTGTTGGGGTAAGGATGGAGTTGGGGGAAGGCTGAGTCGTGAGACCTTGTGTGCATAGCTTGAGTCTTCAATATCTGCAATATTTCCTCACATTTAAGGCAGATTCTTCATATCTGCAATATTTCCTCACATTTAAGGCAGTGGGGAACATACCCAAAAGCTTCTAGCATGCTTGAGTGTTTGCCCAGTTCTGGCTTCTCTCAGGAGCCTCCTGTTCTCATCTATGAAGTGAAGGACATGGACAGATCATTTAAGATTCTAGATGATCGAGCTTTGCCTACTCAGCCCTCGAATCCTTCTGCGGCTTCTTCTCCCGCCATCTGTACATGGTTCCTTGCACGGATATACTACCTGGAGCCTTCTCAGAGGGCAGGACTGTGTCGCTTTGTCTCTTTCGTGGTGTCACATAGGCCAGGTACTTCATTAGTGAATTACGTTGGACAGAAAACTTCAGTCTGTTTGAGAAGACTTACTAGTGGGATGGTGGATTATGAAATCCCAAGAAAATGTAGTAACCAAAGGCTTTTGGTATGTACATCTGCGGTTTTAAAAGTAACATCTTCAAGTACTGAGGCCATTTTACCAAAAGCTTTTAAAAACCCTCAGATGCATTGGTCAGCAATTCCATGTCTAAGATTTATCCTAAGAAAATAATATTGGATATTTGTCAAGAATGTTCACTGCTGCATTGTATATAATGTGAAAATCGTGAAATAACCTTAATGTCCAGCAGTAGGGTACTGGTTCACATGTACATGTGCATAGCAATACTGTAGGAATGTTCCCTGTTTATTCCAGTGCTGATGTGGAAGGGTACTCATTGGCTTGGTAAAATGTTCTTGTTGAATGAAGGAAATACCTTTACAAATGTCATATTACGGTCTGATTTCATTTCCTTTCAGTTATTTATAGAGAAAGGATAGCTGGTTTGTATAGTATTAATATTGTCTATCTTTGGATGTTGTGTTCGCTGATGAATTTTACTGTCTTGTGCTATTACCTGACTTGACTATGGGAAGCATGCTTTCTTGGTTAATAAAATACTTGATTAAGGAGCATATTTTTCCATTAAGGGGTACTGTTTTCTAGCCCTTGTGTCTACATTAATGCTTTGTAGGGGAGAGCAGAAAGTTACTGGGCCCGTGTCAGATGGTGGCAGGATGTATGGGAGCAGGCCTCTTGTCTTTCTTCTCTGCATCATGGTGCTTCTCTAGGGTAGGCTGTAGGGCTTGGTGCTCGCAGGCTGGGTGCAGTAGTGAGCACTTGGCTGCTAAGCTTTTTGTTTAGGCACTCGGAACTGGCGCTCTGCAGAAGGGGTAGACTGTGTGAAGTCTGATGGAGGGTGTGTGGAGCTGGGCTGTCGTGGGTTATGGCCTTGACTTCTGTGTATAAACCCAGGTGTCCCCAGGGTCTGTGCTTTAGTTTGTTTAGTTGTTGAGGTCGATGGTACCTCCCTCCATTGGTGAGTGTGTTGGGCAGCATCTGGCCCTGCGTCAGCCTTCCTGAGCGACAGCTGCCAGGGCAGCATCCTGTGGAGTCCGCCATAGCCCACACCTCAGGCTGCTCTGCTGTGAACACTTGAGCCTTTTCCCTTGATAAAAGCAAGTTTCCTGTAAACTGTCAACCATAGTTGCGTGAGAACATAGTTTTACGAATGGTTTCCTTCTAATGGAGACATATCCCACCTTTGACCTTTTGTCTCCCTCCAGTCTGTGGGCCGGGCATCGACATCCGCAATGACTATCAGCAGCTAAAACGCCTGGAGAACTGCACGGTGATCGAGGGCTACCTCCACATCCTGCTCATCTCCAAGGCCGAGGACTACCGCAGCTACCGCTTCCCCAAGCTCACCGTCATCACCGAGTACTTGCTGCTGTTCCGGGTCGCTGGCCTCGAGAGCCTCGGAGACCTCTTCCCGAACCTCACCGTCATCCGCGGCTGGAAACTCTTCTATAACTACGCCCTGGTCATCTTCGAGATGACCAACCTGAAGGATATTGGGCTTTACAACCTGAGGAACATTACTCGGGGGGCCATCAGGATTGAGAAGAATGCTGACCTGTGCTACCTCTCCACAGTGGACTGGTCGCTGATCCTGGATGCGGTGTCCAATAACTACATTGTGGGGAACAAGTCCCCAAAGGAATGTGGAGACCTGTGTCCAGGGACCATGGAGGAGAAACCATTGTGCGAGAAGACCACCATCAACAATGAGTACAACTACCGCTGCTGGACCACAAATCGCTGCCAGAAAAGTAAGAAACCACTGACTGCTGCTTTCTCTGTTCCCCTTTCTTTTTCTTCCTCTTCCTCTTTACTGTTCTCCTTCTGAAAGTTTTCTGTGGTAAGGTGGAGTCCTGTTGCGTTTAGGATGGGGCACACCTGCTGTGCAGAAGTGGAGAGCCGTGGCGGGGGGCATGCTTTGGTTGACTTTCTTTTGCATCTAGGAGCTCTGAGGATGCAGGACTGTGGCATGATTGGAGGCCACTGTGGCTGCTGTCAAGAGGGATCAAAGCACATTCTGGAAATACAGTGGCACCCCTGTTCATGAACTTAATTTGTTCCAGGATTCTAGGGAAAATGGCCATGTTCATGTGCATGCAGAAAAGATGGCTATCATTGTGTTTCTCACCTCTACAGAGTTCATAAGCAAAATCAAAGTTTTGTCCAACCAAATTGTTTGCAAACAAAAGGGTTCATGAACCGAGATACCACTGTAATCTGTACTTCGGGGTTAGAAGCTTGTTGACCTATAGCTTTGAATTCCTGATGAGAAAGGGGACCTGGTAGCCTTAGTAGCTAGGCACTGCCTGTGTGTCACCTCTTTCGTTCTTTGCCTGAAGTATTGTTTTTTGGCATAGCACGACTTTCTTAGCAGGACTGTACTTGGGATATGGTTAAGTAAAGGGATAGCAGAGAGCTTTCCACACTTTGTAAGACATTTTAGTTTTTAGCGATGATACCATAACGCGTAGGGGTCCTGGTTTATGGTGGACCAGCTTGCCTTGTGGGAGTCAGGGTGGGGAACCTGTGAATGGGTTTCTAGGAATCCATGGTTCAGGCTGTACTCAAAGGCAGCGTGCAGCAGGGTGCATTTTAGGCTTCCGTGTGCTTCCTATTAGACATGAGTACTGAACAGTCATGAAAATGTGAAATGTTATGAACTCAGTTAGTGAAACAACTGTGAAAATTGCTCTGTGGTGGTTTTAGAGGTAGGTAGTAATACTTGGAGGCTTTATTTTTCTGCAGCGTGCTCATTTTCCCATGAGAATAGCTGAACTTGTGTCTTAATATGATCAATACCTTGAGTGTCTTTTTTTAAAAAAAATGTTTTTAAATGTGGCCCTGGGCAAACATTTACCCTGTTGCATTCAGCAATGTTTAAATGTGTTGGCCAAGATGAGTCCCCTCATTGGTTTGAAGTTGTATGTTAGCTTTAAATGATTGGCACAGATAAAGACCCAAGCAGCATATATGTGCTAACTTTTTATAAAGAGCCAATGAACCCCAAATTGGTCAGTTTACCTAAACTGCAAAGTGTGTAAGGTAAACAAATAAAAGGCCAAAGCCCCCAGGAGGCCCTTGTTTCAGTTCCCCATTGGCCAAGGTTAAGCAGGAAAGGATGTGTCTTCCTTGCCGGCCACACACCTTTCCTGTCTGTGTGGTTGTGTATGTGAACCTTTGATTAGTAAGAGCAGGGGTCCCATTGCCTTGAAGAGCTGAGAATGCTGTCAGGCTACTTTAAGGGTCAGTTGGCTAGAGACAGAGGAAGGTACTTTTGTGATTGATTAAAACTGCCTGATTATTATTTCAACCTCTGGTTTGAGAAAACTTCAAAATACATTTTTAAAGTAGCCTCAACATTTTAAAATTCTGCCTGAAAAGTAAAAGATGTCATCAATCAGCCACCATAGGGGACACAGATTAGGTATGGTGATGACATTAGCAGTGACTTGAGACAGTCTGCCTCTCTGGACCATAATAGGGTATGTATCTAAGCAGTTACTGTTACTCCTTTATGGTGATCAAATATATGCATAGTTGGGTGAGGTGACAAAACTGTCATCCCAGTGACTCAGGGGTCTGGGACAGGATTGGTTCAGAGCCAGCGTGGGCAATTTAATAAAACCATTTCAAAATAAAAGAGCACTGGAAGTATAGCTCGGTGGTGGACCATGTTCCTGGGTTTGATCCTTAATATCACAGAACACAGAAAGTACGTATAGTGCAGAAGTGTTTTTGGAAACTCCGAAGCTTTGTACCAAAGGGGGAGGTATTATTTAAAGAGTCACTGGGCAGGGGAGCACCTGCTGAATGACTTGGCAGATACTTATTTTGGTCTCACTGTGGGTTTTCAGCTGTTTCTGACTAGCTGCTTGCTGAAGAAGCCTGGAGCAGGGGTGAAGCCTGCATTCTGGGATCAAGTCTAAGAGTAGTGACTAGAAATGAACAGTAGTGATTCAGATTGCCTGAGCCTGAGTTTTTGCATCTGCAGGATGAGATAGAGCCTGCTTTCCCTTATAGAGCTGTTGGAAGATTAAAAGAAGAAAGCGGAAAAGTACCATGAGAGAGCTGGAAAGTGGGCCTGATGTTGGCAGGTCTGTTGGCTTGGATGCTGGTCTCCCCACCATCATGCCCTGCAGCCTTTTCTTGGATCAGCTGTCCCAGTCCTGCTGATGTTTTTCTGTGATTTCACTATGGAGTACTTACTTACAGTTAATAAATGCAATCCTCTTCTCTACATTTTGTCCTGAAAATTTAGGCACAGGCACAGTGTCTAAGAAGTTTTCAAGTTGAGTTGGAATTCGTTTTGCTTTCAACCTTTATTGTCAGAATCTTATCTGAGTGCTTACGCTGTGGCCTGTCTGAATTGAGACCTACCCTAAGTCTAAGTACCCACTGGATTTCCAAGACATAGTATGGGGAAAGCTCATTAAAAAAATCTCATTCATAATTTTTATATAGATTACATGTTGAAACAATATCTGTTGGATATGTTAGATTAAGAAAAATATGTTGTTAAAATCACTTATTACTTTTGAACATGGCTGTAGCATATTTGAAATTTTGGATGGTTTGCACTCCATTGCTATGGAGAGCACTGCCTTAGAGCCTCCCTTCAATATTGGAGCTCTTCTTGTTAGTATCTCTCACACCTCCAGACCATGGCTGCACTGCTGTGCCCTGTGCGTCTCCAGCCAGGCGATTTGGTACTTATCTTAGGGAGCCAGGGAAGAGCACTGAGTACAGACAGAATGTCTACATTTAATAACTATTTGAGAAAAGGAAGCACCTTAGAGTCCCTTTTGTTATTCTTGTGTTTGCTGGTGTAGAAGTGGAGAGGAAACCTGGAAAGAAACATCTAGTCAAGGGTGTGTATGAGTTTGTTGGTGGGATAGAAAAGCACTCAGATGTGATATACAGTTTTGACGTAATATCTTTTAAATTCCTCTTACATCAGGACTGGGCAGTGGCCAGGAGTGTAGTGGACAGCATCACTGGGAGTTTCTGCACACTTCTGTATTACTCTGTTCTCTTAAGACATGAAGGAAGATTTTATGCAGGCTTGAGTTATTCCTAAAGTGAGAGATCCTTAAAGAGTAATCTGTTACCTTTTCCCTTCTGTAAGGCTGTAACTGTTCATTTCATCTTATTTCCCTTTTGTTCCAACAGACTTTTCCTCTGGTTTCCTTCTCCTGCCTGTAACTTGTTTGCTTTATTGACCCCATGCTTCAGTCTGGTCTTTAATACTTGGTGGTTCTCTTAGTTACTTTTCTTTGTTGGGATAAAATACCTGAGACTTACAAATTAAAGGAAGAAACATTTATTTCAGCTTACAGTTGGCAGAAGTTTCATTCCATAGTTGACAGGCTCCAAGGCAGGGTGGCAGAGCAGCAGGGCTGCAAGGTGAAGGAGAAATAGCCCGTGACAGGGCAGGCAAGAGGAAGCAATACCAAAGCACGCTTCCCTTTTTCTCTTATCCTATGTAGGCACAAGCCTTGTTGGTGGTGCCACTCCCACCCTGGGTAGACCTTTCCATTATCAACAACTATGCTAAACAAATCAGTGGAGTAATTTTTTTACCATGCACGTGCCCAGTATCACACATCCTAGATCCAGCCAGCTCGGAAAAGCCCCACAGATAAGCACATGACACTGTGAGGGGACAACTAGATACAAGCCATTGCAGTGGTCTCATAGTCTGTTTGGGACCACATTTGCATTGACAGAATATTGTAAACTGGCTGATAACAGTAGATTTGTTTTTCACAGTTTTGGAGGCTACAAGACCAAGGTGCTGCTGGCAGATTCTATGTCTGTGAAAGCACCTTTTTGTGGTGTCTTCACATGGAAAAGGGGCAGCGGCTCTCTTGGATCTCTGTTATGAGTGCCAGTCCTCTCTATGAAGCTCCACCCTCTCAATCTAATCATTTCTCAAAAGCCCCAGCTTCTAGCACTGTCCTGCTGGATATTAGGTTTAACAGAAGAACTTTGGGAGGATAGAAGCACTTAGATCATAGCATGGCCAGAGTTTCATTTTTGTTCCCCTCTCATCCACTGTCCTCCTTTCTCCGTTGAGCTTCCAAATAACCAGCTCCTACCCAGACCTCTTCTGCAGTTCTAGCCTGAGCATCCATCCATGCACATACAGTATCTGGTGGTCTTCTACATCACCTCTCTCTGGCCTGTTGTTTTTCTCAGCTGAGCAGCACTCTTGTCCTCCTGGTTTTCATGTCAGAAAAGTGGGTGTTCTCTGGATGCTTTCCAATTGAACAAGAAGTCCTCACCCTCCCACATGTTGCTGCAGTTTACCTTCCTCCACTGTTCCCAGGCTGTGCAGTGACATAACCTACCTCCAGCTTCCCTGCTCTGTTCCCCGCAGCTCCCTTGGGCACCGATGGATATCCTGGCACACTTTGGATGAATATGCTCCCACCTGTACTCCTGTGATAGGCCCTGTAGGAAAAGCACTTATATATCATACCACTCCTTTGTGGTCTGCCACTTGCACCATGATACCGTGCCAGACCATACATGCCACTATCTCCTTCCTGCCTGCAGTGTGTCTGGTCCCCAATACCTCTCTTTGGTGTTGACCAGCCATCCCCTCTAACCTGCCAAGCTTCTGCCTTTCTTTACTACTGGAAGACTTTAGGGCTTTTTGATCCCTTTGGGTGACTCCTAGTACCCAGAGGAGGGACACTCTGAATTGCTGCATAGATTCTGGGTCTCTCCTCCAGTGCATGGTTGCCACCCAACCAAAGCATGGCAACTAGTTTGCGAAGGATTTGTTGATAGGAAGATCCACTTTCCCATCCGAGCAGACAGCAGTGTGCAATGACTGTGCTCAGTGAGCCCAAAGATGCTAGGAATATGAAGTGCTTTTCTGACGTTTCCTGTGTCCTTGTTACCAAGGTGCACTGCCACCCAAATCATCTTTAGCTCTTAGCTGGTGTAGAGGATCCATCATGGATGGGAGCTCTTTTTTCTCCTGCCATTGTCAGAATGATTCAAGGCCAAAGATGGAAATACGTGAAAATCATCTGAAAGATGGAAGCCTGTTCCTTACTTAGAACCAGTTTTACTGGAGGCCAGCCACACTGAGGGAGGGGCAGGGGTGAGCCCTCCAGAGAACCTGTGGTTTTCTTACTGCGCAGTGAATTTGGTTAAGTGGTGCCTGTTGTTTGCGTAACATGGAGACTCTCTGGTATTGAGTTTTAGGTATGGACACCTCCTCCAAAAAGTAAATAAAATGAAAACCCTCCAAAACCTAGAACCTTAGACCTTTCTACTAAGCTTCATCTCCAAGTACTTTTTAGTCCAGCAGGGTGAAGCTTATTGGTTACTCATAGTCTTTGCAGGAAATCCACGAAAGTGAAGGCCTGGCTCTATCAGAGGCCGGCTTTGCTGGGGGTGGGGGGCAGCCTTATGTCAATTAAAAGGTCATAGAGCGGGAGCAGTGGTCCTGGCCTTTGTTGAATTTCCCTGCTGCCTTGGAAATGAGAAGCCAGGGAAGTAGCAGATTGGAGCCTTCCTGTGAGAAGGCAGTAAATGGCTCCCTTTATTGACAAAAGGAGAACATTTTACAGCTGTGCCCCTGGTGGGATCAGGGACTTGAAAAGATGGCAGGCATGTAAAAAAGACAGTTCTTCATTTCCCCCTGTCATAGGTTGCTGAGTTCTAGTTTATCGAATAATTCAACAAGAGTAGCAGTGGCTTGTGTAGTAGACTGTTCCTTTCCCTAGCTTTCTTACAGGTCGGTGGTGGCGAACCTGTGGCACACATGCTGCAGTGGGCAGGGAGCACAGAGCCTCCTGTGTGGGCACATGAGCCAGGTCATCGTACTGGACCAAGTCACCCCAGCATCACCTCAGCAGCTGAGCATTCAGGCTTAATTGCAGTGTTGGAGATCTGGGATAAGTAAGTGGCTTTTGCGTTGCCTTCTCTAAAAGGTTCGCCACCATACTTACAGGTTGGCACACTTGGCTTTCCGGGTCAAGCTGGAGGCCTTGTTTAAGCGTTTGTAAATCCCCTGCTAGGCTGGGGTAGAGAACACAGTTTCTGTGCAGTGCGAGTCCACTCATGCTGTGCAGTATGGCATCTTACCTTTTCCTTTTACACTTCAACTGCTTGTGAAGACTAGACTTTATGTCTGTCCTGTGCCATGTGTTCTGCCTCCAGGCCCCTGCAGGCGCAGTCCTCCAGACTGCTAGTGTGAATTGTGATGTGGACCTAGGTTTTTAGGTAGGGTCTTGCAAGAGGCCTGTGGCCCTGGGTGTGAAAGCCGGCCCTTGAGCAAACGCGCTTCTCTTTTGTGTCTTCTTGGGAGCTTGTCTCCGTTCCCCTGAGCATCCTTGCTCTGCTCAGCTGCTCCAGTGTGGAGGTGATCTTCAATTAGAGGGAGATCACATGCCCTCAGGACCTTATTGCTATGCTTTTGATAGTCATATGTGGAGATCACCTTCTCTTCTCCGCGACTGTCAACTCATTAAAGGTGGTGGAGTAGTTTGTGTATGTGCCTCTTTGGACCGCTTGACAGCCTCTCTGTGCCTTAGAGTGTGTTCTGCAGGGTTTTTGCCCGTGTGGCATTCTCAGCCAGAATGGAGATGATGTGGAGTCTGTAGACTCGTGGCTAATCTTGGCCTGGACTGTGTTGCTCAGCTCCATTATATAGATTGTTCAAATGTGAAACTTGGCTGGTGGTGGAGCTGGAAGCCATCACTTCGATATAAGCCTTTTTATAGCATATGGGGTGAATCAGTGGCTTAGGCTGGAAAAGTTGGGGTCTCTGAAAACTATCCTAGGCTGGAATATTTATTTCATCTTTTCTTGGAGGTAGTGTGGCAAGTCTCACCTGCCATCCGTGAAACAGGAATTTATTAGGATAATGCTAGGAAACATCCAACAGGCTGCCTAGCATGCAGCAGGTGCTTAGTAAAAGATAGTACCTGCTGGTATTGTTTTAAACCATTAAAGCAAGAACTCCATCCTGACACTGTTTAAATTTCTGAACATTAAGCTGGACGAACTGTAGGTTTACTGCTATATCTTAAATTGTCAGTCCTAAAGTGTAACAATTCATTTATAAATAGCAGGGCATAATTGTAGGAGTGGTTTTGCTAATTTAATTCAAATAGTTCAAATTCTTGTGTCTGTCCAGATAAGTCATATCCTTAAAGAACATTCAGCAGTGTACATATGTCTGTATCAGGATGTCAGTAGGGCTTTCAAAATTACATGTAAACTCTGTTTCTTTGGTTATCAAAGTCTGTCAGTTGATTCTGTGTGCAGACTCAAAATTTGGGAGAATTTAATATCAACAGATTCTTGTTTGACACTGGCAATACAGATTACCTTTAAAAAATATGTGGGGTTTTTTTTTTTTTTTTTTGAGAGTGTTAAAGTGATTGCAGAGTGGGTAAGGAAGACAAGGAGGTACAGTGGTGTTTGTGTCAGCAGCAGATCTCATGAAGTGAAGGTCAGTAACCCCCTGCTCCAGGCTGGAGCCTGTGCCCATTTATTTTCTCCTTTGGGTAAAGTTGCACATGCGTGCATAGGTTTGTGCGTTTGCGTGTATTTATGTGCACATGTGGACCATTTCTTCTCCCACCCAGCCTCCCCCTTGTTTTGTTTCGTTTTCTTCCTCTCACCCTCACTGTAGGTGATGCACACTGTTGCTGTCTTCTCTTAGATCTTCCTTTTATGCCAGACCCTTTTCTAGAAGCTGGGCTTCTTTTTCATTTCATTATTGAGCATAAGTTGCTTTTCTGTTTCTTTCCTTTGGTCACAAACAAGCATCTGGTTCCCTTGTCTTTCTTTCTGCCATTTTTCATGGAATCCTTCTGGGATGGGAACAGAGGTAGTGTGGTTAGGTGCTCTCGGTGGCTGATGCACACACACATCATGACGGGAGCTGTGCAGACTGGACCCATGTGTAGGTACCTCTGATTTGGGGTATAACTTAGTATGATATTTGTCTGATTTCTTGACCTCTCACTGGCCTCCTATGCTTTGCTAAATGGATAATATTATTATGTTTCTTAGACTGTTCCTCAGATAGGATGTTGGGATACAATCTTGTTTTGTTATTTCGTGAATTTGAATGATTGAATTGTTTTGAAGTATGTCTATATTCCTTTCAGTAGCTTTGGAATAACTGTCAGAGAAGCATTAGAAAAGATTTTAAAGCAGAGTCGCAGAAAATGTACCAAGTGCTTCTTGTCACTCCCAAGGAAGGACAGAGAAGTGCAGAACGGTGTACCTGGTGCCACCTCTTTGGAATTTCATGCACTGTCCTGGTCGTGTGGTCCAGGTGATGTGGGTCACCTTCTGAGATCACTGTTTCCTGTCTGTTCTTCCAACCCTTACCTCTTTCCTGCCCCCCGCTTTTTGTGACCACTGTGGGGATCCAGACTTGAAAGATCTTGATGTCATACATTATTATGAGTGGAATTCTGAGAATGTATGACTTTCTCAAAAAAGAATACTTCTTTAGCCCAACAGACATGTTTTGTTTGCCGAGAAAAAACAAAACAAAACATCCTCCTTAGAAGAGTTATCAGATGGCAGAGATGGGCACCAAGGTGGAGGGTTGAACTTCTGGGTGTGATTAAACAAAGCAATTAGTGTTGATAACTCTGGATGCAGTAGTCAAAGCCAACCTAGTAGGCTGACATGGTAAGAGGAATTTGTTTGCAGGATTAATTTGACTTTAGGTTTTGGATGACTGTACTGCAGTGGCAGCTTTCAGTGGCTGCTGTCAAATGTGATGCAGTGTGAAGGGCTCGGACTTCAGTCCTGGGTGCTCTGAACTTCATGTTCAGTGATGCAGAGTGAGGAAATTCAGACCCCCAGTTTGATTTGGTCCCAGTGGGGAGTTTATTTGGTGTCCTTAGGTAACCACAACTTGGTCTTGCTGGGCTCTGTCATCCGAATTCTTGGAAAGCAGAGATAAAAGGCTGCAGAAGATGAGAAGGCATCAAGTGGTTATTAGAATTGGCAATTGGGATAATGTTCAGACCCACTTCAGCTGGTAAACAAAAGGTGACTGGTCCAGGAGTGGTTTAGTGTGAGCCAGTTCAGCTTCTGCTCAGTACACACAGCACAGGTGTCCGTTTTTAAATGTGCAGAATGTGGACTTCATATGTAGGCTCTTCCGCCTCCTGTTAACTCCTTCTCAGGTTCCACCAATATTCAGATAACTGCAATCCTCTCTTCAGTGCCTTTCCATGACGAAACCAGGCTGAAGAGGCAGGTGGCCTAGATAATCAAATGCTGAAAGATAAAGATGGCAACCCAGCCTAAGGATCAGGGGAAATCGCATGAAAATTGTGGACACGTAAGCTTGGTGTTTATTGCAGAAGCACAGATCAGAACTCCAGTGTAGCTTGGGTAAGTGACTGGAAGCTACCACTGACCTGCCCTGCTGCTCAGTTTTCTAATCTTTTGAAGTGAGAAAGGCCTGAATCTCCTTCCAGCTCTAGATTGAATGTAGAAGAGGAGTTTGGTGGAGAGCTTGGATGGATCTTGTTGGCCTTGGCTTTTGGTAAGTGCTGCTAAGACTAAAAAGACAGGCATTGTAGCTTTGGAATAGTATGAAGCACGCGACCTCTTTTGGATGGACCCTACTTTTTGGAACTGCCTTCAAGACTGGTTTGAGAGGAGTGGGACTGTGTATTCTAGCGGATACTGCAATTCACAAGTTCCAAAGAGCTTTTTTAAGAGATGGTGGGCACAGAGGCTAAAGACGAGTGAAGTGTCACAATGAAAGGACAGAAAAATTAAAAGTGATTAGAGGAGGAGTTGAGAGCAGGAAATTCAGGTAGGATGTGTGTTAAGTCTTGTATCTTGGACTTTTTCTGGTCTGGCTTTTGCCGCTACCAAAGTGAATTATTTATAAATACAGGAAACACTGATGTAACTTAATTGTGTGGAATGAATTAATTAATTGAAATTACTCTTTTTGACAAATGACAGCTTTCCCTCATCCAGAATCTGACAGCATGGTGTATCATCCAGCAAGCCTCTCTTCCTGCCATGGCTGATGATTGATGTCTCCCATGATGCTGTGAGATGCTGTGGACTCCACCACACTGTCAGAATGGTCATAGCACAGTTCAAATGCTTTCTCAGTGCTTTGCGAGTTTTTGGTGCATTTGTACTTCCTTGGGTCACAGGCATCTGGGTTTGGCACACATCTGGGATTGGCACAGGCATCTGGGTTTGCCTCTAAGCCTCAGCTGCAGCAAACATGAGCTGCTGGGGCCACGTTCTTTGAGGTTTCTCTTTGACTGTCATCCACTCTGTCTTCCCAGGGGCCTTCCAGACTGTCCTCACTGAGACCGGCCTCCGGGCAGCTCCTGTGCTGGAACAGAGCCTTGAAATGTTGTTTGGTCAACTGTGTCCCTTTCCCTCTCCTCCATCCGTCCATCAGTAGCTTGTTCAGTCTTCACTCATTTTTCTCCCTAGACAGTTTATAAAACACTCAGCATTTAGGACTGGCGCCTTGTTAATGGTTTTTGCTTCTTCAGCTTCCCAGCCAATGGGAGACACAGGGAGGAAATTTTCTGTAAAAACCCACTTTTGGTGTGGGCTGGATCATACTCAGCATCTGTGTGGCTTGGTTCGCATGATCGTGAGGCTTGGCATGAGAGGGCAGAGGGCTAGGACCAAGGTGGGGCCCACAGACTGTGGAGGGGCCTCTGCTGGAGCAGCATCAGTAAGAGAGTGAGTCCATACCCTGTCTAAATTTTGTACCTTGAGTCATTCTTGGACTGGTCCTGATAGGAATGGGAATTTTTAAAAAAGATTTGTCAAATGTTTTCGGATGACCGTAGTGGTCCCTGGTCATGACTGGAATACATCAAATAACTAAATAGCAAGAGGAGGGGTGGAGAGAACCCATGTGCACATACCTGGATATCTGGTTTTGGTTATCTGACTTTGGTCCCTGACTTCTGCTAGGTCACAGATTATTTTGGTCTCATGCTCCTCTCTGTTGCTATCAGTCCACTGTCATTAGTGGCAAATGAGAGAATGTGTTATATATGCAGAACTCCTGTGGGAGAGGAGAATGGTGAGGATGTTTGAACCGTAAGTAACATCTGAGTTAGCTCTTGGTATGTCTGCAGATTTTCACACTTACTACTTAATCAGAGTAGCTATCCTTTGCCATGGCAGGTCAGTTAAGCCGCCTTTGTTTTGGCTGTGTCCCATGCTGGGGAGTATGAGATGACACACATTTAAGATTTTGTTGAATGATAGGATAAAAATGTGACATTAAAAAAAAGGGAACGATAGTTTCCAGTGGGTGACAAGGCATTCCACAATTTTTGCAGAAAAAGTAGAGGCAGTAAGTGCTTGGAGTAGAGGAGCTGGGGAGTCAGAAGTTTCCATGGAGTGGATACTTGTCTCAGGAGAGACGAGGCCTCTCATGGAGAGCCCCACACTTGCTCAGTACTATTTGCCCAGCATTGTAGACACAGCCCTCAGCTTGTGAACGGGTTGCAGTGTGGAACTCAGCAAGGCATTTGGAATGTGGAGGAGATTAGCTCACCAAAACAGAGGCCTGAATGGTGATTTAGGTCCCACCCCGGTCCATGCCTTTATTCCCCACAGACGCCTCAGTGCTGTATTGGCTGAAGTTTGATTCATACGTGTTTCCTTTCTCTCCATGCAGCTTTGATTTTGGGGGAAGAAGTTTCATAAGCTCTCCCCTAGAAGGTGACACCTTTTCTCTCTGTCAGGGAAGGTAGGAGTGACGCTGGGAAACTGGTTGTCCTACGTTGTATCTCTGAGAAGTCCTTCTGAGAGGGTGTAGCACATTGCACATATTCAGGTTGTGTTTGCAGGGTTGCACACACTTGGGAGCAGGTAACACTGCCCCTCAGCTCCCTGCTTTTCTGGGAGGGAGTGAGGGCTCCAGGTGGAATCAGGAACAGCCCCTCGAGGTACTGCTGGGTGGGGAAGCATGCAGCACACTGGTTCTTGCCCTCGGAGAACTTGACGTAGTTTCTTCATGACATTCAGTTCGTTGTTCACACTTGATTTTTATGAAGGGTTGAGTTGTGGTCCTTGTTGAGGGTTAGACTCCTCCAGGGCCATCGGATGACATAAAATCAGCAAAGTAAGTTTGAGGATGAAAGCATAAAGTTTTTATATAACTTTTTCTTACTGAAAATTATTCTTTAGGAATTGTCTGCTTGAACAAAGAAATTCCAGCCATCTCCCTCCTTCTCTCCTTGTCTCCTCTGTCTTCCAGTCAAAGGAAAAAAAACTCAGCATCTGATCTTTGGCCCATAGAAATATTAAATCTATGTTAAGTATGCGGACATGAATGGGCAAAGGAAGGATTTGTGGCTGAGGAGCTGCTGAAACAAATAAGTGATGTAAATGGGCAGAGAGAGATATTAAACTGATTGCATCTTTCAGCTCCTGGTACTTACAGCAAAGATAAAGCAGTGGGGAAAGGTTGTCATTTGAGGTAATGAAAAGATGAGGGAGTTTGGAAGTTAGCTGGGTTCTTTCTGCCTGTTAATAGAGTGAGTTGGATTACAGACTATAAAAGTAGAGTAGGGCAATTCCATTTACCGATCATGATAGCGACTGCTTTCTGAGCAGTTGCCGTGCCGAGAGAGGGAGCAGCCAACATCCCCAGGCCTGGAATTTATTGGATAACAAACAGCTCATTTAGCTCTCGTCAGAGCCTTCATTTAGCATCACGGGAAGGCTTGCGGTATCTACATTATGAGGCCATTCAGGATTTTTTTAAAAAAAGCTTGTTATTAACATTGTTTATTAAGTGAGGCAGTAGATTAAGACTCAGTGGATTTGATTCTTCTGCATAGTATGCCCAGAAACCCAAGGTTTCTCTGAATTTTTATTAAGTAACGAGGCACAATTTAATTAGCAGGTTTGAAAGCATTGGAGCAGTTTCGACCAATCCACAGTTAATTGTATTGGGAATTAATATTTGGAGAGAATAGAAAGAATTAAGCAAAGCAACTTATCTTTTAGGACCTTGTTTCATCTTTTAATGGGGTAGTAAATGAAAAAACATTTGCGCTAACAGACAAAGCCAAACTACAGCAGATAATGCTGAACTTTTATGATCTTGTGTCACCCTGCCCAGGAGATTATTCCATTAGTATCACCTGTGAGCTGGAAGCCATCGATGTGCGCTAGCAGGATTGATTGATTCTGTCTCTGTCTCTGCCTCTGCTTGTCTCTCATATCTGTCTGTCTGACTCTGTTTGGTGCTGTTGAGGATTGAACCCAGTCCATCTTATGCTAGGCAGCCCCCAAGATCGATTTCCTAAGGAAGCTCAACTTTCCAATATGAAGGAAATTCTAGTTATGGACTCCAGAAATGAGTTCCAGAAGGGAGCAGCTGTCTCTCTGGGTGGTTAATTGAGGACCATAGCTGGCCCAGCCTGGCGTCCCTGCACTGACAGCTTCCAGGCAGGGGCTTCTGGTACTGGGAGAATGCTGTGTAACTTACTGAGTGTGGTGAAAGGTTTGTATTACTGAGTCTGGTCCCCTATTTAGCCCAGGAATCCTTTCTCCAGCAGCCTCAGCAAGTGCTGTGACATCTGTGCCCACCTGGGTCTTAAGTAAGAGTGGTCACAGGGCCTTAGGCTGGCCGGTGGACCCCATTTTCTGATGGAACAGTAGCCTCTGTAAAAGACAAGCAACCGGGGGCTGGGGGTTTAGCTCAGCGGCATAAGCACCTGCCTTAAAAGCAGGCAGTCGTGAGTTCGATCCCCGGTACCGATAAAAAGGAAAAATCAAAAAAAAAAAAAAAAAAAAAAAAAAAAAAAAAGACAAGCAACCTTGTTTTTCCTTGCATACAAAATTACCCTGTGCAGCAAGGTAGTTCTTCTAACTCAGGGGACCCTGCTTTGAGAGAAGAGCTCTGGAGCGCTTTGCCCTGGTCCACCATGCCCTGGAGGCTCCGCGTACAGTCAGTGAGGACATCTTGTATATAGAGAAGGAAGACAGCAGCGGGCCGGACACCTCAGCACTTACAGCAGGGCCCTTTAGACCTATGTGGGATCTACTGATTTGGTTTTTCAAGGGCAGACTGCCTTGAAAACAAAAGAGAAGGCATCAGCGGGCTTCAGTGTTCCACAGGCACTTTCTAGGAAATAACTCAGCATTCTCTGCCTAATCCCCAGAAAAGTCGTCGTGACCTAGGGGAGAAACTGTGGCATGGAAAAAGTTTGGAAGGGTTAGCTGAGGCCGGGAAGGTGAAGCCGGGGAGAACTTGGCTTCTCTTCCTTCCACTGTCTGGTTCTCAGGCCCCAGGGCTCCGCCCGCTTCTGTTCTCCAGGGGTCTTGGCTGAAAGAGGAGAGCTCTGGATGGTGCACTGAGGGCTGCGGGTGCGCCCGATAGAGGTGTTCCTCTGGTGGCACAACGGAGCATCTTACTCCGCCAGAACCTTGGCCCCTCTTGCGAGAGATTTACAAGGTTCTGTGTTTTCTGCACAGGAAAGAAAAAAAGACCCTGTCTAAATCCCAGGCATTCAGTGATGATGGCAATGTGGCTTTTTTCTCCCTCAGTTATTACAAAAGTTCTTCAGGGGCTTTTGCAGGTTAGAATCCCACTTCCTCCTGGTCTGAGTCACTGCCCACGTTGTAGGGACAAATTGCCCACAACTTCGAGGGAGAGAGGTTCATTTTGGCTCCTGTTCTGAGTCTGCAGTTGGCTGAAATGCTGGGGGGAAAGGGCTGGCCTGACGACAGTGGCTCCCTTCCTGAAGCTCAGGGAGCAGAGAGCCAAGGGAGGAGCCACCAGGGGAGATGCACCCTGCCGCCTCAGGCCTGAGTAGCCCACCTCCTCACAGCAATCTGATAGCTTGCCCCTGTGATGCCCTGACCTTGTCAAATCCCAGCCTGTGCGCACACGTGGCCTTTGGGGACAGTCTTGTTCTAAAGTGTAACTTCCACAGTGCTGCCCAGACTCCTGCAAAGAACTGTGTCTCAGGGTGCCAGCCCACTTGACCCAACCCATGAACTCCATTGTGCTAGTGCAATCCCCTTTGGATACTCAGGCTAGGTCCTGAGGTGTGGAGGGATCCTGTGGAAATGGTTCTCCTGCCCGAGTAGTCTGCATGGGCAAATAGCCTCAGTCTCTCTCTGGACCTCTGTGGCTATAACTGTCTTAAAAAGAACAGTATTGATTCGATGTGGTGGCACATGCCTGTAACCCCAGTGCTCAGGAGGCTGAGGCAGGAGGAGTTCGAGTTTGAGGCCAGCCTGAGGTATGTAGTATGACCCTATCTCAAAAAGAAGAGAGAAGCACACACACAGGAAAGAAGGGAAGGAGGGAGGGAGGAAGTGGAGGACTGTTTCTGATCGTGACTGATACTCCTCCAGCAGTGACTTGAGCTCGCTTCTTGAGCATGCACCCCCAGACCCCAGTGTCCAGGGGGTGCCTCAGATGGGTTCTTCCGTATTCTCTTTTATGAACCAGAAAATGGAGACACGGAGACCCACGGTAGGTGTCCTGTGGCTCAGTAGCTACAGCCACCATGCCGTGATCCCACAGCCCACATTTCTCTGTCCTGTCCTCCTGCCTCTGATGAGCACACAGCCCCTCAGCTGGTGGCTTGTCCTACGCTGAGCAGGGCTGGGCGCAGTGTTTGATGAGGTCTTAGAGATGTCTTTGACATCTTTGGAGCTTTTTGCACAACTATCTCATGATTTGCACAACTATCTCATGATTATTAAGTGTGGCTCTGTTTCTTTGCACATTTCTCTTCTCTCCTTTCTTATCCTCCTTTCTCTCTCCTGCCTTTTCCTTTCCTCCTTCCGTCCTTTCTCTTTTTTCCCTTCCTCTCTTCTTATCTTTCTCCCTCACCCCTGTTCACTTGGTCAGAGATTGTCTGTGATTCTTGTGATAAGGGAAGGATGGGGCTGGGCATGTGGTTCAGTGGTATTGCACTCGTCTGGCACGCTGAAGTTCTGAGTTGAACCCTCTGGGCGCACACACACACGTACACACACACTAATATAGGAAGGAGGAAAATGAAAGAGCAGTAGAAGCACAGTTAAATTACACATGCTTAATTGTGAAGCAGCTTGTTTCTGAATTTTAGTTTCTAGCTTTTGTCTGAGTGTTCACATTCTCTTTTACTCCTGCGCCACACAAAGAGGTTTCAGTTTTACATCAATGAATTATTTCAGGTAGGAGGCAAAACTTTGATGTTGATCAATGTTGGAGCACCTTTACGTGGCTGATTTTTAACTAGGAGGACTTCTTTGTTTTTAAAACTATTCTTTAAAGTTACGAGAATGGGTGAGTACTTTAGTTCTGATAAATAGGTTGTGGTAAAGGAAGAAAGGGATGTGGTTTACAGTAGACTTTTTAGTCTTTTATTAAAAAATGTAGTGGTCATACAGACAGTAAAATATATGAAGTGTCAGGAAGTGATTTATCAAAATTAGATTTTGGATGACGATGTTTACCATGAATCAGACTCCCAAAGAGTGATTGAGCCAGTGCAGCCTTGTGTTACTTATTTATTTATTTATTTTTGTCTTTTATTTATTTTGTAAACCAAGCTTGTGGCTGCCTGTCCAGAGTTACTGGCATTTACTGAATGCCTTTCTCAGGGAGGTAAAGGTATAGCCTGAAACTTGGCTTTCTAGTATGTGCGTTGGTAAGCAAGCATACCTCACTGTCTGACGTCTTGGTAACATCAGGCCAGAATGTGAGGTCAGATGCCACTGCGGGCCCCACGGGTAACACGCATTACCTGAGCGCAGGTAGGTCTTGCTCCTGCCTTGATGGCTCCCTCTACCGACCCACCACTCCAAGGACTGGGCCGGGACCAGGCCCTGAGCTGTGAGGGCCTTCTTCCCTGCCTGCCTCAGCTCGGGGTGGATCTAACACTGGCCTGCATTCATTCCTGTGGGCTTAGTCATCACCAGGCAGTGGCTGGAGGATGGGGAAACCGCAGGACTCTCTGTCACCCCAAAAGAATGCGGGCCGGGCCAGGGCTGCTAGGCCCGGAAAGTTCGGTAGGCACTGTGGCTTATCCATCTCGGCCTATTCAAAGTAAATCTACCTTCCCGTCCATCCCATTAAAGCAAAGCAGACTCTCGAAGATGAATGCTTTACTCACTTTTTAAAATGTACCTTTCTGGACCTGTAAACATGCAGCTATTTAAGACAGATTTATAGTGAAAGGTGGTGTCAGCGGACCCGTCACACATCCCTTTGTCTGTGGGCACATGGCTGTCTTGGTGGGGAGTGGGGCGGAGAACTGTCAGGCAGCCGGGCAGACCCTCATGCATACATACGGCAGAGCTGGGGTGAGGGGTGCGTTTGCCCAGCTCCCCGGCGAGCAGGCTTGGCTTGTTGTCCTGCCCTTCCCTGCTTCTGTCCTGGGGTCCGCTCTCTTGCCGTGAGTTGCTCTGATGGCACTTGCTTCCAGCAGCAACCAAGAGCTGCCTTGAGGACATTGAACCAGGTGGGATTCTCGGTGTAAGGATGCGCTTTGTGTCTGATTGGTCACCGAGCCATTTGAACTCAGCCCTGGGAGGGTGCCTTTGCTGCTGCCCAGGGCTGCTTGTGGAATCAAAGGCCATAGCCCTAGCTCCAATTACATGCTGGAGTCCCTTCCAGCCTCTTCTCCAGAGCCAGGTGGTGGACACCGGTGATTGCCCTTTAATGGCACTGCTTTGCTAAGTGGCTTCGCTCCCACTGTTGGAGAAGGCAGCACCTTTGTCCTGTGACAAGAAAGGTCCATAGAGAAGGAGGTACGGTATTAGAATCGGCCAGACCTGTCTTGACCTCTTAGCTCTAACTCCTGGGACAGGAGAGGTCCCCTCTCCAAGGCCCGCCGAGTGCAGGAGTCCAGACACTAGCTGCCTTGGATGGAGGATGGGTCTGGCACAGGGCTGCTATGGGACCATTCCTCAAGGCGGTACTACCCAAGATGCCATTTCACTCTCTATCTGCCTACATGTGTCATTATTAAGGGTAAGAGTATTATATAAAGTAAGCACAAAAACTGTATCTCCAATTGGCTTTTGTCTGACACATTTCTGAGGGTAGAATTCTTACCCTCCCTTTTTTTAGAGATGTTTATAAGTTAAGTAAAGAAGTTGCAAAGCAGTATACATACACTGATCCTTCAGGTCTCATTTACAAAGAGCATATACGCCGGGCCAGTCATTAACAAGTTTTCCAGAAGGAATCACAGAGAGTAGTGAGCACCTGCCTCCTGCGGAAAGCAACTGGCAGTGCCAGGGATTTTCGCTGCTCATCTTCTATTCTTTTGGCACTGGGTTTTAGAGTCATGCATTTTTATTTCTTTTGTTCTTTTCAGATGTCCGCAAGGTCTTACCTGGACAGTAGTGCTGTGGGCCATTTTCTGTTCTTTTCATTTTTCTTCTGTGCGTTTAACAAAACCCAACAGAACAAAACACCTTAATGTGTTGTTTTAAGGCTGACTTTTCCACCTAGCCCTGTCCTCCGATGGGAACAGGCCGTGTGTGGTCTCAGAGCTCTCAGCTCCCGGGAGACAGTGGCTGGGGCTTCCCTGCCCTTCCCAGTGAGAACAGGGTTTTCTCAGGAGTAGGAGCTTGGGCTTCACCTGTGTCTTCCATGGGAGCCCAAACAGCAGGTCCTGGCAGGCCCAGGCCTGGATTGCTCCCGGGGCTGGCTTGTGTGTGATTGTGTGTCTTTCCTTGGTACATGGCCTCAAAAATGCTGTGGGCTTTTGGCAGGCGTGGATGAAGCTTTTCCTGTGTAACCCTTGGAAAGCACAGTTTTCACTTGTAACACCCTGTCTGCGGGTCGATGATACCATAATTAAAAATTTATGGGATCGCAAGGGCCCATTTAACAGGGCATCTGGTCTAAAGGCTCAGTAAAAAGTAGAGTATGTGTCAGTGGTTCCCTTAATTTCTAAAATATGATTATTTGTGGATTCACCCTACTGCATGCTTGTGTCGAATGTTTTATTGATGAAAGAAAAGAACATTTAAACCCCAGGCAGACCCAAATTCTCCTGCCTAAATGTACCCCTTCTTAATATATATTAATAACCTTGGGTACATCAATTCATTTCACTTGGAAATAAGGTGTCATACCACATCGGTGGTTTTAATTTTTAATTTTTTCTTTTTTCCTAGACCCATATTAAAACAGATTTACATCATGGTCCCAAGACAAAATAAGCATAAAACTAAAATAAATGTTTCCAAAACACTTGTTCCTTGACACAACTTACTATCCAATTAGGAACACAGTATTTTCTTGTTCTGTTTTGGTGCTGATGAGAAAAGTTCTAAAACTGATCTTGAGAGCTGCCAGTGTGAAGACTAATGGCTTGGAAAGAGCGTTGCTGAGGTCATTTCCCCAGTCTGATTTTGAATCTGTTGGCTCTGGTGGAGGGTCGAGTCCCTGGTAGTGATGCACACAGTGCTGACCTTCGAGGTCACCTTCTGTTTTTTTATAAAAACGAGGCTCTAAGGGAATTAACTGATTTTTGCAAGGCTATACCCTGAGGACTAGAAGGAATTTAAGAATTTGAGTATATTTTCAACATAGGATGTATTTCATGGTTCACTGGCATGAATTTTTCAACATTTGAAATCTGTTGTGTCTTAGATAATTTATGTACTTCCTAATTTATAAAGTTAAAGTCAATTATTGAAGTAAAAAAATAATAGGTAACTTTATGCTTTCCTGCTTTTCTCAGCCTTTTAACGTTCAACAGATTAAAGACTCATCAGAGTGTAATCAATAAGTTATTTTCCAACAGCCTTTTATTAGAGGAACTTGACTCAGAGTCATGACATAATACTTGAATGCTTGCTATGTATCAGGTGCTTTCACACTTGTAAATTACCCGGTGCGCTAAGTCCTAGTAAGGCTTTGGTAGGAATGTGGTATCATTAGATGCATTTGTCCTAAAAGGCCCTTCCAGATCCAAACTGTTGTGGATGGTGCCTGGTAACTTTGATGGCCATTTGGAAATGTTACCATAGTGATAATTCTCCTGGAATTTCAAGTCATTAAAAGTGATATGGCCAACTCTGGTCCGTGTGCTATAAAAATAGATATCATGGGATGTGTGAATCCTTTTTTTCAGCGTTATAGTTTATACCAACTGAAGGAACATTGGAGTTGAGTCTTGAATACTTATTAGAGTCCAGTTGCTTTGCCGTGTAAACCATCCGTCAGTGTAATCATTAACTCCTAAGAATGAATGGCATTTAAAAAATGACTCAGTTTTTCCATCATTTGATTTCACTTATTTTTCCCTTGTTTCATTTTCTCAGTGAATTTTCAAACTTTGGCTTACGGCAGAAGATGAATCAACCTTAATCATGGTATTGCTTCTGTGGGTTTACTGAACCCCTCTCCCATGCTCCCCAGTTCTGAGGCTGCCCTTGGTTCAGTCCCACCCCAGCCACGGTGCCTCTTCTGGAGGCCTGGATGCTGGCATGGTTTGCACCCCGTTCCCCTGAACGTCCCATGGACGTGTTAGAGGACAGTGAGCCCTTTCAGCCTGGTGCTGCTCCTCTCACTTTTGAACCCCAGGGTAATAATTAAAAGCGTCTGTGTTAGTTCTTGTCTCCTTGGAAGAATCCAGGTTGGAGACCTGTAAATAGGGATGGCCCAGGCAGTCCCAGGCATGAAGCAGACCGCTGGAAAATGTGGTTGGCAGTGACAGTGGACAACATGTTTGCTCCCAGCGGTGGTGTTTGGTTTTGTTATTGACTGGCATTCCTTGTGCTAGGGAAAGCCCAGCTTTACTTAGCCAAGTGGGTAGGGTGAGACCAGTTGTATTCCTCTGACCTTTGTGCTGCTAGCATCCATATTTAGTGGGTATCTGCTGATTGCCTCCTCTGATGAGCTTGGCTCTGGGAACATAAACAGGTGCAGGTATAGTTGTACTTCTAGGGGGAACCTCACCGCTGGAGCCTGATCTATAAACAAATACAGCAACGCTGTGGCATTTGCTTTAGCAAGGCTGAGTGCAGAATGGAGGATGGGAGGAGAGGCAGGCTGGGACGAATGGGGAGCAGGGAAAGGTTTGCCAACTGCAGGGTCTCAAAGGGCCCATAGGAGTTTACCAAGTACTAGGGATTGAAGTTGGTGGCAGTTAGACTGGATGGACAAGGGCAGTGTGAAAGGATAAACATCCTTTCTCAGATATTGGAACAGACACTTGAGATAATGGAGGATAGGCATAATTTGGTTCAGTTTGTTCTGGAGGTTTCAGCCCACAGTGCTTTTGGGTGTGTGCTAAAGCAGTGCATCATGGCAAGAGTACTTGGTAAGCAAGCCCATGTACCTCAGGGCCAGGAAGAGTCCGAGACACCTGTTCCTCTCAGGGGGACCTCCCACCCCCATCCTGTGACCTGAAGACCTCGCAGTTGCACCATGCTGGACCAACCAAACCTTTAAGCCTTAGTGGCGGTGAACTGTAGCAGTGAAGAAGAGAGTCTTCCCTGGCCTGTGTTCTAATGTAGATGCTCATCTTTTAATCATACAGGGGAGTAGCTAATGCCAGAGGGGTGTGTTTGCATGGCTGGGCACCTGGCATCTTCCATGAAGACAAGCTGCAGGCTACCTCCATGCCAGGGAGCCATCAGGCTGATCCTAGCACTGCATGTAAAGGCATCTCTGATTCTCCAGGGAAGGAGGATATTTTGAAGGGCTCATGGTGCTTTTTGTCAGAATTTCAAAGGAAGAAAGAGACAAAGGAATCAGAGAGAAAGGTGTTTTTTTTTTTTCTAAAGCCCTCCTGTGGGCCTCAGGAGGCCATGTCAGGTAGGGAACTCCCTGTGAGGAGCCTGCACCGCGCTGCCCCCTCCCTTCCATCCTTGGAGGGAAAAATCTTCCAAAATTCTTAAGCTTACTGTCAGGAGAAGCAATTTGCAGTGGCACTACCTGCTAAGATGAGAGCGGTAGATCCCCCAGCAAGGTCTTAACAAGATCCGACTGAGCTTAGGACTGCTCACAGGCTACTTCTCTTTCTGAAATCACTGTGATAGGAACCTCCAGTAATCTCCGCAAAGATATCTTCAGGAGGCAAAGCCGGGGATTTGTCTTGTTTATCCTTAATCTTCTCCTCCTTTTTTTCCCCCTAGTCTTATGTCTAGATAATTTAGTACATTTGATCTAACAGGCTGGACCATAACAGGGGCTGATATTACATCCCCCGAAAGTCCTTTGCAAACATACTGCAGTGGTGATAGAATAGTGTTCCAAGCGGGAGGTAACATTAGCCTGCCTCCTGGGACCCTCAGACGCTGGCCCTATCTGTTGCAATTCACAGCTCTTAGATGGAAAAGAGCATTGCATCGAGTCCCATAAACTGTATCTCTGTTTCCATCTGAAGTTTTTGTCCTGATGTAATTCTTTGGATTTTATATTCTCCATAATCACACTGCTTGAAAGGAAGATCCCTCTGGATCGGTTGTGTTGCTCAGTAGCATTAACCCAGAGTCATAGGACATGCCGCTTTTGGGTTCTATCCTTTAAACATTTTTAAAAATTGTCAGATATAAATGCCTCCTTTAAAACTTGCAGGTAGATCAGCCTCACTCAGATCTCAATATTTCTCACCATGCATTTTTTTTCTTCCTCAAACGGAGAAACTATAGCATGTTTATGTCCTTTGATTGTACCCAGAACAGCCCCAAAAGACCCTCGGAGTTTGCATCCGTGAACGCTTCAGAAAGGTGACATTAGCTGTGCAGTAAAACCACTGACCCCAAACCCGTGTCACTCCAGGCTTAGTCAAGTGCTAACAGAGCAATTTAAAACTTAAACAGAGGTATGAACTTGATAAATAAGAGCGCGTTTGAGATTAATTGGTGACTACCATTCTGAACATTAACTGCCCTTTGAATTTGAAGGATGCCAGAAGGCCAGTTGTGGACCTTTGAAGGCCTTGCTGATTTTAGATAAATTCATAGTGGAGGTGCTTTCTGCTTCATGATGACTTTACAGGACTCATGAAATTGCTTTCTTCTTAGCGTGATTTTGTCTTTTTTAGGTTTTATGTGGTTCTGAATTAGATATTTCCTTTCTCTGTCAAGACAAATCTGTAGGGTAAATTTTTCTATAGCCTATATGTAAAAGTGTGCATACCCATGCTTATAGCAGTATTTATAATAGCTAGACCTTGGAAACAACATATATGCCCATCAACAGATGAATGAACAAGGAAAATGTATTTATGCAAATGGAGTACTACACTGTTCTGAAGAAAGGTGGACTTGAGGCTTTCAAGGATAAATGGATGCAACTTGAACAAGAGGTGAAAGGGAGTCAGACACTTGAGCTCAAATACCACATGGTTCCTCTTCTATGAGAGACACAAGGAATAAAAAGGAAATAGGAAGAGGTTCAAATACTTTTCCAAACTTCAAATTCTCTTCTTTAAAAATATTTCAATAATTATGCTAATTAGTTTCATTTATACTACTAGTTTGTCTTGGTTCATTGAAAAGAAAGGTTTGTATTGTTCTCTGCTCCTTTTCTGTAAGAATCTTTCTGGTGTATGTCTTGTACTCTGAATAACCACCTTGAAGATAATGATACACACAGTGTAGTTACTTGTTACTCTCTTGTTTCCTTATGGGATTTCGTTTTATTTTTTCAAGAAATAAAAAGGGACCATATTAGATAATATAATTCAGCTTCCAAGTATGACTGCATTGCCCCTTTTTTCCTGCGCATCCTGGGTGTGTGAGACCTCTGAGGGCAGGGCTGCCTGGCTTCGGTTCCAGAGTTTGAGAAGCTTGGACAGTCAGAGGCCCCCGTGCCTGGGCTCCTGGGGCACCAGAGTTGGTGACCTCCTGCTTTCCACCCGTTTCCTGATTTCCGTAGTTCAGGGAGGGCTGTGTAGCCCCTTTGAAAGTGTGGCAAATGAAGTATCTTCACTTTCATTTCCTAGAAAAAGGATATTCATCCCAATTGGCTTATGGGGAGAAAAGAAAAGAAAAGAAAAATCCTTCTGCTCTTTCTGAATGGTGAAGTCTGGGAGTGGGGCAGGCAGACTTCAGGAAGGGTTTGGGGGCTCCCCAGGTCTCTGAGTATCGTGGAGGGGTTGTTGGCAGTGTCAGTCCTGTACCTTCCCTAATTTAGGATTCGGCGCCCAAGAGCAAAGACTCTGCTCTTTTCCTTTTCCTTTTTTGGAGACAGGAACTTGCTGTGTGATCCAGGGCGGCCTACCACTTGCTGTCCACCTCAGGCCAGCTTTAAACTCAGTGATCCTCGTGCCTCAGCCACCTCTGTTCCAGTGTCCCAGGCACGTGCCACCATGTGGACACAAAGACAGGTTCCGGGAGGCCTCTGTACAGGTCATTCCCTCCACCTTTGAGCTCCAGAAATGGGCTAGCGCAGGCCATAGCATCCCTACCCTTCAGAAGGAAGAGGGCATAGTAGTCCCTTAAGAGAAAGTGTGCATGGTCTGATTAAAAGAACAAGGGCCGCCGAACAACAACAAGCCCTAGCACAGGTGAGCGGTACACGGTGTGCAGAAATGCCTTTTGGTATGTGAGCACATTGAGAGCTCCAGAGGCAGATCGGGGCTTTGGTTTGTTTCCCTTACAATACAGTGTGTTTAGAGTGAGGTACTTACAGCGGGCCCTGGAAACAACCATTCTCATGGCCCATGTGCTCATGGCCTCTGGCTGCTCACTCCTCCCCCACTAAAGCTCTTTGCCCTAGAAGAGCCTGGTCCTTTGCTCTGTTGTCAAAATGGTATTGAACAGACACATCAAATTAAAACTTTTGGGATCACTCACCAAAATGGTTTCCTGTACAGAACTCCCCTGAGGGGGGGATTACAAGTAGTTACACATCCATTGCATTGATCTATTGTCTTTATTAAAAGGGAAAAAAATACATCCAACCAAGAAAGAAGGTACAGCCAGCTTCCTAAAGAGTAGAGATGATGGGAGGTGATATTTTGATTACATTAATCCATATCCTGTTAGTTCACTTTGCCTCTGTAGCTGCTGCTGGTGAAGTTACTAATGTGAACTAATTACATTTGCTCTGAAAAGCCAGAAGTTTTAATGCATCTCAGCAAGAAAGGTTAATATTATCAATTTAGCAGCATGAACGAAACATTGTGTGTATTGAACTGTCCTAAAAGCTTGGATAAGAGAAACCCAGTAGCTGCTTTTCCTAACTCACTGGGTAAACAGTTCTTGGTGACAGTGGGCAGTGCTTTCTTTTCCTCTTTTAAGTTTCACCGGGAGTGGGAAGTGGTCAGCATTGGATGCAGTCTGCTTACAGATCACTGTGTGCCGTAGCAAACTGTCTTTAACAAACGAGAACTTTGCAAGAGAGCAGCATGTATCTTCTTAGTCAGTGGAGATATTTCAGAAAGGAAAATAAATCTCCTCACTCCAACACGGTAAAAGCTTTCCAGTTTTAGAAGCATCTGTGAATTCCTATGACGTGTGGCACAAGATGGTTTAAAAGTCAGTCATGTCTCTCTAGTGCCCACGAGCCCTTGAGGACAGTGCTTTGGGGAGTGGAGTGTTCTGGGAGGGGCCCTCGTGGACAGGAACTTAAATGGCATGTCCTCTTGCCCTTGCATGTGGTACTCCAGTGATCCCTGATGTTTAATTATTTCCTGCTTCCATGTGACTTACTCAGCAGTAAACAATGGGAGTGGGAACAGCTGGCAGCCGCTCTGTGCCATTCCACCCTCTTGGGAGCCGCACTGTGGCATTCTGTGCGGGCCAGCATGTTGAAGTGTGTGACTGGTGACATTTTGGTGACCAGTTGGTTCTTCAATGTCTTTCATTGTAGAGATTAGGAACTGACAGAGGACTTGGAAGCTTGGCGTGTGTTCTGCGGAGGACGTGGCCTGAGGGAGTGGAGCCAGTTGACAGGAACTGGAGTACTCCTGGGTGGGACTCCTTCAAAAGGGTAGGCTGGGTTGTAGAAGTCCCAGTTTGAAATAAAAATAAATCACAAAGAGTCCTCAAAAAAGTTTTCAATTGGAATGTTTCAAAAATAAGTATTTAATTAGAAAAAAAAGAGAAGAAAGTTATCTTGACCCCTCCTTTCTTCTCCCCCTTTGCCCTTCACCCCATACTTAGGATGAAGAAAAATAGGTTTAACAAAATGTTTTTTCCCCCCATTATGTATAATTTAAACAGCCTGAGCCTGTTGGAATGCAGGAGAGAGCAGTGCACTGAAGTGGGCAGAGGGGAAAGGCTTTGAGAAGATTTAGTGGGGAAGGGATGGAAGGTTCTGTCACCTTCTGGAACCTTCTCTCATGCTCAGAGACTTAAGTCATCTCTTAGGTCTGTGCCATTGACTGAAATGACAGGAGAAAACCCACTCACGCCTTTGATGTGTGTCATAGGAGCAAAAGGTTTCCTGTCTGGTTTGGAATTGCTGCAGCCTTGTTTATAAGGGTGGTCACTCCAGGTTGGATAATGGTCTAGGCAGGACTTTCTGCTGGTCACAGTTGTCTTCAGGTTTTCCCATGGTGCTTGATCAGGCCCCTGGGTCTGGGACAAAAAAATCCCATGATAGTTGGCCCTGTTTGTACCTAAATGAGTTCCAGGAGCCTTATGGTAGAGAAAAGTGTAGAGGTTATCCTTTACTTGGGTAAAACATGGTTTATCCCACTGTCTGGTCCTTTGGTACAGCCAGAGGAGAAGCCGACTGATGAAGATCTCTTTCCTGAAGAGGACTTAAAATAGCCAGAGGGATTTGGTAATCTATTCCGTTTAGACTTTTCTAGTACAGAGGTCCTTGTTAGATGGTGGGTGAGAGCCTACCTTCGCTGCCACAAGATATGTCTTGTGGTAACAATACATATCTTGCCCTTAATTCAGGCCTGGCAAATATCAGACAGGCTCCATTTAGGAATGAATGTGCCAGATGATTGTCCGCAGCATTTTGGTCCTGACCTGTGTGTTATGAGACAGCTGTGTGTCTCACAAACATGCTCCCACACCTTACTTCTAAGGCTCTCATTAGGATTTGAGGTAAATCTCAGTCTCGTATCAGATGAGTTTATTCACTGAGGTCATAAAAGACCAAAAGAGATAGAAATTCAGCTTTGTACTTGAATTCCTAATGATCCTCGGCATTTTCTTGAGTCCCATTTTACTTTTGGCTGTTCGAGCTCCCAGCATATGTGCCCAGCAGAGCCTTCTTATGGCTGTGTTAGGTAGGTATAATTAGCCCCAGTTTGCACTGAAGACTACAGAATCTTTCATTCAGTGACTTCTTAGATTTCTCAACTTCTTGAATGGCCTTACTTGAAACTCCATACTCTTCCACTTCTTTGAATTCTTTCTAACATTAGAAACACAGAAAAATGAAACACAGAAACACAGAAATGAAGGATAGTAAAACTCTGGGTTTGGTTCCCAACTGAACAATTTCATTGTTTATATTGTTGCCAAAAAAAGAAAAAGTGGGAATGTAGTTCAGTGAAAAATGACTTGTCTGGCATACACAAGGTCTTGGGTTCCATCCCCAGCATTCCCCAGGAGGAAAAAAATACCAACAAAAATTAATAGTACTCACTATATATATTTGTTTGGTGCTGTAATGTACCATGTCGGGATGTGCTCATGCATCTTAGATTTGACCTTGCTTATGGGTAATGCTTGACTCAGAAGCTGTGCAGAACACCCATGAAATAGTGGTGGCTGGGCTTGACCATTCTGTTTTGTAAGATGGCGGCTCATGCGTTGTCTCAAATGGTGCACATTGAAGGTCTAGTCGGATGGAGAGTCTGCTGCTTTCCTGGTCACTGCACCCTTCTTAGTGACTCTTAGATGTACAAGTTATTTTCTCATTATCTCCCTCAGAGTGGCGCTTTGGAGTTTTTTCAGAGTCAAAATATAACCGTGGATATTCATCCTAAAAATTGCAGATTGATTAGAGATTGTGCCTTTTGATATCAAATGGCAGATCCTTGGTGGCTGCCTGGATTATCCCATGAAAATTTGTCATTTGAGTCTGTACTGTCTACATGAGGATTTTTATGAGAGTGGAAACAGTTTGTGCAAAACAATACTTTTGCTAAAAGAAAATGCTAACTTTAGGGCAGGGAATGCATTCTAAACGGGAGCCCTGTGACTGTGCCTTGCTTTTGTTTGCATCTTCTCTGCCGTGTACCTGGAGGAGGAATGAAGTTTCACAGTAGTAGGAAGAACCCGAGATGTCAAAGGCTGCTCCAACCCAGGAATACATCCGAGAGCATGCTTTGGTAGTACTACTTTACCCTGAAAATATTTTGACTCCACTGCTTACTTCAGAAAGTAAAAGCACTAAGGTTTAAAATTTGGTGTTACTAATGTTTTAAAATTCCTGCATCTGTCTTGTTTGCCATGTGGTTGTGCCCTAGTATCCGCATCTATGTATGTGATTAATTCACCGTGGGGCTCGCTTGGCTTTATTAGGTGCTTCCCAGCATTTCCCTTAGAGAACATCAAGGCTGTATTAGTGGGGCCATGAATAAAGGAAAGAAAAAAAGCATTTAACTGCTCAAAGATCTGAAGCTTTTGAGAATGAAAAACAATAGACAAGGAATACAAACAAAGCCAAAACAGTCTTGCAGCTCACTCATCGAAACCAGGTTTCAAAATGTTCTGCAGCCTTCCTGCCCAATCACATGAAAACTGAGTTTTTGTGGTTATTTCTGTGTGACGTGAGAAATCAATGTGTTTGAAGGAAGTAGGAGGTCTCTCTTTGAGGAAACAAAAATTCAGAAAAGGGACATTTTTATTTACAGTAAGCATGTGGCTTGTCATCTCCGTGGGGCAGAGATTTGGTTAGTCATATTTTGAAGGCAGTAGAATGCAGGATAGTAAAAATGCCTGTTCTGGGTTGCTTGTGTTAGGACTGCATGAGTGAAAACATTATAGAACCCACACAGCTTATGCCAAGTGGTTGGTTTAGGAAATGCTGCTTTCCTGTCTTGGCATTCCCCACTTTGCTCTTTCTCCAGCCCCTGTAATGAATTTGGATTGGCTCTTTAAAGAGATTGAGTGAAATTTAATTATCTAGAGAAACTTCACTTTGTCAGAAGTATAGTATTCCAGGAGAAAGGTCTTGCTAGCCAGCAAAGCTCAATTGAGTATATTTGTGGTCTAAAAATATCCTTTCTCAACAGAATACTAAGAATAATAATACTTCGTTTTGATTTGTAAAAGCAATTTTATGCTCTGTAAACTTTACTGTAACTTCTAAGGTTATTAATGATCACAAGGTTATAGGTAGGAGAAAGAAATTTTGGAGTTCTGTACCGGTATGACTTATAGTAACAATACTTTATATATCAGTAACTATACATATTTTTTTAAAAGTTAGAAGAAAATTCTCAATGTTTTCACTATGAAGGAATGATAAATATTTGAGGAGCTAATACGATTTCTGTGGTTTGAACATTATATGATGTATCAAAGCCTGATGTAGTACCCCATAAATATGTATAATTTTTATGTGTCAGTTAAAATTTTTAAAAAATGCTTTGTTAAATTTCAGTCTGACTTCACCTTTCTAAATTTTGTGTTTTAGAGGGTAAATTCCCAGCAGAAACTCGTGTGTTGAATGTCCATTTTCCTTTCTATTAAGTTTCTATCATAGGTCTTTTGATATGGCTTAACTAGTTTTCCTAAGCATTTTGGGTAACAGGAGATCTGTGAACACTGAAAAGGTCATGTGTCCTCAGTTTTTGTCATTTCCTGAAACTGTTAGATGCTACACATAGAAGTGATTTCTTTCCAGAGCTGGGCAAAATGGTCCTTTTGCCCGCTTTGCACTTTACCTTTCCACCTGGCAGGGGGAACCTCTGTGTTGCCTTTTACCAGGTTTCCAGATGGTCATGTTGCAAAACAGTGGAGCTGCCAAGTGCTTCCCCGGCTATGGCTGGGTGCTTCCCACGCATCCGGTATTTCCACATGCTGGAGCTCAAAGGTGCCTTGCGTTCCTGGTGACCAGAGCTGTGCAGCCCTGCATCCTCGCTCAGTTCTCTTGTTCAGTAGAGTCCTTCTTCAGAACAATGGAAGGTATCTTCAAATTGCTGGATTTTTCGAGAAGATACTGTGAAGAATCATCATCAAGAAATAAAGACAGGAAGCTCCATATATAGCTCAGTAGTGGAGTGTGTACCTAACGTGGGAAACCCTGGGTTTTATCTCTAGCATTACAAAAATTAAAAGAAATGAAGCCAGGTTTTGATCTCTTTTTTAGTGCTGGGACAAAATACCCTGACACTCACAAATGAAAGGAGGAAAAGTTTGTTTTAATTCACAGTGATTTCAGTCCGTAGGTGACTGGTGCCAAGGCAGGGCAGCATAGCGAGGAAAAACAGTCCATGGCAGCGCAGGCAGGAAGCAGTGAGCCTTCCTGGCATTATTCCCTTTATTACATTCAAACTACAAGCCTATTGGCTAATGCCACCCACAGCCAGGGTGGGCCTTCCCATTATCCACACAAGGACTATGCTAAACCAGTAAGTGGACTAACTTAGTAATCACACACCCTTATTCTGTATTCACATACCCCAGAACCAGCCACCTCTGAAAGTCCCCTCTGTGAGTACATCAGTCTTTGCGGGAACTCTAATTATAACCTGTAACAGTCTGTCTTCATATACATGCATACATATGTCCATATGAAAATGTGGTTTGTAATGAAGTTGTATGTATGTAAATGTCTCATTTATATTATTTGTTCATGCTTATAAATAAGGACATAAAGGTGAGTGGGTGTGTATTTAAAAGAAACTTCCAGCATGTTTGAAAGTGTCAGCCTGCCTAGCTGGTGGCAGCCTTTGAGTACAGTAGCAAGTGTGGAGCTAAGCCAGTGGGAGGTAGGGGGACTTGGCTTGGTCTTTTAAGAATTTCTGTGTCCTTAGGAAGCCAAAACTATACGCACTTTCTTTCATAGCTTGGTCCTGAAATGTTGATGTGATGTGCCTTCAAGTGGGTATAGAAAAACCTTTTTAAAGATAAGATCTTTTTACACTGAGGAGTGTGACCAACCTCCCCACCTGCATATCCTTTAAATGTGCATTTAAAGTTAGCCAAAGCCTAAAGATTGGACAATACTAAGCCAGGTCTCAATCAGATCACTTGGTAGATATATAAGGAATTTAATAGAATTTGAGAATAAATTCAACAAAACTCATTGCTTTTGGTTGTCATGAAAACCAGCAGGATTTGAAGGGGACCTTGGTTTGGTTGTGATACTGAAATCCTGTGAGGGCAGCAGAGTAAACCGAGAACTGGGCTCAGGCCCGGGCAGCTCTCACACCGTCTTTGCTTGGGCTCAGGGGCCCCTGATGCTACTGAGCTGCTTCTAAGACTTTGCAAGGCATTGCAGTAATTCTGTAGCCCTCACTTTTGACTAATGTGGCCTGATCTAAACCCATGCAAGCCAAGAGAGTGCTTGTGTTATATTATATGATTTGCTGAAGCTCATGTTTAAAATACAGTATTATTTGAAAGCCAGAAGGAAGTGCTGATTCTTTTGGATCACTCTAAGTAATATTATTTTGGCTTATTTGTATATAATTTCACTCATAATCCCTTAAGCAAACATATTTATATAAATAATGTTGTCATAACAAGTTATTTTTAGATTTTTTTCTTTTATTCCTTTCTGCCAGGGACTAATATGTCTGCATTCTAACTTTTGAAAATAAAGTACGGATTAGATGTAAGAGGAGTCAGGTGGAAGCACATTACTTCTTAAACATCTCTTGATGAGATTTAGAAATGCAAGCACAGTAAACAGTTTCCATGACACACGTGTAGCATCAAGTTGTTTTGGTGTTCCCTGCGGTAACTGGAAGCAGCATGTCTTGTGGGGTAGGGCTGGGCTGCTGATTCATTGGTCTCCTTTCATTGGTTCATTTGTTAGGTAAATACATACAGTATTAAGTGCCTGGTGGGTGCATGGAGTGGGTGCCTGTCCTTGGGGACTAACTGCAGGGAAACAACTTAATCACTCTAACACTCACCAGCCATTGCATCTCTCCTGAATGGCACAAAGGCTGCAGGCCAAAGGGGAGAGGAATGACATGCACAGGGCTTTTGGGAAGAAGGAAGGGGTCCTGAAGCCAGGTTGAAGGCTTTGTCTTTCGCAGAGGAGGACGTAAGTCAGTGCCAGATGGTAATCAGGTGTGTTGTGTGACAGGAACAAGGTAGGAAAAACCCCTCTGCATGGAAAAATCACACGGGCCCAATGTGAAGGAAAAAACTGGGAGAAAGACAATTTGGAAGCTGTCAGAGTAGACAAGGCGGAAAGGGTAAAATTAACTTGGATTAGTAATAGGAATCATTAGAAGTTTATTGGAGAAAGAAAAGAGAGGGTAAAATTAACCAGATCTCTGCCAAGCAGTGATCAGGTTGTCAAAAGTAATGTCTAGGAACCTGGATTAGGTGGCTACTCTGCCAGTGTCCCTGACTGAGCCGGGCAGTGCTGGACTGAAATCAGGTGTGGAGGATCAGAAGTGCAACTTGATTTTCACGGCATCTCGCATGAAGCCAGCATATGGGACCTGGGTTGGTGCTCAGAAAGAGTGCTGGGCAGGTGACTTACTTTAGCAGGTTTCCTACAAGATGATATTTGAAAGAAACTTGGCTGAGAAGACCATTTGCTGGAGAGAACTTGAAGCAACACCAGTGTCCAGTGGGAAAGGAGAGGAGTTACACAGTAAGGGGCCCCAGGTATGCCAAGGACGATGTGAGAGCAAGGGCATCATGGCCAGGATTCCATGGAGCAGGGGTTTGAGAGGATAAAGAGACAGAAAACAAAACAGAGACCTTCACTGGGTCTTACAATAGCAAAGCCTTCGGGGACCTCACCTGTGAGCAGGTGAGTGGGGCTCACGGTGGCATGGAGTGGAGGAGGACAGAGAGATGGGAGGAGCTGTAGAAGTGGCGAAGCCTGGCAGGGCCTGGGGGCTAAAGTCTGAACCACAGATCGTGTGTTCCTGAACAGAAACTGGAGCGAAAGTTCATAGGATGGAAGAGCAAAGCTCCAGGAAGGTCCAGAGACCCCCAGGATGGACCAAAGCACAGGTGCAGACGTTAGCTTTGCATACGAGAAAGGACAGATGGAGAAGGTAGGAAGATGACAGTGACGCGCCCTGCTCTCTGGTTTCACCTCTGGGTTTGCTCCTAGCTTTGTATGCATGTGATCCTCGTTTGATCCCGGCCACGCCTTGTGAAAAGGAACTGCCGTTTTCCTCAGTTGGTAGAGAAAGACATAAAACCCCCAAGAGCCTAGGAAATGTGCTTTGAAGGAGGGCGGTCGCAGGGACATGACCCCCATGGTGTCTCCTCTACCAGCTGTGGGGTTGGATTGTGGCCTTGGACTCCGACCCAGGGGCCCAAGAGTGATTGCTTAATGATTGTTTAGGCTCAGTAAAATTTAACATGGACTGCATGCTTTACGTTATGGCTGTTTACTTTAATAATTAGTTTTTTTCTAGTAATATTAACTAGCATAGGGAGGATGAAGCTAAATGCTCTTTACGTAAACCAGCAGTATTTGTGTATTGATTTACTTGATTGAACTTTCTGCTAAATTGCAGGAGTTAATTTATACTTGGTTACCCTCTTGGTATTCTAAAATGATGGCCATGCATTTGTTACAGAATAGCACTAGTCTGCCTTCCTCTGTGTGTGTGTGTGTGTGTGTGTGTGTGTGTGTGTGTGTATTTGTGTGTATGCGTGTGTGTGTGTGTGTGCATGCCTGTGTGTGTGTGTCTCTGTCTGTCTGTCTGTCTGTGTCTTTGTGTCTGTCATATAATGGGCTACTCATGTTGGGCAAGTAGGCATGGGCTACTTGCTTTGCCTTTCCTGTCTTCCTCTGCAGTACTGGGATTGAACCCAGGGACTCTCACTGAACTGCTTCTCAGACACTTTAATTTTATTTGCAGACAATCTTCAGTAGTTGTCCAGGTTGGCCTTGAACTTGGAATTCTCCTGTTTTAAAGCCTCCCAAGTAGCTAGAATTACAGTGTGTGCCACTGTGCCCCGCTGTTAGTAGATCGTCCTGGGAGCTCATGCCTCCTCCACTCCCTGCACCAAGCACTTACTGACGAGGCCCTCCTTGGTAACCTAGTGGCCCTGTGCTGTGTGTATCAGCACTGCTACCTGGGACAGGAGAGGATACTGGGAAGTGGGGAGGGCAGTCAGGAGCTCACAAGAGTTCCAGCCTACCTCTTCTGGCTCCTCCTCACTCTGTATGGTCTGGGTGGGATGTGGTAGTGGGGAACACTTGTGTGTCTGTGTCTGTGGTTTTTCATGATGTCTTGAGGATAAAGAGACCCCCCCTGTATCTGTAATTACTGAATTGCAGACACTATGTGAAAGACAGGTTGAAATTCTTGATAGTTGATGTCTAATTGGAGAAATTTTTTTTCTCTCTTTTGTAAAAGATAAAGCTACTGTAAAATCCACGAGTTTGTTGGTGATCTTTATTGTTATACTTTAAGGAAGCAAGAACTCTCACACAGTGCTATGGAGCGTATAAAATGGTAAAACTCTCACAAAAGGCAAATTGGTGCATTAAGGCGTGTAACCTTTGACTCAGAAGTTCCACTTTTTGGGGTTTACCTTACACATAAGCTGTTACAGGTTTGAGCTGTAGCATGTTGACAGTGGTGGACAGGAAATAATCCACTTGTCCTTCAGCAGGGACTCACTCATACACCAAGGCACATAGGCAGAATGCAGTATTTTGCAGCTTGCTGAGCAAGATGTTGACCTGTGCTCCATGTGAACGCATTTCCAGGATATTAAGTGGAAAAGGCAAAATATACTTTCTTTTATCAAGTGGAAGAGGGGAAAGGAAGACTATTTGCACTTGTTTGTCCTCATTTGGGCTGAGTTTAGACACTGATAAAATCCGTGATACTTGGGGTAGGTGGGGAATGAAGGGCACCAGGGATGAGAAGAACACACCTCAGTGTGCACCTTCGTGTCCTTTTTAAAGTCTGTCCTTGCATTGCACATCAGAACTTAAAGAAACAGCTCTGGCGCTCTCTTCTGCATGAGACAGGGGTCTTTAGAATACCCCCTAGGTTGGTCTGAATGGCCTTGTTATAACCTTGGAGAAATAGCAAAAGTTTCCTTTATGTGTAGCTCCCCACCCCTTGTCAGCCCCTACTTCTTTGGGTGTTTTCTTCCAAATCCTGCATCTTTCTAAAGTCAGCCACCCTAGGAGAGGGAGACACTAGGAATTTCCATAGGTTACAGAAAGGAGCATTTCCAGACATGTTTTTCTTCTCCTTTTTCTTGTCATCATTCAAGTCACAAGGTCTGCTGATCAAATGTACCCCCAGGGTTTTAAAAGGACTTGATTTTTTAGTTGTTGTGTTTTACTTTTAGTTGGAGGATTGAGGGCCCAGAGTACATGTGGTAAGGAATTCAAAGGGTTCAGTGGGTGTGTCTAGCTAGTTATTTCTTTGAACCTCTTTTGGCACTTGAATGGTGTTGTTTTTTTCACTAATTAGGGTTGGCGAAGGAACTCTTTGAACATTGGTTTGGAGCTGTGTTGTTCTTACACCCTGTCTTTTGAGTTGAACCTGTGCTCTCTTGATGGATGAACTTGTAATTCACCAGGTGCATGGATCATTATGATTAATTCTTTTAGACTATCACTCATTTAACTGTTTAATGCCTACAGTTCAAGAAATGGTATGTATTCAGTGTAATGAAAATTGAAGCTGATAATTGAAGTCTACTAATACCCTTTTAAAAATTTATCCTTTTTAAAATTCAGCGCTATCAGTCCCCATGTATTTCTACCTGTTGTTTGGGTGTTGACTGACCTCTGTAAGTCCCTGCAGTAAAGACTCAGTCCCTGGGCAGTGCTGTCCAGTGGGGGATGACTCTTACAGAGGTGGGCCCTAACAGGAGGTCTTTAGGTCACTGGAATGTGCCTTTGAAGGGGATTGTGGGAGCTTCTTTATTTTGCTTCCTATCTCATGGGGTGAGGAGTTTGTTCCAGCTTTCCCACCACGGTGCAGAGCAATGGATCTGCCCAGTCTTAGACTGGCACCTCCAGTGCTTGAGCTAGGGAAACCTTTCACTTTAGACATAGGTGATCAACATATACAATGAATGTTAGACATTTATTGCAGTGAGAGACATTGCCCCTAACTCCCACTCAAGAGATCCCCTCTCTCACTTCAAACACTCTTGTCCCATCACTCTCGCCACTTTATGAAGTGGTTTTGGAAGGCCTCTTTCATGACTGTCTTTACTGGGTACGATTGAAAATGCAGTGAACGCTCCTGCCAGGTGCTCTCCAAGGGAGATGGGCTTGAAAACCATTCCTGTGTGTTTTCATCCACCTTGTTCACCAGATCTGGTACCATGTGACTTCTGGCTCTTATCCAACATTGTTTGTATCAATTCAGGACATCGGTCAAGATAGCCACCACAATGGTGCAACTTAAAGACACTCAGAAAGGAGGACCTCTAGAACTGCTCGCAAAATGGCAAGAATGATGGAATAAGTTTGTTCAGAGTAAAGGGGAATATTTTGAGAATTAGTGGCAGTGTGTCTTTTACTATAACAATTTAAAAAAATGTAAACATTTGTCATAGGTTTTGATCATACCAAATGAGTTTCTTATGTATTTATTGTAGTGATGGAAAGCTGACTGATACATAGCCTTTTACCCTACTCAGTCTGTCATCAGGTAGGGTAAGTCATTTTTGGTGCAGACTCAATTAATTGAAGATGGTTATTTTATATTTTATCCTTATAGTGACTGAGTGAGTATGAGAAGTGTGTTGGGTGGTCCTGTAAGGAGATTGGTTACAGGACAATTTGGAGATTTTAAAACAGCGAAATCAAGCACACAGATTACACTTGTATAGTCCCAGTACTGACAGAGGATGAGGCAGGAAGATTGCAAGTTCTGGCCTTGGACAACTTGGCTCAAAATAAAAAATAAAAGAGGACTGGGGATGTAGTCCAGTGCAAAGGCTCTGGGTTTAGTCCCCAGTTACCTTCCCCTCCCCCATAAAACCTAACTGCATACCAGAACAGTGTCTTGACCAGTTGGTTATCAGACTGTAGTTACAACTTTTTCGGGGGTGCACAGTGCTCTGGTATGTCTCTCAAGAAAGCAACACGCACATGTCTGACAACATGATAGCTGTGTTGCAGCACTCGGTTAATCGGTATCAGTAATTTGTTAGGGCATAGCTGCTCATTATTTACTGTATCTGGATAATTATCTCCTGTAAAATGTGCTGTAGAAGACCTGTGGTTGATGTACGTGCGTGCATGCATGTGTGCGTGTGTGTGAGAGTAGGAAACATAGATCAGGCCAAAGAATTATGAAATGTTTATGGGTTGAATAGTTCCAAAACTAAAAATGCTCCCTCAGGAAGTGGCCTTGTACGACAAAGTGATGCTTTCACATTAATGCTTCTGCGTGCTGTTCAGCAGTTATAATAAGACAAAAGCGTGTGTGCAGATGGTTCTTTTCTGTTGACTTCCAGTGTGAAATGCCAAAGTGGCAAGATCTAAAGCAAATCCTTTTATGACCCCTGATACTCATTTGTAGGACTCACTTGCTTTTTTCCAAGTTCCTTTGAAGGACTTAAAGCTTCTGCAACCTGAGTAGTCTGATGGCCACTGTGTGTTGGTACCTGCACAGCAGACATATGCTTAATTACTTTTATTCTTGATTCATTGTCGCTGTACTCTTAGGAGTACGCCAGGAGGTACTAGAACTCAGGGGCAGTGAGAGGTGCTGGCTAAGCTCCATCTAGGCCTGCCTGGGTGCTTATATATTGCGTATGAAGTGTCTAAAGGAACTGTGCCCTGTGTGTCATGGCAGGAATACATCTCTTTTCTTCCAGAGACCCCAGATGTGTTTAATGAAGGGCTTCTTGTTGCTGTGTTATTCAGCAAGTTTTTGCTGAAAGATGGCATTGCTTTTTTTTTTTTTTCCCTAGCTTAAAAAATTCCATTTAGGAAGGTTAGTATTGTAGCAGGAGCACCTAATAGGTGTTTGCCACCTCCTTGAAACTCCTCTTCATCTATACGACAGGACTGATACCGCCTTTCTAATAATTAGCTGAGATGCTCCAGGTCCCCCTCCCCCTCCATTAAAGTCCCAGATAAATGAACATCAGGAGCCCTTTCCCTAGAAGTCAGTTTCAGAGAGGGTTCACTTTCATTTGTAGGTTGACTGATCATTGGCAGGAGGGAGCACTTCGCTTGGCTTCAGCCCTCTCTTCTGGCACTCTCTTTCTCAGCGAATGCTTTAGAAGCTTCGTGCCTGCCCACCACGAGCTGCAGAATATAGCTGTGATTGTATACCTGTCTTTTTAATTTGTTCCATTCCCTTCTGGGCTTTCTTGTCATAGATAACCAAGGGAGGATACTGTCCCTTTTGGTGCAGCCATAACAGTTAGAGTGGTATCTTAAGTATTTGTGTTGTTGTCTGTTCTTGGTGACACAGAGTGATTAGGGTCACTCTGACATTTAATCAAGTTTAACAGCGCTGCTCTCAGAAAATATGTTTAGCAGGTAGCCTGAGAGCTAGAAACCTCGTAACACAACTGAGAAATTTCATCAGCATTAATTGATTAATTTCTCAAGCCCCTCTTGTCCATTTTGCCTTTAATGTTCATTTTTCTACATTTCAATTTAGCCATTGTGGCCTCGCTTGTTACTTAATAATGAATGGTTACAAATTGTTTGTGTGTTTTTGTAATTAGAATGTGATAGCAGTCGCCTACCAGATGAACTGACATTGTAATGACATGAAGTCAGTAGCAATTATGCCTAACAGGAAAATTAATTATGGAATCCTATCATCCCATATTTTGCTGAAGAGATTAGATTTGGCTGTTACGAGGCTGCCTGGGTCGGTGACAGCGTGGTGCAACCCTTCTGGCTGTTCTGGTTGGAGCAGCTCACCCTGATGGTTCATGTATCACCTGGGAACATCATTAGCTTGATCAATTTAAATGTAAAAAATATTTTGTTCTTTTTTGTTTTGATTTTGCTGAGAAGGAGAAAAGGAATGAATCTGTTGTATTTGGATACTGTCCTCGTTTCTCAGTGGACAGACAGCCTGAGTTTCAATCCCAGGGGACCTTTTCTGCTTGCCCCTTTTCCTTAGCTTTAAGAAATGTAAACCGCAGGTGAATAGTTGACATGCAGCATTTCGATCCTGGCCTTTGGAGTTCCTCACCCTTGGAGCAGAGGAGTCTGTTCTCCTGGCCCATAGAACAGCTGCAGGACAGAGGTCCAGGCAGAGACCTCAGAGGCAGGAGCCCCCCTAGGTGACCCAGGGCACCTCCGCCCTGCCTCCCGAGGAGGTTTCTCCACCCAGTGCCTGAGGCCACCTGGGCCACAGCTGAGGTGGCTAACTTCACTAACTAGGTACAGTTTGTGAGAGGGACCCCGGAATTATCAAATACAGCTTCTCATTTTTCTGGTGCAAATCCTGGTACTCTGAAATGTTTTGAGATTTGTGCAGAGACAGCTGTGACCATAACCAAGTCGTGTGTGCCTATTACGGTATCTTATCTTACCTTGATTTTATTTTATTTTTTGTCTTTTTGAGACAGGGTCTCACTGTGCAGTTTAGGCTGGCCTTGAGCTCACTTTGTAGCCCAGGCTGGTCTCAAACTTGCAACGATCCTCCTGCCTCAGCCTCCCGAGTGCTGAGATTACAGAGGTGAGCCACCACGCCCGGTTTACCTTGATTTTATTTTGTTGTCTTTTGAACCTTTGCCTAAAACTACTGGGGTAGTTTGTATATCGTTTCTAAACTAAAGACTTTGTAAAAAAGCAGAAGAGTCAGATTCCCAATAACTCCATCATTGAGCAAACCAGAATGTATTTCCTTTTAGAGTTTTAAATTTTGCTAAAATACATTTTAATGAAGCATGTGTTTGAGTCTTCAGTAGAAGTACATTTACTTCTGGGCATTTTAAAGCCTTCCAGTGCGTTATATTCCACATTCAACCCATTTTTAAGGGCTGTGGAAAGTTGCATGGGTGAAGTAACATCCAGTACCTAACCATTCCAACACCAGGCATTTGCTGAGGTTCCAGTTTCTTATAATTAAGTAAAGAAGCCTGCAACCTGGTATAACTTTATCTTTGTCCTTTATTTCAAATTATTTCCCCAGAATATATTGCTAAGAATAGGGTTTTTAAATTTAGGGCTCTTGACCTCTGTGGTCATTCTGCTTTCCAGGCAACCTACCCCCCTGTGTGCACTGACTTGTATTTCTGTCCCGGAGATGCCCACATTGGTTTTGTGAAAAGTTCTCCATGAAGAAGAAAAACACAAGAAGACCAAAATAACATCATTGTTTGGATGTAGGCTGTGGTTTGTGTGGACTGTTTTCACCCTCTGCCCTTCTTGCACAAGTCCATGTTATCCTGTCAAAGCAACTCACATAAACTTCACTGTTTATATTGTGCATTATTGTATCAGTGCACTTCAGTGTTGGTTTTCATGTGAATTAGAGCAGAGGACTGTCTTTCTAGGGGTCTTCCCACAGAGTTGTTTACAAGTGTGGTTCCTTGGCTTCTGAGCTCAGGTGGCCCCAGGTTGTCCAAGGACTCCTCACATACCTGGCCACAGCATTTACCCTCTCAAACCCACCCCCCACTTTGGACTGTTGATACTGAGGTCTGTTTTCTGAGCTCAGTTAGCTCATTTTTAGATACAGTTAGGACACAGATCTGAAAACTCAGAACATGTGACTGTCCTGATGGCTCCTGCTATCTGTGGGGTTGTTTGGATTGAGATCCATTTTTAAGGAACAGCTTAGTAATGAAAACATGTAGACTTTATCTCTGAAGTATATGTTATGTGTGAATCGTATAGGTTGAGCTAATGATGTATATAATACTAAATTTACTTTACATTATTAAAAATGATCCATGTTCGTATATTTGTTCACATTATTTCAAACAATATCAAAGATTTCAGATGGAAAACCTAATACAGTCGTTAACATAGTTACTTAGATGATATGAGGAATTTGTTTGGGACTGGAAAATTAAGTAAGTTTTGATACAGATTCATGTTCTTCATGAAAATGTTAGGTTTTTTCCCCCTAGGAGTGTATTCATAAAATCAGTTGGACCTAACACAAAAGCAACTTTTGAGTCACCTTAGATTTTAACTTACTGTATGAGAGGAGATTGTGGAGAATTCCCAGTTAGCCAAATAATAGTGAACTACTGTTTCTTGCAGATAGATGCTTCTATTCCTTTGTATATTACAATCTAGACAATAAAGGAAATACTCTGGGGTATGTGAGCTGCAGAGCTGTGAGTTGGATGGTCTGCTCCATGTGTAGGTTCTTTCTGTACTAGAGAGAGGATATTTTTAGGTTATGCTGAAATACTTTTTCCTTTTCACTCTTTACTTTGTTACAGGGAGCTGAGTTGCAAGAAGTGTCTGTGCCTTCCCTCCGCGGGGACAGTGTCTGCTCTGTGATACTACGGTGCCTCTGTCCCCTGGGCTCCTGCCCATTTCTCAGGGAGGCCTGGTGTGCTCTTCTTTTGGAGAAAAAGCTTAAAATACTTTCAACATGCCATGTAACTTCTTCCTCTGCTGATCCTTTTTCTTTCTCCATATTTTGTTCTTAGTCAATAACATCTTACCAAATTACGTCAGTAGCAGGGCTCGGAGGTGACAGGTCCCAACATTTCCCTTCTCTTTGTCTTTTCTGCTTCCATTGAATAAGTGGTGATTAGCAGGGGCAGCTTGGGAGCAGTGGCTGAAGGCCCTCTCAGGATCTTCTCGTCACAACTTTTTCCCTGAAAGCCCGGGATTTAGAAGGAGAGTGTTCTACTTCTTTTTCCTTTGTTCTTTTCTCACTGTCCAGAAGATTCTTAAGTAATCTCCAGGAAATCCCTGGCCCCTGCCAGGAGTCTGCTTGTGAGTGTTCCAGAGAAGTTTCTGCTTTTTTAGCCCTATCTCAGAAGGTGAAGCCGGTGGTGCGGCGGTGATAAGCTCCCCGCACGGCAGCTGAGGACCACCGGTGTTTCAGCTCAGCTGCAGGAATGCTGGGGAGGAATCCCCCCAGACACTGGCTGCACTGGAAAATGACGTCAGCCGTGGATTTAGACACTGCGAGGCTGCCCTTGGGAACCACAAGGAGAGAAATTTAATTCCCTGTTTTTTGTCTTCTGTTTTGCAAGGAATGAGCTAATAATGGCAAGCAGTGACTAGCCTTCAAGACTAGGTGTAAATATTTCATCCTTGTAAAGTTATAATTCTCATTTTATAGACGAGGAGACAGGCTCTGAGAGGTCAAGCAACTGGCTGTCAAGAGAAGTCCCAGCTCCTGCAGTGTCCTCTGCCTGCCTATTTAAGAGGGCTAATGTGTTAATTTCTAATAATACGTTAGTTAGTGATTTTCACATGTTTATGTGAGTTTATGTATATGTATTTTTTTCTTTAACAAAGTGAAAACATTTAAAAGTGAATCAAGTGTCCTGGGGGATACAATTGAAGTGAAAAATATGTAGATGGAAAATTTAATCTCCATCTTTCCCTTTATTCTTTTTCCAGGAGCGGAAAAATATATATGTATCCAGTATTAAGTTTAAAAAAAATAAAGATCCACACTGTTAATATGAGTAATACTCTATATTTTCTAGCATTTTCCTTTTTCTTACAGATACCACTTTAGGTCAGTTGGAGAAACTGAAATAGTTCATAGCAATTCACAATATGGGTGGTCCATAATTTAGTTATCTATGTTGTATGTGTGTAGTTTTTTTTGTTGTTGTTTCGTTTTTGAGGGTTTTTTTCCTTCCTGTATTTTGTTTTGTTACTAAAACAGGGTCACAGTAAATTCACTCTGTATGTGTACATATTCACCCCTTGTTCATTTATTGGTACTTTAGTTTTTGTAGAAAAAGGCAATACTGTGTTTTTCTTTGTTTAAATAAAGATATTTTAGTGCTCTAGCAATGATTATTCTTGTTAAGTTTTGGTAAGTATAATTTATTATAGTTGAACTGTGTATATCCATTCATCTTTTAAACTTTGTTGAAGCGACTGATGAATTTTATTAAATGCCTTTTGGCATGATATAATTGTGAGCTTTTGCCTTCTTTGTGTGTAGTGTAATAAATTATGTTGATTAGATTTCCCAACAGTGAGTCATCTTTGCATTCCTGGAAGAAACCCTAATTTGTTTTGATGCAGTCTTCTTTTGATATGTTGCTAAATTTGATTTGACAATATTTAATTTTTGTAGCTGCATGCTCCAGAGGGATCTGTAGTTTTTATCTGCATTCCATCAGGTCTTAATATTAGGGTTATGTTTTTAGAATGATTTTAGAAGAATTTCATACTTTCCTAGGGTCTGGATGTATTTATATAATGAAGGAAATATCTGACTTTTAAATATTCAAGTGAAACAAACTGGAAAGCAACCAGAGAGAATTGGCATCTGCATCCAAACCTTCGGGACATTTTAACCTTCACAACGGGCTGAACTCACATCACTGTCCCCCCTTCACGAAGGTTCTCCCAGCGGCGCATGTCGGCAGGAGATGTTTACAGAAAGAATCCTCAGAATGGGCTAGAGTTGCTGTATTGATCGCTGTAAATTTTTTTTTACCAAACTTATTTTCTAACTCCTAGGAGCTCATATAATAATAATAATAATTAAAATTTAAGATGATTGAACAGAGTTGTATTATAATATTGTTACATCATGTTTGTGTACATGTTAATAATTTATCCTTATTTATAGCAAAATATTTTTGTTTTTGTAGTTTTTTGATCAAGTTTGTTAGAGATTTATACATGTTCCAAGGAACAGATAGATTAATTTGATACCGCCTTTTTGATTTCCGTATGTAATCTTCATTCATTTTTCTGCTTGACTTAGGTTTGTAGAATCGAGTGACTGTCTTGCTTGCTTGCTTTCTAGTATTCTTTTTAAAAAAGCAGCATTAAAGGCCATACATTTTCTTTCAAAATAACTTTAACTATGTGCCTTCAGTGTGCTCTTCAATTGTTTTATTTCCTAGATGGTGTATAATTAAATATTTTACTTGATCTTTGATTTTTGCATTTAATTTAGAAGTATGTCACTGAATTTTTCTGTAGTCTGTCTTGGTATTTGGCTCTGAAGTTTCTGTATGAAGGAACTTACTAAGTTCTATTTATACCTAAGTATGTGATTAATTTTTAAGTGTTCCAGGACATTAAAAACTATCTTTTTATTAGATATATGTTTCATTTCTGTATTTAGTAAATCAAACTGATGGATTATATTCTGATCTTAGCTAAGTTGCCTGAGCTGGGCTGGAATTTGGGTTTTCCTGCCTCAGCTTTTGAGAGAGCGGAGTATTATTTTTAACTATTAAACTTTCACATTTCTAAGAGCATTTACTTAATGAATTTACCTGCATTTTGATTGTTGAGTAAAAATGTATAATTTTTTATGGCTGTCTCGAATTTTGTATTTGTCATGTATAATACCTATAGTCGGCCAGTTTAACGCAGCTTTGAGTTCTTTCATTTTAAAATTGTTCCTTTTACATTCTTTTTATTTGTATTGGTCTTGTAGAGCTGTTTTCATCTCATCATTTAAAAATTTTTTGGTTAGTGTTTTGGGGAGTAGATCTCATGGATTTTTGAAAACTCAGTACAACAGTTTTGTTCTTTGGTGAGGAAATTCTGCCTTGTCTACATTTACTTTGGTAATAGGTACCTTTTACTTTACTGCTTTTGTCTTAGCCTGTGGTTGCAACGTGTCTAAATTTATTTTTAATTCCCTTAATTTGAAGGGTGTAAGCTTTCCCATCCTGCCAGTCCATCACATTGAAAGTAAATCTTTATTTTTCTAAGATCGATCCCATCAATTACTGATTCTTCCAGGAAGATGTGCCTTTAGTTGCCCAATTCCTGCCATTCCTATGACTCTGGACTTCCTATGTGTGTTCTCCAAATCAACGCTTCTACTCTTGAATTTAGGATTCCTTTGATGCTTACAGTTTGTCTCTTTTGTCCTCCAGAACATTAATTTGATCTTTTCATTTTACATTTTTAAAACTTTAAAACATTGTTTTGTGCTCCTGCTGTGTCTTCACATGCATTCCCATCACTTCTGTGTTCAGCATCTCCTCTCTGTTCAAAGGGTTCCTCTGCAGCGGTGGCCACTGTATGGTCCTCACTGGACTGTGGTGGTTCGGTGGCCACCCAGGTCATAGATTGATCTCATGCAAGCAGTAGAGACCAGCAGAGACCAGGTAGATGGCAAGTCAGCAAACAGATACCCTGATAATAAGTTGCGGGGTTCCCAGTAAGCTTTGGGAACAGTTCTGTCGTCCACTGAGGCTGGGGACCAGAATCCAAGGCCACCTTTCCTTCCCGTGGACTCTCAGATCTGTTGGCCATGGCGATCTGCACTCACTGTGGGTAACATTGGGGACTCTCAGGCTTGGAAGGTCCCCATCCGTGTGCTTCCTGTCAGCTCTTTAGGTTGCCATCCTTGTGTCTCCAGAGGGCACTGGGAGGGTGGCAGGATCAAGTATGCTCTTTCTCAGGCCACTGTCCACTCCATAAGTAATTGATTAGAATATTTTTCATTTGTTGTGCTGTGGGATGAAAGTAGAGAAAAGGTGTGCACTCTTGCCTGTAGAAGCACTAGCAGTGATGATACATCCTCGAGACAGAACTGTTTCCAGTTTAGTGGTAGGAAATCAGAATATTTACATAAAGGAAGCCCAGTGCAGTATGAATCCCTTACAGAAAGAACACTTTCTACCCTTAGCCTAGCTCTCTTCCAACCCCAGCATCACTCAAAATAGTTGTAAATTCTATCAATAGGATAATCTTTTAAAAAATAACTTCCATTTTTTGCCTGTAAGTGTACACACACACACACACACACACAGAGACACACAAGGAAAGGTGGCATTTCCTCACTTCATAGCTGGAACATGTGGGGCAAAATGTCTAACCAGATTGGCCCAAATTGGAGGGTGTTATCCTTGGCGTCTCAGTGTAGGTGTTTGTGGCTTATATTCACTGTCTATTTATACAGAGTGGTGCCAGGGTGCCCCAGAAAGGGCTGCAGCATTAGCTGAAGCCCGTGTATGCTTATTCTTAATTCTACTGACAGTCTCATCTTCGGAATTATTTAGTGTATTTCCCCATCTTTTTCAGTATCTCAGGATGTAAGTGCCAGAGGACCTCTGTGACTTGGTTAGACACAGGAAATATCTTCCCCTGCGTCCCAGAAGAAGCCCCCTCAACCCCACCCCAGGCCATTTGATGAACACATGTATTGTTGCAGCAGATACTATAGAAATAGCTGCACGTCCTTGTAAAATTGCCAACACAAGCGAGGACCTGGAAATTGTTGCTATGCGTGTGTGTCAGAAGATTTCTTAACTACTTCTGTGCTGAAGAAAAGAAGGCTTTTATTTTCAGGTTTTATAGAAATCTGGGCCGATATGTTGGACTGAGCTGAATACTTTTTAGTTTGCTCAGCATGTATTGTAAGATAATCTCTCTTTATGAGAGCTAAATGTTGGTGCCTGCAACAAGAGGTATGTACACCAGCCATCTGAGGTTCCGTCCCAGTTTATCTCACTAGTCCTCCAGTGGTCCAGGTGCCTGTCTCATGGCACTTCCAGGCTTATTTCTTACCGAGGTTAGCCCATGTTTGCAGACAGGACCTCTGGCTTTGCTGTGACGCTTTCCTGGTTATTACGCAAGACCAGCATCATTTTTCTCCTTTTTAATGAGGCACTATGGTCCGTTTACATAGTGATAAATAAAGTAATTACTGTAGTGATGGCATCCTGCCTAAGTCATCTTGAAGACTGAATGCGACATCTTTTTAATAGCTCCATAATGGTCTCTTGAAGTGTTGCAGATTTTTATAACGATAGCTGTAATACAAATGCCATTATTTACTGTGAGACTTGAGCATTTTGACCATTTACACAGGTACTCGTGCGTCTCCCGCTGAGCTGAGCGCGCGTTGCTGCAGCGCCGTGGACCTGCGCACGCTGGCTTGTGCGGCGGTGTCTGCCGGGGGCTGTCTGGGCTGGAGAGTGAGGCCACACCGGCACCACTTGAGATGATTGGAGTGTGTCTAGTCCAGTTCTCTGTTTCCATATAGCAGGTTTTAGGGAATCTTTTTTTTTTTTTTTTCTCCAAAATGGAGATTTGGCTCTGGGAACTCCAAGTCACTGCCCAGTTTGAGAATATTATGTAAGGAGGCATACTTCTTGTGTTTTTTGATGGCATGTCCTTTGAAACAAATTGAACAAAGAACACCGCAGTGATTGAAAGGGGAAGCAAATTTTCATTTTGCTCTTAATGGGATGTCATTTGCTTTTTGCATGTCTAACTTATTAAAGCATTTAAAAATGACATACTCCAAAAAGCCTCTTCTTGCCAAACGTCAAGTAAAGGCAGAGATGAGTTTAGCACCAAGCTGTGTGGATCCCGATTCTCTTGGTAGAGTCTGGACCTGAACGCTCTGTCCCAGTGGGTGCACGAGTGGCTCCAGTGCTCACATATTCTCCTGCGGCAGAGTCTGCAAGGGCACCAGGAGCTGGTGACTGTGTGCGCAGTTGCTGTTGGCGGGTTTTGGCTTCCTTGGCTCACCTTAGGAGGACCTGTCCCTGAGGCTTACAGCAGTCAATGCTGCCGTCACTGCCTCCTTCCTTAGCTCTTGCTGGTTGCTCTGTAAGTTTCAGGGACAGGCACAAGGTGGGGAGGAACTGACGCAGAGCCATGTGGGGAAAGAAGGCACTGCAGAATCAGAGGAAAGGAGGGCAATGGATATGGACAGGGCAGCATTCAGGGGAGGTAGGGAAATCACTCGCTGTTCCAGTTTACAGAGGACAGAGCTGAGGTCAGGTTAGGTCCTGTGATTTGCCTTCCAGAACCGGCTGTTGGATGAGCGGGGGTCCTGGGTGTAGACGAACCAAAACTCATATGTACTGTGCGGGCTGCTCTAGCGCTGAGCAGTAGCCCCATGGTGCACCCCTCCCCTTTTTTGTGGTATTGAGAATTGGTCTGTGGGCCCTCACACTGAGCTGCTTGGGCTTGAAATTGTGATCCCCTTGCCTCAGCTTTCCTGAGCGCTAGGGTTACAGGTGTGTGCCACTGTGCCCAGTTCCTTTTTTTAAACGTTTGCATGTTTTAAATTCTGAGACAAGCTCTCACTCAATTGTCTAGGTTGGCCCTGAGCTTGAAATCCTCTTGCCTCAGCCTCCCAGAGTGCTGGGAGTACTGCTTGTTTGTTTTTAGTAAGAGTAGACATTGTGTAGTTGATCTGGCTTGGGACTTTTTTTTTTTAAGAATAAATGATTTTGTCTTTTGTTGTGTCACGGAACTGGTAACTCAGCCACTCCTCTGCCACCTTTTCTCCATTGTGAGGCTAATAGTCACATTAGCATGCAGCATCCTCAGGACCCTGGGAGAGTTAGTTATGAGGGCTCTTTGCAGCCTGTGGGGTTTTACAACTTGTCCAAGTTATAATCTTAAAATGTGATACAGATTTTCCGGGTAACAGAAGTGGGTGCTTTTAACCCTCTGCGTGCATGTGTTTTGAATGTTCAGGCTGAAAAGCCCCATTGGGACCAGGACACCTGGCTGCATGAGGTTCACCTGTTCTCACTGCATTGCCAGGTTGGAGGGCTGTCCACGGGCAGCTGTAGGGACCTTCCTTACACTTCTGTCCGGCTGCATGGCTGCGGCAACCCACCTGGTAATGGTGCCGTGTAGGCTGCACGGTTTTAGCTCTGCGGTTCTGGAGAAGGCGAATGTTGAGAACACTCTGATCGCATCTGACTTGTCCTGGCACTGCATTAGCAATAAATAGATGCTCCGTTTGCATATTTAACACCTTTCTTCCCCCAGCCCACACCTCTTCACTGCAGGATTAGCTTTTCATTACATAGTGGAGCTTTTAATTACTAGAGACTTTGTGTCTTTACTGGGAAATAATTTTTTTTCTTTAACAAGCAAAAGTCACCTAAAGTGTAGTTTATAATGAAATAGAGGAATATTCACACAGAGACTATGTCAATTTTTGTTTTGTTTTTGTTATACTACCTTCCTTGTAGGACAAGAAAAAACTGCTTTGGAAAGTAAAAATAAATTATTCATGTGCAAAAATCAGGAGGCTTCATGAGGAACTCACGTAGACTGTTGGTAGAGTGTTTTTCAGCAGAGATACGACAAAGGAGAGAATGCTGGGGATCAGGGATGCCCCGTCTCATTACAGATAGAGGATCTCAGCATGCAGAATGGAGATGCTCTAAAAATAACTGAAACTTTTTCAGAGATAGCAAGGTAATAGGAAATACTAAACCAATTCAAACAATTTATAGGGTTTTTTTTTTTTTTTCCTGGTGATCCTAAATGTTTGAGTCATTCCTGACCCTGTTCTGTTTCTGGCTCTGCTATGTACCCATGTGTGTGTACACAGCATGAGAAATTTCATTTTTAAGTTCTTTTTTTTTTGAGACTAGAGATTGAACCCAGAGCCTTTAAGCTGAGCTACACCTTCATCTCATTTAAAACTTTTTATTTTATTTTATTTTATTGAGATAGGGTCTTGCTAAGTCATTAAGTTACTGGTGCTTGACTCAAGCTTAATATCTTCGGTTCTGCCGCAGCTTCCCAGAGTGCCTCCATGCCTACCTAGACTTCTGTCCTGAAGTACGTGGTAACAGACTTCCTTTTCTATAACTTTTTTTCTTTAAGGAAAATTCATGTAAAAGTAGCCATTAAAAGGCAAACAGCTCAGTACATTCGTGTTGTTGTGCACCTCTCATCTCTAACCAGTTCTGAACCGTCTCCATCACCCACAGGAAGCACAGTGTGCTTTAAGCAGTTTCTTTCCATATCCCCTTCCTTTCTCTCTCATAACCACCAGTCTGTAGTCTGTCTTATTCTGTATGTTTTATGTAAATGCAGTCAAACTATGTGAGTTGCACATCCAGCCTTCTTAACTTGGGTAATGTTTCTATGATTTGTCCATACGGTAGCATGTACCAGTGTTTAATTCCTTTTGGTGACTGAGTGCTATTCTGTTGTGTGGATTCACCACATTTTGTTGTATAAAACATCTGCTTCTAATCTATAAACTCAGGACCCCAGACATCTCATCCTTTGTTCTGATACAGATGCAAAGTTGGTATGTGATTAAATCTTTCTGTCTTTCCTTATGTCTCTGAAACCCAGCAATCATGCCAGATATGCCTATATAGGGGTATGGTGCCACGTCAAGCTAATGATAGTGGAAATCTGTACTTCAAAAGGAAAAATATGGTAAAATGACTGCATATCTTGTATTTCTACAGTTCAGGCTCATCTTGCCTTTAATCCAGAGCGACTCAATTCTGTACAACCCTTCCCCTAGCATTGTAGGAATTCTCCCCTGTTTGGGCGGCTCACTCCTCCTCATCCTGCATGCAGGGGTGCTTGGCTACGTACCTGCTGAACTCTCAGGGCCCAGACATCCTTGGTCCACTGGGCAGTAAGTGCTGTGCTGGTGACAGGTGTCACATGATGGCATGCCTGTGCTACACAAGGGAGAGGAGAGCCACCATTTCTGTGTAGTGGCCTTGCAGTGACTCTGGGAACCTGGGCTGGGCTGGGTAGAGAAGGTGTTCTATGTAAAGTGCAGGGCGGAAGGGATCAAATCGGAGAATGGAGAAGATGGAAAATAAGGCTGAACCACAGGGGTACAGCAAACTTTAGGGGCATGCGTGTCTTTGCCGTTGTTTAGTCATTAGGAATATCTGTGAAGGGTTTTTCCACAGAACCAGAATTCCCCTAATTCATTCATTTTAAGGCTTAAGTAAATTTAATAATAATAAAACTGTCTGTCATCTGAGTAATGAGTTGGATCCCAGCAGGCTTCCTAAATCCCAGAAAGCCCTTTCCTCTCTCTCTCCTCATTTGGCTGAGCACAAGTCCTCATTTCCAGTTATCTTTATTTTGAGTCCCACCTACTGGTTATTCTCCGCTTTCTGCTTATTGGATTTATACTTTCAGAAAACAAGCATTCTGAAAATTTCAGTTTTGTGTGATTTAAAACTTTGATCCATTTAAGGATATAAATTAATTGTTACATTCCATACTTCAAGGGCCATTTTAAACAATATAACCATACCCTTCAGTATTGAAAGATGAATGTATCCACATTTCATTGTTACACACAGAATTATTGTAACTTGTGTTTCCCTGTTAAGAGGGAGTTTGAGAACCTCAGAAAATGTAACTTCTAACTATGGGCCAGGGCAGGATTCCCCTTAGCGTTGAACAACCTACTAAAATAGAGCCTTTCCTTTGTTTAAGAAGAAATTTATTGTCAATTAATATTGAGATATTTAGGGGACTGTTTCTGCTTGAAACTCCATGAATGAAATTGTTAGATACTGCTTCCCTTGTATCAGTGGATAGGAAATACTGTTTTTAAGGGCACATATTTCCCAGTTGCTTAACATCTCTGAGCTTCAGTTTTCTTGTTGAAATAAAGAAAGTAATACTGTTTCTTCAAGATACTCTGTTAAATGCAGAACAAACAGCGATGCGTGGTTAATATAGCTGCATAATTTGAGTCAATTTGAGGACTGAGTAATACACTTACTGATTGTTTAACTTTGTAGCCTTGTAAGGGCCTATCTATATCGATGTAGTCCTTTAAGTTCTCTTTTTAAAAACTTGCAGCCTTACCATCTGTCAGAGTTGATGCAACTATTGTGGGTGGTAGGAAGCAAACATTTTGATTCTGTCTTGAAGGCATTAGAAACAGCATCGCCTTAAACTGTTCATGAACATTTTGTATCTAAAATTTTGTACTGAGTTGGTTACTTTGTTAATTCAGGTTACTGTGAAAATCTCAACAGGAGATCAGTTGCCCATGTAATAAATTTATAATTTTGTTTTTTGAAAAATTACAGCTGATCTACCCAGCCAGTGGCATTATTCCAGCCTGCATGATCTCAGAGTGGGGTCGCTCATGGCTTGCTTTTGGCTGCTCCCATCCTGGTTAGCTGTCCACCCGTGAGTGCTGGCTTGTGAACTATTAAAATCAAAACAAACAAACAAAAAGCTGGGCTTTTCACATGGTTAATTGGGATTCATTTATCTTCTTATTTATACTTGCTTTCTTTGTAGTCTCTAGATCATTAGTTACAGTTATTTTTTCATAGGCATTTGTTAGGTTCACGTGTGATCTCTTAATAAGTGAACTCTAGGCTGAATGAATTTTGTGGGTTTTGTACTTTCTCTGTTTTAAAGAAAAGCTGAGAAAGTATATGTTCTAAAACATTCCTGCACTTTTTTGCTTTAGCCATTTCCTTAACTATGTGTTCTAGAGAGAACAGTGTGATTCTAGGGGAATTCAAAGAGAAATATTGGATGGAATGGGTAAAATTTGATTATATAACTGCAGTCAGTTTAACTATTTCAAATGAACATTCTAACAGTGACCCAATTAAACATCCAAGTCTCTTGATATACATGGTCATAGATGATTTTCCAGTGTTTTATGTGCATAATCATACATGTGCTTCTGTCTTGAGTGGACTGAAGGATAGAGTTCAGATGAAATAATGTAAAAGGTTACACTAAAATAAATTTCAAAAGCTCATTTTATGAGTTCGATCCCTGGTACTGATAAAAAAAAAGAAAAAGACAAAAAAAAAAAGCTCATTTCATGTATGAGATGAAATATTGTTTTGAGTGTGGATTTTTGAGCTTCAGTTTTTTAGGGGTGGGAGGGCTCTAAATCCATGTGGCGATTCTGCTGGGGATTGTGCACTGGAAAGGAAGGGTACATTGGTGCATGAGACCTGACTCGTGGGGCTTAGTTTTTATTGTCCATTTCTGCATCAAATTTTGAAAAATTAAAACCCCTCAAATTCACTTTTTTCCTTTAAGAGAATTTATGAAATAAAAATATAACAAAAAAGTTTTATCAGAATAACTCCCAAAATAATTTTTTAATGGCAACATTCAACAATTTGCAAAGACAGTGATCTTGTTGGTAGGTTTTTACCTTGATATTTTTAGAAATGATAGAATTTTAATAGAACAAAGTTTATGGCTCCTTGTAAAATAAGATGCTATAAGGATAGCACAAATTTTGTTTCCTCTGGCAGTGGGTACAGCGTCCCTGCAGGTCAGATGGTGCCCTTAGTATACGGACAGGGTGGGGAATATCATGTCACATCCTTAGCATTGTTTGAATATTTACGTGTTTGTGTAGGGGGTGATGTTTTCCTGAGAATGTTGCTAAATAATAGAAATTCCCAGAGTTCCTCCCTGAGAGGGTTGCAGCTGAGTGGGGTGTGCCGTCTATGTAGCTCTGAGATTCAGGTTTTCAGGTTGCTACCTAGCCAACTGACAGACTTTGAAAGCTTGACTAAACTGCTGGAGAAAACAGTGGACTCCTTCAGTGGTGGTTTCCCAATGTTTGTTGATACCTTCTGCACTGCTCTATTTATCTGAGATGGGATCTTACTGTGTTGCCCAAGCTGGTCTGGACTTTCAGGGCTCAAAAAATCCTCTTGCCTCAGCTTCCTGAGTAGCTGGAACTATAAATGTGTGCCACCATCCCTATTTTTATATTTCTCTCATTTTTCTGTAGATGTTTCAGCAGGAAGAGTCTTGGTATCTTCTTTGTTAACAAACAGCATCAGACTGGCATTTCTCCATGCACGTGTGCTGGCTGCTTTATCTTTCCATGAATGGCTATACTTCTGTGTTATTGTTTAAATCACTTAAGCCCATTAGAACATAGTCAAACTCAACTATTTTGCTCTGATGAATATAGATGTTAAAAACGAATACAATGTAACTGATATTCTAATCTTTGCTGCCAGCTTCCCCCCCTTTTTTTTTCCCCTGTAGAAACTCTTAATACTGTATGCAGTCTCCTGCTCCCAGGGGTCTTTTAAACCCTCAGTCTAGAAACAGTGCTGTGTAGGAGCAGAGAAAATAAGATCACATTGTATCATCAATTCTTTCTTTTGGGTTTGGTGAGAAATTCACTCAGACATATCAGATGGTCTCAGAACCACAGAATGTTGTATTCCTGGTAATTAAAACTGAAGCTCAAATTGAATAAGAAATAATTTTTATTGATTACTGGCGTTTGTGAAAAAGGTTTAATTAGACCAAGATGGGAAGGGGACTTATTGGTACTTTCATTTAGACATTGCTGACACTGTTATTTTCTGAGTCTCACTTTGCTTGGGGATTTATGATTGTCTTTTGCCTTGTTACAAGTATACCAGTAGAGCACAGTGTTAGATTCATTAACCATAGCCTGGCATGTGCTCAGTTGTTTCCCAGCAAATTTCCTTTATGTGATATTTAGATGTTTTATCTCCTTCTGCCTGGGTTATTGTATTGCCATGAGTGTTAATCTCTTGTCTTTGTCTTGTCCTCTTGTGGTCTTCGGGCATCTTCCTGTTCTCTGTAGATATTTTGGTGTGAATTGGCTGTTGCCTCTCTTGTCCCTTCCTTTTTGGCTCTGCCCTGGTTCTGGATGAAATCTAACTTAAAATTATTTTCTAAAATGAAATCCTGCATTTCCAACTGTGCCCAGGTGACATCCAAATTGGGAGGTGGTAATGAGTATGTTCACTGTCTTTGCTGGGATTAAAACTTGGGGGAAGAGATAGATTCGGGCATAGATTTTTACTTTGAAATCCCTTGAGCCCTGAGTTCAGGGATAGTTTAATCTTTCAATATTGTATCAGACTTAGCTATGTGCATTGGGGGAGGGGAAGCCAGAAGGTTGCCAGTAATCATCACCTCCTTGGAGAGATTTATAATCCTACCTCTTTAGAAATCATCTACTTGCCTCACTCTAGCCCCTCTCTGCAGTGTGTGAGTGTGGAGGTTGGTGAGTGACTCCTGTGACTGCGTTCTGTGGATGAAACTTTGAGCAAGCATTGTTGATGAGAGTCGGATTGTCATCGCATGATTGGGTGCAACTGCAATCAGTGGGGTACCCATGGTGGAGGCATCAGTTGTCCACTGCTGTTTGCCTTTTCCCCCTCTTTTGTTCTTCCATCCACTGTGGAGTTGGAAAGGTCACTGACACACACACACCCGGCAACTCCTTTTGTCCTGGTGTCCAGTAGGACTGTTGATACTTCGTTCTCTCTGGAGGATGAAGTTTATTAGAGTTTGTGGGAGTTTTTTCTGTATGCCGTTCTCCTCGCCCCCTTGCCTCCCTCTGCCTGCTCATCTTGTCCCCTGTCACTTCTGCTGTTTCCTAAGGTCCCTAGATGTGTCTTAGTAGAGTAAACCCATATGTGGGTGTGGAGGTGATACCTGCATATGTATTCAGCCAGGAAAGAGAGACAAGAGCAAGGCTTTAAGGGCTGGTCAGTAAGTGCAGTTTTATATATAATAAAGCCCAGAAAACGGAGGTGTTGAAGGTCAGTAGTTGATCTGAGCCCAGAATATGGGCCAAGGGAGATCCCCACCACCCCAGGACTGCATAGCCCTCATCTGTGAAAAGGCAGCAGCTTGGTGAAGGGATTTGAACATTCTCAGTGATAAAGGAGGGAGGAACAATTCAGGTCAAGGTTAAATTGGGTTGCTGGATTGTTTGATTCATGATTGGCAACTGTTACAGAGCCCAGGGTGTTCTTCGCTTCCCAGCTCAGGGCCTATCAAGTTACTGATGTGCAAGCTGATTTTCCCTTCTCCCTCCTTTTCCTGCTCCACTTTTTTTTTTAATAAGCAGAAAAGCATTTAATTTTTAAAAACAGCATGAGAATGGCTTAAATGTTCCCCCTCTAGCGGTGTGTTAATAGCAGTTTAGGTGAGGAAAGACCAGCCTGGGCAGCTGAGCTCAAAAAGTGAATACATCACTTCTGCCCTCACACGCTGAAATCATCTCCTGTGAGACTCCCACACTGCAAACAAACAGCGTTTCAGTTGAGCTTTTCTTTGAGGTAGGGCTGCATGGTCTGTGAAATAATCTGAAACGTACAGAAAACAGGAAACAGGTGATTGTTTTTGAGACATCTTCTGACTTAAAAAACTTGTGAAATAAATTTTAGGCCAGCTTTCATAAGAGTTTCAAGCTCAGAAATGTAATTTTCAGTGGATTAATCATTTCTAGTGTTTTCCTGGAATCTGAACTTTTGATTTTGTTTTGCTATGCCTTTTTTAAAAAATTGAGTCCTTATAGTGCAGTAGATTCTGTTGTATAGAACTAAAGAAAGATTTGTGAAGATTTCAGTCACTAAGTATGTGTATGTATGTTTGTATTGTGGTGGGGGCCAGACCTCAAGACAAAAGATCAAACAAATGCATTAGTTCTAATTTCAGAACTGTAGAATTTCCCTGCATGTTGACACGCTGTTCTGTCCAAGTTAAACACTAGGTGTGCATCTTACTTCTGGTCCTCTGTGGGCAAGTGTAGAGAGCAGAGACTGAGAAGCTTGTTTCTAGGGCAGCATCTTTTATCATATTCTTTCCAGCTTCTGTGCCCGTCCTTCCTGGGTGTTCTGCTGCCATCCTGATGAGTAGCTGGTGTGTCGCATGCTCCCTGACCCTCCATGTGTGTTCCCACCGAAAGAGTACCTGGGCTGTGTAAACTTGAAGCTCCGCGGAGTGTCATCTTCCTCATGGGTGAATATGGCTGCCAGTGGCTTGGGAGTTTATCTTTATTAAAATGTTTAATTGAGGAAGATCAAAGCAACTGTGAATGCCAGCCTCATTGTAAAGGACAAATCAGTTCCCTGAGAAAGGGAAAAATAAGTTAAAATATAAAGAGGTTCTTACGCCGGAAGGAATTCTCAAGAAGTTTATGAAACATTGGCACAAAGGTGAACTTGGGGCACCTTGGGAGCTTTGGATCAGCTCTCAGTACTCACCTTTCCCTCTGGGGACTCTACCTGTACTGCACAGCAGCCACATCTTTTCATAACCTTAGCATAAACTGGTCAGAGGCCTCCTGTCTCCAAAGGACAGGATCCGCTCCACATTATCAGGAGGAGGCATTTGTTAACCTCAGTTAATCCAGTTCAGGTTGATCCAGGAGAGTGATACAGGGGAATGAAACTCCCAACCTGCTATGTCCACAAGCTCATGTTCTCTAAAATCAAAGAATGAATTTTGGGAACAATGGAGGTTAAGAGTAGACTATATTTATTGAGAGAAAGAGAGCTTCTATCCAAGAGAGACACAAAGGATCCTAAACGGGTTGCCAAGGACTCTGTCTTTCCAAGGACTTTTATAGAGTTAAGTCATGGGGTGAGATGGGTTTAAGGTGGGAACTCACAAAGAAGATGGACATAAGGTGGGACATAACTGTAGTTAGCCAATGAGATTAATAATTCAGGTAACATTGATTAAATTGGGGACAAATGGGGAAGCAAGTCACAGAAAGTGGGCATTCTTAGCCGGACTCTTCCCCTTAGGGGTTGATATGGTGACTCCAGACTTCTTTAGGGTGATAGGGAACTATTTAGGATATCAGATATGGATGCATTTGTTTGATCTTTTGTCTTGAGGCCTGCCCCGCAGCAGGAAGTGTTTGTCTCCCCCACAGTTGCAAGGTTTCTGGACTTCTGCACTGGCTCCATTGAGGACTTAGCCCTGCCTTACCGCCTATAATATTTCTAACTATAATATTTCAGCTGCCTGCAACAAGAGTACTACTCAGAACTCTGGTTGGGAGGTTCTGAGAAGCAGTGCAGTCCCTGAACCTGAGTAAGCAAGCACCGGGCTCCCACTGTGGTCCGAAGCCATCGTGTGTTGCAGACTGGAGTTAGCCTGGGACAGAGGTGCGAGGGAGGGAGGGTCACTGAACACCAGCGTAGATGCTGGAAAATGCATTGCTGAACTAAAGCGTCTTGTGTTTTCCAGTCTCCAGATATACAGAGCTTGCTGGGGAGTTTAGATTTGAAAATTGAGGGTGTCTCTGGAAGACGAAATGCAGAATATCACTCGGCTTTAAAAAGGAAAGAAACTGTGAGGCATGCTGCCATGTGGATGAATCTTGAGAACATGGTGCCAAGTGAAATATACCAGACACAAAAGGACAGCTCTTGTTTGATTGTAGTGATAGGAAGTAGCTAGAGCAGACACACTGGTGGAGAAGAGCAGGGGGAGTGGTGGTTGCTAGGAGCTGGGGGGTTGCTGTGACTGGGGAGTTTTTGGTTTGCTAAGTAGAGAAGGTGTAGAGATGGATGGCCACGATACTGTATCTCATTGTGAAGGTTACTTAGTGCTGCTACAATGTATACCTAAAATGGTGAAAAGGGTGAATCTTCTTACAGTTAAAACAAATATATACAGAAGGATAGTGTAGTATTCAGCTGGCTCTTGGCTGTTACATCAGGGAACCTTACACTTACTCACCTGCTGAGCGACCCTAGCTCTCCAGCTCCTATGACCCAATGAAATCCTTCCTGCCTCTGTCCCAGCACCCCTATAAGAACAGGTTGGTAACTGCTGGTGATTCGCATCCAGTCTTCCCTGTGCCAGGCCCCTGGGTCCCCTCAGAACTGGGTGATCCCTGCCCTGTCCTAGCCAGCTGTCTGCTAGGAAGTTTTCCTTCGCACCGTGGCTGCTCCAGCCAACTCTCTTCCCTGTGTTTACTTGTACGGTACCTTTCCTGTCCTGGGCCATCTGTTTTAACAGTTGTGGAACCTTGAGCAGATCTAAACTTGTTTGCACATTATAATCACCTGGGGAGCCTTTTCAATGCCAAAGTCAGACTGCTGCCCCCACTCCAAGGTTGAGGGTGGGACAGGACATCGGTATTTTTAAAGCCCCCATTAAGAACCCTGTGCAAACAAGCTCAAGGTCAGACACCCTAGACTTTGCCCTTCTCTCCCTCCTGTCTTAGACTTGGCTTCCTGCTGCCTGCCGACATCACCACAATTATGCTACCTGCAGAAGATCCCCAGGTCCAGTGTGCCCCTTGGGTGGAGGAATCACTTGGGATGGGGCCTGGCTGCCTCTGCAGCTGCAAGGGAGAAGCAGTGCTTGCTTGGCTTAGAGATAGAAGCTAAGTTCCCCCAGGGCTGGCAGGTGCCTTGGTGCTCTGGGGTCCCATCCCCTCTGGGCTCATGCACCCCGTGCAGGGGAGTGTGTTCTAATAAGCTTCCTGTGATCCTCTGGTGGTGGCTGTGAATGGCACTTTGAGAATTGCATGGGGAGGAGGAAGACTGCTAGTTGAAAGAGCATTTGCTTAAATGCTTTGCTGAGTATTTGCCAAGTAGACACAGACCCCTTTTTGCCTTTGCTCTTACAGAAACTTTCTCAGTGACGCATAATTGAACATCCTTCAGGCAGCTTTTGACGACTTTGTTTTCCTATGTATGCTGATTTTCCTTCAACTTCTCAAGAAGGAAGGTGGATAGGGCTAGAGAGATTTTCTTTCTTTCTTTATTTCTCTCTCTTTCTTTAAAGAGACATTTATTGGTTTCTAGTAGAGTTCTATTCAGAGTGCTAGTTAGGGGCACCAAATGGTGTAGATACACCTCAAGGTTCCAGGGCGCCCCCCCCACCCCGACTTTCCCCTCCTTCCTATGCCCTTCTTCATGCTTCCCCCACAACTCCACTCACTGAGGACCACATCCTTGTGCAGGGAGGTGATCTGTCTTGTCTTCAGCATATTTTCAGTGTTTTCCAGGCAGTTGTTTAGTCTGTGCCTTGGATGTTATTCCACAGATAAGACTGCAAAGGACCCACATCTTAGAGTGCCCGTGACTTTGACTGGTCTTTCTGGGGGGTGGCAGTGTCTGGATTTGTGCTCTTGTCATCTCAGGTATGTGTCAAGCATGCTGGGTTCAGGCTAGACACAGGTGCTTAGGAAAATTCCTCATGTAAGGTTTTTGAGATTTACAAATTCTTGGTGTTTTTGTGACCTTGTGTGGTTTCTGGTTTCACAGAAGGCTTTGTTTCTCAGTTTTGTTGCTCTTGCAGCCTTGCCCTGTAATCACGGGGCGCCAGGGAGGGCTGCGGTCTGTTTCCTGGGGTATGCCCAGATACCCGGTCAACCCTTGTGTGTCCCCGCGGCGGGAGGGGGCTCGGAGGGGCCAGTGTTCTAAAGCACACGAGAGTGCTGATCACAGCTGTCACTTGAATCTTGCACAAGCCTGGAAAGGGAGACATTCCTTGGAGCTACTCCACGCAGTTTGTTTTATAAATGGGCCATCCCTGCATTCATGTGACCCTGGAGCTTGGTAGACTAGGTTAACCATGCTTTTCAAGGTTAAAGCTTAGGAAGTTTTAACTGTAACCTTTCAGTCAGGGAAGACGCTTGTCTTGAATTCAATTTCAGACTTTAAGAGGCTGCGGGAGGTCTTGAGGATCCCAGGGAGGCCCTGAAAAATAAAGTTCTGACTGAGGACACAGCCTGAGGATCTGTGCCAGAGTCCTGGTATAGTATCAGTAAGGAGTGGTGACCAGAGGGTAATCTCAAGGGGGCAGGTGACTGGATCCCAGGCTGAATGTCTCAGTGGTGGGAAGAGCTGCTAAGGAAGGATGCCAGCAAGAGGGCCTGTCCACAGTCCTGCTGGACACAGGGTATGGAGGTATATTGCCTGGTGCTGAGAGGATGGGCCAAGTACAGGCTGACAGAGGATGGAGAGAGGAGCGTTTTGGCCAAAGGAAAGAACACAGATGCGAACCAGGGCCTGCCCGCGTTGTGGACACAGAGAGAAGCAGCTTAGAGCAGCTGTGCAGTTTCCTGAGAAGCAGCAGATGTTTTCTGTGAGGCCTCTACGTAGATGATTCCAGTTAGGGCTAGAACTGATGGTCAGGAGACATAAGAAGCAAGGGTCTTACAGGGTAAATATTATCAGATGCTCTTCTGTTTTAGGAGTAGATTGGGAAGGGAAGGAGAGTGTCATTTATTGAGCATCTGCTCCATGACAAGTAGAATATTCCACAGTGGCATTGAAGACCTTAACAAGCCCAGGCTCTGGACTGGACTTGGGGGAGGAAACCGGACCTGAGAACACGAGGAGAGATTCCTAGGCAGTGTGAGCTCTGCCCTGGCCAGTGCTGGGAAAGAAGTCCGAAGGCTTGTCCCCGCCATCTTTGTCAGCTCCAGTTTCATCATTTGGAGAATTCCATGTCCAGACCTCTTTTGCTTTTCACTCACAGTCCTTGACACTAAGCTGTAGACTTGGTCTGCAGCCACTCATTTTGTCATTGTGTATTCCTGTGATGTCTGTTTGCATTGGAGGTCATCTGTCCTAACCCTCCACTTCGTAGGTAAGAGCACTGAGCCCCAGAGGAAGGCCATGATTTGCCAAAGGGTACGCTACCAAATGATCCAGAAACCCAGCGTGGCACAGCGGCCGTCTGACTCTGTAGTCCAAGAGGCCTTGAAAAAGAGCAGTGAGATGGGCCCATATGGAGGAGGAGATTGGGAAGAGGGGGACCCTGTGTTGGCTACTTGTAAGCCTGGCTCTGACTGGCTTTATGGCTCGGGGAACATTCCCTCCTGTGGCCCTAAGTGTCCTCTTTGGTAAAGGTATATTCCTCCCCCTCGCAGGCAAGTGTCGGGTCTGTCCTATGCTGGGCCACCTTCCTAGCAGCCTGGCATCCACTTGGTAGAGGCCTTAGAGTGAGAGCTGGTACCTTGCATACAGCACATCTGTAGTGATGCCCTTCTCCTTGTGACTTCCACGGACTGATCCCTGTGGCTTCCCTGGGAGTCAGCATATGCATCATTCTCTGCCATTTGAAAACAGTGGAAAAACCCATCACCAGCTCCAAAACCAGCTGTCTTTCTTCTGATGAATAGACAGCAAACCCTGAAGAGCAGAAGAGTAGTTTCTCGTAAGCATTCTGGGAATGCACAATACATTTTAAATAAGATTAAAAATTATGTATTATCGCTGTCAGATAATTGAGCATGAGAGCATTCAGAGCTGCATGCTGGGTACGAAGTAGTAACAGCTATTCAGTGTGCAGTACATCCACTTTGTTCTAGAACAATGTATTCGAGGTCAGTGTATTTTGGCTCTGCTACAGAGTTCTGGAAATTCCCAAGAGAAGAAGTTTTTGCTGGTTATATAATCCAGCACAAGTGACTGTAGCAGGAACTTCATGTTTAGTAATGACTTTAAAAATGCAATTGATTCTAAAATTTTGCTCTCAAAATACGACTTTTTAAAAATTCCTCTCAAGGTTGAAGGCAGCTTTTTTCCTTCAAGAAATACACATGGAACACGCTGCCTGCTGGCTACCATTCTGAGTGCTTTACATATACTAATCCACTTAACCCTTACCCTCCTAACGTAAGCTTTTTCCTACTGTACAACGGAAGAAACCAAGTCACAGAGAAGCTCAAGTAAGTTGCTCCAGGTATGCTCCTAGTTAGTGGTTTTGATTGCCAAGTTTCAAAATAACCACTGTGAAGTTCTGACGGTCTTGAGCTGCACAACTCAGAATCTTTCCCGCCGCTGTTCTCCCATTAAACAGTACCACCCCTTTCTCTGAAGTCAGATGTTGGTAACGCATTAGCACTTGATTCAGCCTTCTCCCTGCGGGAGGACATCCTTGTTTGGAGCTGAGGAAGCAACTGAGCAAGTCTGGGATGCAGCCATCCAGTAGAGGGAACACGAGAGCAAGCCGACCTTTGGGATGTCCCAGTGGATGGGGGAGATGGACAGACAAAACCCACGCAAAGAAAGGCCGGAGATGAGCTGGTCAGTGGCAGCAGTTTGTTGCCAGGCTGCAGGGGCGGGTCTACATGGACACCTGTAGTCTCGCTCTGTTTCCATCACTGAAGGCATTCACCCAGTTCTGTGAGATGAGGCTGTCCTGCTGCCCAGGGACCTGCGTGGAAAGTTGTCAGGCATCCTTCATGTACTTCTCCACATCTGTGCGGAATTAGTGACTGAGAATGGAGCCAGCTGGATTTTTAAAAACCTATGTAATAACAACAGACGTTCATATTTATTGAATGTTTCTGTGGTAGATACTTTGCTAAGTGCTTTGCAATGTATTATCTCATTTAATATTTCTTGGTAGTGTAAATTAATACAGTAAATAAGATTATAAAGTAACCTTGATAGAATTCTTTTAATTCCTTGGAGAGTTTTATACTTTCCTATTTGCAGATGAAGTTAGCATGCTAATTACAAATCAGAATTCATGCAGGAGGCCAGCTTCTTAAGGATGGTTTTAAGGCTTGAATGGATAACTTAATTGAATTGCTTAATATATTTGGAAGTGATAAAACGGCATTTCTCTTTAATTATGTAATCCAGATAGCAAGAAGAAATTCTGCACTATCTTCTTGAACAATATAGAAAAGAAGAGTTAAAGAAGCAGGAAGCCCCGTTTTCCCTGTGGGAGAAGCTGGAATATTACTCATACCACTTCTTCCAAATTTGATTTGTAATTTCAAAACAATTTTAGTTCTTTGCATTTTATTCGGACTTTGGTAAAATGATTTTAAAGTTTATCTTGAAGCTACAGTAATGAAATTTCTTCTAAATTTTTAAGAAAATAACCTAGGGGATTAGTGTAGAAGGGACTTGTCACTTATAGGTAAGTACCCAGCTCCCTGATTATAAGTGTCACATATCAAATCATATCTAAATCCATTAGAAGATGTTCACCTTCACAGTAAACTTCCAAATAATCGTTGTAGATTGTTTATAATGTATGAAACCTGTTTTCTCAGATTTCAATTTAAATTTGCTTTAGTGGAATTTTCATAAAGTTGTATTTGGTTATATTTTTACTGTTTATTAAATACTTTCTGAATATCCTAAGTAATGAGTTGATCACATTTAGTCTTTCTTGGTAAAGTGTAGACAAAATTGTGGGGCAAACATGTACACTGTCAGAATGTCTCATCTGTTGCAGAATGGGTAACCCCTATCCCATGTTCAGGTGTCACCCTTGTGGTAGGCACCCAGGATATATCGAGTCTTTTCTAGTCTTCATGGACTTGATAGATAACTTGGACATTACTGCAAAATCAAAGGAATCAGTTCACCGTCTCTCAAACTCAGAAACCCATGGAGCACCTTTTCATGTCCTGGCCTAAAACAAAGTTTTCATAGCCAAATGAACATCTGATTACCTTATTCTTCTCCATTTTATGTTTTAAACAGTGTTTTTCAAACCTATGTAAGTAGATAACTTTCCTGCTTAATATGCAGGGCTCCTTGAAAGACCTGAATTTGTGGGCTGCTGGTCTAGACACATTTTTAAAGAGGAACAAAACTCGGGTGACAGATTTGGCTGAAAACCTGAGCACATGTATTTTGGGATAAAAAGAGATAGCTTTTTTCCCTACTAACCTGAATTAAGTGGAACGTGTCTTATTTTAATAGAGATCAATAGAAATCTAAAGTTGCATTTCGATTAATTTTTATGAGAGTACATTTTATGTCAATATCCTCTTCCTCCTGAAGTCTTCGTTACTGATAAAGTAAAATTTTATTTGTTTCCATTGTGTATGTATATATTCTAATATGTAGTTTTAAAGACTGAAGCAAGATCATACTTTTTTCTGTATTTTTAGCTTAATATTTTATTTTGATTATTGTACACGTGAAAACATGTGAATCAATCTTGTTATTTTTAACTGTTGCATAATGCTAGAATTTTAAACACTGTTTCTTTTTAATTTTTTATTTTAAAAAAACAAAAGGATACTTTTGTTTTTAAAAAAACAAAAAAGGATAGCAGCAATACAGTTTCAAAAAATAGCAGGAAATTAATACTAATTTATGTGTTACACATTGTTATCTTAGAAGTAGTTGTTCCGGTTACAAGATTTAGGCACAGAAAAAGATCAAAATACAAACTGTTCTTTTGGATGAACTGAGATTAGTAGTGTAGCTATCTGTTATATATATATATAATCTTTTCCCTTCTTCCTTCTCTCTTTCCTGGATCAATAGATATTGTGATAAAGGGAAAGAAGGTGCTCAAAAGGAGAGATAACTGGGATGGGGGCAGGACAGCATTTCTTTAATTATTCCATGTTATGCATTCAGGCTGTTTCCAGTTTGTTAGTAACACATAGGTCTTGGCTATGCAGGCTCTTAGTTTATAAGAGGGTCATGTTCTTTCAGAAAGTTGTGCAATAATGGACTTAGAAATTCTTCGGTGTGAATTACTGCTTCTTTTGAATTCCTCCTTTATTCTTCCCATAAATCATATGCTCCTCAACTGTGATAACTGTCGAGTACTTCCACTGAGAATGCAGCATGGCTTGAAGACGGGACTCGCAGATGGAGACTCTGAGAGTAACCTCTCTGGAGCTGCCCCTTCCTATGAAGAGGCAGCACGCAGCAGAGGACGTCCCCCACCTGCACGGTCCACGCCGGCAGGATGTGGTCTGCAGAAGACCTTTGCCTAGGCTGCCAGCGTGGCCAATTGGCATCTTTCTTGTTGAGATACTTTTCTCCTCATGAAGAAGTCCTCCCAGATTTTAAACTACTTAAACTTAACTGCAGTTTCCAGATCTAACAGGTTTCCTTACCCGGTTCCTCCCTTAGAAGCAGAGTTTTGCAGAACTGAGGTGGCCGGCATCCGTATCATAGGCACACACAGAGTTATCTTGTGCTTCCTTTCACAGCCACGCCTCCCTTCACCTCTGGTTACAATTCATTTTTCTTTGTTTCCAGAATGCTGTCAGAAGAATACTGTGTAAGTGGAATCACTTAGTACGTAACCTTTTGTGGGTGTTTTATTTCTTTTAAAATGATTCTGTGTAGATTCACACAGGTTGTTCCCCTTTATTGCAGAATAGTATTCTGTGGTACCGGCGTTCCCTGGTTTAACCAGTCACGGTTGGCAGTCAGGTTTTTGTGTGAAAGTGAGTTTTCTTCTCTGAGGGCATGCATGCCCAGGAGTCTGACTGTTAGGTTACGTAGTAGGTGCATATTTACTTTTAAAGAAACTGGCAAATAGTCGTCAGCGTGGCTGTACCATTTTGCACTTTCGCCAGTAATGTCTGAGTGACCTAGTTTCTCTACACTCCTGTTATTTCGTGTTTTCATTCTTTCTTTTCAAGCTGTTCTGATAGATGTGGAGTGATACCTCATTGTGGTTTTAATTTGCATTTCCCTGACGGCTCATAATGTCAAACACCTTTTCCCGTGTTTGTTTACTATTTATATATCCTCTTTGCCTAACATCTGCTCATGCTTTTTGTTCTAATTGGACTGTTTTGTAACGTTGAGTTTTCAGGGTGCTTTACACATTCCAGATTCTAGTCTTTTGTCAGATATTTAATTGTAAATGTTTTCTTCCAGCATATAGCTTATCATTTCATTTTAACAGGGGTTTTTATCACAATAAAAGTTTTTACTTCTGTGAAAGTCTGACTTCACAATTTTTGCTATATGATTTTTATATATTTTATGGCTGTGGAGATTGAACTGAGGATCTTTGCGCTGAGGTATATCCCAGTCTCTTTTTTTAAAAAAATTAAAGGTAAGGTCTCACTAAGTTGCCTGCATTTCTGATCTTCCTGCCTCAGCCTCCTAGAGTGTTGGCATTACAGGAATGCATAATTTCTGCCTTTGTTGTTCCAATTAAGAACTCTTTGCCTACTGCTAGAACCCAAAGATTATCTAATATTTTCCCCTTAAAAGTCTTTAACATTTTACATTTAAGTTCATGTATATTTTGAGTTAATGTTTTATAACTGGTGAGAATTAGGTGTGAGAGTTTTGTTTTTGTGAGAGTTGCCATCTTACTGCAGCATCACTTATACAAAGGACCGTTCTCCGTTGAAATGATCCTGAACGTGAAAGTCTCCCCTTAGAGGTACACATTTGGGTGGGCCTTGTACTGGACTCACCATTCTGTGTGTTTTCTGCCAGTACCGCATAGTTCTGAGTAGTAGTGTAGCTCTATCCTAAATTTTAGAATTAGGTAAACTTTTCTCACTTCACTCATGTTTTTTGTGATTGTTCTAGCTATTTGCTTTGTAATGTCGATTTGAGAATAATCTCGTCTACAACTAAAAAGTCTTCCCAGGGATTTGCTGGGAATTGCAGCACACCTGCTTAGCACTTTTAGGATATGTGTTCTTATATTCCATCAACATAAACTTTTCCACGTAGCTCATTTTTCTTTGATTCTTTCACTAGTATTTCATAGTTCTCCACATACAAGTCCTGTGGATATTTTATTAGTTACACTTGGGTATTCCATTTCTTTGTTGCTAGTAGAGAGAGATAACTTCTTGGGCTAAATTATCAGTTGTAGGGCTTTTGCTGGAAGGAATTTTTGGGATTTTCTCTCTTTCTTCCTTTCTTCTGCTCGCTTCTTTTTTGGTACCAGGGATCAAACTCATGACCTCACGCCTGCCAGGCTGATGCTTCCTCCGCTGCGCTAAATCCCTGGCCCATTCTTGGGATTTTCCTTATAGACAATCGTGTCATTTATAAATAAGGACAGATTTATTTCTTCATTTTTAAAGTGTGTCTTTTATTTCCCTGCTTGCCTTACAGTAACGGCTGAACACAAATAGAGCGGGTAAACTTATTTTGTTCATTTTCAGGTTTCTTTTTAAGTTTAAATGAAAATCTCATATTTCTTAAAGGGAAAGCAGAATGTTTTGGTTCCTAACCTCTTTCCCATGCTATGGGTAGTTCTCACAGCTGCCCCATCGCCTCACTGTGGCACTTAATCTAGTTTTGAGGGGTTACTAGATGGCCAGTGTATGTAAACTCTTGTTATTCTTACGAGTGCTCTTGGTAACTCTTGTTACCAGATATTTTTTTGTGGAGCTTACTGATGCGATTTTTGTCACAAAGTGTGTTCATACTATAATATACTAGATATAATACTGGGTAAAAATTCCTTCTTCAGAATGTGTTAGATGTTACTAGTGTGCCATATATACACAATGTTTTATGGGGCTATCACAGATGATACATTTTAAGTATCAAAGCCTTTCTCCAGGGCTGGAGATTTAGCTCAGCGGCGTAAGCACCTGCCCTGCAAGCAGGTGGTCGTGAGTTCGATCCCCGGTACCTGGAAAAAAAAAAGCCTTTCTCCAACTTACCATCAGTTTTTGCTTGAGTCTCACAGTCTTCCTCTCATGCCTGAACTCAGAGGAGGTCCACGGGAGCTCTCCCCATTTGTGAATACAGAATATCAAAGAATCTCTTTTTGCCTTTCAGTGCTAGAAAGAATATTAGAATGATGTGCCAACATAGGTGGTCAGAGTTGACCAAAGTAAACATTTTCCTGTTGACCATTTTCAGTTGGATTAACTCACACTTGGGCATGTGCCATAGTTTTAGATCTAGGTGGTGGACAGTCTTTATGCAAGTTATTGTGATTCTGATCTCTTACAGAAACTGCATGTGTGAGCATGCCTCGTTTTTTGACACCTTGTATCAAACCAGAAGAAGTATGAGCACACCTCAGGACGTGTGTGCCTGCTTACGTATGTGGAAGGGAGCAAACTGTTGAACACGGGAAGTAGTTCCTGGTTCCTTGTTGTTTATAGTTGCATGATCTCAATTTCAGCATTCACTTTTACAACTGAAATTTGACTTGATTGGTGAGTATCATCTAATAGTCTCCAACTCACAAGAATGGCATCTTGTTAGATGAAAATGAACCTAATTTCCTTATATGCAGAGTGTCGTTCCAAAAAATACAACATACATGTCATTGGTGGCAGGAATTGATTGTACTAGACAGGTTCCTGCAGTTTTTGTACTTGCTTCTGTATCTTTTTTTCTATCACCTGTCACAATTCCCTATTCCTCACAGCGGATCAAAGTGTGTGCCGTTAATACTAACACTCAGTAACCTGGACTGTTTGTCTTTGGAATTCCTCCTAGCTGTGATCCTTGATATAAGCAATCAGGGAAAGAAAGGCAGGAGGTCTGACTATGAAAGGTATTCCAATAAGGGATCTATAGTATAAATCTAGAGTGTCTGTTGGGTTTCCTTAAAACCCAGCACATCTAACAGAACAGCACAGTGTGTGCTGGAGTTCTGCTGGTGCTGGCTGTCTGCTCCAGCCCATTTAAGGATGGTTCCAGTGCTCAGCCTTGCAGCTGTTGCCTCCATTCCCAGAGCAGATCTCACCCCTCTTAGTCCACTCTCCCCGCGCTCGGTCTGCGGCAGCCCCAGAATCACACGCACCCCTTAGCTTCAGCAAGCACAGCCTCATTAACCCCAGGTGCGGACAGCAAGGCGCCTGAGTTTACTAGGAGTTTCACCCCAGGTTGTCTGCCATGTGGACCTTGCTTTTTTCCAGGTATTTGGGCCTGGTACCTGTTAGAATGTTGGAGACTTAAATCAAGTGAGAGAAACTAGAAAGAATAACCCAGTTTCCTTGACTCATTTAACTGAGTTGAAAACCATTTTGCAAATTGTTCTTGTTTGTTTTTTTTTAAATTTTATTTTAAAGACAGAAAAAAGAAAAATAATAAAACAGTTTCGAAACAGGACAATAACAGTAGTTAACACACTGCATATTGTTATCTTCGTAGTAGTTATTCCGAACAAGGTATAGGCATGATATCTTGTCCAAATAATATTAGTTCAAACCTTTCTTTTCAATGAACTAAGAGAAACTAGCTGTGTAACTGTCTTAACTATGTTGTATATGTATATTTAAGTATAGTTTTTCTTATCCCTTCCTTCCTTTCTCTTTTCCCCCATCCCAGTTTCTCTTTTCTTTTGAGCAGTTTCTTCCCAGTTCACAATATCTGTTGTACATTTTGGATCTTACTAACTTATTCAGTTCTTCACACTAGTGAGACAGTATGATGTTTACAAATATACAGGTCTGATTTATTTCCCTTACGAGTATGTTCTTGAATTACAACCATTTACCTAAAAAAGTCCTAAGTTCATCCTTCTTTATGGCTGAGCAGTACTCCATTGTATAAATAAACCACATCTTTTTTTTTTTTATCCATTCCTTGGTTGATGGACATTTAGGTTGTTTCCAAGATTTAGCTATTATAATTGGGCTGCTATAAACATAGGTGCACATATATTACTGTTATAGGATGTTTTTAATTCTTCTGGGCAGATACCCAGAAGGGAAGTAGCTGGGTTGAGTGGGACTTCTGATCCTAGTTTTTTGAGGAATCTCCACACTGATTTCCACAGTGGTTACACCAATCTGCACTCCCACCAATAGTGAAGAAGAGTTCTTTTTCCCCCACAGTCCTGCCAGCATTTGTTATTAATTGATTTCTTAATGGTGGCCATTCTTTCTGGGGTGAGGTGGAATCTCAGTGTTGTTTTAATTTGCATTTCTCACATGACCAGTGATGTTGAACATTTTTTCCTGTATTTATTTGCCATTAGTATTTCTTCATCTGAGAAGTGCGTGTTCATCTCAGAGGCCCATTTTTAGATTAGGTCTTTGAATTTGGGGGGGCCTGATTTTTTTCAATTCTTTATATGTTCTAGATAGAAGCCCTTTGAGGGATAGTTGGCTATAATTTTTTTCCCACTCTGTGGGTTGTTTTTTTCACTCTGTTGGTGATTTCTTTTGTTGTGCAAAAGCTTTTTAATAAAGTTAGATCTCCTTTGTTGATTCTCTATAGTGTTTCCCTGTGTTGTCTAGACTTTTATTCATGAAGCCTCTGCTCTTATCCACGTCTTCAAGATTTCTGCCTATTTTCTCTCTCAGAATATTTAGTGTTTCTCTTTTAATATTTAGATCCATTTTTACTTTAATACATGGTGATACATATGGGTTTAATTTTAATCTTCAGCATGTGGAAAGCCAGGTTTTCCTGTACTATTTATTAAAGAGGCTATCTTCCTTCCAGTAAGCCTGTTTGGCTCCTTTGTCAAAGATAAGGTGATGGCTGAGTGTGTTTGTAGTTGTGTCTGCATCTTCTGTTCTGTTCCACTGATCATCAAGTCTGTTTATTTTATTTTTTTCCAATACCATGCTGACTTTATCACAATAGCTTGGTAGTATAATTTCAGGTTAGGGATTTTGATGTCCCTGATTTGCCTTTGTTGCCCCAGAATTGATTTTGCTCTTTTGGGTGTCTTCTGGTTCCAAATGAATCTTAGGAATGCTTTCTCTGGTTCTGTGAGGAATGCTAATGGTATTTTGATCAGAATTGCATTAAATCAAACAATTTTGGGAATGTGGCCATTTTCACTATGTTGGTTGTTCCTCAGCAAAGGTTATCTTTCCGTTTCCTGATACCTGCTTCAACCTCCTTTTTTAGACTACTGTAGTTTTTAATGTAATAGATCTTTTACTTCCTTTGTTAGGTTGATTCCTAAGTATTTCCTTTTGGGGGATACTGTTGTAAAGGATGTGGTTTCCCTGAACTTTGGTTTACTTATTAACCATGAAGTTAGGGGGAAAAAATTAATATAAAAAAGACCAGATGATTCTTAGCAGATCATCCAGTTGAAGGAAAGCTACCTCAGAGCAGCTGAGCATTCTTTCCAGCTCCATGAGAGGTCATTTTGTGCTCATTTATGTGTTTGAAGTCAGGCAGATCAACATTTGTGAGCTGCCTCTTGTCTTTCAGGTCTTTCAGGGAAATGGGGAACGTAGGCGATCTCTGTATTGACTCATGTAGTGAAAAAACCTTTTGTTAGCTTTGGCCAAAAAGCCCAGGTTTACGTGTGTTCTTCTCTCATTCTCAAGGCTTGTTTGGAATTAGTTGGGCGGACGCTGTCCTTGGGCCAGCCGCAAGGCCACATCTCCAGTCACAAGACAATGAGGCCGGAGCCGGTGCCTCTGGAGAGCTCTGGAAATGCAGATGTCCTGCTATGTTGCTGTCCTAACCTTTTCTTGTGTCACGGAGAACTGTCATGACGTAGGCATTCCTTGTGTCTCTCACCCACTTGTGGCTCGCTCAGAGCCCGGGTTTAGGATTGAAGAGACACTATTTCTGGTTAGTGGTGACATTCCCTAAGCCTGCAGTGCAGCTTGCATATCCACAGGGGCCCTCCAGATCCATCAGCACCCGCTAGGAGTTCATCATGAGACTTGGCCCCTCCTCGCGGAGGCCGGGACGTCCCAGGGTTTGTGTTGGTGTCTTGCCTGGCTTCTGGGAAGTCAGTGTGGCTTAGCAGTGGAATTCAGACCTCTGTGTCTCTCTGCTTTTGTTGTTTCCTGAGTCGTCCAGGCCTGCAGAACAGAATAACTTTAGCTTTGTGTACTAGAGCCATGTATAGAAAGTGCCCACCCCTAAAGGCTTCCCAAATAAAACACCTTCAAACAAATCCAAAGACCCATGTTCATAAAACCACCCACTTCAAAATGGTAAAGTTTTCAGGTTGACCAGGTGTAAGGGCGAGTGTTCGAGTAGGAGCCAAGGGAAAATGCTTCCAGAGAGCTTTGCCTGTCCATACCCCAATCAGAGTGATGCAGCCGGCTCCCGCCCTGCATCCTAGAACCCTGACTCTTCTACACAGATACACTCTTTTTATTGGTACCCCCATCCCTGCCCCAGGTAGATTCCTAACCAAAGTGGATTCCATGTTGAAATACTATGGAAAGCGTTGTAACCCTCAACTGGAAATTTCTGGTAGGGATATGTGTCTACTTTTTGAATGGGTTGCATGCACTTTTGTACTAGTGGTTGGAGGATATTTAATTTGAAGAGGAAAAAGGGAAGCAGACAAGAAATGAGCATGATTCTCAAGATGAGGTCTTCTCTAGGGAGAGTGGAGTTTTCAGCTTGTGTACCACCAGACTGGAGGACATCATTGCCTTCGAATCCTCAAGTCATAGTCCAATAGTGGGTAGGGATTTTTTCACCTTCGGTGGTGTTTTTCTCTATGCTGACTGAATGGTACTTGTTCTGAGTTAATGAAGAATGCCAGGGCGATCTGCATAAAACCCATGCTGGATCAAGGGGAGCTGTGCAGGTTTGATGCCCTCTTCACATGGATAGATGGTGATTGAAAGTGTCTGATCATGTGCCATCTCCACAGGTACAGAGGGATCTGCTCACAGCAGTGGTGCTGGGATTGTCCTGATGCTGGGGTTAGAGGAACATCTTGGAAAACTAGGGTGTTAGAGGAGGAGGTACAAGGGTCTCCCTTTTAGGTGGAAGGTAGAGCTGAGCTCAAGGGAAGAGTTGCCCTGTCTACTAAATCCCAACTCTCTTCCTGCCTTCTGATCTCTGTCACTCACCCAAGGTGCGTTTAACTGCAAGGCACCAGTGTTTGGATGTGTGCTTGCACATTCAAGCATTTTGAAGGCTTCTGTCAAGTACGAGTCTCTCTCTCTAGGAGTCTTTTCCCTGATTGCATGTCAGTGACAGCTCCTTAGTAGTTTGTGCATTTCTTCAAATGGTCTGTTTACTGCTGGGCTTTGATTGGGACTCCTGTGATGCCCTGTCCTGCTGAGCTCTGACACGGGGGACACAAGTCAGTGTGCACCTGGCCCCCGACCCGCTGTCTTGGCATCGTGGCTGCTCAGCGTGGAGGCTGGGTAGACACATGGCTTTGGTCATTTTGGTGTAAGATACATTTTGCTCTCTCCATTCTGTTCTTAGTCTCTGCCTGAAAACTGTGTGGCTTTCAGCCAGCAGTGTGCATCACAGGTGGTCTTCAGTTTCTCTCTGGCCACTTTAGCACCTGTCAGTTGGTTAAAGCAAGTAAGAATGTTTTATGCTCAAGAGTCAGTTTAACATTAATTTACTTGACTTGCCTTAGGAACTTAACTATACCGTGGTTTTTCCTCTTATTTTTAAAATTTCAAAGTAGATCATGCCCTAAGCGGGGAGAGCACGCGGGGTCATGGCTGAGGGAGATCTCACTTCTCCCAGTGCCCTTTTCTGCTCATTTACCTTCCTATAATGTGGAAAGACAAACAGGCCCTTAGAGCTAACTCAGACTGCCACTGCCAACTTTATCCTTTGTGCGTAAGTAGTTATGTTTTTTTCTGGGCTGTACCTTTCTTTATTTGTCTTTGAAAGAAAAAAAAAAAAAAAAACCAAACAAAAGCTCATATGCTTTGCCAGGATGGACACATTGTTCTCGGCTTGTACACCTGTGATGCTTTTTTTCCACTTGGAACCACAGGGGGTGATAACGTTGGTGCCCGTGGGTTAACCTTTTTGAATGCAAAAAACCCAAGCCTAAATTTATACCATCATCATTTCCCCTAGGTAGGTAGTATATTTATCAGAAAATCAAATGTCAGATTCCAGCCTGGATAGTTCAGGTCCTATTTGCATACTTCCCAGCTCTCTTTAGAGGAAGCAATTATCTTTTATTGGAAAATTGAACATTTTGTACCTGACCCCCCCTCTCCTCCCCCAAAAAAGAATACATGCCACTTATTAACATGCAACAAATGACTTTTGAAATAGATCTTTACATTTTTGCCAGTGAACTTTTCCTGGGTGGGGGTGCATTTCAATGAATGGTAATCCTATAAATTAATGGTAATGAATGGTAGTCCTATAAATTAATGAGGAGTGGGAAGAAAACAGGGTATGTCTTCTTAAATTCTAGTGACTAAACCAAGGGACAGTCATGCTTTGTTATCACGTGCAATAAGTTCTGTGGCATTTTGAGGGGCTGTGTATGCCATAATGATTGCATTCTGAATGAGGAGGGGGTGTTTAAAATGAAAGGGGCCCCTTGTGTAGCTGCCCAGCATGGATTATCAATGTTGTTTAAAGGTTACCCCCCTCATGTGGAAGAGCCGTGGGAATAGATAATCCTGTCCTCCCTGTCCCGCTGGGAGGGTCCTGGGATGATGTACCTAGCTGGGCAGGAGCCCATAGCCTTTGAGCCTTGTTTCTGTCCACACGAAGAGGCTCCTGGACTCCCGATTTCTTCCCATTGCAATAATTTCCCATGTGTTGCCCCTGAGGGAGGACATAGAGAAAGCAGAGAAAGAGTTGGCCGGAACCTACCCTTCACAGAAAGAAGAAGCAAAAATTTAACAGCATTGAAATCAAATATAAAACCTTTCCTGTTGTATGGAACTATTGAACTTCTTTTCCGTTCTCTTCATACTGAGTCATTAGTCAAGTGAACCAAATGATGGTATTTGTACTTCCCACCCTAAGTTACTGTGCATTCAATTCATTTATCTTGTAATGCTTAAAATCAGCGCAGGAAATTAGATGTATCATAAAGCATAAAGAAAAGATCACATTGCATACAAAGTAAAACCATTCCTAAGTCTTCTCCATCGAACCTTATTGCAAAACTTCCTTTAAAGAAGTGTTCATAGTTGCTAGTTCATGCCCAGGTGGTCTGAGGATGGTGGTAGGTTCTTGATTAGAAAACATTAACAATAAAGCAGGATAAACCTGAGTCATCTGTAGGAAAATGGATGCACCTTAAAGCCATAATGTTAAGTGAAATAAATTAGACACACAAGCTTAAATATTATTTTCCTTCTATATGAGAAAGCCAAGTTATAAGGAATAAAATAAAGGATAGATAATAGGAAGTAAGGATACAGCTCTTTCTCAAAAGGGAAAGGGATCAAGAGCCAGAGAGAGAGGGAAGGCCTGGAAAAAGAATTGAGATGTATTACGTACTCCACACAGGGAAGGCAAGCATTGCACCCTAACGTTTCTATGTGCAGAAACTCTGTAAACATGTGTAGCTTTGTCTACCATTGTATATCACTGTATTGATTTTCGCCCCTTCTAGAAAGCTCCTGCCTGCCTTTCCTTTGTTGATATAAAGGCTGGTCTGTTCCCCAGGGTCACTAGCAGGGAACCTCTAGGGCATGGGTACTGTTGGGTATGACTCTCTGTACCTGATCATAAAATTCCACAAGAGTTGAGTTTTACAATGAAGTTCCTCTGTCAGAAGGAATACTGTTTATTCAGCAGATCCTGCTGCTAGCAGTGACACATGAAAATTAACTGTTAGCAAGATGCTCTCGCTTTAGAAGAAACAAGTTATTCTTTTTTTAAAAAACCTTGCATTATCAATAAACTCACCCATTTTAAAAGCATTTTCAAACATTTGTAATGAACATGGAGGCTGATAATGTTAACAGGGTTTATGGAAAGCCAGCTTACATGTAACCAGAGGCTCCTGTTCCTGTTATCACTGCGGTGTTAGGGCTTAGTTCTGCCCTTTAAGCCACAGACTCAAGTTACTCCCAGTTGTAGCTGCAGAGTACATTTTCTTTTCTTCAAAAAGAAAAGAGACCGTTACCCCAATGCTTCTGGAAGCGGAAAGAGGAAATTAGCTTGCTGAAGTGACTATTTTGATGTCATGGAGAGAAATATTAGTAAATGTAACATTATTCCTGGCTACATATTTATACCATGGAATATATACTCTGATGAATAATATTTTACAAAAGGAATATCCTTTGTCTCAGATCCTTTCCAAGTGTTGACCTCAATTTGTAATTTACACCCCGAGGTCTGCAAGTAAAAAGTACCCTTTATTTTAGTACATTTCTGTAGTTATGTATTTTAGAATATTGATATATTTAATATATTGTTAGTATCCTTTATTTCAGCAAAGATAAGATTTTGTCCTGAGGGTGAACACTTGAATCTTGGGGATCCTTCTTGGAGGAGTATTGTGGAGCACGTGTATCTATTCCTCTGCTAGAATGGAAATAGCTCCACTTTTGCAGGGAGAGTGATTCTAGGTGTAATGTAATATTTTAGTTTTTGAGGTGAAACAAAGTACACCAGGGTAGGGCCCTGATCTTGGCTATGACAGGCACTCCTTGCATTCCTATCAAAAAGCAAATGCTCTTTGAAAATGACTGTGTGCTCTGAGTTCAGCTCTGCCATTCAGGCACCTTGTCCAATAGCTGTGGGTTTATAGGGTGTTATCCACCAAATCCTTTTTTTTTTTTTTTTTAGCTCATTTAGAAATAGCTGTCTAGACTTCTGCAGTTTGGGATTCATGGCTATAGTTTTGGGTTTTATTAGCTGGCTCTCTGAGGTACATTTCAGGTGGACATTGATTTCATGTCTACTGTCTGAGGTGATTTTCCCTAAAAAACAGATGGGCACTCTGTGTGCTAGAGGGCTGACGTTGTCTACGTGGAGTTTGGGTGGATCAGGTACGAGGAGGCAAAGACCAGAGGGAAGAAGAGGAGAACGTGGCAGCTTCATGATGCTCTATCTTGGGCCTATGACTGTTTTTATTTACAAAACGGACTTGAGAAGCTGGTTAGTGGGCACACTGTCTCCTTGAGGCAGCAGCAGTCTGATTTTTCTGTGTGTAAAGTTCTGTTTCCCAAATAAACTGATGAAAGGCATTTTCGTATACAGTATTTTGTACTAGAAACAGACATTTGCTGTGTTTTGGTCGTTGCAAAATCAGTAATGGATTTCAAAATGGAATGCTGTCCCAGCCCTTCATTTACAGTAGTTTGGGAAACACTAGAAATACCAAGTGATCTTCATTCACCGAGAGCTCTCTCACTGGAAGGTACCTGGTACACCCTCGAAGCAAGAACCCCTTGCCTTTTAATCCTTCCTGTTCCAGGCGGGAGCCTTCAGCTTTGTTTTGTAGACGTCAGCATTCCCACTGTATAATCAGTGACCTTCTCCCCTAAGTTTTCATTCCAAGCTTTGGTTTGATGAGTTACCTTAACCTTGCTCCAGCATGGTTCACAAGGCAGGGTCTTTCCTAGACCTTAACCTCAGGGTTTATCTGCTCAAGGAGAACGCTGTCCTAAATCATAACATTTAACCCTCAAATCCGTAAGCAAAGTAAGTGGAAAGTAAACACGATACTAGCATGCATCACTTAGGAAAGAATCTTAAGGCAAATTTTTCTTTAAAGTTCAAAGAAGTAGGGTATAAAGTGAGGGAAGGCAATATTGTAGACTGTATTGTTTTAACCTTGCTCCTCAGACTTGTAGCAAACACTTAAGGTATTTTTTTTTTTTTTTGTTTTCAAAGCCATTCACATGTAGCAGTAAGCTAAAAACAGTATCACAGATTTTTGATTGACATTATGTGTAAAGAAAAGATTTAACTTGCTGTTTCCTGAGAACTGGTGATGCTGGTGGAATGTGCTCAAGGTTTAGAGGTGTTCCTGTTGTCTTGTATTCTTTCTGCCAATGTAACTTCCTTTTGGCAAAAACATCCAGATCATGATAAAAATATTTTAAATCATTTTTTTGGAGAGAGGAGACAGGGTCTTGCTAAATTTAACAACTTACTGAGACCCTCTCTGAAAATAAGAAGTAAAAAAGAGGCTGCGCTTCTAGTTCGTGTGAAGGCACTGGGTTCAATTTCCAGTACTGCCAACAGCAGCAGAAGGTGTACAGCATGCATTTAGGGTAGCTAAGTAACTGATTTGTGAAGTACTTCTAGGATATCTAAGATACTCAATTCGGTGCCTGCACCTCCTCAGCCTGGCTGTCACCCATCTCTGCCTTCAGGGTGCCATCTACTCTATCCATGGGTCCTAGGCCGGTGGCCCACGCTCAGCACAGATGTGGTCCCTGAGCACTGGCTTGTGCAGGTAGGAGCAGCCCTCCAGGAGGAGGGCGGCCAGATGGTGAGGCCAGGCCCTGAGTGGCACTGTGGTGAGAGCTTCCCCTCGCTGCTGGGCTGGCTGCTTGCACTTTGTGTGCTGCAGGGGTCAGGAGGGGGTGGCTGTGAAGATGTAGCCAGAGATGTGTTCCCGGGTGGAGCTCACTCAGTGGTCAGATACCTGCTTGGTATCTCCACACACTGCATGTGTGTCCTCTGCCTTGCCAGTGAGGTCTCACGGCTAACACAGCCACAACCCACCTTATCCACAATTTTACTGTCCAGTTTTGTTACCTGGGTCAGCTGTGGTCGGAATTATTGAATGCAAAAGTAGAAAAATAGAGAGTTTGTAAGTTTTAAATACTTTTATTATAGAATATTGCTATGATTTTATTTGTTATTAATCTCTTACTGTGCCTAATATACAAATTAACACTAACATGAGTATGTATATATAGGAAAAAACATAGTCTAACTTAAAAGCATAGTCTGTGTAGGGTCTGGGACCATGTGGTGTTCCAGGCATTGTGAGAAGTCTTAGGCTGTGTCTCCCACGGATGAGGGAGAGGATTGTAATTAGTGGTTTTAGTCTGAATTTCTCTGCCACACTTCCTTTCTGAAGTGTGACTTAATCACTGTGACTGCTGTATAAATTCTTCCTCTCTGACACCCATGTGTGTGTCCACACATGCTCACAATACAAGATTTATAGGGGCAGAGGTTTCCCCCCTTTTACTCCTGTATCCTAAGCCCTGAGCACAGAGCCCAGGGCCAGGCCATGATTTTGTGAGTGTTTGTTGAGTTCCTGTTCACCCTGGACTTGTTTGAACCTAGGAATCAATCCTGTGGTATCTGGGGGTGCTGCGCTTGTTTTCACCTCATTTATGGGGTGTTCTAACATAGGCGCTGGTCCCCCATGTTGTTAATGCTGTCCCTCCTCTCCTGGGGTGGCTAACTGTGTGTACACATGGACACATTTGTGGTCCCTGGCTTCCTTCTGATGACAGCAGGTCCACCAAACATCCTACCTGCCCTTTCCGTGGTCCGCAGGATGTGTTTCCCTCTTAAGGATGTTGTCTGAGGCCTTTGGTGCAGAGGAGCCATGTGGAAGTTGGCCCTTGGCTGCACTGGGAGCCCTGTTGGAGAGCCTCCTCTCCCGGGTAGCCATGGTGACTGCTCTGAAGCCCACTTGAGGGGAAGGTAAACCTGCCCTGATGTTTGGACAGTGAGTGCTGCCTGGGGACTGTTGGCAGAGTATACAGTTGCTCATCCGTGGTGACAGATGTTGGGCTTTTACTCAGTGACTTATTTAGCAACTTTGCTTCTCTCTGGGCACAGCCATCTCTGGGTTCTAAGTGCCTCCAGGTCTAATGGAGGTGTTTTCAGGTGCCCGAGGTGTCCTTTAAAGGGAAACCTGGGGGACGTGTTTCACCTGGGGTAAGACAAGCACTCCTAGCCTCTCTCCCGGATCCTTGCTGTCGGAGTATACAGTGCCTTTCGTTCAGCAGCCACAGATGGGGCATGCTGCTGTGCTGACAGAGCCCCTGGGGACGCAGATGAAGCAAGCCAAGCCTGTGGCCAGTTGGAAACTTTCTAGCGGTAGAAACAGGCAACAGACAATAAGCAGTTAATGCCAGGCAGTGATAAATGCTATGAATTTTAAAAGCCTGTATGGGACAGCTGGTTGGGGTGGTCCCCAGGTTGAGTTCTCAGAGCAGGCCTTCCGTGGAGGGGACCTTCGCTCTTAGACTGTGGGTCAGCATTGACGAGATGTGACAAAGAATGTGACGTGGGGCAGTCTTGTCACAGGGTCTTTTATTCACTCCACAAATATTTGTTGAGCACCTGTTTTGTGCCAGCCAGTGTTCCTGGTTCCAGGAATATAGCTATGGACACAAGGTCCCTTGTTAAAGGTAGGGAGGGTGCATGGGAGGGCCATGCTGGGGCCTGGGGTGTGGCAAGGCTGGCGTGCTCTTTAATGTTTGGTGTTTAAAGAGTATGCAGTGAGGTGATCTTTAGGCAGAGACCTAAAGGAAAGGAAGGGAGTGGTTTTTGGGTGGTACACAAGAAAGCAAAACATGTGAAGGGCTGTGTGTGGCTCAGTGGGGTCAGGGAAGTAAAGGCCACTGTGCCAGGCATGGAGGCCATAGTAAGGACTTTGTTGTGGACCACAAGAGGAGAAGGCAGGGCTTAGAACTAGCTTTGTGTCACTGACCATTGCTGGGTTTAGAAGAGATTCCAGGGGCAAGGGCAGAAACTGAGATCTTGTAGAGCAGAGAAGGTGAGGCTCAGACCTGGGTGGCAGTGCAGGAGGTCAGGAGAAACGTTCAGAGTCCAGAAGGCCAACAGGACTACCGGACACCTCGGGGGCCATGCAGATAGGAGGGCCAGGGAGGAGATGGAGATGTCATGTGCCAGGAACCAGGGAGCAAAGGGAGAGGATGGAGATTTGGAGTTCAGTCTATGTGTGGCAGAAATTTAGTAGAGAGTTTAAGCAACATAGAGACACTTTCAGGTACAGCAGCAAATATCTGTTGATCCTTTACTATATAACACCACTAATGATAGTCTTGCCAGTTGGTTCTATTTTTAGACCCACTTTATAAATGAGGAAGCTGAGACGCAGAGAATCTTACTAGTCCAATCTCACCCATCTAGCGAGGGCTAAACTTGATTAAAATGTCTGTGTTCTAATATGGATTTTACTGTTCTTTAGGGAAGTTTCTGTATCTTGGGGTGACCACGCCTACATCCCAGGATTAAGGTACATTGATGATTGCTACCAGGAGATACTTAAGCAAGGAATCAGAGACTGGGTATTAAAATCTCACTAAATCTGTATCCATCGTATAATTCATGTTATAGTCATGAATTATGTAATCAGGTTTCCTTTACCTGCAGAGTATGTTTGTGGTCACAGAAAATCCACAGACCTGAAAGCTTACTGTAGGAACTCTCCTGGGACACTCAGCAATTAAAAGACAAATAAGAAAGCCAGCCACTATGGATTCCAGCCTGTGTTCTTTATAAAACTTGGCATAGTTTCTGTAAGTCTTGTTTATTTTGTTCTCAATTTGCTGTCATGACATTTTTTGCCTTTGAAGATGTTACAGAATTATTTTAGTTTAATGAGAGGTCAGGTGATTCGCGAGAATCATTTGGTATCTCCACGTTGTTTTCTTGTTTGAGGGTCAGTTCCTGGGTAGAGGTGGGAGGAGGGGATGGGCATGAGGCAGAAGTGAGTGATTACTCCTGGAGGTTACCATTCCCACTCTCCAGGAGCAGGAACGCCTGGTCCCAGCGCTCCCATAGAGGATGGGATAGTGGTAGCAAAGCTAGACATTTCTGGAAATGGAGCAGAGTTTTGTGAGCTTTTGAAGCCCTGTTAGTGTTGTGCATGAGTTAAGAGAGAAAAGCTCGTAGCTCTGGTTATGCTGTCTCTGCAGAGAGTTTATATCTCAGTCCACCAGAAGACTGTTTTGTTACAAGGACAATAGGAATGGTTTTATTTTTCTCTTCCTTTCTTACATTCTGTTCTTGTCATTCTCTTGTTTCATTAAATCATTCGCAGTAAATTGTGGAGTGCTTTTGTGTTCAGGCCCTGTTTTGATCAAGGCTGGTGGATTAAAAACTTTGATAGCTTCTCGTTGACCATGGAGATTTCTGACCTTCCTGAGAACTTGGGCTGCAAAGCCCAGCCTCCCTGGGCTTTGGAGGAAGTAGAAGCTAGGCGGGCAGCCAGGGAAAGAAGAACTGGAGTAGGGAGAACTTCTGCCTGGATGCAGCATAGTGGCTGTTGTTTTGTTTGTAAATTGGGAGAAAAAATATATTAAGAACTACAGTTGTTCCCTAGCTCCTAAGCTTTGTGTAAAGTTTGGGTATGGTACTATCAATCTGAAAGCAATCATTTAAAAAAAAAATCCATCTCTTGGAAATGTGATGCTAGATCTAACTGAATTTGTCAGACTTTAATAAACTGGCAGCCCCTATTTTGTCAACAAAGAAAAGCCTTTCTGATTTTTTTTTTTTTTAATAAAGTAGCAGAGAGGGGAAAGGAGATGGGGTGTGACTCAGCAGATAGGAATTCCTTTAATAACATGCTGGGTGCTAGCATTAAAACCACCAACAAGCTACTCAGCAAAATGCCCCCTTGCTGTCTGCCTGTTTGAGTAGGAGACCTGGAGACCACTGAAAGCCTAGCAGACGTCCCCAGAGGAAGCAGACTCACTGGCGGTGTCTGCAAGCCGCCCTTTGTTTCAGTTGTTTTTGCTTTGTCTTGGAAAATGTGGACACAAATCCAGTCCTGGTTCCTGCAGCTGCTGGAGCTTTTTATGAATGAGGCCCGGAAGGGGGAGGAGAGGGCTTGCCTTACACCAGCCGTTGGGTACCGCATTTCATTCACTTGCAGCCATCTAGCCCAGGCTTTATGTTAACGGATACCGTCCATTTTTGGCAATTTAGATTAGACCTCTGTTTCTCACCCCGGTGCAATTGTTAGTGAGTTTAAACACAAGCATGTGTCTCGTAGAGTAATTTTTGTTTTTTAAAAGGGCAAAACAGTAGTACCCGGGAATCGTTCTGGAGAAGGGAAGGCTTTGTTGCCCTGAGAGCCTTGTTATGTCTCCCTCTCTGTGCACCTGAGAAACAGCGGAGTTCCTCTGCCAGATTCCTCGAGCTCTGCGTGCCAGTGATGCCACGGTTTGCCATTCTAACTGTGCCATCTTCTTACCCTGTTCCTTTGTCCTGCTCCCCTTTCCTGCACTGGGTGACTATTTGCGACACTTGAGGCCCATTGTTGTGGTCATCAGAATATGAATTGGGAGCTGTGTGACAGTGCTGGTCCTCGCCCTGCCGCTGCTTCCTGGAAGGGGCAAGACAAAGAGTGCAGGCATTGTCTTGGGCATAAATGAGCTTCTATTGAAGCCAACCCCCAGCAGGCCGGGCAGCCTGGTTACAGCTGCGGGTGTGAGCTGGACAGAGTGCCTGGTTCCTCACAGAGGACACTTTGAGGCCAGGAAGAGGCCTTTCCTGGATGACCTGCTGTGCATGGAGAGACACCACTCCCTGGTTAAAGCAAAGAGGACTTCAGCTCTGCTGGCTCTTCCTGCTGCCCTCACACGATAGTGCCCCCAGGTCAGAAATGCTGCATTTGTGTCCTTGAGATTTTTGAAAAGAGCATCCTCCCAGGGATCATATGCAGTATAATTCAGTTTTAAAGAGTTCTTTATCAAAAATCTTAAGGACTCCCTTCTGAAAGAGCCTACCCACAACACCAGTGCTAGCAAAAATTAGATACTTTAAGACACTGAGTTCCTGACTGCCAAAGACAAAAGATGTCCAAATCATGGTGGACTGAGCCTCTTGCTCCTGTTGTCCATGTTTTGGTATTGTGTAAACATACCTGCTAGTGACCTGAAGCACCATGACCTGACAGAGTCACTTTCCTCACCACCCTGGTTGCCCTGCTGTGTAGTGTCTTGTATGGCACATCACCATGATATGACCCTGCTGTGATGCCTCCAGCTTTGTTCTTTTTGTTTAGATTCCCTTGACTTTTGGGAGAGAAGTGATAGAGAACAATACAGTCCTAATAGGGAGAAGAGAAACGAAAACATTGAGGTGTACAACGCCCCTTCATAGCAGGAGCTCCAGCTGAGCTGCCCTTGGACTCCGTGGTCAGCTAAGGGGACAGCAGTGGCCTCTTCCTATAAAATGACTGAGGGAAGATGGAAGACAGTGGAATGAAGCAAGAATGAGAATTTAAATACTGGTTTCACTTTGGTTAGAGCTGAGATGAAGAGAGTCAGGACTGTCAAGAACAAGAAGAATTTCACAGACGTTCACCCGTTTGTAAAGGTGCACAGGTGTACTAAGCTCCATGAAAGATAGGGCAGCTCGTGTGTGAATTCACGTCTAATTCATGCATCCAGAGGTAATTGCAGTTTTATGTGCATGCAACCATCTATGTTTGTCTAGCATTATTGAAATGGTTTCTTGTGTGAGTTGATTTCTCAAGTAATTGAGCTTACTTCTTAGTGCATAAGATATTTAAAATTTTCTTCGTAATTGTTATTGATTGACAGCACTTTGCTGTGTTTAATAATGGATCCTTTTCTTGGTAATCCAATGCACTGTTATGAAGCAGAATCTGTTGGCACGTAGAACATTGATTTACCTTGAGTGAATAGCTTTGGGTATGTGTGCATATTTGTATTGAACACGTTTTATGTATTCTTTTTATACACTGGCATCATGAATTCTGATCTTAGATTAACTGTCTCTCAGTGAAGTAGGCACCTATCAATTTGTCAGCAATTTTCCATGAAACTCAGAAGACTTTTGCTGGTGTCAGGATCCAAGTGTTTGGTGGTTGAGACCCTAGGATTTTGACCATCAAGCAACATAAACATATATAGTACTGAAATATGAACTGTAAGTGGGAAGTACTTGAGTTTTTGACTCCAATACTACTGTTTACAACATTTTTTATTTTTAACTTGGAAGCTCGTGGTCTTGAGTGAGTCAGACCTCCTTTAAGCATTTGTGGTGTCTTTATCTTTGCCTACATACAGCTCCCTGTGTTTTCTTAGGGATTGTGCTAAAGAAAGGGAAAAGTACATGAACAGGTCCCGGACATTATTTGCTATCTTCCTCAGCCCTGGGCTGACAAAACAGTGCTCGTGCTTACTGGGTGTAATTTAAGTAACTGAAGGAAACGAGCAGCCCATTTCACAAAATTACTATTATTTATGTAAAGGATTTTTTGTTTTCATCTTACTTCTCTGTAGCTCTCGAATGCCATAAAATGTCTAGTTGGGGCATTATCGTGCCACTTTGCAAGGTAATCTTCTGTTTCTGCGTAGTGTTGCAGGTAGCCGCTTACTGAAGACTGCCTTAGGACTACAGTGGTGATGGAAGGAGGCATAATTAGAGGGAAAGAAGTAAACAGATGAATTCTTTTTAAAAGAAGGGCAGTGACTTGTTGACTTAGCCCCGAGACTGTGGAGATGCAGTCACACTTCAGGGTAAATGAAGTGGAGCTCAGGGAAGAGAAATGCACGCCCAGTCCCTGAATTTGTGGTTGAGATAGAAAGGCTACGGCTGTGAGCATTACACACATTCAGAGTATTGGCTAAGCTATATATCAGTGAGCTATAGAGAACTTTTAGAAGAAATGGTGGTTTCTCATTGGTAAGAAATATAGGATAATTATTTGTCAGAGTTTAGAATCATTCCTTTATTTGATGGCACTGTTTTGGGCATGCGTGTATAAAGTTTGAATTTACAGACAACCTAAATTTCAAAGTATTAGTGGCACATTATGGAAGACGCATACACATGCGCTGAAATTGCATATGAAGACACTGCTGTTTAAACTTTTTTGCTGCCAGAGTTGACAGCAAAAGGTAAAGAGTGTCCACACAGGTCTTGTTCTCCTTGTGCCTCTGAAGAGTGCTTTTCACTGAGGATGAAGTGTTTGCAGTCGGTCACTGAGCTGTTTCTCCCAGATTGCTTACCCTAAAGCTGTGCCCATTCACCCCTGCATCTGAACCGATTGCCAGATGGCACAGTTATTTTGATGTGTTTCCCAATCCTCCCTTCCAGGAAGAGCCGTGTGTGCGCTACCTCTTCCTGTGTTTGTGGATGATTCAGAGCATGCAGAGCACTTTGTGTCTACCTGGCCCTTGCCTGGTTTCCAGCTTCTCCAAGTGCAGTCCCTCCCCCGTGCCACGTGTTTCTCACTGCCCTTTGGATAGCTACCTGTGATCATTGAAGGAGAGTCAGGAGGAAATATTTGCTTGGCGTGGCTAGTTTCACTGATTAAGTCTTTAAAAGAAACTCTGAAACCTTGAAGTCACGCTGATAAGTCAGTACCATAAATTATTTCTTTTATAAACTCACATAGGACTTGAACTATTTTTGCTCATACCACTTCAGATGAAGTGTGTGGGTTTTCACAGCAGTAACCCATTTTCCAACCATACAGATACCAACTGGGTACCCCACAATCTGATTCAGTTCCAGTGCTGAGCACTCAGCATTAGCATCACCCTCTACAGGTGTAAGGGCTCAGTCCCTAGAGGCCCTGAGCACAGTTGATGGTTGGAAACTGGAGACCCACACTCCCATCACAGTGTCTACAGAGTCTCAAGTAAAACCAGTGCCTCCCTTTGGGCTTGGCCATTGCTAGAATGGTTTGCAAAACCACAAGAAACAGTTTGCTTACTGTTTCTGGCTTAATAAGGATGGAACTGGACTGACCGAGGAGAAAAGAAGCATAGGGCAAGGTGTGGAGAAGGGGTAGAGCTCTTTTGCAGACAGAAAGGAATTCAGCAGTAAAACCATGCCCATGTCCAAGTCTTCTTGGGGTACACTGAATTCTGTGTGATGTCCAGGCTGACCAGGGGACTCGCTGCCTTGTTTGTCCTCTTCCGCCTCTGCTGGTTTCTTGAGGTTTGAAGTGCCTCCTTCTCTTGCCTTTCAATGATTTCTTCACAGAAGCTTTAAGACAAAAATTCCAGCTGAACAGTAGGAGCCCCTTTCCATAATTGATATTATAGAAATAAATATGAGAGGAGCACCTTCAATAGATGTTACTGGGACTCCTGTGGAAATTCTCTCATTATGTGTTCAGCATTGCAAAAAAGAAAAGCTGACCCGCAGGGCTGTCTCTTTTTCCTGGTTCTTCTTGTGGATACGTGTTAAAAGCCAGGACCAGCACTGTGGCCAGAAAAGTCATTTGCAGACATTAGGAAAAGATCAGCAAGGGTGTGTGTATGCCAGCATTTTATATATATATATATAACATGTATGTTTAATTTATAAATTGAACAGTAAAAGTTAACAATAAAATAATTAAAGCAAGATACCGTAATGAAAATTGTGAGCATCAGTTATCTTGCATTTTGGAGTCATTATTTATTAAAATAAGGGTGACTTGAATACCAGCACCACAGGACAGTAGTATTTGTGCAACACCATCACAGTAGGTCTCATCACTTACAAAGCTGCTAAGTACCCGATGGATGCTTCCTGTAGACTGCATGGAACTACAGACAGGGATGAGTCACATGGAACAGGACAGCAAAATTTCTTCATTGTCTGCAAACTGGCATGTGATTTAAAACCTATAAGTTGTTTTTCTTTCTGGAATTTTCCATGTATTTTCACACCGTGTTTGACCATGGGTAACTTAAACTGTAGAAAGCAAACTCTGAGGAAGGGAGGATTGTTGTATCGGAGTTTTAGGGCATGGCTAACCCTAAACAGGCTCTGACCATGAAGTCATGCATAGTGGGAAACGCGGAACACCTAATGGGATGTGGCCTCCAGGCATTGAGTTCAGAATCTCTTACTCCCCAGCCCCTCCTTGGCTCACCACCTTGTACCTGGCTTTCAGTTTTTCCATAAAATGATCTGTGAGTTGTAGCACAGTGAGGTCTTAATGAATCCCAAATAACTAAGAGAGTAGTTCTCACGTTTTTAGTAGCTGAAAACAAATCAGTCATTAAACTTTGAGTCCTCTAAGTAGGGTGTTAAGTATAGGCTGTATCCTGGATGCACTGACAGATGAATCAGATCATGTGTACAGGTAACACACTCCATCCTCTGTGACTTTCCTTTGTGCGGATGTTGGTAGTAACCACACACGTTTAGCGGCTCTCCAGAGACTTTCCTGATTGTGCAGCATTGCACAGTAACTGATCTGAAGCTTATGGATTGTATTGAGCTTGTCTGAGTTGCATTTAGATACTCAGCCTGGTTTCAGATATGAATGAAATCTCTGAGACAGGGTAGATGCCGTGAGCATCTGCTCTGCTGCCAGGTGGGTTTCTGTCCTGGCTCTGCCTCTTTGTAGACCTGTGCCTCTGTCCCTGCCGTGTAAGAGGGCACTGAGTGTAGTATCCATCCTGAGGGATAGTCATGTAGTGAGAGTTAAGTGAACTGACCCACAGGAGTTTGCAGCAAGGGCAGGACGGTGGCACCGTGTGCAGCGTGGTACCACCACCATTCTGATGCTTGGATGTGTTGTTGCTTTGCCAGTGTCTTCACTGTCATTAATGCAAATGTCCCGTTTCTTTGTTGTCTCCCTTTCTGTAGTAGGACTTTATTTTTTATAGTTTACACAGTGTGAGTCCAGAGAGAATAACAGGACCAGTGTGGCAATAATAAAGTCATATTTGTGAGACTATGCTGAATATTTTGATCCACAAGCCATCATTATAAACATTGCCTTGTAATTGGAAAATTCTCTAAGAACAGTCTCGGTGATCATTAGAAATTTTGAAATTTGAGATATCAATTCTTTGCAGTAATGATGTTGTGATAGCAATGACAAGCATGCATATGCTTGTATATATTTATATGTATGCATGTGGTTTTTTTTCCAAGACAGGTATTTAGGTCAGCTTGGCATGGTAAAGAATGATATTGGCATTCTCCCTGTGAGGAGTTTAGAATAGTGATATTTAATGATTAAGTCATATTAATATTAAAAATAATTTTTATTAATATTAATATCCATTAACCACCAAATTAAATATCAACATTTATTAATATAAAACCCAAAATTGAAAGATTTCTGTTTTCCTGTATTTCCAGTATTTTCATCTCCCTCAAAAAAATATTTCCAGCTGTGGGATATATCATGAATAATTATTGGCTATACCCCAGCTTTGCATTGAAAGAAGTGCAGGTTTAAGGATAATTATTCAACTATTTGGGGTTACTGTGCATACAGCTTTCATTATCATTAAAAATGTACCCGAGATGATCAGCTTATAGAGAAAGATGGTTTATTTGGCTCACAATTTCAGAGTTCAGTTCATGAGCTGTTGGCCCTGTTGCTCTTGGGCCTGTGGCAGGGCAGTACATCGAGGTGGTAGTGTGTGGTGGAGCAGAACCACTTGCCCCGTGGCCAGGATGCTGAGGGTAGAAAAGAAGAGCCAAGGTCGCATGTTAAGAGCCTCTGAGGACTAGAAGACCTCCTAGGAGGCCCCCATCTTAAAGTTTCATCATCTCCCAATGGTGACAAGCTGGGGACCAGGCCTTTAACACACAGGCCGTTGGGGACATTCAGGATCCAGACTATAGCTCTGTGTCACCAACATGGGAACAGAAACTGCAGATAAATCTAACATACATCCATTGCGAAGACACTATGAATCATGGTTTTTGGTGCTGGGTTGTAAAGATCAGCAGGACGTGGTCCTCACCCTTGATGCACTTCTGTCATAGACTTACACAGAAACTCCAGGGCAGGCACATGTGGGAAGATTCTTCTTAACAGCTCAAACAAGAGGCTGCCGAAGACACTCCCTTGTCCTGATGGCTTCAGTGCCTCAGGAGCCAGGTGGCTGTGATGTTCTGATCCGGAAAAGAACACTCAGAAGAGAGCACACGTTCTAGGGCTTTGTCTGAGACCCTGTGGCAGTTTTTAGGGGTACTCTTCTCATGTCTATCCTCTGAATTCACTGGGGAGAGAGGCAGTCTCAGAAATGGCACAGGGACTTGCCAGACGGGCCAGCAGTACTTGAGGGTAGGGGGTGGCTTGAGGACCTCGTGTTTGTTGGAAGCTTGGATTCACCTTTCCCAGGGTAGCCAAGACTGGACTCCATTAGCTCAGGGGCTTCGGAGCCTGGAGAGGCTTGCTTTTCCTGGGCTGAGTCTGGGAGTGGAGCCATGTAGGCAGCGTGAGCTCCGCTGCCTCCTGAGTGCTGCTGGCTGAAAGGCTTGCCTGGTGCCAGGGCTCTGGGCATTGGGAGTATTGCCTGACCTGCCAGGCAAGAAACGTGAACCACAGTGGTGAACTGGCAGTGAATTAGCAGGCCCTTTAACTGCCATCTTTTCTTTCCATGTTTTTATAAAGCCACTGAGTAGACACCAGATTATAAATCCTGTGCAGACAGTTTCTGGATTCAACCTCGGAGAAGAGTTTGGGTTTTAAGGAATACTTAAACTCAGTGTTTGTTGGTCTTGTTTTCCAGTGGACGGTGCTGCACACTGGCTGGCTGTGAGATCTGGGCGCACCCACACAGCCCTCAGTGGGCGCCTTGTAGGCGTGTGGTTCCGACATTGCTGTCCTCTATCCTAGTTGGTTAAAGTTAATGTTCTGCACGTTGTAGTCAGTTTATGGGATGAAAATCCACCACCCTGCCATCGTGTCGAGGTCAACTTTTCCGAGAGACACATAGGTCAGTGACAAGGTTTGGGTGTGAGCTCAGTAGGGTGCTCCCTCCTGAGGGACAGGAAGATGAACCCATCACTTTTTTGAATCAGCTACATGACGGTAGATCGTGCTAAACTATCAAAATGGATAGAGTGAAGCCTTCCTCTCCTGGCATCCTCAGAGAACTCTCTGACTCAGCTGTTAACCCTTTCACTTTTGTCTTACGTTTACATTGTTATTGTTTTGCACTGTTCTTTGTCCTCCTGGAGGTCATGCATCATGCTGGGGGTTTGCTTTGAATCCGCATTGGATCAACTCTGCTTGAACCTATGTGCCTAATTTCTGTGCCTGGTGGAGCCAGCTATTAGAGGTACAATTACCCCTTCCAGCCTCCAACTGAAGCTGTTCTTTTAGGGGGGGAAAAAAAAAGTAAAAAGGTTTTTGTGTTTGTCTCTTTGAATATGTTAATTTGGGGGAAATAAATATTATTGAATGTTTATGTGTGTATATGGAATATCTCTTGATAGCCTTCTTTACCAGGTGACTATTAAAATCAGATTCGAATGATTTCAAGTGCAATCCAGAAATTGACAAACTATACCCTGTGCTACCAATTCCAGGCAACCATGCCACCCCTCTCCTCCATGAAATTGTATTGAGATGCAGCCACACTCAGTTGCTAAGTGTTGCCCCTGGCTCCTTTGACGTTACAGTGGGGGAGTTGAGTATTTAGGACGCAAGCAGTATGGCTTGCAAAGCCTTTTTACAGAAAAGACTGTATCGTGTATTCAAGGACCAATGAGTTTCTATTTGGAAAGCTTCACATGCAGGAAACTCATAATCTTACAAGCAACGTGTTACATTTGCAGATAGCTTGAATGTCAGAAATTCTTCCTTTATAGAAGCAAACAAAACCCCACTTCTTCCTAACTTGCGGATAGTTTGGGTCTTTTTATATCCTGTGAACCATAAAAAGCAAATATCTCTTCAAGGTAATTACCTCTTTGAGTATTTGAAGATAGCTATTGTATACCCTCCAAATATTTCCCTCTCCAGATTAAATATTGGTAGCTATTAGTTACCTGTTCTTTATTACAGAGTTTTTACTCTCCACTTGATAAAGTCTATTTTAACTCTTCTCAACAACATCCCCGAGAATTAACAAGTCTCCCCTTGAAGGACATGCCCTGTAGAAATCCTATCAAGACATTGGTTGACCTTTCTGGGATGCAGCTGAAGATTGTATTTTTGTCTTTAAGCACTGCTGATTTATTGGCATGACTAGCAAAACCCTTGAACTCTCTGGCCCTTTAAGCCTTGTTATCATTTCTGTTATTCTTACATTGTTACCATTCTTTCTAAAGGTTTTGAAAACATTTCTTATACAAGATTTGGGCCGTATTTCCAAACTTGGTCTTTGTATGTCATATTTCCACACTTGCTCTCTGTTTGAGGCTTTGTCGTTGAGTTGACTGTTAGGGTAACTCCAAGCTGACTTGACTCTAATCAGGTGTCTTCATAGGTGGACTAGAGATGTACCTCGGCGGTAGAGCATTGTCTAGCAATGCGTGAGCTTAGGTTCAATCCCCAGTAGAGCCAAAAAAGGGAGGGAGGGAGAGAGAAAGGGAGGGAGGGAGGGAGGGAGGAAGGAAGGAAGGAAGGAAGGAAGAAAGGAAAGAAAGAAAGAAAGGAAGAAAGAAAGAAAGAAAGAAAGTCAGTCAGTCTGTCTTCGCAGGTGCCATGAAATCTATCCAAGGAAATCTCCATAAGAGATCATCATTCCATTATTCTGTATACACAGACCCACTCCCTTTCTCTCCTGCTGTTCTGATCTTTAGCTAAAGAATGAACATAGCTTTAGTGGCTTTTCCAGAAGGGCTGGTGTAATGGGAGCTTCAGTTCAGATGTTCCCATTGTCTCCCTTGACTTGGATGAGGGTTACTATCTGGGGCCTTGACCTAATTGGCCATTCAGTATTAATTTTGCAATTTTTTTCTATATATTTGATACTTTGACATTTTGGGACTTTCCTAACCCTAAAGAGACGATCCTACAGCTAGCCAATTTTTAGCAAGTAAAGGACCATACTTCCATATACAAAATAACCAACCCAGACCCAGTTCCCCCACCACCTTCTTTATGGAATTTCATACTCAGGTCCAATATTCTCCTGCTCTAGACTCCCATAACCTGCTAATATAATTCAAATGTGCCAATGCTAAGCCCACTTACCTTGCCTCTTCTGTTCCATGTTAGTCAAATACTTGACACAGGCTGCCTCCGTAAAGAAAAGTTGATTCAGCTCCAGCTTTGGAAGCTGAGGGTCCAGACAGCATAGCATAGGCTTGGTGAGAGTTTCCCTTGTCTGAGTCACCACCTACTGGGTAGCAGTGCCAGGGGCTTCTGTGGGAGCAAGAAACACACTTGGAACCAAGAAGCAGCAGAGAGGGAGAGCCCGGCTTCTTTTACACAACCCTCCTGTGAGACCTAGCAAAATCTCTTCCCAGGGCAAGATGCCCAGTGGCCTAAGGACCTCCCATTAGGGCCCATTTCATAGGTTCCACCACTCACTTCCCTATACTCTTACCCTGGGGGCAAAGCCTCCACCACATGGATCCTTGGGGGGACACCCAAACCATTTGCAAACCTTGGCAGTTCCTTCCCATGGAAACCACAGTAAAAGCTTTTGTTCATGTTTTCTTCTGCTTCCTGGTTGACCATCATGCTTCCTGTGGTGGTGTCCATGCGAATGATGAGTAACTTCTTTTCAACAGCAGTGGTCACCTGATCTGTTGGCCTCGCTGTACCTGAATAGCAATAGCCCTGCATTTTGAAGTACTTGAGGATTGCCACATTCTGAAAAATAGCCGAGGGCAAAGAACTCAGTGCTGAGTGACCCTGGGCTATTTCCTTTGCCTGAACTGGAAAGGCATCTGGAATTGCCTTTGTGGGGCTAAAGGTGTAACTCTGTGGTCCAGCACGCTCATCTAACAGTGCAAGGCATTGGGTTAGATCTTGAGCACTGCAAAAAGAAAACAATACAAAACAAACCAAAAGGGAAACAACAGTAGTAACAACAACCACAACAACAAAGCACCCAAAACCAAAATGAATCAACAATACTTAGATGAAGGAAAGTGGTCGAAGACCCACCAACCCCTTTCGTTAGTTTGGCTCCACAAGGGCACAGTCCAACAGAATGGTGGTCCAGAAGAGGTTCTGAACTGTAATAGTCCACCATACTGAACTTTGGTACTTCCAGGGGTGAAGCCAAGCAAATGTAAATACATTTCTTGAATGTTTTGACCATTGTGAGATAACTGAAGAATTTCAGATGAGGAATCACTCAGCCTCTCCTACTGTAGTTGAGCTTCCTTACCAGTGAGGCTGGTGGTTGTGAATGGCTTTTCTTACCAGATCCTGTTGCGAAATCAGGATTAAACTTTAAAATGCATTTAAGTTACTCTTACTGGCACAAATGATAAATCACTTCAGAAGGGCACCATGCCATGTGGTCAGGCATCCTTTTTATGCCCTGTGTAGCACTGTCCTCTTCAGCCTTCTGTGCTTTGTTTATGTGACTTTAAAAACTAAAGCAGATGTGCGCAGGACCTTGACCGAGGGATGTAGTGCACCAACCACGTGTAGCTATGTTTCATTTCAATCAGAAGAGCATGACATGGTCTACAGAGAAAGATCGTTAGACTGAAAAAAAGCCTGTTTTGTGTCTAACTATACTTTTCTGAAACATTGAAAGGTAAAGACCACTCTAACTTCCTTAATAGAAATGTTGTAACAGTATCTGTGTGTGTGGAAGGGGTCAGACTTGCAGTTCTGAAAGTGAACTTAATGCCTCATGGTTTTAAATACCAGTGAAAATGTGTTTGTCAAGCAGTAGCTATAGCCTGGTGAGTTTTGTCTTTTATTTAGTTCAGCCTTGGGAGGAAAACACCCAGGAAACCTGAGTTAATATAAAAAAATGCACTCTGTAATTCTGATTCTGTAACTGGTGTGAAATACAGATATAAAATCAGAAACATTTTCAAAGTTAACGATCACAGTTTAAAATCAGTTTGAAATTTAATAAGTAATTTTAATCACCAATAGAAAATGACATAATCTGTGTTCTGGAGCCAACCAGGCCTCTTCTGAAAGGAGAGCTTCCCGGATGGGGTCAGAAGGCAACTGAAAACCCCGGAGAACAATGGCCGTTCTCTCTGATGGGAGTTGCTCCTTTTCCTTGTGGTCACAGCCCCTTCCTGTTGCTCCCGTCTTAATGGAATCTCCGTTATGAAGTTGTTGAAGAAATGAGGAAGGGGGGCGCCTACCCCTCTCTCTGCACTGGGGAGAGCCCTGCCTGTGAAAGCAGCCTTTGTGCACACTGGGCTGGGCCCGTGGCAGACAGGGCACAATCAGGCTATTGTTTATTTGGGAAAGCTATGGCATCCTATTGCAATTATTTATGGAAGAAAATATTTGATGTTTTTGGAAGAGGTTGGATTTGGGGAGATGAGGGAGGGAGAATGGCTGGGCTTTCCCTTTTGTCCCATCCATTCTGGATCACTCGGAGGTTAGGATGGAGCTGTATAGTCCACAGGAGGGAATTTTGTGGCCCTGTGTGGGAGCATTCGAGGCAGAGAAACTCAAAGCACCTCCAGTTTGGGTTCTGGGAATGATGGAGGAGGAGATGGTTTTGCTGTACTTGAGGCTGACATGGGGTGGCTGTTCACTGTTGCCTTCCAGTCCTGTACCCCTCAATGCTGACCTGGAACTCTTGCCCATGCTCTGCCACCACCTTGGCTGAAGTTGAGTCTCAATTCCTAAGTAGTGAGAATGCTGAAACGTTCAGCATCTCCTCTCTTTCTCAGTGTTCACGTCTGTTACTCAGCTTTGATCACTGCAGCAAACACCTGAGATAATCAACTTGTGGAGAGAAAAGGGTTATTTTGGCTAACAGTATTGGAAGTCCTGGAGGAGATTGGTTGGCCCTCTGGCTTGGGGGTGGCTGAGTAGGTACCCTGTGGCTTGGGCGGTGGGTGAGGCTCCACAGCATGGCAGGAGTGTGTGTCAGAGTGCAGCTGCTCACCTCATGTTCTGGGGGCTGGAAAGAACAAGGAAGTGCTGGGGTCCCACTGTCCCCTCCAAGGCACATCTTGGATGATCCAAAAACATCCAGGTCCAGGTTCTACTACCTCCCAAAAGCAACACCCTGAGAACCAAGCCTTTAACACGTGAGTCTTTGGGGAATCCAAACTTAAGACCGAAACAAAGCCAAGTGCAGTGACACATGCCTGTTATGCCACCACTCTGGGAGGCTGAGGCAAAGAACTCGCAAGTTTTGGCCCAGCCCAGGCAACTTAGCAACCTACCAACACTGTCTCAAAATAGAAAAATGCAATACTAGCTAGGCATGGTGGTACATGTCTATAATCCTAGCAGTCTGCTAGGCTAAGGCAGGAGAATTACAAGTTCCAGCCCAGCCTAGGTGACTTAGGGAGATCTTGTCTCAGAATAAACATTTAAAATAACATTGAAAAAGCCAAGGATGTGGCTCAGTGCAAAGGCCCTGAATTCAAATAAAACCCAAGGGGGTTGCAAGTTGAACCAGTGTCTGAGGTTGAATGCTCTCCATCCTCAACCGTACGTTTCTCCAAAAGGGAAAAGGGGTCCTGTTCTGCTTTCATATCACACGTTTCGTGTGCCCTTTCTGGCCTCCCCATCCCTACTTGCCCTGTCTTGTCCCGCCTGCTTCACCCCATCTCTTCTCCTTCTGCAGCTTCTGAGGCTGCTGAGGTGGCCCTAATCATAGACTCGCCCTTGTTGCCAGCATTTCCAAGATTAGAGCAGCAACTGCAACTCAGAACTGTCCCAGAAATCCCCAGGGGTAACTCCAAGAGCTGCTCAGCGCCTGACACACAGTAGACCTCAGGACTGCAGAGAGCGCTGTTTTATGAAGCATTTGTCTTCCCAGAATCATCATTCTCCCGTTGCTGTGTGTGGACGGCTTTACCTTTGGTTTTTCCCTGAACTTCACATTAGGGGCCCCTCTACCACCTCTACCCCGGATCCCCAAATGCCCTCCCTGCAGAGGCCTCCTTGCCTCCTCACGCAGCATCCCTCAGCCACACATTTCCTGACTACTTACTTTTCTTGCTCAGAGCACTTCAGAGTTGGTTTTTTTACCTGTAAATCTCATTAAGGTAATTCTCCTATTCTTTGGATCATAAACACTTCCTTGTACCTGGGTGATGTTTTTTTGGGCCTGAATTTTAGTGTGATCTTGAGCCTCCATGTCTCCAGGCGTGGAGGAAGATGAGTAACTGAGTGTCGCAGTTAATGATTCTCTCCTGTCCCACATGGTCCCCAGAGGAACCCGCGATGGGGACAACATGACAGCTTTCTCTGGGGAGGTGGAAGCAGAAGATAAATCAGCAGGCAGAGCACATTCACATAACCTTATGGCCAAGAAAGTGGCTGGAAACACACAGTTGTTTAAATCCAAGATCTGCAAAGCCAGGTCCATAACACCTAGGGGTCCTGTCCTGATCCGTGAAGGAGACAGGAAAGGTTTCTGTGTTCTCCACCAGGCAGTGGTATAGACAGTGAGCAGGTGTAATGTGCTGTTGAAGAGTAAGATGAGACACAGGGTACTGGTGTCACAGTTCAGGGGTGCAGGGTGGGCGAATGTGTGATGGGGGTGGTGCTTGGTGAGGCTGGGTAGACGTAGGGGCTGAGGGTAGTTGAGTCAGCAGTGGCAAGTTTAGGGGGAAAATGCAAGAGGAAAAAGCCTTGAGGTAGCCACAGACTGATGCCCAGCACAGTAGGGAAATTAAGTCTGTTAGCTGACGGTCTGAGGCCTCCTCCATAACAAAATGTTGCCGCCTGCATGACTTAACAGCTAACATTTATTTTCTGACAGTGCTAGAGAATGCAAGTCCAAGACCAGGGTGCCAGCAAGATCTGATTCTGGTAAATAAAGCCTTTCCCCTGGTTAGCACATAGCCAGTTGCCCATCCATTTCAACTCCTGGAAATGACAATCAGAACTATCCAGATGTTGTTGGATGTGCTTTAGGGGTGTGTGCAGCAGTATTGAATTGCTTACATGGAGAATATTTTTGTTGGTGGGAAAACTCTCTACCCCTCCAGCCCCCACGTGTGAGTGGAGTGACATTGTTTCATGTGTTTTAAAAATCGTTTCATATCTGGCTTAATTGAAGGCACCTGGATGCTAGTACCTACTTCTGCATTCTACCTGCTTCCAATACTACTCTCCGGGAAAATGCCAGTGTACACCATTGAGACTATTAGAGTTACAAAGGCAGAGAAAATTTTAGGCATGATGCAGTGTGCTTCGATACTGAAGCAGAGAGTTTCAGGTGTAGGAAACCTGGCCCGAAGGAACTTAGATTTGAAGTGGCAGAGGATGGGAAGGACAGAGAGACAAGAGACACCCACATTTATATTCATGGTGATTTCTGAGTTTCAACGCCAGCCCAGCTCCATTCCATTTCCCCTCCACAGGCAGTTCCGCCAGAGAGGGTTTATGAAGTGCTGAAATAGTTGCACAGTCTGCCACCATTCTATAAATGATAAATAATAATTAACTTGGCAAGTCTAGGCAGAGCAAATCAGTGAGATTACAAGAAAGGAGACGTTAAGGTTTCAGAAAGAAGGAAAATCACCTTTGTCTCTGCAGGTCCTAAAACACATGAGCCACCTTCACGTAGCTACCCAGGAAGTAAGTGCTCCACAGAGCAAGTGGTCATGGGCACTGTTTGGCCACAGGTTTGTGGCATCTCATGTGAGGTGCAGTCCTGCTCCTGCCTCACAGGTCCTGGCGGAGCGCTCTGAGCACACTCATCCCTTGGGGTCGTTTCTGGCAGGGAACAAGTCAGCACAGATTGGGATTAATAGGCATGTTTTTAGGTTTGAGGTGGCTCAACCTTAGGTTTGAGGTTTTTATGTTTTTAGGTGGCTTTGTGTGTTTGGTTAATGTCATTACATTTCCTACAAGATAATAAAGTTCAAACCTGAAAGGAGTTTCCTGTCTTACAAGGGCATAAAGTGAAGAATTAAGCTTACTTTGGACTTTTAAATGATTTTAACTTATTGCTGGAAGCTCATATAATTTCATGGCAGGGCCACGGGCCTTCCAGTTGGTTGAGTTTATATAACCTCTTATTAATTTATTCATTTGTTCATTCGCCTATCAGGAAGCTTTATCTTTTCAGTTGAACATACAAAACTAGTCACTCTTGAGCTGTACATTTTATGATTTCTCAGGCAACTTACTATATTAAATATAGAAAAACAATCAGAATAAACTTCTGTTCTCCGAATCAGAAAGGAGTTGCTCCAACTTGTGGTGGTCACATTGCTAAATGTAAAAATAGTAGAGTTAGGTGAAATAAATAAGATTAATGATTTGGAGAGGGGGGTAGTATTTGAGTAAATTAGAAATGTTCCTTGAGTTTCAGAGCGACAGTGATTTAAGTGAGGTTCCAGCATAGGAGTGCATGTGGTTTCCATTTTATAGTTTTCCCAATTGAAAACAAACTTTGGGGATTTTTATTGAAGTTGGTCAGTTTTAACTTATGCAAGGCTCAGCAGCCACCTTTTGCTCCTCTTCCCGTTTCCCCCATCATGCTGTGAAGAAAGCAGCACACCACTGTGGTATTGATGGAAACCTTTATTTCACCAGTTCCCGTCTTATAAACTAGGCTAAGGAGCACAAAGGCTGTTTGGTTCTTCATGACTTGCATAAGACGTGCTTCTTTCTCTGTCTTTCTCTTCTGAAGTGACTTGGCTGGGTGAGAGCCCAAAGTCCCTGAAAAGGGGGAAGCTGAAATGCAAACAGAGTTGAATAATGAAGTGATGTCACTCTGAACCAATGGGAACAGTAGGTGTCACGTGCCTGGCAGCTACTTCAAATGCCCACAAAACAAGAGGAATGGCTTAAGCTGTCTTCCCTTCCCACCACCAAGCAGCAGTCACCGCCAAGAGCACATGCAGAACAGTCATTGTATGAAACGTAGCTGTACGTGGAGGATGCATCTTAACAAGCTGGTAGATTTTTGCAAAGCATGAAGACTCATGTGCAGCTTTATTTTCTGGTCCTGTCCAACCAGCATTTCTGTCAACTGAGAAATGGGGATAGGGTTTGGTTGGATTCCAGTTGAGGTTGCAGCTTTCCTGGTGTCAGACCCAGGCGTTTAGCTTAACGTTATGTTCACTGAGCTTAACAGCCATAACCTCTTGGTTTCATTATCATGGGGGCTTCTGCACAGCTGCCCGTTCTGTTTGTGATTCTAGACTTAAAACTCTTCCAGGAAATATTTCTCACTTAGGCCACCCTCGTTTAAATAAACAAAACAACCGCCATACACAAACAAACAAACTTGGTTAACTACTCTTTTTGAGTGTATTCAGAGAGAAAGGAAAGAAGAAAATGTGATGTTTGGAATGGTGCTTATCCCTCACCACCTAGCCATTCATGAATGTTGTGGTTTAAACAGAACTGAAATGGGAATCGATTGTCTCGTTAAAAATGCTTTTGTTGCATGGTCAGCACTGGGAGGCAGGGAAGATAGCCTGAGATGCAGAGTGATTCTCAGGGTGGACTTGTGACTGCAACCCATTTTGGAGGGGAGAGCATTGATAGACAAGGCTGCCAGTTCTTTTGTAAGAAATCAAGGGCCTTTGTGCCCGCCTACCTGGTTCCTCTTCCTTCCCGGTGAAAGTCAAGGGGCCACATAATGAGGCCAGACTTGGCGAGAGTTTTCTTTCCAGTCTTCTTTGCTCTTCTGGAAATGACTGTCCTGTTTATCCTCACTGTTTCAGTCTGAATTCCTCCACCCTAGTTCAGTTTTTACTTGGTCTCTTGACATTCAACTTTCCCTTCCCATTATTCCATTCAGTAAATGATCATCTGACTGTTTTATCGACAGTGTCCTGTTGGTTGAGATACTCACCTGTTCACAAAAATTCACAATAGCTCCCTGTGTGAAACCCTGAATTAGACTCTACTTTTCCCTAGTTACCTAAGCTTATCCAGCTTTGTAGATGCAAGGGTCACTGGACTGGTTTCTTGCAGGTTCTGCCAAAATGCTCTATCCTGCCTCCATTCTCATGCCATTACTCATGCTTTCTTGCACTTGATTGGAATTCCTTCCCATGCTTTCTATTTGAACATCAATCCCAGTTAAGATCCTCTCTCTCTCTCTCTAAGCAATTGGTTGCAGTAGTAGCCTGCAGTCTCTTCCCTGGGAGTTGATTGCATCCTGTTGTTTTGTTCTTTTATTTCACACTCTTGGCATAGTCTCGAAGACATCATAGTAGTATAATATACTGGTAAATTTTAAGATTGTGGGATTTGGGGAGGTCTTCCAGTGTCCCTGCCCCCAAAACCTTTACTGTCTGTCCTAAGCATTGCTTTCCCTGGCTTTCTAATGGAATGGTGAACTCCACCTCTCCGCAATGCTGTGGGATGAAACACTGTGCTGTGTATGGGGAGTAGCTGGGGCAGCACCTGTCAGGGCAGTAAGTGCACATAACGCAACTGGTCAGTAGTGGTTTTTACCTTAAAATCATGGAGAGACCAAATCCCAGCCCCTCATCTGCACCTGCGCATTTCAGGAGTTCAGTAAATATTTAGCGAGTCTGATACCTGTAGACAGACTCTGAAATAACTTAAACATTTAAGCAGTGCTTTCTTGGGGATTTAACTTGCCAAATGTGGAAGACTGAATGATAGAATATGTAAGCTGTATTTTTCTTGTGATTCTATGCACTGTCCATGTTGCAATTTAAAGATTTTTGGAACGCAATGTAAAAATGATTTAGTGTTCTGTAATTGGTTTCCTGAAAGCAAAATGATATTTATGTGAGCTTCAATGAAAGATGCAGCTACTGTAATTTATTGTGGAGGAACAGTCTCAAAGTGTATAGAATGAGCAAAGCTTAAGTGTATTAAATATTCTAGAGGAAGACATATTTAGGCCATAAATCTAGTCTTCCTTTGGAATTTGTTTTCCTGCTTCTCTGCCAGGTGTATGAAGATTTTAAGTTCTCAGGCCTTGGTAGGAGGAAGATTTAAGGTTCCAAGAGGACGTTTGTATCTCTTTTAAATTTCTATTGTTTATCAATGACATCTATAAATGTTTTAGGGAAGTCTGTCCTGTAACATTACCCACTTAGCTCTGTGCAGTTGTCTGGCGATTGCTGTGAGGAAGGGCTGTATTTTGTTGCTGACAAGTACATCTCAAAAGTGCGAACACCTGAATAGGCAATAAAATATTAAGGGCTGCTCCTGTAGCAGGCTGCTTTCCGTGATGTGTGAAAGTCTATGGGGTTTATAATTGGTCTGGCCATACGGCTGCCTAGGATTAGAATGTCTTCAGAGCCCATGAAACCCTCTCTTTGAAGCAAGAACATGGAGATAGTTTATTTTAAAATGTAATTGCTGTGTTACTGGGATTTGAATTTGAGTGTCCAGATTAAACTGTATTTCTGTTTAAAGACTGCATGGCTAAAAATTTTCAGTATAATTTCCCCCACTGCTACCACTAAATCACAGAATGAATGATAACTATGACAGTGAAGTTTCATTTCATTTTCAGACCCGAGTTTAGGAGTTTCAGAGCAGATGGCTCTTGGAAACATGCAAAATGCTCTGGCGAGGCGCTCTAGCCACCTTTAGATGGGAGGAACTCTGCTTTGTGCCCTGTAACCTTATTCATGTAGGATTTGCACTTGTACCATTAAGACCCCCTTAGTCCAGATCACTTTGTTCCATTTGGGTGATGTTTACATTTCTAATGAGCTAAAGAGGAAGTAGGTGAGGGAGAAAGCCAAGAGGAAATTGCATTCTAATGTTTGCTACAGGCAGCCCTCAGACTTGGTAAACCTAGGTACTTAGAGATGATGTGAATTGGTTTAAAAGGCCATTTACAAAGGGAAGAGTAACTCTCACTTAGCTGATTTCATGTGGTTATTGAAACTGCTGCTAATAGTCAGAAGGGAAGTTTTCTTCTTATATTCTGCAGTAAAAAGTAAGGGTTGAGGAGATAATGCCCCTCTATCCCACCTGCTCAAAGCCCATTGGCCAGTCGGACAAGGGGCTCCTCACTGATAGAAAGCCTGCAAAATCTGGGTTGGTGAGAGGGCCACCCAAGAAACCAAGACTTGTGGGAGAAGATCCTACCTGATGGCCAGCCCCCAGTCCAGTGTACCCCTCAGAGCCATCTCTGCCCTCTGGTTTTGCTTAAACAAGACTGCTCAGTTTTGATTTTTTTTTTTTTTCTTTCCTTAGAAAAGAACTAACTTTAAGGTCTCCCTGACATATCTGATCAGGCTAAACCTTTCAGTCAGACCCAGTTTCCAGAGAGGCTTCTGAGAACTTTTCTTTGGTTTGGTTGCTAGTTCACCTCCTGCCAGAAATTTACCAGAGTCATCAGAAGTCTGCCCCCCAACTTCTGAAAGACAGGCGCCCTGGTCAGATCACACCTTGAGTGTGTGCTGGGGCAGGAGGCCTTCCACTGCACAAGGAAGCAAGACCGGGAAACTCATTTGTAGATCTGACTTTGCTTCTTTGTGTTCAGATTCAACCAGGGAAGTGGTGTGGGTCTCTAGAAGCCAGGGAAGGAAATAGGAGAGCTGACATGTTTTGAAAACAGCAGGAAGCATTTTCAGCAGCGTGCATGCCACTTAACCACATTCATGCAGGTCGCCAGGGCAGGCTCTCTGGCCATGTGCTCTGCACCCCAGTTTCTTTGCAAAGAACTTAATGATCTGTAAAGAAACACTTACAAGCATGAATGTAGAACCTACTATTTTAAGGAGTCCTGAGATGAACATTCTTCTAATACATATTTACCCTAATGTATTTGTTTAGTGTGTTTGTTTATTTGCATGTTTCTACTTTGGAGGTTTTAGCTATTTTAAACTGAATATGTACTACCTAGGGAATTTGTTCATCTTACAATATCATTGTGTTGCAGAATTGACCAATTCAGTTAAACACCTTAAAATCCCTTATACCAAATTGATGCTATTTGAACTACTACTTGAGAGCGACTACTTTCAGACCCTCGAAGCACTTAGTTACAACCCTTGGTCTAATCACACGTTATTTTTAGTTATTAAGACACATTTCAGTGCTTCTTAGGATACTGTTCCTTGGTATCATAAGTCCTTCCAAAGAGAAAGACTGTTAGTTAAAAATAATCTTCAGGGGCTGGGGATTTAGCTCAGCGGCATAAGCGCCTGCCTTGCAAGCAGGCAGTCATGAGTTCGATCCCTGGTACCGATAAAAATGAAAAAGACAAAAAAAATAATAATAATAATCTTCAATTCAGACTTTCATTCAAATGAGTCATTTTACTAAGTCCAGTTTAAAGAGATTTTTAGTTCAGCTTACAAAAACAAAATACATTTGACATGTTTAGTGACAGAAGAATATTTTGTGCGAGATTCCTTGTTATTGGTATTGTTTTTGATGCCCTTTTTGTCTTTCATACCATTAGCATTATCCATGTCTAAGGTGATTTGATGCTAAGTAGCAGAAGTATTGATTTGAGAGAATTGCTCCTGGAATTTTCCCATGGCAGTTGTTGCCTGAAAAAAATTGAGAATCTCTGTCTGTCTGTCTGTCTGTCTGTCTGTCTGTATCTCTCTCTCTGTCTCCGTCTATGTCTCTGTCTCTGTCTTAGACATAGATGTCCTGAGTATGCTTTAGGATTATACATGACAAACAAGGAGTCTCCTTTTAAGAACACATTTTCAAGCCAGAGTTGCTGGCGAACATTTCAGATCTGCAGGGGCTGCTGTGTGCCTTGCCTCCTTTTGGAATAGTTTGTGCCATTTCTGTTTAGCATCCATAGTACTGTAAATAGCAGCAGAGAACTGCAGTTCTGGGATCCCAGGACAGGCAGGCCGCAAAGGCTCCCCCTGTTCCGGCACAGTCTGTGACCCTCAGTTTTTTCAGTGCAACAATTACGAACCTGAAAAACGGGCGCCTCTAATAGTGGGCATTCACTGACTCAAAAAAATTTTAATGCCTAAATGCCAGTGACCAGGTCACCTCAGATGGACCCGAATTGATAATTGCCATAGTCTGGTGAATCTAACACCTTTGTATTTTTCTATATGTATTTTTTGAAAATTATTTAATTATGAAAATAACTATGTGTGAAAAGCAAAGTATTATTAAATTTAAAGGACAGTTCCATAGCTGGTGAATATGGTTTTGTGATACAGAAGCGAAAGGACCAAATGACCTTCTGCCCTTTGACATCTTGTTGTTTTGTCCCCACTGCATCCAGCCTTGATGCAGACTTGGGTCAGCTTAAAGTCTTAAAGAAGACTCCTCCTCTACCTCGGTCTTGCCCCAGATGCCCAGGGCAGCACTGTCCTGTGTTCTGTGTGGGCTGGGAGCTCTCAGAGAGCTCGTCTCCTGCATGGGTTTCTCCATCACAGCCATAGCCACACACTCAGTCTGGGTTACTTCCCCCCAAGCTCTTTCCCTTCTTTGTTCCATCTCTGTGTTGCCCCTAGATGCATATTTTGGGAAAGCTTCCTGTTCTTTCACAGTCAACATATATGAAACAAAATATGTTGGTTTTTCAAAGCCAACCAGTATTCTGGACTGTAGAGAGTTGATTTACTGGCCTGAGCTCAAAACCTTGAGATCTGTCATCAGTGACCGTGTTCTGTCAATTCCTTTCTAATTAAACGCTCTCTTTTCCATTTGTCCCACTCCTCCCTCTTCCTACCTCAGGATTGCTGCAGGTTCCTGCATAAGTTTCCTAAGTCCACTCCCTCCCCCGTCCCTCCTGCCACCCCATGCATAGCTTCTATTCTGAAGTATGGCTCATTACCTGTTAGAGGGGGAGCCCCACACCCCCTTTTCCACCCCCTGTGAACTTTTTACCTCCTTGTTGTAGCATTTGCCACTGACATTTCCGATCTGGATGACTTCTTGCTCGCTTGTGTTTGCTGGAAATAGCCCTTACTCTCTTCCCCCTTGTGTCTGGCTCTCTTTCTCTTAACTTCAGGAAATTCCTTTTCCTCTAAATTTACCTCCTGGCCCTCGATTTTTATTTAATTTTATCATTGTGTACAGATGTTATGTGCCCAAGGAGAGGGTAAACTTTGAGTGGGCAAGGACTATGTCTTAGGATACTCAAAGTTTCACATATCCTATGACTCCTTGGGCGCAAGAATTACAGTGTCTTTCTTATTCTCTTAATTCCCAGTGCATCCTAAAAGCCCATTGCATATCTAAATGAAGGAAAGACCAGGAAGGAAAGCTTGTAAAACTTTATGCTGTTAAACTTTCTCAGAGATATTTAATCTCCTTGCAAGTTGGGTATTTTTAAGCCACTGTCTGGGCATCTTATTCCTCTTCAACGTGCCGGAAAGATCAAGGGTAACGTATGTATAGATGTTTGTTGACATGTTTCTCAGAATATGAATTAACATTGCTGATCTTGATTATTTGCCTTGGGTGTATAGTTTTCCCTCTAAAAGTAAGTTGAAGGTAAGTGATGTCCTATGAAGCTGCAGGCTCCTTTCTCTACGCTGTTCTTCAAATGTAGTTAAATCACTTTATGCTAAATTGGAATATTGGAATTGACTTCTTAAACTATGTTTGCTTGCTGTGTCTGTCAGTGAACCTAATATAAGCAGTGCCTTATGGGATTTGGTGCGCTGTCACCTGCTCCCTATTACTCATGGTGCTGTGAAACCAATTTCTGATTGCAGATAGTACCATCACCAGGTTAAGTGCTTTGGATCTTAAGTAGTCTCTATCTGTGATGGTAACTACTTTCATTCCTGGTCTTTTTGGGGAGCTCAATGTTAAACTACAGCTCTTAGATTTGTAACTTTTATTTTGAACCTAGGACCTGACACATGCTGGGCAAGAGCTATTTCACTGAGCTACAACCTCCACCTCTCCGTATGTTTAGATCAGGTTTGATACTGGCCTCTTTTGGGAAGAAATGGCAGGCCCTACATTAGGAACCTACCAAGATTTAAAACTGCCTAAAAGAAGTCTCTTTGGGTAGAGTGTCCCTTGGCATCATCTCCTAAAATTGATAGTTAGAATAACATGATGTGGTGTACCATCTGGACAGACCGATCACCAACCGAAGTTCTTGTGTGGACCCATTTGAACTCTTGTCTGCCTCACTTTTCTTAGCCATCAAACAAAGGTTTGGAACAGTGAAGCCCTCCCCACCCCATTTCTTTTGGGAACATATAGGAACTGCTGTTTATAGCAAGCGTGCCTGGTTGTGTCATACTGTGTTCTAGACCCACTGCGTTAGCGTCGAGAGCACTATCAGGTGGTGTGAATGATGCTACTTAGAGTTCACTCAGTCCCACCCATTGTCTGGCCACACCGAATTAGTCCAGTCTCAGAATGGGCTGTAGTAGGCAACTTCCTAAAGCTGACTTCTCCTAAGCCCCTGAAGCACAGCACCAGCTGTTTGTAGACATAGGTTCTACACCTGCAGATTTAACCAAGCACGGATCAGAAAGATAGTGATTTTCCCTTATCATTGTTGACTAAGCAGGATGTTGTGACAGCTGTTGTCATCACCTTTACACTGTCTTAGGTACTGCAGGTCATCTGTACACAGAAGGGTGTTTAACGTACACGGAAGGATGAGCCTATGTTGTGTGAAAATTGTGCCTCATTTTATTGTAAAAGATTCGGGCGGGGCTGGGAATCAGTCCCCTCTGGATTCTGGGGGGTGACTATTGGCATCCGCGGTTTTGTAGAAGTGAGAATTCTCTCTTGATGGTAATACCGCCATACTTTTATGGGAACAGCTGCAAAATAGTTCTGCTTTTGAATGGCCCATTGATAGATACAGTTTAAAATTTTCCAAAAATCACTCAGGGACTTTTTAAAAAAAGAGGATAGGAGTGGGGAGGGGGCATATCAGTTTCAAAAGAACCTTTAGGGCAATTACAAGCTGTTAGGAAATGTCATGGATTAGTAATACGGATACCCAAGCTTATATCACAGAAGTCATTAATCATGCATGTTCTTGACAGGGAGATTATTTTCCAGTTTTTTAAAAAGCCTAGGATTTTTTTGTTTGCTTTTTTTTTTTATTAAAAAGTAATTTAGAGCCAGTAACTTAACCTGTTTTTCATAAATGTGCTAGGCACCCAAAAAAATACTCATGCTTCCATGGTTGAGGTCCTCAAATGAACTTACGTGTTGGACCCTGGTAACTCCAGCTAACTTGCTTGAATTGTCTCTGTTGAGTAATAGTGTAGACCCTGATTCAGGAGTCTGATCTTCATGGTCAGCTGTGCAGTGCTGGCTTATGAGGGCTCATTTGTTTCCTTTTTCTGCTGTTACCACTTTTCTCCCTTTCCCGGAAGCAATGAGACCGTTTCATCTCCATAGCATGTAATGGTGTGTCTTATAATTACATGTTTACAGCTTGAACTTCCCCGGGCTGTGCCTTGTTCGGTAAGAGTTTATAGAGTTTGCGAGCCATACCCTGTATTCATCCTTCCAGCATCAGCACATTGCCCGGCATGCAACAGAGCCCCAGAAATGTTTACAGCAGAATCATCCAGGGGAATCACTTCCACTGGCTATAGCAGGAGCCATCTCTGTTTAGATGAAAAGTGCTCTTAAAGAAATGGAAGAAGCCATTAAACACTCCAGGATCCGCAGTGTAATCTGTACTTCCTATTATGTGAGTTCTCTCATGAAAAGATCAGATTCTGGCTAAAACAAACAGAAGAAAACAACTCCTGCCTTCCTATGTCTCCTTTCTTTCTCCTTACTGCACACTTGACCAGAATTGATATGAGTTCAATAAGGTTCTAGTCCTGTTGGGCAGCTCAAGCAGGAAAGCCATTGAACTCTGGGGTTACAAGAAATATCTGAAAACAAAGCGATTTCTGCTAAGTGGGCATCTCCAGACATCCTTCCCTTTGCAGACCCACCTAACGGCTCTGAAAGACAGACCATCCCTAGGTAGCCAGCCTGGATGCTGCATTTAGCTTGAGAGTACCATTTAACCCAGACTTGGAAGAATTTTGACGAGGAGTAACACTGAGGGTATCCTCATAAACTAGCAGATACAGAGCTATCAGTGTTCCCCTTCCTTTAGGGAACATACTTGTGCTGAAACTGTAGTCACAAGTATCAGCAGTTTTGGTCGGGAATTGTGGAGGAAGAGGATCAGAGAGCCCACCTAGATAGCCGGGTTTCTGCCTGTGTTTGTTACAGGCAGGCACTGCGCTGCTGTATAAGCTGATAGTGAGCCAGAAGTCACAAGACCCTTTGGCAGAAGTACTTCAAGCTTTTTAGGTGGCCGGCAGAACACTGTACACACACGCGCGCACGCATGCTCACACACAGGATTTGAAGGCTGTGTTTTGAGAAGTGAAAACTGTAGGATTATAATACTGTGGGGTCTTACATGTAGGTAGCTGGCCGGAAGGAACACAGGTTGGAACCTACTATTAGCTTTTGCCAGCAGGGTGGAAATAGCCATCTTTCTCCATTCTTATCCCTTCAAAGGACATTGTTAGTGGGGACAGGGGTGACTTTTTGTGACTGAGAAGAGATTTCCTTTGTGAATAATTATTTCTCTCTTCTGTGAAAAGGCTTCTGTAGTTTTAAAACCATTTGTCTGTCCCTAAGGATAGATTCACTTTGCAGTTTAGGGAAGTAAAAGTTAGCGTCTACCAAGTGAAAGAGAGGGAGAACTGGGGTTTTGGGAAACAGGGCTGTAATGGAGGTAAACAGGAGTCAGAGGCAGATGATGGCAGCTTTTGATGCATTCGGGGTCTGGAAGAACGCTGGTCTCCAAATCGCTTCTGCAACTAACTCCTATAAACAAGTCTCTGCATCCTTCAGTGACTCCCTGCACGTTTGTTAGGGCTGTGTTTCCTACCAAGCCAAGTCTGGAATTAGGAGTGTTTGTTTGGGACTTGAGCCAAATCACGCAAGTGTTGTGGAGGGTGATTTTCCTGTGGAGAGAGTGGTGTGGATTGGGAGGCTCGTGTGAAGTATTTAGAACGTTTCAATCTTTTGGTAGTTTCTTTTCCTCAGTGTCAGTGTGACTTTTTCACTTGTGTTCTTCCTCCTCTGCTTCGTTTGAATTTCAGTTGTGTAATATCAGTGGCACTGACAGTTATGAAATCAATAAAATGGCAAAAATCTGCCAAGCTGGAGCCCAAGCCAGCAACTGTGGGCCGAGGATGGCCCTACCCACCAGGAATAAAATGTCTGTCTCCTTCTCCCTCTCCCTGCCCTTAGCTTTTTATTTTGAAATAATTTTAGACTTACAAAAAGTTAAAAAACAGCACAGAGAGTTCCTAAAATGTCACCCAGTTCTCACTAATGTTAACTTCTTACATAACCATAATCCAATTATTGCAACCAAGAAATTAATATTGGCACAATATTCGTGCTATAGACCTTATCCAGATTTCCCCAGTTTTTCCATGGATGCCCCTGTCCTTTTTCAGATTCAGAATCCTTCACTGCATTTAGTTGCCCCAGCTGTCCGAGCTCCTCTGTGTATGACAGTTCGTGTCTTTCCCTGAGTGTCACGACCTTGATATTTTAGAGGAGCACCAGTTGCATTTTGTAAAATGTGTCTTTGCCGGGCTCCCTCTGATTTTCTTCTCACTTGAGTCAGTGTACACGTTTTGGGGAAGAGTCTACAGAAACAAGAATGTCCTTAGCGCACCGTGACAGGGTGACCTCAGGATGTCTTGCAGGTGATGTTGACCTTAAGCACGGGGAATATTATCCTATAGATGATATCTGCCAGGTTTCTCCTCTTTGGTCACTGGTGTCTTGGGGTTGAGACTTGGAGACATGCAGATGTTCTGTTTCTCAGCACACTGGTGGCGGGAACCCTAATGTTACCATTCTGTGGTATTTACCTGCACCAGCCCTTGCTGCTGTGCTCCCGTGGCGATTTGCTGTCTTCCCCTGCATTTGTTCTTTGGCATTTTCCTGGAAGGAAGAGAGCTCCCCTTGCTTAATCCCAACACTGCCTTTCAACACATGTGCTCTGGGTAACTTCTAGATGACTGAAGATGACTCATAAAGAAGGGAGATGTTTTTAAATGTTGAAAGGAGGACAGGCTACTGAATCCTGACAGTGCCTGCCTCATCTGGCCTGGAGACACTGCAGAACGCTTTGACCCTGGTTCTCATTCAGATCTACTGGACTGGCAAGGCTCTGGAGTCTTTCCTGGCCTGAGAGTCTTTCCGATACTGATTTTTTTTCATTGCTTCTTTATAATAGGCTTTATTTGGTAGGAGATTGTTGCACAGATTTGGGGTTCACCTTTATTGGAAAAAATTTAGATTTTCTAATTTAGCCTTTTTGTTTTCTACTACTAGCACCTTAGTGCACTGTTCTTTCCTGCCACTTGTTTTTATTTGTAAGCATCTGCACTTGCCTATCTCTGTCTTATTGGTAGCATCTATACCAGCATGTTAAAAGGCCAGTGAGATGTATCTCTTTGAAGTTGCATTAGAAAAACAAGATAAGATTAGGAAAAAAAAAAAAAAAAAGAGGAAGCTGAGATTGCTGACTGAAAGAATTCCTAAGATTATCTGTGGATTTCAATTAGCCATGATTTTGAATTTATTATAGATTTCCAGTAGGCTAACTGTTCTGTAAGGAGGTAAAAGAGATAGCTTGCTGTAAATCCTCCCAAGTAATGTTAATGATACATTATTGATGCACAGCTACTAGGAGTGTGAGACCAAGATGGAATCCTCAGGGGGGATGGCAAAACTAACTGTATTTAGAAAGATGAACCTTAAAATGTCCTTTGCATCCTGAATGTAAAACAATGAAAACAAAACATCATCCTGAGAGTCCTGTCTCTTGCTCCAGGTTTTGCAGTTGAAAATGCTTCCTGTGGAGTTAAGAGCTAAAGCTATTCTAGGATTTACTGGGAGGCAGATGGTTATTAGGGAGTGGGAATGGTTGGGACGCCTTCATTTCCATTCTTGAGTTCTATCCTTGCCTGCTTGTAGCTGGGCAAGGCTCTTCCTGCAGGAAGCTGGTGCTTCTGCAGCCCATGCCTTGTCATCCTTTTGCCCAACCAGACCTTTCTAGAATCTGAAGTTAGAGGTTGGCGTGAGCCAGGTTGATCTGATCAGTATGTTCCGCTAGGTTCCAGTGCCCAGAGCATCCCTGTAGGGCCTCAGAAATGATACAGAGGACAACTTAAATAAGATTTCAGCCAGAAAGCTGCAGGCTGTCATTCTGGGGATGGTGTTGGCCTCTCTTGCCACTGCTGCAGGTGTGTGCCTGCTGTCCTGTGACCACTGAGCAGACCCTGGGAAAGTACAGGAGTCATCCTTAGTGCATGTGGGGGAGGCAGAGCTCTTGTTTTTGCTCAAGGAGTTTCAGTTGTCTCCTTCTCCACTCAATCTCAAACTTCTGACAAGGCCCCCAAGGGTAGGAGGACTGGAGGGCTGCTTAAGGAATGAAGTGGCCACTCACTGGATTTCACAGACAGCATTGTCAGCCAAGCTGTAGCTTGCAAACCTGCTTCTAGGGAGCTCATGCCCGATGACACTAGTAGTTGGCATTCAGTGTAGCATTTACTGTATGTGAGGTAGTAGTCCAGGCCATGTCTACATATTCTAATTCAGTTTTCATACAGATATAATTATAGTCCCACTTTAAAGATGAGAAAAATCAATGCACAGAGAAGTTAAAGGACACACAGCTAGTAAATGACACATCTGGGATGTAAGCCTAGTCAACCTGGCTCCAGAATATATAGTGTTAGACTCTAGTCTCTGCTACCTTTTAATAGACCTCCCCATACCACCAGCAGCAGCACCCCCGCGCACACACACACACACACACACACACACACACACAGGACCCACACAGTAAATCTGGCTGGCTGATTCAGGTGGCTACAAGTGACATTACCTCTCTGTGTCTCAGAAATGACAATGTTACTTCAAACACAACTCTGATTTCGCATTTTCTGTTAGCTTTAGGTAAAGAAAGGACAAAGATAAACAACATTTCCTTATTACAAGATTGTGTTTGTCTTTGTAATTTCATGGCAAAAATTGTGCCCCGGATGGTGGAGATCCAAGTAGCCTCCGAGGTACTTTGCCTCTGTTGATGACAAGCACATGAGGACCTGCAGCTTTGTTCAGGCACTGACGGGCTCCTTTCAGCCATCCTGTGGGGCATGCTGGCTGCTGGGAGTGGCTTGAAGTCCCTCTCTGCAGTGCCATCTCCAGCCTGTCCAGGAGTGGTCCCAGCATGGTCCCACCACCATGTTTGTTGGCCCTGGTGTTTGCCGTCATATAGCAGCTGAGTGTCTGCTCCTGCAGATAGTCTCTGGGTCTTCATTTCATTTCCTTTGGGAAAAACAGTTATTTGCCTGCTGTCATTTTGTCTGCCTTCCTAAGAAAACTTCTGATATAATTTAGGCTTTTTGTTTATTTTGTAGGTGCCCTTTCTTTAGGTCCTTCTTAAAAGCCCAGTTGTGCCACCAAACTTTGCCACAGCCCTTGTGATTGACTTTGGCCTCTATAAGTCACCCTCCTGCCTAGTTTAATCATACAGTCCCCTTTCCTGTCCTTCCTGGGTATTGTGCTCACACAGTTGGGTCAGGTGGGCAAACTCTCAGAGAGCCTCTCCCCTCTGGAGTACAGGCGTCCAGCAGGGTGTGTGTGACTCCACAGCACATGATGCCAGTGCCCATGTGATGAGAGACACAAAAACAGCATGTCCTGATAGCAAGCCCCATGCCTTCAAATCTTGCTTTTTATGGTAACAAATAAACTTTTTACGGTGTCCCTTTTCTTTTGGTATCATCTAAACTAGTGAGAAAATAAGTAAGAACCTTATTAAAAAAGAGAAGTAGAGGAGAAAATGTGCTGGAGTCCTTGCTTTACCAGTAGGCTGCTTTGAAAGCGTGGATGTGTCTTTAAGAAAAAGGAAACGCTAAAAAAAAGAAGTGTTACTGTCATCCTAATGAAGTTAACGTAGCACATTTTTATAGGCTGCCAAAATTCCCCTTGGTGTGGCCAATAGAAGTCAGCCAACTAGAGTCCGGTAGTGGAAAGTGCTGGTGACACGTTGACTCTATTGAGATTAGCTTTGAAAAAAAATAACTTATGGAGACCTGGAGCATTTCCAGCAGCCCGTTCAGCTTTGGTGCAGGTGTGATCTCTGTTCTCTTGGCTTTGTCCCCTCCCACTCTTCCTGGCTCCCTGTTTATCTTTGACATCCATGGGGAGTTCCGGTTGGTATATCTTGACTGGTGATTCTGCCTGTGTTTAGCAAATACTTCATATTTTAGTGCTTTCAAAATATAGAAACAAACAACTTTTGAAAGCATCTGCAAAGTGCATGAGGGAAACAAGCTACCCTACCTCGAAGAGGGGTTTGTTTCCCTTTCTTGTTGTTCTGGTCACCTGCTGTAAGGGCAGGAGCTGTGGGTTGCTTCCATTTCTTGGCACGTGGATAGCTCCCCTCTCCTGTGCTTGTTCATTTATAAGGAAGTTCATCTGTTCCTTAGAAAGTTCTGGAAAAGGCGCTTTCACACTGTCTCTCTGTGGAGCACTGCTGTCAGTTCCGTCTTAGTGCAAAGGGACAACTGGCATCCTTTTTCTAGATGAACATCTTGTAATCATTCCTTGCAAAGTGATTTTTTTTTTTTTTTTGGTATGTTTCATTCTGCTATTTTGTTCATTTCTGTAGAAAGGAGTAACATTCTAACTAAAAAGTTCCCTGATGTGATAATTAAGATAGCCTCCTTGGAAAATTCTGGAACAAACCCTTTCTTCTCTGTCCTTAGAGAGGCGCAGACACAGGTGATGGAAGTATCATCCTAGCGAGCCGAGAACCTACCCTGTGTATATCATCTAGGCTCAGAATTCCATGTTGCATGCATTCTGTTTTGTTTTGCTTTGTTTTTACTGCTTTACTGCCTTTGATAAGGAAGAGACTTCTGTATTAAAGCTAATTTTACTCCAAGCGGGCTGAGAGGAGAACAATCTATTGTCCTGTGGAGGTCAAGGCTGTGCTGAACAACAGACCATTGTGCTGCTAGCTCTGTCTAGGGGACAAGGGCATGTTTATAAAAACAAACTTGTGGAACAGGGACAGAGAAAGGCTTAGTTTACCTGGCATTCTGAACTTAAGGTACTCATTTTGCCTAAGGAATAATGAACGCAGAGTTGTAATTAGGAAAGGTTGATGTAATTGATGTGTTAGCAGTCTTTGTTTGAGGTTTGGTTTGGGTTTTTTTCTCTTCTCTCTGTATCTCTATCTCTATCTCTCTGTTTCTTTCTCTCTCTCTCTCTCTTTCTCTCTCTCTGTATGTATGTATGTTCTGTCTCTCTCTCTCTCTCTCTGTCTCTCTCTCTCTCTCTCGCTCTCTCTCTCTCACTCGCTCGCTCTCTGGCTCTCTGTCTCTGTCTTTCTGTTTTAGGGCAGTCGTAAATTATTTTTTCCTGAAGCCAAAATCAGAACCACCAATTGAAGGCTAAATCAGGCTTCAGGAAATACTCACTGTCTTTTGGCAAAGAAAGACAAAAGCCCTTGTTCTCTGGGTCAGTGTGTGTGTGTGTGTGTGTGTGTGTGTGTGTGTAAGGTTTTGAAGAACAATTTTGACGTAAACTCTTAGAATGAAACAGAAAACAGAATCCTTTACAGGGGTGAAATAGGATATGTGAAATACTCTTCTGTGAGTCCATGTGGAAATACAGTCATAAAGGGACCTGTCCATTTTGAGGGTACCCATTTTGTGGGAGCTCATTTCTGTATTGAAAACTCAATCACAACCTCTGACGTGCTGCTAGCAAATGGCAATGTATGTAACATAGCCTCTGTGCAACATAGCCAGTGGAATTTAAAGTCCTTGTTACCAGGTTTAGAATACATTTTCCAAAGTTTCAAGTTTCTTCTCTCCTTGTAGCACGGAGGTGTGTCTTTTAAAAAGTAATCTTTAAGCACTTGCTGTCCCACATGAGATAAAATATCTAGCTTTCCTTCACTCTTAACTTGACCCTTGTGGGGAGCAACTCTGGAAGATGAAAGACCCAATCGAAACGTCTTTGCTTCCACTGAGGGATGCGAAGATAGCTCCCTGCTGGTGGCAGGTCTTCTGAGCTTCCTTTAGAGTGGATTTGTTTTTTATTTCACCATAAGTAATAGTTTATTAAATTAACAGTTGCTAGGGAAGAAACTCCACGTAGCTATGAAGATGTGTTTTTGTCAGCAGTACATTTTCATAATAGCAGTGAGAAGGAATCCGTTCTAACCAGCCTCTGAATCATAGTAATACTGCAGAAATTCCTGTGAGCTGTGTGGTTGCTGTTTCTCTTTGTTTGTTTGTTTTCAGAGCAGATGGGTTTGTTTGCTTTTTTGCTTAAACATTAATCAAAAATCAATTTATGGCTGTGTAAGTGGCATTAGATAATTCTCACTCTGTAGCAAATAATATCTATTTGTTCATGTTAGATAAGTCTGAGTAGAGGTGAAATGTAAAATAGAATTACATGAGATATGACATATGGCTATCTGTTTCATAAATTAATACTTTTATGTATGTGGGAGGAGAAGTAATTTAACTTACTGACAAAAGAAGCAGCAAAGGAAATTCCAGAGAAAGAACAAGATACCAAGTCTAAATAAATTTACAGAGATAAAAAGAATATGATTTAGTTTAGTCTTTTAAATAAATTGCCACAATTTATGTGCTATGATAAGGATCACAAGTAAGGAATACTCTAGGTCCTGAAAATTTTAGTATTCTCCAAAGATGTTTTATAACTACTAAATACCCTGCCCGAAATGTATCTGACATTTGGGGTGGGTGACTCATGTCCTATCATACAACTAAATACATTTTTTCCTAATCTTGCAGCCATGCCTACTTGCAAATAAATCGATTTAATTTACTTGTGCAAATACAACTGACATTTCCTTGAATTAGGAAATAGAAATTTTTTACTGAGTATAATGTTATTGTATATATTTATACCTATTTCTATATGGAGGGATTGTATGATTTGAAATAACTAGGAAAAGTAAGAAGTTATTGAAATTACTCTAAATATTCCTCTTTTTTTTTTTTCTTTCGTCGATTTAGACCTGTTAATTGCAAGAAATCTGTTTTTAAATCAATCACCGGGAACATTTCATGTCTTCCCTAAGATTCATTTAGCCTTGAAAAGGCCAAAAGTTTAATGCAGCTCCTACATGCCAATCTTTCTCCCCTTCTGTTAGGGAATGTGCTCCAACTATAATTACATTTGCATTGTTTGAAGTCGCAGTGCTTCCACAGCCAGACCTCTCAAAGACAGAAGAGGAAAGCAGGGAGCTACTGTCATCAGTACCTGGGACCCTCTCCACACGCCCTGCCCTCTGTCCACCAGAGCTTCTCCTGTGTGCTGCGTACCCTGTTAACCCCGGAGGGATCTGGACAGTGCCCAGAACTTTGCACACTCTTATACTCCACAGCCCATAGGTGGTCAGAGAGTAGGGAGAAGGATAAACAGGCCTCTGATACTTATTCAGTGTGTGTTATTAACAAGGTGGACATTGTGACTCCCCCGTGAATTGTGCTTTGGAATTTATTTCCCCTCTACCCTGATTTAGGATCCAGTCTGGCGTGATAACCTTCGAGGGGTACTGTGCGAGTGCATTTTGGAAACCGAGTCGGTCTATCTCGTCCCCATTCCTTCCCTCTCTCACATACTTGTGTTCGCTGTCACTGCTGACCTTTGAGGTGAGCTTGCACAGCCTTCCATTTGCAGTTGATTGGCAACTTTTTATTCTCCTTTTCCCGCTGCACCTGAATCACTGTTTGCTTCCTTTAGTTCTCTGGCTGCCTCACCTAGTAAGCTTGGGGGGGAAATTACAGTGATGAGTTCTACAACTCCTATTTGCCCATAAGGTTCTAAAGTAGTATTTTTAATTGCACTCTCCTAAGATCTTCTTTCATAGCATAGTAGAAACAGTGAATAGTAGATGTGCCCTAATTCACTAAAAATGTATACTATAAAATTGAATTGGCAGCCTTACAAAACACAAGGTTAGAGGCATAAGCCTGAGCGAAGCTCTACGTCTGTAACATCTTTGACTTGCCTTGCGCTGTGGTATTTTGTCCTTCTCTCCTGTAAAATGCTGTTTTTCTTCAGCTTGTGTCTTCCTCAAAGTGATGTATAATTCTTTCAAAGGAATATCTCATACCAGCCAAAGGAAAGAAGCTTACCTTGACGTATAGGTCTCTGTCTCACTGACTTTGATATAAAAGTTTACTCTGAAACAGTTTACAGAAAGTTTAAATTACGCAAGTTGTATAGGCCTCACATAAAAAGCAGTCCTCTGCATATACTGGCAGTGGATTCATACTTCGTGTTGTCGAGCAGAGTAATATTTCCATTAATTGTTTTTGTGTCTCTGCTGTTTCTCTGATAAACTATTCAAAATTATCATTGGGTGCGTTAATGCTTCTCTACACAAACTGATCTGGGTACGAGAAAAAAAGCATAACCTTACTAATTTGGAAATAATAAATTGGTTAGGAGAATTTCGGGGTAAATATAACTGGTGTTTGCTGTTAAAGTGCCTGTAATTTCAAATACAGGTGAAAGAATGTTCTTTTCCCAGTAGCTCCACTAACAAGCTGAGTAAATCTGGACTTATCTGTTGGTCTGTCTCTTTAGCGTACCGCAGAGCACTGTCTGGGTGCTGGCTCACCCCAGCCGACCTTCTCAAATAGGTCCCTGGCTAGAAGATTCAAGGTGAACAATGGAAGGACAGAACTGCTAGCCTCTTGGGATCCAGTTCAGGAAGAGCAGTACTGATCCTCATGCTGCCTTTTAAGAAACTGTAAAAGCCAATGAATGGAGTGCTTACCACCCAAGATTAATTTTAAGAGTTAAATAAGTCAGTACTACCAAGGAAAATTATGTAAATACTTCCTCAGTATAGTTTTTTAAACAAATGTGTGATTACTGTTTTAAGTGTGGCATAAACAAAGTATATCCTTGAGCCAGTATCATACGTATGTTGCTTCTTATTATATCTGTTTAAAAGTCAAAGGCAGGACAGCTCACCGCTGCACAGAGACTAAGTATAGGCCTAGAAATTCTGAGATAGCAAGGCAGACCACACCCTCACTGGCTTCTGGACCCTGAGCCGACAAGCTAGGAATGTTGGGCAGCGTACCATAGGAAGGAAGAGTATTGCATACCATGTAGTCTTGCTTCCCTGTGAATGTAGTTCTCGCCTCTTTTCTACATTAGGTCTTCCTGTGTTGCTAGAATAGCAAAGGTCATACCTAGCTTGATTTATAAGGAATAAATTGAACCAGAGCAATTACATTATGCACGTTCAGCATTCAGAAAATGCTCATCAATAATACGGAAGGTGGCAGGTCTCTGAAAACTGGATGCAGCGTCCAGGTGCCTGTTAACTAACTGGTGCGATTTGAAGGCTTTCTACTTCTGCATGCAGAACTGTCCAGTCCTACCCTACATGGAGATTTTAGGATTCCCCAGATTTTCTAGACATCTTAATTGCAGTTTAGGGTTTCCCCAACATGAGGGTAGAGATGGTGAAGATTTCCTGAGGGTAACTCTGGTGGAAGCAAGAGAAGAGGGGAAGATGGTGCATGCGGGGAGCCTTCTGACCAGGATTCTAGTTGGACACCACCGAGGAACAGGTGCTTATTTGAGAGGCCCCTTGTTGGACAGACGGCTTGCTCATTTATTGAACAGGGCCTACCCAAGAAGTGTGACCTTGGACCACATCTGAAGTGGACCCTCGGAGAACTAGCAGTTGGAAGCTGTCAGCTAGTGACATTGCAACTGGACCACAAGTTCTTCCTGGAAGGAGACCCGAGCCGGACATCTGTGCTCTGAAGCCTCCAGTCAGCACATCTAGGTTTGAAAATACATGTTTCAAGTGAGAGGGTGATTATTCTTAGAGGGGCAGATCTTTAAAACATATGGCTATGGAAGTGAAGTCTTGTTTTTTACTTAAAACTCCAGCAGAGCCTTGCCATGGTCGTAACTTGTGTGAAATATAGCCTAGTCACTCAGTTTATGTGCTCACATTCAAGGACCAGTCTCTCTTTATGGATTCTAGCTGATTTAAATATATATATATTCATATTCCTCACCGAACCAAGATAGTACCACCTTCCTTAAGTGTGGACTGAGGCATGCAGTCAGCTTGTTAAGTCAGTTCTTACTTGCTACTTATCCATATTTTTCCTAAACTTTCTGCATCTGTTGGATTGCAAACTTGAGGAGCATCATGCTCTTAGCTTGAATCCTGCCTTTTTGACTCCAGCATTATGCCATATACCCTTTGACTTGCTTGGTTTGATACCTCTAAATGTATTGCTTTGATGTTTGATGAGGATCTCAACATTTATTTATTAAAAGTATTGCTTAATGCTTTTTCTCCATCCCATTGTGTTCTTCTAAAAGTTTAGACTAGGGGCTGGGGATTTAGCTCAGCAGCATAAGCACCTGCCTTGCAAACAGGCGGTTGTGAGTTCGATCCCTGGTACCAATTAAAAAAAAAAAAAGTTTAGACTAAAACATCCTCTGCAGAAAATAACAAACAAAGTTATCATAGTGTACCTCTATGGTATGTAAATAACTTGTTAGAAGAAAAGATTCTGTTTCCAGAGAAAATACCTTAATAGTGAGTGAAAACAACACTGTAAAAAAGATAACTTGAATAAATGGAAAGAGACACCATGTGTATTAGGCAGGATAATCAACATTATTAACAGGATGCCAGTTTTCCTTTTTTAGTTTATAACTTTAATATAATTTAGATACCAAGTTCTTTTAGTTAGACTGATTCTAAAGTCATCACTTTTTTAAAAGCTCTGAAAAAGAGCAGTGAGGAGTCCTAGCCATACTAGATATGAAAATGTTCCATAGAGTCTAACTAATTAAAATAGCAAGGTACCAAGATATGAACAGGCAGACCAATGGAACAGACTAGAAAATGAAAATACAAATACCAGTCCCCGTGGGAATGTGTTACTGGGTAAAGGGAGTGCATGCATCGGTGGGATAAAGATGAGCTCTCCATTACGGCACTCGGGCATGAGTAGCCTTTGCCCTCTGGAATATGTCTCCAGCTTTACTAGATTGAACTCCAAAAGGTTCCAAGGTAGTGTAAACAGCAAACCCTAAATGTGGTAGAACACACAAAAGTTCCTTTTTTTTATAATTTTGGAGTGGGGAAGACCTTTCTAGTTACAATTCAAACTCCAGAAGCCAGAAAAGAAAACATGCATGGAAATGAGTTGACAAATATCAAACCCCAAACCAAATAAACAAGCAAACAACCAACCAAAAATGGAAGCATGACCCAAAAGTGTAAGTAAAGAAGTCAGGATGGTGGTACACACCTGGATCCCCAGCTCCTCAGGAAGCCGAGGTACAAGGATCACAAATTTGAAGCCAGCCTTGGGCAACCTATAGAGATCCTTCTCAAAAATAAGAAAATGAAATTTAAAGCCTGAAGACATAGCTCAGTGGTAGGCTGTTTGCCTAGGACGGTGAAGGCCCTGGGTTTAATTCCATTTTACCACAAAAACAAAAAACAAACTGAAACAAAACAAAAACCACAAGCAAGGACAAATACCAAACTGGGAAAAATATCAAAGAGAGATAATATTCCCAATTTAAAAAGCAAAGCAAACTAGAGCTCCTAGAAATTATTAAGGAAAAGACTAACAGTACAGTAGGATATAGGGTAAACCCAGTAGTTACACAAATAGCTATTAAGCATATGAAAAAATATTTAGTCTCACTTATGTAAGAAATGCAAATTAAAACTGCACTCTTATGTTTGAAAAAAATCTGAAATGTTTGATAACACTCTGTTGGCAGGCTTGTAAAACAATGCCCCCACATGGGTAGGAACACACAATGCCACCCCATCTGTGGAAAGGAATTCCGCAGTATTTCCAAAATTATTGTATACATACCCCCACCCCACCTTGTGGAAAAATTGTCATCCACAAAACTGGTCCCTGGTACCAGAAAGACTGGGGACCACTGTGTTAAACCAGCCAAAATAATCTCTGGAAGATGGGACACGAATTTATGTATTCATTTTTTAATTCTTCGATGATTCCATTATACAAATAAGATTGAGACCCACTGAATTTGGCTTTATGTACACAGTGGGATATTTTAAACTGTTAAAACAGAATGCAGACTTTTTAAATTGGTTATATGACAGATTTGCGGGATATATTAAGTTAAAAAAAAAGATGTATCCTAAAAGTCAAATATACGAGGAAGATTCTGGGTTAAAGCAGACATGATTTCTATTATTGAAAATACATACTGACTTTGTTGATACTTTGCCCTTCCTCACCATGAAGATTTGTCCATCTGGGAGGGTAAATGGATGGTTATATAAAACATGTAATGTATAACTTACTACTTTGGGGTGCAAGCAGGGAACTGTAAGTGCCAGCTATTGCTGTGCCCTGGAGTTCTTAAAATACCTTGAGAGAGAAGCGACACCATACTAGTAAATGAATGATCAGAGAGCAAAGATGAGAGTTAAATGACATAAGGAAAACTAAAGAAGCCTGTACCATAGCTGTAAGCAGGTAGGCATTGTCCTAGGGGTGGGGTGACATTTGAGCGCAAGCCTGAAGGACAGAGGGAGCCCTCGGGCTGAGATCAGGGAAGGACCCTGTGGCAGAGACAAAAGGAAAAGCTGCGCTGCTTCTACCCTAGGCGACTGGAAGGGGACCCATGGCAGACACGTGCGTGTTTCCTGTAAATCTGCCTTTTGGCTTCTTGGCTGTTTATCTTGCGAGTTCTGTAGCTTTTCTCTGGCAAGAGAGGAGAGGCGACTTCTCTAAGATGCTCTGGGGGCACATGGGAGTCAGATGGGGCCTGCAAAAGGCATGCCAAGGGAGGGAAGTGATTTTTAGGCAGAGTAGAAATTTGCCAAGCACAGAATGCAGAAAAAGACATGACTAGCAGAGGAAACGGCATACCTAACAGTAAGTGGGTGTGTAGGGAGACACTGAAATACAGAGGGGTGGAGCTGTGAGGGCCTTGGTGCTTGTAGCAGAGCAAGGACCTAAATAAAATGTGAGCAAGGCGCTAGGTAGGAGGAATTGATTCGGGTGGCCAGGGGTAGGTGGTGATGAGAACCGAATGCTGGGAATATGTAGCACACATTCAGCAAATGCTTTTTGTGAGCCCGAGTCACTGATGGAGGCGTAGACTAGAACAGATCACCATTTTGGCTCTCGGAAAGTTCAGCATCTAGTGAAGTAGACAGACCTGCCATTGGAGTCTGGATACAGTGGTAAAAGCCCTCTCAGTGACACAGTGCTGCCGAGGCAGAAAGAGGGGTGGCCAAGGCTGCAGAAATCTTGGAGAACAGTGGCCTCTCCCGGGGAGCAAGGGGTAAGGTCTAGAAAGCACAGAAAAACAATCTGTAGAAAGGGTGTGTGTGGCCTGAGCTGAGACCTGGGATAAAAACACAGTGGCTGGAGGGAGGCAGCTTGCAAAGGCGGTTGCTTGCTTGGAGGCTGGGCCAGCCTGCCAGGGCCAACCAGTGAGTGAGCGGGAGCTCATTCCAGGGCCAGGAGGCTTTGTATAGCTGGGGTGACTGGGGATGAGAATTTCTTTCAGTCTGCTTGGGACCTGCTCCTCCGCACGCATCAGAGCCTGGGGGAGAGCCCTCCACCCTGGCCTGCTCGCTCTGTTGCTTCCTGCACAGAGCCCTTTGTGCCCTTTATGCTTTGAGCTTGGATAGTCTGGCTGTCTGGCCATGAGTGACAGAGTGACAACCTAATTAATCAGTATAAGACAAGGGACAATAAATGAAATGAGGATTCCCTCTCCCGCGCAGTCTCCGGTTCCTCTGCTCCCTTCCTTGTTCTGCACTAGTGTGGGGAAGACCGTCTCCGGAATCTCACCCAGGATGGTGGTTTGCTTAGACCTGTAGGAGTGACTGTACACTTGCAGGCAGCCCCAGAGGCTGCCTAACTTGGGGCTCGAGCCTCCAAGCTGGAAGCAGGGAGCTTTCTCCTCGCTGGGATCCCCTGTGGGGATGGTGAGGCCAGATTAAGAATGGATGGTGATCCAAGTCTGGGAGACAACCAGAGAATTACATGCAGTCTGCCATCCCCCGGCGAGCTACACCCTCATGGAAAAGGCAAGTTCACCGCTTGTTTCTTCTCAAGCGACCCTGATGCCATCATCTCCCATTTCTTTTTATACATGCAGTGGAACTCACGCACCTTGGAGTGAGATCTCAGCTCAGGTTTGCAACAGAGAGGTCTAACAGGGCATCTGGTGCGAACAGGGTGCCATTGATGGCGTATTGTGTGAGCAGGGCAACAGTGTTTAGTACAGGGATTTAAAACGCCTTCTGAAAGGACAATTTAAACATTGATTTAAGGGGGTGGGGACAGAAGAGAGAGTGTCTAAATCGGCCCTCACTCCTTCTGGGGAGATTTTAAACCCCAACGAGAAGAAGAGGAGTCAAAGGATGGAAACAAAACCTTTGTGGCTTTGCACAGAACAAAAATGATGTGAAGCCGCGAGTCAGCAGTCCTGGCGCAGGGGCTCCCGGGGACGCCCACTGGTGCTTGCTTTTTTTCGGGGGAGGGGAGCACCCCTTCCTGCTTTCCGTGGCGCAGTGACTGAGGCTCCTTTTGTCTGGTGTATTCCCCACCCCGCCCTGCGCCAGCCTGCGGGAGCTGGCACTGCTCGCCCTCCCGCCGCCCCTGGACCAAGGTTGTTTACTACTTTCTACTCCGAATAACACGCCAATCACCAGGGCCCGCCCACCCTGTCGACCAATCGGCTCGTTGAGAAATTCCACCTTTCCGTGGGGCCGGGGCGGCAATTGGCTGGAGCGCTTGTCAGTTAAGTGGGCATCCCGCAAGGATGCAGCAGGAGTATTGGGGACGAGATCACCAGAGCGGAGGAGGAGTAACCTTCCCATAAACAAGATCCGTACCCCCACCCCCAGAAAGCAAGGGGCAGGGGAGCTGAGGCTGGACGCAACCCTGGGCCCCACCACAACCAAGCGGGCTGAGTGCAGAGTCGGGGAATCCCTCCCTCAGCCTCCCGCCCTTCACTGCAGTTGTAAACACGTTTCCTTCCTTGTCTGTTTTCCCTTCTCTCTAACCGTGGCCATTACAGGCTGCTGTTTACCGAAATCCCACAGGGCACCCCCTTGGCCCCATGCTCCAGGCCCTGTGCCTTCCTGCCTCTTTTCTGGCTTTCCTCATTTCCTCTCTGTGGGCAGCACACAGTAACGGAGCTAGGTGTGCAGGCTTGTTTTCCTTTTATTGCTGCCCATGTGGGATAAGTCATGCTTTATCGATGTGCACCATTTTCTAGGGGCAGCGTCCTTCCGCTGTGAATTGCGCAGATAGCCTGGATCGATTTTGATTCAGGACCATAGCCCAGACAGACGGAGCTTTCCAAGGACTGGGTGGTTTTGTTGCTGCTGCTGCTGCTGCTGCTGTTGTTATTGCAGGTTGGGATCACATAGAATTTTAATTTTGTGTTTTCTCAATTGTTCTCGAAAGCTTTCTGCTCTTACAGGTTTGGGATAGGCACCCAGGTGCCCCCACCCACTGCCCCTTTAAAGGCACTATTGTGTTGAACTGAATGTTTTTCTACCTTCTTCTGTGATCTGAATCAGGTTTCCCATTTCCACCAGCACAATGTGGTTGTAGTCCGTGTGATAGGGGTGTAGTGGACATGAATTATTTGCGATAGGGCTGCCTGGAATATACGGAGTGGAGTTTGCGTGGCCCGGAGCAGCTCCAGTGGTTGAGGTTTCTCTGTTACACGGGCTTCAAGCAGGAACCCCAGGCAAGATGGCAAAGTACAGAATGTGGCATTCAGCTCAGAAATGCCCCCTTTAAACAGTGCTAGTCCAGATGACCTCAATCTTGTTTAGGTTTTTCTTTTTTTTAAAAAAAAGAGGGAAATAATCTATGAGGAAAGCTCATTTGATATATTTCACAGAAGAGTTTGTCAATAAAAAAACAAGGATGGTTTTGAGATTTTGTCTTACTGAGTGGAGGACAGGCCCCTGCTGTCATTCCAGATTGGTTTTGAGTAGGGGAATTGCACAGGAATATAGTGGAGCTGCAGCTGTGGGGAAGGAATGGCACTCTGCATCCCTCTCAGCCTCTGTCGCCTCTGAATTTTTTTCAGTGATAGGATGCTTGAGGGACATATAGAAAATGCAGGCGGTGAAGGCATAAATATGTAAATACGAGGTCTGGCATATGGTGGCCGGGATTTGCAACAGCAGCTTCCAGAACCTACCCAAGTCCCAGGAACTCTATTTCAAGTTATTCCTATCAGCTAATTCAGATCTCAGTTTCTCTTTCTCTTCCAGTTGTCCATTTGCGCACTCTGCCCCACAAGGAATATGTCCCCCAAATGATTGCAGTAATGCATAATGCGCTATTATGGGTAAAATGTATTCAGCTTCCTTTTCATTTAGAGGAGCAGCTGTATATCACTTGGTGATAGCAGGTTAAAGAGAAAGCTGGAGCCAGGGCAGAGTTCTGCCTCAGGGGCACAAAGTTCCTGGCATCATTACACTACCTTTTGAAGTTACAAACTGGGCAAGTGACTGGAGGCAAAAAGACACTGCAGTGAAGCCTGGTCTAATGATGTGTGCTCCACATTCCCTTATTAGCTGTCTCTGGAGCATGCGATTTCACCTCTTTTCACCTCTGTGTTCCTTGCCTAGCTGGGAGCTGTGATGTCTATGCTGGATTTTGAAGGCTTAATGAAATACATTAGGGAGTGTATCTGGCACTTTGCTGTGTCCCTGGAGGTACTCACGGCTGGGACTTTCCCTTCTCTGTCTGATAGATCACCCCTTCCCGGCCCCCTTTGTTCTGTAGCCCATCGTGTGAGCCTCTTCCTTATTCAGGGTAGCAAGCTGAACTCATCTTTTGCTGGGTTTCTGCGTCACCTGCTCCTTTCTGGCCTGGTCAGCCTGTTCGTTTTTCCTTGCCAGCAACCTCTTAAGTGCCAGTAAGTCACATCTGAATAACCAAAGCATGTTTCCCTGCTGGAGAATGCCAGAGCAAGCAGGTCTGGGAGCCAAGTAGATTTCTCCTGTTCAAATAAGCAGGGGAAGCCCAAGAACCCTGGCTGCTGGGCTCTTTAGTGACTTGAGACAGATTTTGAATAACAACCCAAATCACTACTTAAACCCGTCCCAGTATTCTGGTTCCCCTTTCCCCACGTGAAACAGCAAAATCCCTGGCCTGGCTTTGAGTTCTTCTTGATTTAGCTTGAGGCTGCCTTTGCTTCATCACCTGCCGTACTGATAGTGCATACTGTGAGCTGCCTTCCACTAGACTTCTCTGTGCTTCAATGACAAAGACATAAGGAGAGCCATGCCCTATCTATCTGTCCTAGAACGGCCTCTCCTATGCCAGTTAGCACAGTTTAAGCAACCTCTCTTACCCTGCTGTTCTAGGCCCTTGCCAGTTTTTCATCTCAATCTTGTGTTCAGTGTTTGTGAGACAGTGATATTCTCTTGGGATATGTCCTCCTGTGGTCTCAGAGTTGACTTTTCTTCCCATGGAGGGTAACTTTCTGTGTTCCCCAGGTCATGTGAAAGCAGTCTCATTTAGCACTGTGGGCTTGGGAGCCAGATGGACCTGCCTGTCTGTCCACACTTCACTACTTTCTCTGCAGTGCTGGTGCCTGGGTTTGTGACTGATCATGAGCCCTCCTTTCTTAATCTGGAGCAGGGGTGATAATACCTCTTCCTTGGGGAGTTGTAAGGATTAACTGTGCCTGGCTCTGAGTTTATACCTAGGAAGCACTTGGGAAATGTGAGTAATTGTAAGCATTGTGTGTGTGTGTGTGTGTGTGTGTGTGTGTGTGTGTGTGCGTGTGTTTCATTATCTATAGATGGAGATGTTACTTACTCTGTAGGATTGCCTAGAGAATAATTGTTAGTTATCTGAAATCATTTACCATGAACTTGGTTAATGTTTACCATTTCCCCATAAGAATAGATGCCTTTTATTATATTTCCATACTATGGACTTTGATAAATATTGATTCAACAAAAAAATTAGCCCTATACATTTCAGATGTGTTGCTGATTTTTATGAAAATAAATGCTCAGAGGTCAGACTTCGGGAAAAACCCTAAAGGAAATGGGCCAACCAGGAAAGTCCAAGCCCCGTATAGCAGGAGTTGTCTGACCAAAATCTGGTTTTGGCTAATCATTGTCACGTCTGTGTTTTAAATAGTTAGGTGACTGGGCTAAGGTTCTCACTGGTGAGAAGACATGACAATATGTGAAATGTTACCAGCTTCTCACAGGTCCCTGCAGCTAGTCATTTTGCAGAGACAGAATGTGACTTGGTGGCTAATAGGCAGGGTCACAGTGACTCATCGTCCATCTCTGCCATTATTTGGAGCGAGCTGGGGTGTGAGGTGCTCCTCCCTCTTCTGATACCCCCGGAGGGCCCCACACTGTACTGGGGAGCTCTAAGGCATTAGCCCTGTTGAGTCTTGCTCAGCATACTTGTGTGGGATGCCTAACTACAAGAAGGTCCTTAGCTAAGCTCTGGGGTGCAAAGATGCAGAACCCTGAAGGAGGACCATTGTAGCCTTTCCCATGCAAGCAAGAATTGTACAAGCAAGCAGTATAATGGCCATGGCCCGTAGTCTTCACTGGAGGACTTTTCCAACTATTTATCTACAACTCGTGGCTCAGGCAAGTTACTTAATTTCCCCTAAGCCTTGTTTTCTTCCTCTTTGTAGCAGATAAAACATCCAGGCGAGGAGTTGATGAAGATTCCAGATGTACAATGCTTAGGAGTGGATCTGACTTCTAACTGTGTGATGAATATTAACTTACATTATTATTACATAGTTGTGCCTTTTGGAAGGAGCCACTGCTGAGTACTGAAGATGTTGAATTGTAGGATGCATATTTGTGTGAATCAGTCTTTCAGTTATTTTAAGTTTGCATTTGAAAGTAAAGGATGGGTTGCTGTTCAAATATAAAGAATTGGCTCTAGTTCTAAAAGGATGTTTACTGTTCTTTTGCGAAATACCATTCTTCTTAAGTTTCATTCAGTCATTCCACAAGAATCTAAGCATCTGTTTTGTTCCACGTGTTATGCTTATAATGGGTGTGCAGCAGCAAACAGAGCGGTCACTTTCTGCTCACACGGAGCTCACTGTTGGACAGGGAATGTAGACATTACTAGTACATCGATGGGCACAAAGGCAGAAGCCCTCAGCACAACCTGCTGTGTGTTGTCATATTTATGTGTTAACTTTGGAAGGTCTTTACTCCTGACATCATGATCTACCCTTTCTTCTGCAAATAATTCCTTTCACTGTAGGTAACGGGAATCTCCTTCAAGTTCTGGGTGAGTTATAAGAGAAAGTACAGAGAAAGATGCTGATTGTGCCTTGGTTTATACCTTGAGTTGCCTAGGGAAAGCACTTGTATACAAGTTGGAAAGTACTGCCTTGAAGAAGCTACTAAAATGTAGATCAAACCATAAATAAATATAAATTCTTGAAGCTTGCACCTCCTTCTTCCTTCTAGATGTGCTTTGCTCTGTAGAATGTTCTGCCGTGATGGGATGCTCCCTATCGCTGCCCCATCACATATGATGGCCACTGGCCCATATTTGTTATGGATCACTTATAGTATGGCCAATGCTCCTGAGGAACTGAGCTTCAGATATTTAAATTTAACTAATTTAAATTTGAGGAACCAAATGTTAATCGTGGCCTCTAGGTAGTAGAAAGCAAAGACACAAGACTAACAAAGTACTTTCCTCTTACTATATGTATTTCTTTGTTCAGGATAACTAAGGCCTGTATACTTCATTTTTCCTGGATATTTAGGGCTAATAAAAGGACTGGACACATTTTAAAATACAATACAACCACTTAGAGAAGCTGGCTCATAGCACACATTTTGGGAACTATTAATATGGACTCTTGGTAAACACTAAGTAGTGTTTGTAATGACTGAAGAGCTGTAAGACAAGGAAGTCATCTTCTGTAACTGAGTCCTGATGGGCTGAAGTGCTGAGTGAAACAGTTAAGAGAAAACAGCCAAGAAAGGCTTGATGGTTCTATCAAGTGGCTGTTGATTCATGGATATTCAAAAGCTTTTGTGGCTAGGAAAATAAACTAGATTTTGAAATAAAAATGAAACTCATTTGAGTTGAAAATTTTAGTTGACTTGATTTTTATTTCTTCTTTTGCTTTATTTATGTGTCCCCCACCCCCCAATTTTATGTCATGAAATTTAGAGACTAAAGCCTGGCTGGTCAGTTTCAATTTTGTTTAAATTCATTTTGCCTTCATTCCTTCTAATCTAGCACAGTCCTGTGATGTACTGGGATCAGAATGCTCTGGGGAAACGTTGAAATATAAAAACATTTTCATGAAAACATTTCCACTTACATTTAATTTTTCTTTTCAATAGAAATATATTTCCAACCCTCTCCCCTCTTGAAATGAATTGCATGCTTTAGAAATAACATCAATCCACCCAAGTACACAAGGACAATCTCAGCCATTTAATAGAGATATAAAGGCTCAGAGAACACCCAGCTTCAGAGACACAGACTCTGCCTTTCAGGAGGCTGATAAACGTGGGCGGGTGAGCCTCTCGCTGGGCCCCTGGGCTCCCCAGTGATCAGCACAACAATCCAGCCTAGTACTTAGCTAAGGGACTGTGACACAAAAGTCTCTTTCCCTGTCTTAAACTGTCCTCATCACTATCGTCATCCTCATCGTCATCGCCAGAGTTTTATTTTTGAGTAACTTGCGTCTGCCAAGGCTAGCTGATGTTGAAACTTCCGCTTTCCAAACTGGATCTCTCATCTGGGACCAACAACGTGGGAAGGTTGTTGGAACCTACCATGGAGTGGCTCACACTTACCCTGAGGGAGGAAGGCAAGCGAGCCCCTCTCTCAAGGGCAGGATGCTACCTTTCTGTTATTGTTCTTGCTTAGGATATCATTCATTCCAGCTCATGGGAAACCCAGCCTCAGGGAAAGTGAGCCTGTCTTCCAAGAAAACAAGAGAAAGACATAGACAATATGAAAACAAAAATTGTCCAGCACAGAAGCATTCAGTTTGAGCTGGATCATGCTGTAATTCCAGTTGCAAAGCCCATGCATACTGAGGTCCGTGTAGACACATTCACCTGCATCATAATGAGCAGTGTATTAAGAGCACATTTCGTTGAAATTTTGAACCAGCTCCTGTGGAGGGATTCTAACAATATTGTTTTACTGGTGAGCCAACAGCAGGCTAGAAAAATAAATTGTCCACCCTCATACACCTGGTAGGTGGCAGGGAAGAGATATGAACTAAGACAGACCTGGTTTTAAAATGTATGCTTTCCATTTGCTCTATTGCCTGTATAATGTCTGCCCTTGGACATTTGAGCAAATTATGTGTTGCTTGTTTTCCCCCAAGAAAGAGCCCAATAAAATGAAATTTTCCAGTTTGTAATCTTTTCCCTCAAGGGGGCAAAGAAGCATTTGGGTTTCTAAAACAAGAGAAAAAGTCAAAAGTAAGTCTATTATATCTGTTTTTTCCTGTTAAATTAAGATTTTTATAATGTTGTACATTTTTCAGTGTTGATATTAAAAACTAGGTCATTTTTTAAAACATAAAAGTCACATTCTAAAATGCAAAATTAAATATAGATTGATTCAATTGTAGGATGTGATACATTAAATATGCGTGCATTTGTGTTCGAATTTGCTCAGCAAGGAGAAAGAGCTAGAAATTGTTCCCTAGCTTTTATGTTATATTTTTGTAGGCAAAGCCAAATGCAAGCTTTGGTTCTTGGGCACATGACTATGTACGTGAATTCAGGTTCTTGAAGGTTGACTAATCTTGACTCGAATTAGTATTATCAGAGATTTTTGAAACTTTATATACTTCTAAACACGTGGGCCAATTTCAATTGCCCATATCAAAAACTGCTTTCAAACTCAAGACATGGCACTAGGGACAAAAGTCCAAGCACTGTGCAGATTGCCATAGTAGAGATTTGAATCTTGAACATACTGGCAGGAAACGATTAAGTAATATTCATGGAGGTGAACATAGATTCGTGGTAGGTCATCAACTCCAGGAAAGCAGGGGTCTGGCCTCTCAGCAATGTCCATGTTTATTGTTAGAATGGTGAGAGTAACTAGGTTGCAGGAGAAACCTGACTTCTTTCTGATAAACCTGGAGAAATTGCTGAGAGGAAAGGAAAAATGACTGGAAGATGAATACTACAGCCACACCTGCAGGGGAACTAAGCCTGCTGCAACTTTCATGCCCTAACCTCCTAGAAGTCTTTCCAGCTTTTATCCTGAGCTACTTTGCTTCTTACACCAGTGAATATTATTTAATCATTTCTTGCCAACTCAGGAGCGTTAGTGAGCATGGCTTGTATTATGCATAACAGTGATACCCTCCAGGCGGAGTGGGAGGCGGTTTGCCCTCTGCAGCAGGTTTCTTGTGCTTATTGTGGCCTGAGTTTATCATTTTTATGTCTCCATTTCTGTTTAATAGACTTACTGCAGTAAGAGAAGGCTGTCCCCATTGGCTCCTCTGGAGGTGATTATTTGCTGTTTCTGCTTTGCTGAGAATAGTTTGAAAAGAGATTTTCAAACTTGTTAGAACTGTAAGAGTAAATAGGTAGCAGGTAGTAAATAGGTAGCTAGTTTCTTTCTGGTACTGGACCATACATACCCTGGAAATGTATATGTGACCGACTGGCATTGTGGAAAGGTGAAGTAGCTGTATATACGAAGTTTGGTTTTCTTTTTCCCCTTCTCCTTCACATTTTTAAAAATTTTATGAACTTCCATCTGCCTGTCTATATTACTGTCTCTCTGTGTCTCTGTCTTCTATTTGCCCCTGTCTTTCATAGCATGGCGGTTGCTGGCATAATTAAAAGGAAGGACATATTCACCCATCTCAAAGACTATCAGAGATCAAAAGCCATCTTCAAATGCATGCGGTTCTCATCGCTGTATCTGGATAAGACCTCAGCCCCTACTTTAATGACTGAATAATTTAGAAGAGCCCCCTTGTACCTTGCTGTGAGGTATCTAAAAGAAGGATTAAGCAGTTTGTTGTAGGTTCTTCCCTTGCTTCTCTTTCCTTGATCTGAACCGGCTCTGTAGGGAGGCTTCTTATCAGACCCTCACCCCGCAATCTTTGGGCTCCTTGTGTCCTTCTCCCGGTTAGTAGACAGTGTATGGTTTCTCTTCCAGTCTCCAGGTTGAGGCTGCTCTTCACAGCACCTGACGCTGCTCAGTTGTTGGATTCTTTGTAAGAGAACCTTAACATTATTGGGAGACACCGTGATTTAATAGAGCCTGGATCCTGCAGTGAGGCCAACTTGAGCTCCTGCCCTATTTTTGCCGCCCCCAGGCTCTCTAATCCTGCTCAAGTTAGGCACGTTTTTTTGTACCTTAGTTTCCTGTCTGCAAAAAGCAAGTTGTATCTTGGGTACAGTGGCACAGCCTTGTAGTATAGTCACAGTTATTTGGGAGACTAGGAAAGGAGGGTCATGCGCTCAGAAGTTGGAACCCAATATAGACTGTGTCTCCAAAAAAGAAAAACAATGAGCTTGTACCCTGCTGATACAATTGGAGAGCTAGCACTGCTCCTAGAGCAAGGGTTAGTCCTGGTGCATTCTTGTCTTTCCTTTCAGTCACACTGCTTAGCTGGGCATGAGCACGGTCCTGGACAGCAGAGTTGTAGTCTTCTGTTGCGTGGCCTGTAATGCTGGGGACACCAAAATAAAAATGGGAGCTTTTGCACATTCATTGTACCCCTCAATTTTCTGTTGTTCCCCAATGACAATCATTTCATTTGAGGCCAGACTCTGGGGAAAAAATAGATCAAGCATTTCAGATGAGATTTTAGTGAAACCCTGATAAATTCTTTTTGTTGCCTTCACTACCACGTAGTGGTGGCTTGGGAAACTGTAAGGCTTGTGATGCTCGGAAAATGCTGCAAATGCAGTAAAGATTTTTGCTGTTGAATGAATTGGGTCTCTTTTATGTACACCAGGCAGAGTACTCAAGCGTATATTATAATGCAGCAGATCACAGAATAGATGTCCAGGCTAGAAAAATACAGTTCTCAGCGACATTTGACGCCACCATGAAGAGTTGTTATGAAAATCTGGGAGAATCACACGTAGTTTTCTGCTGTGTGGCTGGTTGATTCTCTCTGTATCGCTTAGCCATGTCTCCATTGCTACCCTACTGGAGGACTAACCCAAGGTAAACAAACTGTTCCGGCAGGATGTCAGCATGGGCGGCCTCAGCATCAGTGTCCAGTTCGCTGCCTGCCTGCCTGGCTGACCTTTTGCAACAATATTTCTTTGAGAATCACCCGTAAAAAGTACAGGTTTCTGCCATCTCTAAATTAGAGAATTATCTTTTGGATGCAACTCTGTCAGTGACATTATCTTGTTCAAGTGGGAGAAATGCAAAACATACCATTTAAAGTGAGATTTTTAGATTTTCCAGTAATTGGTTGTACAGTATGTATCTTTGAAAAACTTCCTTCCTATTTCAATTTCAGACTTACCAAACAAACCCCAAAAAACTCTAAAGAATACCGAGTTCAAGAACATCTTTCACCCTGTCTCTCAAAATTTGATTTTATTTTTTCAAAATTTTAAAAGCGTACCTCACCAGGATACAATTGCCGAACTATCAAATTAACACTGAGGCAGTATTCCTGGTCTCCAGACTGTAGTCACACATTACCCTTTTCCCACTGATAAGTGCTCTGTGGTCCCAGATCCAGGAAGGTTTCTACTTGGCATTGCCTGACATATCTTGCCAGTTTCCTTGATTCAGGGACATTTTCCTAATTCCTTTGTAGCCATTCGCCAGCTTCGTGCTTTTCAAGAACATTTCATATGTCTTCCTGTTTGACTTTGTGGATGTAGCTCTATGGTTAAATTTGGCTTGTGTTTCTATCATCGAGATCACAGAAAGGTTGCTGTGTACTGCTTAGTGCATCTTATTGGGACACATGATGGCAACCTGTTTCATTTTTGTTGACACTAACATTGGTTGTTTGTATAGGATGGTCACTGCAGGTTTTTCTGTTATTATTGTTATTTTTATTTATCCCTTTTGCAGTTAGGAAGCACCTGTTTGGGGTAGATACTTGACACTAAAAATGCTATTCATTATTCTTCCATCTCCTAATTTTAACAGCCACTACTGTAGTGTTTGCTAAATGGTGATTTTCTATTTCCGTTTTTTACACTCAGTACTTGGAATTCTACTTTTAGGACTTCAAGTGTGTTTTTAAATGAGGGACATAAAACTTTTAAATAGCAGTATCAGGTCCACTTTCATCTTGGAGAACAATTATGTGTGACGTGAAGCAGAGCAATATTTAGAAGCTGAAAAAAATCTGACCTACGTATGTTATTTGAAATATTTGCTATTTTTCCCTACAGAGGATGAAAGAAAAGGCAGGGGATCTCCATTGCTAAATTAGACCCATTAGTTTTAGTCCTGGCTGCAAGTATCTCTTTCTTTTGAGAACTCAAACCCAGAGTGCTTTGCAGGGCCCTGACTGGCAGGCACAGGCAGCCCTGAGTGTGCCGGATGGGTAGGAGGGCTTATCCCAGGGCTGGCACACCTATAGCACATGTGCTACTGCGGCGGCCGTTTGTATCCTTGAAAACGCTAAAACGCCATCCCTGGCTTCCCCCAAGTGTTTAATTTACATTATGACATCTTACTCTGAGCTTTTTAGGCTGTAAGCTTTTCCTCATTTACAATGTATATTATTCCTGACAAGGCAAACAAGTTGAAGGAGGCTGTCTGCTTAATTAAATTTCAGTGGCCCCAAATTTAATTGGTGTGAAGAAGTCATTATTCCAAAACTTTGTTTATTTCTTTGATTTTAGGGAACTAGGGACAGAACCTAGAGCCCTGAGCATGCTGAACATGCAGTCTACCACTGAACTGTACCTCCCAGCCCAATTCTGAATTTTTTATCACTAAAAGATTAAAATAACTCTCTCCTAAAGAGAGTTTTAAAGGGCGAGAGGTGGCAATTTGAATCCTATATGCATAATCTTTTTATTTGTACCTTAAAAGGCTGAAAATATATTTATATTCCTCACCAGTAATAAATTTATTGCATTTCGTGCATCTATTGATAGAATTGGAAGTGACTGTATTCTGTGTCTAAGTATCCTACAGTCCATCTGCATTGATTATTTTATTGTCACACTCAGACCAGGGCATGATAGATACGCTAAGCTCTTCATGCCCCCCATTTTTCCTCATTGATCTTTGTAAACGAGCCACAAATAAAATTTTAGGAGTTTGAAATGTAACTCGTACATGTGGGGGATAAAAATGGATCTTAGGCCCCTCAGACTCCAGTGCTTAGTTGGCACAGCTGCCATATTGCTCAAATTTGCTGGACCGAGGAGGAATTTTGACAGAGTGCATGACTCGGAATCAGTTGGTACACTTGTGTATACCTAGGTTTTAAAGAGGGCGCTGTATGGAATTCATGATACTGTAATGCTAAGAGTTCATTGAGTTTGCAATTTCTTGGTGAATACAGTTGACAGAAGAGTGCTTGATAGGTAAAAATTTGTTATTTCTAGACCCTAAGTGGAAATTGGTGCCAATGGATTCTTTGTAATGACTGCCGGTGCCAACTTGGGTTCAGAAATACCCAGGCACCCTTAGTTGGGCGTTCAGGCCCTGGTCAGCTGCAAAGATCTCAGGAGCGCAGGTCTCCGTGGGTGGCTGGCGTGTAGCTGTGCCCTGGGCCACCTGCTGCCACTGCACTTGGCCTCAGGACTGCCTGGGCTTTCCTGATGACCACTGTGAATGCGGGGTGAGAAGTATGCTGGGGCATGACTTTCCGGTTTTGAAAGGCAGCAACTCCTAGGTCTGTTCCCCCTCCCCCTATTCTTTTATCCCTAAATTTGAAAATATGTAACATGATTATCACTTTTCTTCAATCATGTTTTCTAAACCTCGGTTTTGTTCCAGATGAATCTATGCCAGCTGCAGCCCAGGATCCTAGGGCTCAGTGATTCATTTTAGGCTGGGGTGAAATTGTTTTGAACTATTTCACTACACACCCTCGCATGTTAAAAGCTAATTTGAGTTTTGATAGAAACTTAGTAATCCTGTAAGAGAAAGGTGCTCCCACCTCTGGGTGCCTCTGCTGCAGAGGGTTGCAGAGCAGGTCTCTGGGCCAGTTCACCCACATGGAGCTGCTTTTGCATTGAAAGGAGGGAGAATTTTAAGGAGAAAGTAAAAGGCGCAGACGTGCTTGCAAATGAGACAAGCTGATATGGAATAAAGGCACACGTTCTCCAGTTGAATTATCATTCGCACCATTGTCCTGTCACCCAGGTGCTGCGATTAGAGCCCCAACCTGAGGAGGATGTTAGCCCCCTAGCCTAGTCCTAATGTCCTCCTCTCCTCCTTCCCTTGTACCCTGAAAATGCAGGTCCTGATTTAAATCTTCAGCACATTTCTTACATTTCGCGTGGGAAGTTAAGGTTCTCTTTGGTTTACTTTCTCTTTGCCTTCATTAAAATGCAGTAAAGCAAAGAGTTTATTAATGGAGATCCAGGTCTATAGAGACAATTTATTGAAAAGAAAAAAAGCTTGAAAGATTAAGCTTCATCTTAGAAGACCAGAAATAGACTCTTGTTATTAATAACTTTGGAAATGAAAATCCAACTTTTGATAAATTATTTCAAAAGAGTGGTTCAGGCAGCTGGTAGGTAAGCCAGTGTCTGGTCATCAATTATAGTGATTTCCTTGCTTTGGCTCCAGAAAATCAGCATATTCATGAGTGTGCTGGTCTGAGTCAAACCTTCGGGAGCCATGAAATCCTCCTGTTGGGGTGAGAGGTGGTGCTGGCCTCATTTTGGCAGAAGCAGATAAGGGCTTGACATGAGCTTATTTGCTCCCATTGTCCTGCTTTTAATTTGTGGAAATTTAAAGAATGGTAGTAAATATAAGAAGAATTTACTGGGCATATTTTGGAAGAGAGAAACAGAGAGAAGGAGAGAGGAAGAGAGAATGTTTGTTTTAACGAATGACTGAGGTTTTGTTTTTTGCCGTCTGGCCAAGCAACATTGATTGCCACACTTTCTGTATTCATGAAATCGTGACCAAGGACGCTGTATTTAGCCCCCCTCTCCTTTTGTGATGGGAAGACAAGGAGGCAGACACCAGTGGCGCCTCTCACAATAGAAGGTTTGTTTGTTTATTTTTTAATTTAATGGAGAGATTGTGGATGGCTTAAAACTTCCTTGTGCCAGGAGAGACAGAGCAAGTGCAAGAGAGAAATAACCCATTCTGAACTACTTTAGAAATGGATGGTCCAGCGGCAGTATCTTTAGACTGCCTGAGAAGCCTCTTTCTTGTCCTGTGATGTTTCAACAAATTCAGTTTAAATAAAATCTTTCTTAAAGGGAAAATGCACTGAGCTAATTTTTAAGAATTTCAAGTCTTACAGTAATAAAGATGATGATGATGATGATAATTTTCCATCAAAGGGCACAGGTTAGAGAAGCCCAGAGCAACTACCGCCTCACAAAGACTTTTTGCTGCCTATTTTTTGAGTCTGTACCTGGACACCCTTCCCTTGCATGATGCCCTTCCATTCCGTGGTCTTCTCAGCTGGAAGTGTTCTGGTCCGCCCCATGTGCATCCTTCATGCCATGAATCTTACCTTAAAATGTTATCTACGTGTGCCTCTCGTCTCCCTGGACTGCGCAAAGCCTGTGCACATGTCTGTGAGCTCTTATATCATCTGGTATCCCTTATAGACATGTGCGCTTGATAGTAAATGAACAGATACTTAATTCCTAGGAACTTATCAAAGCAAAGTTTTTTAACATTACATGTATTTTTAAAGAGCCATTTTGATTAAGTCCGGTGTTTGGTGTCGTACTAATTCTACCCTCTAACAACTTTTATAAGTTACTGCATTTACTTTTAACATTTTATCTTTCTGCTGTTGATTCTTTACCTTTCCATTCTGTTTGTTTGCCTTACTTAGTGGTTTTTTTCCTGTGTCTATCTAGACTGTCTTTCAGTATTCTCTGCAGGGTCAGTTTGGTGGTCATGAAATTCTTCAGCTGTTCTTTGTCATGGAAGTATCTTATTTCTCCATCCATTTTGAAGGACAGTTTTTCAGTTTGGGTTGGAAGTCATTTTCCTTTAGGATCTGAAATACTTCACTCCGTGCTCTTCTTGACTTCATTGTTTGTGCTGAGAAGTCTGCTGTGATTCTGATAGGTTTTCCTTTTTGGGTGATCTGTCTCTTTTCTCTAGCAGCTTTTAATATTCTGTTCTTATGTTGGATTTCTGGGATGTTGATTATTATACATCTGGGTATAGTTTTATTTTGGTTGTGGTTATTTGGAGTTCTCTATGCTTTAGTGATCTGTATGTCAGTTTCAAATTCTCATGTTTGGGAAATTTTCAGCTATTATTTCTGTAAATATCCTCTTGATATCTTTTGTATTGTCACCTTCCTGTCCGTTTATACCTATCTATCTTATGTTGTTAATTTTTGCATCATCTTGCAGTTGTTGAATTGTTATTTCCTGGTTCCTTGTTATTTTTAAGAGATCTTTCCTTTCCTGTTCACTAGCTGCAATCTTGTCTTTGAGGTCTGAAATTCTATCTTTACTTTTGTTGAGGTGGTTTTGCCAACTTTGGATGGAATTTTTTATTTCCTGTATATATCTTTGAATCTGCTCCATTGTTTGTTTGTTATATTGTTCATTCAGAGTTTCTATCTTTTTCCATTGTTCCTCTAATTTTTAACTATGTCTTCCTTAGATGTGTTCAGCATTTCTTTCATTACATTTATCATTTCTTCTTTTATCTGCGAGACTTTCTGATTTGAGTTCTTTAAGAGCTTCGTGGAGTTGTTTCTTCGGTTGTTATCATTTCATGAATTTCAGGTGTATGGCTTATATTTTCTTCTGTGTCCATGTCTCCAAGGCTTGCCTGGGTTGGGCTGGAAGTTTGAGATTGCATTTTGCTCTTTTGTTTTGTCATTTTCCTATATTTCTGGGTTTTGAGTGATGTTTCAAGGCTTCTCTTGTGCATTGAGAATCACCGGGTGCACTTTTGGCTCCTGGGGCAGACTGCAGGCTACAACTAGCCAGTTGGAGTTTGCTGGGCATGGGCCAGTTAGGCCTGCGAGGACTCTCGTGCGACCTCCTATGATTTCAGATGTGAGGTGTGGTCATACCACCTGGGAGAGACGTTCCAAGGCTTCCCTGTTTGCTGGGTTTCAACCTGCTCATCTCTGGGCACTGGACTCAATTCAGGCCCCTGCCAGCTATTTGGAGTTCACCAGGTATGGTCCGGCTAGGCCCCCTTGGACCTCCCATGAGTCCTGGGGTGATTTCAGACTCAGGGCATGGTCTTATTGCCTGGGAGCTAAGTTCCAAGGCTTCCCTGTGTGCTGGATTTCAACCCGGGCAGGCTCTGAGCCCTGGGCTGAATTCAGGCTCCTGTCAGCTGAGTTAATGCATTTAAAGTAGACATAACTGAGGCATATCTTGATGTTAGGTTCAGGTAGCAGTCAGATTTCCATTCTGTGTTTATTTGGTTCGGAGTGGCAGCCAGTCTCTATGTTGCCTCTGCTGTCCCTAAACTCCCAGACTGAAGAGCTCCTCCTGAAGAGTGGGGACTGTACATGAGCACTACTGTGCCCAGCTTCTACTTTTTAAGTAGCCCAAATCCTTGTGTCTTTAGTCTTCAGATGACTCAGAATGGCCCTGTTATGTCTTTAAGGCATGAGAATGAGTCCTGAGTGATTTATCTACAGCATTCAGTTCTCGCCTTCTCCTCGTCAGCTCTGTTCCCCTGGCAGGACGCAGCCTCTCAGAACCTCACTCCCTGACAATGAGTGCCCACCAGTGAGGTCATGTTGGTGCCTTTATCGGACAAAAATGGCTGTGGGAAATGGATCGCTTATGGGGGAGTCCCAGCTTTACCTCCTGTAAGCTGTGTGACTGGTCACTCCACTGTCTCTGTTAGGCTTCCCTTTCAGGAGACAGGAAATAGTAGACCCTCCCTCATGTCTTGTCAGGCAGCACATGCCAGGCTCTTAGAACGTATGGAAATAAATATTCCATAAAAGGGAGGTGGATTTACTACCAGCGAGAGGCAGACATTGCTCTTTACCTACTAGTACCCTGCACTTTTCCTCAGGTAGCACTCTGGAGAGAAGAGTTATTTTCAATATAACATCTTCAGTTTGCTAGAAGTTAAGTGTGGTCTGTAAGAGAGTTGCGGCTTGTGGTTAGGTCAGATGATTTCTTTCATTATTCTTGGGCAAAACTAGCAAAGAAGTAAAGCCAGGAGATTGGGCTTCATTGTATTCCTCATCTCCTAACAGCGGCTTCTCTGTTATCATCTTTTTCCCCCTTATATAAAGAAAGGGTCAGAGGTAATTTTTTATGGTACTGCTGTCATCAGTCATTCTTTTAACAGTGATATACTATGGAAACACAATAGACGTGCACTCAGCCTGTGGGAAACTCCCTCCTATTTCGTGATTTATTTGCTTTCCATTTATATTTTACCTAATTTACAGAGAATTGGGGGCAGCTTTCAATTAAATCATAAACAAAAACAACAGCAGAAAATGTAGTGGGTGACACAGGACCTGAGTGGCCGAGTTCTCAAAAGGACGACCGCCACGCCAGAAGGAAGCCGATTCTTCCTGGAATCTGGCTGCTCTGGGATTCTTGGCAGCCGAGGCAGAAGAAGCAGCACAGTAAAAACTGTGTGTACACACACATGCTTCCTCCCCACCCCTTGAGTAAAATTCAAGGCTTTCTTTCAGAAAGTTTGTATAACAAGTAGTCTTAGGTTCAATTAATACCTGGCTCTGTCTGTAAGACCCCCTGGAAGGAACTATGAGGTGACTCAAAATAAGGGATGGTGTGCGTGCCCCGTAGGAGTTACAGTGTGCGTGCCAGGAGTCGGTGAACTAATGATCAGGAGCTCGCTGAACTCACAGTTATGGAACATGGGGATGAGAAAACATACAGTTCCTGCCACACTATCAAAGGAAGAGAACCATTAAACACAAGCCCCTTTTTTATTATAGTAAATTACATGTAACTTAAAATGTATTGTGGACCATGTTTAAGTGCACAGTGCAGTGGTATTGAGTATATTCATGTGATTGCACAACACCAGAGCGGTCTTCACCTTGCACAACTGAAACCTGTTTCCATGACGCAGCATCTCCTCCTGCCCTCACTGTCTACTCCCCAGTCCTTCACCAAAATTAAAAAAATCTCTTAAGTGCAATCAGTGCTTTGAAGAAGATGGAAAAGATACTGTGACATAAAATGACAGGGCAGCTCCCCCAAGAGGGTGGTCAATAGAGGCTACTTTGGGGTGACAGGAGTCGAGGCGAGTAGGAAACTGGAAACATGTATCTTCATGATGATTCAGTAATATCATCCATGCTGCATCTGCAGCCCTTCCATATCCTGGGTACAGATTCACAGCTGGCTCCCAGAAGCTCGAAGGCCTGCAGCAGGAAATTACAGAAATTTTGGGATGCATAACTTCCAGCTTAGAGAGGGGAGGTCAGGAAGGAGCAGGTGGTTGGCATCCTCCTGACATCCTCCTCACGGCAGTGGCCATGAGTGGTGGGTAAGGGCAAAGGAATGTTCCCAGGGAACTGGCATGCAGATCATTTTTGGTGAAGCAGGAACAGCAGGTTCTAAGTGGTGGTGGTACAGGTGGTGTTTTTGTGGCTGTTCTGGCCAGCTGGCCATCCTATGTCCATGTCTAGGAGCCAGTGCAGGACACCTGTGCACATGGCTAGTACCTTTCTCAAATCTTGCATGCTTTCCTGTTTGTCCAGCCCATGATCTCTGGACCTGAAAGGTGCAAAAGGCAGATTTTCTTTGTCATTCTCACACCAGCTCCTGGGAGCTCCTGTGGAAGTGCTGCCATCAAGAAGCCTCTCATTGAACCTGACTAGGTGCAGAACCTTGTTGATTTCACACTGCCCATTTATTTGACCACTTCAGGATGCATACCCCCAAGTTTGGCATCATTTCATCATTTATTCTTTACTACCGGTATAATTACCTCGTTATTTTTGTTGTTTTTATTACCATAGAATAAAGAACTTATAATTCATTCTTAGTACCAGGAGGCTCTCATCAAATCCATTTAAAACTTAAATAAAACTATTTAGGCATATGTTGTATTGGGGACATTTTTGTGTTTGTGGTTGTGGAAGAGTCAGGTGAAGTCTTTTGAAACATGGAAAGTTATCTTACTTGTCTAAGAGAAGCTTGCTTCCTGGTGGAAATGTTAACTTCCCATGCTTGCAAAAACCTTGGCAGACTTTGAAAAGTGTAATATTGCATGAACTAAGTCCCTCATGCCACGTGCATTCCAAGGACCTTTTAAAATAATGGCTACACTGATCCTTAAAATCATGCCTTGGGTAAGGACATGCCTGCCTTGTATTGGATGATTATTTCAGAGCAAATGGATTTAAGAACAGCACTTAGAAACTAGAATTCCAAAGCCAAGCTAATCTGAAATGTATAATACTTATAATTGAGCAGAAGTGAAATTTGAAATAGTTTAGAATCCTTGCTTTGGTTTTCTTTTTCTTTTTTCTTAGTCGTATAGCCCTCCCCCATGAAACAAGATCGGTGTATCCCCAGTATATGAAACCAGCAGAGACAGTTTTTGGTGTTCCTCTTTGTCCTCTTCCCAGCACATTATGACCCAAAAGGCACCTACAGTGGGTTCTAGGGTGACATTCATCATCCTCTACCCGGGCACGGTCAGCTGAGTAGACAGAGTTTTCCTAGCCAGGATTATAAATGCAGTCCAGGGATAGCTGATATTTACAGAGCACTACAATATGCTAAGAGATACAGACTCATTAGTTACATCGTTTGCCACGTTTAGCACCAGTAGCACTAGGTGGGATCATTTGTCTTATTTGTATGCTAAAGAAACGGAGTCCATATAACACACAGCAGCTGATAATGACAAAGCTCAGTTCCAAATTTCTCTCCAAACCTAGAGTCCCCGGTCTTCTCCGTGCATGCTTAGTCCCTGCTTGTTTTCCTGAGCGTTGTCTCCTCAGAGCATGAACTGAAGCTTCTCCAAATTTTAAACACTCGCTCTACCTAAAACCACTTTTCGAAAAGACAGTCAGACATGCAGACATGACTGGGGCCCTTAAAAATGTGGCCAGGCTGGCACATAAACGGGCGTAGGCTAATCGTAAATTGTTGCTTTAAATTTGCCCAACATTGCTTCTGGGCTAGTAGTTTGTTTGCTTTTTAATACATTTTGATTCTATTTATGTGCAGAAGACTGCAACCTCGTGCCATTGTGTCCCTCCTGAAGACAAGGAGGGCCATGGGTGGACCACGTTAGGGCATGTGCCCACACCCCCAAGGCAAAACAGCTCCTGTGGGAGGGCTTAGAAGTAGATGCCAATGACATTGGGCTGATAGATTTTTTAAAAATTATTTTATGAAGACTTCAGTGTGTGTTATTGAGAAATCTGGGATACAACATTTTCTTTTTCCTATTTTTTCTGTTTTTGAATTTTTCACTACTAATCCTCTCAGAAACATCTCGGCGAAATTCAGGAGCAAGTTAAAAGATTTATCTTTAAGTGAACGTATTTGTGTTCTCAGTGTGCGCCCTTGTCCAGTGAGAAGATACAGAGATGACGCGTCACGTAAAGGAAACACAACCAGTGATTTCTCTCTCTTGGCAGCTGGGATGTGTATACTAATTTTCAGATTGTTTCTGTTCATCAAAAAGCAAAACATCTTCCAAAAAGACAAAAGGCACGTGTCTGCTGTACCTCTGCTGCTGGTGTACCCTGAGACTTGAAAGCAAGCCAGAATTGGATTGGGGCAATGTTGATTTTTTAAACATCTGGTTAATTTAATATAAAGTGTTTACACTTCATTTTTCTGGCATTGGATTTTCTATGTAGGTGGTGGAAGATTTCCTGTAAGTTTTGCAAGTTCCAGGGCCAGGATAATTGCAATATGTACCCTCTGTGGTCACAGCGACAGGAAGGAAAGTTTCTTAATCTGCTGTTGTTACCATGCACGTAGGTGGATGGTGGATATTACAGAAGGTGCCCTTTCAACCCCCAAACTTGTACAAGTTTGCAGGTATGTTAATGAAGATGAATAAGAGTGGTGTTTTTAGGAATTCCAAATATTGAGTCTTGGAGGCAGATCGTCTTTTCCCTAAATGTGTGCTCGGGTTGGAATTGCTGCCTACAGTACCTCGTGGGTGAAACAGATATTTCGAGCATGACTGAGCTTATTAAGAGCCCCGAGGCACTTCCTCTACTGAGGTTTAGAAATTTCAAAGGACGGGGGTGGAGAGTGGGGAGGAACTTTGGGCATGCAACGTGGATCAGCAGGAGGATGGAAGCCACAGGTTCAGAATGCAGCATCTGTGCCCCTGCAGGGCTGCAGAGTGGGCTGAGAATGTGTATTCAGGAAGATAGGTCTTCCCGCCAGTGAGGCAGGAGAACACGGGCTTCAGAGCAAGTTTAGATGCTGTTTATTTAGATAGGAGTAAGGAGAACACAGTTAGGGAAAAACACATTTGGTAGGCTTTGCTTATACACAGTGACAGCTGGGCATTTGTGTCACTGAAAGCTCTAAAAGGTTCGCCATCAATACGTTCGATAGGCAGCTTCACAATTGGAGAAGGGGAAATCTATTTCTAAATCTCTAGTAGTGGTTTGTCAGTTGTTTATCACAAGGGGTTGCATGCATGTAGGGGCTGAAAAATGCTGTTCTTGTCTGGGATGTAGGATGTGGGGCCTTTGTGATGAGAAAAGAGCGTTGGGCTCTGAGGCAGGAGACCGAGCTCCTCAGCCCAGCTCTTGGCAGTGTCTTTCAGAGCTCTGGTCCTCTGGGCTTCACTTCCTTCTTCCACCAAAGGAAGGCATTTTGCTGGAGCTCAGTTGTTGGGTTGCCTTCAGCTTGGCAATCTGATGGCTCCTCCCTTTGGGCATTTATCTTATTTCAACTCTTCAGCTCAGAATTGAAGCAGAACAAGGCAGTTCAGTCCCTGTGCTCTCTGTGCTTCGGCCCTCATGCTTCTTCTGCTCCCTTCTCCTTCCCAGCATCTCAGGTGAGAGGTCCTCCTGGGTAAGTGGAGAAAGAAGTTTCTCGTCTTCAACATGCTCCATTTAACAAGCATTGCAGCCTCAGGCTTCCATTGCAATGAACAAATGCTGGCTGCAGCCTTACCCTGGAGTTTTAAGGTCGCCCCTTTTGTTTTCTTTTGTCACTTGTCCATACTTGTTCACTCTGTGATTAAACATAAACTCACATCCTAAGGGATGATGACGGCCAGCTTGCAAACTGTGACTTCCATACTCTGGCCCCCTGGACTCAGCTCTAAGCCCCGGATACTCTGAGATTAGGAGAGTTGAGTTTCATGGAAGTTGCTATTTGGCTTACTCCTCTGAAGAAGAAAAAATAACTAACACTTTCTGATCCTTAGTTTCGGGTTGCTTGAGTCAAGAATTTTGGAAAACCTTTTTGAAGAAGGTTTTTATGTTTTAAACCCTTTGGGGGCCCAGGGAGGACTGGGCTAGTCTGGGGCACCAACATGTTTAAGGAAAGGGTTAAAACGCTGATTTGAGAGCATGGCCAGGTGTCCTAGGACTTGGTGTCCCCTTACTGCTCTACTGATCTCTTCATTTAGCTAGTAAACTTTACACACGCTTCTGTGTGCCCGACATGGATTCATGGGCACAGTCATCAGAGTTGTGCAGTTGAACCCCTTTCTGTTTATGAGTTTTTTGTGCAAATTGCTTCAACCTCCAGACCAAGGAGAGAATGAGAGAATGATTCTGAAGTATGGCTTTCCTGGGTCTCTCTCATGCTTTCGGCTTGTAGAGCTGCCCTGCTTGCTGTGTTTTTTATGAAGTTATCCTAAACGTCAAGTGTCTTTGTCTTTCACAAGAAATTCTAGGGAACTGTGGAAATCAGGGCGTGGGACTTCTCATAGCATGTTTGGAGGCAGTGAAAGGTGTAAAGTGGGAGGAGCAGCTCCCCAGGAAGTAGGCTGAAACCCTGGTGCGTCTGCCAGCACCGCTGAGGATGCTCTGCACGTGGTCTGCGGATGCTCTGCACGTGGTCGCGGATGCTCTGCACGTGGTCTGCGCCTGCCTCAGAGGGTGAGGTCACCTGCTAGCATTTGAAGGTGACTGACAGGCTTCCTTTGAATTCTCCATCTTTCTTTTCAGAGGGAAAAGTGAACTTGGTTTGTCATATTTTACGTATGTTCCTGCTCTCCTGGAACCATAAGTGACACTAGCGGACCTGCAGTAATATAATTCACTTGATAATTTGGATCATATTCTAGAAGGAACCAAATAGGTAAACTTAGGAAGCAGTAATCATTATTTAATGATTCAGAGATCAAATAAGAATTTATAAGCCAATGTTTCCTAATTAATAGGAAAATCGAAATTCCCTGGGAACCCGTCTCTATTGGGTGTTTACATCTGAAACCTACTTTCAACTGGCAGCTTATTTCTTGATTACGTGTGTTATCTTCCGAGTTGAACCCAGTCTTACTTGCATTTATGAAAGTCACAGCAAGCCCCTGCCCCATAAAAAAAGAATTTTAGCTATTAAGATTTTTAAAAAAACAGGAAGCAGTCTTGCTCTTTTAAATCCTTCAATCAACTTTTCCAAAGTAGACAGGATTTTTTTTCAGTTGAGATTGAGGAAATGATGGTTTTGAGGCTGATTGGATTTCTGTTGCCTAGATGAAATTTTTAGCAGTTTTAATATGTTCTGGCAAAGTCGATATGTTTTATTTCAAGTGCACTGCCCCCACCACCTCCACCACTCATAAAAATAAAAACTAAGCAAAATAAAAGAAAAGCCAAGAAAATTATATGAGACTGGGAAGTGTTTTTCTAGTGTGTGTGTGTGTGTGTGTGTGTGTGTGTGTGTGTGTGTGTGTGTGATAGTAGTCTTTGCAAGGACATCCCAAAGATGATACTTCCGCATTTATTTGAATGTTCTTCTGAGGAATTTTTGAATCATCTGATAAGCTAAATATAAGTTCCATGTATTTTTTGCAGGTTAGGGTGTTCTGTGGTCTAGTTACCCACAAGACTGATTCTCATGAGGCTTCTGCTAACCAGAATATGATTATTAGGAACATCCTGTTCTGCCCTCCTGGATAACAACATTTACTTTGAAAGACAAGTTGATCTTTTGTGCTTTCTACACAGTTGTAAAAGTACTATACCTTTGGGAAATGGCACCAGCAAACAGATTTGATAATATAAAAGAATAATGTGATATTTTAGCATAACAGATATTCTGAAGCAAATAAATGTTCTAAAGTAAATATTTACATGTACAGCAATGTGCTGTCAAGAAGTAAGAAGATCAAAGGAAAGGTGACCAAAGAGTCTGGAAAGTTAATAAATGGTCAAGCTGGAAGGTCACTGATCTGTATTGCTATGCATATTCCTTAGATAGATTTAATTACCAAGGAAAGACCAAGATGGAGAAAGCAAGTCTGAATTAACACACAAAGGCATTTTCTCCCCAAGCCATCCGTAACTAAGATTTTCAAGGCACAGTGCTGTTTAAAAAGCATTTACAAACGTTCCTCATTTCATGACCAAATTCCATTCTGGTGACTAGGTCATTAAGTGAATTGGTTGATAAATGAAGAAACCTATATAATATGTACATTAAATATACAGAACAAAGAAATGGTCAAAGAACTCTCCAACTTGATGACTGCTTTTCTTTGCATCACTCTTCCATGTAGTACTGTCCGTACAAATGTAAATACGGTCATTTACCATGTAAAGACGTTTCAGTGATCAGTAGACACAAAAGACCATGTATGACAGTAGTCTCTTAAGGTTATGTTGCTAAAGATGCCAGTGATGTTCGCACAGTGATGAAATTGTCGATTGACATGTTTCTCAGAACATGTCCCCATCACTGAATAGTGTACAACTGTGTATGGCGAAAACCTAAGTTTCCAGAAAGAAAATGAACCCAGAGACATTGAAAGGCAATACACATGGCCAAAATAAATCAGAAACCTCAATAACACCCATAGAAGTGACACTGGAAAAGCGAGAAAAATGGAACTATGAGCCCCTTTTTCTTCCTTTCTATAAAGATTTTACTTCTCTCGGTGTTATATCCAAAAAATACTACGGCTGTTAGAAGCATTCTTCAAAAGAAGATCGCTGAAGTGTTTTTGTGGAATTGTGAGGTCATTAAAGAGGTGTGTATCCTCTTAAGCAGGAAGCTTTAGATTTGCTATTCTTAACATCTGTGAACAAGTGATGTGTACACTTGTACAGGTATGCATGTAAAAAGAGAAAATCCTTGATTCTATAGATACAGGTACCTTCTACGTTTATCAGCCCCCTATAAAACAGTTCTGCTGATATTGACCAAATTTCATCCAATGCATAGTATGCTATGCTACATGGAGCAGTCTCCTATGGGTCACAACAGTCAGCCATTTAAATCACATAGACATAAATGTTTCTGTTGTGAAGAAGGACTTTTTACATGGCTTGTCAAGGCATCGTGTGTCTTTTGAACTAACAGTTCCACCAAAATCAATAGGAAGAAGTGATGTAGGTAGCCTTGAGTTGCACGGATGTGCACAGTAGACAATGTGTTGGTGGCATTGGTACTTGAGTCCACATGAGGAAGGAGTGTATTTGCTCAGAAATGGGCCCAGTTCTAAGAGAGGCAGCAAAGCCACAATGCTGGAGCCTTCTCCCGCCAAGGTTGGCCTTCGTTTGGTCAAAACAGCCCCCAGTTTGTCCCTACGGGACACAGGCCTGCCTTGTTAGGAAATGAGCAACATTTAGGAGCCCACAGTACTCACATAATTCCGTGTACAGTAACAGAGAGTGGAAATAGGGCTGTAAGCACGAACAAGCAGACAAGTTACAAATATAGAATACTCTCTCAATTCCACTTTAGTTAGTCATGGAGGGATAGTGTTGAGTTTTATAAACTTATAAGGAATATACAAACAGTTCCAAATTTAAAATAACTTGGAGTAATTTTTAAGTGTGTGAAAGGGAGTATTTTTTCCACCCTGTCCATGAAAGCATCTGTGACAGGCAGTCCAAGGGGTCATCGTCTTTGTGTGCTCCAGCCCACTGCTGACCCTGTTTGCAGAGTTCTCACTTGCTTTTTTAGAAAGACCACAAAACAAGGAAACAAGCAAACAAACAAAAAAGCAGAGGGAGAGATGAAAATTGTACAACACACACTGTGCCCCTGCGTGAACAGCCCCGTCCACGCCGGCCTTGTGTGGCTCCCTGGAGCCAGGCTGATCGGGCTGCCCCAGCATCAGCACCCTCGTCTTTGGGTGCCCCTGACCTCCAAGTAAAATTTACCTGTGTTCTCCAAATTTGTGTAGGCCTTGAGCAATATTTAAAAGAAAAAGTTCTTGGATCATTTTGAAGTTCACAAAAATAGTTTTTTAAAAGGAGAATAATCTATTTGATGAAAATGCAGTGACAGTATATTAAAAAAATGTACCGATTCTCTCTCCCTGTGCCTTCCTTACTACTGGATGGTAGTCCTTTCTTTCCCTTCACTGCCGTCTCAGGAGACCCCTCTGAGGCAGCATCTGCCCCGTGTATTGACATTTCTGCAGCGATTACGTTTGGTTGCGAACCTGTGCATTAAATTCTCCATCAGTGGAGCAGGCGGCATGCTGATGCCAAGCAGAGGAGAATCACACGTCATGCCTGACCATCACCCCACAGGTGAGGTGGCTGTGATTCTTTTCCTGCCTGATGTCAAAGAATGACACGATTTAGTCATTTTAATAAGACTTAGTCCTTCTTTTAGAGTAAATCAAGAATATAAATAAATAGATTCTAGTATGTAAAAACAAGCCTTTCCCTAACTTTAGACCCACATACCTGTAATTTCATCACTACTCCTGAATAAAGAGGCTTATGCGGCTCGTTTTCCCACAGTGTGAATCATAAAGGCCAAAATTTATGAATGAAAGTAAGAAGAAATGAAGGACTATTAGATGCCACACCCAGGATGAACCTTGAAGACTTAAGTGGAACAAGCCGATCACAAAGAGTACCAGTTGTATGGTTCCATTAAATGAAATGTTTGTAATAGGCAAATCAATAGAGACAGAGGAATATTAGTGGCTGCCTAGGGCAGGAGAGAAGACAGGGTAATGGGAAGAATGGTTAATGGGTATGGCTTGTGCTTTGGGGTCATGAAAATATTCTAGCATTGATTGTGGTGTTTTGCTCAGCTCTGAATATACACAAAGCCATCACCTTTTATGCTTCAAATATGAATTATAAATATATGAATTATGTCCCAATGAAGCTGCTATTAAAAAGTGTATGAAGGAAAAAAGAAATCATCCAACTCAAAGTAACCAAAGCCACTGAGCCACCTTCTGCTTCTCAGCACTGGTTTTTCATTGTAGTTTCTGCCTTGCATCTTCTTTGTGTTGATAGCTTTTCTGTCTCTCTTACCGCCCACCTCCCGAAATCTCTGTTTGATGATGATGCCATTTCACTTATAACTTTCCCCTTTCCGGTTTCCTGGTTGCCCTTTTGCAGCGTTTGTTTGTTTTCCTGTTTTCTCAATACTCTGTCCAGCGCTGCGTGATGGTTCGTGAGACTTTGATGATCCAGTGGGCATTGCAGAAAGTGATTATTTCTTTTGCTCATTAGTGAAATGTTCACAGATGTATTCAACAATCAATCCTGTGCCTTACCTTCTGTTCTAGACTGCGAAAATCTGTTTGGAAGGTAGCTATTTCTGTAAACCTTTAGAATATGCTCCCCAGAGGGAAGCAGCATAAAACTGTTGTTTCTCCTCCATGATAAAGTTTTCAGTCTGGCTGAACTATATGAATTGATAAAGAGAATGAATTCTCCTTAGCTAATCTCATTAATAGGACTTGTTTGGGCGGAACTGGTTCGGTAGGTCACTGAGTCTTGTTGGTCTGGTTTCTCATATCACGGTCATTTTCCATGAGAGAAGTTGCCACAGTCACTAAGTACCGTCCATGACAGAAACTACCACTGCAGTGTTGAAACTTGGCAGTGACCCTTGCTGGTATCTCACAAGACCCAAACTTGCTGATTTGGGCTGGAGAAATGACTTTGAGGCTTCCCTTTGTCCTTGTGACTCAATAAATAAAAAAAAAGCTGAGTGGCTTTTTCGTGTCACCAGGATGCTTGTCACGTTTCTGCAGTGGGTTTTGTCCTTCACACTGAGTGGTGCACCTCGAAAGGGTGCTAGGACTTGTGGTTTATTCCTTTTTGGTGGATGCATCTTGGGTGAAAAAAATGACAAGAACTCCCCCAGCCCATTTCTTTTGGACACAGAGATCCACAGAGACAACTTGCCACCCTGGGAAGGGTACAAGCCAGGAGGCTGCAATCAAGGTCAGGAGGGTTCTGGGTTTGAAACCCAAGTTCTCAATTTAACAGCTCTGTGCTCTTGAATGAATTGTTTTGTTTCTCAGTGCTTCTGTTTCATCATCTACAGATAATGATAATCTTAATGATGGTATGTGATTGTTAGGGGGATTAGATAACATGTACATGACATTTAATATAAAGGATGTACTTGGTAACTCTGTATTAAGAAGTGGTCCTATTTCAGACTCTTGATATGAGTTGCATTCATATAAGAAATAGTTGAATAGTGTCTGTAAAAAAGCAGACCTGGGAATTTCAGGTGATTAGAAGCTGAGAAGGAGATCAATAAAGAATCATGATGACGGTTTTCAAGGCAATTGCCTCGTGTTGCACACCATGGTTCTCATGACTTCTGTGCTGTTGGAATGGGTTTGCAGGCAGGTTAAGGAGCAGTGGTGTTCATGTGTTTTGTAGGCAGTATGACCGAGCAGGACATGTGGAGGAATTGTGCAATCACAGTTTGAGAACACTGATTAAGAGTGTTCTGCATGTCTGAACTGAACACAGAGGCTCTGGCTTCCCTGCTCATCGAGCCCTGAGTGAGCGATGGCAAGTGTAGACTTCAGGGAAGCTCTTTTCTTTGATGGACCAAGGAATTGGTTCAGGAGCAGTGCTGTCTGACTGTAGAGTAGCACTTTCTCTCAAGTAGTGAGTTTCCTTATGCGCTGCTTGAGAGGTCACCTGGGTTTTTGTGGAGAAGTACTTTGGATTGCCATGAAAGGGGGCCCTGTAAACTTCCTTTGAGCTCTGAAACACTCTGTTAGGATGAGAAGGGAGGATGACTGCATAAGAATGCACCTGTTGCTGATGCACTGGGCTGGACAGGTCTCATAGCCCCGGGAGCTTTATGCATGTGGCTGACTAGTATTGCATGCATGCTTTAAAGCTGTCCTGCAAGCCAGCCTCACCTCAGGAACGAAAGGCGGAGAAAAGTTAAAGGGGGAGTGATAAAGAGTGAAAGTGTGTAACACCCTTACCTCTCCCCCCCCACACACACACTAGATTTTAAAAAGTGCATGTGTTGATGCAAGGATTCCTTGTCTTCCTGCTAGGAAGGAAACAGACTCAAAACTGAGTCTTAAACCCTTTGAAATCTGCAAGGAGCAATCCTTTGTATGTGCGGAGGAAGTGAGAGCTTTCTGACTCCCTGTGTTAACAGGTTTTAGAGCTGTGTGGTCCAGCTCTTTACCTAACCAGCCATGCTGTAGCCCTGAGAGTTCTGCTCAAGTATACTTTTCTGGGGCCGGAGCATGTAGCTCAGTGGTAGAACACTTTCCTACTTTGCCCAGAGACCTACTAGATTTTATTCCCAGCAACCCCACACCAAGTGTATTTTTCTATCTGCCCCTGTATGCATGGCCAAAGCTCTAGTTCGCTTAAAACTTTTAATTGAGCACATTTTTCTTTTGGTTCAAACAGAGAAGGTGCAGTTTCTTCAGATTTTGCCTCCAAATGATACCTGTTCTGCATTGGGCAGGTCTTTTGAGAACAGAAGGTGGTTTCTTTTTGGCTTTAGAAAGGAAAGTGTTGTCAGTTAGGTTTTCCCTGTGAATACAGGTCACAGCTTTCCAGGTGAAATTCCTTTGCCATGTGTAACTGATTGCACCTGATGGCTACAGTTTTGCAGGCAGAAGCTTATTTGGAAGTTGTTTTAAACTCTGCCTAGGATTTCTAAGCAGTGGTTTGGTGGGTTTATACTTTAGCTATTTCTTGCAATAACAAGAAACCACCCAGTCTTGTCTTCCTTTTGTGAAAATCATATATTCATTCTCTCTTCTCTTTCTCCTCCCTTTTTTCCTCCTCCTCCTCTTCTCTGTGTACATTAGTTAGTTTTGCTCTGTGGTTTTAGGCATTTTCCAGTAAATCTGCTTTTTCATCCTAGCAGACTTAGAGAACTCCAGACTGATGACCTGAAGTAAAATGCAGTGGCTGCCTCTGAATCTGAGAGGCCCTTGCTCCTCAGCCCTCAGTCACTTTTGATGGATCCCCATTTCAGTTTGCTTCCTATTGTTACAGCAACATGCTTGAAGGTGGGGATAACTTATATTTTTTGAAAAAGACATTTCTTTCTGAGTGCTACAGGCTGGGAAATCCAAGAGCATGGTATCCCCTCTGGTGGGGGCCTCTAGCTGCACCCTGACATGGCAGACAGCATCACATGATGAGACAGTGAGCCTGTTACTCACCTTAGAAAGTCAGCAGTGCTGTCCTGAGGCCTCTTCCTCATGACCCCATCTAATCCACTCCAAATGCTACACCCAAGAACCTATGAGATCTGTCTGCAGGGTCTAACACAGAGCCTCGCTGGAAAGCTCAAAAGGAGCCTTTCTCATTATCTCTCCCTAGCCAAGTGCTCTCTGGAGAATGCCAACATCTTTGGGTGGGCTTCTGGCAGAGCCATCTAGAACCTTCTTTCTCTGTTCTACCTCTTCTAAGCAAAAGGGCGTGAAATTTCTTTGGACCATGTGCTTCTCTGATGCATTTTTGAGATAAAAGTTCACTTTCCTAGGGTGAGTAGCAGTCAGTCAACTTTGTAACGTTCCATACCAATTAGGCGAGGCATCCCTGTTCTTATATAGAACAGTGGTTTATCACTTAAGGCAGTCCAGAATAACTAAGATGTCCCTAAAATACTCTCTTTTGACTTAAAAGATGAACATCCACAGACGAGTTCTATCCTTCAGAAATTATTGAAGGTAAAATTGTTTGAATTGTACAAAATGGTGTGGCTAAGTGGCCCCTCTTCTGATTTTTGTCCCTCGTGAAAAGGTGGAGTTTTCCATCTTTGCCTCTAGCAGAGCATTTTGTGATCACATGCTTTTAAAAGTGCTTTATCGGGGCTGGAGATTTAGCTCAGTGGCATAAGCGCCTGCCTTGCAAGCAGGCAGTCGTGAGTTCGATCCCCGGTACCGATAAAAAGGAAAAAGACAAAAAAAAAAAAAAGTGCTTTATCGGAGTTGAAATCATACAAATTTTTAAAATACCTAGGAAAAATTTAATAAATACAGGGGCTCTGGGGAAGGAGACACTTAAAGGCGCATGTGTGTGACATGTTTTCCTGTCTCCAAAATGAGGAGAACAAGCTCTTCAGTGCAGCGCCACATTTTTATGTGATTGTGATCCTGAACCAGGCCTCTTAGTGGTTGATGTGGGACACATTGTTAGCGTTTCCAACCATTTACATAGGCTTTTGTTTTTATTGTTGGTCGCTGTAAGAATTCCAAGGAATAGAAAGATCTCTTGGGCCAAATCAGTTTGTTTTTTCTTCTGTACATTTGTTGGTTTATAGCAAGTTCCGTTTCCTTCTCATTTTCCAAAGTTGAAATGCCTTTAATCACACTCTGTGTGCTCCTCCTCCTCAGATACCAGAGAGGTTTCTTTCTTTCCCTCACAGCAACGTAATTGGAAATTTGGTCACTGCACTAAATTTTAAGTTCGGTACTCGCGTGGAGCAGCCATCCATCTGCTGGCGAGACACACTGCCCCGGGCTTTTCAAGAAATCCCTTAATAGTCCTGAACACTAATAATATTTATATACATTGAGATGAGACAAAATTTACAGCGAGCTTCTGGGGCTGGCTCCAGGACTCTTAATCCCACACTTCCTCATGTTCTGCCTTCCGGAATCCCGTCCTCCTGGAGGGAGCTTTAGCCAAGGGATCACTGACTTCACCCCTTGGAGCAACCACTTGTTTATGGAGTTTGTCCTCTAGCAAGCAAGTTACCTGTCCTTCCAACCTCCCATTCGCCCCATTGCACCCTGTGTCTGTTCCCCTGCAGGAAACAGGTGTGCATTTGTACACAGTTTACATCATTTACCATAAAGAAGCCCATGACTTTGGGTTCCCTTTAATGGAAATTGTTCTACAAGCAAAGAAGATGATCTTGCCAACCTTAAACGTTACTGAGATTCACTCAGAAGTAGCTGCCATGCCTTACAATAACCCTGACTTTCCCAGCCTGCATGTTATGAGTGGCAAGATCTGACTGACCGGGCAGCTGGGTCCCTTTCGTTCTCCCTTTGGGAGGTCGCAGTGGACTCCTGCTCAGACTTACTGTTTCCCATGAACAGGGAAGAGGTGGAAATGCAGAACACATCTAACAGGTTCTTGATCACGTATTTATTTTCCCTTCTCATCCTGAGAAAACACAACATGTATGTATGTGGATATAAGTGATTGTGAGGAGATTCGGGGACATTTCTGTTCTTCTAAATTTTAGCTCTTGATTTTTTACTAGCGGTTGAATAACCATTTGATCTTGGTATCTGATACCTGTCATTTTTTATAGGATTTTCTTTCCATCGTGAGGAAAAGGGAGTTCTGTAAGTGAATACTGGTCCCAGCTACTCTTGAATGTTGACTGTAAGATTCCTAGCCAGCTTTCCCTGCCTCCCCTCCCCGAAGCAGGGTGACAGAAGATGTGTGGAGAGCAGCTCCATGAGGGACAGGCAGGGTGCCCTAGCCTGTGCCACTGTACCATTTGGCAAGCAAGACCGTGAGCTGCGTTTCTGCAGCCAAGCACTGAGCTTCATGGACCCATCACATGGACTCCTTTCCTCTTGCCGGGCCCCTCTTTTTCTAGCTCTGCTCTCTGTGGTGCTCAAACCCACGGTTCTGCCTCCAGATGAACTTCCTGACGTGAAAATCTGGCTCCTCCTGCCTGAAACCTTCACTGCCGGCTGCCCTGAGCCTGGCCCCCTGCAGAACCTCCTTTGCCTCACATCTGAGGCCAGCCCCCGCCCTTGCCAGCGCAAGGGCCCGGTTCTCCAGCTGCAGCAGCTTGTTTGCTTTTATAAACATTTGCACGTGATTCCCTCTTTGGTGTTCTTCGTTCTGTGGATCTTCCCTGGCCTCCAGGGGCCGGGAAACACCATCCACCTCCAGCTCCCCTCTGCTTCCCTGATACTGCATCTTTACCTGAGGAGAGGGACCACCACTGGTCCATATGTGTAGCAGAAGCTTGATAAATTGTTGTTAGTAGACTTAGAGCCTGCTGTCATCGGTTCAGAAATCTGAAATCAGGATATAGAATTTTAGTGTTTCTTTGGATCTTCATCCTTGAAGCAATCTTAGTAATGAATGTATTTGAAATTAAATAGTAATTTAATATTTTTGGTTTTTCCATGTCTTTGAGTGAGAGATTTTATGATGACTGTGTTTGCTGCAACTCTGCTAAGCATATAAATTAAATTCGTGTTACTTTCTCTCAGATAGCACAACAGTATATGTCTCTAACATTTCAGGAGTTCCTACAGCATTTTCTTCGTTGGTGTGATCATGGATAGTGAACTCCTTGTCATTTGTTAGATAGGTCAGTTTTTTCAAGTGCCTAGAAGAAAAGTCACTGAGAGCTAATTTTGTTGAACAGAATGACAGATATAAACCAATAGGAATGGTTTTCTTCACTTACACATAGCTCCGGTGTGCCTCAGGTGGGGTTAGTTCAGTTGCATATAACAAACAGCAGTCATTTAAATAGAATAAAGTTTCTTTCCTTCCACAGCTAAAACCTTCCAGTGTCTACTGTGCCATTCTTAATGTGATATCTGGTGTCCAGGATGGCTGCATGAGCTCCTTCCATTACTTTTGCAGTCCAGCCAGTGAGAAGAAGAAAGAGCACTTCCTCTTGGCTTTAGGGAGTTTTGCAGGAAATTCCAGTTAAAAAAATTTTTTTTTTAAATGTTGCATATACCTCACCAGGCAGACCTGGAGATACGTGGCTACTACTCCCTATGTTGTCTAGGGAGGTCATAGCAAAAAAGCATAAGAGGAAAATGGTGGAAAGCAACCTGATGTTTCTGCCAAAGGATGGTTTCAAAGGAGAAAGTAACGACATTATTCTAAGTTTGACAGTATCATGAGAATTCATCGTTTTTCTTCAGTGTTGCTGCTAATCATGGGGACATCCAAGTCCTGATATCTGTTGATATTCACTTGTCTGCAATGAAGCAGGGGTTTTTGGGTACACTTAGAGGTGTAAATTGGTGCAGACTTTTCAGAGGACAGTTTGACTCTGCAAGGTCTGTTCTGGAAACGGATCCTAGTGAAATATTAAGACTGCTTATGAAGATTGCAGGGCAGATTGAGTAACAAAAAAATTGGGAATAGTGAAATGTCTAATAATAGAAGACGAGATAAAACTTAATCAGTTCTACCATGGGATGTGATGGTTCTGCTAATTAGTTGTGGAATTCATGGTCTATTATGCTAAAAAAATTCTTTTTATAGGTATTTATATTTATGTGCCTGTGCATATGTGTAAGAAAGGACATAGGAAGGCATTAATAAAGGGGCCATTTGTAGGCACATTCTTTACATTCTCTTCTCTGTGATTTCTGATTCTTTCTGGAGCTTGTATTTTTATAAGAAAAAAAAACCCATAGAATCTTGACTCACTGTTGCATGACGGAATCAAAAATATACATACTTAAGTGACTTTTTTTATTGTTTTCTAACTCAGGAAAGGAAGAAGTAGGACATGTTTAATGCAAACCAGATTTCATATTTTGTTGATTTATACTTTATTTGCAAGTGCTGTAGAGTGTGATCATTACAGCATTGTATGGAAATAAACACCAGCTCATCTGTTTGGGATGTGAATTGTGGCTCTGTGGTTATTAGACCCTGCGTTTGCTTCCCGCAAACGCAGAAGGGTTGAGAGGAGATGGTCTCTAATATTTGTGGTACCTTGGGCTCGGAGACATGTACATCCACACAGAGGCCTGACACTGACTTGGTGACCTGCGGTCAGAAAGGCTGCGCTTGGAGCTCAGTGGGAGAGCACTGGAGGCCTTGAGTTAAATTCAGCACTGGGGCGGGGGCAGAGAGAGACAGAGAACACATGACTTTTATTGCAAGCTACTGCTAGAATTGTTCAGCTGTATGAGTAGTTATCATTTGTCTCTCCTTGTGCCTAATTCGTACTTTGGACTTTCTCCTGGCTGTGCACGTGTGGGTCCCCGCGTCCTGTAGGGGTCTCGGCAGGGACTAAGGAGGCCACTGTGTTTGAATGCAGAGAGTCTTATGCCTTTGGAAAACCTGGCAAACCATGTGGTTCCTGTGGGATGGGGTGGGCTGGGGGGGACCCCTCCTTCACCTGCACCTCAGAGCTCCTCCCATACCTAAGGGGAGTGGAGATGAAAGGCTGCGCAGAGCCTCTGTGTTCTGCGGAGCCCCAAGGTAGGGTGATGAATCACCTGTCTCACCCGCTGCCTTTCTGTCCACAGTGTGCCCAAGTGCCTGCGGGAAGCGTGCGTGCACCGAGTACCAGGAGTGCTGCCATCCTGAGTGCCTGGGCAGCTGCCATGCACCCGACGACGACACGGCCTGTGTGGCCTGCAGACACTTCTACTATGCTGGCATCTGCGTGCCCGCCTGTCCACCCGGCACCTACCGCTTCGAGGGCTGGCGCTGTGTGCACCGAGACTTCTGCGCCAACATCCCCAATGCTGAGAGCAGTGACTCCGAGGGCTTCGTCATCCATGACGGGGAGTGCATGCAGGAGTGTCCCTCGGGCTTCATCCGCAACGGCAGCCAGAGGTCCGAGCTGGGCGCCATGGGGTGGGCAGGCGGGCTCTGCCTTGTCCCTCCTTTCCTCCTCCTGCTTTTCCTCCTCTCCTCCCCTCCTCCCCTCGCTCTTCTTTCTTTTCTTTGCAGTACTGGGGTCTGAACCCAGAACTTTCACACTGACCTAAATTTCAAACTATTTTTAAACAATTGCTTTAAGACAAGATCTCTCCACATTGCCCAGGAAGGACTTGAACTCTGATCTTCCTGTGCTGGTACTACATCTGGCCCAGAGACTTCCCACCTGCCCCCGCGCCCCTGCCCAGGGATTGAACCCAACACCTTGGCACTGAGCTGCACCCCCAGCCCTTTATTTGTCATTTGGAGGTAGGGTCTTGCTCATTCACTGAGTTGTTCATGCTGTGCCGAACTTGTGAGTCTCCTGACTCAGCCTGCCAGAGTGCTGGGATTACAGGCTTCTAGGAACAACAGCTCATAGTGCTTGTTTATTGAGGATATTGGGAATTGAACAGGGAAATGGGGGAATAGAGCCATTCACCTCATGTCCAGGAATGAAAGAGAGACAGAGACCAGAGAGAACAGGCTGAGGTCCCACTGTTCCTTCAAGGACGTGCCTCCGGTGGCCAGAAGACCTTCCACTAGGCCCCATCTCTTCAGGTTTCCACTGTCTCCCAGTGGCATCAAGCTGGGGACTTGTATTGAGCTATGGTGCATCCTTGGCCCAGAGAAGGGCTGTATCAATGCTTCCTGAGGGTCCTAGAGAAGAGTGCCTGGCATCACAGTGAAGCTTGGCCACAGTGGAGACATCACCCTCCTCCTGAACACCTCTAGTCTATGGACTTGGGATAGTGCCATTCCTCATCTGCATGAGCAGCTTCTGCTGCCCGAGGCCTGTGGTCATTCTGCAGCTACTGGGCTGGTGGGCAGAGTGAGAGTGCTGGATTCATAGTGTTGTTTTCTTCCCTCACAGCATATTTAAAGAATCAAGCCATTGTTTCCCCGGCCCATTCTTGCAGTCTGTTCAGAACTGCACAGCTACCTTTTCCATTTTAAAATAAAACATTATCAAGAAATAATACATATCCTCTCTCTGCTTTTGAGGCCTGCATAATACTTGCCTTAAAATATTTTTAAAATACTTTTTATACTTTGTACCGGAGTGAATTTGAGGAAGTTTAATCTATAAATACATAAGCGAAATACTTCCTTGCAAAATCATGTTTAAGTGCTAGATGAATTCTAGACATTTTAATAAAAGGGTAGCTCAGAATTTTCTCTTTGAATAAAAGATAGGAGAAAGTACACAGGGATCTACCTCACCACCTATCAGTAGCAATCCTGAACATTTCTCCCAGAGAAATGAAAACTTATGTCTACACAAAAGCAAGCACACAGTTGTTCAAGGCAGCTTTATTTGTAGTCTACTGAAACTGGAATGACTTCGTTGTCTTATAAAAGGTGGGTGGTGAAATGGGCTATGATATCTACACACAGAAAGATCACTCAGCTGTACAAGGGAACAAGCCACTGAAATACACAGCAACTTGGATGGATCCCAAGGACAAGATGTTGTGTAAAGAAAGCTGGTCTCAAAATGTGCCCCCACTGTATGATTCTATTATTCAACATTCTCAAAATACGAAAATTATAAAGCTAGAGAACAGATCAGTGGCTACCATTAGGGGCCAGGCTGAGGGGAAGTGGCTACAGATGGGTCACACACAGAGATCTTGATTGAACTGGAGGCCACACGGATCTGTGTGTTGTGCCATATCAATTTCCTGGTTCTGACATTGTATTACATTAAGTAAGATGTTGTAGATACTGGAGCAAATTTGGTGGAGGGTGCATGCATCCTTTCCACTGTCTCTGCAACTTTTGTATATCTACAATTATTTTGAAATAAGAATTTTTTTAAAGGAAGGGTGTGGAGTGTTTGAGTAAATAAGGAACAACAGGAAACTAAAGAAAAATGCAGAAAGGAGGCCACTGCCCAAGCTGGAAATGAGAATGCTGAGTGTGGTATCAGAGGAAGGAGTTGTTCTCCTTATTTGGGTGGGTCCAGTTCTTGCAGGACCCCAACATGAAATAGGACAATGCCAGGAAATTTTCTTTACTTGTTAGCTTTTAAACATAACAAATTCCTGTATCTTTGTTATAAATACAACATTTTAGAGGAGAGGGAAGGACTTTAATAAAAACAGCTCTGACTTACACATTTCTTATATTTTTTTACCTATCTTCATGAAGCTCAGTAAAGATCATTAAACAACAGTAATTTAAATATAGTGGCTCTAGCTTCCCATCTGATTACACACACATCCCATAAGGTTATATCATTTATCTTGTTTGGAAATTGACCTCACTTGTAACCCTGATTCTAAATATAACTGTAGATCTCAAATGTTCAGCTGCTGGATTTGCATTCTGTCTTGTTTCCCAAATAATGGTAGATAAGCAGGAGAAATGCCAGTCTTCCTTGTCTTTGACTCTTGGTGGTTTGCGGTATGTTCAGGATAGCATCTGAAATAGGAACTTGCTGCAAAGTAATGGAAATTCCTTGCTTTTATTGTACGCAGAGCAAAAACAACATTTGGATCAATTTACAAGTTTCTGCAAAACATTGTCAAAAAATAATTTCAGTTGTGCTTTAGCAAGAAAATAATGGATCTGTGCTGCACCACATGCCTTTTAGAATCCCTCAGTGGGATTTGTTGGGATACTGACTACAGGAGCGAGACTCCTGTTAGTGGCCACAGCACTTCCCTTTCACGTCTCCTGGCTCCTCTGAGTGTGTAGCAAGGTCCATAGAACCCAAGAGCAGCTTCATTCTCCTGAGCCACCAGGACTTCCTTTCTCTGAGTCTGAGTCTCCCACACGGAACCAGCTGGCTCCCAGGAAGCAGTCTAGATGCACATGTGCTTCCAGAATGGATTGCGGCTTTTGTCTGGAAATAAGCATCATGTTTTTCCCGTGTGATTACTTTCCCCTTTCGGTTGCGATTCGAGCAGCGTATCCTGGGTGGGCTTGAGCATGAGATACCGATGGCCACTCGTGAACATCAAAGCACTTGCATTTTGTAACACAGGCTATCATAGCAATGAGAAAGCCTGTTTACAGTTCTTTAATGCAAGGAGACAGACTCAATTCTGTGTTTTCAGTTGCCTCTTTTTATCTTCCACAGCATGTACTGCATCCCTTGTGAAGGTCCTTGCCCCAAGGTCTGCGAGGAAGAAAAGAAGACGAAAACCATTGACTCTGTGACTTCTGCTCAGATGCTCCAAGGGTGCACCATCTTCAAGGGCAACCTGCTCATTAATATCCGACGGGGCAGTGAGTATTCCACTCCCACCCGGACAGGAGGCTCCATCCTTGGCTTCCTTCTGTCACTGTGGCTCCTGATCCAGTCCCTGAGCCACAACTGAAATATGAGCTTAGAGAAACAACAGAGTATGCAAGCCTCAGACATGCTGTCTCTTCTTTCCGTTTCCCTCAGCGATAAAAACACAATTGAAAGGCGGGCTGTACTTCAGCTACTGGTACAGCTTTATTCCTATACATAGGGCCGTCCCTCATCTTCCTGGTAGTCATGCCTTGTGCTGGAGAGGCAGGTCCCAGCACACAAGAAACCCAGAAGGGACCAGGGGATTAGACCATGACTCAGCTGCTCCCGCTGGGGCCAGATTCTGCATCCATAAGTCCAAAGAGTTTGGGTTACTTGCATATATTGAAGAGACAGAGTAAAGGGCAGAGTTTGATGTTATTATGTATATATTTCACACAGATCAAAAGAGGTAGATGTCCCAGTTTCCTTCCGGAAGCTGTAAGCTACCACGTTGAGTCATGACATACTAAAGCTTCAGTCTTGTCCCTGTAAAATCATCTTTCTTTGCAGTAGGTGGCATTTCTTTTTAGTTTGAAGAGAAAAAAAATGACTAGCATATTTATTCTATAAATTTATTTTGCCTTAATATTTGTCAAATCATCAAAGTATTCTTACATTTTAGAGGTAGCAGAAACAAGGTTTTGGGTAGTTAAGTTTTTTGCTGTCCCCCCTTTTTTTATCTTCCCGTCCCTTCACAGCAGAGACAACCCCATCCCCAACATTAGGACCTGTCACCTCCTAGTACTTGTACAGTTATGCCCTTTTTCTTTTACTACATTTATTATCTTACTTTCAACTTATCCCTAGAACATATCTTGTAAGTGTCTAAACTTTCTTTTTTTTAAAACAATTATTCTATCCCAAAGATAAAAAATAATCAATGAAGTAAATCCATACAGAAGTATCATTTGGCACATATTTGTGCATAATGCGGAAGTATGTCTTTTAGTTCGTGCCCAGTGCAGGAAGTCAGCTGGATTTGGGGCAATGGGATATCTTGCTGAAGGAGTTTTCCAGCTTTTGACCAAGAGGTTTACTGCTTACCCCTCTTAAATCCAAGAGCTTGTTCAGTATACATCAAGTAGGAACAGCCTCTCCTCTTCCCAATTTGAATTTTCTCTTAATTTCTCATGAAAAACCATTAAATGTAAGACCTTTTCCTCCAAGAAAACACCCCATTATTTTTTTATCAAATCAAAACAAAACAGAGCCTTTTATTAAGTAATCCTTCATAAATCACCATGGGTCAAATTCTATCATTGAATTGCACTTCAGTAAATTCTTTATAATAATTTCGGCACAGGTCAAACTGAAGTATATTATTTATTATTTACTCTGAGAAAAATGTAGTTTTAACAAGATTAAAGGAAATCATAGTTTCTACGTGATTTTTTTAGTATCTGTTTTAGCAACTCTCTTTCCAGCTATTTTCCAGTTATGAAAGCAGTACATGATCATTCTAGAAAACACAGAAATGTAGGAATGGCTTTCTAAAAATCATCTGCAGACCCAGGGAGATAGCTCAGTAGTTGCATGCTTTCCTAGCATGCATGAGGCCTTGAATTCAATCCACAGTGCTTCAAATAAAAGGGGAAAAAAAATCACTTGCAGATAGCCATTGTACATGCAGTGTGTTTTCCTCCAGTCTTAGTAAGATGAAAGCTTTAAATATAGAACCTGTATCTTAGGAACTAGAAACCCAGCAAAGGCAGTTCCTAATGAGACCAAGAAAACACTGTTGACTTAATCACGGCCTTGCCCTGTGGAGGCAGGCCTATCTGTTGACAGAGCATATTCAGAGACATCTCTAGATTTGTCAGCCTGAGTTAATTGGCAGTCCGATATTTATGATTTTACCTTCTGCTAATCAGTCTGGGAACCGCAGTGCCCAGACTCCTAGAGATGTCTTTCCCTGGCTCAGCAGTCTTGCCCAGGAGTGGCTATGGAAAGTATGTTTTGGGGACGAGGAATGATGGTTGGTTCTGTGTCAAGATCCTAAGCATCTCAGAGAGTTCCCCCCAAACTTGACTTCCCTGAATTGCCCCCCACCCATGTTTGTATGAGTCTGAGCTCATCCCCCTGACACCAAGTGAGCACCTCATGAACCAGTCCCTGTCTGCCGCAGATAACATTGCGTCGGAACTGGAGAACTTCATGGGGCTCATTGAGGTGGTGACTGGCTACGTGAAGATCCGCCATTCCCATGCCTTGGTCTCCTTGTCCTTCCTGAAAAACCTTCGCCTGATCCTGGGGGAGGAGCAGCTGGAAGGGTGAGTGCTCCAGGTTTCAGCTTATCATTCTCCGCTACAAAGTATAGTGTTTGTGAAACTTAGCTAAGGGGAGGTCTCTCTGTCACTTCCTTGTTCCACAGTAGGAACCGGGGGCTGCCTTGCTGCCTGGGTGATGGAGGCCTTTCTGATGGGGTCTTGCATAGAGCTGTGATTCTCCACCCCTAGGGTGGTGGTATTTTGGATAACAGAGATGTTTTCATTCCTCATGGATTGGAGCCCATAGGTCAGGGCTTGCCATGCTTTTGGGGACTCTTCCGCAAACCGTGAAAGTAATCAGTCTAAATTGTTTAACTCTGAGTAAAATTATGATTTACATGACCCATATCTGCCTCAAGGTGCTGTGCTGAACTATATAAAAATCGTTTCATATTTTAACATAATGAAACGTAAGAGACTTTGGAAAGTATAGACAGTTCATTTTGTGATAAAATAATCTTGATTCATGAAATTGTTTTTATTGATTAGCTTACAGGATTTTCACTGTTGATAGAATTTTTGCCCTCTGCAGAGTTGTGCTTTATAATAGAGGTTTTAAAACAACTCTGAACTTCTCACTGGAGGATAAAAGCTGGTGATTATTGCAGACTTAATTTCTCTGCAGCCGTCAGCCTGCACACACCTTCACATCCATCCCTTTCACGTTCTCCCTTTTAAGTAGGACTCTTGCCTGACGTGCTGATACGGCTCTGAGATGAAAAGGGGTTATCAATTGAGAATTTGGGAAAATAATTCAGGAGAAGGAGAGGTGAGAAGGTCGTGGGAAAGGTTGTCCTTGAAGATTTATCGGCCCCAACTGGATAAAGTTACCGCATAAGGGCTTCTTTACAGCCTCCCAGTTTTTCTCAGACATAATCTTGGTCAGTCTTAAATTCTTAAAATTCCATCATCTGATATAGCTAACGAGAGAGGGCAGCTCTTCATTCCATCCTTGAAAAGCACGTTGTCCTCCCCACTGGGAACACTGATTCTTTAGAAAACTCCTTTCTCTTTCCAAATCTAAGGAGACTGCCACCGTGCCCAGCCCTGTGTATGACCGTACTTGGGGGAAGCCAAGGTCCCACACCGAGATGATGGTCATTGCATTAAATTAAAAAATGCGTTTAGCTCTGTTTTTCTTTTTTTCTTCCAAGTAGACTTCTCTTCTGGAATCCCTGATATCATAAGCACTTTTTCTTTGACAGATTGGTAGCTGTTAAATTTTCTGGCTACTTAAGGATAGGCTGTTTTGGGGGTGTGTTTTCCCCCCCTGACTTGGGCAAGTGGTAGGCCTAGTGGAAAAAGCCAAGAGAAGACTTTAGTTAATTTTTATTAGGAGTTATTACATGTTGTGATTACCTTTTCATTGTACACTAAGGAAATGTATCATGCACTTAAATGTAGCTAAAAGTTAAAGACAGGTTTTTGTTCCCAGGATATTTATGATGTGTTTCTCATTATATAAAACCGGAAGTATCAGTTGGTCCTTTAACATGCATGTTTGGGGTTGGCCCAGGTGAAGGTGAGACCTGCCCTGCTCTTGGGACAGCCTGTGTGCTCCTTTCAGAAGCTACCTTTCTCTAGCAAAAGCTTTAGAGACTCTTGCGTTTCTTAGTGGGGGTTGTTTTCTCATGGCTGCCTTCCTTACTGTGAGCAGAGGTGTACCTCATCTTCACTTGTGCTGAACTCCCCAAGTCCTCTGTTTGTTTCAGGGGTGGGCAGTGGCAGCAACTCACTTTCTTTCCTTTCTGAGGCTCAGGGTAAAGTGAGGCACAGCACCTCTAGCTGCTACCTCATTTCTGCTGCCAGAAGAGAAAAGGCAGAAGATGAAAAGAAAGGGGTGTGATGAACAGATGACTGTCAAAGAGTGCAGTGCACAGGACGGGGTGGTGCCGTTCCGGGGAAGGAAAGGAAAGTGCCTTTCTCTGAGGGAGAAGATCTGACAGGCTTTCGAGAAAAGAGATGGCGTGTGAGATAGGCCTTGAAGGATTTCCAGAGAGAGACAGGCGAGGGTGAAGACAGGCAGTTCAGGGACGGAGTGGCAGGAGCAAAGACAATGAGTTGGGGCATCCTGGGGCCTGTGTGGCAAATAACACTGGAGAGGAAGGTGGGACCAGAGTTACGCAAGCAAGGCAAGGTGTCACACCCAGGTGCAGAGTTATAATTTAGGTAGGTCATGGGACACATTCGAGGATTTTGAGTAGAGCAGCATCAGCAACGCTGTCTGAATTTTAGGTTCAGTGTGTTTTTGGTGTAGGCCATGGTAAATTTTATTCCAGTGTCTCCCAGACTGTGCTATACGCTAGAATCATCGAGATGGACAGGGGAGACTTAAGAAATGCTTAACCTCTACATTGCTTTTCACTGTCATCCAGTCAGTGTTCGGGCTGGGTGGGAGTCAGGCACCAGTATTTCTCGAAAGAGTTCTAGGTATTTTCACCACGCAGCAGAGGCTGGGGACCACTGCCTTAGATCTCTTTCATGTATGTGTATTCCCAGAGCACTTTGAAAGTAACATAATATTTTTTTCATCTCATTGCTGCCTTGACCTGCTGTGTTTCTTGAACCTTTCTCATCATCGTTGAGAACTCAAATGTCTCCATTTGGTCTGATGGAAGGAAAATTCTGTAGCCTTTGTTTTGATGGATAGGGGAATAATTCATCATTTGGAAGTTCTTCTAGCCCAGCAGCACTGGCCTTCCAAGATGTCATTGAGATCCCGCCCAGAATCTCCCGAGCAGACTACAAAAAAAAGCCCAAGCCCTTCACCCAGGGCAGCACTCCAGAGTCCTCACCCAGGCCCCGTTTATCTTTCTGTCACAGTCGTTATAAGCTAGTTTCATAACCTGACCTCCAGGCTGGTGACAGGTAGAGGCAGAATCTCGCCAGAACACAAAACCAGCTGATCTGTCGCTGAAGAAGGGAGGTGGCATAGTTGGCCACAAGTGGTTGTCCTGTGTGTCTTCAGGGACAGCACCTGCTCTGAGTGATTTCTGGAGATTGACTTCAGGTATGAAGAGAATCAGTGTTTTTCTGCTGTTTGCAGAGGGAACTGGGTTTATAATCCATATGTGCAACATTGCTATAATTTTTATGCCCCTGAATAAGAGCAAATATTTGTCTTAGCTATCTGTAAAATTTCCTGATTTAAACAAACATACTTTCTGATGCCATCAAGTAAATAAGTTGTTAAAAATTCAAATTCCCTCAGGCCTAGTGGTGCATACCAATAGTGCCAGTACTCTGGGAGACTGAGGCAAAATGATTTGCAAGTTCAAGCCCAGCCTGAGTTAACAACAACCCTGTCTCAAAATTAAAAGTAAAGAAGGGCTGCAGACTATAGTTCAGTGCTGAGGCCCTGGGTTCCATCTCTGGTATTAGGAAGAAAGTTGAATTCCTTGATGCTATTAAGAATTATTGTCTTGGACTGAATAAAAATTCTTGGAGGTAGTAGATTATAAGACCTGAAATTTGTGAACCTTGAGATGTCATTTAGTGGTAAAAATACATGCCTAGCATGCACGAGGCCCTGGGTAAAAATTTCCTAGATGCATTCCGGCATTTCTGCGTTATGTCCCAGCCACTTGACTTTGTTGCTCTTCATACTACCTTCCTGCGGCTCTGAGACCAGCTGCACTTTCATACCTTCCTGGGAATTTGAAAAAATACACAGTCGACCATGTGACCCAGCAATTTGAGAATCAACCCGAGAATAATGAGAACGTGTCCATACAAGACTTGTATGTGAGTGCTCAAAGCGGTGTTATTTTAATAGTCCCCCACCTTTCCCCGAAACTCAGCCCATTGGAAACAGGTTAGATGTTTATCAACAGACGAATGGATAAACAAAATGTGACACCATGGAATACTGCTGAGCAATAAAAAGGCATGAAGTATGATACGTGTAAAAACATGAGCAGACCTCAAAAACATCAGGCTACTTGGAGGGAAGAGTCAGACACAAAAGGCTATGCATGATGATTCTAGTGGCATGTAATTAAGGTAGTGGAGACAGCAGGTAGTGATAGCTGGGGTAGGCACAGAGCTGAATCGCCAGCAGGAACACAGGAACTTGGGGTGGAAGAAGTGTCTGAAAATGGGTCACAGTGACGGCTGGAAAGCGGCATCAGTTTAGTGAAGCTCCTAGAATTGCACACGGATGATGGGTGAAATGTTTGGTATGTAAATTATACTCCAATAAAGCTATTTTTAAAAATACCCAAGGGGAAATACTTTCTGAGTATCTGCATGGTGCCTGGCTTCACCTAGGTGTATATTTCTGCCCTTGCCAAGCCCAGGGGAATGGTGTGGTACTGGGTGTGGGGATTGGACATGGAGAAGCCAGCCCTCTGCAGCTGGATTGCAGGGGCCTCTGTGAAAAGGCCATGTGCTGTATCAGTTGCTTGGTACTGACAGTCACTCTGTGTGCTGGGTTCTGATGCCCTCTAGAGACAGCTGTCAGGAAGGAGGCAGCAGTTTCTCCTTGGAGAAATGAACTGGAATTATCTCTTGTGTATTTGCAGATCTCCTTTCAGTAGGTCAGCAAGAACTTGAAAGGAGAGGACTGTCCCTTCCTACCTCCATGGGCTTGGACCCATGTGTCAGGGTGCAGGACCTTTCTGTTCTCTGTCACTTTGTTCTGGAGGACTTTGACACTTCAGAAAGCAAAAGAGGTCATCCCACGCCTTTGTGAGGTAATTCAAAGCTCACAGCACCCTTTTATATGTAGCTCATCCAGTTCTTCTGACTGGCCTCAGGACCAGCAGAGAGCAGGGAAGATATCTCGCATTTGCAGCTCAGAAAATCCAGCCTGGGAGAAGCCAGAGATGCAGCCCAGAGTTGTTAGTGAGCAAGGGGTAGAAGGAGGGCTTAGACCTGCTCTTTGGAATCCCAGCTAGAATGCTCTGAACCCTGTACCAGGGACTGTCCTCTGGGCACTGCTCCGACCCCCAGCCATCGTGCCTCCCCTGTTCCTCTCTCCTGCTGGGGAGCAGTGTGGCTGACACTTAGGGAGGATAGTGCTGAGATGGTAGCCACTGTAGCAGTCGAGTGTATGCTAGGTGGGCATCTAGAGTATTGATACTAATGGACACACATGCCCTCTGGGAGGCCCACCCCTGCTGCTCTACAGATTGGCAGATGGGACCCATCCAAGTAGAGATACAAAAACTTTTTTTTATAACATTGAGAAGGCTGATAGCCAAGAAACTTAATACCAATGAAACCAGAGCATTATAGAGTCATTGGGAGCTAATAAAACACCCCAAAAATTGTACGGATATAAAAGCAGTGAGCTTAGAAATAATAATGAAATCACATGTACTGAATAATTTCCTTAGATAGTCATTTCCTTTAAGAAACACTAAAAATGTGAGTTTATCTTAAAGATGTATAGACTGAAATCTGCCCTTTATACACTCTTTAATTCTCATCTGATCACAGAGAAAGTTTGATGGGAGCAAGAACCAAACCTGGAGTTGGAAAACCAAGAGCAATACTGACAGAGAGCTAATGAATGGCTTGATTATTGTGTTGATACGGATTTTATTTATGTTTTTCTTTACCTTCCATGGGCTCCATAGTGCCCAGGTCTTATTGATATTGGTTTCCTGGCTCCCCTGTTGTGAAAAATGTTTGTGTTTACTCACAGAAAGATAATCTTGCTTTTCAAAGTGATTAATCAAATACACAGAATGTCAGGGTGCCTGCCATTCATTGTCAGATCCCTGATTTATAATTCATGCCTCCTCCCATGGGAAGAAGAATGTTTTGTTAAGAAGATATTTTCAGTGTATCTCTATTTCCTGCTAGTAAAATTAGTTTACTAAAAGAGGCCTTTACTAAAAGAGGCTGGATCGAGGTGAAAGTTTGACCTGATTAATTAGTCCTTACTCCAAGCCCAGCCCCGAGATTTCTTTACCAGTAAGATTTTTGTCCTTGGGACTATCTCAGGGACCAGAGAGCAGCCAGATCCATGGGGATAGCAATGGCTTTGCAAAATCTCCTCCTCTGGAACTGGAGATACTCTGTGGGCAAGGGTGGGCTTTTGCTAGAACAAATCCATTTCCATGTCTGCAACCCTGCATCGATTGTAGGATGGTACTGAAAGCCCCTGACCAGTAGTAAGCAAAGACAAGGATGGGCCTATTCCCAGGGAGAGCAGACCAAACCAGGCTTGTGTCACTATCTGGACTCTTTTGGAAAATGTCTTTGATTTCTTTTCCAGGATACGGATGCATTAGGGAAAGAGCTGTTATCGAAAGAAAAGTATCATTGTCCTCATGGTCTCACTAATCATTTGGGGACGTGCATGTGTTCAGAGGCCTAAAGATGGGCTTGGCTCAAAGTCGCTGTACTGGGATCTCTGACCCTGTGTGGGCAGGCCCATGTCCAGAGAGGGTTGGGGCTTTAGGTTGGCAGGGCATATTCCACCTCAGCTCTGTGATCTCCTCTACCCACTGGAGCTCTTAAAGCCAGCAAGGAGCTCAGCTATCACCTTTTCATGGCCCCTTTTGTCCTAACCATGAGTAAAGGATGCCACAGATAGCACTAAGGGTCTTCTTAAGCCATGCAACTTATGAATGGCATTTCTGCACCTGAGTCTCCACTTCCAAATTTGCTCCTGGTTTCTGAATCCCCAGGTTTGCTTGGCAATGTTGTACCAGTAACTCATGCTTTGCTCTAGGTAAGACTCAGGATAAGGATAGACCAGCTGGTTAGAGGTCCTGGTTGGGCGCGATGAAGCCCCCAGCAGGTACAGAGAAGTGTCCAGTTGACTCAGCCTTTAGGGCATAAGAGGTCTTGAGCATTCTCTTCTGTCCTGGCTGTGTTTGTGTCTTGGGTCTGAGTGGATCTTAGGAATAGCTCAGGGTGCTCTCCCAAAGCTAAGCCCTAAGGGGGAACCTCAGAAAGAAACCAAAGATGGGGAGCAAATGAAGGAAGGAGGATTCTAGGTCCATTAAGAACAGACCCATTGGCACACCAGACTCGGACCATCAGCCATGGATTGCCTCCTGGTTCTTCGTGGGAGTTAGAGAGAAAGACCACCTGCGGGGATGGTTTCCTGGTCTCTAAGCTGAACTCCTTGCTATTTCACCTCCCAAGATGTGGGTTTCTCCTGATACCAACTGCCCACAGGTTAACAGTTTCCCCTGCTGCTGCCTTCAGATCTTAATAGTGGACAGCATAGGCACTGGGGAAGGAGCCATGGCCAGCCAGCTGGGCTCAGGGCCTCTAGCACCTTGCTGCTGCAGCTCAGCCTCTGTTGGACCAGTGGTTTCCCAAGCATGGTCCCAGGATTGGCAGCATCGCCGTTACCTGATAGGCGTAAGAAATGCAGATCACAGTCCACCCCAGAGCACTACATCAGAAACTCCGAGTACAGGGCTCTGCATCCTGAAAGTGAATTTTGTACACACAGACTTTGGACAGCCATTGAATTAGCCAGGGAGTTGTGCTCTGAATCGGAGCTCTGGGACAGGGAGGACCATGTGGATGGAAGCTCTGGGACAGGGAGGACTGTGTGGTTGGCGTCTTTCCTCCCCTACCTGCAGGGACTGACATGAAGGCATCTCAGGAGGACAGGTGTGTGTAGAGGAGGGAGCAGCGTGGGGCTGCCCACCCCTCAGCTGTCTCCCATCCCATCATGCACTGCTGATTGGGCACGGGTAGGATTTACTCCCAACGATAATGGGAGACTGCAGCAAATATGTAAGCTGTTCAGGTTGGGTGGCGGAGCATGTCTGTTCTCCTGTGGACAGATTGCAAGCGCATTGTACATACCTGGCTCTGAGAAAAACAACCACTGGCATTTCTAGGGAATGATTCGAGGAACATCCTCTGTTGTGAGAAGCTTATGTGTTGGTATTGAGGTCATAAAATTAATTAGGTCCTGTCGATTTCAATGTGTTGCCCTTGACGCATGTCATCGCCATGGTTAGCAGCCCTGTCTGCTCTTCCCCAGCATCTGTAACTGCATCTTGTGTTGGTAAAGGAAATGTGTCACAGTGCCAAGGGCACAGCAAAGGGAACTGCGTGGGATGGGCCCGCAGGCTGGCGTGGGCCGTGGCCATGGGCAGGTGCATTAGTGCTGCTTTCTCCGCCTCCAGGAACTACTCCTTCTACGTCCTGGACAACCAGAACCTGCAGCAGCTGTGGGATTGGGACCACCGCAACCTCACCATCAAATCTGGGAAGATGTACTTTGCTTTCAATCCCAAACTGTGTGTCTCTGAAATTTACCGCATGGAAGAAGTGACGGGGACGAAAGGGCGCCAGAGCAAAGGGGACATAAACACCAGGAACAACGGGGAACGAGCCTCCTGTGAGTGACAGTGTTCAGCCCACTGCAGGTCTCATGGCCATGGTAACCACGGCCCTCCTGCTCTCTGGGGCAGTGGCTTTCCCTCCCCACTTCCCTGGGGAGACTGCCAGGCCCTGGTCGCTTCTTGTTTCTGTGTGCTTCTTCTCAGCCAGTGGGGAACACGGCCTGATGATTTTTGTTGATGCATGTTCTGAGCACTTGTCTGAATGCATTCAACCTTTGTAACCCACTCAGAATCTGCAGAACTAGAGTTCAGGGTCTTCTGCACAGGCACACAGATTTCTGTCATGAGAGCCAGAACCCTGCAACTCTGGTGAACAGACCAGCTCTGCTCTCCCTGTCCCCTGGAATGGGCCACAAGCAAACTGTTGTAGACCCCAGGCTCCCCAGCCCTCCTGTTTGGCCTCCTCCCTGCTCCTGCCCTAGCACAGAGAGATGAAATCTTTATGTCCAGCATGCTTTTTAGACTTTGAGCAGTGATAACCTTGTTCTGATGATAGAGCATTCAGACAAGTGCTCGGAGCCTGCATCAACATAAACCGTCCAGCTTTGACCTGGAACTTAGCCTGTGTTAGACCAGCCATTCTGCAAGTGTGGTGCTAGGACTTAGAAGTCATTGTCCTTTCCTTAACCCTTTGTGGGAAACTGGTTTTAAGAAGGTTGAGGGTAGTAAAAGCAAATTGTCTCTCCACCCTTGACTTTAGATTTTAAAAAAAGAGTAATTTATATGATCACAGATGATTTACACACACACACACACACACACACTCACAGGCAGATCTGTGAACTGCCTAGCAGTTGAGCTCAGCCTGTTTGGTGGGTATCTGAATTTGCATGGTAGACACTCAGGTAGCTCAGGAGGAGGTTAGAGGGAGAGACGTGAGCTAGAGTGGGGGGTTGTATAGCCAGCACCTCCCCATCAGCGAAGCCCCTGCCTGATTCCCTGTTCAGACCATAGCAAAAACAGGTGTATCAGAGCGTTTTCAAAGTGCTTCTGTCCCTAGAGCCGGCCTGCCTGCCCTGTCGGGTTAGAAAGCAGCTGCCATTATTTTCCTTTGAAAATGCAGTTGGAGTTTTTTCTTGGCACTACACTTAAGCAGGACCTATCCTATGTTCCTGGTCTCAGTCCAGCACCTTGGTCACAGAGGACTCCCTGGTGTGTCTCTGCCTTCCGTCTCTGCTCTGTCTCCTAGTCCTCAGTGCGTGATGGGGAGCTTTGGATCTCCTAAAGAGTAGAGTGCAGTCAGTTCTCCCTGGTTCTCACTGCAGGTGGAATCTGGTGCAGAGAACATGATGGGCTTGGGGCAGCATTGCTGCTGGATCCCAGCAGCCAGGGCTCCTCTCGACTCTGGAGCACAGGGGGCTTCACCTAGTGCAGCAGCTTCATGGAGCCCAGTTCTCTGGCTGGAGGCCTCCAGTGAATTAAGAGCAGTTCTTTCTGTGGTCCATCTGGAGACCTATTCCTGTTCTGCAGGTGCCTGGGTCATTGCAGGCACCCATACCAGCAGGACGGGTACTGTTCTCGCAAAATACTTGGTCCAGGTTAAAAGTAACTCTTGCTTGACCAGGCCCCCTTGGACAGTCAGCGTCTTGGGGATCACATAGGGAGAGAAAGCCACTTCGTTCCTTCTTTCAGGTTAAGGAACAATCACGAGTTTTCACCCCTTTTCGTGCGCACATAGCCAGAGCAGTGACTAAGCTAGAACAAATAATGAGCCCCTCAGGTCTTCACACAGTTAAATGTTTGAGTTGTCAGTGACAAACAACAATGCCACCTGCAGTGTTCAGACAGGACTTGTCAGGGACAGCCATCTGTGGGGAGGAGAGAAGTAGTGCCCAGACAGGTGTCTTTGCAGAGACCTCTGTCACTCACAGGTGTACCTCTGTGCCCCAGGTGAAAGTGACGTATTGCGTTTCACCTCCACCACCACATCGAAGAACCGCATTATCATCACCTGGCACCGGTACCGGCCCCCAGACTACAGGGATCTCATCAGCTTCACTGTTTACTACAAGGAGGCGTAAGTTTCCGCCCTGCATGATGCTTTGCTGATGCCGGGTGTTGTCTGGACGGGAAGTCCGCAGGGCCCATGAAGAATGAGGCTGGGAGAACGAGCTTCATTCTCATGTCTTCCCCAGCTATCCTGCGGCTCCACCCCAGTTAGTGTCAGCCATAGACAGGAAAACGGCAGTTTGAGGCTCTTCGTTGTTTAGTGGTAATCAGAGATGTTTGCACAAGTTCAACTCAAAGAGTTCAAAAGCTTGGATTTTTAGAGGATTGAGTCCAAGCAGTCCTGAACTGATGGGCAACTTCGCTGCAATATTGTTTCAGGTTTTGGGCCCATGAACCCCTACATACCAGGAATACCCCACAAGAGTGTAACCCCAGCCCAGCCAGTCACTCTATCCACAGGCCTCTCCCACCTGCTGCTCAGGGTCAGAAGCCCCACACAAGGGAAGGAGTGTGGACAGAGACCCGCTTTTATATGTCCAGCCTTCATGACTTCTCCCAGAATCTGTTGGGGACATTCACCTGCCTGTGCAGGTGTGGCATCCTGCTCCAGATGGCAGCACTGGCTGATTCCCCTTCTGTCTGGGGTGTTACCCCAGCCTGCCTAGTCACACCCTTACCCAGATCCCACCTTTATGCAGTATTTCCATCCTAGCTGCCTAGCTTCCCCAGAGCAACAACCAGAGGTACTGGGGGCAACCCCTGGCTCCTTTCCTGCTACTGGGCCAGGGTCCTGGAACTGTCACGGCCAGTGACAAAAGCTGAAACAAGATTGCTAGGTGTCCAGTGTTTGTATGTGTGGGAGTCTCTCGCGATCTCCTGTGACGGCAGCAGGCAGAGCCTGTTCACGTCCATTTCAGAAGCCAGTGACTAGTGGCCCTTACATCTCAGAAATGTAAAATCCCTACCCAGCCATGCATTTGTACAAAATTCTCTGTTCTCTTTGAAAGTTCGGCAACATCAGCTCTCAGTTTCACAAAAATATAGTTGATAGTTTCTGAAACAATCTGGAAACTAAATATTTGAATATTATTAGATACTTAAGCATCGGAATATGCTGTGAACAACTTAGATTTTAGAAGTTACTCCTTTTTTTCTGCAGAAAAGTCAGTTTTCTCTAAAAGCTATCCTTTACTAAATCTGATATCTATATTAAAGGATTTTGCTTCTTTTTACTGAAAGTAAAAATCATTGCTGCAGATAAGGAGAGACAAAAATAGCATTTGCATTCTCAAGGGGCAGTATTTTCAGTCCTGGTAACTTGCTCTTCTGGAGGCAGGGTATTCATTCCTGTACTGTGTGACTGGTGAGCCCGAGTCCAGTTGCTTGATACTGTTATAATTGATTATTCGTTTTCCTGAAATTCCCACTATAGAGAGTGTGATGTGGTTCGCCTGTAGGGAAGAAGGTTCCTAAGAGCTTTGGTGTCAGAGCCCCAAAATATTCTCTACACTTGGTTGTCTTTCAGACCGTTTAAAAATGTCACCGAGTATGATGGGCAGGATGCTTGTGGCTCCAACAGTTGGAACATGGTGGACGTGGACCTGCCTCCTAACAAGGACGCGGAGCCTGGCATCCTACTGCATGGGCTGAAGCCCTGGACACAGTACGCGGTCTATGTCAAGGCCGTGACCCTCACCATGGTAGAGAACGACCACATCCGTGGGGCCAAGAGTGAAATCTTGTACATTCGCACCAATGCTTCAGGTATCCACGTACCAGACGAGCCCCTGCCCACCCCTGCTCCTTTATGAGCCCACTGTACTTGTATACACAAAAGTGTAGTTGTAATAAGATATGTGTGTTGGGGCTTTCTCATGGGTGCATAATGCTGTATTGTTTTCATTTTGTGGTACGGGAGATCAAACCCATCCCTAGCCTCTAATTATTTTGAGACATGGTCTTGCACTGTTGCCCAGCCTGGGCTCAAACTTACCCTGTTTCTTCCTCAGCCTCCCAGGATTCTGGGATTATAGATGTGTACCACCACACCTGGGGCATATAGTCCTCCCCTCCTTCCCTGCTAGTACCTCAGGTTCTCCTGTGTCAGATTTTGGACTTCCTGCCATCTTTTATCATCTGTCTCTCTCTTCTGTGCCTGTGAGCCTAAACCTTCCAGGGTGCCTGGGTGGTGTCTTAGCTTTCCACTGCTCTGACAGAATACCTGAGGAAAACAATTTTAGAATACAAAAGATTTATTTTGACTCACAGTTTTAGAAGTTTAGTCCATGGTCCCTTTGCTTTCATTGTTTCTGGGTCTGGAGTAAGGCAGACTGTCACGGTGGAGAGGGTAGAGCAGAGCTGTTCAACTCCTGCAGACAGATAGGGAGAGGAAGAGAACTCGGAACAAGACAGTAGTCCCCAGAGCAGCCGTCACCTCCAGATAGCCCAGCAATTACTGTTTCAAATTGGAGAAAAATAGGAATTTCTCCTTACCACAGAAAATTATTTTAAAAACCTCTTTGGTTTCCCCAAAAGATAGAAAACCAATCCCTATACAGAATGAATCAGCTCCTTGCATTTTGGCCCTGTCCTTACAAGTCGTAGGGACAGATAATAACTTGTTCTTGTGCCTCTATTTTTTTTTTGTGACACCTATCATTGAAATATCCAGGAATAAGCTGTTTATTTTTGAAGTACTTATTTTTGGAAACTGTAAATCGACCAAGGATCAAGTGGTTATATTTTTTCTGGAAAAGCTAGCATTAGTTATAACTTTTCCCAAAGTATATGTCTTAGACATGCTCAGATCCCTGTGTTCTGTATCCTCTAGTGTTTATCCCTTTCACGTTTTAAAAACGGCTTGGGTGAACCTGTTCTTGATTCAGTGCATACTTCGAAGGTGCCTCTTGTCCTTGGGAAAAACTGTCCAAATCGGTGCTTTTTTTATGAATTCAATGAGAACACAATTTCATTGGTCCCGGGATGCATTTTTCCTCTCTGCGTACATCAGCTCTGGACTTGAGTTTGGGTGTCAGCAGTAAGTCAGGGTTGATTGGATTATAATGCTTTGCCTATAAATCAATATTCTTTTTTCTGGTAACAGAATCTTTTTCTTAAAATCGGGGCTTACACATGTTTGCATCCTTAGGCTGCTTTGCAGTGGCGTCTCCGTCAATCCGCGGAAGCAGATTATAGGATTGGTGGGTTTCCCTGCTTCTGCACCGCCTTTGCTCTGATCTCTTTCACACAGGCACACGCACAGCCGTGCTCTGCCAGCCTCACCCTCCCTCCTCCTTCCACTTCGGCTTCTTATCGTTTTTACCAGAGTCAAAATCCCAGGTAAAACCCAAGTCAGTCAATTTTACTATTCAGTAAAACCACTGGCGTTAAACACGTTGGAGAAAGGCAGTTGTAATAAAAGAGAAAATTCAGGTGTTTGAATGAACTGTAGATTTTAAGTCATCTGTTCCAGCCCTGCCTGTGCCCTGGGAACCTTTCCCATTTGCAACTCGGCTGTGTTTGTTTTCACAGAGATTACCCGAGAATAGATGCTATAAAGGGAAATGTTGGCATTTGAATCAATACTCTTTGAAAAGCAAGTTTCAGTTTTCACTTTGCATTTCAGTTTTTATTGCTGTCTTCCTACCAGGGTCATCCTTGCAACTTCCTATGGATTAACAGCCTTGACCTTAAATCCGTGTATTTTCTGAAATGTTCTTTGTTCTCCTTTCCAGTTCCTTCCATTCCCCTGGATGTCCTTTCGGCATCCAACTCCTCTTCTCAGCTCATCGTCAAGTGGAACCCCCCATCTCTGCCCAACGGAAACCTGAGTTATTATATCGTGCGGTGGCAGCGGCAGCCTCAGGACAGCTACCTATACCGGCACAATTACTGCTCCAAAGGTAAGGACGCACAGCTGCCGGCCGGTGGCGGAGACCATCCTGGCTGCATCTGACTGCACTAGAGCCCTAGTGTCACGCCTGCTAGTTTCTGGGGTTAGAAACCAGCCGCCTTCTTAATGAAGTGTGCTGGCAGCTCGCCTTTGTCCTTCCGAGTGTGCTGTGCCTGGCTCTCATTCCCATTCTCCTCTTGCGTCTCTTTTCTGTGAAGACAAAATCCCCATCAGAAAGTATGCGGATGGCACCATCGATGTCGAAGAGGTCACCGAGAACCCCAAGACTGAAGTATGTGGTGGCGAGAAAGGGCCTTGCTGCGCTTGCCCCAAAACCGAAGCCGAGAAGCAGGCCGAGAAGGAGGAGGCCGAGTACCGGAAAGTGTTTGAGAATTTCCTGCACAACTCCATCTTCGTGCCGAGGTATCGGGACCACTTGAAAGACTGTTGTTCCTGGGCTGGGTTCTATTGCATTTCTCACCCCTGGGTGGTGCGGGACATGACACAGGAGCCACTGAGGAGGAGCACAAAAAGGTGGTGATTCCGGCTTGGTTGAGTAGAGCTCCCAGGGTAGCTGGTTAGCCCTGAGGGACAGGGACAGGCTCTTATTGGGGTGCCGTAGGTCTAAAGGGAGCTTCTGTTTCAGTCATACCCGCTCTGGCAGACAGCAGGTTGGGTGCCCTCGGAGGTGGGAAGACGAGGCTGAGAGGGCGTCAGGCACTTGCCCGCACTCACGGAAATGAGCCAAAGAAAAGCCAGGCTTTGCCCTCTCCACTCTTCCTAGCTGCCCCTGTCGGCCCGGTGAAGAGGAACTGAAACAAGAAAGGAAAATTCTGAGTCAGTTTTAAAAGGGGTCCAGCTTCGGGGGTGGGGGGAGCCTTTACAAGCAGGTTGGGGTGCACCGTACAAGGCAACCTTCCAGAGTAACGGGCTTTGCCTCAAGGAGTCGCTCTGTGTTCAAGGCTCACGTTCCACAAAGCAGGACCAAAAGCGGAGGAAAGGAGGTGTTCACTGTAGGAAAAACCTGGAAACAACTCCGGGCTCCATGCACAGATGAGTGGGAGAATAAGAGCAGGTATAGCTGTCCAGTGCGAGAGTGTTCAGCCATGAAAAGGAGCGAAGTCAGACCCACGTACAGCACGCGTGAGCCCTGAGAACTCAGGCCAAGTGAAACAAAGCCACACAGACGAGGGTCAGGGCTGTAGGATGCCCTGTCTGGGATAAATAGAACAGGCACACCTGTAGAAGACAGTGTACTAGGAGCAGGGTAGGGTCAGGAGGAAAATAGGAAATTATTTTCTAACTGGTAGAGTTTCTGTGTGGTGTAATGAAAATGTTTAGTGACAACAGAGTTACACAACATTGTAAAAGCAGTTAAGGCTACAAAATTGCACACTTAAAAATGGGCGAGGTGAGATGGCACACCTGTAAACCAGCTGCTCAGGAGGCTGAGTCAAGAGAATCACGGGTTTGAGGCCAGCCTAGACAACTTTGCAAGACCCTGTCTCAGAATACCATTTTATGAGGGACAGGGTATAGGGCAATGGTGGAGCACTTGCCTGGTTAGTGTGGGGCCCTGCGTTCAATCCGCATGTACACAGAGTTAAAATGGCAAGAGTTTAGATTTATTTATTTTAACATTTTATCTTGGCACAACAACAGAAAAATCGCAAACCAAATGATTGTTTAAAAACTGGAGAAAACCTCAGCAGAGCAGACTGATGATATAAGGGGAAGAGTTGGGTGTAGAGTGGTCCATGACTCCCATTACGGAACTGGCAGCAGCCTTGCTTCTGAGCGTTGGATGGAGGAGCGGGATCAGGCCAGCCCTGCTCCCATGAGGTCCCTGTCCCTGTCCCTTCGATGCTCAGCTGCCAATTTTCCACCTGACATGTTCTTTGAGGCTGCAGAATTTTATAGTATTTATTCCATATTTACAGTACTTCGTCCTTAAAGACTTTCTTAGGTTGTGATGACAAATGAATTTTAGAGCATTTTTCTTTTCCCCTGTCAAGGGACTTCTATATTTGCAAAAATGGTCAAAGATAGCCAGTCTTACTTTGAAGAATCAGAAAAGTGGGAAATAAGGATCTTTTAGAACTGGAGGGGCTGTTTGTTTTTGAGAACGAAACTGCTTGCTGCTTAATGACACACACACACTCACACACACACACACACACACACACACACACACACACACACAATTTCTCAGCTACAAATATAATGCCCAGCATTTGGCTGGCAGATCAGTTCTTAGCACTGCTGGCCAAGTGTCAGCATTGAGCTTCAGTGTGCACTGTGGTTTTCGTACCATGGTGTCTGTTTATCTTGTGTGATTCCTGGAACCTGAGAGTTTAAGGACCAGAAAGCGTGCAAAGATGCTTGAAAACCAGAATTCAGGGGGATTTGGAGTTCTTCCTGCCATCCTCATTAGTTTAGATGCTGTTTGAGTCTCGGGCTACATTCTCAGACACCAGGGCTCTCTTCCTTCACTTTCTTCACTGAGTGCCGTCTGCTCCACCTCAGTCGAGAAGGTTAGCAGGGGCAGCTCCTGATGCCACAGAATAAGTAAAGACTGTCCCCTGCAGGCTTAGCGGAAAGCTGTCTTTTTTTTCATTTTGTTGTGGTACTGAGGATCAGATGTGTGCTGGGCATGCATTGTACCACTGAGCTATACCTGCCAGCCGTGGGAAGTTGTCTGTTAATTCTCCATCAAAGGCTGTTGGTTACACTGATGCATTGTCCAGCCAACCTTGGAGATTCTGGTTGTAAGTCGAGGATTTGAAAACGTTTATGAGTTCATTTTATGTTGCTATAACAAAATACTTGAGATTAGGCAATGTGTAAAACCCATAGCTTTGAAAGTTGAAGAGCATGGGGCCATCCTCTGCTCTGCCCTGTAAGGGCCCCTGGACTGGATGACAGGTAGAGAACGATGGTGAGAGCTTTTAGGAGGAGAGAACCCAGGCAGGCAAGACTCAGGAGCCTGCCTTGGTCTTTCATAAGAACCCACTCTCAGGAGAATGGCTCACTTTCTCCTGGAGTCTAGCATTCATCCTCAGTTACCTAATTATCTCCAAGTAGGCCCCGCCTCCTGAAGTTCCCCCACCTCTTAACACTGCCACCCTGGGGACTGAGCTTCTGACACAGGAGCCTTTGGGGCCAGAAACATAACAAAAAAACTTTACTAAAAGTTCCCTCATTTTCAGTTGTAGTCACAAGACGAAACCTTTATTGCCATCAGATGTGAAACACCAGCTGAAGTGATGTGGTTACATCAGCGTTACTAACTCGCAGTGTTTCTGTTCTTGGGGTCAAAATAAGCTTTTTGTCTGCACATCCCAAATGACTAATGTGAACATCTAAACCCACAGTCTGACTTCCTCTCTCTTAAAACAGTTCATTTCGGAAACTCACTCTTTGTGGTATGAACACAGATACCATATTTTGTCTATGATGAGAGGACAGAATTTAGTAAGAACGTAACTGTTCCTTGTTGGCTTCCTACTAAGGCCTGAATCTGATGTCCGTACCAGTTCTGACAAGTTCACAGAAATGAGCATCTGACTGAATCATGAAAGCTGTTTTTTTTTTTTTTTAATTTTACAGCTAAGCTGTCCAAAAACTACTTCAGTTTCATGCAGTTCATTCTAGAAACAGTTTACTTGAAGGTAGAAACCAGTGTGTCAGATTTCCTTCCTTCTACGTGGCCCAGCATCCTGTGTGTCTGAAATAGATTGGAGCTAGTAAAGATGCTTCCTAAAGTCCATATGTGGTACAAAGTGCATTTCACGGGCCCTCATCTTTTTCAGATCAGTCATTTGCTTTTTGTAGCTAAAATGCTCCAGATGTTGAGAAGTAAAAGTTTTTCCCATAGAAACAGGTTGTGTTGCAAAGAGGAGGGAGGTTGGCCATCTTGTTTGCCTTTGGTGACACCATTAGGAATATAAGAATTACACCTGGGCATTCTGCCTCCACTTCCCCTTGTCTTCCTGCTGACATTTTGTTGTTGTTTCTGTCTCCTGACCCCTGACTTGGTGGTAGCAGCCATGCAGTGTGCAAAGGTGTGGTGGTTACAGATAAGTGAGCTGTTGAGTGTGCTTAGTGGTTGATCTAATCCCAGCCCAGTGGTGCTAAGCTAGGGCAGGAGTAGACACTGCATTATTTTGCTGTGGATCAAACCTAAGCAATGTGTTACTCATGATTGCAAGTGTCTCTTGTGTTTGTTTTGAAGGGAAGGCAGGAAGTTTTTTGGTAATGTGTTGAAAATGATTTCTGTAGTAATAAGTGTGTTCTTTCCTTCCAGGAAGGTAGTTTGTGGTTTGGTTGGCTTGCATGATGTGAGAGGATGGTAGATTTCTGCCCTCATTTCTTAACCCTCCTTCCCTGGCCTTGTGAAAAACAGTGCACCTCCCCTGACCTCCTTTCTCTACCTTTTGGAATGACTTTCTCAGCGTGGTGTGGCTTCTGCCTTCGGTGGGGCCTGAGTGTCACTACACAAAGAAAGGCCTTGTGATCTGCAGGAAGATCCACAAGCCAAGCAAATCGGGAACCAGTGGCCCTTTTCCCTGCCCCTACCTTTCCCCTCCACGTCTTGACCTAGGGGCCAGCAAGAAGCCTTCACAGGGCTCCCGGGAGGCATCCAGAGCGTTGGCTCCCACTGTTGCACTGTTCTGTGTGGGAGCTGCTGCATTTCCCCTGTTCTGGCCTCCTCGTCTCCTTGGACCTGGTTTTCTTACCAGGTGAGGTTCATCGCATTTGTTCCTGGCACTTTGCTCATTCAGAAGATCCTGTCGCCAGCCCATGGCCTCAGCACCCTCCTCCTCCTCCTCTCCTTCCTCCTCTTGGTCTTCTCTCCACGCCCCTCTCTCAGACTCTTTCATGACCTGAGGGCTGCTGGTCCTGTCTGGATACTTCTCTGAAATTTTTGATTTTTCTTGGTTCATGTAAGTCGAAACAAGATGCCTGGAGGATGCTAAAACCCCAGTTTTTCAAATCAGCAGTTGGAAGGTCCCACCCTCTTCTGCCTGTTGGGGTGGTAGTGTCCTTCTCTTGGGATTTCGTGTGTTCCCTTTTGCTTGTCTCTTGTTATTGTTCTTGTAGCTGTTGTTCAAAGCTGATTCAAATCCACGAAACAGTCCTCCCCTCTCGTAGGCAGGATTTTGTTTTTTGAAACCTCAGGTGGCCAGTGCTGAGCAGCAGGCAGCCAGGCTTGTGAGCCCTGCAAAAGTATGGCACACGCTGCAGGCTTGGGGTAAAGAAGGGGTGTCCATCAGCAGGAGCCCCCACAGTGGTACTGTGGGGTACAGGCACATGCTTGCCCCTTCATTTTATTTCAGAAAGAATCCTGTATGTCACCACTGTGGGCCTCTGCATTGCTTCTGTCCCTTCTTGCTGGGGCCTGAGCAACACCCTCTACAGTAAATCTTAATGTGTGGTGAATAGGTGTGAACCCTTTGATGCTTACCATGAGCTTCCCAACAAGATGGCACTCGCTCTTGATGAAGCAGGAGTCTGCCGGAAGCCACTGAGAAATTGTTCGCTTGTATGTGTAATCAAGTAATCCCTGCGGGAGCTGGGGCCAGAGTGCACACGCCGGTTCTCAGGGTGTACAGTGGATAGAGCAGAGTCAACACTGAAAAAGGAAATCCCTCCTGCCTTTTCGTGGTGCTTGTCCAAGATGAAGACTTGTCTTTCCTGTGACTCTTACCCTGGTCAAAGAGAGTGCAAAAGAGGCAGCAGCCCTTACAAGCTTCTTTGTGCCTTGCAGGCCTGAAAGGAGGCGGCGAGATGTTGCGCAGATGGCCAACACCACCATGTCCAGCCGCAGCAGGAACACCACGGTGGCTGATACCTACAATGCCACAGATCCAGAGGAGCTAGAGACCGAATACCCTTTCTTTGAGAGCAGAGTGGATAACAAGGAAAGAACTGTAATTTCAAACCTCCGGCCTTTTACCTTGTACCGCATTGACATCCACAGCTGTAACCATGAGGCTGAGAAGCTGGGCTGCAGCGCTTCTAACTTTGTTTTTGCAAGAACCATGCCCGCAGGTATGGTGGGATCCAGCCAGCCTTGGCACCTCGATTGAAAGTCTTAGACTCAGGCTTACTGAGGAGTGTGCGATCATTGAGAGGCAGCGTGATAGACCAGCCAGCTGGGGAGCAGAGCCCATGTTGCCGTCATGGAGCTCCATACATGGTTTCCAATATGCATTTCAGCCTTTGTTCCCTTTATGCACAGGTAAATTAATCTGCTCCTTCTTGAGCAGATTCGTTATTGTCTCCAGTTACCTGCAATGCGAGTGAGCTTGTAGTCATTGTGACAAAACACTGATATAAAGAACTTAGATGGAGAAAAGGTTTATTTTAGCTCATGGTTCCAGAGATTTCAGCTGGTGATCACTTGGCCCACTTGCTTTGGGTTTATGGTGGCACAGCTGTACATCATAAGAATTTGTATAAGGGGAATCTGCTCACCTCACAGAGACCAAAAAAAGAAGAAGAGAGAAAGGGGCTGGATTTTCAACATGCCTCTCAAGGGCACCCCTGTGACCTAATATCCTTCCTCTAGGCCCTGCCACCCAGTGGTTCCACTACATGCTGGGGACCAGGCCTTTGGGTGGCACTTCAGAGCCAGACGATTGTAACTGCTTTCATTCAAGTGACCCCCTGTCTCAGTCCCTTTCTTCCTGCTGACACACAGTACTCAGCACCCACAACTTAGAGGAGAAATTTATTTTGGCCACAGTTTTAGAAACGTCAGCCTGTGGTGGGCAGATTCAAATCTAGAAATGGCATGGTGAAAGGGCTTGCCCAGAGGAAAGCCGCTCACATCACGGGGGTCAGGAAACAGACAGAAAAAGAGGTTGCTGAGAGAGGAGGCCCACCCATGCAGGTCATGCCCCTAATGACCTGCCTTGAACCAGACGCCACCTCCCAAAAGTGTCCTTAGCTGCTCAGCTCATTAATGGATGACTGCACTGAGGAGTGTAGCGTCCCCATGATCTGGTCACCTTCCGAAAGCCCACCCTGAGGGCATGAGAGTTCAGGGACAGTCTAGACCTAAGCCACAATATTCTCACGACCAGCTCTGGGAGGAGCTGTGACCAGAGGAGAGAGAGCTCACTGGCTGCAGCAGCTTGCTCGCAGGCTCCTCTTTGTCCATCCCTTATACTCGCATAGGACTTGCATTTGCTTTGTGTAGACTGCAGAGGATCCATGTCACAGCCTGGAGCTCCTGTGTACTGCTGCATTTTGGTTGGCACCCCAGTTCAGTGCTGCAGTGTTAAACAGGTTCTTTCTGCAAGTAGTAGAAGCGGTTTAGAAGAAGATAGATACTTAGGATGCCAGGAATTTCCTGTTGTGCTTGCTCACAGGCCTTCCTGGTAGGGGCCAGGTGGAAGAGCGGATACTGTGATATATTCACATACGAGAGTCAGTGGGTGGGTCCATCTCAAGAGGGCCCCTGTGGTCACTGCGCACAGTCCAGTAGGCATGCATTTAGGGGAGGGTTATTCTCAGCTTAGCCTAGCATTTGTCTTCCTGCCTGAGGACCTGAATCCAACTTTGTCACTTTTGAAAATTGCTTAACAGAAGGAGCAGATGACATTCCTGGCCCGGTGACGTGGGAAGCAAGGCCTGAAAACTCCATCTTTTTAAAGTGGCCAGAGCCTGAGAATCCTAATGGATTGATTCTAATGTACGAAATAAAATACGGATCACAAGTTGAGGTACGGCTGGGGATGTGGTCCATGGCTGCACACATAGCCATTAGAGTCATATCCCATCGTGTGGCATGGTATGACACAGTTACCTCCAGGTTAGTTTAGCCTCCAACAATGAGGCAGTGAGTGAGTGGGAACCAAGCAGCACCATAATCGCTGAGCAACGCTCTGGAGCCTACAGGGAGCTGGCAGCTTCTTACCCTTCTAAGTGATGCGTTGCAGAGTGTGACCTCCCCACACAAGCCACAGCAGCCTTAGGACTTCTAACTCTTCTGCAGTTTTTTTGGTCATAAAAATGATTACAAATTTTGAGTGTGCTTAAAGTGACTCAAGACTACCTTAGAGGATTAATTTTCTTGCCCTTTTTTTTTGCCAACTGGGATCATTCTTGGTGTGGCCCAAGGATGGGTACCAGGTGTCACCAGTGTCATGAGCTGCCATGACAAGGTTGGGTGCCAGGCATCTCCCATGTCTGTAGGAAATTGACATGCATGTTTTATTTCTCTCAGGATCAGCGAGAATGTGTGTCCAGACAGGAATACAGGAAATACGGAGGGGCCAAGCTTAGCCGGCTAAACCCAGGGAACTATACAGCCCGGATTCAAGCTACCTCGCTCTCTGGGAATGGGTCGTGGACAGATCCTGTGTTTTTCTATGTCCCAGCCAAAAGTAAGACTTGTCAAAGGAGTGGCATGATAAAGCTGATACCGGGTCGGGTCCAGAGTTGGGAAGCCTGGATAGCTGAGGCTCTCTGATCTTCTTTTCAGACTGAGTTGGCCTGCTTTCAGAAGGGTCACACTGAGGAGCCAATACCTTGACTGGGAGCTCAGCCTGGGAAAGGGCTGACTCTTGGTCCTTACCACATACAACAGGTTAGACAGTCATAGCCCTTTATGTGGGCATACAACCCTGAGAGCCAGAAGAGATCTTTGCTTTCACCCTGGCCTGTGTTCAGAGCTGTTCTGCAAGCATTGAATTGATCATCCTGTCTCCTACCTGGGCAGTGAGCTCTTCAGGGTTCATATTCAAGGCTTGGAATCCTAGGATGAATCCTCTGGTCCCACTGCTCCCCAGTAGGAATCTCAGGACAGCAGCCAACATGTAGGCAATCTTGCTTCCCTTTGGTAAAACACAGCTGATGTTTAAGCATCAGCGTGCATCCAGCAGCACGCATCAAAAGACACAGAGCTCACCACCTGAGGCAGAGACTGGGCGATGTTACAAAGTTTGCTCAAACCATCTACGAAACCGAATTCTTTGAGGGTTATTTTATATGATGATTTCAGTTTGTGTGGTTGGGTTTAGTTTTGTTTGTACTAGAGATTGAACGCGAGGCCTTAGCACTGAGCTACATCCTCAGCTTTCTGTTGTTCAGGCAGAGTCTCATTGAATTGCGCAGGGTGGCTTCACATTTGGATTCCTCTTGCTTCAGACTCCCAGGGTGCTGGGATTACTGTCTGGTTTTAAAATCAAGTTTTGTAAAATAGCTGAGCATGAGGAGGACCATATATAATGCTTGTTATTTAACAAAGAAAATTTAGTCTTTTGTTTGATGAAATTATATCCCAACTGAGTTTTTAAAATTTCTTAATAGAAATTAAGAAAGGTAGTATTTCAGATTACTTTGTGTTCATATAGTGGGATCAAATTTAGGATAAAAGCATTCTCACTACTTGTTAATAGTCCCATCTCAGAGCTAGTGTGGTGGTGCATATCTGTAATCCTAGCACTCTAGAGGCTGAGGCAAGAGGATCACCAGCCTAGGCTCCATAATGAGTTCAAGTCCAGCCTGAACTGGACTACATAGGAAGGCCCTATCTCAAAAAAAGAAAATAGCAACCCAGCCAGGCATGATGGCATATGCCTGTAATCCTAATCGCTTGGGAAGCAGAGACAGGAAGATCATAAGTTCAAGGCCAACCTGGGTAATCCATGTTGAAAAGAAAAAGACAGTAGGGGATATAGCTTACCAGTAGAGTAGCCACAGGTGCAAGGTCTTGATTCAATCCCCAGTATTGGGGGAAAATATGGGAGCCCAGCCTTGGTTAATGGTAGCACTTTCGGGGCTGTTCCTTCCCAGCACCTGCATCTCTGCTTCTCTGCATTGGAGTCTGATTTACAACAAGGGCTTGCCAGGCCCAGTAGAGCCACTCTTGGATACGTACGCAAGAGCATGAACTCACTTCCTTAGAGATGCCCACACTCTTGTGTTCACTACGGCACTCCCAATGCTACAGACGAATGAGGTTTTTAAAAAAATGGTACATATACGCAACCGAATGCTTTTCGTCTATGGGAAAGAGGGTGACACAAACAAGCATGAGGAACGTTGTGTGCAATCAACCAGGCACAGACGGATAATTACTGCATGGTCTCATTGTAATTGGAATCTAAAACATTGAGCTCATATATGTAGAGAGTAGAATGTCACTACAAGTTGAAAGAGTCTGATTTTGCAGCAATGTTGGCACAGGAAGAAGAAATTCAAAGGATCAGTTGTACAATCTTATCAGTACCATGGTTACGGGTAACATTATATTCTTGAATATTATTGAGGTAGATTTTAGATGTTCCTAACACAAAAGATTGATAAGGGGGTGATTGATTGTGAGGTGACATGTATGCTAATTAGCTTAGTTATATATAGTTCAAAATATGTTGTGCACAATCAACAATACATAATTTTGCATGTCAGTTAAAATTCCTTAAGGAACAAGAACACCGCTGGTCCATCTATTCAGTACCAAATGTTCAGAGTTATGCATGATACCTGAAAATTCCTATAAGGACAGATAGTAAAAAGATGCCACAGAATAGCATTGCACACCATGAGCTACCCTTGTGTGCCCCTGGCACCGCTCTGTGCCTGAGTTCAGCCTTTAGGGGAAGTAAGATGCTTAGCAGATCATTTTGTCAATTGAAATAATTTGCATTCTCTCATTTCATCCACCTAACCTCGTCTTACCTGTTAGCTGATGTGTTAGCTTTCTGTTACTATGAGAAAATACCTGTGGCAAATCAAAACTCAGAGGAAGAGAGGTTTGTTTTGGCTCACTGCTTCAGAGGTTTCTGTCCATAGTTGGTTGGTTTGATGCTTTTGGGCCCATGATGAGGCTGAACCTTGCAGCAAGGAGTATGGAAGGAGCAAAGCTGCTGACCTTAACAGTGGCCAGGAAATAGACAAAGAGGGGCCAGGGCCCCAAGATCCCTTTGAAGGTCCTGGCCCCCCATCTAATTTCCTCCTGCTAGACCTCACTCCCAATAGTGCCACAGGCTGGGGTCCAAGCCTTCACAGCACGGGCCTTTAGGGATGCTTACTCAAACCACAGTGGTTTTCGCCACCTTCCACCCCGAGAACACGCATGATACAACCCTGACAGAGCAGTGTCTTCCTCTGTCTCCCCTGAGCCTGCTCCCATGGTCTCCAGTAGAACGTGGGTCTGGGGGTCCAGTGTCAGGCTCTGGCCTGTAAAAGAGCACCCTTGGCTTCTGGGGCTTAGTGAACTTGGCTTGTCTTGGGAGAGGACATGTCCATCTGCCTTTGAGTCCCATTCGTAACCCTGTGAGTGCACGGGTGCCCTGGGGAATCCAAGCATCTCCTGTAGAACTTCTCCCGCAGAAGTTGGCATCAGCCCCAGGGAAATTGAAACTGCACACTGGCTTTGCTGCTGGAAGCTTTTCCTTATGTCAGACAAGACTTCCGCTGCAGTTCAGTCTCACTTCCTGCTGTTTAATCCTCAGAGGAGATGCAAGCTCTGGAAGCTCTCTGGCACCTGCTTTCAGGAGCCTTTCGTGTTCCTGAATACTATTAAATTACCCTTCAGACTTCTCTTTTGCAGATTAAATATTCTAAGGTCTTTTGGCCTTTTCTTGCAGCCCAGTCGCATAGACCAATTTTCTAGCTGTTGAATCATTTTGTTCTTCTTCTCTGGATGTGTTCCAGTTTCTCTGTGTTCCTGTTGAAATGTGAAACTCAAAAAGAACACAGTACAACCTGACCAGTAGTATAAGTGATACAAATATAAGAAATAGTCCTCAGGGGGGAAAAAGAAAAGCCTGCTCGCTTCCAATTGCCTTGTATTTTCAGGAATTGGAGGGTACTAGAGCCTGCATTGGTTTTAGAAGATAAAATATATTTAATTTGATAAAAATATCTTTAATTTTAGAAATTAAAGCAGTTTTAATAGTCTCTGAAGAATACAGAGAATGGTAGTTTTAGTGGCAGCATGATCAGTGACAAGTGTCTTAGGATCCATGTAACTGGGTCCTCAGTGAGTTCCAAGTTCTCAGTACATTTTCAGGTAGGTAGGAACCTAATGGGTTCAGAAACCCAAACTCCAGATGCCTCCTCCATCCTTTGGAGGTTCCTTAGCTCAGGGACCGTAATCCCTGGCCACCTGTGTGAGGAGTCTCCTAGCGAAGCTTTGCTCTTCCTCCTCTCCAGACACTCATTTTTCATTTCAACCCAAGTCTTATGGATTCTGCTTCTTAAATATCTCCGGATTCCAACTTCTCCATTGCCACTGCCACTGCCACAGCTCAGAACTTGCAGGTTGCTTGTGTCATGGGATTATTATGACCTCCAGGTGCAGAAAGGCCAGCCTTTCATTTTAGGACCTTGACTTACCAGCTCCTTGGGGGCCTTGGAAAAACCAGATTGTCGCTGTGATCTTGCTTGCTTATAGAACAGGAGCAGTGGTTTCTTCCTGAAGTCTGCATTCGGTAACACAGACTGGACCCAGGGAGGTGTGTGCCCTTCAGCTCTCTTGACGTGGCAGTGGCCAGCATCCCCAGTCTGTCTTTTGGCACAGCCATTTCCCCTGGGCACCAATTTGACCAGTTCATTAAGCTTTGAAAGCTTTCCCAGGCTCCTTTGAATCTACAGAATGGAGCTGAAACCTCTTAGCTTGGATAAGGCCCCTTGTCAGCCATCCCTGACTTCTTTCCAGGATCAGCCAGGCTTAGAGATCTAAGCTGTCCCTCTATTCGGAAGGCTGTTTACCCAGAAAGAGCGTTTCTCCTTCAGTACTGGAGCAAAGGGAACTTTGCCTTTGGGAGTGTCATCCCTTGCGTCTGCTGCATGCTCTTCCTCCCCTCTCTGCACCCTGCCCCGTGTGGCTCTGGTGTCCTCCACCTTGTAAGGCACTGATTTTCCACGTGCAGCAGTTTTCAGGGGAGCAGACCTGAATGGCCAGTGCCCAGTCATGTGTCACATGAGTGCTGGTGACAAGTGCCTTGGCGAGTTCTGTGATCTCCTGCTTTAACCAGCCTCACCTGTGGCAGACACAGAGGCACGCTGACATGGGGTGCCATCTAGTGGGGGGCGGGGTGCTCCTTTAAAATTATCTCTGAAACAGAAAAGCAGGTAAGAGTGACATGGCCTTGTATATGTGTGAATCTCTTGTCATTTTATTTCGGCAAGTGTGTGTCCCGTTCCGAGTGATCAAACTGCATTTAAAGATGATTTTCCTTCAGTCCATCAGTTGAGCTTATTATACCAAACTGCACTCTATACCGGAGCAACCTCACTCTGTACTTACTTAACCTTTTTGCCTATAATTCACCTTATTTGCTGTATTTATTATTTCTGATGCCATTTACGCTCAAGAATTCCCAGTGCAGGGTAAAAAGAGTTTTCGGGTTTGGTTTTGTTTTTTTTTTTCATACTTCCCAATGAATATAAAAAGATGAGATGAGCAGATTGTTCGCCTAGTGACACTGTATCGTTTCCTCCTTGTTTCTGCAGCAACGTATGAAAACTTCATCCATCTGATCATCGCTCTGCCAGTCGCCATCCTGTTGATTGTGGCAGGCTTGGCGATAATGCTGTACGTCTTCCATAGGAAGAGGTGAGCACTGGAGCCGAGCTCTCACTGTCTTCGTGGCCTGGTGATTTGGTGATCTGAACCCAAGTGGAGGTCGTCTTTTGAGGAAATAGGGTGCCAACTGGAAAACATGATTCTCTAGCCTAACATTCTTCTCAGGAAAAGGGAACATTTTCTAATGATGTAACAACAACAGAAATCCTCTTCTTATAGCTTCCCCTTGCTAGCTGTTCAGGCGCAGATGCTTCTGGCTCAGACAGAGCTTTCGCAAGCCTGCCGGTTTAACCCTCCTGATCAAATAAGCTTTGTTATTTCCAATGAAGCAAAGAAACAAATGTTTCTTTAAAAGCTCTAATCTGAGGCCACCAAAGAAGCCAAAAACACATCCTGAAATGTCTGCTGGCCCACCCAGGCCTGACTCAGGAGTTCAAGGGAGAGCTCCCAGAGCAGTAAGCCCTGTCTGCAGGTATCTTTAGGACATTCGTGAAACATCAAATAAAACAGATGTAGCACCGGTGAGAGCCTGTCCAGAAGTGTGTATGGACAGGGGTTTTCAACCTGATCTCATCTTTTTTGGCAGAAACAGCAGCAGGCTGGGGAATGGAGTGTTGTACGCCTCTGTGAACCCGGAGTACTTCAGTGCTGCGGATGGTAAGGCTCCTGGCAAGCGGGTGGGTGGGTTGTTCCCTGGAGCCTCCAGGGCTGTCTTCTGCGGTACCATGTGGTACCTTCAGTCTGGAACCCATCTGAAAACATTTCCTACGTTTTGGGTTTTGGTTTTGTTTTGTTTTGTTTTAAATCCAAATGTTTAGCAGTACAGTGAATTTTTCAAAAGTTCTGGGACTGTATGGGATGCCCCAAAGAAAACCAGGCTTCAGAGATGAGTGTGGCCAGCACAGCAATCAGTTTATTTAATTGTCTGGAGTCCTACGCCAGAATACAAGAAGAGTTCTCAATGCAAACGTCCAGTCAGAGCTGTGCTGCCGCAGCCCTCTGCATGGTTTCCGCATGAGGGTCACAGCACCCCATCCCCGCGGGCTATTTATGGCTACTCTGCTTTGTATTATCTTGGAATTCTTCTGTCATTCTCGCCTGGATAGGGTCATAAGATTCATTCCCTTCTTCACATTCCCTTCGGTGGTAAGTAATGAGGGTCAGTTACTTAAATGGCTGGAAGCTGACATGGAAGCCGGGTTGTACTCGGTGTTTATCTCCGTTTTTTCCCTCTGGCCTGCGAACTTCATTCCAAACATTTTCAGGAAGTTGAGCTGGGAGGAGTGGTCATTGGGTCCCTCCATACGAAGCCCCTTAGTGAGCACTTTGTTAGAAGCCATCACCCTGCAAGTGATTTGGTTTCCTTAAGCTGATCCACAGACAGGCCAGGGTCACACGGCAAGGCAGCGGCATGTCAGGGAAGAGGACCACCCCGTCCTTCCTGCTGTGTCTGATTGACCAGATGATGCAGTCTGGTCAGAAGGGGGCTGCGAGGTCCTTGGACTGGCAGGGAAGCTGGTGCACAAGCCAGAGCTGAATTGTCAAATGGATGCACAAGTGTGCTGGGGGAAAGTGCCTGGGAAAAGCCTTCACTGCCTTCTTACTCAGGAGAAGAGAAGGGAGATGCAACAGAGCCCTGATTGTTTCTCGTTGGTTATCCAGATCAAATGAGAAAACATAGGAAAGTATTTTGGTAACTTGAAAGCACTGTGTACATGTATATAGCTTTACTATGGTTTCTTTAATCATTTCTAATTGAATTATGTTTATAGTAAAGCTGATCAAAACCAGCCTCTTCTGAATGGGAATCAGGTGCAGAATAATAAGGATTCTCATGCCTGTTTACAGGAAGGTCTCAGAACTTGTCTTTTTAGCAGCCACATATATATCTGAGAGCATGTATATGTGTCTGTACTGCATAGAGAACATTCTGGAAGAATGCACCACATACTTGTAATAGTGATTTTAATGGAAGTTTCTATTTAGAAAGAAACAAAAATGAAAGACAATGCCAGGAGTGGTACAGCACTTGTCTGGCAGGCATAATACCCTGGGTTCAGTCTCTAACATTGCCAAACAAAACAAAAAAACCAGCAAGAAGATGGGTATATTGCTTGTATAAATAATAGCTTTTTTGACAGAGTCTGGCTGTGTTGCCAAAGCTGGCCTGCAGACCCTGGGCTCAAGTGGTTCTCTTGCCTCCTGAATAGCTTCTCAGGCTCCTGAATAGGAGGTAAGGTGCAGGGGTCCTCCCAGACAGTAGAATTGATAGAGGCAACACAGGCGAGTTCCACTGTGTGAGAGGGGTCTGACTTTGCAAGATAATCTACTCTACCTTGAAATAAAGAAGCAAAGGTTGATAAGGTGTGGTGTTGACTGTGAAGTGGCCAGGAGGCTTCCAGAGAGCATGAACAGAGTCAAATCAGACTCCTGTGGTGGCTTGAATTCACAGCCTGTCTCCTTCCAGAACACTTCCTAATGCGTCCCAGTTCTTCTAAGAACAAAACAAGCAAACTTGTGACCCAGGCCAACAGGTGGGAACAGTCACCTCATTTGAACTTAATGGATGGGGCTTTGTGACGAGTACCACACTGTCACTTTCTGGAAAAGGCAACAAAATGGCATTGCAGTTCAAAGGTGCTTAAAACCTTCCCTGTCCCAAAGCTAATCTCATGTCACTGCTCTGAAGAGTATACTGCAAATCCCCTCCAGGAAAGTGCTGATAACATTGTGCAGTCTCCCTACCATCCATTGCTGGTAGAGCCTATTTGCTGGTTACGTCAGAGTTGTTGGGTTGGATTTAGAGAAAATGATTGAGGGTATTGGACTTCACGGACCTCCCACAGAATGGATGCGGTTGCTTTTAACTGTGTGTTCTGCAGCGCACAGTGCAGTTAATTCTGATTAAGAGCCAGCTGGGTCCTCAGAGATAGATGGACCCAGTGGCTCTTTATACTTGCTAAGGGGTATTGTGAGGAGCTGTATTTTCTGGCTCCTCAGCACGCTTCAGCCTTCTCTTCAGGGCTGCAAACTGCCCGATCCCTCCAGAGGCAGAGTTCCATCTGCCCATAAATGCAATGAAATAGCAAAAATGTGTAGCAGAGAAAATTCAAGCTCAGTGTCAGCCACACTGGATACTCCTGAGGTACGAACTGGTGATGCCTCCTAGACTGGTTTGTGTAAAGCGTCTTTTCTTTAGGACATCACTTAGAGGTAGGCACCGGAGATGGGGAGAGCGGCACACAGCAGTGTCTCGGACCAGGCACAGGCCCATGGGCAACTCTGAAAGCGGGCATCAGACACAGGAGGGCTCCCCACTTCCTGGGCCTCCGGTTCCAGGCCAGGACCAGCTGCTGCATCCTGCCAGCCAGCGTGTGCTGACCTGGCCCTTGGCAGGACCGCTTTAGCACACGGCGCAAGGAGGGCATGGTCCGAATTGAAACTTCCTGCAGAGCTGTGGATACGAAGGATTTTCATGGTCACCCTTAGGGCTGTGGGCTTGAGCTGGAGCCCCTGGTTTTGCCTTCTTTCATTCTTCCTCTTCCCTTTCCTCTCTCCTTCCATCCTTCTTATCTAGAATTACTTATTTTCTCTTGCCAGATCAGATCTAACCAGAAATAGAAGCTGAAGCAGAAATCATGCTCAGGCTCCGTATTTACCATGATTAGCCCCAGGCCTTTGCTGTGCGTCCAAGAGCCAAGCCTGAGACCACAGTCTAGACCAAGGTCCCTCAGTCATTTCCAAGTCCCCCTCAGTACCAGAGCTTATTCACTTCTCTGTCTCATTAGCGGTCTAGTGAGCTGTTTAGCCCAGTATATCCAAAAATGTTGTCTTTTTAAATATGGAATAAGTGTAAAAACTTACTGGACAAAGATATTTTTATTGGGTCTTTGAAGTCCTGTGGGTATTTTTTACTTAGAACACATCTCAGCTGACCTAGCCATGTTCAGGGGCTCAGCACCCCTGCTTAAGGATGAGCTGCCCCGTTAAGTAGCACAGGTCTGTGTACAAGATCATTCACCAACGACCTGGGCATTACCACCTGTCACACTGTCTGACCGCTCACCAGTCTGATGCAAACTCCTCCTGCTACTCTTTTTCTGATTGGCAGTTTAACCCACTGATAAAGATGAGCAGAATCCAAACCTAGAACTCTATTTGACCATCTCGTTTGGTTTTTCTATCTCCTCTAATCAATTTGCTTTTAAAAAATGGATGAAAAAAAGTAAGAGGAATCACAGTTTTCTGACCTAGCCTGGGTTTATTTTCTTCCCTCTTTTTTTTTTTTTTTTTTTTTTATGCTGCTGGTACCTACAAATTATCTTGGAATCCCTGGAGTGTGGGACACCTGTACTTGACGGATCCAGTCTTCCATAAAGTGTCCCCATGGGGACACTTTGGGGCAAGCCCTGACTTTGTCCCCTGACCCCCACCATGGCACCTTGTATCCTTCAGGTGCAAGGTCCCCCAGAAGCTCCAGGCTGTCTCCCTACCCCTGTCACAACCCTGATCTCTCTTCTCTCCTAGTGTACGTTCCTGATGAGTGGGAGGTAGCGCGAGAGAAGATCACCATGAGCCGGGAGCTGGGGCAAGGCTCCTTTGGGATGGTCTACGAAGGAGTGGCTAAAGGTGTGGTGAAAGACGAGCCTGAGACCCGGGTAGCCATCAAGACAGTGAACGAGGCCGCAAGCATGCGTGAAAGGATCGAGTTTCTCAATGAGGCCTCTGTGATGAAGGAGTTCAACTGTCATCATGTGGTAAGAGAAAGGCCCAAGGAACCAAGATCCAACCAGACAGAAAGGAACCCCAGAGTTCCACAGATGTGTCCGTGGCCACCCTTGTGGTGTGACACCTTGTCCTCTGCCTAGTTACCCTCGTTACCTGCAGGCCCGGGGTGGAGGCCCAGCACTGCAAAGACAGTCATGGATCACGCAGGTGGCTCCCTCCAGCTAAGCGCCTCTCTTTTTGTCTTCTCCCAGGTGCGACTGCTAGGCGTGGTGTCCCAGGGCCAGCCCACACTGGTCATCATGGAGCTGATGACGCGGGGGGATCTCAAGAGCTATCTCAGGTCTTTGAGGCCGGAAGTAGAGGTCAGTTTTGGTTTTCACTGACTTTGTTACCCTGCCTATGCCTTTCCCTGTGGGAAAATGTCTCTAAATCAATATGCTTTTCAGCCTTGAGGGTTGGTTTCTTGCTTCCGCTCTGGGTTATAAGTCCCTTAGGACTTTCTCAAAGACATTACTCCGAGTGACAGGGACCCATTCTCAGACCCCTGTCCACCCTGCGTCTTTGTGACTGCATTTCCTTCACCAGGCCATGCCAGTGCTGCTCCTTCCCCAAAGCCGTGCGTCTCCAGCCATCACTTTCTCCTCTGCTAACTTCCTGAGTCGCGTGACTTAACCAGCACCTACCTTTTCCTGCTGTGGTCCTCTGAGTGGGTCCCCTCTCCAGCCCGTGCTTTCATTTCTTCACCCCAGACCCAGTGTGGCACCGACAGCCACAGGGGTGGGTTCTCACCCTTGCCTCTGAGAAGTTGCTAGGGTGACTTCACACCCCATCCTGTGCACAAATCTGCTTACCCACAAGCCCATCACACACACGCACACGCACACACTCACATGACTATATGTACGCAGATGGCCCTTCCCTTGCACTCTCAGTGATCTGTGCCTTTGAGACCAGGAAGCAAGATTTCTCTAGCTCTAGATCTGCCTCTTAGGCCCATGCCTTTGAATGGTAATCACCTCAGCTGCAGGATCTCTGCTTACTCTAGTAAGAATTTCAGATGCTAAGCCTGCTGCAGTCCTGTGCAGGTTTTCATTAGTCAGTGTGGCATCTCCACTTGGTCATACTAACCCACAAGCCAGCCTTGTCCCCTGTGGAGGCCTGACTTCTCAGAGGTGAAGTCATCACCTCTGAGAGCGAACTGCAGGTAAATGCCGAGGGATCACGGCAGGAATCAGTGCCTGTTGCTGGCTGCCCCTCTGGGTCTGAACCCCACCCTTTGACACTGACTTTGCTGCTTTTAGCAGAAGCTGTGCTGCCTGTGTTCCCCGGAAGCAGTAGCTCCTCTCTCTCCACCCCTCTTGTGTTTCTGTTGCTGTTCCCTATCTAAGTTTTACTTTCCCTCTTTTAATCTGCAACTTAAATCATCTTCCAACTGACAGTTTTTTTGCATTTATTCTGCATAACCTGTTCATAAATGACCACATTTATTTACAGCAAAGATGTTTGGGGTTTTGGGAAAGCCAGAAGGCCAAGTGTGGACCGAGGTTCCGAGCAGGGTGGTTGATAGCTCTCCCAGGTTCCTGTGTGGTGGGACCTCTCTTCCTAGCTCGCTTTAATCCTCAGGACACCATGAAGGAGGAAGGTTTGACCCACAGGTGCCCGAAGTGTAATCGGGATTACATGCAGTGTTGCATGAGGTGCTTTGCCATTAGGAAATCCACAAGAAAATCTGTGACACCAGTACTCACAAACACTAGTTAGCATCTAAGCAGTGGGATCATGTTCTGTTTTTGCATTCTTTTTTAAATTGAGAGCCTTGGGCATATGTAAAAATGCTTAGTTGCTGCCTCACTGGAGAAATTAAAAGTCAGAACTCGAAGTCTCAGCGTGGCTTTGCCCTTGGCCACACATCTTGTGTAAGCAAGACAGGTCCTGGACCTCCAGTACCTCCTGTGGAATGGTTTGCACAAGATGATTAGCGAAGTCCTTTCCATATTTAAAATTCATCTACAGATTTGTCAGACTTCAATTCTTCCTGACTCACATTAAGCATGAAAATATATGTGTGTATCGCACAGTTGTAGTCTGCTTGCCTTGCTTCCATGAGGGTTTGCTGAAGGTTCTTGTGGAGTATAGGTGTGTATGTAGGCTCTCGTATGTAGCTCTAACCAAATTAAAGATTTTTGCCCACTTAAAGTGCATGAGAGAACAGTCCTGTAATGCATAAATTAGTGAACGATCAGCCCTTCCTCTCAGCACTTAAGATTAAATTCCTTCTGTTGATTCTGATTTTTACAACTTCCTAGTAAACACCTGTATTTCATGCTCCAGTACTTGAGTAGCTGTGAGCGTAACCTTGACATTTCACCCCCTCATCTCCTGCTTTACCATGTATATTTTGTTCTCCCAGCAGTAGGTCCCTATAGAGTCTGTTGCAGGGTCCAGGCAGCCTGATCCCAGAGTCCTTGGCGTGCTCTTCCTATGCTCCCAAGGCCTGATCTGGGGAGGTGCTGGGCAGGAGCTCTCAGAGAGAGCTCTCAGAGCATTTTGCAGAGTTGCATGAGGTGCTTTTGCCGTTAGGAAATCCACAAGAAAATCTGTGACACCAGTATCCACAAACACTAGTTAGCATCTAAGCAGTGGGATTGTGTTCTGTTTTTGCATTCTGTTTTAGAATTGAGAGCCTTGGGCATATGTGAAAAAGATGTAAATCTTTTTCCAAACAGATTTGTTATCATTTAGGGTTAATTCTCAGACTGCATTCCAGAGGATGCCTATCCGTGCTATGGGGCATGCTTTGTGCTAGTCTCTCTGCACTGGGCACTTTAGATATCCAATGCCCACAGAAAACATTAATCCAAGGTGGAGATATACTCCTGGTAGCTGTATACCTTAGGAGAAAGCAGCAAGAAGAGGACAAGATTAAATAATTCCTGATGGCGCTTACCTGGGAGACAAAGGGTCCGTTTAGAAGCACATTTGATTGATTCTGCAGTCTTTAGAATGTGTGTGTCTTCCTTTTACCCGCACTTTGAATATGGAAATGAAAAGAGTACAAGAATTAATAGGGATCTGGGTAACTGTGTCCTTAATATAAACAAGTTCTGTGGTTTGTTTCATTTTAAATAACCTTTTGCGCTATCCAGAATAGAAGATGCTGGTCCCAAGTCATGACACTAATAGTAGGTCACCCTGTGTGATGTAGTCAGAGGCAGGCACTTGACTGTACCACCAAGAAAGGCCGTGTCTCTGTCTTAATGTGTTCCTGTGTTGCTGGGATTGAATAAAGATGGATTTTCAAACCCTAAAGGAACTCAAAATTTAAAAAGTCCTAAAATTTCTCCTGTGAACTTTTTTTTTTTTTAATCTCCAACAGAATAGCCCCATCCTGGCACCTCCAAGCCTCAGCAAGATGATCCAGATGGCCGGAGAGATTGCAGATGGCATGGCATACCTCAACGCCAACAAGTTTGTCCACAGAGACCTTGCTGCCCGCAATTGCATGGTAGCTGAAGATTTCACAGTCAAAATTGGAGGTACATCCTTGGCTTAAGTAACAGCTAAACCTGCAGGAGATTAGGGACCTTAGGAGCCTTAGCCTGCTGCTGAGGAAGTTTTCCAAACAGGCCTTTTACATGCAAAGACTTGAAATCAGTGTGGTGGTCTCTGGTTGCTGTCAGTCATTGCAGTCCTCCCAGTGCACAGACATTGGTGGTCCATGTAGTGGCCACAGTCTCTGAGGTCACTCAGGTGGAACGCTTCTTAGCATTGGGTACAGAAATCATTAAGACAGTGTCCCCAAGTGGCTTTGACTTGAGAATAGAAGTCACTATATAATCTTCAGTTTTCATCCTGTGTAAAGAAATCCACCCTGCCTCCCCCCCCGCCCCCAGGCCCAGAGTTTTTCTGAGACATGAAGTACCCTAACATGAAGCTCATCACAGAGCAGGATCTGTGACAAGGATAGACATAGCAGCCCCTTGGGGGAGGAAGGTCACTGCCTAGTGGATTTCACACCCAAAGCTAGTGATCTTAGCTGGCGTACCTACCAGTTAGACCCCACGTTGCCACCCACCACTGCAACATTAACAAAAATCAATAAATAAAAAGAGCTAGACTGAATTTCTGATCACAGTTCAGAAATTCTTTTCAGCTTCTCAGTTTGTGTTTTTGCTATGGACTTTTAATCCACCTAGCAAATATGTACACAGTATCAGGATTACTCGGGAAACCACCTGCTTTTAGCAGAACTTTTATCTTCCCTCTAAAATAGGATGATATTTCAGAGAAATACCAAATACCCTGAGAACCTGCAGAGGAGACTTAGCATGCAAAGAAAACTATTTCCAGTTGACCTCTTTGTGAAGCTTTTGAACCCTGTGCTCTGAAAGCCTTCTGCCTTTAGCAATGCTTTTTTCCTTTTAGCAGTGATTTTTTTTTTTTTTGAATGAAATGTTTTGACCCCTTAGTGAGCTACGAGTACCCCACCCCAAGAGTAGTTTCTAAGCAGGCTGAGCACCCTTCTTTACATTATGTGTAGGTGCCAGAGGTGTTGGGCTGCATCTGTATCATGGAGCAGAGGCACAGTCCCTAGAGCCAGTGCTCTGAGCCTGTTCCTAGGCTGAGTGTGTCACAGTGGCCAACTCCCCAGGGAGTCATGGAGGGTCCAGAGGCTGTCCTGCCCTGGACTCCAGGGAGGAGCTGAGCTTCCTACCAGCTGGGCCTCCTTTTGCCTCTCCCATTTTTCACTTCGCCATGGGGATTCCTATCGTAGCTTCTCCTCCTTGGTTCAGGGGAGCTTCGGTCCTGGTCAGACCTTAATGGGTGAGCAGTCTGGTTCAGGTATCCTCACTCCTTTCCGCTTCAGCTTCTTCACTTCGGAAATGCAGTGATGGGACAAACCCCAGGAGGTTGTGGGAAGCACGAGGTGCAGGAAGGAGCCAATGTGTGCTCCTGTGGGGCAGCTGTCAGCAAACGTGAGCTCTCGTCTCCCTCCTTCCCGTCTCCTCCCCACCCTTCCCGGGGCACAGGGGGACCCAGTGAACGCTGCTGTCTGTTCCACTTTGCAGTGGATGAAAGGTGTTTTGCTACCACTTGCCATTTTTAATCCGTATCAACAAAGATGAGATCTGCTCTTTTACTGTGGCCTGTTTATAGGAATGCTTTCTTTATAATTGTGGTTTTCTTTCTAGAAATAAAATGTATGTGTGCATGTTTAGGAAGAAGAGCGTTTTCCCTGGCATTTCTCCTTTTCTATTTTTTAACCATAAAGGCAGATCCTCTCATTTGCATATCACAGGTTAATTCAGAGAGGAGACATTAGCACTTCATTTCTGTTCTTCACAAGGGTTCAGAAATGTTTTCCTGGTACCCAGTGGCTCACAGATGACAAACTTGACAGAGTAACTCACCAGAGGCAGTTTGAAGGCCCTTTTGCGTAGTACAAGCGAGCGATGTTGGTTACCATCCAAGAAATGTGCTCTGGGTTCACTGTATAGCCTCATCTGTTTGTGGCAGGAGTTAGAGATGTGAATGGACGTTTTCAAAAATAGAGCAGCCCTTTCTCCCAGGAGGGAGAACAGAAGAATCGTGTGAGGAAAGGTTGTGTGATTGAGTGGAAAATCAAAATTTGACAAAGAGGCTATAATTTAGGATTGTAAAGCAAGCCTGCCATCAAACTTAATTATGTGACATCTTCTAGAGACACAGAAAATGGGAGACATTTTCATGGATGAGTGGGATATTATGCTGAAGAAGGGTGCTGAGACGCCAGCTTCGGGGCCCTCCTCAGTAGCGTCTCTCAGCTCCATGGTGCATCTTGTACCTTTGTTACTCTGAATATTTTCCCCTTTATTAAGCAATGAAATTTCTTTCTTTTCCCTGGCAGTGGGTCCGGCTAGCAAGTCTCTTGTTTATCTGATTGGGTTTTTTGTTTGTTTTGATTTTGGTTTGGTTCTTTTTGAGTCACTGAGGCCTCAGCAGGGCCCTGTGCATGCTGAACAAGTGCTGTGTCACTGAGCCTCATCCCCAGTCTGTTTCCTCTTTTACCTTGAAACAAGGTCTTGCTACATTGCCCAGGTTAACTAAAACATGCGATCATCCCGCCTCAGGCTCCAGTGGAGCTGGGACTACAGTCAAGGGCCTCTGTCTTATTTTGAGACAGAAGCAAGTTGGACATTTCATTGGAATATGACCTAGCAAAGCCTGATTGCTTGCAGCATATGCTGCCACCATGCTCAGCTTCGATAAGGTTTTAAGCCACATATCACCATATGGTCAGAGCGGTCTGTCTTAGTAATCATGGGCCTCAGTAGTGTACAGACCACCTCTCGTGGTAAACGCCGTAAGGGAACTAGCTGCTTGAAGAAACCAAATTGCGAGTGTTTAAAAAGCAAAGATTTCTTGCTATTTGCTTGTCACTTGACTAACTGCCTCTTTCTGCTTCTGCCTTCCGAACTGCAAACCCTAACACTGGGGTCCCCAACGGGAAGCATACTTGTGTCTCAGCTTGAGTATGGAGGTGGTGCAGGCCCCCATGGTGGCAGCAGTGGTCCCTTTGCCCCAGAGCTGGCCCTGCAGTGTGTGTCATTGCACACCTTCTCTGTACCTTTCAGATTTTGGGATGACGCGAGATATTTACGAGACAGACTACTACCGGAAAGGAGGGAAAGGGCTGCTGCCTGTGCGCTGGATGTCTCCTGAGTCCCTCAAGGATGGAGTCTTCACCACTCATTCGGACGTCTGGTATGAGTGCCTTCTCCCGCGAGAACAGCCAGGGCCTGCGGGCCTTGGCCTGTGTAGCTGGCTGTGGCTTGGGGACTGTCTGTCTTCCCAGTTTCTGCTCATGGTTGCCCACTTCCAGCTATGGTTCAGTGATGTCGGAGCCACATTCCTTCATCTTTAAGATGCTCCTGCTGTCTGCAGGCTAGCTGAGGACAAAGGGCACTTGTGGGACTCCAAAGAATTTGTGGGACCAACATTCTCTTCATTCCTGAGCAGATACCAGCAATGCTCTCAGGAGCTAGAAGACGTACAAGAGCCCGCCCATCTTTCTGCTTCTCCCCCACTGGCCAGCACTGTCTTGCCCTCCTTTTCAGGAAATAGGTGTTGTGTGTGCACACATGCGTGCTGACTCCGTGAATCTTTTACACTACAGACAGTGCTTTATTTAGACCCAGAGCTATATGGGCCTTGACTGTGTTTCCTGTTGGTCTCATCTTCTGTCTGTGCTCTCTCCATGGGCATTCCATAGTAGCCGACCCTTGGATGGTTATGCATAATAATGAAAGTGTCTCCTCAGCCGAGGATACAAGGACTTTCCTGTAGGATTGTTTATTGCAGTTCCTTGGAAATGCTATGCAGAGGCAGTCAGGTCTGAAATACAACTGAGGTTCTTGGCAGGCAAAATCCCTGGCACATGCACCTTCTAAAATGTCAGCAACTATCTTGGTTTTCCTCTTGGGAGATCCCATTGCTCTTGTGTTACAGAAAAGGTAGTTGTTTACTCCAGCTCTCCCGATGACCGCATAGAGGAACTATTTCAACAGCGACCAGCATCACTTTTTAACCTCACGAGCCTTTCTCAGTCAAGGGTCTTGGGTCTTATTTGGAAGACAGGTGCAAATTGGAAATAGCATTGGAATATGACCCAGCAAAGCCTGATCACTTCTTGAGCCCAAGGATCAGATCTGTTCTGCTATCAGCTTCGCCAAGATGCTTTGCTCTTTCCCATCAAATCAGAGCGCTCTGCATCAGTTTTAGAGTGAACTGTAGGAGGGAGCATACTCAGGCACTAGTGTGCAGCTTTCAGTGATAGCAGACAGCCCACTGCAACACACGTGTCATAGGTTTACCACCACCCTTTTAGGCTGTCTGCTTCCAGGAGCTCTGAGGTCAGCTTACAGGGGAGAAAACAAGCTGGGTGGGAAGATAAGCCTGGAGCTGTTAACATCTCACAGGCGGCTTCTACCGGGTGGGTTCTGGTTAGCTGCTGTTGCTGTGAGCAGCAGCAGGGTGTCCTGTCCTCACTCCCTTCCTTTCCACAGTGTGACATAATGAATTAATGAGGAAAAATAGGCAGGCGAATAGGCATTTGGAAGTCATTCCCCGTTCACTATCCAGGCCGATGTAGTGCTTTGGTCTCTTCCTTTTTTCTGTGTGTGTGTGTGGAGGGGGTGTACTGGGGAGGTAACCCAGGGCCTTTATGAGCTATATTCCCAGCACTTTTTAAAATTTTGGGACAGTTCTCACTAAATTTCGTGGGCTGGGCTCAGTTTGTAATCCTCCTGCCCCAGTCTCCCAGACTGTTGGAATTACAATCATGTACCATCGTCTAACCCTTTTTGTACTTTTATTTTGTTTTGTTTTTTAACTCAGTCTTTGAGGATCAGTTGAAGAAGCACCGGGACATGCTTAGGACATGCTTAGGTGTTCTCTGCAGCTTTGGGCTTTAATCCGGAACTGCCCCTCTAAAAATGATGCAAAGCATTTCAGATTGTATTCATCAGCCCAAAATAATCATTCCTCCATATTTAGAACCCAGAGAAAAAAACAAAGAATTTTATTTGGCTTTTTTTTTTTTTTTTTTGTCTTTTTCTTTTTTTATCGGTACTGGGGATCAAACTCACGACTGCCTGCTTGCAAGGCAGGTGCTTATGCCACTGAGCTAAATTCCCAGCCCCTTTATTTGACTTTTTAAGTGACCCAGATATCCCAGGCCAGGAGGCACCCCAGAGATCAGGCCGGGACTGAACCGTGCTGAGCCGCCTTCCCAGCTGGAGGCCTGCCTCACCTTCTATGCACACCTTTCTGTGCTGCATTTCAGTCCTCCTGACGAAGACGCTTGCAGAACCTTGCATGCTGTGTTCCTGATCAGACAAGCTGCAGACTTGTCAGAGCACCCAGGTTCCTTTCTGAGATGTTCCCAGGCCTTTGGGTGCTTTCACTGCCTCTGTCACACACCTCTCAGGTGGCCTTCAGGCCTCCGAGGACACAGTGTGTCCTTAGGCATGGAGCAGACCACCACACTGGGGAGTGGCACCCCACTACTCTTGATCGCCCCCCCCCCCCAGCAGCCTCCATTCCTTGACTTACTAAGAAACTTTCCACACAATCCCAAATATCCAGGGCTTTTTGCTAGTTTGGTGGCTAATTTCCACCCTTGGGCAATGAAGATCTCTCTAGGGGTAAATTTGCTAGTGCCTGGGACACTGACATGCTCCCTGCCCCATGTGGGGCAGCACAGGCCCTGAATGTCAACCCTAGCCACACACCCCAGGTCTGTCACCTGTGGAGACATCACGATCCTCATGCTGAGAGAATACACGGATGCATTTGTCTTCCGTTCAAAGATCAAACCTGTCCACAAAAAATGCAAGACTTTAGTGAGGTCACTAATAGCTAGCACCGTGTAGTAAGATGCATGCTTTAAAAGGCACGTGGCTGTTGCCTGTGTCCCAGTGCAGCTGTGTGGCCTTGGTCACGTCCTAGGGCTTTGCTTGCTCTCTGTGTTCCCAGCTCCCGCCTTGGTACCTTGATAAGTATCCGGATGGCTCCTGTGATGGCTGGTGTTGGGTAGTGATGGCATAGCTTCTGTACCTTGGAGCACAGAGTAACAGGACTCAGTTGTCACTTGAGCAGTCCTAGCAGGATAACCACCGACTACAGCACCAGGTGCCTCTCAGTGGCAGGTGACACTGACAGCGTTGTTCAGAGAAGAGCTTTCGCAGTTCAACATGACAAGCACCTGTGCAGGTCAACTCTGTGGTTTCCTGTTTTATTTCGTGCCTGTGATGGTGAGGACCTCAGAATGTGAAAGTAGCCGAGATGACAAGAGACCCCATCCCTGTCCTCCAGGAATCAAGTCTTGGGAACAAGAAGTAAAATAGTAGGTTGGGGTCATAAAAGCCTTAAAATAGACAAGATGAAGTCCTGGGCGTGATAAAATAGGGACTGTCGCCAACTACCATAGGAAAGGGGTTCCAGGCAGTGGAGGTGCTCCGGGCAGATGTGATAGGAGGAGCTGCTGCAGATGAGAATAATGAAGCTTTTTAGGGAGTTAGGTTGGAAGATCACATAAACCTTCAGGCGCCCTTAAGAATTTAGGACTAATTCTGCATCCTCTGCCATAAAGTGAAGGTTCTGAACAAGAGTGTGGCTTGGAGCTTTGACAAGAACATTGCATTATCCAGATGTGGGGTTGTCCTGCATCAGAAGTGGGAGCCAAAATAAGGGGTGTGGCAGTTCGGGCACAAAGGACCCCATGGCCACTAAGGAAGTGTTGGGGCCAGACTGTCTGTCAGCCCTGAGCCTCATTTGGCAAGCTGTGGTAGGTGCTTGCGGAGGCCAGAAGGAGAACGGGGTGCAGGACAGTCCTGCTTAAGACAGGTGTGGTTAGCCAAGGAGCCAGGAGCTTGGAGTAGAGCTCTGAGGGTGGCAATGGTCCAGGTGGGAGCCGACTAGCAAGACCTGGCTCCCTGAAGACAGGGACACAGCAGGAAAGACCAGGTGAGGCAGAGGTAGGCCAGGAGGGAACCAAGTCGTCAAATCATTCTCGGACCAGCCTGCAGTTGGCACAGACTTTAATGCTGGTCCCCACGCAGATGCGAGGGCAGGCACCGCAACCGCCAAGGCATGCTATAGGTATAACTAGGTAGGTTTTGGAAAGCACAGGTTCGCCCACAGAAGTTGATGGAAAACCCTTCTTAGACAGCCCAGGTCTTTGCAATCCACACTTGGGTCTCTGGATCTTTGGCTTTTCTGGGTCTCTTGAGCAGCACAAAGGCTATTTCTTGGGCACTGGCAGTTAGAAAAGACCTTGGGTTGGTCAGTCCTCTGCAAAGATTCTATTTCTAACATCTGCTTTTAGTATCAATTTGTACAAAAAGCTTTTTGTTCATGGAAAGGAATTAAAGCAGCCAACAAAACATTCCGGAATCAGAGCACCCCAGCTCCCCTCCACCCAGCTCCGCCACAAGGCCAGAATCCCCAGAGCACTCAGTGGGAAATACCCTGCCCTGTTTTCCATGAGGCTTGGCCAGCACCCTAAGCCTGGGGCAGGGCCCATTAGAGAAGCCTTGCGGGTTGGCTGAAGTGACTCAAGTATGAAGGCAGAGATGGACCAGGAAAAATTCGTCAAGGGTGAGCTTAGCTGTGGGAGGCACATTTATTTTGCAGATGACAGCACAGTGTTTTCAGTTTTGGGTTTTTTCAGTATTATCTGTCTGAAGTTTCATATATGTTTTAATTTGCTCTTCTGAACTCACTGGTGAAACTGCATGCCCGGCAAATCTGCTCACTGTCCGGCCTACTGCATGTCCTCCTCAGCCAGCCTCTGTGGAAAAGACTCTTGGGGGACGATGGGGGTGCTGCAGGCCAGTGGAGCCCACTCTGGTCTCCATGCCTGTGACAGAGTCCTTCGGGCCAGTAGCTTCTGGGCTCCAGGACAGGGGCTTTCTTTTACTTTTACCTTGGCCTGAGTGTGTCTCAGGACTCTTGTAGAACTATTAAATATGTCCAGGCCTGGCCCTTTACCCACACACATCAAGTCAGTGCAGCTCAGGTATTGATCAGTGTTTAAAATTTCTGGGAGATCCTCCTGTGCAGTGAGGGATGAGGCTCACGTGGGAACAGAGGCCTCCAAACTCTCTGATGAGAAGAATCAGCCCAGGAGCTCATTAAGCTGTTTGATTGTCCCAAGGCGGGTCCAGGCTGGGGCTTGGGGTGGGAGGGCCCTTGCCTGTTTTAATTCTTGGGCTGAGACTCATTTGGAGACACCAGCTTGCTTGGGTAAATGGCTATGCCTGACCTTGAGAGTGTGTGACCTAGATCAAGTACCCCTGAACAGTGCAGGGGCCACTGAAGTCTCTGCCGGTGGCAGCTTCCTCTGCTTTGCCATTAGAACTATGGTTATTGTACAGGAAACCTTAGACAGAGGAGGGCAGATGTCCCACACCTAGCCCAGTGCCTGCCCGGTCTCCATCAGGCATTGGCGTGGCAGTGAGGACACTTTCTCAGTGCTCCATTGTGAGGAAATGCTGGAGAAGGGTCATGCCTGTCCCTTCCCACGCCACTCATGTTCTTTTCCCCTGTAGGTCCTTCGGGGTCGTCCTCTGGGAGATCGCCACGCTGGCTGAGCAGCCATACCAGGGCTTGTCCAACGAGCAAGTCCTTCGCTTCGTCATGGAGGGTGGCCTCCTGGACAAACCCGACAACTGCCCAGACATGCTGTACGTATCTTTTGCGCGCCCCCCACCCCAGCTCTTCTATTTCTTTCCTTGAATAACTTTTCCTGGGTCATTTAAGATTAGTAATTCTGGAAGCCATGCTTTCTGGTCCTGTGGAAACAGAAATAGATTAAAAGAGGATTTGTTGGTCCTTGAATGAGGAACCCGGTTTATGGGACCTGTGCCTTTCCAGGCATCTTGATGCCGCCCCATATTCCTTAATCTTTTGGTTCTGATCTGCAGTTTGCACCGTGGTTTCTCCGGCCCAGTGTCTCTTGCAGTATTTGACCAAAGCAATCTTTGCTCATCTTTTCCATACAAAGTTTAAAAAACAAGAAAACAGTAAAACAGCACTTACTACTCTTCAGTCAAATTCAAGAGCCTCTCCCCAGACTTTGCCAGGCTGAGGACTGCCACACCTGGTGTCCACAGAGTTTGATGCTAAGGATTCATAGTGCGAACCTCAGCCCAGTTTTTTCTCTTAAGTCGTGGACCATTTAAGTGCCACCCCATAAGCAGTGCTGACCAGGATCAGAGTTAAGCCCCTTGCTTTGGAGACAGTCTGAGCACACCCAGCCTGGAGTACTGATGAATTTGTCTCCTTACCTACTTCTTTGAAAAAATGCCTTCAGCATTTCTGAGATTTGTTAACTAATGAATGTTCATGACTCTCTAGGACCCACTCACTGCATAACATTCTTTACGGGGGGCGAGGGGAGGAGACCTGCATTTGTCAGCTTCCCAGCATCTTAAACAGCAGAACTAATCAGTTTATAAGACAAAAAGTGTCACAGTCTTAGAAGTTCCAGTCCATGGTCACTTGACAGTGTTGCTTTGGGCCTAATGGTGAGTAGCACATCATGGTGGCACTGTGTGGCAGAACAGAACCACTCTCTTTACAGCCAGGAAACGAAATAAGCGAGTGGTGGCTGGAGTCCCGCTGTCCCTTCAAGGGCATGCCTCCAGTGACCAGAAAAGCTCAACAGGCTGAGTGCTAAACCTGCACTGCATGGGCCTTGGGGGACATTCGGCCTCCACTGTGGTAGGATGACGTACAGAAGGGGTCAGACACACGTGGCCAGTGGCCACTAGGGAGTGGGCCCAGCGGGCATGAAGGCCTTGCTCAGCTGGGGTCTCCGGGTACCTCTGTCCCAAAATTCAGACGCAGTCTCAGCAGGCTGCCATCAAGGGGGCCAGGCGGTAGTCCCACCTGTAGCTCCTTCAGGTAGCTGCCAAGAGTGAGCCCTTGCAGATTGTGGACTGAGGACCTGTGCTCCTGCTGCTGGTCAGCTGGAGACCATGTTCATCCCCTAGAGCCCAGTGCCACATCGATGCTTGCCACATGCTGCCTCCTCTGGTCCTCACAGCACTGCAGCTTATTTCTTCAAGACCAGCAGAGGCTCTAGTGCTTCTGCTCTTTCAGACCTGATTAGATCAAACCCTTGCAAGACAATGTCCCTTTTGAGTAATTCAGCCACCTGATTAGGAGCTTATTTAAAGGAATGAAACATCCCATCATACAAGTCCCACCTATGCTCAGACAGGAGGCTGTGTGGAACGTTCACACCAAGAACAGGAATTTGGGGTTGTCTTACTCCTGCAGCCTTAGAAACAAAACATTGTATCCGCAAACAGTAGGTGCAGTGCTGGGCCTAGGGGGCAAAGCCACCAGTGACCAAGGCATGGGGTCTCCTGTGTCCCTCATCAGGGCGACCTCCCAGTACAGCCTTTGTGGGACTCTGCAGCCCAAAGTTGGCAGAGCCCCCAAAGGCCACTTGGAATATTTTCTTGCCTACATGGAAATACCCACTACCCCACCCATACCCAAAGCTTAAGAGTCAGAAACACTGATGAACACTGATTTTGTCACAGGGTTTCTGTCCTCTGGAAGCAGGGTAGTGGCTCTTAGCCTCTGCCTCAGAGGCTCCCAGGAGGTTGCAGTCCAGCTGTCAGCAGTCATCTGAAAGCTTGCCTGGGGTGGCAGATCCACTTCCAAGCCACTGCCGCGTCTGTGCGCCATGTGAGGGCTCGGTTTCTAGAGGACCTCCCCGTAACGCGGCTAGAATGTCCTCATGACACACAGCTGGCTTGCACCCGAGCAGAGCCCAGCAGACTCTAAAAGGCCAGCTAGTAAATGCCTTCTTTGGCTCTGTGCACCCCTATGAGCTTGATTGCAGCTACTCAGCTCTGCTGCTGTGGTGCAGAAGCAGCCGGGGAGATCACATGAGCAAGTGGGGCTGTGCTCCAGTGAAACCTTTATTTTTGGATACTGAAATTTGAATTTCGCGTAATTCCATGTTGTCACTAAGTATTCTTATTTTGAGTTTTTTCCCCTAACCATTTAGCAAATTTAAAAACCACTTTCAGTTCAGACGCCTTATAAAATCAGGCGGGCGGCCGGCCAGATTGGACCCGTGGGCTGGAGACTGCCTACCTTGCCCTTCCCTGCCCTGCCACTAATGATCCACAGCAGAGTGGACACTGCAGTGGGCTGCGCCACCTCTTCCAGATTACAAGATGCTGAAGGGGGTTAGCTTGAGAACCTCCGGAAAGCCCCAGAGGCCTGTTCCCACTCCTCACACCTGCAGCGTCCCTCACAGGTGACCAGCTGCTCTGCACCCGCCACAGCATGGCTGCTATCTTGGCACCAGCCAGTTTCTAAGAAAAAGCCTCCTATAGCACCAGGATACAAGTAACAGGGTATGAACATCCGTGCCCACTGAATTTGCATAAAGGTGCACAGTGCCAGACGAGATTTGAACACGCAAGTCAGTGGCGTGTAGCAAGCTTAGCAGCAGTCCAAGAGAGCAGGTGTGAGTTCTGTTCCTGTGGTTTGGGGCTCGTCACAAGAGAAGTATTGTTTTTGTGTTTTCTCTTTGACTCGGGTAAACGTTTATCTCTGGGAAACTTATGGGATTCTTGAAGTTGATCCGCCTCCAGACGGCTGGAGCTTTAATATTAATTTAATATGCCTGGGAAGCAGCCCACCTGCCATGGGAAAGGCAGGGGACTTCCTGTTCCCAGCACGGGGTGACGAGGAAGTTTACACAGAAAGGTTACCTCTGAGTGTGAAATGTTTAATTCAGAAGGCATTTATTTCTGCTTTGCCATCCAGAACCCTCTTGGCCTATCCGCCTCCCTTCTAAGAACAGAATGAAGGGAGGCATGCTGGTTTCATAGGGAGTGTCTGTGCTGTCCTCCTGAATTTACCGATGGGCTTGGGGGAGGAGAAACCGATCTCAGAGAGGGTTTTTTTGTTGTGTGAAATGAAAGAATGAACTGTTTATCCCAGAGGAGAGCCCCTAATGCCTTGAAAGTGTCCTGGACCCTCGGGGTCCCGTACGGGAGAGAAACTGCAGTTTGTGAGAGGAGAGAGGCACTCGCTGGCCCCCAAGGGACTTCAGCTCAGCCTCAGGAAGACCTTCCGGCTGTTGGGCAATGCCTAGGCCACGTCCCCTTCCCTAGCGCCTCAGAGTATTCAGATTTTGAGGAAAGGTTCCATCACCTGTGAGCCTCAAGGCCCGGTTCCACTTGAATTAATTCAGCAAGTCTCATGTGACGAGGTGCAGGCTATGGTCCCCTGCTGTCTTCATGCTTTAAACGGAAGGCACAGCCCATCCTCAACCATCTCTTACACTCAGAACTCAAGCCACCAGAATCCTGAACCTTCTGGGTGCGTGCCGGCTGCTGAGGTCACAGGATGAGTAAGGAGTAGTCCTGGATTTCATGAAGTCCAGTGATGTGAAAGGCCCCAGCTCTGACACTGCAGGATAAGGAGATTTGAGCTCAGCCAGAAAAACGCAAGTGAAGAAGCCCTTTGTCCTGGCGGCATTCCCATGGCCCCTTGTCAGGTCTTCAGCATGCAGGAGTCAGGGGAAAGTGTTAGCCCAGGTAAGCTCACTTCACGGAATCTGTTTGGACAGTTGTCAAACTTGAATTTTCCTCTTGCTGACTAAAGCCTCTCATTGCTCAGAACCCTGGGCAGCGTTCATAGGAATCAAGAGTCCAAATAGACAGAAATGACTGCCTCTGTCCAGTGAGCCTGGCAGGAGATGGGCTATAGCACTGTGGACCACAACCCCCGGCTGCAGGCGCTGAATGGGGAATGGCTCCCAAGACATCTTGGCTGTTCAAGCTGCCGGGAGAGGGGGTGGCCTCAGTCCTGCAGGGCCGCTCTGGAATCTGGTCTCCCTGGTGAGAGTCAGTGCCCAGCCAAGGCTGTGCCAGCACCAGGCATCAGGATTCCTGGATCCTGAGCTTCCTGGAGCATCTTGGCTTCTTGACTTCTACACTTCAGGGCCTGTTGGTTGAGGATGTTGGAGTCAAGGGTCAAGGAGGGGTCGGCAGGAATGTGGAAGCGCCTGTGCACACAGCCCTGACTGCGTGTAGCTCTTGGGGCCCGGGTTTGCTCTGGGAAGCCGCTTCCCAGCAGGGCAGGAGTCCCTGGGGCCCTGGGAGGGGAGTGTCCAGTGGAGGACTGCTCCAGACTCAGCAGGGCTGACCAGTGGTTTTTTTAGAGTGTTTCTTTTAAAAAGGACTTATCAGCTCATAAATCCTCCCAGCATCTCCTGGAGAGTTTTCTGGTGGAAGTCGTGTAAACAAGGTCTTGATTCCCACAGAGTGAAAAAGACTTCCTTTTATGGGCAGCACTGGAAGGCTGTGACTCTGGGATGATTTTACAGGCAGCATCACATGGCTTGTTTGTGCTGATGTCACCACAGCACTGCCCTCCAGTGGCACCTCCTCAGCCCCGGGCCACGGGGCACAGAGCCGGACCCAGCTCATGTTCCCTCCATGGCTGCGCTTCTATTCAGGCATAAGTCGCTGGGCTGAGAGGACATTGCAGCTCGCAGTCAGGATGCACTCCTTGTATCTGTGGCCCGTTTAATTAACATTTCTGGATTTGGTCTCCTTTTAGGGGGAAAGGACAGGTATAGGATGTCAGGCCTGTGTGCCACCTGACCAGCAGGGGGCGCAAGGTACTAAATACCAGAAATACGGTGCAAACAGCCCTCATGTGAGTAGCAGCAGCCAGGACATGGGTGTCTCCTAGGGGACCATGTCACCCCATGGCCACCCACCCTGTTTGTGACTTTGGGCACATAATGCCGTCTCTCGGTGCCCATGTGAATGTGCTGTCGGGTGTGTGACGAGCAGCCCCTCTATCAACAGGCTCTTGAGGCCGGGCATGGCCCCACCATGTGCTTACTGCCCATACCCTTAGGGCCAGCACTCCACCGGGCTGGACTCAGAAGGGACAGTGCTTAATCTGTCTTCCTGTTTCACCCCGTTCTTTTTCTTGTACATTGGGCTGGCCACCTTTCTCTGGAGAGGACCAGACAATAAATATTGTATGCTTACAGACTAAACAACCTGGTTCTGACTACTCAACAAGCAGTTGGATTCTAAAAGCAGCCACAAGCCATGTGTAAACTAGGGCTGCCAGCAGCAGCCGGGCCACCTGTAATTTGCTGACCCCTCGGCCTCCAGATGGTAAATTCTGGATGGGTCTCCCTCTTGCCCTCCCCCAGGTCATTACCCTCTGCCTGACTGACCCAGCCTGACCCAAGGTCTTTAAAGGAAGCTGGCCAGGTGGGCGGGGAGCCTGCCTCTGCCAGCAGCTTCTACACCGATGGGTAACAGCAGGGTCACCCTTAGTTCTCCCAGGGGCCAGATGTAAATAGGTCTCTTGGTCATGTGGTCAACCTGACAGAAGGCTTGGTGTCTAGGTGTTTGAGTTTCCTGAATATGGGGAGTTCCGTTTAGCCTTTTTTTGGTGGTGGTGGTGGGTGGGTGTTTGTTTGTTTGTTTGTTTTGGACAGTATGTCTGAAGCCAGAAGTTTTTTTTAATATATATATTTAGTTTTTTTATTTTTTAAAAAACAATACAGAAAGAAGGGTAAATGATACAGAATTTCAAAAAAAGATTAAATCATGACTAGTTGATAAGTTACATATTGTAATCTTAGAAGTAGTTGTTCATGTGACAAAATCAAAGCAAAACATGAACAATCAGTGACAGCACACACTATTCTGTTTAATGAACTGACAAACCAGAAGTTCTAAAAGAAAACAAAAGGCAACTTCCCAGTGAGACCAGCGCCGGGAGGGGTTGCCTGCTCGTGTCGGGGAGGCCCACTGGCAGACCCTCCTCGGTCTCACAGACTCCCTGCAGTGCTGTCCATTCACAGTTGGCCCCTTGGCCTTCTTCCTCGATCCCAAGGTCTCTGGGCTCCTTATATTTGTCAGAGCCCCAGATCATGCCTGGGAACACTCCCTGTGTCCCAGGGGGTTCTGGAGGCTTCTGGGTTTGGTGGCCCAGCTGGTGTCACTGAGGCACAGCACACCTTCATGCTCTGTGCTTTGTCCCTTGCTCATGGCCGGGACTCCTGCCCAGGAAACTCTTGGCTCAAGGTCCCCTTGGGGCCTTCTGCTTTAGCATTGACTGTATCATGGGCCCGGCCCCGCAGACAGGGCTGGACTGAGATGCGCGGTGGGGTGTGTGCTCCGTGAGTGTGGCAGCCCTGCCACTTGCTAACTCAGAACTTCTGCCAGGGTGTCCCTGCCCCAGGGGAGGCTTCGAAACAGACCCGGGGGCCTCGCAGAGGCTGTGACCACTTCTCCGGCTCCTTAGTGGGAAACCGAGGCATCCTGCTTTCTGGAAGCAGTGTTCACAGCAGCCACAGGAGATGCATCAGCCAAAAGCTGCTCGTTTGTAAAAGCCCCTTAGCACTGTCCCCCATGGACCAGTCCCATGGCAACAGGCTCTGTGTGACCTGAGCTTGGTCCTTCTCAGGAAGTCAAACTGGGGTTCCGTATCATGGTAGGGGCTGGGTCCTGGAAAAGATGAGCTGATGGGGTGACAGGGAAGGGTGAGAGAAGCCCCAAGACTCACCCGAGCGGTTCCGCGCTCTGCCTGTGTCCCCGCAGGTTTGAGCTGATGCGCATGTGCTGGCAGTACAACCCCAAGATGAGGCCTTCCTTCCTGGAGATCATCAGCAGCGTCAAAGACGAGCTGGAGGCCGGCTTCCGGGAGGTCTCCTTCTACTACAGCGAGGAGAACAAGCCGCCCGAGCCGGAGGAGCTGGACCTGGAGCCCGAGAACATGGAGAGCGTCCCGCTGGACCCATCAGCCTCCTCGTCCTCCCTGCCGCCGCCCGACAGACACTCAGGACACAAGGGCGAGAACGGCCCGGGCCCCGGCGTGCTGGTGCTCCGCGCCAGCTTCGACGAGAGACAGCCTTACGCGCACATGAACGGAGGCCGCACGAACGAGAGGGCCTTGCCGCTGCCCCAGTCGTCAACCTGCTGATCCCGGACCCGCGTCGCATCGCGTGCAAGCAGTAACGTGTATGCACACTCAGCGGCGGGCGGGGGGAGAGGAGAGTTTTACCAGTCAGTCCACGAGCCTCCTGGACCTCAGTGGGTCTTCAGAGCTGCCCTGCTGCCCACGGAGACCGCTTCTCTGCAGTAGCCACCTTGGGATGTTCCTTTTCTCAATATGCAAGCAGCTTTCATTCCCCTGCCCAAGCCCTTAACTGACACGGGCCACTGAGAACCTTAATGACAACACCTAATAGCAACAGAACACTCGAGAATTGAGTCTTCTCATACTCTTTCCCTCTCTGTCGCTCTCCGTCTCTCTCTGACTCTCCTTTTTCCTCCTTTTTTCCGCTTCATAATGGAAATATGTGCTGCAAGCCCCGCTGGAAAGCCCTTTCGATCAGATGGAGGAGACTGCTCTCCCTGGGGCCCCACATCACCCCTGTCCACACCTGCCTGGCACCATAGGTCAGTGTCACACACACATGCACACACGCACATGTGCACACACGCACACAAGGAGGTTTTGGGTTTTTTTAAGTATTTCTGTAACCTTTTGGGGTCACCTGAAATTTACAAAGGGCCATGGTTCCTCCGTGGTGGTTACCATTTTAATGCTGCCAAATTTTGCCAAAATTGTGAACTTTCTCCCTCACAATCCCCACCCTGGTTTTTCTTCCACCCAGAGGCGTGGGGTGAGCACACAATCTAATTCTGACTCCACATAAGAGACATATTGGTGGTGCACCCCATTCAGCTGCGCCCCCCTCTCCCCAGCCTGCTTTCCACCTCCGCCCAGGGCTCCCTGCTTTCCATGACTAGGTTATTTTTCGGGGGAATTGGACAAAATGGGATTTTCCCTCATGAAAATGGGAAAGGCTGAGGGGGCTTCCTGCCCAGTCCCTCAGCTCTGCCCCCCCCCCCAGGCTGGAGGAAACAGACCAGGAGAACCTGAAAGCTTGGCTTCCGGTCCAGGGGGTCCGCCTGTCAGTCTACCCTGGCCCCTGCCTGACCCAAGGGCCACAGACGGAAAGGGATTTCCAGGGACTCAGCCCAGCCGTTCATGCGGGTGTGCAAGGGAGGGGTGTGAGACACCCCAGCGGTGAGCAGCAGCGGGGCCATGGATCCAAGCATTCTGAGCTTTGTCGACATTTTCTCTGTTACTAGGACTTCTTCATGGGTCTTACAGTTCTATGTTAGACCATGAGACATTTGCATACACATCGTCTTTAATGTCACTTTTATAACTTTTTTACGGTTCAGATATTCATCTATACGTCTGTACAGAAAAAAAAGCTGCTATTTTTTTTGTTCTTTATCTTTGTGGATTTAATCTATGAAAACCTTCAGGTCTACCCTTCCTCCCTTTCTGCTCACTCCAAGAGACTTCTTACGCTTTGTACTAGAGTGTGTGATTGTTCTTCTCTTCTCCCAGTAACGGATACTTCTAGAACATAATCTGCCATGAACTGGTTGATGCCTTTTTATAAACACACCCTGCTCCCACCTCCTGGCCCCATTCTGTGTCTTCTAACCTGTAGGCTCTGTGGGCACGAGGCGGGCGAGGGAAAGAGGCGGATCGGGGGCCCGGGCCGGGTGCTGGCCCCGTGCTCCCCTCTCCCCACACCCACCTCACACGGCGTTGGAGTCTGTTACAGCGCAAGACATGACGCAAACTCAGGTCAGAAATACAAAGGCTGAATATCTCACACCCTTGTCCAGTGTCTATGGTCCCGGTCGTTGGCAGTCTCACCTTCTCTTCCCCCGCCTTTGTTTTGGTTTGTGACACACATATATATTTTTGTAATTTTTGGGTACAACAGCAGTTTTAACTGCAGACATTAGGCATTTGGATTACTGTTTTTTAGTGGATATTTAATCTTTGCATCCCACGGGAAACAGCTGCTGAGTCCCAGGGTGCATCAGAGCAAGGCCTCACAGGGCCCTCTGCCACCCTGTGCCACCACCCTCACTAGACCGACCTACCTGTCTCCAGAACCGGAGCATCCCACAGGACCTGGCTGCCCCGACAAGGAGCAAGACCCCAGTACCGCAGCCGGCCCTGGGCATCGAGCTGACCGCCAGGTCTGCTGGCCTCAGCGCTCTGCCTGCCGACGGGGGCCCAGAGCCCTGGTGGGACCCCCAGACCTTGGGCCCAGGGGTCCTGTTTCGTGCAGTGCTTAGCACTCCCCAGAGCAGTGACGGCCCCAGAGGTGCTTCTGGGACAGAAATGTTTAAATTCTGAGTAAGGACAAAGCTCAAGGATGGCAATTGCTAGGTTGTGACTGGAGAAAGTTGGTAGCACTTATTGCTGATCAGTAGTCCCAGTCTCGTGACCTCTCATGGCCTCTGTCCCATGGTATTTTCCCTTCAAGGAGAAAATGAGTAAAAGAAAAAGGGTAATTCAGAAGGTATTATATGTAGGAGTCTTTAATTTATTTTGTGATACCAGTTTTAATCACTGTAGAAAAGCCCCCATTATGAATTTAAATACTGAGGAAAGGCTGTGTGTGTTGCGTGTGTGTGCGTGTGCACGTGTGCGTGTGCAAGACAGGACAGTTTTTCGTTTTTTGGGTGTCTTTTGTTTCTTCAAGCATTTATCTACCTCACTCTTATTTTTTATATGTGTATATAGAAACAAAGAATCCATCTCACAATTCTCAGCACCTGACAGTAGGCCATTGGTACCGGTCACCTCATCCATCCCACAGGCCACTCACCCAGGTGACGCAGGGAGAGGTCAGGCTGTATTTCGGGGTCAGAGCGACACTAACTCCCTCCTCTGCTCGTTTCAGGCAGCCTTTCCTGGATGTCTTGTCTTGTGTTGCTTTTCTCTTTTTCCCTAACCTGGCTTCTTCAGAGATGATGAGCTGTTAGGGTTTCCTGCTCCCGGCCCTCAGCCCAAGGACAGGAGAACATGCCACGGGGGCCGTCTGGCTGCCCCTGGCTGAAGCCAAGCTGCTTTCAATGACCAACCTGTGTCACCATTGAGGGAGCAGGTGTCCCCGGGGTCCAAGGACAGGCGTGTGGCGCTCACACAGCACTCGGGTGCCCAATGAGCTCCCGTCAGCTGCTCCCGTGAGGCCAGCACTGTGTCCAGGATGTGCCACTGCTGCCGCCACCTCTGTTGTATTCAAGGGCACAGCCACATCAGCAACTGGAGGGCTTGGTCCTCCCAGCCTGCTGCAGAAAGCAGAGGCTCCTGACCTCCAGCCGTGCTGATGCAGAAAGGTGAAGCCCCGTCCCCTCTAGAGGCTGTCTGCTGTCTCACCGCACCCTTGCACCCCTCCCTGGGGATGTACCAGACCTGGGGGCTAGATGGCCAGTGGTCAGTGCTGGCTTCCTCCGTGGTGGTGTACCTCTGTCCATCCCACCATCCTGCTGCTCACGGGGTGGATGGTGCACCTCCCATGTCCAGCGGCTGCTCTCGCAGGCCCCGGGGATGGTAGCCGGGAAACACAGCGAGTGATTTTCCCACCTGCGATGGCGCCCGCACAGTTCCAGTGCTTGATGAAGCCCAGGAAGGAACCTTTTCCATCTGCAGGAACTACCCTTATCTCCCCAGTCCCTGGGATCTGGAGGTCATTGAGAAATACTTTGATCAGGGTTTTCTTCTTCCACACTGTAGGTGACCCCTTGGAATAGTGGCCTCTCCTCTCTTTTGCACATAACCTACCTGTTCCCACAACTGGATTTCTACAGATCATTCAGCTGGTTATAAGGGTTTTGTTGAAACTGTCCAAGCTGTCGATGTCATTTTGTTTTTGTTCATGTAGGTGGTTTTCTTTAAGTAGAGGGAGAACACTAACAGCACAGCACCCATCCTAACGCTTCAGAAACACTTCAATAAAGGAAACTTTTGCTTGTGTGCTGGTGCAGTTATTTTACTGGACCAACCCACCCACCTTGACTCTACCAAGGCATCATGTATCCACACTTCTAGCCTCATTTTATGCTGATTTTTCCCACCTCTTCTTTATTTTTCTCTTTTGTATGCTCCAAATGATATAATCAAGCTAGTCGTGGCATTTTCCAAGCAACCTCCTTCTGACAGCAGCTCACACTGCTCGAAGTCACATGAACCACTGAGGCACATCACCGAATTGATGTGAGCATTAAGACATTCTCCATCGCCCTTCTCTGAGGGAGGGAGGCTGCAGGAGATGGTGTCTTCTGGAGATACTGCTGAACGTGAGCTATGCGAGGCCCCTGCTGAGGGCTGGCATGGCGTTGGACACAGTTGGAATGAGCTTCCTCGTTGGAAGATAGAAGACTGTGTTTGGGGCCATTCCTGGCCTCTCATTCCAGCCCGTTTCTTAGGACTCTGGATGACATTTCAATGGTGGGAAAAGTGGCTTCACAAAATAAAAAAGTAGTTACTGTGAAACTACCAAATGGCAGATGGCTTGTTACAAACTGGTGAGTTCTGGTTGGGATAACAGATTGACAAGTCATATATGATGCCGAGTTCTAGGCCAGTCTGATCCGCTGAAGCCACCTCAGCAGCCCACCTCTCTGGCAGTGGCCGTTCGAACACAGGCGACTGTAGTGGCAATGTCACACTGAGCTCAGGTGGGAGAGAAAGCTGGGATGTGCATCCAAGGTCCTTCACTGTCACTGTTGGGTTCTCTCAGGATGGCCAGACCATGTTGAAGGCAACTCCTTTGCGAAACAGGCACCTTGCAGTTGACAGTAACACTCCATGGTACGCCTTGGCCCACTCCAGCAGTCCCAGAAGTACATTTAAGGTTTGGGGTTTGTTCCTTTGTTAATGTCACTTCTGTGTTTGTCAGCTGTCTTTTCTTTTCCTGGGCTAAGCAGCATTGGGAGACAAGGACCAGCGATCCACTCCTTAAGAACCAGTGAAGAAAGTTGAGACTTTCTTACACCACTCTGAACTAGTCGGTGATACAAATGAGAACTTCAAGGGAGGATGTGGTTTAGATTGAACCTCTGTTGCCAGAGATGCTGAAGATACAGACCCTGGACAGGCCACAGCGTTTCACTTTGGGCCTCCAGCTTGGATGACTAGTGGGTCATTTAGAGAAACAAACGCTCTTTGATGGTGGAATGACCAGACAGAAGGAAACCATTGTCCCTAGGTAACAGGATGTAGAGAGAAGAAATACAGGCAGAAGGGTACAGGACTTGGAAGAAGCAGGAGCAATAGTTTGAACTTGAAGGTTTCAGAAGGAATCAGACCATGTCAAGGGTCCACAGTCATCTATGGGCATTTGGTTTCAACAAATAAACCTAACATCCTGCTCCTCAAACTTACCACGACGTCACATTGTATAAGAATACGAACTTCATCGCTCTCACCAGTTGTCAGTTCTGGGGCATGACTTTAGGATTTTGTTTTATTTTGTTTCTATAAGAACATAATAATCACTCATTTGTATGTCCACGTTTCTGTGTCTGCATCTTTCTGGTAAGCATTTTTTTTTTTTTAATTAGTCACTCATTAGCATTTCCAATAGGGCTCTTAAGTCCAGTAGATTACGGGTAGTCAGTTGACGAAGATCTGGTTTACAAGAACTAATTAAATGTTTCATTGCATTTTTGTAAGAACATAGAATAATTTTATAAAATATTTGTAGTTGATAATTGCCGAAAATAATTTAAAGACACTTTCTTTCTCTATGTGTGCAAATGTGTGTTTGTGATCCATTTTTTTTAAGGACACCTGTTTACTAGCTAGCTTTACTATATGCCCAAAAAAAGAAAAAAAAAATGAAAAAAAGAAAAAAACAAAAACAAAAAAAGATTTTTTTCCAGACCCTAGCTGTGGTTCACTCTCTTTCCTTCATGCTTTGTGCCCTCATTTATAACAAAGGAATGATGATTTTAAAAACTAGTTCTGTATCTTCAGTATCTTGGTCTTCTAGAACCCTCTGGGTGGGAAGGAGATCATCTTTTCCTGGTCATTTCCCCTTGCAGTGTAGCAACTTTAGTGGACGGAAGGAACCTCACTGGCCATAGAAACAGCGCAGGTGTTCTGCCCGGGGTGAGCCACAGTGCCCAGCATCTGCTTGGCTGACTTGGTTATTGTCATGGTCCTGCAATGCCAGAGAGGTGGGAGGACTTTGGGGCACAGCACATGGTCTTCACAGTGACCACACAAAAACTTGTGAGGCACCCAGGCCATCTGCTTCTGTGTCTCATAGCATGTGAAGTGCATTGTCTCCACAAGAAAGAGACATTCATTTATCTAAGGCAGAACACTGAAGGTAACATTTTTTTCCAATATACAACAAATTCTTTTGATAAAAGCCACAGCATACCCAGCCCTCAAATTTTTAAATTCAAATCCATGTCCTCTAGTTGCCACTGCATCATTGGCCATGTTCCTCCACGAAATCTCTGTTACTGGAAACATCTGTAAATTTTGTACTCCATAGGAGAAAGGTCCAGAAACCATCTGGTATTTTTGTTGTTGTTTTCAGCTTATTTGGTTGGTTGGCCCCGTGTTCATACATCCACAGGTAGCACAGATGCCTGGTGAAAATACCTGTCTACTTTCTAAGCCAGTGAGGTTAAGGTGAGAGGTTTGCCAGAGTTTGTCTACCTCTGGGACTAAAAAAAAAAAAAAAAAAAAAAAGATCCAGAAGGCGCGATGGAATGGATGCATCGTGAAAAATACATTTTCTGACTTCTCTTGTTTAAAAGGTTTTGTTTTTTTTTTTAAGTAAAATTTTTTAAAAAAAGACAACATGGCCAATTTGTTACATAAAATGACCTTGTGTATAAATTATTCCTTTAAAAATCCTCTGTTTATATAAAAAATCAATAGATTAAAAAATGATAAAATGTTTTTGTATATTCTGTTGTAAGAATTTATTCCTGTTATTGCGATATACTCTGGATTCTTACGAGAAATAAAGAAACTGTCTATTTTGAATGGCTGAAGCTAAGGTGACTTTAGTTTCTCTTACTCTGCTTTTTTCTAGTGGTTAAAGTACAACATGGTTTAAGTTAAATAAAAGAATTCCATATGCGCTTCCTGTCTCCAGTTTTCTTCCTTCCCTTTCTGGAACCGTAACTCTTACATTTCTGCTTGGGGGGGGGCAGGCTTTGTGTGACGTGCGTGGTCACACATGTCACCCGGAAATGTTCTGCGTAAAGTGTTACCTTGTTTCTGGGGGTGAGCATTCTGTGCCCATGGCTGAAACCAGGGAAGCGACTCTTTCTCATTTTAGTAAATCAGAAGAAAATCAGAATACATAAAATACAGAAGTTTGTGCTTCTTTTTGACTGATTCATAAGCATCTTCTTTCCTGTATCTTCCACTGAGAAAAGTCAGCCCAAGGCACATTTGAGCTGTCTGATTCTGGCAGAGGATTGAATTGCTTCTCTCCCCATGTCCTGTGGGTGACCCAATTTAGAGGGCCTCCATGAGACCCACATAGGACATGGCTTGCTGTAAGCGCTCCAACACGCATTCTAGCCAGTGATTAGTGAGCCCTGCCTGCCCCCCAGATTCTACAATCTAAACATCATTGTTGTCTTAGGTGGAGGAGGAATTGTGGTCGGCAAAGGAAACAGTGTAAATGTCTTAAAATCAGACTGAATATCATAGACACACTTGGGTGATAAGCTGGGCATCTCAGTGAAGTTCGATCATGAAAAATCAAACTCCATCAGTGAAATCAGGCTGTTAGAAAGCATAATAGAAAGTTGTCTACAATGGAAATGAAGCCATAGTTATCCAAGACCTGATGAGTTTCAAGTATAGTCTATAAAAGCAAAAAGCATTACAGCTCTAAGCACTCTGTCAAGCTTGGTGCTGGAGTAGGAATCCTGCTCGCCATGGTCACTCAGAGCCTGACAGTCAGGGGACCCACAGTAGATAACTAAGGAAGGTCTCGTTTGCAAGGCTGAGCTAGCTGTCCAAGAGGCTGACACTGCACCTCCAGGCTGACCTAGATCTGCAGAAGCCAGAGCTCTAGTTTCTTAGGACAAAGGCAGAAGTTAGAACCTCTCTGTGCCACTTCTTGAGATTACTAAAGGAAGCTGCTTCTGTTTACCCCCACCAGGCTCTTGCATTACTATGACAAAACACTCGAGACAGGCTAACTTCACAAAGAAGTTTATTTGGCTCATAGTTATGGAGGTTTATGGGCATTATGTGGGCATCACTTAGCTCTAAGGGACCTCATGGCCAACGACAGGAAGTCATGTGGGAAGAATATATCACATCTCAAGAGAGGAAGCCAGCAAGCTTCAGGACTCCACTCAACAACTCCATACGAGTTCAAGGATCCCAAAGAAGTTTTTAATCTCTTCTAAGGGCAACTACCCCAATGACCCAAGGACTTCCCACTAGGATTCACCTTTCAAAGGCCCCAACCACCTCCCAACAGCAGCACACTGGAAACCAAACACCCGACACAGGAACCCTTAGAAGACCCACTGGAACCATAGCAAGTTGTGAGTCCACACTTGGCTGTGTATTGTAGTAGTGATATTCTATTTTCAGTGAACACTGACATTTCTGCTGACATTCATAAGCACCCTGAAATGGCAGGCTTTTATTGCGTTGTTTTACAGATGCACATAGGAACATACCCCAAACCCTCTAGCTATTAAGTAATCAAACAAGGTCTCAGCCTTTTATGCTACATAGTTTTCACGCAAACTCAGAAGTCCCCTGCAGCAGCCATTGCTGAATAGGCCTGCCTCAAATCAATGAGGGATCGGGGTCATTCACAGGGACCAGGATATGAATGTACTGGGGGCTTTCCATGGACAACCTTAGAGGCCACAGAGCAGGAAATAGTGGGAAAATTCATCACGAGAGAGCTCTGAGTCTCCAATTGAATATCTAAAAAATTTTTTCACTATGTATGCATGGCATGGAGCAATTTGTAATAATACCATGTCCTAGAGATCCCTGGCTTGCCAGTGTCCTGAAACAGGAGAAAGAATAAAGGAATTGAGAGTTCTAAGTGGCTGCTACTTGGCCTAGGGTACAGAAATATTTCCACATTAACCACTATGCCACTAGACCCAGCACCATCTTACGCCACTTCTGGGCTTTGACTTAGATTCGCTATATGTCAAATAATCCAGGTGTATTTACAAGGGGAGCAGTGTAAAATCTGTTCTGCATACACAAATCTGCTAGGCTAGTAGCAAGATGCTTGTCCATTGCCTTTGTTATTAGCTTGCAGCTGCCTTTTCCTACAGTACATGAATCCAGGCATGAGGAGACTAGTTTTTTCTAGTATAATCAAGTAAAAAATAGTCATCACAAGCAGACCAATATAACAGAAAATGCACTAAACCTTAGCTAATTCCACACTAACACTAAAAATAAAAGTGTTCCCAATGGGGTTCTGAATGAAAATTGTACCCCTGATAGACAATGGGTGAGCAGAACTTTGCTGTGAGCAGCTTGGCACAAGACCTAGTTCAGTGTCATAAAATCAAAACAAAGGAGTTGATTTTAAGAGTTAAGGATAATGTTTATTATGGAGAGAAGTTAAGTCCAGCTCTAAAGCTTGCCTTAGTAACTCCTGGTGAGAATATAAAAGATTGTAGTCACTGAAAACCAGTATGGCACTTCCACAAAACATCAAACACAGAATCCTCATTTGCCCCAGCACTTTACTCTGGGTCTATACATAAAATAGCTAAAATCAGGGGCCTGCACACATGTTTGGTGACCAATGTTCTTAGCAGTCTTATTAGACACAGCCAAAAGGTGGAAACCATCCAAGTGTCTATCAATAAGTGAATGGGAAAGCCAAGCATAATAGGTGCATATCATGGTGTGTTGTTTAGGCTTTAAAAACAATGGAATCATCCTCTGTTACAATACTGAGGACACTTGAGGATGTTATAGTAAGTGAGAGAAAACACAAAGAGACAAACACTTTTTAAAAATAACTAATTGAGTTCATCAAGATGGAGGGTGTCACAGTGGTTTCTAAAGTTGAAAAGAGAATAGGTAGTTCTTATACACTGTCTTAGTTACTTTTTCACAAACTTTCACAAACTGAGACAAAATACCTGAAGGCCAAAGTTGGGAAAGGAAAGGTTTATTTCTTACAGTTTTTGGAGGTTTCAGTCCACACTCAGTTGGCTCCAAGGCATGGCTGGGCCGCAGTTCATGGCGGCCGCAAACAGCAAGTGGGAACCAGCAAAGAGAGAGACACACCTTCTTCCTGCCATTACATCACATCCTGGCTCCACCCCTTTGTGGGTGGAGCACTGACACCATCAATCCAAGCACTAGACAATGAACCAATCACAAGTGCACAATGCAAACTCATGAGACTTGGGAGACACAGACATAAACCATCACATACACTGAGTAGAGTTTTGGTTTGGGATGGTGAAAAAGCCCTAGAGATGAATGGTGGTGATGGTCACACAGTGTCGATGTGGTGAATGCTACTCAACCACACACTTCAAAATTGTTAAAATGAGTAGTGGGAAAGACAGAGAAAAAACCAAACACCAGAGCTAGAGGAGTGGCCGCACCTGCACTTCCATGGCTTGTGGCCCTCAAGCCAGGGCTGGATCTCACAGCCCCACTGCACACAGTGTTTTAGAAGAAAAAAATTACTAGGATTTCATTTTATTGTTATGAAAACCATAACTGAAGCTAGTTAATCCCTTGTGAAACATCTGCCTTTTAGAGAGTTCTTTCTTAGGACAATAAAATAACTCTGTGACTTTGTTGGGCTAATTTAGAATTTTTTCTCTCTGTGTAAACTGTTTTACAAGGAATTTTTAAAAGCCTCTCAAGGCATAATTGAACGCTACACAGAGGACTGAACATTTGTTTTTCTGTAAAGGAGATATTCCCCAACCGTCTCCCTTTAGGTAGAAGCAGGGCTGTTCGGTTCTCTGCAGCCTTGGCTTTGAGCTTGAACTTTCCCACTTGCTCCCAGCATTTCCCGGATGATGGCTTGCAAGGCTTTTCCCAGCAGGCTGGCTGGGAACCAGTGTGAGAGCGGAGGGACGTGGATGAGTGCCGCATGTCCATTTCCATGATGCAGCGACAGGTAGTAGGTGTAATCGCAGACGTACCTGCATCCCATGGAACACCACATTATTTCTCAGACCACCTCAGCCCTCTGCGAACCACAAGCACGCATGGGCATGTACCACCTACAAAGCCTGAGGAGAGAGGACCACCACTCAGAGAGACTGAGGCTAGGTCCTGCTGGCTCAGAAAGAGCATGGGGACATGGACAAAGTCTGACTCTTGGTCTCATGGTTTTATGACCAGCAAGTAGCCAAGACAGAAAAGGACCAGGCTTTCAACTAATTAATCAGATTACCTTTACCCCAGTAAATCTCTCCCTTATTCATGTTTTCATCAAGTCATTTGTTCGTTCATCCCTTGGAGAGAAGAACACGCCTCCAGGGCACACAGAGTTGGGAGAAGCATAGGTATATGGATATTCATCCGAGACCAAGCCACATGATTAACTCACAACAGCAAAACCAAAAATTGGCAAAACATCCACAAAATGTTCCTGGCTCTCAAAATTCCCATCTCTTCTGTAACATCTCTATAACAATGGCCCAAATCCAATGTTAGGAAGAGAGGAGTCCCAAAAAGAGACCTAGGCCAGGCCCTGGTGGGAACTGTTCAGCAAACAAGGGTGATTTGGCAGGTGGCTCCTGGCCAAGCAGCGAGCTGAATGGTGTGGGATGGTTTTCCCAGGGGAGAGAAGGAATTTGAAGGGCACTTCCTCTCCCCCACTTGGTTAGTGCCCCTGTACCTGTAAAGCCTACCTGCCTGCATCTCCAGAAAAGGTCACCTCAACATCTTCAATGGCAATGCATTTGCAGATCATCTTCATGCTGATCTTTGACACAATCACTTCTGGGCCACCTGGAAGGCACACACCTCCCTCTGGCCTGAAGCCTCGGATGTCACCATCTCGGTAGCCACAGTTCTTGCCACACTGTTCTAGAAAAATAGCCTTGGCCGAAGTGTCTACACCCACATGCACAGCAAGCTGTGTAAACAAAGGCAATAGCAGAGAAATCATAGGAAACCAGCTCATCAAGTATGAAAAATGTCAAGCCCTGCGAAAGCATCTCAATTCCCTATCTACCATGAAATCCAAGGATTCCCCATCTGTGTCCCTTAATTAATATGGTTGGAATGAAAAACTAGGCTCTTCCAATTAGATAAGAACCTTATTGCATTTATATTTCAAAGGTTTTTTTTTTTGTCCTGTTCCTTTTTATCGGTACCAGGGATGGAACTCACAACTGCCTGCTTGCAAGGCAGGCACTTATCCCGCTGAGCTAAATCCCCAGCCCCTATATTTCAAAGTGTTTTTACAAGGTAGTGTATTCTCTTTTGTGGGAGTAAGGGGAGAAGAATGCACAAGTTTGTATTTAAGACTACCACAGTGTTTCTCTAAAGTCATGTGTCTTTTTAATGAAACTTTAATAAAGGAAGTTAGTAGCAGTCAAATAAAATTTCGATAGGATGTATTTCAGTTGACTATATTTTTCTTTTTCAAAAATAGCTGCTGAATATGTTATTTAAACATTTATAACACAGTCTTAATGTCTTGGTGGTACATGCTTTATTAATCTTATTATGTGGCCTAGGAACCAGTATTTGTACCCACTTTTAATGCAGCAAGTATGTGAAGATAACATAGGCTGTGTCTTGCTTGCTTTTTCCTTTTTGTTAAGACAAAATACCTCATACCCTAAGCTTTTAGGGTGAAAGGTTTATGTAGCTCACAATTTGTGAAGGTTTAAGTCCATACCCAGCTGGTTCCAAGACAAAGTAGCATGGTAGAAGGGCAAACAGTTCATGGCAGCAGGAAAATACCAAAAGCAACAGAAGCAAAAAAGGGGAAAAGCAAGCCTCTTTCCCTTCCTTATATTGTAATGCAGGCTGCCCGCCCTAGAGCGGGTGTACCACTCATGCCTCCAACTCCAGCACTAGACAATGAGCCAATCACAAACTCCAGATTCAGTGACTTCAGAAAAGCCTGTCCCAAATGACTGCATGAGGCTTTGAAGGGACATTCAAATACAAACCATAACATTACTCTCCTGGGACCCCCCAAAGAGTCATGTATATCCCTTTATACAAAAGCCATTTATTCTGTCTCTTAAGAGTCGCCAAAGTGCTATCAGTTTCAACACTGCTGAACAATCCAAGTCCCTAGTCTCTTCCTAGCTATAAGGCAAACTCTTAGCTGTGAGTCCCTGTACAAATGGAAAGAAAGTCAAATGCCCCCAGTGTTTAATGGTACAAGATAAACATTTCTTTTCCAAAAGTTACAAAGGAATGGGACTAGAGCAAGTCCAAAATTCCACAGGGCAAGCATGAAGTCCTGTCATACTGTGTGCAGCATCCAACACAACCTGTGGCAAGTCATAGCCTCCAAAGGGTTTGGGTGGCTCCACCCTCTGCCAGTTCCAGTGGTTGTAGTTCCCATGACTTCTTTTTTTTTTTTTTTAATTTTATTTAAGGAGAAAAAGAAAAAAAAAAGCAGAGAAAGGGTACAAGTTATACAGATTTACAGAAAGAAATAAACAGTAGGAAATCACTAGTTAATGGATTACATATTGTCATCTTAGAAATAATTGTTCAAGTCACAAAATTAAAGCTTGTAAAGTGGACATTCCAGCAGTGAGACTGCAAACAGTTCTGTTCAATGATCCAACAAAACTCAGTGATATCATTATCTATCTTATACACTTATATATACATGCAGTTATATCGTTTAGAGCACTTTCTTTTCCTCTCTTTTGTACAATGACAATTACCCATTTTGGGTTTTGTTGCTCCCACAGTTCTTATTACTTTTTTGGAAGGGAGTAGAACCAAATGTAACATAACAGAACAGAGTCAATCAAATCAAAAGGCTGGACATAATAGATAATGTAAAAGCATAATACAAGGTGATCAACAATGGTTACCATAATGCCTCCCGCTATCTCTAATAGAATTGCCTATATCATCAGTTATAATAAAATTGAACAAAACAGTATCCCATGACTTCTCTCTTGGGCCTACTTTGCTCCCTCCTTGCAGCTTTCCTCAGATGAACCATGTTCCTGGCTTTCCATAACTTTTAAGGTCTCCACTGCACCTTTGGCTTCACTCTCACAGCTTCACACACTGCCCTCACAGGGTACATTATCTGCCTCCCAGGCCTTCTGAAATTGAGGCAAAAGCCTTCTTAACTCCATGACTCTTGGATTCTGTATGTGCCTAAAACCAGTACCATGTGAATGATGCCAAGGTCTGATGCCAGCTGGAGCAGTAGCCAGGCTTTTTCTCTCTCTTGGATGCAGGAATCAACTGCCCAGTTTGTTGAGCACTCTGAACCCAATTCTGAGGAATGAATTTGCTAGGCCACCGTCATTCTGAAATAAGATGCTCCTCAGCTTTCTTCTCAGAGAAAAGTCTTCTTCACTTTTGCAATTTGGAATATAAAACGTGTGGAGTATTGCTGCTTCTTGTGATGTCCTCAGTTCATCTTTTCTATTCTCTTGTTGTTTCTTAGGTCTTATCTGTGCAGTCCACAGCTTTACCGAGGTTTCCTTTCTGGCCAAACTCACAGTGTTTCTAATAATTCTGTTGGGCTATTTGCTCTTGATTCTCAAGATAGATCTGGCTAAAATCCCCCAACAGTAGCCATGCTATCACATCAACATTCAACTGTCTTGAAATTTCTTCTGCCAGATTAATTACCCTGCCACCCTTAATCTCAGTCTCATAAAAAGTCTCTGGACACAAGTAAAATGCAGAGAAACTTTCTGTAAAGCCATAAAACACATTGTCTGAAGTCCAATAGCCAATACAGTCCTTTTCCCAGCAGAAACCTCCCAAGGCTGGTCTTAGGGAACAGGATTTCTTCTGGGATCTGACCAGAGTTTCCCATACAGAACAGTCTAAGGCATTCGAGTTCTTTTCCAGATGTCACTCTTTCAGATGACATCTCCAAACCTTTCCAAACTCTTCCACAAGCCATTCCAAAAGGCTCTTGAACCATATGGTCAGGTAGAGTCACATAAAACACCCCACTCCTGGTGCTAAATTCTGCCTTTGTTACTCTTCTCATTGCTAAAACAATACCTGACCTTCAAAATTAAGGAAGGAAAGGTTCCTTTAGTTCACAGTTTGTGGGGGTTTCAGTCCATAATCAGCTGGCTCCAAGGAAGGGTGGCAAGGCAGAGGGCAACCATTCATGGCAACAGAAGATACTAAAAGCAACAAGAGCAAAAAGGGGGAGAGAGCAAACTTTTTTTCATCCCTTAGATTGTATGCAGACTACCCACCCTACGGCATATGTAGTACTCCTATGCATAATCCCAGCATTGGACCAAGAATCAATCACAAATTCTAGAAGCCCACCCCCATGACTGCATAAGGTTTTGGGGAGACATCTGGACACAAACCGTAACAGGCTGGGTGTTTTGAAGTAGAGGCCTATCTGGGTGCACCCCCTCCCAACAACTCTCTTAGTTCAAGAGGTTTTTGCCTCATTTCAATCAACCAGTCCCACTAGGCATATATGTGACATAGTGCAGGGCCTCTTCCATAGGTGGAAGCTATCTTTCAGTGTTACCTGGGAATATTTCCCTTTTCCTTCTAGATTTTTCTTTTAAGATATATCCTACATTTCAGGTTAGACTGTTCCAGACAGACCCAAAAACTTAGCTGCAACTTTGCAGTGGTGGGAGATGAGGGTGAGGTACATTTCAGCCATCAGCCCTGGAGCCAGGGTTGTGGATGTTCTCAGGCTCTGAGCACTACCATATCATCAGTTTCCAGGCCCCACTGCCCCACTGGCCATCACTTACTTGTGGCTGAAAATCTTTCCAGATTCTGACGATCTTCTGCTTCACTTCCCTGTAATCTACAGGCAGCTGGAGAGTTCGCAGCTCCACCTGCATGTCAGGCCCCAGGCCCAGCTTGAAGAGTTCCTGCAGAAAGACAATATTACATAAGTGGCAAAGTTGAAACTCCAATCTTTGGGCTTTAGCCTCAGGTCTTTTGTGGCCCTGGACCCAGGACCCTGTACCCTGTCTCTCCTCTCCCAGTGTAAAGAAGCCAACAAGAGGCCTGTGGTTCTTGCCTGATGAGGGAAATTACCCCCCCCCCCACACACACACACAGCTTCCCATGTCAAGTGGATGCCCTAACAGACCACAGCTGATTCAGTCATGTGCCAGAGGTAAGTTACATGGACAGATGGGTGAGCCAGGTGGAGAAGCTCAGGACAGAGGAAGCTGCAAAGGCAGATGGGACCACAAGAACTGGAGGCCTTTGGGAAATTTGATGTGACATGATGCTCTTGGAAGGTCTGAAGGATTTGTCCACTTGTTCTGTGTGTCACAAGACAAAATACCCAGTACCCTGGACTTTAATCAAGCAGGAAGCATCTATCGCATCACTAGGTATTTTGAGGACTAATGTACCACCACCACCCATGGTGTAAGAGGGAAGGAAGAACGGAACTAAAACTAGGGAAGCCAGATGGAATGCTTAGCTGGGCTTGGATTTATCCTGAGGGCAAGAGGGAGTCATGGGAACACTGTGCACAGAAGACAGTGAGCTAGGGGAATCAAGGGGTTGATTTAGGACCTTCTAAGTTTGAAGTACCCACAGCTGGTTCCTTGACCACACGTATCTTGAGCTCACAGAGAGACTTCTGTGGAGACATCAGTACATCAGAGGCAGAAAAATGCATGATTTAGATGAGGCCCACAGAGAGAAGGGAGAACAGTGAGAGGAATCAAGGGCTGTGGAGACAAAATACCCCGAGGGGCAGCAGAAACTGCAGGCCTTTTGGAAGACAGCCAAGAGAATGACATTGTAGAAGTGTGCATTTCATTCTTGGTAAAAGTTCCACCAGGGATGTAAAACTTCCCCCAAAAGGCCCAACATACCAAGATGGTTTTGTTTAGTGACTTTTATTGTCTTCTCTTACACTGCTGGTGAGGCAGAACCTCCGGGACTGTGCCTCCTTGGATGGAGGGTAGCTAAGAAGGGCTTACTCACAGACCCCAGACAGGAGATCTGGACCTGCCCTAGGCTTTGGCAGTGACCTACACAGATGTGGGGCTCCTGAGCTGTTGTATCCAGGGATGAGCAGTTCTCTGGGCCCTTTCTGGGCATCTCAGCTCTGTTCCTGGTCAGCTCTGCCTTCCTGAGGGACACTGCTCTGTTCTTCAGACACCTGCTCAACTCCCTCAACTGGTTCATGCTCTGTTCTCTTCCTAAACACCAAGATGAGCATCGCCATTTGACTTGAGTTGGAAATCATTTGCCTGACTGATGGGGGGAGATACGAAGGTCAGAGGGACTGGAGGTCACACAGGACAAAGGACTGGAGAGCCATGCAGAGGGAGCCCAACAGACCAAGGGTGTTGTAGGCATGCCAAGCTTCCAGTCCTGCTGTGCCATCATGGCCTCCTCTCCTGAGCACCACAGGAAGTCAGGATCTGAGGATCTTGCACAGTTCAGGGAATGGGGACTGGAAGCCATGCTGCTGGGGTTCACTGTAGCCCCTTGTTGTAGTCAGGGGTTGTACACAGAGAACAATTCAGATCAGGGCATGGAGTTTATAGTATTTTTATAATGGTCACCAGAAGTTAACACAGGAAAATGCAGGGAATCTATCCGCAACACCAACATAGATTATATAGTCAAGAGTCTAAACCCCACGGCAATGTCCCACATGAGTCCAGATAAAAACCCAGAGCTCAGGACAATGCCTCCACCAGTCCAACTGGAAGTCCAGAGCCCACAAGAAGGACTCACGCCAGTCTCTTTTACGGATTTGTGCCGGGAAGACCCAAGGGTCAGCGGTGGAAGCCAGAAAGTCTATGCCAGCAGGATGAAGGAGCTGTGCTAGTGGGATGAGGGTTCTACACTGGAGCCGAGAAGTCACACTCACAACAAAGAGCAGGGCTGTCCTGAAAGGCACCACAGCTGTCCTTAGCAACATGGAGGCCCTGAGCTCCTCCAACAACAAGCACAGTCAGGTTCCTGCCAGGAAGCAGTGTGACAAGTTCATCCTGGAGACCAGGCAGCACATGTCTTCCCCTCCTGAGCCAGGAAGCAATGCTCAAGGTGAAGACCAAAGCTTCTCCAGGAGAAGCAACAGCTCAGACAGCAACTCATAGGAGAACCCACAATGTCTCCTTAACACCTCAATCGCTCTCCCCACCTCTCTTCTTCTCCACCTATTTATCCTGGCAACTCTCCTCAGGTGGAGCATCTTCTCTCAATGCATGCTGATGTAATCCAGCTGGCGTTAAGATGACCACCAGTTTTCAAACCCTAACACCCCTCTTCCCAGGTGAGGAGGCCCTGGCCGATCTTAGCTTTGCTTCTCAGACCCCACCTCCCTGTGAAGAACTAGTTTCTCCTACTTGGTGGCAAACTCCAGGGGTCTTTGGCCTGGCTCTGAGCAAAGGCTGCAGTGATGCCCTGGAACCAAACACAGTCACCTCGGAATCTGTTCTTCCCTAAAGGGAGATTAAGGAACTTTCCTCCACTCCATGCCACTTCGATATCACAGAAAGAATCTCTAGGCACTGTCTCCCTCGAAAAGTCCTACTCGTGAAATGTCTGTCTGCCTCTTCTCAAACCACCCCGCTATGTCCCTTTACACTGGCATTGTATTCTAGGACACATTTTATAAACCTAAGCCAAGGCAGGTGGTCCTTCTGAGCCTGATTAGGTAAGGCCAAGCAGAAGGGGCACATTGTACAGTCAGAGCCCAACTGTGCTACTGCAGGCAAAGGCACACAGGGCTTGGGCTCAGCAAGACCAAGTTTGAGGCCTCAACCTACCACCTGCACTGGGCTGTTAGTCCTGTCATTGATCTCCGCTCTTCCTTAATTTTCCCACCTGTGCAATGGGAATAAGTGAAACTTAGAGGGGCTTTCATGAATTTGAGATGAGCAGATTCACAAGTACTTCAGGAATTTTAGAAGGCATGCAGTTGCACCTTTATGGGAAAGACGGGTGATTATAACAAACTCACATTAACTTGAGAAAGTTGTGCAAGATGGATTTGTTGACAGTGACATTTATTAGAGCGTGATGAGTGTGGGCCCAGCAGAAGCAGGAGGAACATTCTGCGTGAGCAGCCTGTGGGCCACTGGCTGCCACAGCTATTTCTGCTGCGAAGGGGATGTGACTTCTGTGCAGAAATGGAGGGAGCCAGGGCTTGTGCTTTCTGAACTGGCACTTTCTCAGCCAGAGATGCAGTCTTCTGTGCTAAAAAGAGGAAGGGTGTGCCTGGCACAAGCCCACCACCCAGAATGAACCCAGCACACTGCGCTTGCCAGAGGCATGACCAAGCCCAGCAGGGCCCTCAGTGTCAGTGCCCAGCTCATAGTGCCTCCAAACAGCCTGCACCCCATCAGTTGCAAAAGTCCTGGAGAGGCAGGGAGCCCTGCTTCCTGCCTTTCCCCCCACAGTTTTCCAGCTTCTGTATTGTTCAAAATCTGGTAGCCAGGAACACATGGCCACTTCCTAGAGGGACAGAAGAAAGGAAGACACCAGTTGCTCTCCGAATTTGTTCAAACCCACTGAGGCTGCACCAGCTGGTGTTGAGAAACAGTTGCTGTTTTTTCCAGACTGGATTCTTGCCTCACCAAAGGCAACGCTGGGATGTGGGAAGGGGTTGCCTCGCATAGGCTTGGAAGAGCGTCCCCAGGCCTAAACGCTGCTCTGCTTAGGGCTTGGTGCTTCTCACACTTGGAGCAGAAGCAGGAGCAGGAGTCCCTGCCTGGGCTGCAGAGCCTGAGAAGCCAACCATCTGGGGCCAGACGGGCAGGGACAAAGGGCCCCACCTGGCTGCTTCTCCCTGATACTGGGGAGTTTGTGCAGACTCCTGGGACGCCTTGAGCTTCAGCTGTCCTACCTGCGAAGTGTGGTATGGATAGGACCTCCCTCGTGAAGCCGCTATGAAGACTAAGCAAGGCCATGCGGTGAGGGCCACACAGAGTGGGAGGGACCTCAGGGCAGGGAGGGTTAGCAGAAGTCACCCAGCAAAAGGGCTTCCCGTGGGGCAAGAGGGGGAGGCCCGAGGGACATGCAGGCGTCCCTTTCTCCCTCTTTCTTTCTTTTCTTTTTTCTTTCTTTCTTCCTCTTTTCTCTTTTCTTTTTCTTTCTTCTTTATTTCCTTCTCCCTCTCCCCTTCTCTCTCCTTTGTTCCATGCAATCCTTTCATTGTATGCTTTCCTCCTTCTCTCTCTCTTATCTCCCTTCCTCCACTCCTCCCTCCTTTCTTTCCTTCCTCCCATTCATTTTTCTGTCACTTTTCTCGTTGGTCACCGTATGTGACCGAGGCATCCTCTCCGCGCTGTCTTGGTGCTGGGCTCTGGATGAGGGTCTCGCTGCACAGCGGGAGGTGGGAAAAATCAGGAGCTCACAGTTCCTTGCATCCCTTGATGGAAATCTAAATAGTCATTGATGGCAATAGTCAGTCCTTGAGGGAAGAATTAGGGCTGATGCCTCTTTTCATACTCATTAAGAGTTTTACAGTAGACACTTGTGTGCCATTTTTCTTTTTCTGGAAAGAATCCAGTAGTTAGGGGCTGGGGATTTAGCTCAGCGGCATAAGCACCTGCTTGCAAGCACGCAGTTGTGAGTTCGATCCTCGGTACCGATAAAAATGAAAAAGACAAAAAAAAAAATAATAATCCAGTAGTCGTCCTAGCTTTGCCTGGAGGGCCTGTGATGTGTACTGGCCTGCGCACAGCACTACCCATGACTCTCCTGAGGAGGTACTGGTGGTCTCTCCATTCTACAGATGAGGAAACCGAAGCCCAGAGAGGACACACTAAAAAGAGGAGGAGTGCAGGACTCAGTCACTGCAAGTAAAGGCTAGCCACCCAGTGCTTTGGGAAATCTTTGGATACTGGCTAAATATTAGCACTCTTTGTTAGCAATGTCCAGTTCCACTGTCCAGTTTCAGGTTCTGCACTCCATAGGGGACGCTTGCCCCAGCCCTTTAAACCATTCTTCCAAACAAGCGGGCCAGTCTTCCTGGAAAAACCCAGGAAGACAAACAACAACATATAACTCCCAATCCTCTCCCCCTTGGTGGTTGTCTCCAAATATTTTTTTTAATCATGTGCTCCACTGTATAAAAGTGTCAACATGCTCGCGTTGTTAGCTGGTGTCTTGATGTCTTCCAGGGGATGCCTTTGGTATTAAGTGGATGTAAATTTATATTTTAGATGATTTTCTTAATTTCTTCCTGTTTTGGACCAACTTCTGATCAGCTGTCATTGTGCTTACATCAAAGTGTGACCCACAAAGAGCTCCTGTGGGGGTGGGGAGGGCCATGCTCAGCAGTTCTCTGTGAGGTTTTGCAGACCACTTCTTTGAATACTCCTTGAACATAATTTGGGATTGCTTCAATTAGGACTGAATAATGTAATCTTGAAACCCATTAACGAGACTGAGATCCTTCCTGAAGCATTAAAAGTGAATCGAAGAGGGAGAGCCCTTCTGTCACCACGGTGTGCCTTCCTCCAAGTGAAGGGTCGCTCCTCCCTCAGGAAGCCATGCTGCCTGGGGATCTGGGGACAAAAGCAAAGCGAGGTGCAGCCCAAAGCAGTCCAGGTGTGGAATGCTTATCAAGGGTAACCCGTTTCTTATTTTTACAGACTCTCCATAGAAACTCACACCAACTAGGGTGGCCACGATGGAAAACCAGAAATCAGTGAGTGTTGATGAGGACAGGAAAAACTGTAATCCTTACACACCATGGGTCGGAGTGTAAAATGATGTCCCCACTCTAAGAAACAGCATGGCAGTTTCTCCAGCAATGAAACACAGAATAACCATAGGCTCCAGCAACTCACTGTGAGTGTCTACCCAAGGGGATGAAGGTACGCTCTCAAAGAGATAGCTGCATGTCCCTGTTCACTGTGGCATTATTCACATGGAAAGTTCTAGAACTGAACAGGATGATAGCTGCACAACACTGTGAATGTTGCTTAATGCCAGTGAATTGCACATTTGAAAACAGTTAAAATGGCAAAACAATGGCATGAATCTTTACTACAGTTTTAAAAATTATGGGTTTCAACTTCATCTTCCCTCACAATATCTTATCCTGACTAAAAAATGCTGTCTGAAGGACTGTGTTCACAGGAAATCAGAGCACAGGCTGTCACCCATCATTCAGATAGGGTTAAGGTATCTGAAAATATTCTTGAGTTCTACCAAGACAGAAAAGACAAGAAGAGCCTCATGCGTGGGCACAGGTGGGGGTCCCGGAAGGACGCTGATAGAACACTGGCTGCCCAAATGCATAGCTTCCAGCCAGAGAGAAGGTGCAGCATGTGAGCCTGGAGTAGAACCAAAAGCTGCGAGAGGCCAGAGCTCCCCAGAGAGGTGTGACCTCACAAAGCATCCAGGGACTCACATGTGCCCAGAGACATAAAGGCTGGGAACTTCATGAACGGCCTCTCAAACCTGTTTGGAGTTGCAGGACAAGGAGGGATGGGATTTCAGGCACAGCACCCTAGTGTGATGCTGATATTTTTCAGGATAATGAGAAAAGGCGCATACACTGTGGCCTTTCTTTCTCTTTCTTATCTGTTTCCTTGGTCAGAATGAAGATGAGCTAAGAACTCTCCTTTGGATCTAGATTCAAACCCGTGGTCCTGAGTCCCCTGCATGATTTATTTCCTGGGTCATTCCTGTGCACATACTGTCTCCTTGAGTTTATTTCCTGGGTCCTTCTTCTGTGCATAGTATTCTCTTGCACTCCACTGTGTATGTGTTTTCATCGCATTTAATCCAGCCCAGATCAAGCCCAGACTCTGGCCTGATGAAGCAGAGGAGCAGGTTGGAGTGTCTCCCATGCCACTGAGTTTGGAACCCAGAAAGGATGCCCTGTATGCCTCAGATCTAATCACCAGGCACTCAGTGCCAATCAGACCCACTAGGAAAGTCAAGCACTGCTCAACAATGATGGACAGTAAGATGCAGTCAACTGTGATGTTCATCTAAGTCAAGATGCCAAAAGAGTTTTTAAAGTAGTTCTTTAAATCAGTGAAACATGGGGAGTGCTGGGAACAAGTACAGAGGACATACAGTCCCCTGCCTCCATCTGCCCTTCAGGTTAACCAAGGTCAACCACAGTCTGAAAAATACTAATGGAAAATTCCAGAACCAGGCAGTTTGTGTCTTAAATAACTTTTATTATGCTATGACATTATATAATTTTTCTATTTTATCATGAGTTATTGTTAACCTCTTACTGTGCTTAATTTGTAAATTAAACTTTCTGTGGTACTGGGAAGTGAACCCAGCACCTTCATTCATACTGAGCTATATCCTCAGTCACTTTTTAATTTTTTTACTCTGAGATAGGGTCTCACTGGGTTGTTAAGTTTTCCAGGCTGCATTTGAACTCATGATTTGCCTGCCTCAACCTAACAAAGTGCTGGGAATATGGGTGTGCCCCACTATGCCCAGTTAAGTTCAAGTTTATGATTGGCATGTTGCTACACGCAACATGGAACATACTTCAAGCAGATTATAAGGGGGCACCACCGTACAAAGGAGTTTAGTTACTTAAAAAGTGTGCACTTTGGTTTGAGCTTCAATACAGTTAAAGTTGACGGTGTAATTCCTTTTGAATGAATCTGAGGGTGGTACTGACTCCAATATTTGAGTATCTAGAAGTTAGAGGTCACAGTGAATAATAATGACATATGACCTGTGTTACTACATACAGTGTGGGCTGGAAGAGGGAAGGGTGTCCACTATAGGCAGCTTAATGTTCAATACACTGGCACATACTGCTGGTAAAGAGCCTTCTGGGAGTTTGTAGGAAATGACTGTTTTCACTGCAAACTTTTAGCATTTATATTACTTTGCTTCATTTTCCTTTCTTTTCAACATTCATTTTTCATTTATGAACAAAAAAAAAACATTTTAAATTTGTTGGTTATACAAGTTCTGGTTGGCAATTATGTTTTCAACACTGAAATACTATTCTGTGATTTTCTGGATTTTATTGTTGGTTTTGAGATATGTGAGTCTCATTGGTCTGCCCATTCTTACAGGTGATTTGTCTCTTCTCAGTTCTTAGAAGTCTGCTTGTCTCTGATATTCTGTAGTGTTACGAGGGTGTGTCTAGCTGTGGATTTCATTTGTCCTCGCTTATCTCTGTAGATTCATGTCTTTCATAAATTCTGGAATATTGCCAATCTTTACCCGCTGAACATTATTTTTCTTTCATTCTCATTGTTCTCTCCTTCTGGAACTTCAAATAAACATATGTTAGAATGTTTCACAGATTATCCATATCTCGTAATCTCCTCACATTGTTGTTCATTTCTTTATACTGCCCCTTGAATATTATCTTCAGATATATCTTCTGGTTCACCAATTTTCTCTTTATCAGTGTCCAAACTTCCACATGCATTTAGATAAACATTTTTTTCTTTTCCTATTAAGATGTAACTCACATACCATTTAAAGTCTACAATAATTTTTAGTGTATTCAGAGTTCTGTAGCCATCATCACAATATCCCCTGGCCCCCAGTCACCCTAAGTAACCATGAATCTTCTTTTGTCTTAACTGATTTGTTTAATGTGGATACATATAAGAAGAATCATGCAATACTTGGTCTTTTGTGATTGGCATCTTTCACTTAACCTAATTCTAAACCCTCTTTAATTAAATCATCTTGTAACCTTGAAATAGAATTTTAAAAGTTAGATTTCTCCTTGAAGAGATGAACAGTTTCTCCAAAATCCACCCCCAGCAATAACCAACCTCCTTCCATCAGTCTCAAAAAAGTGACAGGATGTACAGATGTGAGCCTCTGGACGTCAGGGCAACGGAACTGCATCATCCCCTGTGCTCCCCTCCCCGCTCTGTTCCTTACTGTTCCTTACCCGCCCATGCACAAGGAGATGGTGGTTGGAGGCAAATGGGTTCCTCCTCCTCACTGCTAGCTCTGAATAAACCTTCTTCCTTTTCATCCAAATATATGGCTTCCTTTGATTTGGTTTTAGTAAATAGACAAACCTGGCATGTAAGCCTAAATTAACTGTCTGCTGAGTTTTTCTATACAGCACTTGCATCTGTAATGGCTCTAAATTCTATCATTCCCATTTTCAGTTTACCTGATGCTGACTGCCTCTGACTGCTTTTGTGATTTATCTTCAAATACTTTACTTTTAATTTTGCTATTTTCTGATTCTAGTGACTGAAGTCCTTGAGGCTTTAAGTCTGCTTCTGCTGATCTTTACTCACGGAAGCGTGTTTCCTCGCATATTTGGTGATGTTCAGTTGAAAAATGGCATTTTGTTCACTTTCCTTTGTAGGAAGTCTGAGGTCTTAAATCAAGAGAAACTACAAGAACATCCGCAGCCACTGGGGTGCTTGAGACCCAGGGTCCCCTTTCAAGGCTTCAGTGCAGTGTTAAGGAAGGTCTGGGATTCATTGCCAAACCTGTTGCTGTTCACAGTGCTGGTTGTGGAATTTGCCTCCACTTGCCGTGTGTGTGTGTGTGTGTGTGTGTGTGTGTGTGTGTGTGTGTGCTCTCTTCAGAGTCCTTTACCTTCTGCTAACCCAGCAACTTACAGAAGTGCTGTGCTCTTTGGCTGGCCTGCGGAGAAAGGGTTCCTGAGAGCATCTGACTTGGCATCTCCACGCACCAAATGGAAGCCCCCAGCCTGACTGTTTCAGCTCTGTCTCCCCAACCCTACGAGTGAGCCTTGACCTCCCAAGGAATCCTCTCCACCACTCCTGTGTGCGTTAGCCAGTCGCATTTCATTTGCCTACAGCCTAGGACCTGGACCAACGCAACAGCTTTCTGGTGACAGAATATTTCGGAGTGCTGGCAATGCCCACCCTGTTCTGAGGACTTCGCACATCTTAACTTCCCAAGTCACCTTGACCTTCTCATTTGACAAATGAGGAAACAAAGGCTTGGGAGCACTGGGTGAGGAGCATGAGGCGGGGAATCCAAGCAGCCTGCTTTTCCATTATCATGATTACAAAGAAATTAAGGATTCAGGACCACTGGGGATTTGGCAAAGAGATCTTGTTTACTGAGGAACTGACTGCAGACTCCCAGGGGCTCATGAAGGCCCTGGGCTGGTTTTTCTGGTGTGTTGGGTACAGCAAAGGCTTAACAGTGCGTCCAGGGGGATCTCTTGAGTTTTTTTTTTTTTTTTAAAGGCTTAAAATCCAACTCTAGAATCAACAGTCTCCTGACTGCATCTGTGCTGACAGGCTAGAAAATCAATGCCACAGTTGCTACAAGGGCATGACTTAGTGGTTTTGTTACATTTTCGGCTTGGCTAGGAAACTGGGAATAGAGTAGAGACCCCACCTTTTGCTTGATCCAACAGAAGCATGAAATTGAAGGTTAAGTGAGAATAAAGAGCTGTCAGTAGCAGGAGCCTCTAAGTGACACCCACATGGGGATGATCACGCTAAAGAGAAAAGGCAGGTCGCCCTGCAGAGGGGAGTCCCAGCGCCCCTCACGGCCTGTCCCTGAGTCAGTGACTTCCTTACTAAAAATGCGCTGTTTGTACTGATAGCTATTCCTTCAGTGCTGGTCCCGGGCCAGGCACAACGTTTCAACAAAGCTGCCTTGCATACTTAGCTCTTTGTAGCCTCAGATCAGTCTCCCAGCTCCAGAACTGTTTTCCCCCCTCCTGAGTGAGGAAGCCAATGCCCCACAACCAGGAGTGTGGGTAATAAAGCCCAGGTCCGGATAAGGCCTTGTGGCCTTGGTGCACCCTCCACAGGAGGGTCCCTTTCACCTTCTCGTTGTATCACAAAAGCAGGAGGAGCATCAGCAGGAAGGTAAGACACAGCCCAAGGACTGGGGACAAGCCATTCCCCCAGGGGCCTGCGGAAGTGTTTGTATTCCTTTCTGTGTGGCGCTGGTTACCAAGGGTCCTACAAGCTAGGATTTCTCAGCAATCCCAGAAGGAACCAGCTTGTGTGGGAGGGGGACAGAAGGGAGCAGGTACAGAGTTTACCTTCACTGCTTCCCAGCTGGAATTCACCAGGTGCTGCCGGAAGGGCCCGAAACCTGAAACCAAAGGCACCCTGGTTTGCTCCAGTCAGGATGCACCACTGCAAGAACCTCTGACTGCTGCTCAGGCCATTTCAGGATCTGGGTACTCCTGCAGCCCTGCCATTCTGGGGACATCTCAGAGTCCTGCTGTGAGCCTTTGCAGAAAGGAGGTCCCATCACTGGGAGGGTTAGGAATGTGTGTGTGCAATATCTGACTGAAATGCAGGCTCCGTAGAGAAGCAGAGACAGACCCACAAGAATGTACCCAACTGCTTATCAATAGCAGTGCAAAAGTAATTCCATAGAGGAAGGACAGCTTTGGTGAAAAATGGCACAGGGGCAATTGGGTGCCAGGACAAAAAAACATGACCTCTCAACTCAAGTCACAGCTTATACAAAGTGAATTAAAAAAGGATCATGGGTTTGTATGCTAGCATTAAAACTATAGGATTTTGGAAGCTGAGGCTAAGCAGCATTCTTAGATTTGAGACAAAAGTTACTATGTATAAAAAACAAACTGACAAATTGGACCCCATCACAATTTAAAACTTTGGGTGCCAAAGTGTAGCTGAATGGTGAAGCATCCACATGGCCTTGGGTTTAATCCCCAGTACCAAAAAGGAAAAAGAATAAAAATATTAAGCATTCTTCTGCAAACAACTGTATTGAAAAGATAAAAAGATAAGCTACAGAACAAGAGAAAATAGAAACCACCTATCTCAATAAGGCATTCTATGCAGAATGTATTGTATACAGAATGGTCAAAGGTCAATTTTAAAACAATCTAATTAGGGGCTGGGGTTTAGCTCAGTGCCATAAGCGCCTGCCTTGCAAGCAGGCAGTCGTGAGTTCGATCCCTGGTACCGATAAAAAAAGAGGAAAAAAGACAAAAAAAAAAATCTAATTAGAAAATGGGTAAAAGACATAAGCTTTTCATCAAAGAAGATATTAGCACATTAACACATGAAAAGATATTCAACAGCATTAGCCATTAAGGAAATGCAATTGAAAACCACCCTGAGGCATCACTGCACAGCTATCAGGGTGGCTAAACCAGAAATACTCATCACATCAAATGCTGGTGAGGACAAGGAGCAGCTAGGTCATGCACATATTGCTGTTGGGAGTGTAAAATGGTCCTGTCACTTTGGAAAGTGGACTAACTAGTATTTGCACACCTAGACTAGTTATCTCAGAAAAATGAATACTGGTTTTCACATAGAAATTTAGATAGGAATGTTCACAGAAGTTTTCTTTGCAGTAGTTCCAAGGCTGGCACCTCCCCTAATATTCTTCAGTGGCATAACAGTTAAACAAGCTATTGCTCATCCATGCCACGGAATACTACTCAACAGCAAGAAGAAAGAAAGAGAATGGGAAGCACCCACATGTCCAGTAACTGATGAGTGGAAAACGAAATGTGATATAATCCACACAGTGCAATATTCTGGCACTAAAAAGGAAATGAATTCTTAATACAAGTTACAACATGGAAAAAATATGAACACATGGTACGTGAAAGAAGCCAGTCCCAAGAGACCTCATTTTGTATGATTGCATTTGTATAAAATGTCCAGCACAGACAAAGCCACAGAGACAGGAAGTAAGCTGGGGGCTGCAGAGGGCTGTGTGTGTGCTGAGCGACATTGGCCTTGACAGCTAAGGGGACCAGGATCTCTTTTTGGGGTGCTGAGTCTGTTCTATAATTGATGGTGACAATGAACGCTTACCTCTGAAGATACAAAAAGCTACCGAAGTACACACACTTGAAGCGAGTGAACTGCATAACAGTGAATTCTATCTCTAGAAAGCTAGTAAATATTTTAAAGAATGGACTCTTGATAACAAACAAGAACTTGGATGAACCTCCAAAAGTTATGTGGAGTAAAGAAAAGCCAATCTCCAAAGGACTGATTCCCATTATGTAATATTTATAAAATACGATAATTACAGAGGCAAAGAACAGATTAATGCTTGTCAGATGTTACCGCTGGGAAAGGGGAGCCAGTGATGCTATAAATGGTGGCAGCGGGGAGCTTGTGGCGAGGGTAACGTTGTGTGTGTTGATTGTGACCGTGGTCGCAGGAAGCTACCTGTGTGATGGAATTGTGGAGAGCTGTATGCACACGTCTCTGCACATACACACACGTGTCCCCATGCACACACACAGTGACTTACACCAGGGTCAATATCCTGGCTTCAACACTGAAGATGTGAACGTCAGGAGGGGTTAGGAAAGGGTACAGAGGATCTCTCCGTATACACTTCATTGCAGATTCTTTTGAATCTGTAATTATTTTAAAATAAAAACTTTTTAAACTACCCATGAAGGAGGCCAGCCACTGTAAGATGGGCCTTTGACAGACTGGGGCACTGGTCTCAGAGTGGTCTGCAGACACAGGCAGCAATCTATTACATAGCTTTATCTGGGGTACAGCTAAGGACCTGTGCTCACTGACCCACAGTGGGACTTGGCAAAGGCTGCTTAAGAAATCTCTGGAAGCAGGGTGGCTCTTTGGAGGATGCAGGCGTGCTGAGCCTCTCACTGTGATTGTTGGTGTCGCTCACCACACCTCCATCTTGAGGCAGCGTGTCAGGCCCTGGCTCTCCCACATCCGTGTCCCTGTCAATGTCTTGGTGAGATTAGCACCTGAAGCAAATCCGGTTAAGTAAAGAGATTGCCCCTGGCAGCTCAGAACCTTCCAATGAACGAGGCTGTGCTCTGAGACCCAGTGGGCATTTGCAAACTGCGGCTGAGCATCAGGTAGGTACTCCTCACACCACTTGAGTCGGCCAGCAAACTGCAGGCTGGAAAGACAGTGGCAAGGGTCAGGGGGACTCAAGAGGGGCCAGGGCTCTCTGAGGACCGCAGCTATTCCTGACATCGACGAAGAGCTCGGTTTCCTTAGGAATTCCAGTGTCCTGTGAGCCACTCAGTCCCTGATGCCAAAATAACATACAGGAGAGCCAGGGAGCGCAAAAGGATTCACGGGATTTTTCTTCTCTTCCGAAGGTTGACAAGACTGAATTTACAGCCTGAAAATGTTAAAGATCAACAATTTCTACTTAGACAGATGAGTTTTACCAGGAAGGAATCCTCTCCATGTGGCTTCCCTGCTTCTTCACTCAGCACAACTCAAGAAACCTCTAATGGAGCTGGGTGTGGTGGCGCAGGCCTGTGATCCCACGTGTGGGAGGCTGAGGCAGCAGGATTGCAAGTGTGAGCTCAGCCTGAGCAATGCAGTGAGACTTTGACTCAAGATAAAAATTAAAAAAGGGGAACAGGCTGGGGACATAGCTCAGTGCAAAGGCCCTGGATTCAATCCCCAATACTGGGAAAAAGAAAAGAAGGAAGGAAGGAAGGAAAGAAGAGAAAGAAAGGAAGAAAGAAAGAAAGAAAGAAAGAAAGAAAGAAAAGAAAAGAAAAAAGGCAGGCAGGCTTATAATGTACCTAACGAAAATAAATAAGTAAAGAGCTAAATAAATAAATAAATAAAGAGCTCAGTATCTAACTAAAAATAAACAAAGAGATTTATGAAGAAGGATCAAGTAAGTCCGCAGGGACCAACCGTGACACTGCTGTGTGAGGCGTTTGTAGCTGGAGTGACTTTGAATGTGTTGGTGGGACCCGGAGCAGCCCTCCTTTCTTCCAAGCTGAGCCCCTGGGGTTCAGAGGCAGCCCAGGGAGCGGAGGAGGGAATCTTTCAGAGCTCCCACTGTAGGGAAAGCTGTCATTCTAGGGATGGGGCCTTGGGAGTTGGTCATGCTAGGGGATCTAGGACAGCCTGGGGTGTGTCCTGTCCTCTCCAAGCATGCAGGTCCCTCTTTGCTATGGAATGTGCCTCCAAACGTATGCCTACCGGGTCCCAGCCTCAGGGTCAGCCGGTGCCTGCCTCAGCTTCCTCCCCGAGGGGCTGAAGGACAGACAAGGTCGGTGCCTAAGCCCCAGTGGGCACCTCCATGCGTGCCACGCAAGTTATCTGCGGTGCATGAGCCACAGAGGCCGGGAAGCCTCTGTCCCTGCCTGGTTTTTAATAGGACCCAGCAGCAAGTTCGCTGCTATCAGGAAATCTCAGCGCCCCAAGTGGTGGCGCTTTGTCTCTTGGGGGCTGTTTACAACCAGGATCAGGCCAACCGGAAGGCAGTGAAATTCAGTCTTACCGGTCACCACGACGCAGCTGGACTGCGAGTCCATGACACCGACGCCGGAGCTGGACTGCGAGTCCATGACACCGACGCCGGAGCTGGACTGCGAGTCCATGACACCGACGCCGGAGCTGGACTGCGAGTCCATGGCACCAACACCGGAGCGCCTCCGGGTCCAGGCGCTGCAGAGCGGCGAGCGCAGCTGCTCCCAACCCGGGCGCCCCCTCCCGACGCCAGGTCCCCGGCCCGAAAGGCGCAGGACAGTGGGGGGAGGGTTGCAGTGTGATGTCCACGGCGTGCAGGCCACCGGCAGCTGCTGAGCACGGGGTCAGGCGCACGCGGAACTCTGCAAACTCGCTTCTGGGTGCCCCTGCACGGGCAAGGTCTCCAAGGCCCAAAGCTGGAGTGTCCTGGAACAAGGGCTGTGGGACAAACCAGGACTGGGGGCCATAAATTGTTTTTCCCTCTCCTTAGTAATCTTCGCCTTCCCTGCCTGAGACCCTCAACGTGCCTGGCTGTTATGATTTAGTGCAATCAAAGTTTTGTTCTGTAAAATACACGGAAAAAAGAGAAAGGAAGGAGAGAAGAAGGGAGGAAGAAAAAAGGCAAGAATCCCCTCCTCCAGCTATGAGCCCCTCCCCACCTGCTCATCCCCAGTGCTGTCAAAAGCCTTGACAGCCTGGAAGCTCTGGTTCCTAGGCAAGGTCGTGTCCCTATCCCGAGTCTCCTGTTCTGTGCCATGGGGCTGTGACACCCTCTCAAAGTCTTCTGTGTCCCAGGCATGGTCCTCAGCTCTGCCAGCCCCAAGGGGCAGGGACTCGCCAGCCAGCTTTCCAGGCTATGTGCCCAACCCTCCACGTTTTGTCTGCAAAAAGCCCTTGGTTTGGGACTCTTCTGGGTAAATGGGGAGCTGGGTCCTGGCTGCAGCTCCGGTTGTGACCTGAGTCGGCAGGCATCCTCTTGATAAGTATGCTGGAGTCACCAAAAAAGCTAACAGTTGGAGCTGTTTCTTCTATTGAAGACGCCACATTATGCAGCACTTTGTCCTTTCAGAAAATACTATTAAAATATTTTTTTCCTTTTTACAAAAAAAAAAAAAAAATCCCCCCCCCCCCAAAGCTGTGCAATAAGAGGAACAAATCCCATAACCACCTTTCCCCTTCTGGACACAGCTGAGAGCATCTTATCAGGGTTAGCAGCTCCTGCTGCTCCTAAACTTCCTGGCCACATGTGGAGTAGTCTTGTGATTCCAGTACTTAATTGGCCTCCTGATTTAAAAAGAAAAGCACACCCTTAACTGGGCTCGCTCCCAAGGGCTGGACTTCACCTTGATGCTTTTCTGGGCCCTTTTAATTGGTCCCAGCGGTGGCTTTGGCTTCTTGACAGCTAACAGGTGGGAAGTGGCATTGGTCCCGCCCTGGCCTCCACCACCCGCCCTGGGAGATTGAGCCCACCTTGCTTGGAGAGAGATGCAGAGGGCTTTGTGCTGTGCCTTGTTTTGAAACCGAAGTGGACAACACAAAAATGCCTGTTTGTGAGTAAACCCCCAGCCCCTAGACTCCCTTGAGCATCCTCCCCACTCCTTTTAGAGAAAAGCTCCCTCTTCAAGGAACAGGATGAGTTCTGTCCTGAGGGCTTTGCTTTGCCCTCATCGAGAGGAGATGGGCCAGTTTGAGAAGGCGTGGGACAGAATCTGGTTGCTGCTAGGACCAGAATCTGACCCGAGCACTCACTAATGAGTATTTACTAGTGGTAACTTATCATGCTTAGAGAAAGCAGGATCCTTAATTGCTAAGACTTCCAGTTTTGGACAGTATTCCTTTTCTGATAAGGAAGCTGTGATTATTCATATTTCATTATGGCTAAAGAATTCTTCCATATAGCATCTTCCTATGGTGTCCAGGCTGGCCTTGAACTACGGGGCTGCAGTAATCCTGCCTCAGTCTCCTGAGAACGTGCAGCTACAGGTTTTCACTGCTTAACCCAATTACAAGGGTTTTTTAAAATTTGACATGAGCCATTCCTGTTTTAACTTAGAGTATGTCCTAGAGTTTTGTTTCCCATAATTCATTTACAATTCTGCTATAAAATTTGCCCTAATTTTGTAATGAATAAAACCCCAAGAAATACAAAATTCGTGCATATCGTCACAATTCATGCCTACTATTGTATTCATACCCACTTGGAAAAAAAAGTCAACCACATTCTCACTCTTTAAAATGAAAATAGTTCAGAGAAGTATGGATTTCGGGGTCTGCCATCTGTACTTTTGCTTCTTTTCCACTGTAAAAACAAATGGTCTCTCACAGTCGCTGATGTCAAATGCAATCTTTGGGATGATGAAATACAGGAAGCCTGAGAAAGAACGAGGCACCCGAAGGCGGGTTTTATGTAACAGAAATCACAGCGATCTTCCTTACAAGTCAGATTCCCGGAGGAAAATATTTGTAATCATATTTGACTCCGGGATTAAGAGGGCAAGATGCAACCCTTTTAGTGAACCGGAAAGCAAGCGATCGTCCACATGTGTTCTCACCAGGGACCACAAACGTGGGTTGCCAGGACTGCAGGATTCCAGGACCTCAAGTATTTCACATTTCGAATCAAACATAAAACTTTGGGATTTGTTTTAAATTTCTTTTGGCAAGTGGTGACTTCCTGCCTAAGCAAGAAAAGAGTTAAAAGGGCTTCTTTATTGTCTTGGACACAAACAGCTCCTGCACAGCCGTGCACTTTGCAAGAAACGGAATTTAATCAAACTTGTCCGATTCCTCTGGGAGGTGGGAAAAGAAATCAGTCATCACGAAGCATTTGTTTCAAAAAGAATGATAATATAAGCACTCCCCCTTGTCAGAGTTCTCTGATTCCACATCAGCTCCTTATCTCTACTGTCAACACACAGTTCGTAGCCAAATTGCTTCCTGTTGAAGCACTATTCTCTAAAAAAAAAAAAAAGTCACTGGACCAAAGCAGAACTTGAGAGTCACTGTTCCATTTCCTTTGCCTCTTCAGCTTTTTATCACAGCAGGGATCAGCAGTAGTTCTGCAAGGGTCAGATCATAAATATTTTAGGCTTTGTGGAATTAATCTCTCAGTTCTGTGGCTGGAGGAAGCGAGGAACCTACGTGATATGTAAGTCAGTGGATATGGCTGTGTTCTAATTGGTTATGAGTGCTGTGAGAATGTCAGATAACAGGGACAAGTTACAAAATATTCCGCTTATATTTTTCTCAACTATTGACCAATGTATAAACTATTTTTGTCTCTTGGGCTATGCAAAAATAGGCAGTGCACTGAGTTAGGGCTGTGAGATACAGTTTGCAAAATTCTGCCTCAGAATCCAATGTCTTCCTTGCAGAGAACATGGTGGGGCTGCTGACATAGTGATCTTATAGTATATAAAAAAGTCAGTAAAATAAGGAGATAGATCATGGTGGCTTCTCCTCCGCAGCTTTGCTTCCCTAGGTTTGAGACACCTTAGGTTACCCGCGGTCTGAAAATCATGTTTTCAATTGCACAGGATGCTGAGGAGTCCCATGAAATCTCAAGCTGTCTGGCTCCATCCTGCCATGATACAAATTACCACTTGGTCCAGTGTGTCCACTCTGAATACTCTACCTGTCCCGTCGTCACTTAGTGGCCGTCTAGGTTATCAGATGGAGTGTCATGGTGACATAGTAATTGTATTCAAGTCATCTTTATTTTACTTACCAGCAGCCCCAGTGTCAGAGGTGTGGTGCTGTCACTGGCTCTAGGTTCCTAGGGCAGTTGTTCCAAGTTCTTGGTATCTCAAACAATGTGCTCAAAAGGAATGGCAACAGTAATGTTCATTAAAAGCAAAAGAAGCAAAAAAAAAAAAGGGCAAGATTATGCCAGTGAGAAGAGCTAAGGGCTTTAATAGGGACAGGCACAGGGTCTCTTTAGGGTCTGGGGATGTGGGAGGAGCTATGGGAGATTGACGGGAGTTATGGGCCAATGGGGCACCTGACAGCTCACCCAGCAGCCTGGGGAGTTTCTGATCATACAAGGTTCTCAGAGGAGGTGTCACGGCACCCAGGATCCACTGTGGGTAGGGGAGCGTTAAAACTCCAATGCCAATGAGACTGTACACAGGTCAGGGTTATATCCTTTTGAATTTGTGCCTGCCCCGGGGGCCTTGAGGAGTGGACCGGCTGACCTGTATGCATTGATCTTCTCGCATTTGGATGTAGTTGTACCTCTGCTGATTTCTCAATTCTTGTCCCTCAGCTTTCTGATGTTTATTGTCTTTGCTGAACTTCCTACCTCCGTGCTGGCTCTTTCACTGCAGTGTGCTCTCAGGCAGTCAGCTCCCATAGCTTTGTGTGTGGGGGAAAACACAGAGCTCACACGAGGCATGGTATTATTTATTCTCTGCTCAGGCATCCACTGGATGAACCCTCCGCAGATAAGCAGGGGCTACTGTGGAATTACCAGGAAGGTAATTCAGAATATTTGACCAAAACCTCACTGCTTTCCTTTTTTGTTAGACTCATGCGGAAGAGCATTCTGAGTATGTGGCAAGCATTCTTCTTTCCAAAATTATCAGATTATGATTTTACTAGGAATTAGCTAACTGGAGCAGTTATCTATTAACTTTTTCTTGTTTGATCAGAACAAATGTTTGCAATATCCCCATTTCTGTTAGCTCAATAAGTAATCATGGCCTCCTCATACAAGGTGGGGTTGGGCTCCAGGACCAGAAAGGATGCAAAACTGAGCTTTACTCTGATAAGTGGAGATACCAGACTTTTAGATTCACTCATGGTTTTAATTTTTCTCCTAAAGCATATCTTTCAATTGCAGATAGCATTCACTTATTTAAATGTTAAACATTTAGTACTTTTATAACATTGTAAAACAGCTATTTAAAACTTTTAAAACACAGAATTGGTATGTTAGAAGATCGAACAATCTCAATAAACTGACAGAGAAAATAATGGTTTTGAAAAATTTTTGCCCCTTTCTTTCTTTTGAGAGAGAGAGAGAGAGAGAGAGAGAGACAGAGAGACAGAGAGACAGACAGACAGAGAGAGAGAGACAGAGAGACAGACAGACAGAGAGAGAGAGAGAAACCTCACTGTGTTGTCCAGAATGGTCTCCCAATTTTGGGCTCTAGAGACCCTTCCACCTCAGCCTCTGATAGCTTGGATTACACGCATGCTACTACCTTGCTCAGCTAAAGATATCACATTTTATAACTTTACAATCTGAATTATGCAATCTGAATTAATCGCACATAAGGTAATAGTCTTATTTATCAACAATAACAAATTCTAAAGTAATTAATGAAAGAAAGATCCCATTCGTCATATAGACACCAACTCTCAGGAATACCACGGAATAAATCTCTATTGAATGTATCAGATCTATTTGCAGGAAATTATGTCACTGTAGCAACAAACTGACACAAACAACCAAGCAAAACAGACTTGAGTGGAGCAAAGTAGACTGTGTTTTCCATGGGGAGATAGTAATGCTACTTAATGTTTGTTTCAGTCAGTTTCTCCTTAAGGTACAAACCTGCCTCCCACGATTTAAAGGGAAGCAGGGGTTGTCTTTTTTTGTAGCTCATGGTTTCATCCAGGCTTGGCTGGCTCCAAGGCAGAAACAGCATGGCAAACAGACATGGTGGCAGGAGAAAGTAGTCAACCCCTGGCAGCTAGGAAGCAGAGAGGGATGGCAGGAGGTTGGAGAAAGATGTATCCTTCCAGGTCACACCAAGCCACCAGCCTCTATCTTCAGCTACATCACCTCCACCTCCCAATCTCCTTCCCAAATCCCCAGCTCTGCACACATGAGGCTTTGGGGGGCAGTCCAGATCTAAACCACAACAACAGTAAAGTCTAAATGAGCTATCAGGCAGCCCCCAACATCCTTAGCTGGCTGGTTCTAATATTTGATGAGAAAGATCTGCTTTTTGAGATATTCAAGCATATGATAAGGCACAGGAAGTACAGCTGAGCAGAATTATGTAGAAACAGTAAAACTGTCAGGAAAAAATGCTACAGTGCATATGGGAATTAAAATACGGCTAAGGAGATCATTCAAGGGGGGGAAGAATGTATCTCTTCACGGCATAGGAACAAGTGGCTGTTGTTAGGTGCATTTCTTATGCTATATACATGAGCAGATTCTCAGCTTGAATTAAACATTCAAATCTGGGGTAACCAGTAGGTGCCTGGTGAATGTGTGTTGCATGAGCACCTGCGGTTTGGAGCTCCCTTGCCCAAGAAGCACTGAGATTTCCTTCCTTTATCAAATGGAATCTTAGGCTTTCTAGCAGTGATCCCAAGGATGCTCAAGGTGGGGCACCCATCTGGGGAATCCAAAATATGGGTGCGGACCATGGCACTGAATGACGGGGGGTGGGGGGTGGGGGTGGGGGGGTGGGGGGCACGGACCCAGCAGAGCCGGAGCCATTTTCTACCCCACCTGTGAAAAGTTCTAGGATTCAGCAGTCCATTGTTCAGAAGGTGGGGCATAGGGTGGGGAGCAGTTGGAGGGCTCCTCTGAGCTGCTCTGGGGTACAGTGAAGAGGTGAGCAGGCACACGAGTTCCAGATCTGTTCCAGGATGAGAAGCTCATAGGGCTGAGGAGGCAGCCAGCCTGAGGGGCCAATGCTAAAAAATAAATAAATAAAATCAGCGGGGGGATGCGGTGGGGGAGGGGCTGCTGGCCACAGCCCTGTTCCCACAGAAGATTGGGTCTCCCTATGTTGTCCAGGCTGGTCTTCAGCTCATGAACCTGAGCGACCCTCCTGCCTCAGCCTTCTCACTTGGCTGCCTGTTGCATTTGAAAAATTCATTCCTGCACCTCCAGAAAAATAACACCTTCAAACAGGCTAAATACTGCACACTGCAGGGGAAAAAAATGCCTGCATTGAATTTTGCTATTTTAAGCAAGTGCCAGCTTGAACATTTAATAAATAAAAGGATTAGGTATCAGCAAAACAGGCACATCACAATTTTCAGGGGAAAAAAACCGGACAGATTTTTAAATGTGCAGAAAAAATTACTGGAGGTTCTGCTTTCTGTGAGCCCTTGACTCATAGAGCTATTGATCACAGAGCTATTGATCAGCCAGGCACAGACTTGAAAATGGTTAATGGAAATCATTTTGGTCTCTAGAAATAGAAATGGGAGGGGGAGAAAGGAGGATCAGGAAGTGAGTATAACACGTTGACAGTCCAGGCCCACCAGGACAAGTGTTCTGGGGGATCGCAGCACCCCCTCAAACAAAAACAAAATGAAGGGGGGTAAATATGCCTGGGGATGGTGAATAATGCGGGGGAGTGGAAGGAAGTGTTTGTAAACCGCCTGGGGACAAGGGTTGATTAGTTAAGACTATTCGGTGGTGGCTGGGGGAGGAGCTCAGGCAGTCCCAAGAGAGGTCTGGGTGCGGGAGCCAGGAGGAGGTGGCAGGGACGGTGGCAGCCCCCGGGGAACCCTGAGGAAGACCAACCGGAGCCATGCAGCCCCAGAGGCGGACGCAGCTCAGCCAGCTTGGGAACATGGAGGCCAAGGCCGCCCGCGGGGCTTCAGGTGAGGGCGCGCAGGTGAGGGGTGCATAGGTGAGGGCGCGCAGGTGAGGGGTGCAGTGCCGCGGACCGCAGCAGCTCACTGCGTTTTGGGTTTCACCCAAGGAGAGCTCTATAAACAACAGTGGCGCCGGGGCCAGCTTCCCGGAGCGAGGGACAGCAGCGCACCTGTTGACGCCGGTGTCCTGTCCGGAGCTGGCGGGACCCTCGCGTTTAGCTCCAGAACGTTTGTGTCTAGGAGCGACTGGCAGATGTGAACCTCTCCAACGCTCTAGTCCTGGGCAGTCGGCCGGCCACGAGCTCCCGCCTTCTTGCAGCCTTGGTGGCGTCGCCCTCGCTCCCCAAGTTCCTAGTCTGCGGGGACCCACAGGCCCTAGGTGGCAGGAGCCCCAGCTGGGTGCTGGCTCCCACCCCACCTTCCAGGCAGCAGAGGGTCCCCCCAGCAGAGGAGCCTGAATTTGAAGGCACGCCCCTGCACCCTGGTCCCCTCTCTGGACAGCTACTCAGAGGGGATCCACTTCTGAATTCAAAACTGCCAAGGCCTTTCTGTTAGCCCCGCCAAGGCTGCAGCGTTGGCTGGCAGGGGTGGGACCATAATATTCTGAGAACGTGCCTCTGCCCTGCTGCATCTTCCTCTTTCTTCTTCCTGTGGGGACCGGTGGCAGGAAGCAGCGTGGTGCCTGGGGCAGGAAGGGCACTTCCTGGCCCCCGGTACCTCCAAGTGGCCTGCCTCGCCGGTGGTCAAAGCACAGACTGGTCCGGGCCTCTGGCCTTGTGTTTCTGTAAGGAAAAACTAAATCCTAAGGAGGTGCCCTTGCCTTCTCTTGGAAACGCACGCAGGGAGCAAATCACTTGCTTTTCGCTCAGGCATTTAACACTGTGGGTAAGCTGTTGTGTTTGTCACTTTAGGCGACTGAGTTAAGAAGACAAGGTAGCCTCTAGCCAATTCCGTGGGTGAGTGATGGCCTTGCCACGGTTTTACTTGGTTGGTCTAGCGGTTAAGAAAGGTAAAGAAAGGTATACTGGGGCATGGTGGTGCAGCCCTGTAATCCCAGCACTTGGGAGGCTGAAGTGGGAGGATCGTTGCAAGTTCAAGACCAGCCTGGGCTACAAAGTGAGCCCAAGGCCAGAATGAACTGCATAGAGAGACCTGTCAGACAAAAAAAAGTTTTGCGGAAGGAGTTGCTCTTTTTCTTTCTTTTGTTTTTGTTTTGTATTTGTTTTTAGAGAGTTGGTCCTCATGTGCGGTTTTTATGTTGGAGAGCTGGATCCAGAAAAAACTGACTTGCTATTCTGATCGCTGGTGTCATGTACAAAATGGAGAGGCTCTTGAGGGGCTCTTTGTGTACAGCAAGATCGGTGACTGAGACGTGCTGGTTTTGGAGGCTGACTTCCTCCCCTCCCCTCCCCTCTTCTCTTGATGCGATAACCATGAATCAGAGCCTTCCTCCTCCTGTTGTTCTCTCTGACCCATCTTGGTGCATTTTTAAGGGGAAAAGTAGCCATAATTTCTTCTGGAAAAGTAGAGGTGGCCTGTAAGAGTTTAAGGATTTTCCTGTACTTATGTCCATGTTTGCTGTGGTTTACTGGTCACTGATGGCCCAGATGACACACAGCAGTTCACATTAATCATTCCCACATGTGCTAGATCCTAATGGACTGGAGTTTTGCATAGTTGAACCCTTGCCCAAGCTTTGATAGTCTGTTTCCAAAAGTGGCTTGAGCAAGTCAGATCTATTTCAGAATTTTTTTTTTTTTTCAGCAAGGAAGGATCACACTAAGAATTATGTGTTCAGGTAAGGATGTATCGCAGACCCTGCTTAGCTTTAGTGCTGAAACACAGCTTCCTCAAGAGCTCTGCTTGGTGTCTGCATGAGGTTTCCTGATTTAGGTATGTCTGCTTTCTCAGTTGTACTATCCAAGGGGGACGTGGGGGGCCCCACAATAACAATTCAAGTCTTCTTACCTGCACCTTCTCTCCAATGCAGAGAGTATGTGCATGTTTTTAATTTCCCAGATGCTGAAGACCTACTAAGATTCCTCTGGACCATCTGTTGCTAATGCTTCGTCTTAAAGGAGAATGGAAAAGGAAAATGCCAGAAGAGAGTAGTAATGGCCTGTGCTGCTGCTACCCTCATCTTTTACCCAAAACTTCCTTCCTCTGGAATAAGCACCTTCCCTGCCTTGTAAGGAGTAGATGACACATACCCGCCATTACTTTATTGAGAGTGGGTACAGACCTTTTATTCCATCCAAGCCACAAGCCTTTGAGTCAGCCTTCCCTTTATCCACATCCAGAACTATGCTAATTCCAGTCAGAGGACTAATTTGGTACCACAGAGTGTTAATCCCAGTATCACATGCCCTAGATCCAGCCAGCTGTGAAAAGCCCCACCTCCGACCACGTGAGGCTTTAGGGGGACATCTAACCACAAGCCATAACAGCCCGTTTCTGAAGGCTTCTTCCTATATCTAGTGGAATGTATGTCCTGAAACATTCTAAATTACTCCATCTCAACTGCATCATCTTCTTCCCCTCCTGGGAGTCACCTCTTTCAAGAGTGTTATCACTGTGACTGCACTCCTCTACTGTCATGGTTTATGTCTGTGTCCCCCAGGCCTTATGGGTTTGCATTGTTCATTTGTGATAGTTCATTGTATAGTGCTTGATGGTGTCAGTGCTCCACCCACATAGGGGTGGAGCAGGATGTGATGTAATGGCAGGAAGAAGGTATGTCTTTCTCTTTGCTGGTTCAAGCTTGCTGTCTGCCATGAACTGCAGTCCAGCCATGCCTGCCTGTCTTGGAGCCAACTGAGTGTGGACTGAAACCTCCAAAAACTGTAAGAAATAAACCTTTGCTTTCCCAACTTTGGGCTTCAGGTATTTTGTCTCAGCGACGAGCATAAAGTAACTAAGACAGAATTTGGTTCTGAGGAGTGGGGTCCTTTGCTGTGACTATACCTGGCCATGTTTCTCAAGAGGCTTTGGAAATGGCTTGTGGGTGGAGTTTGGAAAAGTTTGGATATGTCACCTGGATGCATAGAGCTGGAACAGCTTAGGCTGTTCTGTAGAGGAGATTCTGGTCAGAGCTCAGGAGACCAGAAGGCTGATAAAAAGCCTCATGGTAAAGACCAGGCTTGGGAGGTTTCTGCTGGGAATGACTGCATTGGTCATTGGACTCCACATGATGTGTGTTATGGCTTGGCAAAAAGTTTGTCTGCATTTTGCTCCTGCCCAGAGACTTTGCCTAAGACTGAGACAAAGGGCAATGGACTGATTAATCTTGAAAAAGAAATTAAAAAGCAATTGAACATTGAGGCTGTGGCATGGCTATTGTTAGGGGCTTTCAGCCAGCTGTATGTTTCAAATGGAGAGCAAAGAGCCCAGGAGGATAATTTACAATGCTGTGAATTTGGCCAGAAGGAAAATTCTAGGAAGGGTGTGGATTGTAAAGACAGAGTTGAGATTTTGGTTCCTGAGGAGAAACAGAGAGATAAGAAAGATGGCCCTGGGCATCCCAGGAAGCAGGTCCCCACCCTGCGCAGCCTCACAGCAAAGATGAAAAATTTTGCTCAGAGGAAAAAGCTATAGAGTGCCATGCTCCAGAATGGCAACAAAAGCCAAGTGAGGTTCCAGAATGGCGAAAGAGGCCACGTGAGGTTCCAGAATGGCAGCAACACAGAGAAGCTTTTTTGCACAATCAGGTAAACAGAGCCTTGCAATCCAGGCAACTGACCTCTACAGCCAAGAGAGAGAAAAGCCTGGCTACCACTTCAGCTAGCAACAAACCTTGGCAGCATCCACAAGGTGCTGATTTTAGGTGCAAGGAAAATGCACAAATTCTGAGGGTAAGAAGGCTTCCACCTCGATTGCAAAGGGCCCAGCTGGTCATGCAGTGTGCCCCTGAGAGGGCAATTTGTGAAGATGTAAGTGTGAAGCCGAAGGTGCTGTGGAGACCCCAGAAGTTTGGAAAAGCCAGGAATGTGGATGATCCAAGGGAAGCTGCAAAAAGCGAGCAGAGAAGATTTAAGAGAAAAGCTGTGGGAGTTGAAATCGCTGGAAGTGCCCTGGGGGTGGAATCACCCAAGGTTTTTGGAACTTGCAACCAGATTGCTTCAGATCCTGAATGTAGAACTCTAGGACTTAATGTTTGCCCTGCTGGATGTTGGACTTGCTTTGTTTCCAATGCTTTATATTCTCCTGTTTGTAACTTTTGGAATGGTAATGTTTATCTCGTGCCTTTGCATTTCAGAAATGTTTAACCTTGTTTCTTTTGTACAGGGGCTTACAGTTAAGAGTTTGCCATAGATCTTGGAGGAGACTTGGGACTTGGACTTTTCAGCAATGTTGAAGCTGTTAGGACTTTGGTACCTCTTGGAGGTGGACTAAATGTCCTTTGTATAAAGGATGTACATGAGTCCTGGGGGCCAGGGGTAGAATGTCATGGTTTATGTTTGTGTCCCCAGGCCTCATGAGTTTGCATTGTTCATTTGTGATGGTTCATTGTATAGTGCTTGGATTGATGATGTCAGTGCTCCACCCACATAGGGGTGGAGCCAGGATGTGATGTAATAGCAGGAAGAAGGTGTGTCTTTCTCTTTGCTGGTTCGAGCTTGCTGTGGGTGGCTGCCATGAACTGCGGTCCAGCCATGCCCGCCTGCCTGTCTTGGAGCCAACTGAGTGTGGACTGAAACCTCCAAAAACTGTAAGAAATAAACCTTTCCTTTCCCAACTTTGGGCTTCAGGTGTTTTGTCTCAGCAATGAGCATAAAGTAACTAAGACAATGAGGTAGTAACAGCACTAGGCCATCAGTAGCCTGACATTTTCCTTTTCCACTCTCCTCTAAATTGAAGAGATAGCAACAGATGGTCCAGAAGAATCGAAGAAGGCAATCTGTTGTTGCTGTCTTCTGCCAGCCACACCATGAACTGTTTCTCCTCTGTGATGCCCCTCTGCTATGCTGTGCTTCAGAGCCAACTGACTATGGACTAAAACACCCACTAACTGTGAACTGAAATAAGTCTTTCCTTTGCTAACTTTGGGAGTCAGGGTATTTTGTTCCAGCCAAAAGGAAAGTAACTAAGAGAGATTTCTGGTACCAGAGAAGAGGGCTGTTGTTGTGATGCTACCAACTGATGTGGTTCAGCCAACTTTAGAACTGGTTTATGGGAAGAGTCTAGAAAGGTTTGCAGATGCTGGCTGAAGAAGCAGTCCTGAAATCCATATGTTGATGGGAAATTTTGGTCAGATAGAAACGCAGCTGGTAAAGACCAGGCACAGAAGGCTTTATGTAGGTATGAAGGCTTTATGCATTGGCTGTTAGACTCTAGACCATGTGTGTTATACTTTGGCAGAACATGTATCTGCATTTTGCTCTTGGTCCAGAAATTTTGCCTGTGACTGAGGTTAAGGGCAATGGACTAAATAATCTGGCAGAAGAAATTTCAAGACAATGTAATATTGAGGCGGTGGCCTGTGACTTTTGGGGGCTTTGAGCCTGAATTGTGTTGAAATTCAAAAGCAAAGAACCTTATCAGAATGGCTTAAAACATTTTGACTTTGATCAGAAAGAAAAAGAACTTTGGTAAAGTGGCAGATTACAATGATGGGGCAGAGGAGAACTTGGTTCCTGAAGAGGAAGAGGTCAGTAGAAAATAAGGCCTGAGGGTACCTAGAGAACCAGCAGAAGGCCTCTTTTTGCAGTCTGAAGATTTTAAAGGTAAAAGACTTTGAGAAGAGAGCCCCAGAGCAACAGTTTCCAGAAGGTCAGTGGCCTAGGTAATTTGTTCCTTGGGGTTTGGTTCATAGTGGTCAGCAATCCGGGCACTTAACCCCTACAGCCAAGAGAGTAGAAGAAGGCAGGCAGGCTACTGCTGCAGTTGGCAGCAGACTTTGGCATCAACCACATGGTGCTAGGTTGAGGTGTATGCAGAATGCAAGAGTTGTGGGGTCATGAAGTCTTCCAATCTGATTTCAGAAGAAGGCATGGCATGCCCAGGTGTGCTATCCTGAGACAGCAGTTTGTGAAGCTGAAGGTCCAGTGAAGACTCTAGAAGCTTGGAGAAGAGAGGAGTGTGGATTGTCTAAGGAAACTGTAAGGAGTGAGCAAAGCCTGCCCAAGGACAAAGCCAGGAGAGCTGCAGCTACCAGTAATACTGTGGAGGCAGAGCCATCCAAGCCTTTCGGAGTTTACATCTTGCCATAGATTGTACCAGATGCAGAATGTGGAATTATAGAGTTTAATGCTGCACTGCTGGATTTTGGACTTCGTTAAGCCCGACTCCTTTCTATCCCCCTATTTGGAATGGGAATATTTATTTTGTACTATTGTATATTGGAAGTGTTTAACTTTCTTTTCATTTGTACAGAATCTTGCAGCTAAGAATTTGTGTTAAACTCAGAGGAGGCTTTGAACTTGGACTTCTCAGCAATGCTGAAACTGTTAGGATTTTGTCAACTCTTAGAGATGGATTAAATGGCTTTTGCATAAAGGGATGTGCATACGTTTTTTAGGCACTAGGAGTGGAATGTTATGGCTTGTATTTAGATGCCCCCCCCCCCAGACTCATGGGATCAGAGGTAGGGCTTTTCAGAGCTGACTGGATCCAGGGTATGTGATATGGGGATTAATATATGGTAGCCCACTGATCAGAATTAGCATAGTTCTGGATATGGATAATGGGCAGGCCCACCCTTGTAGCCTGGAAGGGATAAAAAGGGAAAAGTGGTTTTGCTGTTTGCAGTTTGCTGCTGATGCCTTCTACCTATCACACCATGAACTGTTTCTCCTCTGTGAGCCCTCTGCTATGTGTCCCACATTGTAGCCAGTGACTGTGGACTGAAATAAACCTTTCCTCTTTTAATTTTTGATATCAAAGCATTTTGTTTCAACACAAGAAAAGTAAACAAGATAGAAATGTAGGGGAAATTCAAAGGAGAAGTCTAGAGGGGCCAGTCCCCACACCTCACCTCTGTTGGAATAGAGAACAGAGCAGAAGGAAGCCTGGAGAGGGGTCGCTGGGAACATGGGAGAGAGTAAGAGCAGACCAAAAGGAGAAAGGCTCAAGGAGGGAGAAGCTGTGGGAGCTGGTTCTGTGACATAGACCTAAATGCACAGGAAGGCCTTTTTCATTTCATTATAAGAGTTGTGGGAAAAAATCTGTAACCTAATAAAGAAGTAAAAAAGGAATTAACTCAGTGTGAAGGCCCTGGATTTAATCACCAGTACCAAACAACAAAAACTCCACAACAAAAGACAGGGTAGGCTCCCTGGAGTGGTGATGTGGCCCTGTTTCCCAAGACCAAGACTGGAAACTCAGGCTAAAGGATCCTTAGAGCCTATAAGGATAGGCACACAAACTGCCAGCCTGGGCGGTGCAGTAAGATCTGCCTCAAAAAACAAAACAAAAGAAGAGTAACAAGAGAAAAGTCTTAAGAGGTTTGTTTAATCACGGTTTTATGTGATGCAGGAGCTCTCTACAGACAAAGGGAAAATGTGTGTTAGATGCTCAGCTTCCAGGAGGCAGGAAACATGTAGGAATGTGGGCGGACAAAATAGGTCTGATTTAATGGTGACTGCTGAGAGAGGTGCTCACAGAGCCTGGGTGGTCAGACTTTTCCTGGTCTCTTTGGCTGTAGAAGTTCTTCCTCCCAGGTAGGGCCAGGATTATCTGGAACGAGGGTCGCATATCTACCACCAGAAAAGAGTAGGGCAGAGACTTTCTATGGACCAGTATCAGGACAGAAAGCTTGGAGACGGGGAAGGGAAGGTCACAATAGCCTAGTTTTTATGGCTGACTTTGCAGAAAAGGGATCCTGAGTTCTATGTTCTGCACTGGGAAGAGGAATTCTAGCTGGTGTGACGCACTCTGGAGGATCATGATGGGCAAGAGAGGAGAGGGCAGGAGAAGGTCAGTGAGCCCTTGGTGTGAAGGCCTTCCACTGTCCTTTAATTCAAAGCACTCAGTGTGCCCAAGTTACTAGGTATCATTTTGAAGCTGCAGCACAGACAAAGGTGGACACCAGAATGTAAAGAAGGCATGGAGAGGCCCTGCTGGGGAGGGAAACTGAGGTAGGTGCAGATGCGGAGAAACCCAGATGGGGACCTTTAGGGGAGGAGACGGTGGGCATATCACATAGGCCTCTGACTGGGACCAGGTCCAGCTGCTATTTCAAAAGGAACAAGAAAAGGGAGAAGGACCAGCCTGAGATAAGGGTACGAAATGTGGCTTCACTTGTGCATGTTTGGGCAGAAGACTCAAGTTCATTTAATAAACTCCCCTTTAGGAGCACTTTATGCCACAGATGGGGTGAGCCCTTCTGAAGCATTCACTTAATTGCTCTTTACAATAAATAGAGACACTGTTATCTCCAGTTTAGAGGTGAGGGAACTGAGGCACAGAACTGAAGTGCATGCCTAAGTTCACCTGGTTGGCAAGTAGCAGTGTTGGAATTTGAGTGGGGGTGACTGGAAGGGTTTGGGGGTATTGTTCAGTGGCAGAGAGTGTGCCCAGCATGTGCAAGACCTTAAGTGTCACTGCCAGCACCACAAACAACAACAAATAAAATGGGGTGGTTGTTGTTGGTCTATCTCCCAGGGAACAGAATCTGTCTGGAGGGCAAGGTTCGGAAGGGACCCTCAAAAACAGAACAAAACAAAACAGCCCAGGAAGGAAATAGTTTGTGTGCCTATTCCTTAAGGATCTCCTTCAGGGATGACTCCTTTTAACATAAAATTTAAAAGAAGTCAGATACTCTCTGCCATTTTGGATCTTCTCTAGTGAACCACTTGTAGTGTCCTAGGGGAATGGGAGCCTGGCAAGCTTGGGGACTTCTGTTCCTGGGGTGAAGGCTTCAGGGGGGACAGTCGGTGGCCGCCGGGCTGAGCATCCGGACTCGTATCACTGCCATGGCTTCTCCTTGTGGCTTTCACTTTGAGCCTCCACTTATCAGATGAGTAAGGACGGGAAACGTCTACCCAGCCACAGAGGTTGTCTGTGGCTTCCTACCCAAGCAGACCTATTTTGTTTGAGGGTAGGACCATGGTTGATTTTTCTACGGTGCCCTGAGCTCCATGAGCAGAGAGTGGAGGAAGCACTTCCTGTCAGGTTCTGGTGAAGGTGTTTGCTGGCTCTGCCTCTGTCAAAATGATGGTTAGGTGGAGTTTTCTGCAGATTTTGTGTCATGATGTGGGTGATGCAAGCTGGCTTGCCATTCCCCTGGCAGAACTCAAGCGTGTGCCTCCCCAACTCCACGTTACTCTCCCTCCTTCCTATCCCCTTTTCTGGCCACTGGAAGCCGTCCCATGTCAACTCTTGGGAGGATGGGGTGAATGACCAGATGGCCAGGACTCAGCTGAACACTGGGACACAGTGAATGCTGAAGTGTTGTTTTCTGAACTTTGAAACTCTGGTCTGGTGACCAGCTGGCTGGTCTTTGCTAGATTTCTGATAGCAGCTGGCTCCTGTCTCCTCTGATATTATTTGTAGTTTAGTCCTGGGAAGTTCTAAACAGAATTTGTAGAAAACAGCTATGTTGGTGCTACAGAAAAAAATTTCAGGGTAAAATTTAAGCTCTTGCTCCGATAAAACCCTGAGGGTCATTGACTTATAGTCACGGTGGACTGGGGTGCAGTGACGGTCATTTGCAAGTGAAATCTAGAGTTTGAGTGAGGTTATCAGGATGGAAAAACTGCGGTGAGAAATGCCAGGCCTTCTAGGTTGCCTGTTCTAGTCTATGGGCTGCCTTTCCAAGGCCAGCGAGCTGCAAGCTTGGGTGGGGTGGCACACACAGCTGGTGTGAATCCAAAGGCCACTGTCTTAAAATGCAGGCATGCTGCAACCCACCTCCACACTCTCCTGTGCCATCTGCTAGCCTCCAGGGACCCTCTCATAGCAGACCCTTCGCATTCAGTATGCCCAGGCCACAGCCTCATTTCCTGCCAAGAGGAACCTGCTTCCAAAATGCTCTTGATTATAAAGAACCAGGACACTTCTTGTGCCTTTTTGTGTCTTCACACAGAGCAGCCCCAGGGCTACCAAAAACTGCAAGGGGCTGAGACCTTGGGGCGCCCAGGAGGGCAGCTGGAGGTTGAGCTCTTGCTCAGGGAAAAGGGGGAGCTCCTGCCAGTCCATGCGGCAGGCAGTGGAGGACTCCCAGGTCCCAAACTCTCCTAGACCGCTTGGTTTCCTTGACTGGCTGAAATGAAGATAAATGTGTTTTTCTTGGAAACCAAGTCTCCAACCACAACTTGCAAATTCCATTAACAGAGAGAAAGCTGTGCTCATTTCTTCATTGGGTTTTTCTGAAATAAACCCTAATCAGAGTCCCTGAATATTTCAGTCCGTGGTAAGTACTTGAGAAGTTGATTTTGTAGAGACTTCACCAGTGCATAAAACATTTTCTTATCATCTTGCTCCTCCATCTCCTCCGTGCACTCCCTGCTAAACTGGTATTTGGTGGATTAGGGTTTTTTGGTGTGGGTATGTGCGGTAGAGCTATATACGGTTCAAACAGTAAATTATTATAGTGTGTTCATTTTGACCTTTTTATTTTCCAACAAGTAATTTGTGTAATGCATGCATGCTATCCGCTTCTCTATTAGAAATTCTTAGGGAAAAAAAAAACACAAAAGTTATGCAGAAAATAAGATATTATTTGTATTTTCTCATGAGACCTGAATAATAAATAAAAAATTATAAGAATATTTCATGTAAAACCACAAATAAAACAAAACCTGTCCTTCTATAAAAGCTTAGTTATTTGTTGGTGAATATCTGCTTTTAATCACAACAATTCAGTGTGGTTATTGGCAGATTCTCTTCCTTTCCCTGGACAGTTTATATTACTGGATATCCCGCATCCCTGCCCAGAATCCTATGTCTGCTCTCCTGTTTTGAAATTTAATACTCGTGTTTCTGTTTTAAGGTTAACTTAGAAATTTTAATATGCATGTTTAATTCTCATTGATTTTGAGATTCATAAAATTTTAACTTTCTATGGAATAACTCAGGTGCCTTAAGATGCTTTCAGTCCAATCATTGCCTTCCCAAATTGTGTGGCATTATTATGTAGCACATTAATTCTATTAGTTTTTAGCTCCTCAAATGAGATGTTTTTGTTCTATCCAGCCTGCATCAGCATTTTTATCTACATGTTTATGGTTTTCTTTGCATCCAAACTTGGACTAACCTCTTCTTTCTGAAGTCATTTTTATTTCCTCTGATTTGCACTAGAACTAACTTTAGGGAAATCTGCTGGTAATAATCTCCTTCGGGGCTTATTTTTCTATTTGTTTCTTTATTGCATTCACATTTTTGAATGTCACATTTGCTATGTGGACGATGAAAGTTATTTTGATTTAGCATGTTTTTCTTTTTTATTTTAAAAAGGGAAAACAATAAACTGATACAGAGTTTCAACACAAGATAATAAGAAATTAACAGTGGTTAATATATTGTATATCATTATCTGCAAAGTAGTTGCTCAGATTACAAGATATAGGCATGCAAAGTTGATCAAACAATTTTAAAATGGTTGTGCAAACCATTTTAAAAATGAATAGAAATCAGTAGTATAATTATCTTAACTATCATACACACACATACACACACACATTATTTGTGTTTTAATTTTCTCTTCCTTCTCTTCACCTTTCCCCCATCCCAGTTCTTTTCTTTTGGGCAGTTTCTTTCCTTTTCAGCATATCGATTGTATGTTTTGGATCTTATTTCCTCTTTCAGTTTCTTATACTAGGGAGATAATGTGATGTTTACTATGTGATTCTGATTTATTTCACTTATGAATATGGTCTTGTGTTACATCCATTTACCTATAAAAGCCTGAAGTTCACCCTTCTTTATGGCTGAGTAGCACTCCATTATATAAAAATACCACATCTTGTTATCCATGCCTCAGTTTATGGGCATTTAATTTATTTCCATCATCTAGCTATTACAAATTGTGCTGTTATAAACATGGATGTGCATATGTGGCTGTGGTATGATGTTTTTAATTCTTCTGGGAAAATGCCCAGAAGGGGAATTGCTGGGTCAAATGGGACCTCTAATCCTAGTATTTTACAGAATCTCCACAATGATTTCCACAGTGGAGGCACCAATCTACACTCTTACCGACAGTGGTGAAGGGATTATTTTTACTACAGCACTGCCTACCTTTCTTATTGGTTGATTTCTTGATGATAGCCATTCTTATTGGGGTGAGATGAAATAATGTTTTTCATTTTCACTTTTTGAATGCTCAATGATATTGTATATTTTTTCATGTAACTATTTGCCACTTGTATTTCTTTACCTGGCAAGTGTGTATTCATCTCATATACCCAGTTTTGGATTGTGTCTTTGAATTTGGGGGGCCTGTTTTTTTTTTCAGTTCTTTATATGTTCTAAATAGAAGTTCTTTGTCTGAGGAACAATTGGCTAAAATTGTTTCCCAATTTGTGGGTTTTTTTCCACTCTTTTGATGATTTCTTTTGATGTGAAAGACTATTTTTTTAAAAAAAAAATAAGATGAGATTCCAGTTGTTGATTCTTTGAAGTACTTCCCATGCAGTTTTTCCCATGCAGTTTTTGTTCATAAACTCTCTGCCTACCCTTATGGCTTCAAGGTGTCTACCTACTTTTTCTTCCAATAGGTTTAAGGTTTCTGTTTTAATATTTAGGTCCTTGATCCATTTTGACTTTAGTGAATAGTGACAGACATGGGTCTACTTTTAATCTTTTTTTTTTTTGTCTTTTTCCTTTTTATCGGTACCAGGGATGGAACTCACTACCGCCTGCTTGCAAGGCAGGTACTTATTCTGCTGAGCTAAATCTCCAGTCCCTACTTTTAATCTTTGACATGTAGAAAGCCAGTACTTCCAGCGTGACTTATTAAAGAGGCTATGTTTGCTCCAGTGAACATATTTGGCCCCATTGTTAAAGATAAGGTAGCTGAGTGTGTTTGTGGTTGTGTCTGCATCTTCTAATCTGTTCCACTGATCCTTAAGTCTGTTTTTTTTTTTTTTTTTTTTTTGGTTTTTGCCAGCACCGTGGCTATTTTATCATAGTAGTTTGGTAGTATAATTTCAAGTCAGAGATTGTGATGCTTCCTGCCCTGCCTTTGTTTCCCAAGATTGCCTTTGCTATTCAAGGTCTCTTCTGTTTCCAAACGAATTTTAGGAAATTTTTTTCTAGATCTGTGAAGTATGCTAATGATATTTTGATTGGAATTGCACTACATTTGTATAAAAATTTTGGGAATATGGTCATTTTCACAATGTTGGTTCTGCCCATATACAAGCATCTTCTGATATCCTCTTTGTTTTGGTTACTTTCTCTTTGTTGAGACAAAATACCTGATCCCCAAAATTAAGGAAGGAAAGGTTTATTTAACTCACAGTTTGTGGAGGTTTCAGTCCGTAATCTGTTGGCTCCAAGGTAGGGTGGCTTATGGCAGAGGACAACAGTTCATAACAGCACAAAACAGCAAAACAAGAGTATCAAGGAGAGGAGTGCAGAGCAAAGATTCTTTCTGTCCCTTGTATTGTATGAAGACCGTCCACCCTAGGGCTGGCATAGCACGCACACCTGTAATCCGAGCATCAGACCATAAATCAAATCACAGATTCTAGAAACCTGCCCCTATGATTGTCTGAGGCTTTGGGGGGACTTCCAGACACAAACTATAACACTCTTCAATGTCTTCCTGCAGAGTACTCTAATATTCAGTGTATGGATCTTTTACTTCCTTTGTTAGATTTATTCCTAAGTATTTCATTTTGTGGGGGCTGCTACTGTGAAGGGTGTTATTTACATAATTTTTCTCTCACTGAGTTTGCTGCTTGTGTACAGGCATACTACTGATTTTTAAATGTTGACTTTGTATTCAGCTATGCTACTGAATTTGATTATTAATTCTTGGAGTCTTCTGGTGGAGTTTTTGGGGTCTTCTATGTAGACTATCATGTCATCTATGAATAATGATAATTTAACTTCTTTCTTTCTTATCCTTATTCCTTTTATTTCTTTTTCTTGTCTAATTGCTCTGGATAATATTTCCATAACTATATTGAATATGAGTGGTCATAGTGGATATCCTTGTCTTGTTCCTGATTTTAGATAGAAAACTTTCAGTTTTTGTCCATTTAGTATACAATGTTGGCTGTTGAATCCCACGTGGTCATGGTGTATAATCTCTCTCCTTAATGATTCACTGCAATCTGCTAGTATTCTATTGAGGATTTTAGGGGGAAAATTAATCTATGTTCATTAGGAAAATTGTCCTGTAGGTCTTTTTTTTGGTTGGGTCTTTTTCTGGTTTTGATATCAGGGTAATATTTGCCTCCAGGATTGAATTATGAACAGTTGCTTCCCTTTCAATTTCATTAAAGACTTTGAGGAGTGTTGGCATTAAATCTTCTCTAAATTTCTATAGAATTTGGCTGTGAACCAATCTCAGAACCTGGGCTCTTCTTTGTTGATAAGTTTTTAATTATGTTTTCAATTTAATTAACTGGTATTGGATTATTCAAATTTTTATATCTTCTTGATTCTTGGTAATTAAAATGTTTCTAAGAATCTATCCATTTCTTCTGTGTTTTCCACACTGTGCAAGTAAAGATTTTTGAAGTAAGAATTGTCTTCTGCATTTCCACAGGATGTGTAGTGATTTCATTCTTTTCATTCTTCATTGCATGAATTTGAGTTTTTTTCCCCTTTTTTGATAAGGTTGGCTAGGGGATTGTCAATTTTATTTATTCTTGCAAAGAACCAACTCTTTGATTCATTAATTTTTGTATTGTTTTCTTGGTCTCAGTTGTGTTAATTCCTGCTCTGATGTTTATAATTCCTCCCTTATATCAGCTTTGGACTTGACTTGCTCTTCTTTTTCCTAGAAGCTTGAAGTATAGCATTTGGTTGTTTATTTATGTTGTTCTGTTTTTCTGATGTGAGAATTTACTGCTACAAATTTCCCTCTCAAAACTGCTTTCATTGTGTCCCACAGATTCCAGTAAATCATATTTACATTTTGGTTTGAGTGTAAATATTGCTTAATTTGTTATTTAATTTCATCTGTTATCCATTGGTTGTTCAGGAGGATGTTATTTGATTTCCATGTGTTTATGGGTTTGGGGGGTTTCTTTTGTCATTAATTTCCAACCTATATGTACTATGTTCTGATAATATGTGTGGGATAATTTAAATTCCTTTGCACTTACTTAAGCATGTTTTATTGGCTAGTAGTATATGATGTATTTTAGAGAACATCCCATGTGCAGCTGAGAAGAATGTATACCTTGAATTTTTTGGGTGGAACACTCTGTAAATGTCTACTAAGCCCATTTGTTCACAGGTTTGGTTCAGTTCTTTTATTTCTTTGCTAAGTTTTTGTATAGTTGACATATTTGTGATAATAGGATATTAAGGTCACTTATTATTATTGTATTATTGCTTCTTTGATTTTTTATGTCTATTAATATTTGTCTTATATAATTGGGTGCTCCCATATTTGATGCATATATATCTATTATTGTTATAGCTTCCTCTGGAATTTTTCCCCTTACAGGTATGTAGTGACCTTGATCACTCTTGGTTGGAAGTTCACATTGTCTGCAAACAGAATGGTTAACCCTGCTTTTCTCTGGGTTCCTGTTCCATGGAGTATTGTTTTCCATCCTCTGACTTTCAATCTATGAATTTCTTTGTGAGTTAAGTGTTTTTCTTATATACACCATATTGTTGGATCTTGTATCTTGATGCATTCTATTAGTCTATTTCTTTTGATTGGTGAATTAAGGCCATTTACATTGATGGTTAAGCTGATATGTGCAGCTTGTCTTTTTCATGTTGTTTTCCTGTTGGTTCACTACTTTTCCCCTGTGTTTAACTGCTTTCCCTTCTTGGTGGTTTTCTTCTACTGTTTTTATTGGTATTGTGGTCATTTTTATGCCTGTATAAAATATTTGTTAGTAGTAACCTGTGTAGTGTTGGTTTGGTGGTCATGAAATTCTTTAGTTGCTCTTTGTCATGAAAGTATCTTATTTCCCCATTAATTTTGAAAGATTGTTCTCGGTTGGAAGTTATTTTCTTTTAGAACTTAAAACAGCTTACTCCAAGTTCTTCTAGACTTGAAGATTTGTGTTTAGATGTCTGCTGTGATTCTGATGGGCACTCCTTTACAGATGATCTCTTTCTTTTTTCTAACAACTTTTAATATTCTGTTCTTGTGATGCATTTCTGAGATCTCAATTATTATAGATCTGGGTGTAGATTTATTTTGGTTATGGGTAATTGAGGCACTATATGCCTCACTTATCTGTAAGTCAGATACTTTTCCCATATATGGGAAATTTTCTATTATGTATGCAAATAACTTTTTAAAATGTCATTTGTGTTGTCTCCTATTTCACTGACACCAATTAATCTTGGGGTATTTTTCTTTGCATCTTGCACCTTTTGAATTGTTATTTCCTGATCTTTTGTTATTTTCAAGAGATCTTTCCTTTCATTATCACTAGCTGAGTCTTCAAGGACTAAAAATCTTTCTTCAGTTTCAGACAATTTTGCTAGCTTTCAACGGAATTTTTAATTTCCTAGATATCTGTTTGAATCTGTTTCATGCATTCATTTCTTTCCCATATTGATCATTCATGGTTTCCATCCTCTTGCTATCATCATCTGTTGTTTAAATCTCTCTCTACTCTTGATTTGCTGAGAAATTCCTTTATAAATGTTGACATTTGTTATTGTAACCTGAGAGATTATTTCAGATCTGATTTTCTCTATAGGATCATGGATTTGTTTCTTTACTTTTGTTGCCATCATTCAGAAATTTCATATGTGTGTCTTTCAACTTATTCTATGTTGATGTTCCTGGTGGACATCTCTTTGTTTTGGGTGTCTGGAGGTCTGAGATTGCATTTTGCTTCTTCATGTTATCATTTTGTATTTCAGAGTATTTTTTTGTGATGATCCTTGTGAGTTTTTGTAATAGATATTTGTATCACTAAGTATGAAGTCCTCTTTAGAAAAAGTCTGCTCTTCAGAAATGTCTTCTGTGTGTAGGAAATTCTTTTTTTTTTATGTAGGAAATTCTTGATTTGTGTGTGTCCCAAAGTTTTACCTTCCCAATTATTTGAGAGTGGAATGTTGATACCTGTTTGGCTCAGTCCCCAGTCCTTGGGTGCAGGGCTATGGTGAGGTGATTATCCCAGAGCTTCCCAATATTGTTTTGGGAAGGAAAACAACTAATTACAACAGGTAAAGTAGTAAGATTACTACTTGTTAAGTAGTAAGATTAGCAATAACAGTAGCCTCAAGCATGATTTCAAAACTGACCGACTGTGGTAACTATTGATCTTGTACTTTAGACCATAGGAACAAAGTTATGTAACAGAGGTGCTTGTACATTAGTGATTTGTATGCGAAGTGTTTCCCTTTGGTAGAATGGTTACGCCCTGTGGTGAGGGACATTAGGGAGAACAGTGTGTAAACAAAGAAAACTAGGAAGGAGGTAGAAGCAATGCCAGAGGACACAGGAAGGTCACAGAATATTTGGGAAACAGAAAGGGATAGAAAAGAAAGGATGAAGGAATATTGGAGGGATTATCTGAGTTTGTTCTCTGGGTTTGGGGATGGGATTAGTTTTCTGTGGCTTGAGGCTCCCCAGCTATTTAGAAAAGAGAGAAAAAAAGAATAAAATGAAGGAAGAAAGAAAGAGAAAAGAAAAAAGAAAAAAAATGAGAAAAAGGGGCCAGTGATGAGCCCTGTTTTCTCCTGCACTGGTTGCCTGTCCTGTAGTGTAGGGGAGGTCAGGCACCTGGCTTCCTTGGTGCCTACTGCTGAGTCCCTCTCATTTAGCATATTGAGTGCCATTCCATTGTCCGCTGGCTTTCATAGTTAGGATGGAGAAGGCAGTTGTCAATCTAATTGCCAGTCTCTTGAAAAGATCTGTCTTTTCTCTTTGATGGCTTTTATGATCAACTTTTATATTTGTTATTTTGCAATTTGACTGCAGTGTGTTTAGGTATAAATTTTTCTTGCTTTGGGAATTGGTTTTAATAGCAGAATCTGAGGGTAGGTGTCTTCCATTGATTCAAGAAGTTTCGTGACTATTGTTTGATCAAATCTTGATTCTTCTTCCTTCTGGAAGTTAAATTCGGCTGCTACCATACCTTGTCACTTTGCTCTTGATCTCTCCCTGCCTTTCAAGTTGACCCCTGTGTGCTTTTGTGTGCTGCCGTCTGCATATTTTTTCAGATGGATTTTCTAGTTCATGAGCTCATATCTAGATGCACTTTCTCCTCTAGAATCTTACTGGGTAATTTTTAAAATCTTTTTTATTTATTTAAAGATTAAAAATAGCATTATCTTCTAACGTATAGTACTTAATATCTGCAGTCTTTTCAACGGATTTTGTGTTTTGTGCTGTCTCTTTCATGGGAACTTGCTTTGTCATGTTAAAGTTTTTGAAATCAAGTCTGAGAAATCTCAAAGTTTGTACCCTCAGCCTAGCACAAACACACCTGTGTGGCTTAGTATTGAGAAAAGTCAAAGTATCATTGTTTGGTTTCATCTAGGTCTCAGTCCAACATATACAAGCCATCCTGTTGTGGCTATTTCATTTTTTCTCAGTTTATAATACCTTAAGAAAATATTTAGTATCTTTAGAATAATGTGCATATTATTTTCCTATTGTTGTGTTCTTCGGTTGAATACTTTGGTAAAGCTAGAACCACAGCAGACTCTTTCCAAGGTTAGTTTATAAATACATCACAATTAGAAATCTGCCCTCTGAACATCATTGACTTACGTGGAAGGGAAGGGTGAAGCAGGAGGTCAGGCTGTCCTCACCTCGCGCCCCCATCAGTAGGCACTGCCCTGCGCATTGTCAGAACGTGACTTGAGTCTGCCAGCTCTCCCACCACCATCACTGCTGTCCCTGGTCCAGGCCTTCTTCTTTGCTTGTCTGAGCTCCTTGTGATGCTCCAGCCTCCTACGTAATGTGTTCTAGATGAAGCACTAATACTCGCTTCTATTATGGTGGCTTCTATAAAAAAATAACCCCCAAAGTAGAATACTACAATATTGCCGACGACATAGATGAATTGGAATTCTTATGTCTTCTTTGATGATCAGAACGTGGAGTTTTGTGCCATGGTGGAAACTGATATGGAAATTTCTTTAAAAGTTAAACATAGAGTTACCATCTGAACCAGTTATTCCACTTCAGAATATATAGCCCAAAGAATTTCAAGTAGGTATTTGAATAAATATTCGCATGTGTATATACACAGAACCATTATTCACAATACCTAAGAGGTAGAGGGAACTATAATGTCCATCAGTAGATGAATGAATAAATAGAATGTAATATAAACTCAGGGGCAAATGTGCATCTTGAGAGAAACTCTTGAGCATTTGTGCAGCTTGAAGATACTTGGCAAGTGAAAAGAGCTAGTTAGAGCAGAAAAATACTCTGCAGTCCCACTCGGGTGTAATACTTGGAGTGGTCAAACCCACAGGCAGGAGGTGGTGGCAGTCAGGCGATGGAGGGTGAGAACATCTGGAACCAGGGGTTGGAGCTTCAGTTTGGGATGGTGAGAAAGTTCTAGAGATGGATGTGGGGATGTCTGTACCATCCTGTGAATGTACTTAAACCCCAAAATAGTACACTTAAAATGGCTAAAAATGAAAATTTTACCTTATGTATATTTTACCACAGTGAAAACAGTATGAAGCAATTGTAGATATTCATTATGGTTCCATAGAAAACAAGTCTCTTCAAGACAGGGACCAGTGCTTTTTAAAAGTTTTATTTATCATGGAAAAAATACACAGCATAAAATTATAATTTCAGCCACTCTGAAAACACAGTTTGGTGGCATCATACATGTTCCCACTGTCACATGTTCCCCTTGCTGCTATCATTTGAAGGACTGTTTCAGCATCCCAGACAGAAACTCTTGTATCTAGTAAATAAAAACTCTTCTGTCTCCCATCCTCCAATTCTTGGGAATTCTCTATTTTACTTTCTGTCTCTATGAATTTATCTGTTTTAGTTACCGCCTATAAACAGAGTCATAAATTATTTTCCTTTTATGACTGGCTTATTTCACATAGTATATTGGTCTCAAGTTCAGCCCATGTTGTGGCAGAGTTATTTTCCTTTTTATGGCTGAATAATATTCCAATGTATGTACGTTTCCCATTTAGTGTGAGCATCAATTTCTTTGTGATGGACATTTAAGTTGCTTCTGTTTCCCTGTTATGACTAATGCTGCCACAAACATGTGCTTACATATTACAGACACCCACTGGTGTCTTCAAAAGGGCCATTCTGAGTACCAGCTGCCATTGGTACAGATATGGCTACCAATCTGTCCGTCAGTAGAGGAATAAGTGGAGGCTGTGATGGAAATATTAAGACCTGGGTTGAGCTCCGTTACTAATCAACTTTGCATTTTTGAGCCTTTGTCCGCCTACGTAAAAGTCAGTGCACCAGGCCTTACTGGGTTTAAGGGGCTGTTAAAGCTTCAAACAAGGATGTGTGAAACTCTTTTGTAAACTAGAAAACTGTACAAATGTAAGGCCATAAGAGTGCCTTTTAATATGAGGACACATCATTATTTATTCTGAAATTTCTCCCCGTGAATACTTCAGACATACTGTTTATGCACAGGGCACAGAATCGTACATTTCTCTATTGATTCTTCCATTTAACACCAAGTTGGTACCAATCTCGACTCAAATATTAGGATATCACCTCTCCTTCACTGATTTTTAGCTTCACACAAATGGGCACACTGCCCTTGTAAAATGCGGTTATCACAAACATTGCCAATGATGTAGACACAAGAGCCTTTTCCCTAAGTGAATCGTTATGTGGTCAGATAATTTAGGTCCATTTTTTCCTTAAGTGCAACAAATCCACGTATGAGCCCAAGCTCTTCAACAGTGAACAACTTCATTTAAAAGTAGGCTCTCATGTGAGGCTGAGTTTTCTGTCACCTGCCCAGTAGCTGTGCCCAAGACAGACACCTTGGACAGTAACCCACTCTCTACCCGCTTTATTGGAAATGTACTAGGTAAACTTGCAGGGCTGTATTTTGGAGAAAGTCTGATGAAGTCCATTAACAAACACAATTTTTTGGGTCAGTTCTGAGAAATGTTATTCTGTGACTAATGATAAATGTATCACGGTGGTGAGAGGTTATTTTTCTGGCTCTCATTGTGTGCTGTGTGGCTCAGGGCTTGTCTGGACAGCTGGTCCACCACAGCATTTCCCGGCCAGTTCCAGGGCCACCGCATATTGTGGTATCACTGGCATTGGCGGTTGGTATTTTTGTAAATTCACTTCAATTAAATTCAGCATTTGATGATTCTGGCTTTCTGTGTTGTCCTGTGCGTGTGCCAAAGCTCTCTTCCCCCCCGGGAAAGGTTAGACAAACACAGCACCACTGTACCAATGACCCCTGGGGATTGAGTGGCTCGGGTTAGGGGCGAAAAAACGCTGAGCTGCAGTAGATATGTCAAATTGAAGAGCTCTGATTGGCATTCATCTGAAAACAGCCATTTGTGATCATTTTTCCTGCTGTCTGCCCCAAATAGGACCCCACACATATCCCCACATGTGATCCCTCTCTGAGTGCAGAAGGAGCCGTATGTTTTAGTCTCACTTAATGTCCTGTTGAATAATTCAGGCAGAAAAACAGTTTTGTCCTGGTGTCATTTACCTAAAAATAAGAGGCATCAATGTGGATATTATGAGATCTTCATATTAAAAGCAGTTAGAATTATATAAACTTTTGTGTGGGTAGCAAAAAAGTCATCTGCATATTTCACCATCTTAGATTTGGGACAAACGATTTATTCTCAGCCAAGGCAACGACAAGCTGCAAGTTGTCCGATAATAGAGCCACAGGTTGCCTGTCAATTATGCGTAAGAAAACCTTTGCTGTCACCACCTGCAGACCCTCCACCGTGCCTCCTCGTTTCCTGACAATTTTGCTCATCTGCTCCAAAAATTTGAACATATTCTACATTCTGTCTTCCAACTTTTTTTTTTTAAAAAAATGCTTTGCTAAGAATATTTTGGCAATCAGATGCTCTCTAAAAGACAACAGAAATATTCAAGCATTTGCAGGCTCACCTCCTGTTCTCTGCTGCCCTGAGGGGGGCGGGATGGGGCTGCCGCAGCTGCCCAGGCTGAGTTCCCTGGGGATGTGCTCTGCCTGTCCTGACCTTGACTCCAGGCTCCTGCCTTTCTGCTGTGTGTCTCCCTGACAGCCACAGGTCCTTCCACTGTGACACTATTTCAAAGCACTCTTCTCCAGGGTATGGTTTGTTGCCTGTTGGTGTTCTGGGACGAGGGGTCCTAGTTAAATAAATTTGGGAAATAAATGCTGAGTTAAGTGGATTCTTCGTGCTGCAAATTGCTTGCTCTTTTTGTGATAGGAGCGTAGAACACCCCACAGTGAGATCAGAGCTGCAGCAGGTCCTTTGCTAAACACGTTGGCATCAGAAAACTCCTTCGGTGGGCATAGCCAGGCATGCCTTTCAGAGCTGGTTTTCCAGTATCCAAAAGATGCATTAGGAAAATCACGGAGCACCTCCCGGGAAGTTGTAAGGATGTGTGCACAAGCCTCAGTTGCTCTGCAAAGAAGTGGGTACCAGGCACCGCCTCACACAATATGTGAAGACAACAGCTGTTTTTGGCAATCCATCCTATTTCGGATGGGGGTGTAGCTCTTGTACAAGGCCTTGGGTTCCATCCCTAACAACCTCCCGCTACCTCCCAAATACTCCAACAAACCAAATCCCAAATCAGGAAAATTAAACATAATTGTTCTTAAAACAAACTCAGTTTTAAGGCAGCCAGTGCTGGGTACCCTGGAGGCTCAGCATGAAATCTGGATTTTTCCCTCTCCATCCCCGCCCTCCCTCCACCCTCCCTTCCCTCTCTCTTTTCTTTGCAACACTGAATGTTCAGCTTTACAGACGCTCAGTTTGGGGGCGGCACTCTACAAGGTTCTGTCAACATGTGCCTCACTAGAAACGGGTTCCGGGGCTGCCAGGCTCTCAGTTCTGAGCAGTGGTGGCGGCAGTGAAGCTCTCCTGTCTTTAAGCACCATCCTGATTCCCTGTGGCTGCGGAGTGCTGGACCGAGGTTGTGCCCTCAACAGCTCCTGAGTCTGAGAAGCAAAGTTTTGAGGCTTAAGTGTTGGAGCCCCCCACAAAAGAAGCACCCTAAACTAGAGCGTGTGCACCAGAGACTCTGGACCAAAAGTAACCTTTACTGCATTTCCATAGTAACAATGGGCACCTCTAGGTGGAGACCTAAGATGCTAATGAGAGCTGTGAGGATGCTTCAGGAGCGCTGTGCAGGCTGTGCGGCGCCATCCTGAGGGCTCCCCAGGAGAGGTGGGAGGAGGGCTGCATCCCGGCTGAGGGAGGCGCAGGAGAGAGGGAGTCGGCCTGTCCTGCAGCCTCTTGTGCTTAGCTGTAAGAATAAAGCTTTTAAGGGTCTCACTAATTCTTACAGTGGAGATCACAAAGACACATAGGGGTCTCTAACACTGGGTAGAAACTAGTCTTGTATGCTTTGAGAGGCTGAGGCAGGAAGATCTCAAGTTTGAGTCCCACTCAGGCAACTTAGTTATCTACTCTATCTATCTATCTATCTATCTATCTATCTATCTATCTATCTCACTGTCTGCCAGGCCCAAATTTAGTCACCCCCCTCTCCCCTGCAAATTTCTTCTTCTTTTTTTTTTTTTTTTTTGTCTTTTTTCTTTTTATCGGTACCGGGGATTGAACCCACGACTGCCTGCTTGCAAGGCAGGCGCTTATGCCGCTGAGCTAAATCCCCAGCCCGATTTCTTCTTTAATAAAAAATTTCATCCAAAATAAGTTCCTTAAAAAAATTGATTTTGTGAAGACAAAAACCAGCTCACCTACATGAAAAACACAGAAAAGCAAAAATATAAAAAGAGCTCCTGTACAAGCTATGTCGTCTAAAAAATAAAAGGTGACTGATTGTATACTTTTGTATCCTTCCCCACCTTATCCTGAGCGAGAGCTATTCTTACCATACCTACAGAACGGTCAGCTGCTTTACTAAGAAATTCGAGCGACTAGAACCAGCCTTTGCAATGACATAATGCCCCGGAATTCCTGCCAGGTAGGGGATTTTGGCACAGGCTGAGTTCTTAAGAGTGGGGCTGGTGCACTTAAAAATATCTCCCTTAGTGTTTCTCCTAATAGTAGTCCCACCTGAGAAAAATCATGGTTTGTTCAGAGGAAGGACTTTTCCTAATCTTCGCGGTAAGGCGCTGTTTAGAGAGAATATTTTGCAAATGACACTGAATTGACAAGTGAGTGCAGGTCAGAGACCCCCTTCGGGGTCTTCAGTGTTGGCCATTGTTGTATCAGAAGAGCTGCACACCCTGGGAAAGGCCTGGGCTCTAGGCCCGGCCCCAGTGGCCAGCAGCAGTGGGCGACCCAGCAGTGGTGCAGGCTGTTGGCAGCGTGGGGCTGGCAGTGGCCGTGGGTCCCGGCTGCTTTTAACATCCTCCTGGGACTTGTGCTTTGGTGCAAAGATAGTGAATGGTTTAAATGCCTTCCCTAGAAGAACTCTGTGGGCTAGGTCTTTATTTTTGTCTTTGGGTGACTGTGCCCCTGTATGCTTACAATGAATTCTTAAGTTCGGGGTTTGTTGAGGAATTGCAGTTTCTTTAGAGCCTGCAGTGAATTATCATTTCAACCGTGCGCCGTTTTAATAAAAACATTTTACATTGGACTGAAAAGATTACATTCTTTTGGCTCTAGGAAAATATTTCCTGCTCAGTTGAAGCCATTAAAGTCTGTTAGCATTTCACATCTGGAAGCCGGTGCGGAGCCTGCCTTCCATCACAGCCGACTCAGCCTGGCCTATCCTGGGCCTAGGGCCTGCTGAAAACACCCCGGACTTGTTTACTTACCGCGGCAGCCTGGGGTGGTGACCATGGGGGCGCTGAGTGGGTACAGAGGGGCTCCCTGCCTCCAACCTGTGTGTGCATTCCTGTGTGCTTCTGGGATGGAGACCGAGCTGCCCTGCCTCCTTCCCGGGTTAGGGAGGTGGTCTGCCTTCCTGCTGGACCTCCGATGCCCCTTCTCTTCTGCCGTGAGCATCTCCTGCCCTCCCACCCCACTTTCCAGAAAGCTAACCACCCCCTGTATTTTCTGTGTGGGAGGGAAGGGAGAGAGGTTCCTGCTGGGGAAGTTTTCCTCAGACAGAAGAGAACAAATCCAACAAAAAATGACCCGGGAGCTGTGGGCTTCAGGTTTCGGGGCTCCCTGGGACTCTGCTGGCTTTTCCAGGCGGCTTTGCTCCCCGACTTTGCTCCCCCAGGGTGGCTGTGTGGGTGTCCACACCCGGTGCTGCATGCTTGGAAAGGAGCCAAGTGTGGGGACCACGTTTCCCTGTGCGTGTTAAGGTCCTCCTGTTTCATTTATACAGTAAGGGCCTCTTCCCTGGGGAGGACAGCTGGCCACCCTCTCTCAGGACAGCCCAGCTGAAATATGTCTGCTCATTCCAGCAGCTTTAGCCCCTGAGACACCTGGTCACCTGCCTCTGTGTCCCTTTGGGACAGCTGGTGTCTCCAGGACACTGATCACAGAGTTCTCTGAGGGAGTCTAACAGCCCTGGTGCATAACCTGCAGGGGAAATATTTCATGGTATGCGAGGGGTAAAACACATTCACTGCGTTTCTCCTGACCACACGCAACCAGAGAGGTGCCAGGCAACTCTTGGCAGCCTGGGGAAATCAGGTGGGAGCCGGGCTTCTGGCCTGGTGGATTAAGGAGGAGTGATCTCTCCCTGATGACCAGTGTCGTCCCTCTCCTGCTCACAGGAGGGACATTCTCACGGGGCCAAGGTCACCGGGCTGGTGCTAACACAGCTCAGTGAACTGCACTGAGGGTCCCCCTTCAAGGGCCAGCAGCAGAGTAAAAATCGAGGTGGGAGCTCTACTTCCTGTTTGAGCTGGTGAGCTGGAGCTATAGCAACTGGTTCAGACTGCCTGAGGGGCCCTGAGGTGGAATTGCCCTCTTTCTGATTTTCCAGTGGGCGCTTCACGCACTCTTCTTGCCTGTGTTTGAAAAGTCACTTGAGCAACTTGATGAAATGAATGGCAGTTCCTTGGGAAGGCCTGAGTGAGCAACCGCCTTAAGTAGGAAGGACTTTGGATGGGAGAGGCAAAGAGAGGGGTCTTCCTGCAGGCTTGGTGAGACCGGAAGCTGTGTGGCGCTCAGAAAGCCCCAGCAGCTCTCCTTGTGTCTGGGTCGGGGCGATGATGATGAAAAGCAAAGCCCAGTGTGAGCGGGGCATTTGTCTCCTGCCAGGCTGAGCTGTGACCTGGACGCAGGACCAGTGATCCTTCGAGTCCCAGTCCTTTCTCTTTGGGGCTCAAAGAAGGCTTCCCAGGATGCTGGCTGCACCTGCAGTGAAGCTGGAGGCCGGAGAAGCCAAAGGAGCCCGGCAGGGTGTTCAGCACCCTCTGGGTGCTGGGTTTGAGGGTGTGGGAGTGAGGTGGTGGAGGAAACGGTGTTGGTCAGCTCTCTGACCTGACCGGAAGGCTTGACACAGATTCTGAAATGAGATCTGGGTTCACGCCTGGTGCAGCCACCTGCTTGTGAGGTCTCAGTTTCCTCCTTGTAAGCTGAGGGGAGCAGGATTCTGTGAAGCAAGGCAGGGGTTCTCAGCAGTTTGGCAGCAACTGGATCTCGAGGAATGTTGGCTTCTGTTCTTCTGTTTGGAATGGGTAGAGTGGGGGGGGGGCTGAGACCCCGAACTAAGTCAGGGACGGATGTCACGATGAGGAGTGATGCAGCTTGGGTTTGGTCTCTGAAGTAGCTGTGAAGTGTCCCTGAGTAAGAAGCCGGATTGCTGCCATGGGTTCAGCTGGAAAATCATAAGGCCCATCGAGGAGTAGGGAGGGTCTGCAAGCTCGGCCCAGGGCCCCGAGGGGTTGCTTGGTGCTGGGGCTTCGAGGCTCAGCCAGGTGTGGACACTGGGCTCCCCTGAGTGTGCTCATGTATGGGGAGGACACAGGCGCACACATGTGCCACACACACAGAGCACACACACGTGTGCCTTCTGCAGAATCTCTTGGCCACATGAAGTCTCCGTCTCCTTTGTAGACAGAGCTTCCCAAGCTAATCGTTGAAGTACTCACCATCATGAAGTGGACTCTGGATTCTCTGTGTCTTTATTGAAACATCTGTAACGTGTGTGTGTGTGTGTGTGTGTGTGTGTGTGTGTGTGTGTGTGAATTACACATTCAATCTTTAAAAAGTTGAATAGAAGAACAATGTTTAAGTTGTCCTTCAATATCCATGAGGATCTCATTCAGTGGTCTTGTCTCCCCATGCCAAAATCAGCAGGTGTCCAAGCCCCTTAAATAAAGTAGATCATTTGCTTACCACCTAGGCACAACCTAGGGCATCTAACCTCCAGGTGATTTACAATGACTGATACGATGTAAATGCTATGCAAGCACTTATTGCCCAGCATTGGTTAGAGACTGGTAAGGACAAAGGTCCGCCTTTGTTCAGTACGATGTGATTTTCTCCCGGTTTCCTGCCCGTGGTTGGTTAAATGCGCGGATGCAGAGCCGCAGATCTGGAGGCTATTTCCACTGTATGATGTACCTCCCACTGTGTGCAGGACATTTCCACGTTGGAAATTGAGGGCTCAGGGCTTCGGCTCACACAGGACCCCGTCCAGACACTGCGGCTCTTGCCAGCCTCCGTTCTCTGTGAACTTTCTCTCTAACTAAGCAGCTGCAGAGAAGTCCATTCTGGGCAGACATTCGTTCTGACACTTTTGCTGCTGATCGCTGTCTCTGTTTCCGGCGAAGTGGCTGCAGGATGCAGACCAGCTAAGAAAAGGGTGCAGATTCTGCAAGGTGCTGAGAGTAGGTGTTCTCATTCAGGTTGATCTTTTGGGGAGAAGAAGAGGAGGAGGAGGAGGGGGAGGGGATGGAACTGGATGTTATCAGTCTGTGTGCTAGGATAGTATTTTCCCCTAAAATCATGACAATTGGAAAGAGACAGCGGACAGCAGTCTAAGAATACTTTGCTTAATTTCTTTGCAAACGAGTGCTCTCGGTAGTTTATCTGTGTTCGGATGTGTGGTTTCCTCATTCATTCAAGCTGCTGCCCACACTGAATCTGTGGCAAGAGGCGCCCAGGGAGGAGCAGAATTGGCAAAGTCTTAGGAACCTGCACTGAGATGTAAGCCAGGCAGATAAGGAGAACCCAGTCTGGATTTCCATGGTTTCCACGAGTCTGATTAGCTGTTTTCAGCTTCCGAGGTACCAGCCCACCGAGCCGGCTGCCGAAAGCATCTGAGAAGTCATTCAGCAGTTTGAACGAGAGAAAAGCAGTTTCCCAAACAGTCTCTGACGGAACGGAGAGAAATGCCATTGGATGGTTTCATGTTTCAGTTTTTGGTTATCCACATTTATCAAGCTTAGAGAGAGGCTGAGTGCAAACCCTGCAGTGCACACCGAAAACCCACCACCCAAATTCAGGCACCCCCACTGCTCTGTGTTTCTGCAGCGCCTCAGCCCCCGTGTTTGGGGATCATTTTCCTCATCAGTCCAGGTCCACACACGCGCATTCCCTGGCCTGGGGGAGTTGGCACAGGCCCACGATGACATCGGGTCTCCTCTCTCCCTGTGTCCCTGCACCTCCGGACCCCTCCCCCTGGAGGAGGCTCCTTTCTGTCTTCAATCTGTTACATTACTCTTTGGTTACAGTTTGGGTTTCTCATCCACAAGAAACCATGGTCAAAGCAAATGTCCTGTGTTTTAAAAACCTTCTAAAGAAAAAAGGTGATTTTTCCTTTAGCGAAAGAGTACAACTAACACCGTTCTGTGCCTTTCTCCCCCCGCAGCAACTGCTTACCCGGTGGACGCTGTGGAAGATGCTCTGGAGGCCCAGCAGGAGGCAGCACGGGCTCTGGCTTACTACACTTCCCTGGGGGACAGGACTGGGCCCTCCGCAGAGACCTTCTGTCTCCCCACGGGGGAGCAGGTAGGTGTGGCGTTCTTGTCAGGTCTAACAGTGGAATGTCACAGACCAGCGCTCCAGATCTAGAACACAGTGCAACATAACTCTTCTGGAGTGAATAAATAATTCTACCTTGAAGAGCAAGTGGGAGCCCGGATTGGGACCCCAGAATCCCGAACTTGAGTCTGGTTGTGCCAAACAATGAGCCCCCCATGAAATCCTATGTCCGCTGCTTGCTTGCTGTGTGACCTTGAACAAGGGTCTTACCCTCTCTGGTCTTGGGATTCTTCTGTCTACCATTGGGACAATAATCCTACCTACCTCCTAGTGGTTCTGTGAGTGTCTAATGGGATGCTGTGTGCAATCCTGCCTAGGTCTCGGCTCCTGCATTTGTGCAGTGAGGGCGTTGTTTCCTCTTTGGTCTTGAAGGCCTGATCGAGTGTGCAGGTGTGGCGATTCGGATTCTGATTTTTGGTGCTGACGTAGCGCATCTTGGGTGGGGACTAGAACGGAACAGACAGAAACACAAAGTGTCCACCTGGGGGGCTGGTGGGACTGCGGGTAACATTTCACAGTCGTGTTGTTTCTAGGACTTTCTCCCTGGCCACAGGAAGTAGCCAGAGCTGTGACTCTGGGGCCGTCCCCGCTCCGTCCCCTTTCAGATTTGGGGTCCATCTGCTCAAAAGGGGACACAGATGTCCTGTGTGAGCCGGGCCAGATCTCACCCCGACCAGAACTGCCTGCTGCCTGGCGGGCAGCGCCGGTTGGGAGGACAGAGACCTGTCAGCACGGTGCGGGGCAGCGGGTCCGGAGGTGACCGCGGCCTCCGTGGTGGCCGAGAGTCGGGGTTCCTGGGGGGCTCAGGTTGAAGTTGGGGAGGGCGGACGCTGTCCTCGCACGCTTTGGCGCCCCCTAGTGGAGCAGCTTCAGAATTGCGCAAGCACTGCGTCAAGACCCGGGCTTGGTCCTAGCGAGCCGAGGGGGATGCAGGCTGCCCGTGAGGGGGGGACAGAGGAAAGCGCTGGAGTCCATCAGAAGGGCGGTGAAATGCAATAGCTCATCCGGAAGTTCTTTAAGATGCAGTTGCAACCATCTGCTTTGCTTTGTTTTCTTTCTTTCTTTTGGTCTTTTTTTGAGGCAAGGTTTCACTACATGGTCTGGCTGGCCTTGAACTCACTTGGTAGCCCAGGCTGGCCTCGACATTACGGCGATACTCCTGCCTCAGCCTCCTGGGTGCTAGGATTATGGGCGTGTGCCATCATTCCCAGCTCAGATGCTTTTATTGCACGCATTTCTATGGGTCCATTTTTTTGACTGTGTATCTAACCTTTTGTCAAGCTAGGTGAGTGCTGTATCAGTAAGCTACATTCCCAGCCTGCAGGTGTATTTAGGGACTACTTTAAAAAAAACACCAGGAGTATGCTCAGTGAGCGAGTAAAATTATTGTCATTAACCAAAACATTAAAGAAAACAGTTACTGAATTAAGTTGTTTTGCTTCACTAGAAATGCTGATTGGCTTCTTCTAAAGAAAATGATTTCATGAAAATGATTACTGGTTTCCTACTATTTTGGGGGTTCCTTATGAGACAGGAGGCATTTCCTGCCATTTAACAAAGTGCCTCTACCGTAGACATTGTAGCTTTTAGCAGGTTTCACTTTTCTTTTTGTATGCAGAGTTTTTCAAAATAGAAAGGGGAAGAGGTTTGAGGGTATATCAGGTTACATCACTCTGGTGCAAAGTCTTTTCCTAATGAGCTCTTTTTTGCAGTCTTGGCATCGTCCTGTTACATTTCAGACACAATAACACTTGCCGATATTTCTGGTCGTAAAACAGTGCTCATGCATTGCGTGAAGCTTTGGAGCCAGGACTAAGGATAGAGAAAAAAAAAATTTTTTTTTCCTTTTTATCGGAATTTACCACCATCTCTGATTGACCATTGCAAATGGTTTAATGCATTTGAGTTTTTACTTTGCTCATACCTTTTCAAGGGAAGCTCACTCTCTGAATGCAATGCTATCTATAATAAGCATCTTCCCTAGTTAGTTGAATGCTCTGTGGACATTGTCTAGTGACCATCCCGCGGATAACCTCTGCAGGACTCTTCATGAAAGTGGCCTCTGGAAGGGGAGGAGGCACCCAGATGTTTATGGATCCCAGGATTTGTTAGGAAATAGTTCACTGAAACTGTAGAGGCTGCTGTAAACTTTTACAAGCAACCTGCCTGCCTAGCTCAAGTGACACATTCTTTCCTAATTTCCTCTCCTCTCCTCCATTTTCAAAACAGACTCTGTAATGCGATGTGCTGACCTTTGGCTTTAGAGGGTGAGATCAGAGGGTTTGATGGCCACAAAGAGGGCTTTGGATGAGGGTGCTTGAAAGATGGGAGAGTTCCAGTGTTAGAGACCTCTGAGCCTCTCTAGTCTAAGTAAACAGGGGGCCAGAGTTGAGCTTTTTCACCTGCGGCTATGAGGCGAGGGGCTGAGCCTAGGGGGTTCAGAGCTGTACATTTTTGAGAATGATTGCAGGGACCAGAGCTAGGGCAACAGGCAGCCTGGTGACGCCCTGGATGGCCAGCAGCTCTTAAGAAGGACAGTTAAATCCCACTTGACAGGTACAGAGCGGAGGCAGGTGTGTGGCCCTCTGCTGTTTTAGACTGAAGCCCAAGGAGGGTTAGGATGGAGAAGCCCGCTGCTCTGGGAAATCTGCAGGACGGAGTGGGCCCTAGGGCATTTGCCAGCAGATGAGGTGTTTAATCAACTTGTGAAGATGGGCAGGTGACCGTGGGACACGATTTACTGGGCGGACAACCTTCGCTGATTTGCTTCTGTGGTTAGCTCAGAGTGGGTAGGGTCTCTGTCTTATTAAACCAACTTCTGTGAGTGTTCTTTTAGTGAATTCTGTGCTAATTAATTGTTCAGTGATTTTCTGTGCCCTTGGCATGATGAAAGACCATAGTGGTTGTTTATTATGTTTTTCAGGTTAAACTTGAAACTTCGTCTGTTTGCATGTGTACTGTTCACCGAGATGAACCTCAACACAAAATACTAGTTTTGGTTAATCCCCGGGACACAAAGACAGGTTGGTGGCCTTTCACAGATAATGTGCATGTATGTCTCTATGTGTTTGCCTGTGGTACTGGAGATCAAATGTCACACATTCTAGGCAGGTACACCATTACCCCAGCCCCTTTCTTTTCTTTTGAGACATGATCTGGCTACATTATCCAGGTTGGTCTTGAACTTGGGATCCTTCTGCCTCAGCCTCCTGGGTAGCGGGGATTACAGGCCTGTGTCACTGTGCATGACACCTCGCCCTTCCTGTTTTAGAAAGAGCAGCCACGGGAGGGCGTGCACTGCAGGGGACCCTGGCTGTGTTATCACCATGGCCCTGTGAGTTGAAGGGACTGTTCTCACCCTCCAGGTGCAGAGGGGAACAGGACACTTCTGAGAGGTCAAGGAGCTTGCCCCAGGCCACACAGCTAGCATCTGGAGGGGAGGCGGTCCTGGGAAGTTGAGTGGGCTTTTTTTTCCTGGCAGTGACGTTTATGCAATCTGTAGTTCATTTATTCTCCCTGTGCTTTACAACGAGTCCACTGGGATGAGCTCTGGCTCCTTGGCTTCCAGAAGAGGCTCTGTCCTCTGCTTCTGGGGCTGTGGAGAGGGTGGGAGGTGAGGAGCCAGGGTCTGGTGTCCACCCTTGAGCCCACGGCACCTGGGAGGCAAAGGGAAGCACCTTGTTGTTGACCCGATCTGGCTCACAATTTAACTTTAATCCTATTTAGTAATTTTTCACTTTTATTATGCTGCCCTGGGTTTTACAGTTTTCTTACGAGAGTATGAAGTGGTTTCCTGGCAAGGCCTAGCGGTGTTTTCATCTGTTAGCCCTCCTTCAGTGATTGGCTCCTGGTGAAAGTTTGGAGTTCCCAGACTTTGTTTTTGTGGCGCTGAGGCTGGAGTCCAGAGGGCCTGATGCTGGCCAGGCCATGGCTCTACCACTGAGCTGCACCCCAGGATGGGCTTACAAGGCTTTAGCTCCTGCTCCCCACCTCCTGTGCAGCCACACTTTTGCCCATCACCTGTGGGTCCATCCGAGTCTCCGGCCAGAAGCTTTTCTGCTGCACCCGTATTGCAAAACTCAAGGTAGTGTCTTTGGGGCAAGCTATACTTCTTGCAAGACTGTCCCTTGTGCCTCTTTTTGTGTTGTGACTCACACAAGTGCTTAGCTAGCTGTCCAGGAGTCTTTGACTTCTAAACAAGGCCTCCTTGTTGCTCCAGGGCCAAAGGAGGCTGAGATTGGGTCCGTGTTCCTATGTCAGTGTGGCAGAGTCTTGCGTGCTGCAAATTCATGGGCGACCGTGGGTTCTGATACTGCCTGGAGCGTGTGATTCTATTTCCAGCTTAGAAAAAGTAGAAGATGTGCCCATAGGAGGCCCTCAACGCGCAGATTGTCAGAAACTTTGGAATATTTTTGCCCGTTATAAGAAAATATCCAAATATCAGCTGCCCTCCCCCACACCCCCTTTCTGGCATTTAATAATGTTCTGGTTACAGGTCTTTAACTATAATTTGCATAATGTAAACATATGACCGACTCTTAGAAATCTGTTTCCTATTTGTCCTGGACCTAATTTTTCGGGTTAATTTTAAGAATGTACGGTAATAAATATTCATAAGTGCTAGGAAATCTCACTGTGGAGCCTTTCTCATTAATAGTGCTTTAAATAAAATTCCCAACTGTTTCCCGTCGCTGTGGGCTCCGTTGTGTTGGCTATAATTCTGCAGAAATTCAAAAAGGCACTCAGGTGTTCTGTTCCTGGAGCCGTGCGCTCTTTAATTTGGTATTTAGGAGTATCGACAGAGAGTTCTTTCCCAAACGCATCGCATACCTGATGTGACTTGAAAGGCGTTGTCCTTGCAGCTTTTGATGGTATCAGGGACCTGTTCACAGCCTGACAAATACATCACCGTCCAGAGCCTGGGTGGGACCTGGAGGATGCTGTCACTGCTGGCTTTGCCGTTTTGAGTTCTGTGTGCTAAGACCATGAGCATTGGTGAGACCGTGTGTTTAAATAGAAGCTAAGGGAACCAGGGCTGTTTGGTCGGCTCTGGGGAAGAGTTGATAAGCGGTTGAATCCATCGCTGTCACTTCCTATAACCCTGGGAGCAGATGGCAAACATCCTGGGGTTGTGAGGCACTCAGTGTTCACGCAGGTGGACCGTGGAGCCTTCCTTCCGGATTTTCCCTTGCGGAAGCTTGGATGGTGGTTGGTGTCTTGGTCTCTGGGTGGCCCCTGCTTTTCTGGCTCGAAGCTGATGTGCGCTCCCCAAGGAGACCCAGCTGAAGGCCATCAGGAAGCCCCCTTCCCCTGTACCTTATAATAGCTTTCCCCTTCACTTATTTCCCTTGTTAATTATTAATTGATCTCAAGGGTTTTCAAAATTAAAAAATAATCCCTCCTATCAAAAAAGAGACGCAGCCGTTTTAATGAGCTTCCGTATTAAATCCAAACCACTTATCCTGGCCTCAAAGTTATCATCTGCTGGCAGCCTTTCACTTTCTTCCTTTCTTTCTGTGCCCGGCATGTGTAATCAGGCAGACCTGGACTTTGGTGTCTCATAAAGCAGATGTGGTGTCTTGACTGCTGACTGCCTGGGTGTCCGGGATGAATTATCTGGGCTCCCTGGGGTTCAGTGTCATCATTTGCAGCGTGAGAACATATTACTGACTTCCCGGAGCAGCTCTGAGGAGGAAGTGACGTACGGCAAAAAGCCTGATGCCCGAGGGTCACCCAGCAGATTCTACTTCTCACGAGAAGCTGAGCCTCTCCAACTCTAAAACCCAGTGTGCAGACTGCTCAAAAACCTGCAACTTTTTATGCACTAACAAAACACTATAAACTGGAAAGTTCCACACTATGAAACTTCGTTTCAGGCACAGATTTCTCAAATATATAAATTTCTTAAGCACTTTCTTAAATATATTAGGTGTAAAATTGACTTTAGGTTCTGCGCATAAATGCATGTGACATATAAATAAATTTCATGTTTAGACTTGAGCCCTATTCCCAAGATAGCTCATTATGTATACTGTAAGTGTTTCTAACCTGGAAAAACATCCCAAATCCAAAATACTTTGGTCTGAAGCACTTCAGATAAAGGACACTTAACTTCTGTATATAAACAAGCAGCTTTACTGCAATGCAGGCCATATATCACATAATTCATCCATTGAAGGTATAATTAGGTGGCTTTTAAAATTATATCCCCAGAAGTGTAGATCCAATGCCACAGTCAATTTTGGAAAATTTTCATTACATCTGAAAGCAGCCTTTTTTCCCTTATCTGTCAGTTATTTCTTCCCTTTCTCTTCTCTAGCCCTAGGCAACTGCTACTTTACTTTGTGCATCTATGGCTTTGCCTATTCTGGATATTTTATAGAAACAGACTCATATAATATATGGCCATTTGTGCTTGACCTCTTCCTCAGGGTCATCCAGGTCCTAGCGCGTTTCTGTACCTCACTGACGTTTGAATTATGTTCCGTTGCCCAGATACTTAGTGTACCACATTTTTGTTTTGGTTGATTTGTCACTCAATACATATTTGACTGTTAGTACATTTTGAGTTATTTAGTGCTAACTTCTTGTGTCGTTTGTATCATTTGAAGTTTTAAAAATGTCCTTTATATGCAATCCAAGTGGTTTAACGATTATTTTTATTCATGTGATTATTATCCCATTACAAACACATTCCACTCATTAGCACACATTTCTGATTAATCCCTAAAGAGATTTCATGAGACTTTATGAAACACGTGCCTGACCATGAGACCGGAGGAAAATCTGGTGAGATAAAAATGATTTATGTTGGATTGTTCTCCTAACACTAGCCTAGGAACGCTAGTAAGAAAGGAAGAGAGGCCACTTACCTTTATTTGTCTTGGTGAACTGGGGCTAACTTCAAACCCAGTTTTTCTTTTCTAGGTCCTCATAGACTGCCTTTCATAGTTTGCTCCAGACCTCTGCTGGGTAGGAGGCATCGGAGAGCCAGGCATTACCTGGAAGCCTGGAATCTCCTCTCTGCATGCTGATTCACATGTGACCCTTCTGGTCCGCCCAGGAAGCACTGTCAGCTCTCAGGTAGAGTAGGGGTGACCCTTGGGGTCACATCCTCAGGCTCTGCCTGCCAAGATGTGAATTCGAGGCAGATACACCCCTTTTGTCTTCCTGCTTTTTCCAGAGGCTGCTCTGCTCCTAACTTGGAGACCACGGGTATTCAGTGACAGTGGTCCTCCCTGGCCATCAGCTTTAGATCTTTCTTCTTTGGGGTCTTCCACGTCAAGTCTAGCAGCCTCCCCGGGAAGCTTGCCCTTTTAAAAATGTGCTTGTGACTTCCGGGAGAACATGGTGGACAGATAGCAGCAGCTACAGAGGCTCTCTGAAACACCCAGCTTAGAATTCAGGAATGGTGCTGAGTAGGGAATCATAAGCAAGAGGAGATATGCTCCAGTGACACAAGAACGATCTGGGCTGAGAGAAACCAACTGGGAATGCAATCCTGGTGCTATAATAGGAACAGATAAAGCCTCAGCGTGGAAGCTGGAGCCCGCACCATTGGAAGCTGCAATTTGGGTTTCCCGCCGCCGCCGCTGCGTCTGCATCGGCTCGGCAGGGAGAGAGAGATGCGGAAGCTCTGAGAACGGGAATCGGTGAACCGAGTTGAGAGCGGGACGGGCAGGGAGCCGTGCATCCATCTCAGGTGAGTGAGGGAAAACTGGGACTCTTCCATGGTCTAGGAGACTCCAACAGAGGACATTCTGGGACCAGGCAGACTTGCGGGAACAGGGCGCTGCAGTGACTTCAGTCACCAATACCCCTCTCAAGCGGGATTGGTGAGCAGTGCCTAGCCCACCTGACGCTGCTGGCTGAGACCCAGTAGGCAAGCACAGCCCAGGTCCCAGCTCCTGAAGGTAGATTGACATGGAGGAGCGGGCCCGCATAGGCTGCCTGGTCTGCAACCTCCTGGTGTGCTGTGGTGGGTGGGAACACCTAGCCTTGCAATTCAATCAGACTGTGGCTGACAGGGAAGGAAGCTGGGCCTCCTATATACGCTTGCATATATAAGGAACAAAGAATATGGGAAGAGGCAGCAACAAGAAGGGTCCTCAGCCCCCAATCCTGAGAAAGAGGCAACAGCAGACACAGCACCAATAGAAATAAAGCGCTATCTCGAGAGCCTCATAGACAAGTTCAGGAATGAAGTTATTAATGACCTGAAGCTAGACATAAGCAGAATAGTTAGAGAAATGCTAAGCACCACCCAAGAAAAAACAGATGGTGGAATGGAAGAACAGAAAAAGAGGGGAGAATTGTTTAATGGAGAAAATAGAGAAAGCATAGAATTCGTGAAGCAGGTTCAAAGAGACTACCAGGAAACTAAAAAGTCTATCGAAAACTGGCATAACAGCTTGAAAGAAACTAAGGACAGATTATCTGAACTGGAGGTCAGATTTGTAATATGGGAGCATGAAATGAAAAACTTCTTAAAAATAACAAAGAAACAAACAGCAATAATACAAAGACTAGAAGATGATAAGAGGGTCTATAACTTAAGAATTAAGAACATAAAAGAAGAAGTAGGGATACAAACAAATGAACTACAAAAGCTACTCACAGAAATAATCCAGGAGAATTTTCCTAATTTAGCAAAAAGTAAAGATACTCAGTTGTATGAAGCATACAGGACCCCAGCCACCTACAACCCAAACAGAGCAACACCCAGGAATATAATAATTAAAATTCCAGAAATCCAATACAAGAACAGAATACTAAAAGCCGTCAGAGACAAGAAACAGATCACTTACAAGGGAACACCCATCAGAATTACAGCAGACTTCTCGGCACAAACCATCAAATCACGAAGAGTGTGGGGGGAAATAATTCAAGCTTTGAAAGATAATAATCTCCAGCCAAGATTGATATATCCTGCACAACTATCCCTGGAAATTGATGGAAAAACAAGGTGCTTCCAGGATAAATAGGAACTAGGGGAATATGCAACCACCAGTTCAACTCTACAGAGAATACTGCAAGATATTCTAAAAAAGAAAAATACGAAGAATCCAGAAATAGTGGCAGAGAGGCTACAATGAACGGAGCAGAAAACAAAATGAAGAAGACAAACTGACAACTAATGACAGAAAAAGAGCTGAACAGAAATGAGACAGAGAAGATTGGATGATAGGAACAGCTATTTTGAAGAAAATGACGTCTTAAGAGGTAATACTGATTTAGTATCATCTTGTTTTGAAGTCTCATCAAGCTTTTGTTCTTCTGTCTCCATTTGGTCTAAATAGGTGGTATCTTATTGGATTTTATTATATATGATAGTATAAGCAAAACCTTTTATAGACAAGGAGATTATACAGAAACCATTGTTTATTTTCTGTTAGTTGATTCTAAATACCCTGTAATACTGTCATTCTCTTAAATGGTTTTACATTGTTTTGATATATTTGATACTACAGTATACGAAGTTATACTCAAAGATTTCAAGGAAAGAGACAATATGGTAACTACTTTTATGTCGGGATAATCTTGTGGTGCAACACTATTTTGCTTAAATGGTTATGTTTTGATCTGCGCTGATTTGCTGTTATGCCCTCTTTTATCTCAATCTCCATTTTATTATTTACTTTTTTATCCTTTTAATTAAGGGAAAAATAAATTAAAAAATAGCAGGATATATTATAGTAACCCACTTTGACTTTCCATTATCTTGATTTAAAGCCCTGTATTGCTCTCACCATTTTGTTTTGACTGATGTTCCTCTATTCTGTTTTGCTTGATAGTACCAGGTTCGAAAGTTTAGGCAACAGCTGTGAAGATAGTGGGATTCATTATGACGCCCATTCTGGTTGACTATTATCTACTTTTGAAGACCTATAATGTCTCCAATGTTTTGGTTTTGTTCTTTACTGTTTTGTTCAATTTTATTATAACTGATGATATAGGCAATTCTATTAGAGATAGCGGGAGGCATTATGGTAACCATTGTTGATCACCTAGTATTATGCTTTTACATTATCTATTACGTCCACCCTTTTGATTTGACTGACTCTGTTCTGTTATGTCACATTTGGTTCTACTCTCTGGCAAAAGAACTGTGGGAGCAACAAAACCCAAAATATGTAATTGTCATTGTACAAAAGAGAGGAAAAGAAAGTGCTCTAAACGATATAACTGCATGTATATTTAAGTGTATAAGATAGATAATGGTATTACTGAGTTTTGTTGGATCATTGAACAGAACTGTTTGGAGTCTCACTGTTGGAATGTCCACTTTATAAGCTTTAATTTTGTAACTTGAACAATTGTTTCTGAGATGACAAAATGTAATCCATTAACTAGTGATTTCCTACTGTTTATTTTTTTCTGTAAATCTGTGTAACTTGTACCCTTTCTCTGCTTTTTTTTTTCTTTTTCTCCTTAAATAAAATTAAAAAAGAAATAAAAATGTGCTTGTGACACAAAGGATGGAACCCCAGGCTTTAGCACTGAGCTATGTTCCCAGACTGTTTTGTGTTTGTCTTTGAGACAGGGTCTCACTAAATCGGTAAGCTGCCAGGGCTGGGTGTGAACTCAGCGTCTTCCTGCCTTGCCCCTGAGTGCTGGGATTACGGGCACCTCCTGCCACACCTGGCCTGGCTTGGCTCGGCTTGGCTTTTGAGCACTGGCTCAGACTGTCTGAGTTTGCTCAGTGCCCCAGGCCTGTCCACTTTGTTTTTATGGGGTTCTCTGGGACCTGGGGTCCAACCTTGGCTATGCCACTCTTTTTTTACTCCTTCTCATGGTCACTTCTGATGGCAGCCCTCTGTGAGCTACACATTCAGGTTTTCTAGACTGTCTCTTCCTGTTGTCCTTGTCAGAAATCTTGTTGACTACTTTGCCAGGTTTCTTTTTGTAGCTGTCTTTCTGACAATACAGTAAGTCCCCAGCTTATGAACACTGGAGTTGTACACTTTCACAGGTGCAAGCGGACCTCGGGTCTGCTCACGGGTCTGCGGACATTGTTGCAGTTGTGCTGCTGTGTGTTCACTGTACAGTGAGGCAGTGTACAGCAGCGCAGTGCTCAATCAGAGCCCAGGGGTGTCCAGAAGCAAGAGGAAAGGCAGTGGTGAGTGGAGGCGGTAGCTAGGAAGTGCAAAGCAATATCTCAGACGTGTGTTTGTGTCAAAGGTGCATAAGCTTTGTTTTGTCGGACTTACAGAAGAATCAGATTTACGAATATCCTCCCAGAATGGAACTTGTTCGTAAGCTAAGCACTTGCTGTACTGATCACACTTGCTGCCCTATAAAACCAGTGGTCAGATGGTCAGAATTTTGAGCTAAGAATGTCCCAGAGGATGATAAAGATGGCAAATTGTCATTCAGTCACAGGAGAGAGACAGGAAGCTGCTGTATTTCTACACAAGTTTCAAGTGGGGAGGGCTCAGGGCTTGCTGGGAGGAGGCGGGTGCTATCCGTGGGCCTTGGGAGGAAGGTGGCAGCTTGACCCAAAGAGGGGGTGTGAGGTCTAAGAAGTGGCTTACTCCCTGCCCAGTAAACTCTGGCCTCACTTCCTGTTGTCTGGGCTCAAGGTCTGTGCCTGCCCAGGGTTCATGGATACCGACTCCTCTTCGCTGCAGGGATGGGGCCTTTGGACCCGAAGCATCAAGCCCTCCTGTACTTCAAAGCAGCTCCCTACCTTGTGGACTCCAGCTGGGAGACCCGCTAGTGCCTTCCTTGAATGTTTCCAGGTTTCTGTGCACAAAGTCATCCTATTATATTCCCAGCTTTTGTCTGCTAAGTAGGCAAAGAGGAAGGAACACAGACTCTGAAAGATGCCCAACCCCAGTGCCATCCCCTCCTCTCTAATGTCCCCAGGCATCTTTCAGAGGCTGCCTTCCTTCTGCAGACCTGATTGTGCTTAGCAGAATGCCCTGCTGTGGTGGGAAGGAGGGATGGGTGGAGGCACGGCCAGCCCACTCAGCGTGAAGCCTGCTGACAGCCAGGGAAGGGGTGCTGCGGGGAGCTGGGCAGAGGGCAGGGGCTGGAGAACCAAGGGCAGCGAGGGGACAGGGGGTAAGTGAAAGGCAAGGGTGGAAGGTTTTGCCTTGGCCTGGTGCTGGCGCCCACCACGCTTGGTAACTTAGAAGAATAACTTAGGAGATCTGTGAGGAGGTCCCTGAGCTCCTGCCTGAAGAGGCAGCGGGAGGGCAGAGGCAGGGGAAGTGAGATCTGGCTGTGGAGAAGGGTCTGGCCTGGATCCTCCGCTGGGGGGTGGATATCACTTCACAGCTGCAACAGGCCACGCTCGTCCTGGTCCTGTCACTCTGGTAGACCATAAGCTCTCTGAAGCTGTTCAGCTCTTCTGGGCTGTGCTAGGCAGCTGGCATGGCCCGGGTGTTTGCTGAATGCTCCTTAGCTCTGGGGAGCCATGGGATGTGGGGGTGCCCAAGATGAGAACCAGAGAGCAGGACACTTGGGCAAGGAGGACCAGAGACACAGAGTTCGCAGTTGTTGCTACACGCTGACATCTCTGATGAGAGCATCCAAGCCTGCAGCCAGCTCCAGGAATGTCTTGTGACCAAGCATCACACTCACCCGCCCTGCAAATTGTTCCTAATTTATTTACAGTTTTGGTGACTGCACATCATGAGCACTGCGAGAAAAACAAGCAGGGAATCGAAAAATGATGATTTCTTCCCAGAAAAACATGCCCATTAGAGCCTGGAGTGCCAGCAAGAGAGAGCCGGGCAAACATTCAGATGAAACGAGAATCACCACATAGCCTGACTTCCGCGTGGCCTTCGGGACCGGGAGGGTTCCTGTCTCCCTGAGACTCCTTGGGCCAGGTGAAGAGGGGTGGGAGCAGGGTGGGTTGTGCCCCACAGTGGCTTGGGAGCTTCCTTTACATGGTGTCTAGTGCAGGGTCTTCTGATTTGGGGGATGGGCGGGGATGGAGGCTGGATTCAGAGAGACTGTGAGTTTCTAACCCTTAGAAAGAGACCTGTCTACCAAAGCAGCCCCTGATTTCTGCTGCAGGCCTTCAAGGGAGGTGAGGGAGAAGGATGGGGTCACCCCAGTTCCATCTGGCAGGATGAGCCTATCAGCTCGACTCAGTGAAATGGGAAATCTATGTACACCTAGTAAACCGTGGGCCACTGTTGTGGGTGGCATGGGGGAGGTCTGCCCACTTAGGGCTGTCTGAGTTTCAGCAACTTTTCTGGCTTTGAGGGGTGAGGCCCCACAGATTGGCAAACACCAGGATGCAGAGTGGGGGTTCTCCAATCTTTCCCCATCCTCCCCTCTGAGCAGCACCCTGTTAGTCCCAATGGTCCTGAAGACATTGTCTTTCTGTTTTAGCCAGTAAACTCTTTTGGAATACTGTAAAGGCAGATATCAGCCTGATAACCCATCATCTGTACCTGAGGAACCCTGTTTCAGGCAGTTTCACAGCTGGGGGCAGCCCTGGCCAGAAACTCAGCCTCCATTTACACACCTGCCTCTCTGGACAGCTGATGAGCCTGGGGGGCTGTGGGTGTGGCCAGCGTCCTCAGTCAGGCAGCCAGCAGGGTTTTGTTTTTGTTGGGCCACGAGAGAACAGACCAGGACACTGTTTGCAGAGACAGCAGTGCGCTTTGGGAACACATGTTGGCGATAGTCTGGGATTTCTATCTCCATTCCCTGTTGCTTTATGGCCTTTACTATGAGTTGGATGTAGAAATAGGAGACATGGCATCTCACAATGACGTCATTCTTATGAAAAGATTCACGGTATTTGGAAATTGAGATGCTTCAAGGAAAATATCCTCAGTATCAAGGACTGAGTCTTTGTCTTGCAGGACAAAGGGGGTAGGGGTGCTTCTTGGAGGCATATGGAAGGGTTTACCACCACAACCAGGGGAGGTCTCTGTATGCTTCCCCAGCCCTGAGAAACTTGGTGTGTTCAGCTTGGCCCAGCCTGATGACTTTAAGGACTCCTTTTTTGGATGGATTGGCTTTGGTGGGGGCTTCCTTTGGCCCCAACATCATGCAGTTTAGCTGTACTGCAGGATCCAGGCGTTCCAGCCCTGTCCCTTGAGTTAAAATCTAGCAGCATGAAAACAAAATCAATTAAGGCAAAAGAGGCCTGAGAAACACAGGAGGCTGAGGCAAAAAGTGCTGCAAACCAGATGTTTCCTTCTCCATGACGAAGAGGCACCCAAGTGCCCGGGCATCTGGGGAAGTGTTTTCCTTTAAGGAAGACATCTGTATGGAAAGGGTGGCCTGAGTAATGCAGTGTGACAGTTGCTATGTCAACTAGCGTATTTTCCCCTCCCTTTCAATTATTGACCAGCTCGGTCAATGTTGCATAAAAATCATGCAATGCCATGGAATGTGTTTATGTGCCGGCCTCTGCCAGAACTTTCCAGCATTTTTTTCCGTACGTGTATTTGCTATTGAGAACATGCACTGTCACTTTGGTTTAAACGTGGGGTTTTTTTTTGGAGCTACATATTTCTTAGATTTGTAACGGGACAGTGGTGGCTGAGACTCCAGGGGAGCAACGTGGAGAGGAGGAAGGGAGAGCAAGGACTTTGCTGCCATGAGGGAGAACAGACCGAGGGGCAGGACGTGAGCATTTTGCAACAAGCTCGGGGTGAACATGCACGCGTGTGTGTAATATGTCCTGCCCTGAGTTTTACGGTGATGGCCTATTTTCTCTCCACCCTGGGCTGTGTATGCAGTAGTCTGCTGGCTACCCTGCCCTCGCTGTCTCTCACACGCATGTCAAGACCAAAACCCTCCTTCCCCATAGCTGCCCTTCAGCTTCCCAAAGGCGTCTGCACTGTCGATTCAAGCTTGGGAGCCAGGTGCCTGCACTGCTCCCCCTCTCCTCTGCCTAGGATCAGCCTGATTCCCACAGTTCCTCTCTGCCCCTTCCATGCCAGCGTGGTCACTGGGTTTCATCTTCTCTTCCTCTGGCTGCAGCCTCCCCATGTCCTCCCTGCCTCCAGTGTCACCCCTGCTCTAATCGGTTCTCCGCACTGAGGACGACAGTTGTTTATTTTCTCTTGAAGACTGTTTTAGAGGAGTTTTAGTGCCTGGCTTTAGCTTCTGCAGTTTTCAGTTCAGGAAGTCACCGAGGCTGCCCGTGTACCCTCTGCCCTTGGCCGGTCACATCCTCGTTCGCTCCACAGGGTGTTTAATGCAATCACTGAATCTACCTGGCTGCATCATAATTCCACAGATTCCCTGGTTTACATCAGATTCCCTGATGGTCTGTCCATTCTGTGAGTGGGGACAACTGTATAGTAATTGTGTCCATCATTATGATATACAGAAGATGATCCTCTTTCCAAATAATTGTGTCGGAGATTGAATTCAGGTCTTTGCACATGCAAAAAGCACAAGTTCCACTACTGAGCTACACTGCCAGGCTTTAAATAACATATATTTTTTTTAATTGCACAAGGACTAGTTCTTCCCACCCAGATATAACCACATGGTCCCTTTCCAAACTATCACTCTGGTCACATCTCTTATCTGCTCGCCTTATTCAAGTGATGTTTTAGCCTGACATCATGGCTGCACACAAGGAAACTTATATGTCCAGAGCCCTGTCCCCTGGCTGGCCATCCTCCGTCTGTCCCAGGCCAGGTCTTACAACTCTGATGCTGACCCTCCCAAACAGCCCCTGGGCGGGATCCTGGTGGCTTGCTTGTGTCCCAGTGTGGGGCTCTGGCTGGATGGCTTGTTGTCACTCTGCTGGACTGAGACTTTTGCCTTGCACCCCTGGTGCCAAGTTCAGTGCCTAGTGCTGAGTTCTTGCTGAGTACATAGCAGGTGCCCCTTTCCATCTTACAACATAAAACAGGTCCTGGAGGCCTCGGCTCTGCTCGGGCGTCCCCTTGCTGGCCTCTCCTCTCCTCTCTGAGCCAGCCTTGACCTGTCCCCTCCTCAGACTTTCTGTCTGATCCTGGCTGTGCACTCCTGTCTCTGTCCCTTCTTCCCTTGGGGCCCGATACTTAGAACAGAGGCTACTGAACACAGAGGCTGAGTGTGTTCTGCTTGGTGTCCAGCCCTCTTCACTCTTCCTGGGTCCTCACTTCCTTCCTTGAGTGGATGGAGCAGGTACTTTGTGTATCACAGCCACTCAGTGTGGGTACTGCACAGGCAGTGGGACCAAAGCAAGAATGGTGGCCGCTGACAGTCTGTGTGCCACCTTGGTGACTCTTGCTGTTGTCTGTGCTGGAACGGGACAGAGGGACAGCAGATGTAGCTGCAGGAGCCACTGTCCCCTGCTGGATGCTGCTAATTCATCACAGAGCTCCTCCTTGCTGCGTGAGACTGTGGCCTCAAAAGCCTGCCCTGTGCAGTGCTCCTGGCTGTCACGGCACATCCATTCAGGATGACAGATGACAACCAGGTCTCTCTGACCTGGCCTTGGGGGACAAAAGCACTATTTCCCCCAAAATGATTGTTTTGTCTATTTATCAGCTCAAAAAAAAAAAATCAGATCAAAGGCTCTTTGTTGCTCTAAGAAATTGCAGATGGAATAAGACTGCAGAATCACGTTGGGAGGTCCTGGGCCTGCTATGGTCCATGTCTTAATCAGATGCTGTGTCCCCACAGTGATGGGAGGAGAGGTTGGGGAGTGTGGTGGTCAGCTGAGAAAGAGGAAGAGTTAGGGGAAGATGTGGTGTGAGATGCATGCGTCACAGAGGGAAGAGACAGGTTGACAGACAGCAGCAGGCTTTCTGTGAAGATGCAAGCAGAAAGGTGGTTGGGAGAGAGACCTCCAAAAGGAAAGACAGTGCATGGCAAAGCATCTTCCATTGTCTTACAGAGCGTGGAAATATCAAAGGGTTTTCATGTTTCTTTGCAATCCCAGAGCAATGTTTGTTGGAGCAGGTGGCAGAGGATGTTTCTGGAAGCCACCAGAAACTTCCAGTAATTGAGGGATAACAGTTTCAAGCAATGAACTGTCTCACCAAGACTGCATAACCACAGATGAGAGGACGTTGTGGTCTGCATTTATCAGGCTTATGGACCAAGTGCAGGGAGGGCGTGAGATTATAGTAATATCAGGAGCTGGAGTTCGAGTACATCTGGCTTTGGAGGCTGAGTTCTGTTCCTGCACCAAGTACCCAGGGCCATCTCCAAAAGACCTCATGCTATCTTGCTGTCCATTGCCACTGAAGTCCTTTAGAGGCTGGTGTTAATTAATGAAGCTGGTGTTTTGCGGAGCTGGTATTTGTAGCTGTCTTTTCCTTTTCCAGCTCTTGTCCAGCTGCCCTGGCTGCTTGCATTGCCCTGACTGTGGCCCTGGTCATATAGAACTCTGGGCCCTGCTCATGGCTTGCAATGCTTTTCCCGTTCTCTTGCCTGGTGAAACCTTTCCCAGTAATACATTGCCAGTAAGGCTCTCGGGGAACACGTTTGCAATTCCTTCAGCTCCCTTTCTGAGTCTTCATGACAGTCAGTTCTAGGACCCATCACACCTGCCCTGTGTTGGGGTACGTGTTTAACTCTTGGAAGCTGCAGGCTGCCAGCTCCCGGGGGCCCGGACAGAGGCTTATTCACCACCCCGGGGCTAAGGATAGCACTGAGCATGCAGCAGAAACCCAGCCACGCAGAGCTGAATTCAGTCGATTTTGCTGTGACCGGATGAATCCAGGCCACTGGGATTTCACTGAGGGACCTCAGTGTCTTCACTTGTTTGGGAACCTTGAAGTGTCATGGGATAAAATCCATTACTGACATCTTTATGGTCCATGTCACCTGTCACTCGGAGGGAGAGAGAAATTAAATTGGCACAGCAAGGCTGATTTTTCACAGTGCTTTGTTGATGACTCCAAACACTGTGCATCCTGCTGCCGGTGTCCCCGGCCCCCTGTCCCCAGCCCCTGGGTGGTGGAGAATAACAGGATGCTGCTCTGGAAAGTATTTACCCTTTTTAAAAAGCACCAGTATTGTGGTTTCCATTTTCAAACCCCGGAAGTGGACTGGTTCGGGATGCTGGCAGCCATGCCCTCGGGCTGGCTCTGTGGCACCTGTCAGGCCCCCGGATTCGTCATTTGTCCTTGCTGAGATGGGGACAGCTTCTGCCTGGGCACCGCACCATCTCTCCTTCCAGCCTCCTCTGGATCGTGCATCCTTGATCAAAAGCTGCTACTTTCTGGAAAGTTGATTCCGTTTTTAAGTGTTGATTCGTTTTGAGGATGGTTAGTTTGACTGGGCTTCACTTTTATTTTATGTATACTTAGCTGTTTAAGTGTGTTTCAAAAAATTATAAAAACCTACTTCAGTCTGTTTTGCAACAGTGTGTGTGACCAATCAATGCTCCGCAGTGCACCCTGAAACTTCAAGGTATCACAGAAACATGTTCTCTGCTTGAAACTGTACTAGTAAACTGAACATCTGCTTTACAGGAACACAGTCTATTAGTAAACTGAACATCTTTGTTGTTGTTGATGATGATGTTGTTAAACAGGAAAATAATATGGCTTCATAAAGTTCATGTAAGTGCATGTAGATGCCATTTTGGAAATGAGTCACATAAATGAATAAATGAAGGCAGATGTCAAGCATTTAATTGGCCCTTCTTTCCCAGCTGGCTTCTATGAAACTTGGAAGCCCTGTCAGAGATGATAATTCCCCACCAGTATGAAGCTGCCACAGTGGGTTAGATGCTGTTGATTTTCGGAGAGGAGCAGCTGACTGCCTCAGGCCTTGTAGCCTGGCATTCTCGGCATTTTCTACTAATGCTTCTCAAATACCAGAGTGAAGTACGGCACTGCACCTGTAATGGCCCACAGAATTTTCTGGAAATCACAAACCTTATACTAACTGCTCCAGTGAGCTTTTGTCTTTTTCTCCCATTTTTATTTTATGAAACGCCCCAAGATTTCATCACTATAATAAGAGACTAACAGTGGTTATACATTGCGTATTAGTATCTTCAAAGTAGTTACTTAGAGACCAAAACGATTGTCTTACAAAGAATAACAGATAATACATAGCACAAAACTTTCTTTTCAGTGAACTCAGTCAGACTCTCGGCATCAATGAAATGCATCAACTTTATTTTTGGCGCCATGCTGATATTGTCCTCTAGATCTTCCTCTTAAAAGGATTGACTGGGAAGATACATCTTGTAATTCCTGAACCCCCAGGCTCAGATACTTGGCTTGAGAAGCAGGCATAAGAATGGTTTAAGAAAAGTGTTTTAAAAGGTACTAGAAAACAACCACAGTAACATTGGTATTTAAAGTGTAATTGTCCAGCAGGGATGGATTCCTGGGATGGATTCTCCAGAGGGATACTGAGCTGGGAGAATGAGGCTGAGGCTATGGTGGGACTCAGAAGGCATGGATCAGTGGGGGAAACTGAGGCAGGGGGCCAGAGGAGAGTCGGTCTTAGCCCTCTGGGGAGATAACCACAAGGCAGCAGAAGGGGCTGTTGGATGTGGTGACTGTACATTAAGGAGGAGAAGGAATGCTGAATAAGAGCCAGCGGAGGAGGAGGATTCAGAGAGCAGGGAATCGGTTCACCGGTGAGGACGCTGAGCACCAACCTGGTGCCCACAGTGTGCCTGGGGGTCCTGAAGCAGAATTTCCCAGCCAGCTCTGTTAAGTGATTGGAGTATTGTAACGGGGAGTCTGGGGCTTTGGGTAGCTGTATCCACAGTCTGAACTTCTGAGCACCAAGACCCATGTTCAGACTTGGACCCAAGGCGTGTTCTGAGGCAGAGCCTGAGATTTAGGACTTATGCCTAAAATGTCCCTTAAAGCCTCCTGTGCTCCCAGGTGGGGCTTTTGGAGGTGACTAGACCGTGGGTGTGTGATACTGGATCACGGGTGTGATGACTGGATTGGTCCCTTGAGTGTTTCATTAGTTCTGGGTGGGAGCTGAATGGATTGACTGAATTTGGAAAACCCACCCTGCGTGTGGGTAGCACCAGTCAATACACTGGTAGCCTGAACCCAGTAAGGAAGGCTGCTGCTTCTTTCTGCCCGGCCTGCTATAGTCTGTTTCCCCTTTGTCATGCCCTGTGCCTTATCACTGTCTATGGCTTGAACCGTGTATAAATCATGAGCTGAAATGAACCTTTCCTCCTTTAACCTGTGGGTACTGGCTATTTTGCCCAGCAGTGAGGAAATAACTCAGGCAGAGTGAGAGGAGGAGAGTGCTCCCTCCTCTTAGAGTGCTCCCATAACTCTTGGCTCCAGAGCCTCCTGATCCTCAGGCATCACCGCCACTCCTGCGAGGCGTGCACCATTCCTAAAATAAGACCCTGCCCAGGCCTCTTGCACAGCATACTGGGTTTAGGGCCCAAGGCTGGCGCCTGCCTCCGCCCCATCCCACTCTGAACTTCTGTGTCCTCCTCAGAAAAATGCTAATGGCTTATTTAATTGTGAGAATGGGAGAAAAATCATGGAAAGAAGGCAGTCCTGAGCTCAGTGCAAGGGAATACTCTGTACACAAGAAATAAGTGGATTCGCTTAATTCCCTAGTATTGGATTTCAATAAATATTGCAAGTTCCCAGTTGTGGCAAATGACTGGACTTTGATAAATGTTGTAACATGGAAAAATTGTAATTTTTACCCTTTGCCTTTTTCTGTCTTTGTGTGTGTCATATTTTTCTAAGGAATGCTGGGATATATCTTGTTTTGGAGCCAAAGATGGGCTACCCATCATGACCACTAATCGTGGTGTGTCCCCTCCAGTGGATTGAGAACTATGCAGCAGATTAGCGGGGTTTGCTCTTGGGTGTGTCTAGCTGCGCCATGGAAGTGTCTTCTTGGTACCATACTATTCATGAGGTCTTGCCTGCCCCTCTCTGGTGATGTCCCCTGTTCCTCTTCTTGGCTGCCACGATGTGGGCACTTTTGCACCACTACACTCTGTGGCCATGATATTCCTGCCTTGGGGCTGGCTGACCATGGGCTGAATCCACCCTGTCCTCCTTTACACTGCCGGCAAAGTACAGATATTGTGTGTCAGCCACATGCAAGCTGAATAATACATCTCTGAAGCGTCTGTGACATCCCATTAGAGGTGGTCACTTTACGTCCTGGTGAATGCTGTTATAAACTTCAATCTAAAAATGTCACCTGCTTTACCAACAGAGTCCTTCCTTTGATCTTGTCAGCGGCTGCATGCCCTTGAACCTGCCCCCGCTGACCAGTTTTGTGTGTACATTGTTTTTTTCCCTTGGTTTCCTCTTCAGTTGTGGCCGTTTACCTAAAGAAGTCCTGGTGGTCTACGGAAGATGTACTAAGGACTGCTGACCCCACGAGAGAAGGCCTGATGAAGGTGAGAGAACACAGTTTGAAAGGAGCACTCACAAGGCAGGCTTTTCCCAAGTCACCATCCTTACTATCCTGTTAATAACGCCTGACGGTCTGCTGCATCACTGGGTATTGATTTCCCCCCTGTTGCCATCAGCCTGGGTGGTCCCACAGCAGACCCGTCTCAGGGGTCTGCAGTCTGGAGTCCAAAATCAAGGAGTCCGTCATTGCTTTTTTTGGAGGATTGGGAGGGGGAATGTGTTCCAGGCTGTGTCTCAGCTACGGGTTGCCCTCGGTATCACTTTTGGTGGCCATCGTTGGCGTCCTTTGTGTGTTTTCCCAGGGTATTTTCCCTGTAGGCACGTCTGGAACTATAATTTTCCCTTTTTATAAGAATACCAGACATACTGTCTTAGGGAGCACCCTACTGCTCAAAGCTGGACTTGATTACCCACAGAATTCCGTTTCCAGATAGGTTCCCATTCAGAGGTACTGGGCTCTGGGACGTCAGCATCTTTGGTGGAGACACATTTAATCCATAATAATCATGCTGGGAAGGACAATAGTAGCACCTGCCCGAGTAGCCTGGTGTTGTTAATCTGTGCCATCTCTCTATTGTGTGGGAAAATTACACCTGGTGCTCCCGGGCAGTGTTTATTGGTATGAGATTCTATCCTGTACATTACCTCAGACTCTTTACAGGGTTGGTCTAATTTCAGAATCTTCAAGGTGTTTGTTTTGCACGTGAAGAAACTGAGGCTGAGTCATACAGCTGGCAAGTGGTTTAGGTGGGTACAAACATCTCTGAGCTCAAGCCTGGCATCTTTGAAGCACCGGCATTTTGTAGAGCAGTTGAAAAACAGAGATCTGGGATGGTGAAGGTGAGGGCAGGTGCACCAGTAGCTCCTTAGGTGTGGGAAGCATCCTGATGACCGAAACACTGGTTGGGCAGAGGCTAAGGAGCAATGCAGGTACCAGTCAAGATGCGGACTCTGTCTCACATCTGATTGCTGGATTTCTATCAGTTCCCTAGCTGAGAACAATGATGGGGCATCTCTGCAGTCAGAAAATGGTTTTCTATAATGCTGCTTGGCCCATTTCACAGAATCCAGTAAATATGAGTGGAAAATCAGCATTTGTTCAGGTTCACTTTGAAGAAGTTCATGATGTAGTTTCTTCTGTTGGCTGAACAACTTTTAGTTCAATTTCATCCCCACCCCAACTTGGGGGTCTTGAACATGCTAGATAAGCCCACAGCCACCAAGCTAGATCTCCAATCCTTTTTATGCATTTTATTTGTTTATTTATTTACTTGTGGTGCTAGAGACTGAACCCAGGGGCTTTGCACTGAGATACAACGCCAACCCTTTTTAAATTTTGAGACGCAAGTTTTTCTTAGTCACTAAGTTGCCCAGACTGGACTAGTACTGAAGTCCTCTACCAGTCTAATCTTTACAAAGTCTAAATTTTATTTTCGAGACAGTGTTTTGCCACGTTGCCCAGGTTCACCTCAAGCTTGTGATCCTCCTGCCTCAGCCTTCCAAACAGCTGGGATTATAGGTATATGCCACCACACCCAGCCAGTTCTGTTTTTAAAGCAACAATGTCATCAAAATGTAATTCACATACCATCTCTTTCATTCTTTGAAAGGGTACAATTCAGTGACTTTTACTATATTCGGAAAGTTGAGTATCCATCACCACCACTTCTAGAACATTTTTATCATTCCAAAAGGAGCCCCATACCTATTTGAAGATACCTCGCATTCTTCTCTTTCCCCAGGCCTGGCAAGCACTAATGGGCTTTCTCTTGTATGGAGTTGTCTGTTCTAGACATTTCATTTGGTCATCCATGCTGTGACACATATCAACATTTCATTACTTTTCTGGCCAAGTCATAGTCATGGAGTGTGATGGACGTTTGAGTTGTTTCCACTGTTAAGCTTTTATGAATAATAGTTCGATGAGCATTTACATACAGTTTTTGAGGACGTGTATTTCCAGTGTTCCTAGCTGCATACCGGAAATGGAATCACGAGCTCTGTGACAACCCCGTGTTTCACATTTTAGGAACCCGCCCAAGTGTCTTGCACAGCAGTTACCCCATTTTACGTTCTCCCAGCATTTACTGTTGTCTCCTTTCACATTCTCCATCCTCATAGTGTGAAGAGGCAGCTTACTGACATTTTGATTTGTGTTTCCCTGGTAACCAAGGATGCAGAGCATCTTTTCATGTGCTCATTGGCCATTTAGATAGCCTCTTTGGGAAAATGTTTACTGTGAACTTTGCCCCATTTTTAAGTTGGATTATTTGATTTTTTTTACTATTGAATTGTAAGAATTTTTCATATATTCTAGATACAAGTCCTTTATGTGATTTGCAAATAGCTTGCCCCATTCTTTGGGTTGTGTTTTGTAGGTCTTAACTGACTCTGTAGGTGTTATTTTGTAGATTTTTCCCCCATGCAAATAAAGAGTGACTTGGGATTCACAAAGGAGCATGATCCACCCAGCAGTACAGAGCACGCGTGGATGTGTTTCCGTCCCAGCACCCTTGTCACAGGTGGACCCTGTGACTGCTTAATGACTGATCGTTCTGAATGCTAGGAAGAATCTGATTTGTTTTTTACATCAGAATAAGAAAGTTCAGTTATTTCATTTGTCAATTTTTCTAAGTTTGAGTGAGAAACACCTCTCCCCCAGATTCTGTGAATGTGGCTTAAAATGTGAGGGAAAAGAAACTTGAACATTATTTTCACCAAATGAACCATGTTGTAAAACTCTATCCTGCCTTTACTGTACCTGGGAATGTCTCCTTTCTTCATTCGTGGAACTTTGTCTTTACTTTTTTCTTTTAATTACATTTTGTTTCTTAGCCAGATATTCTTCACAAATTACCAGAAAAACCTATCTTAATGTTCTTTCTGTTAGCATAATTAGTGATCCTAATGAGGGATTAGAACTGGATCTAAGTTTTATGTTTTTAGAAACGTTTCTAAGTCAAAATCACACGTCACACATTTTCCTCCCTGTAATGAAATGGGACAAATTAAGTGAATTTTCTTTTTCTCCTTTTTCTCCTGCCAGTTTTTGATTGGATATTTCCTTTCTGCCAGATGCAATCTGCTTTTCTCTCCTGGCTTCCCTGTGAACCTTTTGGTTTTATAAGTTGAAAAATAGAACCTCCCACATTACACGGATCAGGTCCTGAGATTTGCTAGTTATTCTTAAAGTCTGAGCTGGCTTTGGCTGCCACTGTCTGAGACACAAAATGTGGCAGCTCCTCAGGCTGAGCTGGTTCGACTTTTACAAATCTTTCCATCATCTAAAATTTGGCTCCAGATGAAGGTGAAGTATTTTATGTTCTAAGCCAGTTAATAAGTTTATTGGCACTGAACACTTTGTATCATTTGCTAGGGTGCTATGAACTGCCTTATTTTTATAATCAGTGTTTTGCAATATAGACAAGAGTCTTAGAGGTCACACGGTGAGATCCTTTAACCCTCACCCAGTGAAAAGGAGGTTCTAAAAGTGTGGGCGGCTGTCTCCCAACAAATCCTGGCTAAGATCTCACTACTATACAATGATAGTGATGCAGGTTATGAAGATGATGGTGATGATGATAGTTTAAGGCTCAAGTATTAAATATGCAATTAAGCATTACTATTTGCATTAAAGTAAGTTCCAGTTCTAATAGAAAAGGGAACACAAGAGAACCAACTGCTGGTGGCTCTTGAGTTCTCTGGAGCGGGCCTCAGAAGACCTGCCTGTTGTTTCCTGCCTGCTCCTGACAGAGCTCTTGCCCAGCTGTATCCAGTTCTCCTTGGAATGAGGCAGGAAAATCAATAAATCAATCACTTACCCCTTTGAGCATCAATTTCTTTATCTGTAAACCAAGAAGTTCCCAGTGGGTGTTGAGAATCAAATAGTCCTGTGTGGGTGGGAGCCATCGCCTAGTTAGTGGTGTGACTGATGTGCACACATGCATACACACACTCACACATGCGTGTGCACACACATGCTCACATCATGCAGGCTGTCTGTTGTAATGCAGTGTTGCAGGAATAAAATTCACTATCACAATACTACCACTGCATGAATAGATGATTGGTTGTGTCTAGTGTGTCACATCTTAGCAGCTATTTGGAGGGTTGCATTTTGGAGGACTATGGGACCACATTGTTCTAGTTTGGACCTGAAACGTCTTGTGAAGGCCCTGTGTGTTAAAGGCTTGGTCACCAGCCTCTGGTTCTGTTGGGAAGTGGTAGAACCTTCATGGGATTCAGCGGAAATCTCGCTACCAACATCTCAGGATAGCCGTGTAGTGAGCGGAGGCTTGGGAGGCCCTGATTCTGGCCATATATTTGGCATCTGTGGGCTATAAAAAATGAAAAGAATTTTAACAGGCACAAGCATGAAGTTAGTTTGACTTGTGGAGGAGAAATCTTCCAAAACTGTGGTGCTGGCTTTGAGCACAATTCACTTTCTTTATTTATGATGACTTTGCTTGGGCATGACAGTCCTGTTTTCTAGCCTAGAAGGGAGTGGTCCTGGAGTCTCAGTAATTCTCTGGGGTTGGGACTCCAATTTATGTTTGTAATTTGTCACAAGCTATCAAAAATAAGTTGCTTTTGATATAGCAACTGATCCTCCCAATTATTTTTCCTCTGCTGAGGATCATAATTCTAGGGCTAAGTCCATGCTGTTGTTAAAAATGGTAGATCGGGTTTATTTTGGGACAAGTTTGGCAGATCTACTGCAGTGGCTCACCCCAGCTCCCCTCGAGATAACTTCCTGTTTCATTAGCTTGTGATTAACTGTACTTTGACAACTTAATTCTATGTGTCTATGTCCACGGGGACTCAGGAACTCCCCAGGCATTGTCACTAGCACTGTTGTGATAAATCAGTAGTGTGAAAATGTTTGTGAATAGAGTGATTTATATTCTGGTTCTCAAGCACAAAAACAATCCTCTGACAGTGGACTATACACTTAGACCCAATTTGTGGGTCACTTCCAAGTGCAGAATTTATCATGTCTGATTTTCCTCTCTGCTCTCACTTGACTATTGTTCTTTCTTTGCTTTTCTTCAAAGGTTCAGTCCTTTGGGGAAAGGATTGTACTTTTCATTCTGAATGTCATTATTTTTGGAAGATTGGAGAGAAACTTGGACGATGATGACATGTTTTTCTTACCTCACTCTGTGAAGGAGCAAGCTAAAATTCTGTGGAAAAATGGAGCAGCTGTCGGATTTTACACAACCAAATTGAAAGGTGAGGGATGTATCACAGCCCAGGACACCACTATTTCGGCATCTTGGTGGGAGAAGAGAACTCTTAGTGTCTGCCTGTCTCAGAGAATCCCCGACTGTTGGACTCTCAGGCAATGCTGTGTCTCCTCTAAAATACTTGTGATAGTGAATGGCATACAATGACTTTCCATTTCTTTTCTTTAATGTTACCAATTAGCTTTCAGGAAAAATACCATTGCTAATAGGTGACATGTGGAGCAAAACCCACACTGAATGCCAAGAGTTACAGACATTAGCTCAGAAGGAGGGAAGTCCAGCCATGATAACAAACTTAGGGGAAGCAACTGTGGCTTATTGTGAGGTGCAGTGATTGCTGCACATGTGGGACAAGGACCTTGTTGGTGGAGGATGTGTTTCTCCTTTTAACATGTTTTCTTTAACACTTTCTCTGACTTTTAAAGGCTGTCAACATCACGGGACCAGCTGTTCCAGTACCGCAGTTTGATTCTTACAAAGTTCTTGAATTTAGTAAAGATTAACTTTCTTGGAAACTCATCATAAATGTGCTATTATTGGAGTGGAATGTTTTTTGGGGAAATAGAAAGACCCATTTTGATTTAGAGTCCTGTTCACGTTGTGGTGATGGTCTGCTTCTCCAGGACGGAATGCCTGCTTCTATTTCTCTGATATCTGGGGGATCTGGCCACTTTTCCATCTACATAGCTCTTTTGTTTGTTAGTGAAATGTTTGTCAAGGCAAATAAGAGGGGCTTCAGCATGTGGGACTTTCCACAGCCTTTCTCACCTATTTCCTTCACTGGCTCATGGATTCTGACGTATCGCTTCCTGTTATAGGTAGTCATGGTTTTAGTTGTCTTACATTTTTGTTTTATTTTTTATTATTTTGGGTTGCTGGGGAGTGAAGTCAAGGCCTCACGTAGTCTAAGCAAGTGCCGTGCCACCGAGCTGCACCACAGCACCAGTGTCAATTTTAGATGGAGATATGTGGACCTAGAGAACAGTTAAAGTGCAAGAGAATACTATTGTACTTCCTCCTTCCTGGGAGACTCATTAATGATCATTTGTCTACCATTTTCAATCTGTGAGAAAATCATTTGCAGACAGACATCCTGCTAGTAGAACCAAAACCTGTTCACACGTTCCAGCTTGCTGTGTGAGAACAGCAGGTGCAGGCAGGAGGAGCTCGGGTCTCGCCTTGCCTGGTCTTGTTCTCCCGGACACGCTGATCCCACGTGCTGCCAGTGCTGCGGAGATGAAGTAGAGATTGTGACTGCCTGTGTTTTTCTTTTAGGTCTTCATTTTGTTTCAGTTTAATATCTGAAAGGTAGTTTATCTGAATAAAAATGATTAGAAGCAGTTTCTTCGTCTTCAACATTTTGAATATGTCGCTCCAACTTTTGGCTTTCACAATTTTGGTGAGAATTCAGCTGATATTCTTATTTTTGTTGCTTCATACACAATGGGACATGGCATTCTCCTCCGAGTGCTTTCAAAATTTCCCCTTTAATTTTGGCTTATTATTATTTTTTGCAGTTGATGGGGCTGTGTGCATACCTTAGTGCATTTGTAGTACTATGACCAAGACTTGAGATGAAGTGATTTATAAACAACAGAAATTTATTTCTTAGTGTTCTAGAGGTTTAAAAGCCAAGATCAAGGTGCCTACACTGATCTACTAATGAATTTAGAGTCGCATGACTTAACAGCTTCTGTGCAAGCACCATGGCTTAGTAACATGGCGGTGAGGAGTAAGTTTCAATGGGAACCCACATTTAAACCATGGTAGGAATGATTTTTCTTTTTGGGGATTTGTTGAATGTCTTCAATATATAAATTAATGTTTTCTACCAAATTTGAAGAGTTTGGGCTACTGTTTCATGAAATACTTTTCATAGGGGCTGGGGATTTAGCTCAGCGGCATAAGGGCCTGTCTTGCAAGCAGGCAGTCGTGAGTTCGATCCCTGGTACCGATAAAAAAGAAAAAGACAAAAAAAAAGTTAAAAAAAAAAAAAGAAATACTTTTCATGCTATTTACCCTTTCCTTTCCCTGGGAGTCTAGTCATATGTATATTGAGGTACTTTATTTTTTAGTTCTCTGATTTTATTATTTAAATTTTTACCTGTACTAAGATTAGTTAATTTAAATAGACCTATATCAGTGTCATCTGCCACCTGTAATCTGTGGCAGTGCTCTTTTCAACAGCACATTTACTGAAACATTATCTGTTACCTGGGCCACCCAGAAATTTGGTTATTTTACATATCAGTTCTAGAATTCCAATTATTGTTTATAGTTTTCAGGGTTTTTTAAAAAAAGATTTCATATCCATTTATTGCTTAGTCACATATTCTTAAAATAATTTTATTAATTAAAATTAATAATTTGACTTCTTTGCATGTATTTTTAAGTCTATTTGAAGCCATTGTCTATTAATGTCTATTCTAAGTCAGTTACATTGAATGATTTTTTTCAGAGTATGGATTATGTTTTCCAGTTTTTGCATGCTTAGTAGTTTTGACAATTAATCATTGCAAATATAATGCAGGAACAAAATTGCTGTGTGTTTTCTGAGAAGTTTTGGATTTGTTCTAGTGAGCATTTAACTTGCTTAGCTCAGACTGCGAATTTTGTCTCCTCTGAGACTTGTGCATGCTGATCTCTATTTGTATGGCTTTCTGTGATTGCTTCTTTTACTTGGCTCTGCAGAAGTCCGAAAAAGTGGCAGCCAAACAAAACTTTAGACACTGATGAGACTTATTTTCTCCTTGGGTTTTTACTTCTGCTAGTTTTGGGCTCTGTATTCCTATGGTTCAAATGCTTGTACTTTGGCTTTTTGTTACTTGAGCTCCCCAAACTGAGCAATAGCTCTCGCTATGGCAGGTGCCAAACCCACGGGTTGATTCTGTATAGCTCCATCTTTGAGGAGTGGATATCTCCCTGGTCTCTGGCTTCTTTTTATGCTGGGTCTTTTGAGGTCTCCTTTATTCATGGGTAGTAGATTAGCTATAAACCAGGGATTTGGGGATTTTATGCTCTGAATTTGTGTTTCATTTATTCTGTGGTTTTCATGTGGCTCCTCACTAAATTTGTTACTTTTAAAATCCTGATTTCTAATATTTGACATATTTAGCTGGTCAGGCTACAGTTTTTCCAACTAATATTTTCTGTAATCATGGGATTAGAATTAAATTCTATGGATAGTAAGCCAGAAACCCTGAGCTTTTACCTATTCCTGTTACAGTTTTCTGAAATTAAAATTTCTTCTGACTTTTATGCACTTTTGCATGTCTTGTGGTGCCTTTGAATATTCTTAAAATTTTAGTTTTAAATAATTTTCATATCTGAAGTTTTGTATGATCATTTCATCCTGCCACCAGATTCTGAGATGGATTCAGTCCAGGTTTAGATAATAACATTTTATCTATTCTTCACTTCCCCACATCTTTTAGTTGAGAGAAGAGTGTTTACATGAATTTAAAAATGATTGTTATTAGCAGCATGTAGTAAGTTAGTAAAAGAGTAATGTAGGTGATAGCCAGATATCTTTTATAGCATTTTAATATTTTATCTATAGGATTTATTAAAACTCACTTGCATAGCCTTTCATCACTGTATTGAAATAACTGACACAGAGTAACTTTGTGAAGTGGAGAGATTTACTTAATCAGTTGGAGGCTGGAAATCCAATCAACATAGTGTAGGCTTTAGTGAGGGCCTCATGGCGATGGCGGAGGACAGAGAGGAGGGAGGATCACACATGGGATAGGGAGCCAGGGGTGGTAAGGGAGGGGTTGGGCTTGCTCTTTTTATGATAATCTTTTTTTTTTTTTTTTTTTTTTTGAGAATTACCAAGTAGTCTCACAAGAGCCATCTTATGCTTTCCAAGGCCAGTGCCCCCAGCAAGACCTGAGGACCTCCCATTGGGCCCTATCTTTTAAAGGTCCCATTGCCTCCCATTAGAACTACCTTGAGGACCAAGCTTCCGATGCATGGGCGCTTGAGTCTCCATCCAGTCCACAGCGTGCATGTGAAGGCGTGTGGGGTGATTGGCAGTGGGAGGGCATCTTAGCTCCACAGTTGTGAACTATTAGTGATGTGTCTTCAACCTTGGCTCTGTCTTTGGAGCTAGTCAGTGGTGTGTTGATGGGCACGGTGCTTCTCAGCTTTTTAGCAGTGTGGCTTCTCATCATTTGTTTAGATCCATGTGGTTCAGAATATCTGTAAATTTAGCTTCAATTTTCCTGAAAGTTATAATTCTATTTTGTAAGGAAAAAAATGTACAAATTCAAGGCATAAATAGGATCACAGGGCCAGGTTCTGCCTACTGAAGGGTGCTTGAATCTCTCCAATTTATGATAATTCAGCTTACCTTTTAAAAAGTCTCATGATGATACGAAAATGATACACATTTAGTAGAAACCATACCTTGAATCTTGGTCTCTTTCTGAGTGGTACAGCACAGTACTCTCCTATAATGCTGGGTAGCAACAGTGAGTCACCTCTCTGACGGTAACAGGTGACTCTGTGTATTGTGCTACATTGCTGTTACGTTGAACACGGTCAGTATATAAAATGCTTTTCTCCTTTATGGTATTTTCAACTTATCATGGGCTTTCTGAGTGTTGCAATGCCATCATTTAAGTTGAGGAGCACCTGTACACTGCTTTTCAGCCTCTTAGCACATGCATTTCTGTGTGCATGAGATTTTAAGCACAAATTTTAAATTTATAATAGACTTTGGGTGGACATAAAGAACTGTAAAAATTTTATAAATTTCAATTCATGTGTCATCTCATGTAACCACAGTGAAAATGAACATAAACGGTAGTTTCATCTCTGGTATCCAATCTTTATGTTATTCCTTTATAGTCATTGCCACCCCCACCTACATCACCCCTGGCAACCAGTGATCATTTTTCCACCACTGTAGCTTTGTTTTTTCCAACTGTCCTATAAATGGAGCTGTAGAGCGTCTTTTGCAACTGGCTTCTTTTGCTCCGCATAATGCCTCTGCGATTCATCCCTGACAATGTTGTGTATCAGTAATTGTGCTTCTTTATTGCATTGGAGCCTATTTAATTTTCAAACAAGTAGGTGCCTTTGTGTTGAATGAATAAGATGTTTTCAGGTAGACTTCTCTTTTGGAACATTTTGCTAATTGTCTGATTTGATTTTTTCCCTTTGTTTGATGGCTGTATAATTGCTTTCCTTATAAAATATTGACACATTGGTTATTTCTCTATTTTATGTTGATATCCTTTCTAGATAATAAAAATTAGTGAGGTTTTACTTTTAACTTTTTCTCTCAAATCACCAAACCAAGAGTCTAGCATTCAAAGGAAGTGGATACTGGACCAGAGAGTGGAGAGTAGGTCAGTGTAAGGCGGAGTTGGTAAGTATTTTCCTTTTGGATGAAAATTTCAGAAGAAGAGCTCTGCATTTCAGATTCCTGAAAATGCAACAGGAATGAAAGTGCTAAAAGCAAGAACGGCACTGAAAATATTAAATGAAGTGATTGGAGCCCAGACCAGCATGTGATCTGTGGGATGGCAGAGATGCTGTGAAAGAGACCTGAGCCCTGCCGCAGCTGGGGGTCCTCGGCTTGCTGTCCTCTCCAGAAAACCTTGGGCCTCAGGAACTGTGTTCCATATAGCAGGTGCCCCTCATGCCATCTTCTGACCTGCAGAGGAAACATGCAGGTTAAATATGGAGTAGAAGTGTGTAGTGTTGTTTCAGTACTGACTGCCATCCAAAGAGAAAGAGATTGGTCCTGTGAGGAGCAGGGGTCCACTCCTGGACTTGCAGGATGGGAGGGCGTTGGAGGCGTGCAGGAAGCGTCACCTGGCTCCTTACCCTGGGGTGGGAGCCATTCTTGTTTTGTCTTTGCCTGGTTTCTTTACTCACTTAGATATCGATGTCCTCCTAAAGCCTGGTGGGATCGCAGGCAGGGCGTTGTGAAGCTAATTGGGTAATGGGGCTTAGAGCCCGGTTGCTGTTAGTTAGGGGTTGGTCAGAAGAGGTGGGTTCTTGGGGTGGCCTCAGGGCGTTGATCTCCCTCTCCTGCTCCTCCTGTCACTTTCTGCTTCCAGTCTGCCATGCTCTTCCACCGTTCCCCTGTGTCATCTGCCCTGCCTTGGGGTGAGCCAACTTCAGGCTGAAACCTTTACAGACTTGGAGCAAGAATTAACCTCCCGTCTTTTAATTTGTGGGTGTCAGGTATTGTGCCTCAGAAACTAGCAAGTGACCGAGCCATGTGTCCTGCTTTCCCATAGCCTTGACATTAGCTTACTCAGATGGCCACCTGGCCTCCTGCTCTCCCTGGCCTAAAAGGCCATTTCCTACTGTAGACTCAGGGTCATTTAATTCCTTTGCAACCTCTTGAAAGAATCAGGTTGAACCAGGTGGCATGTAGCTTGGATGCTTGAGCTTATGGGTCCACTCATATATAGCTTAGCTGTCTCTGGTCAGGTGGGCTGGGTTTCATGGTTTGCATACAGGCGTTATGCTGTGTCTGTGTCACTGAGGTTGCATGCAGTAAGGGCAATTTTAAAAACAGGCTAATGGGTTTGCCAGACTTCATATTATATTCCATGGAAAAAGTGTTTTCTCTAACGTCTCAACCTGGACTGTGATTACCCCCAGTCAAGACTATCAGGTAGCCCCCCACTCCATTGCTGGACAGTTCTTCAATTTTTGAGTGTTCCAGCAGGCCCTGCTTTTTGTTGGTCTATCTTTGCAGGGTGCAGGACTTCTTGGAGCTGATTCCTGAGCTACTGAAGCAGTGCTGACTCAGTGATCTGGGTTACCAAGTCCCCTGAGTCATTTGCATGCACTGGAATGTTTATCACTGACCTAAAATATCCTTTCCTCAAGTCGCATTGCTCCCAGGGACAAAAGTTTGCTCTTGGAGGCCAGGGGTGTAGCTCAGTGGCACAGTACCTGCTTGGCAAGTGCAAAGTCCTAAATTAGATTCCTGGTACCAAAACAAAAATTTTGTTCTTGGGGGAGTGTATTGGTCAGCTTTCTGTTACTAGAAAAATTCTGCAGATAATCAACTTATACGGAGAGAATTTTCTTTTGGCTCACAGTTCAGGGATTCCTGGCCATGATTATCTGGCCTTGTTGATTTTGGTCCTGTAGTGAGGCCGCACATCATGGTGGGAGTGTGATGGAGGAGAATGCTCACTTCATGACTGGGAAGCAAAAGGGAAAGAGAACGGGACTGGGGCCTGCCACCCCCTTCAAGGACACGTATCCAGGAGATGTAGACTTTCCACTCTACAGATGCTTCCCAGGTCTGTGACTAAACTTTGAAATATGCAATTCCCTGACAACTGGCCTACCATTGGCTGGATGCTTGGTTCTTTTGTGCTCTTTTAACCACATGGAAACTTTCCTGGTTTCCTGTGTTGATTGTCAGAAGCATCTAGATAGAGAAATGCGTTATAGAATATGTCTTGCCACCTATCTTTGTACTTTTCTCCCTCTGTCTTTTTCCTTCTGGACAAATCTCTTTTTTGTTTGAAGCAGGCACAGTTTCCTCCATTACTTTCTGGCTGGCTGTCTCTATTACTATCTGGTGGACTATCTGTGAGCTCTGTCTCAGGGATTGCAACAAATCACTCATGTCTTCATTTATGATAACCCTATTTTTCTTTTTTTTTTTTTGATGGAAGGTATATTATGATTAAAGGGAAGTCTTTGGTTCCCACTGTTTACCCTTTCATAGGTCTTCCCTTCTTCTCTCAGGGGTTCTTTGATCCAGATTGCCAAGAAAGGAGAAGGTACAGTCCTCTTGTATGTGCACTGTTCTCAATCACAGCTTCATCTCGTACCCTTGATACTTCATGTTTTTCTCCAGAAAAGTCCTGAGAAGAAATTCCAGACTCCTATGTTAATTTCAATTAACTGAGCATGTCCTATAGAACCCAATTCATTTATATTCATGTATGTTGTTTTCTTTGATGCTCACCAAATAGCTATTTTTGTCCATTTTTTTCTGCATGTTTAGCTGTATTTTTTATTTTTTCTGTTCCCTATCTTTGGCTATTTCTTTTTTCCTCAAAACATTATGCTCTATGCATATATCAGAGATGGAGTGTTCTCCATTCTTCTGATCTCTGGAAGGTGTTCTTTAGAAGTTTATCTCTCTGTGTTGTGTTCAGTGTGGGAGGGTTTTTAATTACTAATTCATGTGTCTGTTCAGTCTTTCTATTTTCCTTTGAGTCCATTTCTTGGTAGATTAACTTGTCATAGGGATGTGCTCTTCTCCATGCATCTTTGAATTTAGTAGCATATTCTTTAACCTTTTAAATTGCCTCACACTGCTGGTGATATCTCTATTTTAAATTCCTCATATTCTTGATATTGTGTCTCCTTTTTCACTTCAGCAAATTTTGAATTAAAAGAAATCCTTCCTGTTGTATCTTTGCTTTCTATTTTATTTCTACCTTTTTTCTTTTCATATCCTTTGGTTTTCTTCTGTTCTTACGTAGTCTTGCGTATTCAAGTGTTCAGTGTATTAAGTTTCAGACTTTCCCATTTTCTACAATTATTATTAATGGCTTAAATCACCTCACACCAGGGACAGTTTGGTCAGTACTTTCTGTTGTTGCCTTATGGGATGGGAATTCTGGTCCATCAGGGCTTGACCAGGCCAGCTTTGGTGCCTTGCTTCCTCCAGTAATTACTATAAAGTGTGCTCACTGTCCACTCCTCCCCTGCCCCTTTTCCAGGACAGGTGACCCTTCCATAACAAGGTCTTTCTGGATATTAAAATCTCCCTGAGAGACAGCAACTTTATTCTTACTTTGGCAAGTACACATCTGGAATATGTTTTAATCTTTTGTTCAAAGAGTTGTTAGGAGCAGAGAAAACCTGTGGCCATCAGTGAAGGTGATTTTGGACCGGAAGTAGCCACAAAGAAGGACAAAGGGTGTTGAGAAATCTGAGATCTTGGCTCAGTTCTGCCACCAGCTGCTGGTGGTCCCCAGTGGCACTGGGGTCAGCAGACACCCTGTGATCTAAACCAGAGGCACCCTTGGACTGTTGGAACCAAGTTCATGTCCTCTATGTTTTAGTCTTTTGGGCCCTCTTAGTTGCCGTCGCTAGATGTAGTAGGATGGCTCAGATGACTGCTGCGACCCTCCAACTATTCTGTGTGACGCTGCAGCAGTGTCTTTGGACTTTTCTGTTGTAGTTATGAGCCGAGAATCCCCGAGTGCAGCCAGCTGCTTGCCTCAGGCCGTGTTGTAATTAGGTGGTAATAAGGGTTGGTTTTGGGAATTGCTGCTACAAGACGGATTTTATTTGACCAATCGGCACATATGATTAGCCTTTAGAAAAGGCTGGTGGAGTAAATTTTCTTTCTTTACATTCTCTTACACTCTTTTGAGAGAATTTCAGATTTTTTTTGAAGAATTGCAACCAAAGTTCAGGGTGAGCTTGAATTCTCCTCACTCACCTTTTGAATGTCTACATCTCATATAATCATAGAACAGTGTTCAAACAAAGACATTAGTGTTGGTTAATTTTTCGCCAATGTCCTTCTCTTCCAAGATCTGATCTAAGATACCACTTTGTATGTATTCCTCAGGTCTTCCTACTCTCCTTTTCCAATCTGTGACTTCTCTTTCTTTTTTTGTTCCTGTTATTTGTTTAATCATCTGGACACTTTTAGTATTCGTTAGGCAACTTGCAGAAGGTCCTTTAATTTACACTGATGCCTCTGCATGATTAGAGTGGACACCTGGGCTCAGGGGAATCGAAGTGCCTTTCTCACATGTGGGAGGGTCAGGGTGCCTGACATCAGCAAAGCCGGTGATAACCCTGATTCCTCCGGAGGGGTCTCTGCTAAGTTTCCAGTGTTGATTTAGTTTTGTTTCTTTGTCATTCTTGCTTTGTTACAATCTTTAAAGATTAATTCACTGTATCTTTAAAATACTGATACAAAATTGTATTTATGGGGTGAAGTATGGGAAACCAATACATGTATATGATGTGTAATGGTCAAACCAGCGTAAGTAGCAGTTTCATCTCTTTAAACATGGATCATTTTTTTGTGTTTGGACCCTTCAAGTTTCTCTTTTATTTCTTTATAGAACATGGAACAAATTATTGAGAATTATTATCACTGCTCATGTTCTCATTGTATCATTTTAAAATCAGTTTTATTGAAATAGAATGTTACAGCCCTAGTTTTTCCCAGTTGAAAATGTATAGTTCAGTTACTTAGAATTTTAGAGCTGTGTAATTAGTGTTAGGATACTTGTTAGTCAACTTTTCATCATTGTGACAAAATACCTTAAAAATACAACTTAACGAAGAAAGGTTTATTTTGGCTCAGGGTTTCAGTCCATAGTCAGTGGGTTCCATTGTGTTTAAGATGGATGTGTCTAGGATGAGGCAGGAGCATCATGGCAGAAGGTCGTGGAGGAAGAAAACTGCCCCCATCATGGCAGCCAGAGGGCGGGGAGAAGGAAATTGTCAGGACGAGAGAGCCGAGGACCAGATATAGTACACAATGTCAAGCCTACGCCTCAGTCCATTCAAGTAGGTCTCTATTCCTGTTTTCCCATAATGTTGTGATGGACTAACCCACTGGTGATGCTAGAGCCCTCGTGGTCCAATCACTTCCCAAAAAAGCCCGTAGCAATCAAGACTTCAACACAATAAATATTCTCAGGACACTTTGAATCTCAAGAATAGCAGGACTGGCAAGGGCCTCTCGCATGAGCCAGCAGGAGAACCAGCCAGCATCTCCTGTGAGCCTGCTGGCACATGGGCTCAGAATCAAACATCCCACCCACCTCCACCCCACCATTAACAACTGGGGGCAGAGGTCTGAGCATCTCTTGGGAGGATGGCCAAATGCAATATAGCAAATAGGGGGGATTTCCTTCTATCTTCTGTTTGAAGGCAAAGGTTGTTTTCACTGTTTTGCTTTGTTCTGATTAACTATTTTGCCCTATTCAATATTCTCTTTCGATTGGGTTTACAATGCTGTTTTGGTTTGATTTTGCTGTACCTGGTTGAATGGACAACTATTGTGAAGATAATGAGACATACTACAGTACCTGTTACTGTTATCCTGGTATTCTACCCTGACGTTCTGTGCCAGTTTCACTGCATTGTGTTGACTGGCTTTGTTCTGTTGTATTACTACCTTCAAAATAAAATTAAACAACAAAAAAAGAATAGCAGGACCATCACCCTACACGGTGGTGTCTGCCGTCAGTCTGTTTCCGTCTAAGTCCTAGGCAGGGACTGATGTGCATTCTGTCCTTCTGTCTGCCTTTTCCTGCAGTTCGCCCAAATGGAATGATGTGTAGTCTTTTGCATCTGGCTTCTTTCCCTTACTATGGTGCTTTTGATGTTCTACAAAATATAACATGAGTTAGTCTTTGGCCGTTTTTTATCACTGAATAATATTCTATTGTGGGCATATACTGTATTTTGCTTATGCATTTATCAGATTGTTTTCAGTTTTTTGACCGTTACGAGTAATGTGGTTATAAATAGTCTCTTACATGCCTTTATATGGAAATACATGTTCAATTCTCTTGCGTAGGTTCCTAGGGATGGGATTGCTGGGTATTTTGACAGTTTTACCATTAATGTTTTAAGGAACTGCCCACATGGTTTCACAAACTGGCCGTATTGTTACACATTTCTATAGGCACTAATCGAAGGTTGCAATTTTTGTATCTGCTTGTCAATAATTATTACTGGTTGTCTTTTTCATTCTAACCATTCAAATAGCCCAAAGTGGCATTTAATTGTGGTTTTAACTTGCATTTCCAAAATGATGAATTATGTCACATAATTTTTCATTGATAATAGCCCATGTAAATGTCTTCTCAGAAGAAATATCTGTTCAAATCTTCCCACTTTGAATCAGGTTACTTTCTTCTTATGACATTGTAGGAGTTCTTTATTTTGCTTGTATTTTATCAGAAATGTGATTTGCAAACATTTTCATGTGGCCTGTGGGTTGGCTTTTGCTTTCTTAATTATGTCTTTTGAAGAGAAAGTTTTAAAATCTTTTTGAAGTTAGATTTGTCAGGTGAGTGTATTTTTGGTGTTGAATCTAAGAACTCTTTGTCTAAATCCAAAGTTTTAAAGATGTTTTTTCTTTCTCCAGAAACTTCATTGTTTTAGCTTTTACATTTTCATCTGAGGTTCGTGTTGAATTAATTTCTATATTGTATCTATTGCATTAGGTGTGAGATAATGGCCAAACTTTATTTTATTTATTTGTTTTTATTTTAAAGAGAAAAAAACAATAAAAACAATGACAGAATTTCTAAACAAGATAATAGGAAATTAACAGTGGTTAATATATTGTGTATTGTTATCTTCAAAGTAGTTGCTCAGATTACAAGATACAGGCATGCATAATTGATCAAACAATATCAGCACAAACAAATGAACTAAAAGAAATCAGTGGTAGAATTATCTTAGCTATCATATATACTTATTTCTTTTCTCTTTCTTCTTTTCTCCTTTCCTCCATCCCAGTTGTTCTTTCCTTTTGAGCAGTTTCTTTTACTTTTACAATATGTATTGCAGATTTTGAATCTTACGTACTTTTTCACTTTCTTACACTAGAGAGACAGTACAATGTTTACTGATGTGAGTTTGATTTATTTCACTTAAGAGTATGGTCTCGAGTTGTATCTATTTACCTATAAAGGCCAAGAGTTTATCCTTCTTTATACTGAGTAGTAATCCATTATATAAAAATATCATACCTTTTTTATCCATTCTTCAGTTGATGGCATTTTGGTTGTCTTGAAGATTTAGCTATTACAAATTGTGCTGCTATAAACATGGGTGCTCATATCTCGCTGTGGTATGATGGTTTTAATTCTTCTGGGAAGATATCCACAAGGGGAATAGCTGGGTCGAATGAGACCTCTAATCCTAGTTTTTGGAGGAATCTCCACAGTGGATGCACCAGTCTACACTCCCACCAGCAGTGGAGAAGGGTTTCTTTTTCTCCACAGCCCCACCAGCATTTGTTACTGGTTGATTTCTTGATGACAACCACTCTTTCTGGGGTGAGATGGAATCTCAGTGTTGTTTTAATTTGCATTTAGTGATGTTGAGTGTTTTTTTCATATATGTATTTGCCATTTGTATTTCTTCATCTGAAAAGTGTATATGCATCTCAGATTCTCATATTTGGGTTGGATTTTTGAATTTGGGGTACTGATTTTTTGCAGTTCATTTTTGTTTTTACTGGGGATCAAACTCACAACCTTGTGCTTGCCAGGCAGGAGCTTATGCCACTGAGCTAAATCCTCAGCCCCTTTTGCAGTTCTTTATATGTTCTAGATGAAACTCCTTTGTCTGAGGGACACTCAACTTGATTTTAAAACCACCTAATGCATTTTTTGTTTTTGCTTTGGTTTTTCTCTGTGTGTTTTCTTCACGCATATTACCCAGTAGAAAGAGTTTGGTTTTGGTGTTTTCATACAGGCATACAGTGGACTTCAGCCTTCTCTGCCTCCTCCCCTTACCTCACATCCTTCCTTCTTCTCTTCCCCCTATTCTCTCACTTTTTCCTGCAAGTTTCTTTTCTTTTGTTTTTGTCCTGGGCATCCAACCCAGAGTCCTGTATGTACTGGGAAATAATCAGTACCCTCAACCTGTGGTACATTTTTAAGAAATAATTGACATCATTCTTAGAGCAGTTCTAGAAATTAAGGATGAGGTACAAAGTGACATATGTTCTGTTTCCTCTATTCTTACTGCATTCATTGTGGTGAATTTGCACTATGAACCAACATTGATATGCATATTAGTTAGGAATCTCATGATAAAGTACCATAGCCCAGGTGGTTTAAACAACAGAACTTGATTTTCTCTTAGTTCTAGAAGCTGGAAATCAATGATTAAGGTTGACTTCTGCAAAGCCCCTTTCCTTGGTTTGCAGAGGGCCACTTTATTGTGCTCTTCCTATGTACACCCAGAATGTCTTTCTGTGTTTAAATTTGCTCTTCTTCTAAGGACACTGGTCACCCTGGATCAGGGCCCGCCCTGATGGTTTCATTAGGTGAAGCGTTTTGTCTGGAGACATATTCTGAAGTCCCGGGGGTTTGAACTTCCACACATAAGTCGAGGGGAGACATAATTCAGCCTATACAATTACATTGTTATTAGCTAAAATCCAGGTTACATTAGGTTTACTCTGAGTGTTGGGTATTCTGTGGCGTTGACAAATGTCTAGTGACATGTAAGCACCATTGTACTATCATACTGAGTATTTTCACCGCCCTAAAATTCCTCTGTGTGCCACCTAGCTCTCCCCCACTTTCACCCACATAACTATTTTTTATAAATTGCAGGCTTGTTTTGCCTTTTCCTGAATGTCATAGAGTTGATGGAATGTTGGAATTTTGGGGCTCTGAAACGTTGCCTGTTCAGATTGGCTTCTTTTGCTCAGGATTATGCCCTTAAAGTTTCTCTATTTCTTTTCATGGCTTAATAGCTCATTTTTAAAAATGCTGAATAATATTCCATTGCTTGGGTAGACCACAATTCGTTCATTGATTCACCTGTTGAGGGGCATCATGGTTACTTAAAACATTTTGGCAATTGTAAATAAATCTGCTCTCAACATTTGTGTGCAGGTTTTTGTGTGAACATAAATTATCAACTCTTTTGGGTAAATACTAAGGAATGTGATTGGTGGATCATATGGCGAAAATATATTTAGTTCTGTGAAGAGACTGCTGTGCTGTTTTGCAAAGTGGCTGCACCATTTTGTGTTTCTGTTAGCAGTGCATAAGATTCCGGTTGCTCCGTGTCTTCCCCAGCTTTTGTTTGACCATGCTTTGAATTTTGGCTATTGTAATAAGTATGTAGTAGTCTCTCACTATTTTAATTCACAGTTGCCTAGTGATCATTTTATATGCTTATTTGTTATCTGTATCTCTTCCTTGGTGAGGCATCTGTTCATCTTTTTTTGCCCATTTATGATCAGGTTCTTGGTTTTCTCATTGAGTTTTAAGAGTTCTTTATATATTTTGGGTAACAGTTTTTTTTAAAAAATTTAATAAAATATGTCTTTTGCAGATATTTTTTCCTAGTCTGTGGTTGGTTTTCTTATTCTTTGGATGGCAGTTTTCACAGAGCAGAAAGTTTATATTTTAATCAATTCCAACTTACTAATTTTTTCTTTCATGGACCATGCCTCTTGTGTTTTATTTAAAAAGTTGTTGCTACACTCAAGGTCATTTAGATTTTTTCCTATGTTATCTTCTGGGAGTTTTACGGTTTTGCATTTAAATTTAGATCTATGACCTATTTCATGATGATTATTATTGTGGAGAGTGTAAAGTCTGCATCTAGATTCATTATTTGACATGTGGACGTTCAATTATTTCAGCACCACTTATGGAAAAGATTATCCTTTTCCCACTGAAATGCCTTGGCACCTTTGTTGAAAATCTAAGTGTAAGAGTTTATTTCTAGACTCTGAATTCTGTGCCATTGGTCTATGTGTCTGTCTAGGTACCAATATCACACTTGACATTCAGTTCAATACTTGACAAAGTTTTGAAATTAAGTAGCATGAGACATCCAACTGTGCTCTTCATTTTCCAAACTATTTTGATTATTTGAGAAACTA